>NC_139157.1:67337674-68537674 GCF_964270905.1 Leucopleurus acutus
TTAAATATGGTAATTGATATAGTTGAAAATTTAATTCAGGGTTGAGCTTAAAGTTGTACTGAGAGTTGATTTATTAAGTTTATTATTAAAAGGTATCTACGAAGGATTTCCCTGGTGGCGCAGTGGTTAAGAATCCGCCTGTCATGCAGGGGCACAAGTTCAATCCCTGGTCGGGGAGCTAAGATCCCACATGCCACACGGCCAAAACAAAAAAAAAGGAAAATCCACTGGAAAAGAATTAGGCCACTCATTATGTGTTTGTAGTACTGGTTAATATAAATCGGAAGTGAAACTGTAACATTGCCCAGGATAATAACTGCAGCTGGCGTAAGGCTCTAGAAAATTCCTTCTTTGCAACACTTCTTGGCCAGTGTGTGCTCTTGCTCTTCCTGGTGAAGTCCAGCCCACCTTGTGTCTGGGCTGGACTTCTCCTTAACCTTCCTTTGCTTGTCGCTTGGCTGGATGTGCTTTGCTGCCAGGAGTGTGACAATTTTTTATACTGAAGTAGGAAAATAGCTAGAAGACATTAGTAGATTTTGCTGCCAGGAGAAAGACCGAGTAGGAACTTGCTTGTAAATCAGCCGGCTGGTTAGTCGTCGTTCTCACCAATAAAACGACATAACTGGAAGGTGACCAATGAAACTCCATATCTGGAATGTTCAGCGGCTGGACTGGTTCCTGGGGACTTTGGAAAGTAGCCTGTAGTTGGTAGTTCAGACCCAAGGGTAGAAAGGAGGGGCTGCTGCCTCATGATCTCTTCACAGCTGTTATTTTGTAATAATGATTTATGGTAGTGAGCAGTCACTGAATATTCCAGGCATACTCCTGTGTGCGCCTGTGTACGCCTGTGTCAGTAAACAACGTTTGATGTTTACTGCCAAAGTGAAATGCTTAGAACACCCAGCAGTAGTAGGCGAACTGAAAGTCTCCAGTCAGAAGGGCTTCTTTCTGGAATAATTAACTACCAAGTTAATTATTACCAACTACCAATAATTAACTGCCAAGTCCTGCCTCCCTACTTCTCCTCATGTGATTCTCCCGGCCCTGCTGCGCCGACGGCCTGTCCACACCAGGCCCCGCTAGCTTTCCCGGAGCTCCAGCTCTGAGCTGGTTTCTCCTAAGTTCCCACCCCGGCTCTGCCCCTTAAGCATCTGTGTGATTTAGGCAAGTTCTTTTGCCTTCTCTGGAAAATGGGACAATGCTTCTTAAGGTGGTGGCTTGGCACGAGATGCTCAATAAAAGTTAGCATCTTTCCTAGCTGTTCCATAAGAGAGTAAAAATGACATCACTTTCCTCTGAAGGGAATGTACTTCATAGGTCAGCACTTTACCATAAGCTCGCTTGCACTTCTGTTCACTGTTTCACGGAGCAATTTATCTTATACCCTCAGTGAGCCTCAACCTACCCTGGGGAAAGAAAACAGCTTTTACTCTTTTCTGAAGTCCTCTTAGAATGTCTGCTTAGTTCACGCAAGGTTTGGACTATGTTGTGCTCGGTGGGCAGCTTAGTTTGTTGACACCACTGTTTTCAGCTCCATTAGGCTGTGCTAATGAGATCAGACCAGGTGGCTAGAATGTAGGGACCCTGTGACAGGGCTGTTGGACCCGAGAGTCACTGGCTGACTACTGTGTAGGGTTGTCTCCTGGCATCGTAAGAGTTCAGTTTCTCAGAGGGTGGAAAGCCCTCAATTACTTTATCAATCCAAACAGAGGGCTTTCCATACCATCTAATATGTGAAACTTCTGCCACTCATCTCAATTTAGTGACACTCAGCTGCCACGCCGGAAGCTTGAGACATGCTTCACTCTGCCTGCTTCGCCTCCCTCACACCCCTACATTGTCAGCAAAACCCGGTTGATTCTACCTCTTCCGTGACTCTTCAGACCCGCCTTCCTCTTCACCCAGGCTTCAGGGCAGGCTCCCATCCTCTCTTACCTCGACCTTTGTCATAACCTTGTTGCTAAATTAACACCTCTGTAATTTTCTTCCAAAACACTGCCACCAGTTATCTTTCTCAACCATCAAATCAGATTATCCTCCTTTGTAAAATATTTTAATGATTCACCATTGTTGACAGAAGAAAAACTCCACCCTCCCCACCCCCCATGGAGTGTGTCACCTCGAATCTCTGTCCCCCGTCCCATCTTTATTTTCCACCATTCTTCTCTTCACATCCTCACCCCAGTTATAACTTGCAGGCTCTGTGCTCTTTCAGGCCTCTGGACCTTTTAATATACTGTTTTCTTGTCCTGGAATGCCCTTCTCCTTCATTTCTCTTACAGCATAGTGCTTCGGAGCAAAGGCTCTGGGCAGACGCCTTCATTTGAATCCTGACTCCTCTGCTTGCCAGTTGGGATGTTGGGAAAGTTATTTAAGAATACTAGGTTTTGGGCTTCCCTGGTGGCACAGTGGTTGAGAGTCCACCTGCTGATGCAGGGGACGCGGGTTCGTGCCCCGGTCTGGGAGAATCCCACATGCCATGGAGCGGCTGGGCCCGTGAGCCAAGGCCGCTGAGCCTGTGCGTCTGGAGCCCGTGCTCCACAACGGAAGAGGCCACAGCAGTGAGAGGCCCGCATACCGCAAAAAAAAAAAAAAAGAATATTAGGTTTTATTTTACATAGGAATGGGACTTTGCAGACGTGATTAAGTTAAGGATCTTGAGCTGGGAGAGTATCCTGGATTATCTAGGTGTGTCTGAGTAATCACAAGGGGCCTTATAAGAGGAAGACAGGAAGGTCAGTGAGAGGAGAAGAAGGCAGTGTGATGGTGGAAGCAGAGATTGGACTGATGCAGCCATGAGCCAAAGGGTGCTGGCAGCCTCGAAAAGCTGGAAGTGACGAGGAACATATTCTCCTCTGGAGTCTCCAGAAAGAACCAGGCCTGTCAAACACATTCATTTTAACCTTTAAGACTCACTTCTGACTTCTGACCCCCAGAACTGTAAGAGAATACATTTGTGTTGAATTAAGCCACTAAGTGTGTGTTAACGTGCTACAGCGTTAATAGGAAACGAACACAACTTGCTAGAGATGGGGTGAATCCCATAACACTTACATATCTATATCTATATCTATAACTAGTCTCTATATAGTTTTTAATTCATATGCCTTCCCCATTAGACTGTGTGTTTCTTAGGGTCTGATGCTTGTGTGTGTGTGTGTGTGACGAGTGTGAACAAATCCTTCTTCAAATTGCATTTATCTCAGGAGGGCCAAGGCTTGGGTACCAAACTGTACCAGTGAGTAGACAGAGACAAAACCCGGTTCAATAAGGTCCTCTCTGCCAAGGAAAAGTCAAGGAGTCTGCTGCTGCTTATCAATATTTTAAAACACCCACTATCCCCACGACTACATACCTAGCACCGTGCATGGCACATCCTAAAACTCCTATAAATATCTGATGAAGGAAAAATTATGGTCTCAAGTGTGATTTTTGTTTTGGTTGGATTCAGTTCGTGTCAAAATGGAGGGACCAGTTGTGGACTCTCAAATAAGGTTCTGGCCCTGGCGAGCACAGGTCTGGGAGATGTGTCCGGGGAATGATTGAAAACAGGTCTGGGGACGGTTGTAGAAAAAGAGAGCTGACTGTAAGTGAAGGAGGGCCTGGCTCTGGAATATTTTATATGATGAATATTTCATAGGGTTCTGGTGTCTCAAAGATATAATAGAGCTAGAAAAGACCCAGAGAGGACATTAAAAATGATCAAGGGCAGAAGGAATTAGGTATGGTGGTTAAAAATAAAAAGATTCTATTTGCAAAAAAAGTTAAGTCTTAAATTCATGAAGAACAATCCTGGATTATTTTCTCAAATCTGAAAAAATAAAAATAGGTAACATTCCTTGAAGCCTGACTGTCTTTCTAATAAAAATAAAAGGGAATACCTCTTTATATAGCATACATTAAAATATAGGATTCATTACTCCAAGAGGCTGTGCCTACCAAAAATATAAAGTCTGCAGGCAGAGCTGGATTAGGGGTCAAGCAAGCCAGCAGAGGCCTGAAGTACATCTAAGAGGCACAAATCATTGCTGAACACATTAGAATATGGTGTCTACTAACTCAGGTTTTCCAAATACAGCTTCTTACAATTTTACATCTGTAAAATTTGCGTGTCCTCGTTAAAATAAACAGTGCCCTTGAATGGAATTTGAAGAGAAGAAAGATAAAAATCTCATCATTTGGATTCGTCTCCTTCGGAATGCTTTTGAATTATACATATAAGTAGCCTCATCAACTAAACTTTTGGATTGAATAGAACGGATGGCCTTAGTGCTGTTTACCACAAGGGAATGATTTCTTTTCTTATGTACATTTTAATCTTTTTAATATATTTTACACAAAGTTATCTGCTTCAAAAAAAACCGCAAAAGGAAACTATGGAGAGAATAAGGATCACAGAAAAGTGGGAATTATTGTACAGATTGTTTTCAGGACATTTAACATATGATCTTGGTATGAGTTGGGACCTGATTTTTTTTTTTTTTCCAAATGACTAGACAATTGCCTCAATGCTATTTATTGAATACTTTATCTTTTCTCTAATGTTTTAAAACACCATTTTGTTATATACTAAATTCCCATATCAGTGGCAGTTCTTATGCTTATATATAAAAGTGAATCTGAAACCAGGGGAAGGAGGAAGTTCATGACAAGAAAGGACTGGCTCCTGAACTGTCAGGCCATGGGAGTTTCCAGCAAGGAAAGGATGGGGACTTTCTAAAGCCAACACTGTACTTTTTGGTGTTAGGCAAATAAATTGGCAGCTAAATACTCTAAATTCCAATAATATGAATTGATTTAACAACTGATTATGTCATTTTAGCGTTTTCTTTCTAGAATCTATAAAATGATGTTACCCTCGCTGGTGCAGAAAATAAGGTCGGGATATTTATCCTCTAGCTCCTTTCCTGTGATATCCCTTAGACTACTGGTGTCACCACTCCTCTCTCCTGGATTCTAGCAACCTTTCTCTCCCCCTGTTCCTTTGGACCTCTCCTGCTATTAGTCCTGGGTCCTTGCAGGATCCCTATATCTCTCCCACACCTTTGTAAATAGTCTAGTGATGTGCTGATAAGCAGCTGCAGTGGGGGGTGGCAGTGGGGTGGGGCAGAGCCTTAATTTGTAGCACTTGCCAATTGCCATGGTGTAAATATTCCCATCATGGCCCATTTCAAGCTACCTGTGTGAAGTCACTGAACACGGAGTTGGGAGGAAATGTTGAGTCAGCTTTTATAAGTTGCTATGGGCCAGCTCCAGCACAGCCCTGAATAGTCCTCTTGTAAATGAATTCTTTTAAAGTTATGCTAATTGGAGTGTGCCATCTGATTCCTATTGGGCCTCAGACTGATTCTGATACCATCCTGGAACATTGGCTGACTGTTCAGTCAGAGGGAGAAAGGAGCTCTCTTTTCTATAGGACTTAAATCTGGGAGGACATAAGCCTAGAGCTTCAGAAGCTGTCTGAGAGCAAAGGCAACCAAGAGGAAGGCAGAGCTAAGAGACGGAGGTAGACAAATTCTGGTGATACCGTCTGAGCCGTGGATACAGCCATACTTGGAATGAAGTGTGACCTGGCCTTTTCAGGAACATGAACTAATAAATTCTCTCCCTCTCTTCCTCTTGTTTCTGTTGATTTCATTGTTTTTGCTTAAGCCAGTTTCCCTTGGGATTTTACCACTTGCACACAGAGGATAGCTAAGGGGTATAATGGCATGGCATGGTCTTTCCGGCCTGTAAGCACTCTCCCCTGGGTTTCTGCACTCCAGCTACACTGATTTTCTTTCAGTCACTTAGAAGCTCTCGTGCCCCTCTGCTGTAATTGCTTTGCAGGTACCATTTCCCCTGCCTGGAACAGTCTTCCATCCTCTTTGCCCAGTTAACTCCTACTCACCTTCCAGATCTCTAGCTAGTGTTACTCTGGTAGTTTGTTACGTGGCCCCTGATGAATTACACCTTCCAGTGTTCGTGCCCTTGTGTAGTCAGTCCCTTCCCCTCGACTCTGGGTTGGCACTGTGACTGCTGTAACCAACAGAATTCAGCACCTAATGGTGCTGCACCTGTTCCGAGCCTAACCCTTAAGAAAAGCATCTTCCTCTGTTGTGCTCTTGGAAGACTTGGGCTGACATATCAAAGGTCTGATTCCCCGGCTGGAGACACCAAATGGAGAGACCACACGAGAGAATCCTAGCTGTGTCCCAACCTATGTGACAACTGCATGCAGCGCGTGAGTGACCCCCAACAAGACCAGTAGGGGAATGGACCAGCTGAGCCCAAATTACAAAATTGTGAGCAAGTAAAAGGCTCCTCTTCTTCAAGATTGTTGTTTGTAGTTATTACATTTTGGAGTAGTTTGTTGTGCAGCAATGGATAGCTGAGAGAATTCCTCCAAAAAAAAAAAGAAAGAGAGAGAAGGTTCCTCCTTTCCTAGATCAAGTCATTCCCCCATCAGACATTATCAGCATCATGCACATGGCCTTCACGACACTCAGCACATTCTGTAACAATACATTTAACTCAAGAATGACCTTCCTTTTTAGCGTCCCTTTCCCGTGATAAATTCTGGAACTCTAAGAATATTACCCAACCTCAAGGCATCAGTCCTTGTAATAGTGGTCAAAAAGTTAGGTCCGCCCGCCCCAGGGCCCGGTCCTCTGCTTTCATTTGTGCGGAATCTGTAGCTGATCCTCTGAATGTAGGTTCAGTAGAAGTTTTTGCACAGACGTTTAGCACAGTAAAGATCCCATATTCTCCCCGCCACCACATTAGTGATTTTACTCTCAAGCATTAGGCACTATTAATAGGGAAACTAGATTTGAAAAGATTCATGATTTACAGGTTTACAGTATTCAGATTTACACAGCGGTTTCTTCCAAATTATACTCAGGGGAATAAATCAGCGACTAACTTTGGCACTCTTACCAAGTACAGAGCCTTCCAATTCTAAAGGATTTTGCTGGTGAGTCATTAAGTTAAAAAAGGAAATCCATATTGGTAATAAACCTTTGTAGAAGTATTCTATGTTCTTTCGAAAACTGATCGTTTCTAGATGGCTACTTCAACTAACATCATCAAAAACAATAGATTTCTGTTAGAATATAAAATGATGCTTCTGTTTTTTTAAAGTTGATACAGGAGATTTATTATGGAGGGTACTTCCAGTAAATTTATTCTGTTATTTTCATTTTTAAAAAACTATTATAGGGCTTCCATGGTGGCGCAGTGGTTGAGAGTCCGCCCGCCGATGCAGGGGACACGGGTTCGTGCCCCAGTCCAGGAAGATTCCACATGCCGCGGAGCGGCTGGGCCCGTGAGCCATGGCCGCTGAGCCTGCGAGTCCGGAGCCTGTGCTCCGCAACGGGAGAGGCCACAACAGTGAGAGGCCCGCGTACCGCAAAAAAAAAAAGACAAACTATTATAGATCATGAATCTCTGCCAGGTTGGAAATTTTGGTTGCTGTATTTGTGGGGAGAGGGCATGTGGAGACCTAAATGTTATGCAGCTTAGAACTGACTCTACTGGCATCCCAAAGCTTCAACCATGGTGACTGAAGGTAAGCGAGGATTCCCCAAACCCATCCTCTCGTTCAAGTGCTCTTCACCCACCCTCCACATATCTCCCGACAAAGACCGTATATGCTTCCTCTCCAAGCTGCCACCTTCTCTCTTTTGCTATTGACGCTGTTCTAGTTCAGGCCTGTGGACTTTTAGCCGCACTGTTCAGAACTTCCCCAACCAGGGATTGTACCGGCACCTCCTGCATTGGAAGCTCGGAGTCTTAACCACTGGACTGCCAGGGGAGTCCAGGTCTGTGGCCTCATGAGTGGTGCTCCTGCCTGCAGTCTCATCTTCACTCCATCTACCTCCTCATCCATTTCCACAGCACTACTGGAGTAATTGGCCACTCTCTCTCTTAAACAACCCTTCCAAGACTCACCATCCTCATCAGCAGAGGTCCTTAACCCATGGTCCACAGACATTAGGCAGATGTATAGACAAGGGACCAGGAACCCTTTGAAGATGTGCAGACAAATGACGTGAATATGTCCATTTCTTGGGAGAGGGTGTGTAGCCTTCATTACATTCTCAAAAATGTCTGTGGCTCCACAAGAGGGAAGAACCACTAAACTACAGGAGAAAAGCAAATTCTTTGGCAAGTAACGTGATTGTTGAAAGGGTGATGGAGTTGGTGAAAAGATGCTCTAAACACCACAGGCAAAAAGGTATAATTTCCAATCTGGTAAATGTTGTGCATCACAAAACAAGACTTGGGTGGGGGGAGAGATAAATTAGGAGTTTGGGATTAACACATATACATTACTGTATATAAAATAGATAACCAACAAGGACCTACTGTATAGCACAGGGAACTATGCTCAATATTTTGTAATAACCTATAAAGGAAAAGAATCTAAAAAAGAATATATATAAATAATATATAGAATATATATGATTATATACATCGATATTTTATGCATATATAATTGAATCACTGTGCTGTACAACTGAAACTAACACGACATTGTAAATCAACTATATTTCAATAAAAAAAATTTAAAAACACAAAAAACAAAACAAGACTTGGCAGCATCCTCCCCAAGGGAAAGCCAAACTTTCCTTGTCCTTGAGTTCCCATAAAGGCACCCTATGCTGATGCTACCACCAGACCAATGTCCTTTGAGAAGAGACCATCCCAGCCCCTCTCAGAATGGCCAGTTGTTCTCAGAGGCCAATAGCTTTTCTGTGTTCCTGACAGCTTGTTGGTGCAAACTATGAATTAACTTTCTCACGGTAGGAACGTACCCTGCCCTGGGGATATTTACCTCTGCCTTTTCTCAGGTTGGTATTAGAGATGGGGTGAAGCAGACTCAGTACATTTCTAAGCAACCACAGTGGGCCCAGGTGGAATCCAAGAACAATCTCCAGTGATATCTGAATCTCACTTTCCCAAACAGGATAAAGCTTCAAGCTTATTGGAAGCTCTATCTCCCGTAGGACATACAAGGCCCTTCACGATCTGGCTACTGCTCCAGGTCTGCCATGTGTCCTGTGGTCCAAACATACTAAAATATTCTAATCTCCCTGAACCAGCCATGCACTTATTTTTTCATATATATATTCACGAATTTGACATTGATCATGTAATTTTCTAGGTAGCATATATATTTGTTGACCAAAATGATTTCTTACAGTTGTGAGTGCTTCTAAGTCCCTTATGACCATTGGAGCATTATTGCACTACAGCCATGCACTTCCATGACTCTGCCTCTGACATAACATCAATCATCATCATCACCATCATCATCTCCAACCAAAACTGTGAGGTAGGTCATATTACCCCTAGTTTAAAATGAGGACCCTGAGGCTGGTAGGAGTTAATTTATCTGCCCGAATCTAACAAAGGAAGTGAGTATGACCTAGAATTGCTTCTCTCTTTCCTCTGGCGAATGACATTCCTGACAGCATCAGCTCCCATCACTTCCTTGTAAAGCCTGCTCCAACTTCTCTAGATAGAGTTAGGTGTTCATTCCTCTATGTTTCCACTAAATCTTCAAATATATTTTCACTATATCAGTAACATATATGTATTATAGAACATTGTGAGATCTAAAAATTATTCCTCAATAGTACATCTATCCAAATACAATCATTGTTACTATTTTTATAACTATTCTCATAGATTTAAAAATATCACTGTAATCACTGTGTGTGTATTATTTGGCAGTCTACTTTTGGGGGGCTAGTAGTATTGGCATCAACATTTCCTATGTTACACAGTTTCACAATACCTTTACTTTTTCAGTTAGGATACTTTTGGATCCAAGTTAACAACCAACTCAGATTGTCTTAAACAATAAGGAATGTATGATAATCACTGCTATAGTGGGAACCACAGAAGTAGGGCAGGCTCCAGGCATGCTATAATTTGAGTTTCTACCCTATTTTTCTGTAGTTATCTCATATCTGCAGTTGCTCCCCATTCCCCGCATGGGCTAACATCGTCCTCAGGGCCCCCTCACATCACAGGCTGGGGCAGCCTGCTTCCTTGCTCATGAGGGGGAGAAATGCTACCCTAATGATGAAATAAAGTTCCACTTTTCAGTCTGATTGGGCCATT
Organism: Leucopleurus acutus; assembly: GCF_964270905.1. Lineage (NCBI taxonomy): Eukaryota > Metazoa > Chordata > Mammalia > Artiodactyla > Delphinidae > Leucopleurus > Leucopleurus acutus. The sequence goes on from NC_139157.1 coordinate 67,347,788, forward strand.
TTTAGGTAATGTGCTTTTTCCTGGACGTAGAATTGTTCCTGAGGGAATCTAACTCTAACCTTAAGCTTGAGGTCTTTTCTTTTTTTAAAATTATTTATTTATTTGTTTTGAGCTGCGTTGGGTCTTCGTTTCTGCGTGCCGGCTTTCTCTAGTTGCGGCGAGCGGGGGCTACTCTTCGTTGCGGTGCGCAGGCTTCTCGTTGAGGTGGCTTCTCTTGTTGCGGAGCACGGGCTTTAGGCGCATGGGTTTCAGTAGTTGCGGCACATGGACTCAGTAGTTGTGGCTCGCGGGCTCAGTAGCTGTGGCGCACAGGCTTAGTTGCTCTATGGCATGTGGGATCTTCCCAGAGCGGGGATCGAAACCATGTCCCCTACATTGGCAGGCCACCAGGGAAGTCCAAGCTTGGTTCTTGAACCAATCACTGGCCACCCACCAAATAGGATTATGATCTTTGGTTTATTTGGAATCAGCCTTTGGATCCCAGGATAAAGTCAACTTCTCTTGAGTCATCTGACTGCATAGATGAGGCATGAACACCCAAAGAAAAATTGGGATTCTGTTAGGAAGGACCAAGGAGAGATTGACTGTTACTCTTTTACGTTTATGTTTGCTAATTTGATAGGAGAGAGAGTTCCTCATTGCTATTTCATGTCTGTCGTTCCCTTCCTACCCTCTGTTGTGGCAGTTCTGTGTCAGATGGTGGTGGATTCTTTACCCTCTGTGGGCTTCTTATGGATTATGAGCTTCTTAAAGATAAGGAATCTGTAATACTAACACTTGCTTCCTCAGAGCTTAGCGGGTGTTGTATAAATGTCAGTTAAATAAGTGATTAAATGAAAGAAAAAAATGAATGAATGCAGTGCAAAATGCATACAATAAGATGGCATTTAGGATTAAGATACAGAATGATGTTATAATGAAGAAGAGACAGAGATTTCTTTTTTCAATGAATATTTATAGAGGTCTTATTCTGAGCTACCTGCTGAGATACCACAGGGAGCAAGACAGACGTGTTTCTGCCTTCATGGAACTTAGAATCTGATGGGAAGAGGAACACTGAAGAAAGGACGGAGTCTGTTTTACAAAGAGAAGTGCAGGGGGGATGGGAGCTATGGAGTTGAAGGCTGTTCTGGGCTTTGTCAAATTTGGAACTGCTTCCCTTCTCTTATCAGAATCAGGTCTGGCTCTAGGTCTTTTGCTTCTAACGAGACAGACAACTCAGGGCACCAGAAGGTAGTAACCAAGCCAAGGCTTTCACTGGCTCTCTGGTCCCTGTGACTCCAGTTCACTATTGTTATAAAGGCACTGCTTCTAGAGCTCTGACTGAAGGTGGAGCTTTGCACATGCACGGATGGCTCTACAGCTGGCGACTGGACAGAGTGGCGCGGAAGGGAGCCAGCAAGGAGGTTTAGCTCACAGACTGCTGATGAGCTACTGCAAAAACTAACTGACTACTGTCCTACTGTCGCGCGCACGCGTGTGTGTGTGTGTGTACGCGCGCGCGCGCGTGTGTGTGTGGTGCTGGTGTTCTGGCCCATTTCATTGCTTCTTGAGGGTAGAACTTGTCGGTCCGGGGTAATATCCAATCACAACTCTCTTCTCTTATTTAGGGCACTGAGGGGGCATATTTCTCTCCTTATGACATAACATGAAAAGCAAGCAAGCATGATTTCTAAACCAAAACAGCTTTTAATTGGGGATTTTTAGGTGTTATACACACTCCTCCTTCATTCTGAGAAGGGGAATGCCTTGCTTAAGAGCAACTTACAAAGGTCCCAGCCTGCTTTCTTTGAGCCGGAAACTCCGTGGTTCTGGGCTGGCTTCAGGCCTTGGGAGGTGCTTTCGGCATAGTTCCTCCAGGACAGGAACCTGACCTACTTTGGGAGAGGAGGGATTGCCTTACTGGGGAAATGATATTTCTGTTGAAACCTAAATGGTGATCATGGTTTTTCCAAAAGAAGGAGAGGGTTAGGGAGGGCAGCATTCCAGGCAAGGAAACAGTTTACGTGGAGGCTTTGAGGCCTCAGGCAAGATCAATCCCGGGGCGTTCAGGGAACTGAAAATTTCATGTGCGTGGCGTGCAGAGTGAGAAGAGGGGTGCTAGGCGAGACTGGAAGGAGAGGCAAGGGTGAGATCTTGTACGGCCTTGCAACTGTGGTGAATTTAGGGTTCAGGCCAGGTCTGGAATTAACAAGGTCAAGGAGGGACTTCCCTGGCAGTCCAGTGGTTAGGATTCAGTGCTTTCACCGCCGTGGGCCCAGGTTCAAGTCCTGGCTGGGGAACTGAGATCCCGCAAGCTGCGTGGCATGGCCAAAAGAAAAAAAAAAAAAAAAAAATATATATATATATATATATATATATATACACATATACATTTTTAAAAATTAAAAAAATTTTAAAAAATTAAGAAAAATAAACCAAAAACCAGGGTTAAGTATTCACTGGGCTAGGCTAGGGTGGAAGGCTATGACCAGAACAGTTTATGTGTGAAATATTTTCTACCCTTAAGGTTTCAGTGTGTAATTAATAGACATTACAAAATAGATTAAAGTTTAATTTTCATGCCAAATTAGAAGATTGACTTTTTTAAAAATAAATTTATTTATTTAATTTATTTATTTTTGGCTGTGTTGGGTCTTTGTTGCTGTGTGCGGGCTTTCTCTAGTTGCGGCGAGTGGGGGCTACTCTTGGTTGCGGTGCGTGGGCTTCTCATTGCAGTGGCTTCTCTTGTTGCGGAGCATGGGCTCTAGGCGCGTGGGCTTCAGTAGTTATGGTGCATGGGCTCAGTAGTTGTGGCTTGCAGGTCTAGAGCGCAGGCTCAGTAGTTGTGGTGCACGTGCTTAGTTACTCCGTGGCATGTGGGATCTTCCCAGACCAGGGCTCGAACCCGTGTCCCCTGTATTGGCAGGCGGATTCTTAACCACTGCGCCACCTCGGAAGCCCGAAGATTGGCATTTTTATCCAACATTTTATTGCAAAAATTTTCAAACAAAGAGAAAAATGGAAAGAATCGCCTATATTCTACCATTAATGTTTTGCTCTCTTTGCTTTATCACATATCTGTCCATCTAGGCATTCGCCTCACTGTCCATCAATCCATCTTATTTATTCATTTATGTTTTTGGCTGCCTCAGGTCTTCCTTGTGGCACGTGGGGTCTTTGTTGAGGCATGTGGGATCTTTCGTTGCGGTGCGTGGGCTTCTCTCTATTTGTGGCGTGCAGGTTTTCTCTCTCTGGCTGTGGCGTGCCGGCTCCAGGGCACGTGGGCTCTGTAGTTTGCGGCACGCTGGCTTTCTAATTGAGGCGTGCGGGCTTAAGCTGTCCCACAGCATGTGGGATCTTAGTTCCCCGACCAGGGATTGAACCCTTGTCCCCTGCATTGGAAGGTGGATTCTTTACCACTGGACCACCAGGGAAGTCCCCAGTCCATCTTATTTTTTGATGCATGTTAAAGCAGTTGGAGACATCAGTCAACTTCATCCCTGGACACTTCAGTATGCATACCATTATCTAGAGTTTAATATTTGTTCATGGTTCTTTTTGTGTGTGTGGTAAAAGTCATATACAGTGATATGCAAACATCTTAAGTATTCCATTTGATGGGCTTTGATAAATATGTACGTAAAAATTTGAACTTTCAAAAAAGATACAACTTTTACTAAAAATTATTATCATATACTGTTATAAGGCCTTTACATTATACATGAAGTGGTATAATATCAATTCAAGGTAGATTGTGATGAATTAAGGATGTAATTGTAATATTTAGTAATCACTTTAAAAACATTAGCTAAAAAGCCAAAAGAGGAGATAAGCTGGAATACAGAAAAAAAAAAAAAAAAAATGAAAGAAGAAAACCAAAACAAAAAACTTCAACCCAAAGGAAGACCAAGTAAAAAACAATAGCAAGATGGTAAACTGAAATCTACCTATAACATAAACACACCAAATATAAAAGGCCTGAACTCTTCAATTAAAAGATGGAGATTGTCAGTCTGGATAAAAAGCAAGACCCAACTATATGCTGTTTACAAGAGATGCATTTAAATACAGAGACATAGATAGATTTTTTTACCCTCTTTAATTTTTAAACTATTTCTCTATACCATGCAAACACTAAGCATCAGAAAGCTAGTATTTCTATATACGAGGCGAAGTGAATTTAAAGACAAAGAATATTTCTAGGAATAAAGAATGATATTGTAATAACAAAAGGTCAATCAATCAAGAAATCATAACAATCCCAAGTGTGTGATCACCTAATAACAGAGTATCAAAGTATACGAAAACAAAAATTGACAAGAGAGGAGTAGATCTGCAGTCATACTTGGAGATTCTAATACTTCTCTTTTGAGAAGAGATGTGATAGAATAAATAGACAAAAATATCAATAAGGATATAGGAGATTTGAATAACATTCTTACCAACTTGACCTAGTTGACATATGTAGATGACCCAACAATTGCAGAGTATACATGCTTTACAAGTGCACATCGGACATTCACCAAGATATATTTTATGCTACTGGGCCGTATGTGAAATTTAAAAATATACCATTTATGAGAGCATGAAAACATAATACTCAGGAATGAACAAATTTTACAAAAAATGTGCAAAACATCTATATTGAAAAATACTATACAGGGAAATTAAAGATCTAAATAAACGGAATGGAAATTGCTCATGATTAGAAGCCTTCATATTATTATGATGTCAACCCTCCATAAACTGATGTACACAGTCAAAACCATCCCAATCAGAATCATGGCAGGATTATTTAAAAAGAAATTTATAAGCTGACTGTAAAGGTTATGTGAAATTGTAAAGGACAGAGAATAGCTAAAATAGCTTGAAAAAGGACAACGTTTGAGATGTCAAGAATTACTAAAAGGCTACAGTCATCAAGACAGAGTGATATTGATGTAAGTAGATAAATGGAATAGAATAGAATCCAGAAGCAGACTCACACTTTTGCAGTTAATTAGTTTTCAACAAAGGTGTCAGGGGAATCCAATGGGAAAAATGACAGTCATGTCAACAAATGTGACTGGAATGACTAGACAATGTATGAAAAAATTGTCATTGTATAATCCCATTTGTAGTATATATGCACGACAAATTAGAAATTTTCACCCTATGCTATCCATGTCCTGGGAAATAAATTATGCATCTGGACTACTATACTAGCTTTCTCAAGCCACAGGAATATTATTCATTAAGAAAAACTTGTGGGGGCTTCCCTGGTGGCGCAGTGGTTGAGAGTCCGCCTGCCGATGCAGGGGACACGGGTTCGTACCCCGGTCCGGGAGGATCCCACGTGCCGCGGAGCGGCTGGGCCCGTGAGCCATGGCCGCTGAGCCTGAGCATCCGGAGCCTGTGCTCCGCAACGGGAGAGGCCACAACAGTGAGAGGCCCGCGTACCACACACACAAAAAAGAAAAACTTGTTAAGGGGCTGCAATAACATTGAGGACACAAGGGTATCATTCAGAAAATAGTTTGAATTCATTAAATAATGCTTTATTTCCTAGATGATATAATAAAAATGGCCTTCTGTTTTTACAATGAGTTTAGTCCCTCCTTGTATATTGGTAGTAGGAGAAATTTCCAATTTCACTCATGACCAATGATATGTATTTGTGAAACTCCTAGCTGGGTGGAAGGGCAGGTTGCAAAAATGAAATCTCATAAGCCAATAGTGGAAGGCTTCTTTTAGATGCTGGAGGAATCAAATCCTTGATGTACACTGGAGCTGGCATTATTACTGTGACTAACAGAGGTTAATCAAAAGGAGAAGTTCCTGCCCCAACAAACTGAAATGTAAATGTGGTTAAGTTTTGGAAACTTTTCCCTCCTACACTTTGAGTTTTGAGAGGGATTTCTTGAGGATGAAAGATCCGGCTGCTCTGTGGTTGTAACTCCCAGATCCAGGAGGCTCTGTGATTAGATAAGGCTTGGTGTTCCCCAGGGAGTTTCTGCTTCCAAAAGGGCCTATTGATTCTAGAGAATCAAGTTATAGCTGGAGTAGCTGTACAATTTCTTATTCCAATAATCCAGGAAAGTCTCCCAAAACTGGGTCAAAAATGCTCCCACCACGCAAGATAGGTTCTTTCTCCCATACGGTGCTAGAGAGAGGCACCATACACTCTCTCTACCTCTTTTTTCGTTTCTTTTTTTCTATCTCTATAGTGTTTTCTTTTTTATAGTCTGTGCAGGCAATGACACTTCCATTACTATAACGTCACTTGAAGTGTTCAAATTCCAGGAGGGTTGATCAGAATCCATTTCTGTTTAGTTAACGAGCAGACCTGAGGATACATTTTGAACACTGTGACTGTGGTTACTTTCTCAACTCCTCCACAAATTGTACAAGTCAGCTCTTAGGAAGGATTACTTTTGCAAGTGGGTCATCTCAATCATTTTGCATTTATTCTCAGTTTGCTATTCCTGGAGCATGTACCAAGGGTCAAGCTAAGTGCTTTCCTTACATCATTCAGTATAATCCTTATGACACCCTTTCAAATTGATACTTTTATTTCCCCATTTTACGATTAACATACTTTAGGACAGAGAGTTGGGTGGTGATAGAGTTGGACCTCAAACACGGATCTGAGTCCAGAAGAACAAGCTCTTACAAACTCCTTCCTCAGCTCAGAGGATGACGTAATTCTGATCTTACCCCCAATCCCAGGTACCTGTCTGTAACTCCCTGTGTTTTTACTATCAACTGGTTGCCTAGTTTTGGCAGAAAAATTGTACTAGGCTGCGTGGGGTGAGATAAAGCAAAATAGAAGAAATGGCGAGCTTTTAATCTAGTTAAGATCTAGTTAAGCAGTTGTTTTCAACTTAAGACACACACTAGAATCATCTGTGGAACTTTAACAAATACTGATGACAGAAATTCTGATTTAATTGGTCTAGGGGGACGCCTGGGCATCAGAATTTTAAACACTCCTCAGGTGATTCTAAGGTGTAGCCAACATGGACAACCACCTAGTGTGATTTGAAAACACTCATAAAAATAACATCAAAACCACTACAATGTACAAAATGATATGTTCTGAAATGTATTTACCTTACTTCATTCCACAAGGATGTGGCTAAAAAAAATTATTCGGTACAGAATGAATTCCATCGAGGGGCACAGAGTTCCAGGTACTTGTCAAATAGGCCGCCAGATGGGCTAGGACACGTGAGGTCAGCATAGAAATAATTCAGGTACATTTTATTTCTCTGCAAGGCAGTGTTGTCAGATTTTAGGAGAAATAGTTCTTAGAAAACGGCGATTGGTCCAGGTACCGTTTCTAGGTGGTTGATTGGTCCAAAAACTGTTTCCAGGGAGTTGATTGGTCTGGAAGCTGTCTCCAGGCTGTCTAGCCGCTAGATTGCCTTGTCTCCAAGGGTTACTCAAGCTACAAAGTGATAACGGGTCTCAGAAGCTTGTATGGAATGATATTCTTTTTCCCATTACAGAGGCTTATTGAAGAAAATACAAGTATTTGAAGGATGACTCATAGGCACATTGTACATTTCTTTGCTCCAACTTCCCTAAGGGTTATGAATTGCTCATAAAGGAGAAGCTCCCTAAATGGCATTTTCACAAGTAGTGGAGGTGCTAGAGCCATGCCATGAAAAATTTCCAGCCAGTAAAAGGGCAGCATTAAACTATTCAGTGCGGTTCAACTGTTGGAATATTTCCTGACTTTTCTTTCTCCTTCTCAAGAGCAGGAGAAGCTGTTGTCAGTTTAATAACAGTAGGGAAAAACAGAGAGTGTATAAAACGATGATGTAATAACAAAGGAAACTGAGAAAAAGGGTAAAATCACTGCAATTCTATAATCTTAATATTCAACTATTTTCATTTTCGCATATTTTTATTCTAACCCATGACCAATATTATTTGGATGATAACATATGTAAAATTTAAGGTTTGACTATCTAATCATATTTTTTAAATGGTGCTATCCGTTTCTTTCTTTTATTTTAGGCTGTGCCTTGCGGTACGCAGGACCTTAGTTCCCTGACCAGGGATTGAACCCGTGCCCCTGCAGTGGAAACGCAGCGCCTTAACCACTGGATTGCCAGGGAAGTCCCCAGTTTCTTTATTTTAGAGTGGCTTACCAAGTTCCTCTACAAGCATGATGTCAACATGATTTAGGAGTAAATTTAAAATTTTTAGCTTTAGAGTCAATGAATATTTTTGAGTGGTATACACACATTCTGGACATTTATTTTACATAATTATCTTATTTAAAAATTAACTATAATAAGCATTTACGGAAGGCCACATTGTGACAGGCTCTGTTTTAAGGACAGGAGATATAGCGGGAAGAAAACAAACAAAATTTTCTTACTCTAGTAGGGCAAGATAGGCGATTTCAACCCTGACCGACACAGAATGCTTCTGTGCTGCGTGTGGTTACACATATTAACTCATTTAATTCTCTAAACAATCCTATGAAGTAGGTACTATCAGCAACTCCATTTTACAGGAGAGGAAACTAGTGCACAGAGAGGTTAAACAACTTGCCAGAGGTCACACAGTTAGTGAGCATTTGAGCTGGGATTCGTGGCACCACACGCTGCATGCTCAACTGCTATGTTCTCCTGTCTCTGTAATTAGCTTATTTATACTTATTCGACTGATGCAAGGTATCACAAGTTTTCTTTTTCCTTTCTCAAATATTTTCAATTTTTACTCCAAATATTTAATATTTCTCTGTAAAGGTATTGGATTACTATGACGGCCAACACTTTCCAATTACAGGACACTTACTGTGTGCCTGGTACTTTACTTACCTGATGAAAATAAGGTGAATGTTTTGTCTGGTGTACTTGCAAAAATTTTCCTTCAAAATAAAATGGCAGGTAGATAATATCTATAACCTCAAATTAGGAAATGAGCTAATGAAGTAGGGGCCAACCTTCTCTGCACATTAGATTCAGCTGAAGAAAAATTTAAACTATATGGACGCTTGGGTCCCACCTCCAGGAATTCTGATTCAATTGGTCTGGAGTGAGTTCAGCCCACTTCGCTAATATGTTAAAGTGGCAAATTGATAGAATGTTTAAAAGCCAGGCGTTTAAAATCATCATAATTATTAAAAGCACGGCTTTGAATCAGACTGACTTGGATTAAATCCCACATCCACTCATTAGCTGTGTGATCATGGGCAAGTTTGCGCAGGGGAGGAAAAAAATTCTCTATTCTCTTAGCGGCTCCAGCTGGGCCTGAGAATTAAACTGACACAAGAATAACAGGAAAAAAGTGTACACGTTTTTATCAGATTTTACATGTACATTCACAAGAGAATGACAACCCAAAGATGTGACCAGAGCAGGAAGCTTTTATACCTTTTAGACAAAGAAATGATAACTTTTGAAGAAATGACCAGACAAAGGGGTTTGGGCTGGCGCAGTAAGTCGTGGGGAAGCGACTAGGAGATACATGAGGGGAAGTTGTGGAACATAAGGGTTATTTCAATAAGCTTGTTTGTACAGACCAATTGTACATTTCAATGCTGATTCCCCGGCTCTGGGGACAAGGATGTTCTCTTCCTGGTACAGCATGGGCAACTTCCTCCTAGGAAATTTTATGTTCTGTTTTCAGGTAGAAAAGTGTAGATCAGAGAGTCCTTCTCTCAAACCTGCTGTTTCTTAAATGCCTTCGCCTCAAAATGATCAACATACCAAAGCAATATATTTTGGGGTGCCACATCCTGAACTCTTTCATTTCTAAATCTCTCTGCACTTCTCTTTCCTCATCTGTAAAGTGGAAGTAAACATTCACCTCGTAGAGCAGTTGTAAGAATTAAAGAGCACATGCGGGAATTCCCTGGCCGTCCAGTGGTTATGACTCTGCGCTTTCACTGTTGGGGGCACCGGCTCGATCCACTGGTTGGGGAGCTAAAGAGAGAGAGAGAGCGCGAGGGAGTACGTGGATGACCATCATTTTCACAGTCCAGGCACAAAGTGTGTGCCTAATCGGTGGTTCCTCTCATCTGTTCATGCATTAATTCCCTCGGCAAATACTTGCCGAGCGCCCACCATGTTCCAGCCGTTGTTCCAGGTGCTGGGGAGGCAGCATTGAATAGAACAGACGAGGGGCTTGCCCTCTGAGCACTAGTTTGAATTTCTTTTAGCATTAATAAAATGTGCTTAATCTCATGGTCCTTATATTACTCTATCCTGTACTAGGTCATCTGAACTTGGGGTCTCTTCCTTACCTGCCTCAGAGACCTCCCTTCATCAGTGGTCCCTGCTCCTCTCTACTGGCTCTTTGTCATATTCATTTAAACATAAACACTTTTTTTTCCATATTCAAAAAAAAAAAAAAAATCCCCGAATCAGGGATTTTAGGCTTCAAGTTACCCAACAGTTTCTACTTTCGTCCTCGCATTTTTTTGCTTCGCAGGTAAGTATAGATGCTGTCTGCGTGCACAGTCTCCACTCCCCAGGCTGGCTCCATCTGTTCTCGTTCACACTCCAGAGCACTGTGGTCAGGCTTCTGTCTCCATCACTCTACAGATACTACTCTCAACAAGGTCACTCCCTTCTTAAAACCATTTGATGACTCCAGATTTTCCTCGGGACGAAGTCCAAACTCTTTAAAGTGGCGTGCGGTCATTTGTAGCCTTCCCTCCCATCACTCCCTTTTCTGCCTGCACTCCTCTCCCCTGCCTGCTGCCCACCGCCCACACCCACACACACTGTGAGTTCCCACCCCACAGGACGGCTCGGAGTTCCCCAGAAGCATCATACTTCCACCTCTAGGCAGTGATGCTCTGAAGTGGTTTGTACCCGCTTGTGAGAGTTTGGTGTACATTTCTTCCCAATTATGTGTTTGGTGATGCCCTGTTGGTAGCCTAAAGTCGGCCATGGTGGGAGTATTTATATCAAGGAAATGGGCAAATTCTACACACTAGGGCCTCCTTGCCTACCTCTAGAGAGATGGCTGTTAAATACCTACCACACACCATTGCTTCTAGGCCTGTGCACACATGTTCTCCCCTCCACCTCAGCTTGGATCAGCTTAAATGTCCCTTCCTTTTGGAAGCTTCTCCTGACTTTTCAAGATTGGGATAGAGGGACTTCCCTGGTGGTCCAGTGGTTACGACCCTGCGCTCCCAATGCAGGGGGCCTGGGTTCGATCCCTGGTCAGGGAACTAGATCCCGCATGCCACAACTAAGACCTTGTGCAGCCAAATAAATATTTAAAAAAAAAAAGATTGGGATAGATACTTTTCTCTGTGATTCTATGGAAACGTGGGCAGCACCCTTCCCCCATCCCCCTCCCCATGGCATGTATCGTACTGACTTTTTCCGTATCCAATACTGACCAAGGGAAGTCTTTGAGGTCAGGGAAGCCTTCAAGGTGTGGTCCTCCAGTCAGCAGCGTGATCATCACTGGGGGAGCTGGTTGGAAATGCAGACTCTCAGGCACACCCCAGACTGATTGATTCAGAAACTGCATTTTAACAAGATCTCCAGGCATTGAGTGCATTTAAATTTAAGGTGCACTGCCTTAGGGGCCATCTCGTCATTTTTCAAATGCAAAAACAAAACATCAGGGGCCTTGTCTCATTCATTGCCATTGTTCTCCACCTGGGACAGTGTTTGGCACGTAGCAAGGTGCCACATCATATTTCGAAATGAAGCAGTACATGAGTAATTGAAATAATTAGCCCTCTCTATTAAACAAGAAGCTTTTTGGGGTTCAAGAATGTGTCTTCATCTTTGCATCCCCTAGATTTCCTCATACACGTCAGCATTCAGTAGAAAATGGAATAGGACGAATGAACTAGGCTTGAGTGCACTTTTGCTGATCCTAAAACTAGGGCCCAGTTTAAGGTATTCATCCTAGAAGTGAGGCAATGACCTTTAAAGCTATGGGTCTGCAGAATCCAAACCTGGAGTCTTGAAATATGTCACCGGAAACTTAAGATTCTTCCTAACCGTCAACCTGCTGCAATGTTCTACTCTTATTTCCTCGTTTCTCCTACTACAGTGATGCCAAGCTTACCCCACCTCCTTCTTTCCTCTTTCTTTAGCTACAGCGTCCACACGCTACTTGCTCAGACTCACACGCACTTTGAACACGAGGTAGAGTAGGAGAGCTGTGCAGTGCAGTGGAAGGCACTTGGCATTTAGTCAGGAGACACTGGCTGTGTTCCTGCCTGTCACAACCTTTCTGGAGCCTTTGTCTTTTCCTCTGCAACGGGGAAAATGGTATCTTCCTTATCTAATTCACCACGTTTTTGTAGGATCAAATGAGTTAACATAGGTGAAAGTGCTTTTATACATTGTAAAGCACTGCATAGAGTAGATGCAGAATCTCTCAGACAAATGGATCTCAAGCACACGCTATGGTTTAGTAACTCCCTAGCACGTGGAATATGCAAGGAGATAAAAGAATGTTCCAGTATGGAAGGGTATAGAAATCTAGAGGTTATTTATTTGGGGAACAGGATGCCTTACCTGTGTCCAGGCGTGTAATTAGATAAAGATTATGGTTTTGCATTGCAAAGACATAAAAATAAAACATTGGCTTCGTATCAGATGTCACCTAGGAAATCTGGGGTGATTCCATCTGAGATGCCAGGTGTGCTATTAATCAGCAATAAAAAACAATTAATCTAAGAAGCAAATGATAAGGACATGTTGGTGGCCGATAACTGGAAAAACAGTTTCATTCCCTAATAGGATCTGATAGGCTCCAACTAATCTAGATGCAAAAAATATAGATCAATACCAAGCAAGTGTTCCTTTCAAATAGATAGCTACCAGTGAATATTGCAAACTGCAAGCATTGTTCGCCCGTTTCTTAGTGTTGGGACATCCCTTGCAGATGTTAATAATTATCTGCCCACAATAGGAAGGCTCCATGGTGTGTTCTTTCAATCAGCAGCCCGGGCATCCCCTGGGGAGTTGGTCAGAAATGCAGACTCTCGGGGCCACCCCAGTTGAATCAGAACCTGCATTTTAACAAGATCTCCAGGGATTGAGTGTATTTAAATTTAAGGCAGACTGCCTTAGGGACCGTCTAATAATTTTTCAAATGGAAAAACAAAAAATCAGGACTTTAAGGGTGATTTTTTCCCCTCAAGGTCTAATAGGCATGGGAGGCAGAGCCTGGATTAGAAAGAAAAGTTTTCCGACTCTGTTGGCGGTTCCAGCATTGCTCACCACCTCACAGCCTGGTTCTTCAGCTTCTGGCTGTGAGGCTTAGGGCAAGTTACTGAACCTCTCTGAGTCTGTTTGCTCATCTATGAAATGGAGATGGTAGCAATGTCTACCTCACAGAGCTGTGAGGTTTAACACAAATTAGAAAATCTCTGAACATTTTGTCCAAGGCATAATTCACATGAAAAGGTTTATTATTCTCTAATGAAAAGGCAGACAATGTTCCACATAATTTAAACAGTAGAAGTAAATTTTTTATGGCACACAGAAGCAGATTGTTATTTATATCTCTGAAACTCTTCATGCCTTGACAGTAATGTTTGGAAAACAGTTATTTTTCCTTTTAATCTTTCCTATTTTCCAGTGAAGAAGCTTATATAAGCTACGCTGCAGAGGTGCTCTGCTAGTCACTGTAATTTAATCATCTTGAAGGTTAGGCTGACTTCTGTTATTATGAAAGTGGTGAACCTGGGCCAAATTCAACCTTTGGAATAGGCACCCACATATGTAATAAAAGAATCTGACTCACTGACCTACTTTCTTGGCCACCGAAACAGGAAGGACTGCATTTCCTAGTGTTCTGCGGCATCTAGTGGCAAACATGGTACATGGCTCAATTTTCCGTTACAGAGAAATTATCGGGAATTCTACAATAGGTTTTCATGTCTTAAACACAAACACATCCAACTTCTCACTATTGAGGAGAAATGATCCAACATACACATTTTTAATGCTGTTTGTTATACTTGAAATAATAGGCTTAGGATTCTTACAAATGTACCATACTAATGCAAGATGAGAGTGGGGAAACTGGGGGGCGGGGAGGAAGGGTCTGTGAGAACGCTGTATTTTCAGCTCAATTTTCTGTAAACACAAAACAGTTCTAAAAAATAAATCCAATTGATTTAAAAATAAAATAGGCTTAGGATGCTTGTTGCTGCTTGGAAAGTTGGAGAGTTTCCGATTTGGAACAGGAAGACCAGAGTCATCTTTGATGCTTCTGTTGATGAAAAAATTAGTCAATAATCTAAGAAAGAAATAGAAAACCTTATTCGAGTCAACCTGAGGATTATAAGCCAGGAGACAGTCTTTCAGGAAGCTCTGAGGACTGTTCTCCTGTTAGAGGTTAAAGCACAGTTATAGAAGTTTTTGAGACAAAGGGTTATACATCAAAGTGACATCATGAATGTTTAAATAGTCCAACAAGGTAGGCAGCGGCTTATTGTGACCTCTTATAGGATTCAGAAAGGAATGTCATCTCCTAAGGAGTTACCTTGCTGGTACCAGGAGGAAACTGCTTTTTTTTTTTTTTTTTTTTTTTTTTTGGTGAGGAGGCATTCCTGTGTCTTCTAGTTAATGCATAATGCAGGTGCACAATACCCACTAAAGGGGAGGGGGAGTGGTTCAAATGGCAGAGAAAATTTTATGTTAAATTTTCCTTTTCTTGCCTTAAAATAATTTTATTTCATCACTTCCCTCATGTGATGTATCCATTATGTCATCGAACACTAAAAAATTAATTTCTCAAGACATTAGCCAGTGCCGGGGAGGAAGACATTTTCCTCTACCCTTCTAGGTTTTTCTGGCTGGTCTAAGAATTAAATTGGCATGAGACAGATTAACAGGAGACAATCAAACAAAGTTTAATAACAGGTCTACATGGGAGAGACCCAGGAAAACTGAGTAACTCACCAAAATGGCCCCAAACCAGTAATAAACCTTAACACCATCTTCAGCTAAAGACAAGAGATGTTGGGGGTAGTGGTTTGAGACTTGAGAGGGGAGAAAGGCAATTGACTTGGAGATTAAAAAAAGCAAATATTTGGTAAATAAATGCTCGCCCGGGCCATGGAGAGATAATGGGACACAGAGGGGACCTGATCTCTAGAGAATTTTCCTCACCACATATAGCCCATACCCTTTGTGGATATCTCTGGAGATGGCTCTGTTAGGGAACAGGCTTTCTACCTAAATTCTTTTTTAGACAGTTAGGGGGAAGTTCAAAGTTTCTTCCTGAGTTTTTCAGGCCCTCATTGTTTTCAGCTTGAAGTAACCCATGTGCCAAAGAGACATTTTGGGGTGGCACACTTTGTTCCTCTACACCAGCCACATGTACTTATTTAATCCTTCCTTTGGGACCGTCTGATTAGTGAAGAAAGGTGTTGGACATTACTCCAGACCCTGTAGTTTGGGCATCTCGGAGAGGAATGCCTATGGGTGCACTCAGAAGGCCTGAGCTGTAGGGTTTCCAGTCTCACAAAAGATCCCCTTTCCCCACAATGTGGCCGAGGAGCAATAGAGACCCCCTGGGGCCACGGGAATCATGCCAAGGATCAGTGTCAGCCAAGGGAACAGAGGGTCAGTGACAAGAGACCAGCCTTTCGGGGCTTCCTTGGTGGCGCAGTGGTTAAGAATCCGCCTGCCGATGCAGGGGACACGGGCTCGAGCCCTGGTCCGGGAAGATCCCACATGTCGTGGAGCAACTAAGCCAGTGCGCCACAACTACTGAGCCCACGTGCCACAACTACTGAAGACCGCGCACCTAGAGCCCCACAACAAGAGAAGTCACTGCAATGAGAAGCCCAGGCACTGCAACGAAGAGTAGCCCCGGCTCACCGTAACTAGAGAAAGCCTGCGCACAGCAATGAAGACGAGACCGAACACAGCCATAAATAAATAAATAAAAAACAAAACAAACAAAAAAAGAGACCAGCCTTTCCCTTCACCTCTTTCTTGGAGATGTGTTGTCAGAGCCCCTGAAACCAAGATATAATTCCAGGCACAGAAGTGGGGTCAGGAAGCCCCAAGAATGCCAGAGCTAGCACTTCTCACTAAAGGGTAGCAGAGTATGCTACCCCCAAATATGTCTCTTTGGTATAAAGATTATTTTGAGCGAATTATTTTTTTGAGAAAAGGCAGACACAGGAGAAGCTCTGAAAACAGAGTAGAAGTTACCCTTCTGTCAGGGAAACTTATATTTATAAAGGAAATCTCCATTTGTGAGGGTGTCTCCTTCTCAGTACCAGGAAGAGAGGGATGACTCTAAAATCACGTGAAACTTATCAGTGAAGAAAGCAGAGACTTAAATCTTCATAACAAACCTTACTTTTTTTTTTATTTTTATTTTTTATTGCGGTACGCGGGTCTCCCACCGCTGTGGCTTCTCCCGCCGCGGAGCACAGGCTCCGGACGCGCAGGCCCAGCATCCATGGCCCACGGGCCCAGCTGCTCCGCGGCACGCGGGATCTTCCCGGACCGGGGCATGAACCCGAGACCCCTGCATCGGCAGGCGGACTCCCAACCACTGCACCACCAGGGAAGCCCCAAACCTTACCTTTTACTGTGCTTTTCCTGGTAACTTCCCATAACTGGTCTCTCTGTTCCCCCAACATCTTTCTTTTGTCTTTGGCTAAAGATATTAGTATTTAAGGTGCTAGCCATCTCAGCTTCCCTGGGTATCTCGCATCCGCACATGAGGTATACATGTTAATAAACTTCTGTTCATTTTTCTCCTCTTTGTCTTTTATCACAGGAGGTCTCAGCCAAGAAGGGTAGAGGGAACATTATTTTTCCTCCTCTAAACGACTGATTTAGCAAGAAGGAATTCAGAATCAGGATTGAGTTGATTTATAGAAAATACGTGTGATATCCTTGCACACAGGTTTGTGGCCTGTTCAGAGTTGGGCATATATTTGCACCCCTGGAACTGGAGTCTTTCATGTTGAGACTTTGTTGGGGAATTGATTTTGTTAATTTAATTAAACAAGGAGGCCATTCAGCTGATGTGGCGCTCATGCCGAGGAGGCCTACAGAGACAAACCAAAATCAAACCCTGTAAATGCCTC
Organism: Leucopleurus acutus; assembly: GCF_964270905.1. NCBI lineage: Eukaryota > Metazoa > Chordata > Mammalia > Artiodactyla > Delphinidae > Leucopleurus > Leucopleurus acutus. The sequence continues at coordinate 67,364,814 of NC_139157.1, forward strand.
CAGATTAGGAAACCAAAACGCTAAGGTCGACTAATCAGACAGCCAACGAGGCTTTAAGCTCTAGCCGAACAAATGCTTTCTTTTCTTTGCTTCTGCGCCTTCTCTCTGTAAGTCCTTTCTCTGGCTCCTGGGGGCTCCTAACCACTCCTGGTTTGGCGCACTTCAACTGAAATTGATTTTTGCTCAAATAAACTCTTGACATTTAAAAATGTGCCTCAGTTTATCTTTTAAAAATATGCAGATATGAATTTGGGTCTTTAGAAGTCTGATCACTGAGGGCATACTTGGAGCCTCTCTGGAGAGCAGGTTTGAAAGTGTGTCACTGAAGAATTTAAACCGTTCAAGTGGGATCAGTATTGTTGGTAGAAAGGAAGAAAATAGGGTGATTTTGAGTTTGCTCAAGATATCTCATTTCCTGTAGCTTCTAGTGTTACCGAACCAAACTTGGGTCCTGTTTGCCCATGTGCAGGAAAGCCAATCTACTGACACTGGGTTGTGATGAAGGAAAGCGTGGCATTTATTGTAAGGCACCACACAAGGAGTCTGGGGCAGCTAATGCTCGAAAGGCCCAAACTCCAGACTTCCCTGGTGGTCCAGTGGTTAAGACCCTATGCTTCCACCACAGGGTGCACGGGTTCGATCCCTGGTCGGGGAATTAAGATCCCACATGCTGTGCAACGCAGCCAAAAAATTAATTAATTAATTTAAAAAAATTTAAAAAAAGAGCTGATTAGTAAAAAAAAAAAAAAAAAAAAATGTTGTTTAAAAAAAAAAAAGCCCAAACTCCTTGATGGGTTTCAAGGAGGCACTTTTAAAGGCCAGGTGAGGGAGAGGAGTTGCAGGGTGTGTGACCAGCTTGCGTGCACAATTATCCGAATGGCTGATGGTGAGGTAACAGGGTGGTGTCACGGGGGTTAACATTATCAGTCCTCAGACTCCAGCAGGTCTTGGGGGCTACATGCTCATGGTCCTCTGGTAGTTAACTTCTTTCATTTAGTGGGGGTTTTATTTTATTTTATTTTTTTGTCCATGCTGCTTGCGGGATCTTAGTTCCCTGACCAGGGATCGAACCCATGCCCCCTGCAGTAGAAGCACAGAGCCCTAAGCACTGGACTGCCAGGGAGTTCCCTTGGTGAGGTTTTAGCATCTGTAAAACAACTCAGGAAATGTGCATCAGATATTGTTATTAGGTACTTCAGAAAGGAGCTACAGCAGAGGACATGGGGGGAGGGGTCTGTCCAAGGAAGGCCCTATAGAGTCCTGCTTTGTTCCACTAGCAGTATACAAAAAAAGGGAGGGGCGTAGAAGGTGATTTTTAAGGCCTCTATCTCAGTCTCTGACTTTCCAGAAAAACTTCCTTCAGAAAAAGGAAGACATAGAGCAGCCACGTTCCTGGGATTCAAAACAGCTTGTGTGTCTGCAAGCCTGGACTGTGCCTCTGAAAGTAAGAGTGGGTGTTATGGGTTGAATTGTACCAAAAGATATGTTTAACTTCTAACCTTGTACTTGTGACTTTATTTGGAAGTAGGGTCTTGCAGATGGAATCTTGATGAGTTTATACTGGATTAGGGTGGGCCCTAATCCAATATGACCGGTTTCATATGAAGAGGGGAAATTCGGACAGAGGCACACATAGAGAGGAGAACGTTCACTCCACAAATGTAGCAAAGAAATAAACCAGTTTTATTATTGAATATGCACTGAACCAGACTCTAATGCAAATCACAGGCAATCCTCTAATGAGATTGCAAAGTGAGAACACTCACCCTTGCAAACAGCCAAGTATATATGATCCATTCCATACATGTTCTCGAGATAAATAATAACTAGTCCCCATGTAAGAGGACTTCGGCAGCACCGTTTATTATACAGTCTTTCATAGTTCATCCTAAATTTACTTGGTAACTGGCTTGGCTGCCTGTGTTAGCTAACTGCCATTACCTGAAAGGAAAACAAAACTTTTCAATCTCTGTGACTTTCAGCTTGGAATGAGGTGTTTTAGGTTAAATTCCCATGGTGACAGAGAGACAGGGGGCGCTATCTTCCTTCATGTTTACAAATAGGTGGCTCCCTAGGCCCTAAGAAAATTTCCTGGGTTGTAAAACAGGCAAGAGGCTCGTTTAGCTGTTCAAAAGATTTATATACATATCAGGGTGATGAGGAAGGATTTACAAATACAAGCTTTCTCAAGGAAATACCCTGGGCAAAGGAAAGTCTCTTTCCTTTTTGTCAAGAGGGAAAATTCAGTCTTCTTTACACTTACACACACCTTTCCTTATGGGCAAAATAAATGTTCTATGGAAGAATTCACCTGTGAAGAGTCAATAAAGAGGAGGCCAAGACGTATTTATGAGAATGTGTTGGTGGTTCCAGGAGGCCAGGGAGGAGACATGTTGGTTCCTCTGGGGGCATCTATTTTTCTTCTTGAAGGATAGCAGAGATGTGGGAGTAGGAGTGATACTGGCAGAAGTACCCATCAGGCAAAGGATTCCTGGTAGGGAGAAATGGGAGGAATTGCCCTCTCACTTGGATGCCACTGTCCTACTCTGCCCTTTATGGTGGGCAGAAGGGAACCACAGAGTCCTCTGGGTCTGTTGGCACTAAGGATAAAGAGGGCATAACTGGGGACTTCCCTGGCGGTCCAGTGGTTAAGACTTCGCCTTCCAATGCAGGGGGGTGCGGGTTTGATCCCTGGTTGGGGAGCTAAGGTCCCACATGCCTTGCGGCCAAAAAACCAAAAACATAAAACAGAAGCAATATTGTAACAAATTCAATAAAGACTTTAAAAATGGTCCACATCAAAAAAAATCTTTAAAAGAAAAAAGAGGGCGTAACTGGATAGTGGTGTAAAAATTAAGCACACACTGCTGCCTTAACAGCTGCTCATCGGTGGTATGAAGCCTCTGCGAAGCATTCCCTGTGCCTAGTACTGAGCTCCCTAGGTGGACACAGTGTGTGAGAAGGACGGTCTCCAAGGGGAGTCAGCCCCAGAAGGGGAAAGTGAAATACTTTTCCAGGACCGGGCTCACCTTTTTCATCCTTGGAGATTTGGAGGATCAAACATTTCACCACTCTGGGTCTGGTACCAACTTCCCCCTGCCAGCAGAGAAGAGAATTGGGCATCATTTGGGCAGATCGCTGATTTGTAAGGCAACAGTCTTGTCAGCAGAGGAGTGATACTTTCACTAAAAGGTCTCAGCAGATGTAATGGCAGGACAGACCAGGAGTGTGACCTAACTCAGGCTCTCTCAGAGAGAGAGCCATTGGGCCCTCTCTGTTTCAAGGGAGAATTCTGATCTTACTGAGAGGGTTCAGGCATTCAGGGGCTGAGCTGTCCTGTAAGTTTAAAATGCATTCTCCCAAACCTCACACTCTTGCAGTTCAAACACATCACTAATAGTTAAAGCCGAACTGCTACATTATAACTAATTTGCCAGCACCCAGCTTTATATTGAATACTTTAACTAAATTAGTCTGTTAACTACAGAAAGTCTTACTACAGTAGTTTAGAAAACACTCCCAATCGCCCCTGCTCAACAGGAAGGGAAAGACCGTTTGTTTGGTAAGGCAAGTAACACCGTCAGGTAGTGGTGCTCCACTGGGCAATTCCTGCCTTTGCAAATTACACACTTTAGTTGGTAATTTTGAGACTCCCAAATACGCTATAAAACTTTGCTCCAGAAGTGTACAAACAAAACTCATACAAAATGTTTTGAGATTAATTTCATATGTTTCATGGATCCCCAGAAGTACTCCCACAAAGAGAAATTCCTCATTCCTGGTGCTCCAATCTCTCGCTCTTAGAATTTCTCTAAAGCTTGTTCCCCTAATCCACGTCAGGAAGAACTTTCCAAATTCCCAATCAAACGCAGATCCTGCCGGGACATCAAATTTGGCCGAAAAAGGGCTATCAGGTTCTTGAGCTACGACGGCGGTGGAATGGCCCCCTTCGTCAGTAAAACAGATGCCTTTATGGAATCTGCGGACCAGTCTACGTGTGGAAAGAGGATTTGTTTCCTTTCACTCTCTGGGGTTTCCATCGGCAGCCTATGGGAAACGAATACAAGTGCGACTTCTGGTTCCCAATACTACGGCAGCTGCGCATGTGCAAAGCCGCCCTGAGAGCGCTTTGGGTCTGGGCAGGGCGGGGCGGGGCGAGGGAAGACCCGCCCCTCCCATTCGCCTTGGCCTTAACTCCTTCCTATCCGTCCGCCAGCGTCTCTTTCTTCACCTCTGACCTCGGAAAGAAGGGGGTGGGGCTTTTGGGGCGGAAGTAGCGGTGCATTGTGGGCTCGCTTAGAGTTGAGCCTGAATGGAAGTGGCGCGACGGTGCTGACATTACCGGGTCCGGGCTGTTGGGGTTCGGACACCGGCCAGGATTCGGGTACCTCGACCTCGGGAGCAGAGCGGAGCGCGAGGAGGCGGCGGCGGCGCTGCGAGTTGGTGGAGGGGGCGGCTGTGCACGGCCCCAAGACATGGCTCACAACAAGATTCCCCCGCGGTGGCTAAACTGTCCGCGGCGCGGCCAGCCGGTGGCAGGTAACCGGGACGGGGGGTGTTCGAGTCCCCGCGCACCGGCGGGTCCGGGGGTGGGCTGAGTGGGGCGCAGCTTTTCGGTAGTGGTGTTTCAGGACCGAGACGTTCTCGGTCCGATGAAGCTTCGTGGCTGAGTGTTTGGGAACCTGGACTGGAGGGAGTGGGGGCACTTCTCACTCTTCAGTAAGGCTAAATATTGCGAACGGGGAGGTAGATAGGAGCTCTGTGTGGCAGGAGCCGAGAACCCAAGAACCCAGTGGGTAATAATACTTTGAAGCTTAGTCAGGAGTTTGTAAACCTTTGAGGGTTCTCGGAAGGGGAAGGGACAAGTGTCGGTTTTGAGAGGAAGGCTAAAGGGAGGGGCAGTTCCCAGCGGTGAAATTCATCCACACTGAGAGTGGAGGTTTTTGTTATGTTTTTTAAATGATTCTTAATTGAGGACTTTTTCATCTTTGAGTTTGACACAACAGACTTTAAGGTGTACAGTTTGAAAGTGTACAGTTTGATACATTTGGACCACAGGCGCACACACACACCCTGTGAAACACAATTAAGATAGTAAACACAATCATCACCACTCCAGGTTTCCTCCTGCCCTTTGTAATCCCTCCCTCCCTCAGGCAACCAGTGATTTGCTTTCTGTCACTATAGATTTAGTTTGCATTTTGTATAATTTTTAAAATAAATGGAAACACACTCTTTTTGGGGGGGGAGGTCTCTGGCTTCTTTAACTCAGCATTATTTTTTGAGATTTTCACGCTGTGCTTGTACGTATCAATAGCCCATCTCTGTTTACTGCCGAGTAGTGTTCCACTGTATTGGATACACCAGTTTAAATTGGTTTGTCCATTCACTTGTTGATGGTCCTTTGGGTTGTTTCCAGTTTTTGGCTGTTGCATACTAACTTGCTATGAATATTCATGTGCAGTTCTTTGTAGGACATATGCTTTCATTTCCCCTGTGTAAATCTCTAGGAGAGGAATGCATCACATGGTAGGTGTAAGTTTAACCTTTTAAAAAACTGCCAGACTCTTTTCCAAGTCATAACATTTTGCATTCCCGCCATCAATTATGAGAATTCTGTTTGCTCCACATCCTCTCTAACACTTGATTTGATCAGTCTTTTTAATTTTACCCATTCTAATAGGTGCTTAGTACTATCTTACTGTGGTTTGATGTTGAGCATCTTTTCATGTGCTTCCTGGCAATTCACATATCTTCTTTTGCAAAGTGTCCAAATCTTTTGCTGATTTTTAAAATTTGGTTGTTTATTTTATTTTTGAGTTGTTAGTGTTCTTTATGTATTGTAAATACAAATCCTTTGTTGAATATATGCTTTTAAAAGTCTTTTCTCCCATCTGTGGCTTGCCTTTTCATTCTCTTAAAAGTTTCTTTTGAAGAGTTAAAGTTTTAAATTTTAACTAACTCCAACTTAATGCTTTTTCTAGAAGGTGTTTTGAAACAAAATTAAAGGATTTTGTAGTGAGCTATGCATACTTACTAATTATGTACACAGCAATAATATGTCTGCCTAGTTAATTAATTATTTTAAATTTTATTTATTTATTTATTTATTTTTGGCTGCGTTGGGTCTTTGTTGCTGCGCGCGGGCTTTCTCTAGTTGTGGCTAGTGGGGATTATTATTCTTGCAGTATGCGGGCTTCTCATTGTGGTGGCCTCTCCTGTGGCAGAGCACAGGCTCCAGGTGTGCGGGCTTCAGCAGTTGTGGCACACGGGCCCAGCAGTTGCAGCTCCAGGACTCCAGAGCACAGGCTCAGTAGTTGTGGTGAACGGGCCTAGTTGCTCTGCGGCATGTGGGATCCTCCCGGACCAGGGCTCGAACCCGTGTCCCCTGCATTGGCAGGCGGATTCTTAACTACTGCACCACAAGGGAAGTCCCAGCCTAGTTATTTTAAGTTGTTGGAAGAGAAGATTCTCTAGTCATTTTTTAATTCAGGTTTTCTGGTTCTTCTAGTTTCTCAGCTTTTCTTCACATTTTATATAAAATTCTCAGTTAATAAAGCCATATAAATGATGGATAAAAGATAATCTAAAAAAAAAAGATAATCTGAGCAAGCCTTGGGGTGAGGAAATGGTTTTCCTTAACAAAAATGAATAATTTTTTCTACGTTCTAACCATTTTTATATGATTTTCACTTGTGCTTGATAGTCATTGTACTGTCTTCAGATGAATTGATTACAATTCATCTCACTCTTCAGACATTTTGACGTTTTTTCCCTTGGCATCTCTAACTTACTGTTGAATCCTTTCTTTTTACATGTGGCCTTTTCTATGGAGTTATGAAGAAACCTCTAAACTTAGATGTCTAGCTTCTTTTTTAACCTGGAGCATGTTTCCTGGATCCTTTCATTAGTTACCTGCTGCACTGATTTGTGAGAAAAACAAAATCATAAAGAAGGTCTTGTCCCAGTGAATATTTTTTATTTGGAATTAGGAAAACAGTTTTAAAATCAGAATTTTAATATAATCTGCAGATGGCAATGACAAATATCAGAATACTGACTTTTTCCTAGATGAATGGGGCAAATGTGGTACTGACTGGGGGCGGACAGCAGCAGATAAGATGCTAAGCTCCAGGCAGCTTAATACTTCTGTAAGAAATAGAGTTGTGTGCTTTTTTTTTTCTCCCTCTCCTGGAGATGAAGGGTCAGGAATAAAAAGTTTTTCCTTTTTTGTTGTATTACAGTATTTTGACCCCCAAAACATAGACTCTTAATTACTGTGATCAGTGAGTCACTAAGCTCACCTAATCTGAGCAGTTGCGGGCCCTGAACAGAACCCCAGGCCTCCTGACAACCAAACTGAATCTTTACTGGTAATCAATTCTTTGGCTTGGCTTTGTGATCCTTACTAGAAAGTAAGGTGAATACAACATAAAATTCTTGATAAGTCTTTCTGAATTTCCCTTAAAATTTGATCTCTCTAACATATCTGTCCTAGAAGTGTTCATGACACATTGTGTATTTTAGATAATGTAGGGTTGGCAGTGTTTTATAGTGGTAGAATAAGAAATGCTAGCTATATTCTTGCAAGCGTTAGAGAAAAATAAGGAATCATTCACATTCCCAGTTTCTACCTGCTATTTTCTTCCTCTTTTTTGTTCTGATTAGAAAAGTAATTTATGCTTATTGTATAATTTCTTTGATATTTTGCATATTTAGGAAAATGTGTTATGACTGCTTAAATTTTCTCATTGTAAACATTAGGATGAATCTTATTAGTACTAGAAGTTCATAATTTTTCTGAATCAGAAAGAAGATGGTGCTAATTATAAATAGTAATTTGTCCCACGCTGAAGTCACCTTCTCTAATTAAACCAGACTTCTAGTGAGAGAGTGAGTACCTGGAGATAGGGCCAAGCTTTATTTCTGAAGAATTCTTTTTTCCTGCTTCTGAGTGATAGATTTCAGGTGAACACTTTGAAGAAAACAAACTTCTGATTATTCAACATAAAATTATTTTGTATGTACTATGTATAAAGAACCTCCTGGGAACTAACTGGGGGACTATAAATATGATTCAGTCTTATGATAATAGTGATGACTTTGAAGACATTTTACTTAGCAAATATTTGTATATACTTTGTGCTGGTTTTTGGGACTTGGGAGATGATTAAGATATAGTCCCCCACCTTAAAGAGCACACAATTCTGTGAGTAGCAAACCATCATTTTTAAACACAGTTCTGTTTTAACAAGGTCAATAATGACTCTATTATAGAATATTATGGGATACTAGAGATAATAAACCTTTTTTTCTTTTCTTTTTATTATTATTATTATTATTTTTTTCTCGGAGAGATAATAAACCTTGATGTTAGGGAAGAAGAAGGGGATCAAGAAGGCTTCCCAGAGGGAGGTATATATGAATTAACATGAATAAATAGAAGTTTGCTAGATAGAGTGTGAGTGTTGCTTTTTTGTTTTGTTTTGTTTTGTTTTTTTGCGGTACGTGGGCCTCTCACCATTGTGGCCTCTCCCACAATGGTGGGAGCACAGGTTGCGGAGCACAGGCTCCGGATGCGCAGGCTCAGCGGCCATGGCTCATGGGCCCAGCCGCTCCGCGGTATGTGGGATCTTCCCGGACCAGGGCACGAACCCGTGTCCCCTGCATCGGCAGGCGGACTCTCAACCACTGCGCCACCAGGGAAGTCCTGTTTTTTTGTTTTTTTTGAAGGTCTTCTGTTGGGATAGGATGACGGTGGAGAGATTTCAGACTGAAAGTGAGGATATGGATGTGAGGGTGGAGAGTATGAGCCAGATCGTATAAGCTTACGGTGTGATAAGGGGTTTTAATATTTATATACTTTCACAGTGCACTGGCAAACCATTGTCATTTCTTAAGCATTGGGGTCAGATGATTTGACTTCAGTTTAAAGAAGCTTACTTTGATTGCGCTGTGTTTAATGAAAGAGACAAGGGTGAAAGTGGGGAGGTTAGTTAGGAACTTGTCATGGTAGTTCAAGTGAAAGATAATGGTGATGGTTTAGAAGTAGAGTCGAAGAGTAGTAGGCTGATTTGAGAGATATTAAAGAGGGAAAATAGACGGGACTTGGTGCTGGATTTAGAATGAGATAAAGAGAGTCAAAACTTAGTCCCAAGTTTCTGCTTATGCAGTGGGATGACTGGTACCATTAGGGCTTATTGAGGGGGAAAGCAGGTTGGAAGAAGTATTAAAATCCTGATTGCTTAAATGCTGGAGAGGGTGTAGAGAAAAGGGAACCCTCTTGCACTGTTGGTGGGAATGTAAATTGATCCAGCCACTATGGAGCACAGTATGGAGGTTCCTTAAAAAACTAAAAATAGAACTACCATATGACCCAGCAGTCCCACTATTGGGCATATACCCTGACAAAACCATAATTCAAAAAGAGACATGTTCCACAATGTTCATTGCAGCAGCCTTTACAATAGCCAGGACACGGAAGCAAGCTATGTGTCCATCAGCAGATGAATGGATAAAGAAGATGTGGCCCATATATACAATGGAATGTTACTCAGCCATAAAAAGAAACAAAACTGAGTTATTTGTAGTAAGGTGGATGGACCTAGAGTCTGTCATACAGAGGGAAGTAAGTCAGAAAGAGAAAAGCAAATACCATATGCTAACACATATATATGGAATCTAAAAAAAAAAAAAGGTTCTGATGAACTTAGGGGCAGGACAGGAATAAAGGCGCAGATGTAGAGAATGGACTTGAGGACACGGGGAGGGGGAAGGGCAAGCTGGGACGAAGTGACAGAGCAGCATTGACATATATACACTACCAAATGTAAAATAGATAGCTAGTGGGAAGCAGCTGCATAGCACAGGGAGATCAGCTTGGTGCTTTGTGACTACCTAGACCGGGGGGATCAGGAGGGTGGGAGGGAGCCACAAGAGGGAGGGGATATGGGGATATATGTATACTAGCTGAATCACTTTGTTATACAGCAGAAACTAACACAGCATTGTAAAGCAATTATACTCCAGTAAAGATGTTAAAAAAAAAAAAGATCCTGATTGCTCAGGTAGATATGTTGAGTACACAGTTGGATATATGGTTTGGAATTCAAACAAGTTTGAGTTGGAGATGTACATTTAAGGATCATCGGCATAAAGACAATATTTAAAGACATGGTATTTGATTAGTCAGGGTAAGTAATGCTAGTTTCTCTGACAAACAACTCCCCAAACTCAAGGGTTCCAGTCAACATACTATGTTTATTTCTTGCTCATATCACAATACATTGTGTTTCAGGGAGCTTTCCTGGGCAACTTTTCTCCAAGTGGTGACTCTCTGGGCTCTTCCCATCTTGTGATGCGGTCCACTTAAACATATGACCTGCAGGGTTGCCATGGAAGGGGAAGAGCAGGAGTGGGTGCTCTTGGGGTGGTGTTATATCTCACTCCTGCCCATATCCCGTTGGTCAGAGTCCAGTCATAATGACCCTCACCAAATTACAAGAGAAGCTGAGAAATGTAGTCTTCCTGCGTGCCACGAAAGAGGAAAATAAATGGAGTTTGATGAACAGATAGCATTGTTTCTGCCATGGCAGTGGAAAAGACCTTTCAGGCAGAGAATGTAGAAAGAGTAGAAGACAAGGCCCAGGATGGAACCCCCCCCTTACCAAAACCTGCCCTTTAGAAGTTGGGTAGGGACTTCCCTGGTGGTCCAGTGGCTAAGACTCCATGCTCCCAGTGCAGGGGCCCCGTGTTTGATCCCTGGTCAGGGAACTAGATCCCACATGCCGCAACTAAGAGTTCGCATGCCACAGCTAAAGATCCTGCATGCCGCAACAAAGATCCTGTGTGCCACAACAAAGATCCTGTGTGCTGCAACTAAAAAAAAAAGAAAAAGAAGACAAAAGAAATTGGGTAGAGGGAACAAAGGAGTTGAGAAAGAATGACTAGAAATTGGGGGTGGTGTTAGGTGGGTGGTAGAAACTAAAGGAGTATGGTGATATGGAAGCCAAGAGAATTTTTCAAGAAGGAAGGAGTTGCCAGATGTATGAGATGCTGTGAGATGTTAAGATACTAGAAAAGTTGGTAGCAACATGGAAGGGAGGAAGAGTTGATTGATGGTCCTTGTGAGTGCAAAATGGAAAGAATCCAGAGCAGAAGGGAGGGGATTTGCCTTTAATGGGAGTAAGGACAGGGGATGAAAGAGTAAATGGACTCAGATACAGAAAGGTTTATAACTGCAAAGGTGAGGCAAGTTTCTACCTGGTGGTGGAGAGACATTGTTGAATAGCAGTTATTTCCATGGACCCTACATCCAGATCACCTGGGTTTGGATCACTGTTAGAAGTGTGACAATGGGCAAGTTACTTAATCTCTCTTGCCTCGGTTTCCTCATCTGTAAAATGGGGATAATAACGTTACATATGTTTATGTTAGGAGTAAATGAATAAATCTATGTAAAATGTTTTAAACATTGTTTGGTATGTGTTAGACATATAAAGTTGCTTCTTTCTACTTTTTCTTTTCAGTACGCTATAATACAAAGCCATCAGTTGAGAAGGGGGTAGGGGAGCTTGGTATATTTTATGAATGAGGAAAAGATGTGAAACATAGGATTGCCTTTGAGACTGATGATTATGATTTATATTGTCACCCTTCTGCTGTGCTCTGAGATTTTCTCTAGGAGCCTTGAGCTGTGTAGGTGGAGGCCCAAAGAAATCAATCAAGTCGTTGGGTTTATCGAGGTCTGGCTTTTTCTCAGGAGAGTGTGACTGAGCAGCTGGGGAGGAGCACGGAGGTTAAGGGTATGTAGAGGAAAGAGAATCGGACCTCTGAGACGACAGTGAGAAGGAGAGAGGTCTAGTGGGATGAAACTTCTAATGTACCATTATTATTTATTATGTTCATTGTTTGTGGTTTATCTTTACCTAATAGAATATAGGCTTCACGAGGGCAGGGATTTTTATGTTTGTTTTTTCTTTTCACTTATGTAGTCTGTGCACCTAGAACATAATAGGCACTCATTAAATATCTGTTAAATAAACTAAATGAAGCATAATAATCTAGGTGAGATGATGGTAGAAGTGGTGAGAAGTGGTCAGATCCTGGATATATTCTGAAGAGAGATCTGATAGGATTTGCTGATGGATTGGGTGTGGTGTGTGTAAGAAAGGGAGGGGTCAAGGATAACACCAAAGGTTTTGGCCTGAGCTACTAAAAAAATGGTGTTACCATTTGCTGAGATGGGGAAGACCATGAGAGGAGTTTGAAGATTGAGAGTTCAGATTTGGATATCAAGTCTCAGATGTCTTTTAGACATCAAGTAGAGACTAAGTCAGGTAGGCAGTTTGATATTTGATTCTCGAGTTAAGGGAGAGGTTTGGCCTGGAGATACACTTTGTCCGTCATTAGCACACCTATGGCTTTTTTTTTTCTCTTTTTGTGGTACGCGGGCCTCTCACTGCTGTGGCCTGTCCCGTTGCGGAGCACAGGCTCCGGACACGCAGGCTCAGCGGCCATGGCTCACGGGCCCAGCTGCTCCGCGGCATGTGGGATCTTCCCGGACCGGGGCACGAACCCGTGTCCCCTGCATCGGCAGGTGGACTCTCAACCACTGCGCCATCAGGGAAGCCCTACACACCGATGGCTTTTAAAGCTGTGAGACTTGATGAGACACCAAGGTAGTGAATGTAGTTAGAAAGGAGGTGCAAGGACAGAGCCCTGGGACAAAACATAGAGGGGCCAGGGAGATAAAGAGGAGCCAGTAAAGCAGGCTGAGAAGGAGAGGCCAGAGAGAGGGGAGGAAAACAGGAGGATGTAGTATCCTGGAAGCCACGTGAAAAAAGCGATTCAAGAGCTCCCTCTTGAATTAAAAAATGATCAGTTATTTGAGAACTGAGAGTTGACCATTGGACTTAGCAACATGGAGGTTACTGGTGATCTTGATTGGTTTTGTAGAAAATAAAAATAGAAAAAAATGATCTTTTTATGAATTTTGTTTAAAGCCTCTGGACAGATGTTAAGACTTCACTTAGATATTGTTTTAGGTAGATATTTATTCTTACTGATTTTATAATATAAATCAGCTAAAATAGGTGATTTTAAAAGATGACTTCCCCTGTGTTTATACGGTGATTCAGGAATAAAAAAGGCCAAAAGTCAGTCAGTTTTGCTGAAATTAGAATCACTGATACATTTGGAGTGTGATTTTGGTCAGTATGCTCCTCAGCATGATCCTTCTCCTGAGATGTAGGATAAGCTTATAAGATGGAGAAAGTTCCAATTTCATATTAAAAGAGTATGATAGGAATTTCAAAGAATTGATTTAATTTACTTCATTATCAGTTTTCTAGTTTTTTTAAGGCAATAACTTTTAAATATAGTGGTTTAGAACTTAGTCTTTGTGGAAGTTCCATTCACTGGTAATTTTTTCTTTTGCTATTATATTTGATTATCAATATCTAGAATTTATGTTGTCTTAAAAAGTTCCAAGGAGTGCCTTTTGAAAATATAGTGTAGGTTGAGAGTATTTCATGAATACTCTTTTAAATTCCATTTAAAACATTGTTAGAAAGTGATTTTGAGAATTGCTAATTATAGAGTTTTAACCTGGAACATTTTCATTATTGAAAATTATTACCTATCTTCATGTTATTTAGGAAGATTTTTACCTCTGAAGACAATGTTAGGACCAAGATATGACAGTCAAGTTGCTGAAGAAAATCGGTTCCATCCCAGTATGCTTTCAAATTATCTGAAGAGTCTGAAGGTAAGGAACAAAACATTTTTTTTTTTTTTTTTGCGGTACGTGGGCCTCTCACTGTTGTGGCCTCTCCCGTTGTGGAGCACAGGCTCCGGATGCACAGGCTCAGCGGCCATAGCTCACGGGCCCAGCTGCTCCACAGCATGTGGGATCTTCCCGGACTGGGGTACGAACCCGTGTCCACTGCATTGGTAGGCGGACTCTCAACCACTGCGCCGCCGGGGAAGCCCGAAACAAAACATTTTTGATATTGATTTAACATACTTTATCCCTTTCTTGTTCTACAGGTGGCTTTTTATTTTTTTAAAATTTATTTATTTATTTTGGGATGAATTGGGTCTTTGTTGCTGTACGTGGGCTTTCTCTAGCTGTGGCGAGCGGGGGCTACTCTTTGTTGTGGTACGTGGGCTTCTCATTGCAGTGGCTTCTCTCGTTGCGGAGCACAGGCTCTAGGCACGCGGCCTTCAGTAGTTGTGGCATACGGGCTCAGTAGTTGTGGCTTGCAGGCTCTAGAGCGCAGGCTCAGTAGTTGTGGCGCATGGGCTTAGTTGCTCCGTGGCATGTGGGATCTTCCCGGACCAGGGCTCGAACCCGTGTCCCCTGCATCGGCAGGCAGACTCTCAACCACTGCGCCACGAGGGAAGCCCGGAGTTGAATTCTTATGTAGACCAGTCTCCTTTAGGCAAACGCAACAATAGGTACTCAATAAAAGCAGTAACAACAAAAGAGAGAAAAATAACAGTTTAAAAAGTACAGGTTGTTTCTCTTGCCATTCTTCTCAGAGAGTATATACTTCAGAATGAGGTGGAAGATGTTTGGATTAACTGTTCTTTTACTTGGCTCAGTTCCAGTGTGCATATATTTCAAGGCTGAATATGATTCTGGTGGTTCAAGATTTTTCAAACCTGTGGCCCCCTAACACAAGCCAACTACTTCAGTTACTGCTCAACAGAAGAAATAATGATTTTTGTTCCAATACAGGAAGAAAAACTGGCTGAGGAATGGGAGTAAGTCTTCAATGAGATGCACAAATACGGCCATGTGTACTATTCTTTATTGATTATTTAAGGGATTTACAAGGGAATTTTGACTGTACACACTTTTTGCCCTGTGTACTCACTTGAGAATTTAACTGCCTAACATGTGCTGTAGTAATGACTGCTCGGAGTGCTGGGTTATTGTGTGCCTGGAGCTTTGGTTGGGGTGTGTTTCAGATAGCTGATATCCCTCTTCTGGCTTCTTGTCTAGTAAATCATAGGTGGAGTGACAGATGCAGAAAACTACATCAGTGTTTGCTTTTTTAGGTACACTTTTGTAATGTTGAAGTGGAGTCTGTTTTGCTTATGTTCTTGTTTCATCATTAGTTTAGGGGTTAATTTATTTTATTTAGTGCTTAAGTTCTATGTCTTGAATAAGACTTGGATAAGTGATACTTTCATTGTTATTAGTTCATTGACAGAGTGAACCTAAAATCTCCCTTAGTGTAGTTGAATGAACTGGCCTGGAATACTGCCATTTAGTCAGTTCGATTCGGTACAAATTCAGTTACCAGTAAATCTGTTCTTTTTTCTTTCATTCTTTTTTAAGGTTAAAATGGGCTTGTTGGTGGACCTGACAAATACTTCAAGATTCTATGACAGAAATGACATAGAAAAAGAAGGAATCAAATATATAAAACTTCAGTGTAAAGGGTAAGTCATGTATTAAGATTCCTTAATATTTAAACCTTCTGCTGAAATTTGTAATCTCTTCTTAAAAAAAAATGTTTTTGTATTACTAGACATGGCGAATGCCCTACAACGGAGAATACCGAGACATTTATTCGTCTATGTGAGCGGTTTAATGAAAGAAACCCGCCTGAACTTATAGGTATGTTTGGCTTCACTTTACCAATGTTGAATATTTTCTTTGTGATTGGGTTTCCATTTTCTTTTTTACAAGTAAATTGATATGGAAGTTTTGTTTTCTTTTTTAAATCATCACCAAGAAGCATTTACTAAAGTAGTAGACTAACTTTTTTTTTTTTTTTTTGCGGTACCCAGGCCTCCCACTGCTGCGGCCTCTCCTGTTGTGGAGCACAGGCTCCGGACGCGCAGGCTCAGCGGCCATGGCTCATGGGCCTAGCCGCTCCGCGGCATGTTGGATCTTCCCAGACCGGGGCACGAACCCGTGTCCCCTGCATCAGCAGGCGGACTCTCAATCACTGTGCCACCAGGGAAGCCCAATTTCCAATTTTTAATGTAATTCCAAGCAAAATCCCAATGAGACTTTGGAAAAATTACTATGAAGTTAATTTCTATTTGTTAAGTCCACTGCCTCCATTAAGTCAGTATTTATTGAGTACAGAAAACAATTGTTTGGCAAATCAAACAGGTGAAATTATGGGCAAGAAAATTTTGAAAGATAAAAAGTAACAAGGGGATTTTCCTTACCAGTTATCCAAGCGTATGGTAAAGTAATGGAAACTACAGTGGTTTCCTAGTGGTAGAGATGTTTTTCACATCAGAGAGGGAAGGTGTGATTATTCAACAGATGGTTATGAGACAATTAGCCGACTGTATAATAAAATATATTTTAGATGGATCAAATATTTTTGAAAGGACCCATAATAATATAGGAGAAATATAGGTCAGTACTTATTTAACTCTGAGGTAAGAAAGGGTATTCCAAGTTTATCGTCAAAGGCAGAATCCATAAACAGGTATTTTTTAAGCCGTATTCCTGGACCTCCTGCGTCGGAATCACCTGAGGATGTTTATTAGAAGTGCATGCTTTAGGGCCCTGTACTGGACTTGTATGATCAAAACCTCTGGGAATGAAGCCTAGGGATCTAATTGTTTTTAAAACAAGGGTCTTAGGTGATTTTTATGTACACTTAAATTTGAAAACTGCTGTCAAAAATTAAAATATCTATTCATGGTAATAGTAACAGCTGGGATTAATGAATGCTTATTATTTGCCTGGAAGACTTGGTGGGAAACAATGAATGAATGAATGAATGAATGAATGAATGAATGAATGTAATCCTCATAACAACTCGGTAATATGTGGCAGTATCCATATTTTACAGATAAGAAAACTGAATCTCAGAGAAATTAAGTATAGTTTTTCCATGGTAACACATCTGATAAGTGGTTAAGCCAGGTTTGTAATCCGGTTTCTTACTTCAAAGTCCAAATCTCTAATTACTTGCTACACTGGTTTCTAGAGTGACCACATAAAAATGAAAAATAAATTCTGTATTATAAAACACAACAGAAACAGAGCAAAAAGATATTTGACTAATTGGGAGCAATATTTGAAGCATATATGACAGATAAAAGTTAATATTCTTATATACAAAAAGATTTTATAATCCAACAGGCAAAAGAGGCATTTCTCCATAGAAAAATATGGAAAACAATGAAAATGAAATTTATAAGAAGTGAATTACAAATAGCCAAGAAACATGAAAAAAATTTTCATTCTTACTTGTTAACAAGAGATACAAATTAAAATATATGTTGTTACCTTCCCCCATCAAATTGGCAAAGATTAAAAAAGAATCATAATGTCAAGCTTTGGATAAAGTGGATGTACTTATACGTTATTAATTTGAGTGTTAATTGGTACGCCCTCTCTGGAGGGCCAATTTGGTGATATTTGTCAAGATTCTTAAAAGTGTTCACACTCTTTGACTTGTCAAGGCCACATTTAAGAATTTATTTAAAGGAAGTAGTCAGAGATGGACATAAAGATTTATGAGAAAGAAATTTAATCACATCTTCATTTGTAATTAAAAAACTGGAAACAGCTTAAACCTCTGATAGAAGCAGATCATTTATATTGTACAGTATGCAATTTATTTAACAGAAGAACAATAATATGGGACTATATGACATGGTATTGTGATATGTATATATATTTACACATTCACATGAATATATGTAACAAATACACACATATTTAGGATACAACCAGAACATAAACAGCTTAAAATAGCATTGAGACCTTTATTTGAACAATTAAAAACAACTTTTTTCATCCGAGAGAAGCCATTATAGGGGTAAAGAAGAAGAATTCAAGAAGAACTTCAAGAACACTTAACATCTGGAATCAGATATCCTGATTTCAGGAAGATTAATACTCCCAAGTCAACCCTTGTTATAAATTGTCCGGTTGTATTCTTAGAAGAACTGATGGGGAAGTTTTCTAAATTGAGTGTTTTATGGGTTATTAAAAAAAAATTATAGAACTGTGCTACAATATATGTTAATATATATTATTTGTTTTATATCACTGGTAGGGGTTCTCTTCATGAGGATTGAAGTGGAAGCATTTGCTTTGGGCCTGTCCAGTTTTGGAGCATTGTAGTGGCAATTATTTATTGTAATATTCTGAAGACAACAACAGAAACTGGTCTTAGAGCTGGTTGCTGGTAACACCTTTTCAAACAAAAAGAATAAAGAATCAAGTTTGTGTTCTTAGGATCAGAAAATATTGGTCTGCTTTTACAATATTTTAGTTGTGTTAGTATCAGAGATGGAATTTTCATCAGCCTTGCACACATTTTTGCTGAAGCATACTTGTGATCAACAGTAGACATTTGTGACATGACAAAAGTTAGACTCAGATTTATTTTCAAAGCTACTCTTTTTTTTAAATCATCATTTTACTGTCAGTACATGCAGTTAGCCTGGTTGTGGGATAATACTGTAGAGTTAGTGGAAATGAAAAGTTCTTGAAACACAGAAGCCTCAGACGTTTTCTGATGTTTAGGAAGAACTACAGCTTCATAATCCCTTATCTGAAACCTGTGGGGGTCATATGTTTCCAATTCTTACCATATGTTACCTCCCCTGGAGATAGTACCTCCTAATTTTTCTTTATTGTAGAAATTTTCCGTCATACCAAAAATAGGGAGAATAGTGAAATGACACCTCATGTATCCATCATTCAGCTTCAATAATTATCATTTTGATGTTTT
Source organism: Leucopleurus acutus (assembly GCF_964270905.1). Lineage (NCBI taxonomy): Eukaryota > Metazoa > Chordata > Mammalia > Artiodactyla > Delphinidae > Leucopleurus > Leucopleurus acutus. The sequence continues at coordinate 67,383,542 of NC_139157.1, forward strand.
TTTTTTTTTTTCATTTTTCCTCTCCTCCCCCTAACAGATTTTTTTCTGAGTATTTTAAATTAGATCACAGATACCATGTCATTTCACTTAAAGTGTTTCAGTATGCATCTCTAACTGATAAGGATTTTTGGTTTTTATATAATCACCATGCAATTGTACCAAACAGAATAATGAGAAATTCCTTAAGGTCATTAAAGCCTAGTCCATTTTCAGGTTTCCTCAATTATAGAAAAAATGCCTTTTTAAGTTAGATTTTCAAACCAGTTTCCAATAGTGTCCACATGTTGCATTTTGTTGTTATGTCTCTTAAATCTCTCTGATTCACTCTCTTTTTTAATGCTATCAGTTTGCTGGAGAAACCACATCATTTGTCCTATAAAATATTCCATTATCTGGGTCTACCTGAGTTCTTCCTCATAGTATTAGTTAACTTTTTCCTTTGTCTTCTGTATGTCCTGTAAACTGGTAGTTAAATCGAGAGGCGTACTTATATATTTTGGCAAGCATACTTCATAGTTGGTGTTGTATGGTTCCTTTCACACCACATCAGGAAGCACATAATGTCTGATGGTCCTGCTTTTAGGGGTACGAAGATGATTAAGTGGGTTCTGGTGGCACCATCTTGTTTCCTCTGTTACAGACTTTTTCATCTGTCTTTTACCTAATGATTTTATCATCCATTGATGGTTGCTGCCTTCATCCAGTATTTCATTAGGGGTTGGAAAACAGTGATTGTTTTCTGATTCTCTCTCATTTCTTCATGGATTAGCTGGAATTCTTCTTTAGTAAAGAACTATTCTCAACAATTTGATTATCCTGAAATGCAGTTTGTAATGGAAAGGCAAGTTAAGCGTCTGATTCTCTTATTTCTTAATTTCCAGAATAATGAATTGGTATCTTACCAATCTCCAGTGGTGACTGATTACTTTCTTTTCTTGGAGTATCTGTATGAACTCATGAATTTTTATATAGTTGATGTATTTAAATCAGTTGCAGTCAATATTTATTCTTATGCCCAAATTGCTCCATCCTAGGCCAATGGGAGCCCCTTCAAGTTGATTTCTGTATCCTTTTGATAGTACCCTATCAGTCTTTTTTTTTTTTAATTTATTTGGTTGCACCGGGTCTTAGTTGTGGCAGGTGGGCTCCTTAGTTGCAGCACACGGACTCAAGTTGCTCCACCGCATGTGGGATCTTCCTAGACCAGGGATCGAACTCATGTTCCCTGCATTGGCAGGCGGATTCTTTATCCACTGCGCCACCACGGAAGTCCCCCTATCAGTCTTTTTTAGAGCTTTTTTGAAATTATAATTACAAATAAGAGATTATGGAGCTATAGTGCATTTGTTTGCATGTACAGAAATAACTTGAGGATAAGAATTTTGTGGACTGGAGAAATAAAAAAGTCTGTTTTGTGTTAAAAGAGAAATGGCTGATTTCTTGGTAAATGGTGGACTACATATAATAGATGTGTAGCTTAACTAATGCCTCTAATTACTTTAGGTGTTTCTAATTATAAATACATGGGCCAGATTTGTGAATATATATTTTCCTGAGTAGCACACGTGTATTTTGGTAAAAAACATTTCTCTTGATTAAATAAAAATATTTATAATAACTTGGCACATAATAAGTTCTTTTTTTAAATTAGTTGATTGATTTATTTTTGGCTGCATTGGGTCTTTGTTGCTGCGCGTGGGCTTTCTCTAATTGCAGAGAGCAGGGGCGACTCTTCTTTGCAGTGCGCAGGCTTCTCATTGCAGTGGCTTCTCTTGTTGTGGAACGTGGGCTTTAGGTGTGTGGGCTTCAGTAGTTGTGGCTTGCGGGCTTAGTAGTTGTGGCCCATTGTATATTCTTGCCTCCTTTATCAAAGATCAGGTGACCATATGGGCATGGGTTTATCCTTGGGTTTTCTTTCCTGATCCATTGATCTATATTTCTGTTTTTGTGCCAGTACCATACAGTCTTGATTACTGTAGCTTTGTAGTATAGTCTGAAGTCAGAGAACCTGATTCCTCCAGCTCTGTTTTACTTTCTCAAGATTGCTTTGGCTATTCAGGGTCTTTTGTGTTTCCATACAAATTGTGAAATTTTTTGTTCTAGTTCTGTGAAAAATGCCATTGGTAGTTTGAGAGGGATTGCATTGAATCTGTAGATTGCTTTGGATCATATAGTCATTTTCACAGTGTTGATTCTTCCAATCCAAAAACATGGTATCTCTCTCCATTTCTCTGTATCCTTTTTAATTTCTTTCATCAGTGTCTTAGAGTTTTCTGCATACAGGTCTTTTGTCTCCTTAGGTAGGTTTATTCCTAGGTATTCTTTTTGTTGCAATGGTAAATGGGAGTGTTTCCTTAATTTCTCTTTCAGATTTTTCATTGTTAGTGTATAGGAATGCAAGTGATTTCTGTGCATTAATTTTGTATCCTTCTACTTTACCAAATTTATTGATTAGCTCTAGTAGTTTTTTGGTAGCATCTTTAGGATTCTCTGTGTATTACAGTATCATGTCATCTGCAAACAGTGACAGCTTTACTTCTTATTTTCCAATTTGAATTCCTTTTATTTCTTTTACTTCTCTGATTGCTGTGGCTAAAACTTCCAAAACTATGTTGAATAATGAGCACTGGTACTTTCTTAAATTGCCTATCATGGCATGACTTAATCACTTAATTGGCAATTATTCTTACATTTCCTATTCATAAAAATATTTAGTTAATCTTGCTAGAGTAAAAATTAGATGCAAAAATAGTAGTGGTGTAGATGAGAAACATTTTTAGAGTATTTGTTGCTTAAATTGGTCTCAAATATAGAGAGGAAATTTACATGTTGGGTTAAGATTTATGTTGAATAAAAATGTCTATTTACAGCTGACATCTTTGTGTAACTTTTGAGGCACTTTTTCTTAACAAAGCACTGGAGATGATGAACTTATAGAGTTTCATGATTATAGCAATTATTTCTAAGGGGTAACTTTTTCTGTTCAAGGCTGATCTCTTTATTTTTTATCTCTTTTCAGAAACTTCATTTCAGTTATATCATTGTTCTCTATTTCAGTCTCTGAGATTTAACCAGGTCCTTTTCAGCCTGTAAATATACCCAAGCCTCTTATATTAAAATATTACCCCTCCCTCCAAAAAACCCCCACACCTTTCTGTTTTATATTCCCCTTCTCCTTCCCAGTCAACTTTCCAAAAGATTGATACTTGAATCCATTTATTTTCATTCACATCACTGCGATCTGGAGTCCTCCCTCTGCAGTCTTAAACAAATAGTGACTTTCAGTTCTAATCATTTTGTGACATTTAAACAGTTGAACACTCCTGTCTTGGAACTTCCTCTTTTCCTGGTGAACATGACCCAGTGTTCATGCACTCTTTGTTTTCTCGACCCCATGATTGTTCATTCTTAGTCGTTTTTTATGCCCTTCCATCCGCCAACTTATTCTTGAAAGGTTAGTTTTCCTCACATTCCATCCTTAATTATCTTCTCTTGTTCTGTTGATACTTACCCATTCTCAGTGATTTTGCCCACACCACAGACTGCTTCTGTAGTGACTATATGCTGATTATTCTTGAATCCACAACTCCAGCTAGATCTCTCTGTGAAGCTCTTTACCCTTATTTCCAAATATTTGTAAGTCTCATAAGAACCTTAAACTCAGCATGTCCAGCTGTACTCATTGCCTTGCCCGAAAGACTGATGTAAACTCCTGTACTTCCTTACCTGGTAAAGGGGGCCATTGCCCAAATAGTCACCCAAGTCAGAAACCAAACTCTCAGTGTTGACAGTTATTCACCCCTCAGATTGCACATTCTACCTTAAATGTTTCTTCCATAAATTACTGGGATGGCTTCCTTACTAGTTTTCTTGCTTCATTGATGCTCCGTCTCTACTTTACGTTGAGCTGCCATTGAAGTGGGTTCTCTACAGCGTGATCGTTTAATAATGTACACCAAGCTGTTTTTATTACTTTTCAAAGTAGTTAAAATGACTTGAAAATGCAGTCAGTTTTAGAATTTATGAAACTCATTTGCAGCTTTTCAGAATATAGAGGCAGGACCACACTGATCTTGAATATGTCCTGAAAAAAAGCTTAACAAAAATAAATGTCTTTTTCTCAGCAGGTTTTTCTTCTAAAAGTTCATTTTGGAAGATTACAAGCTAATGTAAAGATACAGTCAGTTGGTTTCTAGAGAACTTTGTTTTTATTGTACCGTGTATCCATCAGTTTGTTATTTTCCGTATCTAGTGAAGTGTCTCGCGTGCATGTGTGTGTGCGTGCGCCTATGTTCTTTAGAGTTGTGTGTTTGATGAAATACCTCCTTATTTAAAATGCTTGGAATCTTTTAGTTTTAAAATAAAACTTTAGACCTTAGAAACAGTTGTAACTAATAAATCAGTATATGTTATATTTAAACTTATAGCTAGTGCTATAAGTTATTTTCTAAGCAATTTAAGCTGACAGGTTTAATAGTTATAAAAGAAGGCCAAGCTTTAAAAATGTATTTTATAAAATGATTGAAATGTTTTGATTGCAGGTTGGGGTTTTAAAGTAAAACGTAGCCTCTGAAGTGATTTATTAAATCAAAATTGTTTTATTTTTTAGGTGTTCATTGTACCCATGGTTTCAATCGCACTGGTTTCCTCATATGTGCCTTCTTGGTGGAGAAAATGGATTGGAGGTATTTGTTTCTTGTTATAATGACATATTTAGTAATTGATAAAAATTTTTTATTGCTTTTTCAGTTATAGCATTTTATATTGCCAGGTTTTTGGTGAAGTCATGAGTAATATGATTGATTCAATTGGTTCTCATTTTAGATTTGGTTAATCTTTCGAGCACCATTCATTACCTGGTGTTTTCTACTAAGTAGCACTTTTGAGTGCTTATGGATCCCATATACCATGCATTTTCTTTTCCAGATTTTTTTTCACATCTTACAGAATTATCAGAGACAAGTTCTTCCAATATTTTGTGTACGTTTTCACCTTGGAGGTTACTATTGTTTTTCTTTTCATTTTTAATAGTACCTTTTAAAAATACCTATTGAGTACTAGGAAAAACTTAAATGCTATACAGAAAAGGTATTTTGGGGGACAGAGTTATTCTGTTTAAACCAATAAGCATGTCTTTCTGAGCAGCTGTTATTTGTAAAGTGTCTTTTTAGATTCTGAGAGATTAGAGAATGGGATATTACTAACTGAATTTCCTCATTTACTTTGAAGGTCTTTACTTTTGTTTACAAAGCCTTTCACGCAGTAGATCCTTCTCTGAATATAATCAGCTGAAGTACACATGTGATTGTATATTTTCCTGTTCATTCATCCTTGGGGGTTCTCTACTGCATGCACTTCTAGCCCTGCCTTTCTGGCCTTTCAGATGCTCTATACGGTAATGCTACACGATACAGACTCCTATGTCAGACTCAGCCTATGCTTAGCCTCTCTCTGATGACCTGTACTCTTAATGCCTGGGTGTGTTGAAAGTTCCTGAAGAACCAGCATGCTTTTACTCTCTTTTCATATTGCTATTCACATTTCTTTGATGTTTTCGCTGAGAGTCAGACCTCAAACTTCAAGGGTTTACTTAAATTCCTTACAGACTGTACCCAGTATCGTCTATACACTCATTGCGGTTTACCTCTAGAGTTTTGGAAATTCCCATGTACTTATGTTAAAAATGTTTCAGAATGAATTTGTCTCTTAATGGATTGAATGCCTTGAGCGTGGGGACTGTGATTTGTCCATTTTAGAAAACCTCTATTATGCTTTGTATAATTGCCTTAAATGTAACAAGTGAATTTTGATAAATCTGCATAAATGGAGAGTAGTGAGGAAATTGCATGATGTTTATTTTCCATAGTATTGAAGCAGCAGTTGCTACTTTTGCTCAAGCCAGACCACCAGGAATTTATAAGGGTGATTATTTGAAAGAACTTTTTCGTCGCTATGGTGATATAGAGGAAGCACCACCCCCACCTCTATTGCCAGATTGGTGTTTTGAGGATGATGAAGACGAAGATGAGGACGAGGATGGAAAAAAGGAATCAGAACCTGGGTCAAGTGCCTCCTTTGGTAAAAGGAGAAAAGAACGTTTAAAACTGGTAATGTTTAAAAATACTATTATAGTCTTTACCTTTTCTTCTACAGCTTCATTGAGACTTATGCAAATGGATGTTAACTATGTTTGTTTAGCTAGATTTGTTAGATTATTTCATTCTGGTTATTTCCAAAGACTCTTAATAGCCATGGATCTTTGCCTTTTCTATAAGAAAAGTTTCAGTTATATAAATTCATCCTGTTTTTGTTTCTTAGGTAAACCAAAGAACTCTTAGATGTTAGATTGAGAATTTATTGTTTCTTTGCAAACTGTTGTGAGATTCTAACTAAATATGGAGTGAAAATTTTTACTGATGCTTTACAAAATTGTCCCATAGTTAAAATAACTTTGCATATGAATTCTGCTCCTTTCCATGGGTGGTGTTTTCATATTTTTCTGTAAAGTTGAACTCAGAAGATTCTTATTTATTCTATAGCCAACTCCTGTTAATCTTCTAGAAATAAAAGGCCTAAGAAAAAACATTAGGCATTACCTTCTTTTCTCGGGAGGACAGGAGAGATGTTGAGAAGAAGATTGCTGGTTGTACTTGTACATACACAAGTAGATGGTGTAGGCCAAAGGGTAAAATCAGGGAAAGTGTGGCGGTAATTAATTGTTCATAAAGCTAATAATTAAGGTGTGAGAGATACCATGGTTGAGCAGTAAATACCACAACTCATTTATTAGTATTCATTGACTGACAGGCAAGGAAGAAAATTCCTTGTTTTATATAAATAATAAAATACAGTTATTTAGGGCTTAAAAAAAAGTCTCTTGTTCGAAAAACATTGTTTTAATATGTATTTACACATTTCAAACTTCAAGACTCAGTGGCTACTGAAAGTGTAAATTGTTTTGAAACATAGAAATAATTTCAAAAATAACTTAGTTTTTTACTCTAACTCATTTTCTGGACTAGTTTTTTACTCTAACTCATTTTCTGGACTTAGATATCTGAAATTACTGAATCACATACCTAGAAAAATAAGAATCACATTCTAAAGAAAGTCTAATAGCATAATATGACATATAGATGATTACCCTCTTATCACTTCTGTGAGGGAATTCAACTGTATTTTTTAAGAATAACATTAATCATGAGCATACGCTTAATGTATTTTTGAATTATGATCTAGTATTTGAATGTGTAAAAGAGTTTAAAACAAACATTACTGTTTTTACAAAATAGGGTCAAGTTTGCGGCATTTATTTTTCTTTGCCATCAGAAGGTATCTTAAACATGACATTTATTTTATAAACTTAAGCACCATTAAATCCCTATAATTGCAAATGAGCTCCAGCAGCATTAAAAGGAAACTAGCCAAGAAGAGCATGTTTCTTTAGGGGAATAAATGACATATAAAATAAAATCCCAAACCTAGTTTCTCCTGGTTTGTTTTGTCAGTTACTAAGAGGGGTGTTTAAAAATTCCCCACTGTGATTGTGGATTTACCTATTTCTCCTTGTAGTTCTGTTAGATTTTGCTTTATATATATATATGTATACATATATATATATATATATATATATATGTATACATATATATATATATATATATATATGTATACATATATATATACTTTTTTTTTTTTTTTTTTTTGTGGTACGCGGGCCTCTCACTGTTGTGGCCTCTCCCGTTGCGGAGCACAGGCTCCGGACGCGCAGGCTCAGCGACCATGGCTCACGGGCCCAGCCGCTCCGCGGCATGTGCAATCTTCCCGGACCGGGGCACGAACCCGTGTCCCTTGCATCGGTAGGCGGACTCTCAACCACTGCGCCACCAGGGAAGCCCTGCTTTATATATTTTGAGGTGATATTTGGTTTATACAAATATGTATAAAAGATAATTTTATCTTTACAATGTCTTAACTTTTAGCATTGTAAAAGATCTGATATTTATATGGTAGTACAAGTGTTGTTTTGGATAGTGTTTGTATGGAAGACCTTGTATCTATCTTTTTACTTTCAGCCTTTATTAATCCTTTATTTAAGGTATGACTCTTATAAGCATCATGTTGCTGGGTTTTGTTTACCTAGTCATCAGTTTTTGCCTTATTGGAATATTTAGTCTATGTACATTTATTTTACTGATATAATTTAAACTTACTATCTCACTATTTGTTTTTTTTTGTTTGATTTTGTTTATCCCACTTGTGGTATGGTCCTTTTTATCTTCCTTTCTTGCCTTAAAAAAAAAAATTAATTAATTAATTTTTGCCTGCGTTGGGTCTTCGTCATTGGGTCTTCATTGCTGTGCGCAGGCCTCTTATTGTGGTGGCTTCTCTTGTTGCGGAACACGGGCTCTAGGCGCACGAGCTTCAGTAGTTGTGGCTCGTGGGCTCTAGAGCGCAGGCTCAGTAGTTGCGGCTCACAGGCTTAGTTGCTCGGCGGCATGTGGGATCTTCCTGGACCAGGGATTGAACCCGTGTCCCCTGCATTGGCAGGCAGATTCTTAACCACTGCACCACCAGGGAAGTCCTCTTGCCTTCTTTATGCTTAATTATTTTTACCCTTCTGTCACCCCAGCCCATGCTTGTTATACATTCCTTTACTGTTTTTTTAGTGGTTACCCAATATTTCAGTATGCATCTTTGACTGTTGAAGTCTGGTAAATGTTAGTACTTTTGCCACTTTATAGATAATGCAAGAATCCAAGAACTTTTGAGTCCATTCATCTCTTACTGCCCTTTTGGTATTGTGTATTTTGATTCTCTCTATACTTTAAATCCCATAAGACATCATCATCATCATTATATGGTTAATATTCATTAGCTATACCCACATATTTATTCTTTCTGGTGCTCTTCATTTCTTTGTGTATTTTTGTGGTTCCATTTGCATAGTTTTCCTTCTAACTGAAGCACTCTCTTCAGTATTTTCTTTAATGTGGATCTGCTGTGACACATTGTTTCAGCATTTGTGTGAAAATGTCTTTATTATATACCCCATGATTTTAAGAACAGTTGTTCTTCAAAATCCAGATTCTAGAATTCTGGGTTGATATGTTGAAGATATTATTCCATAATTCATTTCTCTTGAGAAGTTACTTCTTTGAAGAGAATTTCTTTTTGGTTTTGATTTTCAACAGTTTTACTATGATGTTTCTACCTGTGGTTTTCTTTGTATTTTTCCTGCTTCCTACTTACAGTGATTCTTGAAGTTATGATTAGATTTTTAAATCAGTTTTAGACAATTCTTGACCATTATCTCTTCAAATATTGTTTTAGATTCATTCTTTCTCCTTTCTCCTTCTACTCAATAGACCTTTTAAGTATTATTATTTTTTAAAATGTCTCATATGTTCTTTTCTATATTCTCCACTTTTTTGTTTCATTTTTTTCAGTCTGGTTATTTTTTTTCTGACCTATCTTCCAGTGTATTAATTCTCTCTGTAGCTTTGTCTAAGCTGCTGTTAAAATCATCCACTGAGTACTTAATTTCAGTTATTTTACTTTCACTTCTGGAATTTCAGTTTGAGTATTAAAGTAACTTTCAGTTCTCTGCTGGAATTCTGCATCTTGTCATTTAGGTTTTTGAATTTATTAAGGCTATTTTATTTTGTTTTATTTTTAAATCTTTTGGCCATGTGGCTTGTGGGATCTTAGTTCTCTGACCAGAGATTGAACCTGGGCCATGGCAGTGAAAACACCGAGTCCTAACCACCAGACTGCCAGGGACTCCCTATTAAGCCTATTTTAAAGCCTATGTCAGATAACTCTAGTATGTGGATACCCTCTGGATCCTTTTTTTAGTTTTTCTTCTTGTATTCATTTGATTTCTAGTCAACTGTAGGTTTTTTTTTTGTTTTGTTTTTGTTTTAAATACCTGGGTATTTCTGCTTACTAGACATTATGTATGAAAAATTGTGGAAATAATTTAAGGTTCTGCATGCTGTTTTCTTCCTTCAGAGAAGATTTACCTTTGCTCCTACACAGGATTAGGAATAGAACATCTTAACTCAGTCAAGAATTGAACTGTTTAGAAGCTAGGCTTTTGTTTTGGGGGGCTGGTCTGTTTTTGATTCACCCCAGTTTTGTAGTGTGGCCCCTTGGGAATTCTAACTGAAATCCTGGAGCATTAAGCAGGACCCCTCTCCTTGGTGACCTGAACTCCAATTTTTGTTTTCCCATTCTTGTGATAAATGCTGAAAGTTCTGTTCAGTTTTGTAGCCTCTCAGCTACCATTTTGGAAACAGTACCTTTAGAGGAAAATCCTAGAGGAGAAAAGCTATGCCAGATGTCTGTCTCATCTCTCAGGGCTTCCCTTCCTTCTGAGTTCTTGGCCCTTCAGGTCCTTACTGCCTTTCTAATTCTCTGATATCGTAAAACAGGTGCTTTTAACATTTTTGTCTAGCATTTCTCATGGCTGCAAAATTTGTCTAAATAAACTAGTCTGCCATTGCCAAAAGCAGAATGCTTACCTTCTTTGTTTTTGGAGAAAGTAGTTAGATTTGATTTCTGACTGACAATGCAATGGTAATTTTCAAGAATATTTGAGCTTATACTTCCAAAGGTAGAGTTATGAAAAAAGAAAATTCTGAAGCTTTATGCATTTTGGTAGGTTTCTCCTCTTTTCAAATCATAACTAGTAAATACTAAAATTATTAAATATGTTTTTATTTATGAAAATAATATACTGACATTAAAGAAAATTTGAAAACAAATAATCCTTCAACTTTTACCCTACCACTGGCATTTTTGTTATCTTAAAAGAATTTCTCCACAATTACTTACCTGTCTCTTTAAAAGTGTACACAAGTGACATAAAGATCAATTTTCTTTGTAAAATAAAAATGTGAACATCTAGAAGTATATAGGGTAAGAAGTGAAGTTTTCTCTTTTCCTAGTACATACAGAACTACCTCATTCTTTTTGGCTAGCACCGAAGACAATAGTTTATAAAAAGCAAACAGGACATTTCTTTAGAAGACAAGAGAGGATATCAATCCATAAAATAATGGCAAGCTATTATGAAGAAGAACCAGTTAGAGACCTTAGAAATGATAATAATAAAGAAAAATGTCAGTAGGTGGGTTGGATAGCAGACTGAAGTTAGCTGTGGAGGAAATTATCAAGCTGGAAGATCTAGCTAAGAAATTCTTCCTGGATGTAGCACAAGAAGACAAAGAAATATGAAAAATAGTTTAGAGTTTTGTAGTGATCTATATGGATGATTTAATAGTATGAAAAGTCATAGAGGGGATGAATACAGTAAGGATATGAAGTGTCCATCTGAGGATAATTTTCTGTGGTACAGCAGGGCCAGGTCAGACTAGTGATTTTAAGCAGCTGATGGGAGGTGAGAAAAAGGACACCGTTGTGTTAGGGGTCCTCATTACCACCTCTGCTTTTGGAGATTCTCTAGGATTCAGCATATAGTTGTACTTACAGCTAAGATTTAACGCAGCGGTATACTAAGGATATCCTGCTGGATCATAAGTGACAAAGACAAGTGGAGTTTCGAAGAGTCCACGTGCAGGCTTCCTTATGCTCTCTCCTTCCCACGAGGGGTCGTACAGAGCTCACTCTTCCCACAGCAATGGAAATGCATCAGCGCATGTGTGATGTTTCTGTCTAGGAAAGCTCGTTAGAGTCTCAGTGCCCAAGGTTTTTATTCATGGTTGGTCATGTAGGCAGCTTGTGCCTAGCATGTATCAATATTCCAGAATCCCAGAAGGAAAACATTTGTTCAGCGTAAACTATTGCCTGTACAAATAGTTTAGGCGTGATGAACCAGCCTTATCAGCTGACTGAGAACACTGGGAGTCATGTTCCCAGATGCCATCCAGGGGCCAACCTTGCAAGCAGTCCTATTACGTTAACTCTTACCTGCACACTGGTACAGACTATTCAAGTAGTTTGGTTATGAGCAAAAAGGGTAACTAAGGGTGATTGCTTGATGCAGACATATTCAGAAAAGGCTTTTTAGTATGGAATAAACTCAAGCATATCTATTACTTGAGGATAGGGAGCTAGTGGAATCAGTGAAGTTGAAAATAAATGAAATGTTAGAGGAATTAATGATACAGCAATTTCTGAGGAGATTAAAGGGAATGAAGTTCAAGAGCAGATAGAGAAATAGGTCTTCAGCAAGAGGAGGGAAATCTCATCCTTAGCCCTGAGATTGGGATTTTTCCTCAGTAAATTTCAGCTGCCTGTGTGTGGAAGTGGAGATTAATGGTGGGTTGATACAAGGTCGGCTATATTTAGTATGGGTGTGATGGAAGGATCAGAGGGTAAAGAGTACAGAGGATACCAGGTGAAGGGTAATTGAAGTAATCAGTGATAGGATCTAGGTTGAATAGGAAGTAAGGTCAGGATGGGGGAGCTGTTAGACTGGAAAGGGAGGAGTGAAGGATTGTTAGTCTTGGTGAAATTGAAAAGTGAGCTTAGTGAGAGTAAAAGAGTTAAGCTGTTTAATGAAAGAGGTCAGAAGAGCATACTGGTTTAGAATGTTGTGGGTACCCAGTCAATGTAAGTTGAGTTGATGAATCAAAAGGTGGAGCAGTCTGGAATGAGGATGATATGGCCATGGAGCAGGCTGTTCAAGTTAAGCACAGATGAGAGGATCATTAAAAAAGAAATTACAGGGCTTCCCTGGTGGCGCAGTGGTTGAGAGTCCGCCTGCCATTGCAGGGGACGTGGGTTCGTGCCCCGGTCTGGGAGGATCCCACATGCCGCGGAGCGGCTGGGCCCGTGAGCCATGGCCGCTGAGCCTGTGCGTCCGGAGCCTGTGCTCCGCAACGGGAGAGGCCACAACAGAGGGAGACCCGCGTACCGGCAAAAAAAAAAAAAAAATTACAGAACTGTGAAGCTTAGGTTGTATGATGGGTCAGATTGTCTCAATGGATGTTAATGTTACCAATATAATGACAGAAGTTAGCATGGTGAGAAATACTGATGGTTTTGATGAATGTGCGGAAGTGACCAGAGGTCAATATATGAAGGATAGAGCATTTTATTAATTTAGATTATCTGGTTGCAAGTAACAGAAACTAACTCAAACTAGCTTAAGTAATAAGAGGAATTTACTATGAGTAAATGGGTGCAGCTCAAGCGCAGGAATATAGCTGATTCCTTGTTTACCTGGGAGATTTCTGATTCTTTGTTTACGAGGGATATTTAATGTCCTATGTCTAAGCTTATGTGTGATAATTTTCGCCACATGCGGAGATTTTCTGGGTCCAAATTCCAGGTTACCAGAAGAGAGAACCTCATAGGTTCAGATAGAGTTAGGGTTTCACTCATGCTCCCATCAACTTTGGCTGGAGTGGCATGTTATCTTTCATGTCATGTAATATGGCTTGTGGGTGGGGAAGGCATCCCATCCACAAAGAGAGCCGTTGTGCAACCAACCACAGTGGATGTTTGCTCTACCTGACATCTAGCTGAGTGATGTAGCTGAATGAGTCTGAATGGAAGAGGAACTTTTGAAAGAGGCCGGGAAAGCAGTGAGGATATAAGAGAATTGTTTACACTACTACCATGGGACTTGCGCAGTAGGAGAATGAGTAGCTTTCACTTAAGAGAAAAGTGAGTGGTCTTCTTGGTGCAGAGCTAGCTTCTAGTTAAGACATGGGGTACAGGGTGTTCATGAAAAAGGTTGAGTTTACAGGGAAGGTTATTGGTAAAACTTAAAAAAATTCTGTGCTATTAGTACCTTCAGAATAAAGATAATGCTTTCTTTTTTTAATTAGTATATACAAGATGTAATTTCATCAGGATATTGAAGTTATGAGTATCTCAATTACTAAATATGTTAAAAAAACTTATCCACCTGGTTAAGCTTTCCTTTGAAATTTTTCTTTAGTTATTATATTTAATGGTAGAAATGGTTCTAAAACAGGAATTTCATTGGCTGATAAAGAGATTATGGTGTAATAGGAGAGGAATGGTATTCTTTGATACTTTGGCTTATGGAACCTCTCTTTAAGGAAAACAAGGTAGATGACATTTTAGATAACTGTAAAATATGATTCAGAATTAGGGGCAAAAAATAGTCTGCTGGATTGACTTTAGGACTCTTCTAAATTTGACAGGGATGTATGTGGACTAAGTATTGTGTTCTTTTTTTTTTTTCCTTCCCAACTAGTTCAGTTTGCCAAATCTTTGCCAGAATGTTGATCATTGTAGCTTGCAGACCCTATTTTTTATTCCCGAATTACGTTAACAGCTAGAGTTGTTTTATAGATATTTCTTGAGACTGATGCCAACCCTCTTATGGGTCTCAAAGTAATTGAATCAAGACTATTTTTTAGTCTTTAAAATTTCCAGGGGTGTTCTTTATTATTTGATATATAAATTCTCCATCTGCTTCACTTCTCTGTGATATTCTAAAAATATACTTGCTGTGAAATGGGTGAAATACAATAAGACATTTAATGTAGTTCCGAGTTAAAGAATTTAGATTAAAAATTCAGTGATGAGTAATATTTAGTTTTTATGTTGATACATCCAATGACTGTAGCTTAGCTGCTTTGTCTACTGTTATACTCTTATTCTAGTTTACAAAGGTACATATTGTAGGTTTTTATCTCAAAATCCAAACTCCATCAGTGACACAACTTCTCACCCCCTTCCCCAAATGAGACTCATTGGTGAATGGAGAATCATTGGTGAATGGTATAGTATAGACCTCAGTTCAAATTCTGTTTTTACCACTTGAATAAATTACATAAAATCTTTATGCCTCATTTAGTCATTTGTGAAATAAATATAATGCATGTACTCTTCAGAATTGTTATAAGGATTAGAGAAACTGTTTGTAAAATGCCAGATACTTGCCTGGCTCTGAGTAAATGGTAGGTAAGATATTACTGCTGTTATGATTACTGAGTAGTACCCATGGATGCTTTGACAGCATGATATAGACACTGGCCTGTATATGTACATTGAAAATCATATGCTGGATTAAGGAAAACTAGTGTACAATCCCAGGGGAGTTTGTAGAACCTCCTGTAGCAGACCATTTGTTGCATGTATTTGCTCAGATTTCTGAAAATAAATGTATCTTTCAGTCTGGTCTTTGTAAATGGATTTGAACTCTAATGTATTTTTCTTTTCCTTTTATTTTCAGGGTGCTATTTTTTTGGAAGGCGTAACTGTTAAAGGTGTAACTCAAGTAACAACTCAACCAAAGTTAGGAGAGGTACAACAGAAGTGTCATCAATTCTGTGGCTGGGAAGGGTAATAAACATTTTCAATATTAATTAAAGTGTTAAATAAAATTTATTCTTATTCTGCAATACTTAACATTAATGCAAACAGTGTCATAGCTTCTTTGCTCCTTGAAGTTTCTGTGTTTACATAGAGTTCTTAAAAACATGTTAAGCAAGAGTTTATCAGATTTTTCTCAAGATAAACAGTGTAATAACCAGACTTTTGAGTCAAAATTAGATGACTCACATGTCTTCCTAATGGAATAGAAAATTACTGTTGTCACTTTCTGGTATTTGTTTTGTGAGATTGATTCTACTGTTGCTGATTTTTTTATTATTATTAAAAAAATATATTATTGTTATTTTTTGGCTACATTGGGTCTTTGTTGCTGTGCGCAGGCTCTCTCTACTTGCAGCGAGTGGGGGCTCTTCGTTGTGGTGTGCGGGCTTCTCATTGCGGTGGCTTCTCGTTGCGGAGCACGGGCTTCAGAAGTTGTGGCATGCAGGCTCAGTAGTTTTGGCTTGTGGGCTCTAGAGCGCAGGCTTAGTAGCTGTGGTGCACGGGCTTAGTTGCTCTGCGGCATGTGGGATCAGGGCTCGAACCCGTGTCCACTGCGTTGGCAGGCGGATTCTTAACCACCACGCCACAAGGGAAGTCCCACTGTTGCTGATTAATGTTTTAGTTGCCCTTATCATTTTATTAAGAGAGAAGAGGTGAAACTTGAATGTGCCTCATTTTCCAGTTTTTCTGTCATCAGAAACCTGGGAGAATCAGCTTTAAATATGTTCTGCCCCTTACCATGACTTGAAGATATTTGTCAGACATTTCATGGGAGAGGATTCAAGAGAGAGTTCACTGCTCGTTGCTCTCAGGTCTTGGTCTATGGTCATTTCTGTTGATCATTGCTATCTGTGGCAGAAAATTGTAATACAGCTGGAACATGATGAAACAGGATTATTGTTAAAAATTCCTAATATAAAGAACTTTTGGACTGGTATACATACAGATCAATAAACTAGAAATAATTTTAACTAAAAAATGTAAATGATGAAGTGCTATCAGTTTTAGTATTCTGTTAAACCCTTGCCAGTGTACTTTAATCTCGACCTGAATTTCTCCTGTTTTGTCACTTCTGGGCATCTTTTGAGGAGAAACTTGCTAACCCTGCAAAGTTATGCCAAGCTGGCAGTGTCGTGATGGAGGAATATGGGGTCTAGAGCAATGTAAGATAGTCAAGGCAAGATTTAAACTTCTTCCTGAAGTAAAAGATTTGTAGATATACAAAGACTTGTAAACAGTATGTGCTTTACTGTTTAGATCATGTGTATTAATATTTAAAAATTAGCCCGATAGTCATAGTTTGCAGTGGCAATTATGATCCTGTTAACTTGAGTTCTAAAATGTCAAGAAAATGATAACCTTTTGGTAGCATTTTTGTGAAAGCTGATATTATTCCAATTGACATTAATCTCATGATAGGGAAAACATTGTGCTAAATGTGTGACTCAGGTGAGCTTGGTTTAAGACATGTATTGCTTTGTATGGACACCAGCCATAATAGTAATATAGCGTTCTTCTTTAAGGTCTGGATTCCCTGGAGCACAGCCTATTTCCATGGACAAGCAAAATATTAAACTTTTGGAGCAGAAGCCATATAAAGTAAGCTGGAAAGCAGATGGTACGCGGTAAGTTAGATTTCTTAAAAAATTGACTAATAACCCGAATGCTTGAAGAATATTGCTTTGTTGTTAGAGAAGGTTTGTACTCCTGGGAGTGACTTGAGCAGCAAAATAAGCATGTTTCATATATTGTATAGTTTTTGTTTTGCTAGTATTCTTAGCTGTGTACTACAATTATAACTCTCATTCTGCTTAATTTTTGGTTTCAGAGTTATGTTAGTTTGACATGAATCTATACCAAATTTAAATCTGGAAGTATTTTTTCTTAATAATATTGTGCTTTTTGGTATGTTCGCTGCCTGCCACCTTGTCTTTAATGGTGTTGGACACTTCTAAAATTAACAGATGTATTATCAGTTTATAATCTAAAAATTACCAAGTCTCCTTGATTCACTCTGTATTTTGTTCCTTCGATAGTTTTCTTTTTCTCTTAATCCTTGCTAATACTTTTTGTAATTTTATACACTCTTAAGGTTGTTGTATTCTTATAACAAAGCTTAGCTTCAAGTTTCATATTCCTACATTTAAAAATATTTATTAGTATTAAAGCATAAAGTTGCTTCCTCAATAACATTAAACTTTATCTTTCTCTTTTGTAATCCATTTTTTATAGCTTTGCTATATTATTTATTCATTCAGCAAATGTTATAATAATTGAAATAACAGATTAATATAGAACTCTTATTAACTTTTTCGTAATGAAGAAAATGTTTTAGAATAATTAGGAGTGCATGTATATATATGGATGTATGTATATATAGTATATGCATATATGTATATATATACATGCAATGTATACATATATATACACATATATGCACATATATAGATATTAATATAGAAGTCTTATTAACTTTTTCATAGTGAAGAAAATGTTTTAGAACAATTAGGAGTGTATGTATTATATATACAAACACACACATATAATTAGAATAATGAGTGCATGTATATATATATGCACATGCACACACGTATGTACACTTTAGTTTTTTTTCCAGATTTATTGAGATATAATTTGACATGACATTATGTAAGTTTAAGGTGTACAACTTGTTGATTTGATGCACTTATATATTGCAAAATGGTTACTGCTGTAGTGTTAGCTGACATCTCTTTCACTTCTCATAATTACCATTTCTTTTTTGTGGTGAGAACATTTAAGATCTGTTGTTGTAGCAATTTTCAAGTATGTAATACAGTTTTTTTAACTATAATTACCATGTTGTGCATTAGATCCTCAGAACTTATTTGTCTTATAACTGGAAGTTTGTACCCTTTGACCAGTACCTCCCCATTTTCCCCACTCCTTAAGCTCCTGGTAACCACCATTCTAGGCTCGGTTTCTATGAGCTTTTTAGATTCCGCGTATAAGTGATACCATACAGTATCTGTCTTTCTGTCTGACTTATTCTACCTGGCATAATGCCCTCAAATTCTATCTATATTGTCACAAATGACAGGATTTCCTTCTTTCTCATGGCTGAATAATACTCCATTGTGTATATATATCTATATATACATATATATACATACCACATCTTCTTTATTTATCTATTTATTCATTTCTTGGTGGATACTTAGGTTATTTTCATATCTTGGCTATTGTGAATAATGTTGCAATGAAAATGGGAAAGAAGGTATATCTCTTTAAGATCTGCTTTTCACATTTTTAATTTTTTTTTTTTTTGCGGTACGCGGGCCTCTCACTGCTGTGGCCTCTCCCGTTGCGGAGAACAGGCTCCGGACGCGCAGGCCCAGTGGCCATGGCTCACGGGCCCAGCCGCTCCGCGGCATGTGGGATCTTCCCGGACCGGGGCACGAACCCGTGTCCCCTGCATTGGCAGGCGGACTCTCAACCACTGCGCCACCAGGGAAGCCCCCTGTGTTCCTTTTTTTTTATCATGGAGAAGGGAGACAAACAAGGAGTGATTAAAAGTCAATCAGAAGCACTGTTTACTGATCTAAAGCTATAGCGGATGATATCTGGTAGTAAACTGGTTAAAAAGAGAAAGTAACAGAACTCATTTTACTCCTTCTCCAAGCCCAAATCTGACTTGGACCCCCCATTATATAAAACAGACAAAAGTGGGGCTGCTTTGGTTGGTGAACATTTTGGGGCAGCATGTGGGGTTGCACTCTGGGTGGTCTCTAAGGTCACCATGGAACTTTTTTAGGGCAGCAATTCCCAAACGCCATTGGATGTTTGGGTTATGTTATCATCATGACTGTATTACGATCATATTAAGCTTGCATTAAAAAAAAAATTTAGAGATCCAAATTCAGTAGACCTTAGTAGGCTTTGAGAATTTGTGTTTTTGAAAGCAGCCCTAGCTGATTCTGATTTCCAGCCAGGTTCGGGAGCCATGGCTTTTAGTGCCGGTTGAACACAGTTTAAAAATCAGTGACTAAACCAGAGAAGTGTCTAGCCAGCCACTGAGTTAAGGATACAGCTGAGAATTTGTCCATTAATTGATTAAAGGAGATTCATGTAAAATGTTTATTATTATGGCATTCAATAAACGTTAGTTATTGGTGTCATAGTTTAAGACTCCTTGGAAAATCATTTTTACATGGTAACCAACATTTGGTTTCTCAGAATACATTCAGAATTCTCTTAGGGTGTGAGTTAGTTATTATACAAGAAGAAAAGTAGGTATAGGACAAAAACAATCTAATATTTTTAAATCAAACTTTTGAGATAGATGTCAGCTAGTCACATCTTTAGGATTTACTAAAGGATAGAAAGTTCCTTTAAATATTAGGTTCTTTAATTAAGCTACTTATCAATGTGAGAGTTACTACTTTTTAATAGAGGTACTGTCTCTGAAATGGTACTTAAGGATAAAAATCAACTGAATTCATTACCAAATCTGGCTAGAGAACTCTTAGAGCTAAACGGATATAGGTAAAACCTCTGTTGCAAACATTGGTGCAATCCCTGATTAGAATTTGGGGTTGCCCATATTCTAGGAGTAGCAAGCATCTGGAACTTCGAAACATTAAAAAAAATCCTTTTTTTGTTAATATTTCTAAATACATATATTTTAAAAGAGAGCTAGGCTACAGGACCCAAATATATGAGAAGAATAATATTTATTCATACAGTCAGCAAATATTTATTGAACATCTACCATATGCCAGAGGTTTTGCTGGACTTAGCAGGTAATTAGAACTAACCTGTTTAATATGATTATTTTTATTTTTTAATCTTAAGATGAGCATTTTCCGTTTTTAGAACATACTTTAAAAGATAAGCTGGGACGAAGTGAGAGAGCGGCATGGACTTACATACACTACCAAATGTAAAATAGATAGCTAGTGGGAAGCAGCCGCATAGCACAGGGAGATCAGCTCGGTGCTTTGTGACCACCTAGAGGGGTGAGGTAGGGAGGGTGGGAGGGAGATACAAGAGGGAGGGAATATGGGGATATATGTATACGTAGAGCTGCTTCACTTTGTTATAAAGCAGAAACAAACACACCATTGTCAAGCAATTATACTCCAATAAAGATGTTAAAAAAAAGATATTACTTAATTGCTGCCAAGATAAAATTGTTTGCTCTCTTTTATTGAGGCATTGGACTGTTTCCAGTTTTTTCTTTTATAAATAACTCCTTATACCCATCTTGATATAGCTTATGATGAAAATAATATTACTTGGATAAAGAGTATGGAAACTTCTAAACTCCTTGATACCTCTTGCCAAAAGTTGTACGTTACACCCCCAAACACTATTGCCTGAAAGAGCCCATTTCACTGCATTCTTGGCAGTTTGGGGTAGTTTCATTTAGTATAAATAATAATGTGGCCAGGTTGACAGTTGGGAAATGAAATTTGTTATTGATTTAATTAGCGTTTTGGGAAACATCAGTCGATTACACAAGTTTCTTTTGTATTTTGGCTATGGCACAAATTATATTTTAACAGATAACACGTATTGAGCACTTAGGTATACTAGACATCAGTCTGAGTATTTTATACAGAATACCTCATGTACTGTGCACAACTCTGTGAGGTGTAGGTACTATTATTATCCTCCTTTTATGAATTAGGAAAATGAGGCATGTAAAGGCAAGTGAGTTTTCCAAGCCTGCACAGTTATGTTAGTTACAGGACTGGGATTTGAATGTGGGTGGTCTGGCTCCAGAGCCTAGGATCTTTACCATGGTCTTGCTTTATACATGTATTTTTTCCTGTGTTGCCAGATATTGTCTTCATTATTCTTTTTCACTATTTCTTTGGTTATTTTTACTGTTTTATTCTTATAGGTGAATTTTTATCTTAAAATACGCTTATTCTGGTGATGTCTTCCTTATATAGGGAGAGGAAAAGTTCTCCCCGTGAGAACTTTTATCCCACACCTTGGGATGATCAATGTTAAGAGTTGGAGGTTTGGTTCTCTGGACTCTGTGCCTCCATCTTCCTGCCTGCTGCCGCCTTCCCTCACCGCCTGATCCTCCATATAAATGGATACGACATATGCTGTTCTGTTATAAACTGTAGAAAACTTTATCAGGTTTCCTTCAAATCGCTTTGTGATGGTAATTGGAATTGCATTGCACCTTTCACTTAATGGGAAAATCAGTATCTTTGCAGAAATAATATTTATTGCTTTAGTAGATAACTATGAAGCTACTATAGGGGTTAGAAGGTCTCAAAGATGATACAAGACACTGTAGGTAAACAAAATACAATTCCTGCCCTTGAAGCAGCTTTAAGATGCAGTAAGAGATGTAGTAGAAGTATGTATAGTACAAAGCAGTATAAATAAGGAGAGGTAACAAAGAACTGCTAAGGAGCATTACTTGATATTCCATATGAAATATGAGTGCTCATTTTGATTTTAGGAGTATAATAATGGGTGTCCTAGATGGTTGTTTACCTTTGATAATGGAGTAAAGAAGAGATACAGACCCATTTGTTATTTAGTATTGCATAGTGCTACTGACCTCACTGGCGGGCATTTGCCCCGACTCCCAGCTCAGCTCTAGAGCTATATCTTGGATGAGATGTTAAGGGATTTTCATACTTATTTTTTCATAATTCCACTATCCTTTAAGAACTGGTTATTTGCTCACATGCTCTAGTCCATTATGTGTGATTGTAGAAATGCTAAGTACTAGGTTGGGTAAAAAAGAGAAAACAAATCTGTTCCTCTCTGTGAATCAGTGAAAAATTGTTTGAAAGAATTGTAATTGATCTTTTAAGAATGTGTGCCCTATACAAAAGAAAATCAAAAGTAATCAGCCAGGTCACGGGGCAAATGTAAAATAAAACAAAGCCTTTGGAATATTTCTTCTGGTCTTCTCTTCTCATGAAGACTGATTGTTTTATAAAAATCAAAATGATTTTCACACCTTTCAGCCCCTTTGATATGTAAGTGTTGCCCATACCATTTTAAGTGGCTTTAACATTTTATTCCAGATCAAGGTAAATCTGAGTAATCAATGTGGCTTTTTACTCTCTCCCATGGAAGACCAGGTAAAAGGATACTGTATTTTACATACTTAACTTGTGCATGGCTATGAAGTTCTAAAAAGCATAACCTGTAACATTCATGGTAGTTAGTGCAAATGAATATATCATTTGATTTTATACTTTGAAGTGTAATGATACTCTGTATTCTCACTATAAACAGAGCTACTTAATCTAAAAGTAACTAATTAAAATAACCAACAGAGGCTTCTTAGCCTCAGAACAGATAGATTCATGAGATTTGTTAACCAGTATTGGAACTAATTACCTGATTTGTGCAATGAATAGTAATTTTGCAGTATTCTGTTACCTTGAAAGATTTTCAGATCCTCTTAATTAGGTCAAGATCAATGAATATGTCTATACCTTACTAAACATTTTCCATTATTAATAGTTGTGAGTTTTTCTAACTTGGAATATATATATATGTAAAATGTCTTTTTTTTGGTTTCTTTTGTGATTCTGGTCACAAAATGAAAAAGTTTAATGAAAAAATGATAGTGACTTTAAAAATACTTTTCCTCATTATAAAATTACTTTGTATTCATTGTGGAAAACTTAGAAAGTGAAGATAAGGAAAAGAAAAAAATGAAAAGCAGCCGTAATCTCACCAGTTGCTGCTGTTGCTGCTAATGTTGGTGTGTATATTTTCAGACCTGTGTCTCTGTCTATATATATCATTTTGTTAAGTGAAAATGAATTCATTCCACAGTATTTTTTGGTGTATATTATGTATGCCATGTACCATTCTAGATGCTGGGCATTACAGTGGTCCCTGCCATAATGGAGCTTCTATTAGGGGAAATATGTTTTCTACTTAAACTGTTTAGTATCTATGATTTTTAGTTTAGTAATCTGCTTTTTTTTTTTTTTGCGGTACGCGGGCCTCTCACTGTTGTGGCCTCTCCCGTCACGGAGCATAGGCTCCGGACGCGCAGGCTCAGCGGCCATGGCTCACCGGCCCAGCCGCTCCGCGGCATGTGGGATCTTCCCGGACCGGGCATGAACCCGTGTCCCCTGCATCGGCAGGCGGACTCTCAACCACTGTGCCACCAGGGAAGCCCAGTAATCTGCTGTTTTTAATTAATGCTCCTAAATATTTTTCTATTTTATTAAACATTTTCCTATTCGATGACTAAAATAAAATTGTTTATTAAGGTAATCCTTGTTTATGGTTAAATAAATCAAGTAATACTGGAGATTCCTTCCATATCCCCTCCTTCTGTCTATCAGTATTACTCCCTAAAGGCAACCACTTTTTTTTTTTTCCACATTATTGCGATATTTGCTTTATTGTGGTGGTCTGGAAATGAACCCGCAATATCTCTGAGGTCTCACGCAACTTCTTTTAACCTTTTTTTTCTTTTAATTTTTGAATTTAATTTAATTAATTTTTTTATACAGCAGGTTCTTATTATTATCCATTTTATACATATTAGTGTATATATGTCAACCCCAGTCTCCCAATTCATCTCACCACCACCACCCTCCCCACCACTTTCCCCACTTGGTGTCCATACGTTTGTTCTCTACATCTGTGTCTCTATTTCTGCCCTGCACACTGGTTCATCTGTACCATTTTTGTAGGTTCCACATATATGTGTTAATATACAATATTTGTTTTCCTCTTTCTGACTTCACTCCACTCTGTATGACAGTCTCTAGATACATCCACATCTTGACAAATGACCCAATTTCGTTCCTTTTTATGGCTGAGTAATATATGTACCACATCTTCTTTATCCATTCATCTGTCGATGGGCATTTAGGTTGCTTCCATGACCTGGCTATTGTAAATAGTGCTGCAATGAACATTGGGGTGCATGTGTCTTGTTGCATTATGGTTTTCTCTGGGTATATGTCCAGTAGTGGGATTGCTGGGTCATATGGCAGTTCTATTTTTAGTTTTTTAAGGAACCTCCATACTGTTCTCCATAGTGGCTGTATCAATCTACATTCCCACCAACAGCGCAAGCGGGTTCCCCTTTCTCCACACCCTCTCCAGCATTAGTTGTTTGTAGATTTTCTGATGATGCCCATTCTAACTGGTGTGAGGTGATACCTCATTGTAGTTTTGATTTGCATTTCTCTAATAATTAGTGATGTTGAGCAGCTTTTCATGTGCTTCTTGGCCACCTGTATGTCTTCTTTGGAGAAATGTCTATTTAGGTCTTCTTCCATTCTTTGATTGGATTGTTTGTTTTCTTTAATATTGAGTTGCATGAGCTGTTTATATGTTTTGGAGATTAATTGTCCGTTGATTCATTTGTAAATATTTCCTCCCATTCTGAGGGTTGTCTTTTCATCTTGTTTGTAGTTTCCGTTGCTTTGCGAAAGCTTTTGAGTTTCATTAGGTCCCGTTTGTTTATTTTTATTTCCATTACTTTTTTTTTATACTTATTTTGTGATTATCCTCAGATCTCTAAATAATATGTTTATGTTGCTGTTTATTAATTAACTTTAGGTGAGTTCCTAATGTGGTCATGAGGATGTGGCTTACCAGTACCTCTGTTCCCACCTGTCTTTTCTTCTAGTTTCTCATCATAGGTAAACTATTATTGTTAGTTCTCTTCATCGATCATGCCTGTATATTTAATCTTCCCTTTATCCTAATAACCCTAATGTAGTGTTTCTTAACTCTTGTTAAGATGCGGACTTTAGAGTTCTCTGTCTTCCATCTACTTCTGTTATGTCAGCTCTAACTTTAATATTGTCAACTCTGTTTACATTTACATGCTGTTTGTTAAACATAGGATTTTTGTTTTATGTAAGTGTATGGTTGTTTTAAATGGTGAAAAATACTTAAAATTTTTTTTTCTCACTGGAACTATCATTTAGATTAGTGGAAAGGAATAGATTTCCTTTTTCATGGCATGAAAAGAAATCACTCTGATATTTCAAACACACAGGAATTTAATACATAGAATTGGTTACAAAGGCATTGAGAGGATGGAGAAGCCAAAGGGTCACCTGGAGTTCAGCAGGCTGCTAGTGCCTCTGTTTGGAGCCTGGTTAGCACTTGATGCCCAGGTGCTGGAGGAGGTAATATACTGCCTGTCTGGCCGCTGCTCTGGGACCACTCACCACTTCTGCACAGCAGCCCCTCCCAGGGGGCTCTCCCCTAAGAAGCTGTGCCGTCATCTGGTGGCTGCTGCCTTCAGTGCTGCCACAGATGCTGCCAGAAGCAGATCAATAGGTTTTTCCCTTCCTCTTTTTTTCTAATCTCCTTCCAGAGAGCTGGCAAGGGAGTCTGGGAAGTGTTATTTGCTTACTTCTCAAACCAGGATCCACTGAGCACACAACTGCAGGGATGGAGCTGACCACCAAAGACAGCCAACTTGCCCAGAGTTCAAAGTCATGCCTTCTCTGCCACATCAAGTAGAATGTTTCTTTTGTTGAGTTTAAATAGGTTCTTTTTTACTCGAATAATTGCCTTTACCCAATAATCAAGTTTTTTCAAGGTTTTAGTCATTCTGTTTCTTGTTTCAATTACTTTTTGTTATCCCAAAGACTTCTCTTTTAGAGCCTTCTATGATTTCTAGCCTGTGTATAAAGCTCTGGTCCCAACTTTTATCCTGGTTGGATGTAGCTTTCTGGATTCCATGTTTTTCTTTCTTCCCCTCTGCTTCCTTCCTTCCTTCCTTACTTTCTTTTCTGTCACTTTGCAGGGATACCTCCTTAACTCACTTCCTAAGAAAGTATGTACAGGAAGTAACACAAGCATGCTTAGGTGTATGAACATGCTGTTGCTCTTGTCCTGAATTTAGTAATTTGCTTGTGTATAAAATTTTAGATTAGAAATGATTTTCCCTAAGAATATTAAAAACCTTACTTCAATTTCTTCTGTTAACCTCTGCCACTGATAAAAGGTGTGATATTATTCTGATTCTAGTGCCTTGGAAGTGGTTCGCCCCTGGAAACTTAGAATTTTCTCTTTATTCTTGTCCTAAAATTTCCCAGTGATGTCTAATTATGTGGGTCGCCGTTGCCCCCCAACCTTCCCATTCATTGGTACTTGGTGAGCTCTTTGAATCTGAAAACCTGGGTTCTTCCATTCAGGGTAATTTTATCTTATCTCTGATATTTTATTTCCTCTCTCTCTCTTTTTTCTTTTTTCTCTTTTCTCCTTCTAGACCTACTGTTGGTTGTTACACCACCTAGATTCTTAGATTCTTTTTCTTCTCTTATCTTTTCTGTCATACTTTTCATCTCCTGGTCTCCTTTTCAGTTTTCTGGGAGATCTTCTCATTTTCTTTCTGTATTTCTAATAAATTACTAATTTCAGTAATTACGCTTTTAAATTTCAAGAGTACCCATGCATTT
The DNA here is from genome assembly GCF_964270905.1 of Leucopleurus acutus. Classification (NCBI taxonomy): domain Eukaryota; kingdom Metazoa; phylum Chordata; class Mammalia; order Artiodactyla; family Delphinidae; genus Leucopleurus; species Leucopleurus acutus. Next base: position 67,410,280 of record NC_139157.1, read on the forward strand.
TTACTCTCTGCTTATACCTTTTTATGCCAACCTGTTCTTAATTTATGGACATGATAGAGTTTTGAATCTCTTATGAGAATACTAACTGGCGGGTATAGAGTTACTTTCTCTTAATCTTGAATCATCTTTCTTCTTCATGTTTCTGGTTTTCCTTAAATGTGCAGTGATCCTTGGTTGGCTGTTTGCATTTAAAAATGAGGCAGAAAAACTGCTTGGAAGAAATTCTGTGAATGTGGGCCGGCTTTGTCAGCTTGAGACCTTTGCTTTATGATAAGCGGTTGTGCTGGAGGATCTTCAGTCCTACTGCCTGGAGAGGTCTTTTACTTCCGGGCACCATTACCCATGTAGTTACTTTACCTCAGGGTTTGGTTCAGTTTCTTTAGAGAAGGGCCCTCCAATTTTATTGATTGATTGCTTAGGAGTTGGTTAACCTGTATGTCTTGTCTGTGAGTTGTGGGGATTTAATTGTTTTACATTAGTTAAAAATAACTAATTTCTCTTTTTCAGTCCCTATTGTCACTCTCGTTAGTTGATGTTTCTGGGTCTGGATTTTCTTTGGGATTTTGCAAAATAGGCAGCTCCACTTGTAGATGTTGCTACTTTTGTGCAGTGCTTCTCAGCACTTCTCCATCGATTTCTTGTCCAGCAGAAATTTATTGCCATAGTTCATCCAGTGATGGTCTTCCCTCCTTTCCTTCATTATCTTCATTGTTGTGTATTATATTAGTTATCTATTCCTACCCAACACATTACCTCAAGATTACCCCCTCAAATTTAGCAGCATAAAACAACAAACATTTATGATCTCATGGTTCTGGGGAACAGTTTAGTTGGGTCGTTCTGGCTCAGTGTCTCTCAGGAGGTCGCTGTCACTCTGTGGGCCAGGGCTGCCGTCACCTCGAGGCTCCACTTCCAGGCTTACTCTTGTGGTTGATGGCAGGCCTCAGTTCTTTGCTGATTGTTGGCCTGAGGCCTCCATTCCTTGCCTTGCAGGCCTGGGTGGGGAGGAAAAACTTGTACCCACTGTGTTTAGTGTTTGGGAGTTTGCAGATTAAACTGAGGAAAGAAGAGGATAAAAGTTTATTCATAATGCCTGTGGGAGTGCACAAAAGAAGTGATGTGCTAAATGACTAAAGTTAGGGGTACACACACACACACACACACACACACACACACACACACACACCCCTAACTTAATAGGGGAAAGGGAATGGAGACAGAAGGCTTCTGTGGGAAGAACAAATGGGTTACTTTAGGAGAACCTATGTTTAGGATAACAACAGGAGAGAAGAAAGTTTATGATAATCTGATAATCTTTGTTATGCTGGTGTGATTGATCTTTTCCATCTTCTTCATGGCTGTAAAATTCCCCCAGAGAGGGGTTTTAAGATAGTTTCACTCTCAGTCTCCTTCCTGGGAGTGAAGCTGCTCCAAAGAGGTGATTTATGGTGGCCTCATTCCCAGAAGTTTCTGGGTTTAGTCAAATAAGGGAAGCTCTGGGGACGCTTCTTTCTGCATCTCTTGAATCTCAAACATCTTCAGCTTAAAGCAGTCTTCATACTAACTCTGGGGTTCCATGTGGTTCTCCACAGCTGCCTGTATGTCCTTACTACATGGCAGCCAGCTTCCCCCAGAGCAAATGATCCAAGATATTTCAAGATATCCAGGATGGAAGTAGTAGTCTTTTTATAATCTAAGCTAATCTCAAAAGTTATTTACAGTCATTTCTGCCATATTCTATTTGTTGGGAGTGAGATACAAATCCAGCCCACACTCAAGGGGAGGGAAATTTAGCTCCACCTCTTAAAAGGAAGAGTATCAAAGAGTTTGGGGACTTGTGGACATACTTTGAAAACCACCAGATGGCTTTATACTTAAAAAAAAAAATCTAACTTTGTTATTTTGATAGTGTCTTAGGAGGAAAAGGAGCCATACTGGATCATTGTATTCCATTGTATGAATGCACCATATATATATATATATATATTTTTTTTTTTTTTTTTGTGGTACGCGGGCCTCTCACTGCTGTGGCCTCTCCCGTTGCAGAGCACAGGCTCCGGACGCGCAGGCCCAACGGCCATGGCTCATGGGCCCAGCCGCTCCGCGGCATGTGGTATCTTCCTGGACCGGGGCACGAACCCGTGTCCCCTGCATTGGCAGGCGGACTCTCAACCACTGCGCCACCAGGGAATCATAATTTGAGAAATCCTGTGTGGTTGAAAATTTAAATTGTTTTGAAATTTTTGCTTTTATAACAAACAGTACTGTGATAATATTATTCTAGGTAACTTTTTTCATATGAGTAATTATTACCTGATAGTTCATTATAACCACTTATTGCTCTATTCTGTATGCTCTAGAATGCATTTGTGGGAATACACTCACATATTTTTTTTTTTAATGTGGACCATTTTTTTTAAGTCTTTATTAAATTTGTTACAATATTGATTCTGTTTTTATGTTTTGTTCTTTTGGCCACAAGGCGTGTGGGATTTTAGTTCCCCAACCAGGGATCGAACCCACACCCCCCCATTGGAAGGCAAAGTTTTAAACACTGGACTGCCAGGGAAATCCCTACACTCACATATTTTAAAGTAAATTATTAAATATTTTTGTAGCGTTTTCTGCAGTGATATTTAAGGCCCATGTTTTGAACTAGTATTTTTTGTGTGTGTGGGGTACGCGGGCCTCTCACTGTTGTGGCCTCTCCCGTTGCAGAGCACAGGCTCCGGACGCGCAGGCCCAGTGGCCACGGCTCATGGGCCCAGCCGCTCCGCGGCATGTGGGATCTTCCCGGACCGGGGCACGAACCCGTGTCCCCTGCATCGGCAGGCGGACCCTCAACCACTGCACCACCAGGGAAGCCCTTGAACTAGTATTTTTAATGATTCAATAAATAGATTCATCACCAAAAAGTTTTTTTCCAGTCACTTTTGGTTTAGTTTTGGCATTTTATGACTGCACTAGATGGCAGCAGAGGACCAGCTTTAATTCAGGCTGCTTTTGTGAGGCAGTAGAATTCTGTTACCCAATGCATTGTACATCTAATACACCCCAAAATACTAGTTTGGGATTATTAAGAATTTAGTGAGGATTAGTGGGATCATGTATACAACACTACTGAAAGCATAGCAGTTTTGATAATGTTGCCATGTTCTTTTGTGCATTGCATATGAATTATATGACTGTCATTTTAGACCTATTTTTGTAAAAACGATTTTGCCACATTAAAGTCTCTGAAAGTGTTTTGTTTGCTTCAGGAAACTGATGTTCTTATGTTGGAATCTCAGAAAATGAAAGAATGATTTGAAGATTCTCTCTTATCTCATATGGGTTTTGCTCTCTGTTGTTCATGTTGGGAGCAAAGGAGTCTATAGAAAAACTTTGTGTTGGAATGTAACTCTTCTGTTTTAGATAGTGAAATTTTGTTCATAAGGGTAGAACAGTCATTGGACTTGTACACGGTATATGAAGAATAGCAATTTTGATATATATGCTCCAATTATATTTTGGGAAAGAAATTTCTATAACTACATGCTTTTGTTTTTTAAAATTATACATCATATAGTATCTTTACTTTCTTTAGGAACTATATTCAGTGTTTGCATGTAATCTGATTCCCAAAAGGCATTAGTATCTGTGAACTTAGGTAAAGAAATTGAAAATGAGTAATTCTGACAGCTCTTTTTTAAATTGTGAGATCTGGTTTGAAGCTTTTTTTTTTTCCTATTATTATTATTTTTTTTGCGGTATGCAGGCCTCTCACTGTTGTGGCCTCTCCCGTTGCGGAGTACAGGCTCCGGACGCGCAGGCTCAGCGGTCATGGCTCACGGGCCTAGCCGCTCTGCGGCATGTGGGATCTTCCCGGACCGGGGCATGAGCCCATGTCCCCTGCATTGGCAGGCGGACTCTCAACCACTGCGCCACCAGGGAAGCCCTGGTTTGAAGATTTTATATGCAGCCCATCTTAGAACAGTATGTTCCTGGCTTTCAGCCCAGCTCTGCTGTTGCTGCTGTTTTTGTGGGCAGGTGAGCCTTTCTGGACAAATTTTACTTTCGTAACATCTTAGACTTTAGAAAATTTAATTTTTAAAATATTTTTGCCTGGGCACAGAATTAAATTGTCTCCCCATGAATTATTTAAAAATGGCTTTTAAGCCTTTTAAGTGTTATATTAGCCTGATAAAATGTAAATGTAGCTAGAGGCACAGAATACAGTATATATAATGAGAACAAATAAAATTGCTCCTTAAATTGTAAACTTTAAGCAACTGCACATTGAATCGACTCTGTGATCTGGCCTTGGTAGTTGCCTTAATATGATGAGTCCATATTATATTTAATTTTGTAATCTCAGAGGTTAGGTACTGTATTTAGTATTTAGCTGTTGACATTGTTGCATCTAGACTTTTTCCCAGTAATTTTATGTGAACATGAACAAAGACCAGTGGAAACCAGTTAATTTCTAATAGTGTGATTTATTAAACATTTTGTACTAAAAAATTGGGAAATTAAGTCATTTAAAACATTTGGTGCATTTAGATATAATTTTATGTACTTATATTTCCCTATGTGCATAAAGCAATATTAAATCAAGCATCTTCGTGTTATGCATCTTCTACATGTGTTTTTAATTATCTTTCTTAAAAGTAACCTAGTGGTGCTATTAGTCTGTTTATACATTTAAAATAAATAATGGGGTTTTTATAGTAAAATATGTATGGTAAAGTATAATATCTGTGTTAAACATAAAATTATTTCAAGTTTCTTGTAGATTAGATCTTTCCCTTTCAGTAAAATAATTAAGAAAAAGATTCATTGTTATATAGAAGAATTAAGATACACACAAAAGATGTTGCTTGTTTTATAAAATTTCTAATTTTTGACAAGTTTTAAATGGTAGCTGCTCTGATGATGTACTTGGAGCCACCAAATTAAGTATCTTAGTGTATGGTCAATTTCTTTTTTTCTTTTTTTTTTTGTGGTCAATTTCAATAGCAATAAAGTTTTGAGAGGAAGATTAGTTTGTACCTATTTTATTTTATTTTTAGTATATTTTAAGATTGTCTAATTTTTTTTTTTATCTTAATTTGGGAGTATATCTAACTCCAAAGTTTTCAGTAAGAGGGATTGTGAGCCTATGTTAGGTATTCTGCATAGTCAGTAGAATCATGGACATATAAAGGTAATAATGTAATAAAATTCTAGAAAACAAAGATACTTAAGTATGTTAGCTTATAAAACAGGTCTGTTTTTGAGAAGCAGTATAGTATAGTGGTTAAGAGCTTGGGTATTGAAACTAGACTACCTGGGTTCAAATCCTGAAGTACCCATACTTACTAGTCATGTGACCTTAGGAAAGTTATACAACCCCTGTAACTCCCAACCTGCCCATCTGAAAAATAGGGATAACAATAATAACTACCTCCTAGATGTTATAGGATTAAGTAATTTCATCTAAAGCATTTAGAATAATGCTTAACATGTAGGAAGTGCTTGGTAAGTGTTGTTGATAGTTACACCTTCTACCAAATTAATAGATTGCTTAAAATAAAATAAACCGAACTCGAACTTTCTAAAGAGAAATTCCATAGTCATGGTAAAGTCCTATTTTTAAAATTTGAACCTATTTATAAAGAGAAAATTTAAGACATGTTTCATGCCCTTAAATGGGTGAAAATCTAATTGTGATATTAAAATGGGAATACATGAGAGAACAATGTGAAATATAATTTCCTATAAATGATGTGACATAGACTCTGGAACGTAGGCATTCTTAGGAGGAAGATGACTAGTGGAGAGTGAGTAACATGGGCAAGAGGAGTAGCACGAAGTCATGAAGCGGAAACAGTGTGTCTGAGCTAGACTGACCTAATAGTTGCTGTCAATCCAGAGTCTGTGTTAAGTTCTAGCCACTGGGCAGTACGGTGCTTGGACTAAGGAAGACAATTATTGTACTGGTGGCTGGTGAAACTGTTAGTATATATTTTTAAACATGTCAAGAGTTTTAAGGATTTCTGAGCCATGAGTTTTTGATTTAAATTTTGATTGTTAACCAACTCCTACTTCTTCTTGAGTTGTTGTTAGGAAGTTGTAAGGTGGGAGATCCTTTACCTCAATCATCTTGAAGTTGAAGGCCGCTTGGGACTGCTGCATCAGTAGGTTAGCCCAGTGGCCTTTGAGGTACTTAGAAGAGCTGTTTTTTTGGAATACAGAGTATGGCAAGAGAGTGTTTTTCATAGCGATACAGAAGGCAGGGAAGTGAACACTTGAGGAATAGTTGCTGTGGAAGGGGAAGCAGCCAACCTACTTCTGTGACTGGAGGAAGAAAGAGGTAATGTCACAGAGAGCCAGCCAACCGAGACTCCTCAAGGGGGTTTCCTGACAGGAGGCACAGGAAGCCCCTATAGCAACACTTGTTTTTTTTTTGAAAGGAGTGGTTTTTGTTTTTTTTGTTTTTTAAAAATTAATTAATTAATGTATTTATTTTTGGCTGTGTTGGGTCTTTGTTGCTGAGCGCGGGCTTTCTTTTTAGTTGGTGACGAGCGGGGGCTACTCTTCGTTGCAGTGTGCGGGCTTCTCATTGCGGTGGCTTCTCTTGTTGCTGAGCGTGGGCTTTAGGCGCAAGGGCTTCAGTAGTTGTGGCACATGGGTTCAGTAGTTGTGACACACAGGCTCTAGAGCGCAGGCTCAGTAGTTGTGGTGCACGGGCTTAGTTGCTCCGTGGCATGTGGGATCTTCCCGGACCAGGGCTCGAACCCGTGTTCCCTACATTGGCAGGCAGATTCTTAACCACTGCACCACCAGGGAAGCCCCTATAGCAGCACTTTTTTTCTCATTTTCAGTTATGCTCAAGGACGATTAAGTGAACCTTTTTGGGGACCTTTGTGAAAACTTTTATTGAAAGTAGGTTATATTGGCATTCATTCAGCTAGTGTAGGCAACAGTGAGTTTCAAAAGTTGCAAAATGTAAAATGTGAAAATTAGAAGACTGGGATTGGAACTAACTTGTATCTTGCTTAGTCTTCTTTCTCTTCTCTTTTTAATCCTCTGCTCCTTTTACCCTAGTCAGTATCAAAACAATATTTCTGTAACTAAGAAGAGAGGGAAAATCTACTGACTATAACTTTTGAACAGGCATTTTAGTGGAAGCACTTTTTTTTCATGTTTCTAAAAATTTTAATTTATTTTTGCTTATTTTGGCTTCTGTTGTTTGGCTTTTCTCTTTTCCTTTGCAATTTGAGTATTAAGGATGGTTAGAGGTTATTTAATCCAGTGCTTTTCAATTTAATGTGCATATGAATCGCCTGGGGATCTTGTTAAAATGTAAGTCTGATTCAGTGAGTCTGGGATGGGGCCCAAGATTCTGCATTTTTAACAAGTTCCCAGGTGATGCCAGTGCTACTGGTCCAAGGACCACACTTTAAGTAGCCAGAATCTATTCCAGTTTCTCAGGATGAGGATACCAGAGAGACCATGTTTGTTCAATGGCCTATACCTAATTAGCAGTTGTGGGCTTGAATTTTTTTTTTTTTTTTTTTTTTCGGCACTTGGCATGTGGGATCTTAGTTCCCGACCAGGGATCTAGTCCTCACCCCCTGCAGTGGAAGCGCGGAGTGTTAACCACTGGACCGCCAGGGTAGTCCCTTGTATTTTTTAATGTGACAAAAAGCCATATTTCTGAGCATAAGGAAATAGTTACAAACCAAGAGAAATCCTCCTGTCCCCCTAATTAGATGGAACTCATTTAGCCAGTGTTATTCAGTTTGAATCTTTAAGATGTATCTTAAGATTTTTCTCTTGCTAACCTTATCACTTTTGAGGATTTGAAGAGATTGATTTATCCAACTGTGTCTGTATTCAGTTATGGTTTTAGAGTTCTTGGATTTTGGACTTTAGGTGACCATTAAGAAAAACATTTAAATGAACTTAGAAGATATTAAAAAATATCTATATTGTATTCAAACCGAGTCTTTGAGGTAGAAGCATCTTGCTGTAGAAGGGTAAATCGTTATGTTTTTATTTATGTAAGTTGACTATTAACCTATACTTTATTTTCAGACAGTTACGAACTGGTGAAGGTAATATAACCAGATAGTTTTGTGTCTTTGGTAGTGCCTGTATGAATACTTTTTGTTCTCACTTGCATTTGAATCTAGCCTGGTTTTTCTTGTGCCTTAAGTGCTGTTTGTGTTTGTCACAGGGCTGGAGGTGGGATATATGTGTGTGTGTGCACCTGTGTGTGTACACACTACTTGGGTGAAGTGGCACTACATTGTAAGAACCCTTCCAGCACTTTAAGAGTCCATAATTCTCTAATTCTTTGTAGATTGGTGGAAAGGAGGAGGGAACATACTCTAGCCCACAGAAGTGGCACTTAGCAAGATGCATATTGCTGGTAGCAAATAATTCAGTCCTGATTTGACAGTTCTTTTCACTAGTTGAAAGGTATGCTTTTATATTCTACTTCTTGCATTTCCCTAAACTCTGTTAATTAGTTGATCTTATAAACTTGTACATAGAAAGGGACTTGATCGGCTACTCTTATTGTTATGATAATTCTTATGTTTCTTTTAAGCTGCTAAGGGAAATATGAACCCATGTAGATTTAATGTATTATAGATACACACACACACATACACACACTTTAAATTTGGCCATACTGTGTGGCTTGTGGAATCTTAGTTCTCCGCCAGGGAATAAACCCGCGCCCTCAGCAGTGAAAGTGAGGAGTCCTAACCACTGAACCGCCAGGGAATTCCCTTAATTATAATTTTATTTAAATTATCCTTTTACTAATTTTTATATAATGAGCTAGATTGTGGGACAAAAACGTGGTAATTTTCCATTATGTACAATACCTTTTGGAGTAATCGTGTATTTATATATACTATTATTGTTAGTAAATCTTAAGAAGCTGTTTCAGTGCATTGGAATATTTTAGGCTCAGGTTTGTTCTTATCATTTCAGTGTTTAGGAAGCAGTTTCCTAGACAGATTGAGAGATCCACCTGATTCAGGTTCTTTGATTTGAGCTCTTTGAGTTATTGCTCACTCAGGTAGTGCAGCTTCTGATTTTACAAAATTGTCTTGGGTTACAGCTCTTCTTAGAAAAAAGAAATAAGGAACTACTTACTGTAGTTCTTGCCTGCTTTTGTGTAAAGATGCATATAAGCTTGAGTTTGTGGGCTGTGGGTAACCTTCACAGGGAATTACCTATGGTTTACTTTTCTGCACTTCAAAATTTTTGGCTCACTCATCTCTTTCCCTCTCTGTTCAGAAGAGATGTCCTCTTCTTCCCTGCCTACAGGAAATGAATCCTTTCTGTCTTATCCAGACTTTGTTTATTAATGACCTTGACTCTTTTTTGGATTGTGTAAAGTAGTAGTCATAGTATTAATAACAATGATATCCAGCCTTAATTAAGTGCTTACTATGTGCCCTGGACATAGTATAACAATAGCTTACATTTTATTACCATGTGCCAGGTACTGTTCTGTATTCTTCATATATTAATTCACTTAATTCTTTTTCTTTTTCATTTTTTTTATGGTGGTAAGATACCCATAAGATAAAATTTACCATCTTAACTATTTTTAAGTATATAGTTCAGTGGTATTAAATACATTCATAATGTGTGCAAACATCACTGCCATTCATGTCCAGAACTCTTTTCATCTTGCAAAACTAAAACTCTATACCCTTTAAATGATAATTCCCCAGTTCTCCCAGCCCCTGGTAACCATCCGTTCTACTTTTGGTCTCTCTGATTTCTCACTACTCTAGGTACCTCGTATAGGTAGAATCATATAGTAGTTATCTTTTTGTAACTGGCTTATTTCAATGCCCTCAAGGTTCATTTGTATTGTAGCATACTTCAGAATTTCCCTTGTTTTTTAGGGCTGAATAATATTCCATTTAATATATATACCACATTTTACTTATACATTTGTCTGTCAATGGGCACTTGGGTTGCTTCTACACTGTTGCTGTTGTGGATAATGCTGCTTTGAACCTGGGGGTACTAACTCGTTTAATTCTTGCAACCAGCTTAGGAGGTGGAGACTTTGGATGAGGAAACTACATCTTAGAGTAGTCAAGCGATTTGTGCAAAATCACACAGCTAGGAAGAGCCTGTCTGGGATGAATGTTTTAACCTCCATAGTGGACTCCCACATATCTTTCTATGTTGGTGCCTTCTGTTTTGCCTGTAGATATCTTCCCCCCTATTTACTATATATTAATATATAATTAATGGTATGTTATAAAATACCTCTATAACTAATGTTCACTAATGAACAACATATAGTATATAACTTTATCTTTTAACATGTGTTGCATTTTAGCTGTAATTCAGCTCAATTAAAAGTAAAGTTGAAATTCCTTGAAGTGAACTTTAAGGCCCCCGCTTGCTCCCCGTATGCTTCTCTTCTACCAGAGGCAATTCTTTTTTGTACATATTAGATTTATAATTTTTAGAAAACTTGGAGTGATAGAGTGATTTGAATAGGACCTGTTATTTAGAGTATAAGAGATTTCATGAAAGGGAGTTTTGAGTAAGAGTTTGAAGATAATGTATTTTAGGACAAGGTATAGTTTTACACATACATAGGCTTAGCAGTAGGCATGTACACATTTCTGAGCAGTGGAGGATGGCAAAATGAGAAAGGGATAAGACAGTTGCACTTCTGAAGTTAAAGCATATACCTAGGGACTTCCCTGGTGGTGCAGTGGTTAAGAATCCGACTGCCAATGCAGGGGACATGGGTTCGAGCCCTGGTCTGGGAGAAGCCCACATGCCACGGAGCAACTAACCCTGCGTGCCACAACTACTGAAGCCCTTGCGCCTAGAGCCCATGCTCTGCAACAAAGAGAAGTCACCTCAATGAGCAGCCCATGCGCTGTGATGAAGAGTAGTCCCTGCTCAACGCATCTAGAGAAAGCCTGCATGCAGCAAAGAAGACCCAACCCAGCCAAAAAATAAATAAATTTATTAAAAAAAATAAAGCATATACTTAGGAGTTGGACAGTTAGAATCATGTTATAATAGTTGATGAGATTTTTGGTTACAGATGCCTGCCTATTTTTTAGTGGTCTAGATGGCAAGCACTGATTGAATCTGGTGTTACAGGCTCTGGAACTGGAATTTTTTCCCCAAAGCCCATAATGATAGCACTGGTGCCATTCATACTCCATGAAAACAAAGTAAGAAAATTAAATTTTTAAATTGTTGAGTGGTTTGGAAGAAATTTACTCTAAATCTTATTATATACTTGATTATTTGTATTACGTATCATTAATTCTGTGGAATGGGAGGGAGGACTCTAGAAGCTGATACTGGGCCCTACACCTGCCAGATTCTTTTAATCTTGCACAGACTAAATCTTGCTGGTTGAAGGGGTTTCTTGAAACAGTAACATCTATGCTTTAAAATTTTTTACTATCTATTAATAGAAATAGGCATACATGATATTTTAATGAGAAGGCTTGGAGGATTTGGGATTTTTTTTTTTTTTAAATGGTAGATACCCCTGGGTCTTCCAGATTTATTTGCGATGAATTACCCAAGTTGAAATAAAAGTCTTTTGACTGATGATTTTTCCATAGACAAAGTTTACCAAGTACCAAGCTTAAACAAAACTCAGATGAACATAACTAGTGGAAAATTTGCTGTATAAACAACATATAAAATAAAGATGACTATGCTTAAGTAGGAGACAGTTAAGTGTTAGCAAACTGTTCAAATGTTCAGTGGCATGCTTTTGACCTGCCATTTAACGTACAATTAACATTCTAAGATCAGAGGCTGATTAGACAAGTTTGACAATTAAATTTGTGTGGAAGTGAATGGGCTTTGCAGTTTAAAATTAAATAATAAATGTTGTCTGTTTAATTACTGTTGTATGTATAGAAGTGATCACATAATAGAATGAAGCTGTGGGCTTAAAGTGAATTTAAGACTATAAAACTTTAATCACATCTGTTTTATAACTTTTAAGTTGATGTGATATGAAGATTAAAAAGGAGCTAATCGTTTTGAAGAAGGCTGCTCTGCGTATAGAATCAGTAAATCAAGATGATAATACCTGTTAGGTTGGAATCTTTTATAATGTTGAATGAAAATTTTGATAGTTTTTGATGAAGAGAACTGTGTCTTCACAGTTATGTGAAGAATATGTTAGGACTGTGTCTTCATTTCAGTGATTGTTAATAGCAGAAATAAATTTTAAAAAGGTTAGGTGGCGGTAGTGTTACTGTTTGTGTGTATGTTCTCTTTAATTTGTTAATGTGAAAATAAGAATGACCTTAATATGAGTTCTTTGAGTTTCTGGGAAGATAAAATAAGGTAAAGCTGTACTTCAAATAGTTTTTGTTTTCAAAGGTTGAAATGTTATTTGTGTCAACTAAACAGATTATAGCATTATGTTTGAAAGTAAAGCTGTGTGTAGGGATTACATTGTTTTATCATCAAATATTGGTCTTTTTGTGGAAGCAGTGTAAGCAGTGATGTTTCAAGTTACCTGAAGTCTTTTTCTGAGATTCCTTAATTTGTGTTGGTAGACTTTAGGTTGTGTTTCCATAGAATTGTAGTCTAAATGGTGGTTAGGTTCCCAACCTAGCCTATAAAGCTTGCTTAATTCCTAAGGTAGCTAAATCATTTACTGTGTTTGTCTGCTGTGAAAAGTGACAATATGTATTTCAACACAGGTAACCAAACAAACTATATTGCAACAAATAAAGAAGTTTATAAAAACTCTGTTGGGGAAACGAATTTGATTTTTATAAGATGGGGAGGAGCTAGATTGAGAGCATGATGGAGACTGGGGGGGACTTTGTGACACTGATTATTTTGTCTAGGTGGATCAGAAACTCATGACTTTTAATTTTGCTTGATACAGGTGTGTCACTAGCCTCTGGTAGAGCTCTCTTAAGCTCATTAATGGAACTAAGTGAACAAGGTGAGAAGGAGGAAAATGGTTTTTCATTTTTAAAAATTGTGGTAAAATATACATAACATAAATTTCTCTTTTGTTTAACAGTTGAAAGAAATGGGGGAAAAATGGGTTAAAGAGGATGTGGATATACTTTGCAAAAGAGATTACCAGAGATCAAGTTTACTGAGCAGTGAGCTAGTGAGAGAAAAAGGCAAAGTGTGCCTAAAGCCCCATGGGGAAGGAAGAAAGCTGGGGTTCAGCAAGTCAGCAGTTCTTGCATCGTTTCTGGAATAAGGTCTGACAGGCGTTGGTGGGTCGGGGCCAGAGTCTGACCAACTGCTCTTATGTCAGAAAGGTTTATGATTGTATCTGGGGAAGTGGCTCTAAATTGTGAATTTCTTTGCAAGAGATTTTAATATAACTATTTCTCTACAGTCTTGAGAATTAGGTTTCAGAGGCTGTATACCAGTTCTACTGGGAATAGAAATGAGAGGAAATGTAGCTGGTATAGAAACAGTAGAGGTTTGGCAGTGAATTCTTATGAGAGAAAAGATACAAAGGGAAGGTAGACTCTGGGCTTAACATTGTACACTTATCTCTGTTGAAGGACAGGAAATAGATGGCATATCTCTTGGCATGAAGTTATTGTGTAAAGAGCTGGTATCACATAACCATTGGTGTTGAGGATAGTTTGGGGGACATTACAGTGTGGTTCTGTCATGGGCACATATAACTTACTTGAATTCAGCAGTATATAGTGGGCAAAATGGGAAAAAAAAGCAACAACCAAACAGCATATCCATTAGCATTGCATCGACTGTAAGCAGTAGAAATCAGCTTTGGCTAATGTAAACAAAGGAATATATTGGAAGGCTGGCTCTCAGGAGAACCAGTCTCAGAAAATGGATAGGAATCAAGGGAAGCCAGGCAGCAAGGACCAGAGCCAAGGTCAGGCACAGGAACACTTGGAATAGGAAGCCACCACTGGCACTTGGTGACGGTGCCTCTGCTGTCTCTCCGAATCATTTTTAATCTATTCCTGTGCCTCACTGTCTCTCAAGTTAAAAGTTCTGGGAAGGGAGCATTTGGTTGTCTGACTTAGACCCTACTTCCAGCCTGCTAGAGACAGGGATAGAGAAAATCTGGGCCTTTTGGTTTCCAATGTAAAAATGAAAAGATCCATGTCCGTATCCTGTCTGTCACTTCTCCCCAACGAAACTGAACAGTGACTGCTTCCTCCTCCTGTGCTCCACGGCTCAGCAAATAAAGTGCACTCATTCCTCCTGCCAGAAGCTTGGGAGTCCTCCTCGACTTCTTCTGCCCCTCAGCCCCGTAGCCAGTCAAGAGCACACTATCCTGTCAGTCTGCCTCTTACACGTTTTGAATTTATCCGCTTACCTCTAAGTTACTATTGCCACTGTAGTCCCACTTGGAGTACCATAAAAGCCTCATAATTTCTCTGGTCTACAGATTGGTTCCTATCCTATAGGAGTATACATTATGTGGAGGTGAACTTTGAAAAGTGCAGATCAGATTGTGCTGTTAGTTTGCTAAAAGCCTTTCAGTGGGCTGCTGTTTCTCTACCTGCTCTTCCTCAGCTCCCGTTCCACCCTTTTAAACTGTGATGAGGGACTCCGCAAACTGCATTTCTCCGACTCCCTTGCCAGCTTGCCTCTTCTTGGGTTTTACCATGGGGAGCACGTAGGAATTTGGAAGGTGAGAGAAGCGACTTCTCTTGTTTCTATCTTTACCCCTCCAGCTGCCAGCGACAACTCTTACTCCGTTCCCAGCTTCTTTTGGCACTCCCAGCACCAACCGCACTGCTCCCTCTCAGAGGTGCCAGCTTCTGGAGGGTGCATCGTAGGCAAATGAGTGCGTGCCGCTTGCATTTCCTCACCCACTAGGCTGTTTGAGCATCCTCCCTTCTGTGCTTCCTCTGTAGAGATTGAAACTTGAGGTGCTGTGCTCCTCTCCTTAGAGGTCCAGGTCTTAGCCATTTGGTGCCACCTCCTTAGAGGTTTGAGCCCTGAGCTCCGTGGACCCCCGCCCCCACCTTCCAGGCCCCGAAATGCCCATCCTCCAAGCTCCTGGCCTCTGATAACACGCCTCTTCCGTTTTGTTCCCACAGCCCTTTAGGTGGTAGTGCTTCCTGCAGTTACTCATCTCTTGTTATCTTCATCTTCCCTTGTTAACCTTTTCAGCTTTCCAATATCTTTGTAACCAGTTTCCTGTATTACCTATCTTGGGTTTGAATTACCCATTATGGTTTCTGTTTGTCTCATGCAAGGGGTTTTCCACTTTCTAGAGTAAAGAGAAAAAGAGTTTTCATGAATCACTAAGTCCTTGACTACTTCTCTAGACTTAAGCCATGCCATTTCCCTCTTTCTCTCTATGCTTCTGTATTCTGAATTTTTTGTTGCCAAAACACGCACCTTCTGTTTTTGTCTCAAGGATATTGCAACTGGTAGACTGTACCAAGCACTGGTTCTCACCACACACCCCATCTCTCCTTCCCTTTTCCCTCCACCCCCAACAGAAGTTGCTGGGTTAACTTCTGCACAATGCAGGTGGAGGCAGGATACTGTAGAGGTTGTCGAGATAGATTATTGTCTAGGTTTTAATAACACCTTTGCTATTTTGCCAGCTTTATGGCCTTGGGCAGGTTACTTACTGTGGTTTCAGTTTCCTCATCTGGAATATGGGAACAATAATTTTCCCTACATGGTAAGATTGTTGTAAGGCTTAATTGAGTTAATATAAAGGGCTTTGAACACTGCTTCGTGCATAGCCATTGCTCACTAAGTGATCATAACCTGATGTTATTATCAGCTACGTGAGAATCCCTCTGGGATGCCTTTCCCGATATCTGAACTCTGACAGATTCTGCCTTTTGTATGCTCCTGTAGTGCCTAGTACTTCACCTTGTCAATACTTCTTATGTTTGGGATTATTTGTTTAATGTCTTGTTTTCTTGTTAAGGGTGCAAATTATATGAAGTTAGATGAAGAACCTGTGCTCTTCATTGTTATATTTCTAGCATCTGTGCCTGAAAACTCGTTGGCCCTTTAGTAAATATTTAAAAAAATTAACTGGTTAATTATTTAAAACAAAAAACCATAGTGAGTTTGATAGGAATTGGTACAAGAGATGGTGGTGAAATGAATCAATATAAATGATCAACTTTTCTGTTTTTATTACCCACTATGAATGCTTTATAATAGGAGAGGAGAAATACCTGCTAATTTTGAAGCTGCTGTGGTATATGACCATCGAGGTTTAACATCCCATCTTATTTTATTGCCAAAGGAAAAAACATTTCTCAGACTCTGATTAGACTATATTTCTATTTTTTCTTTTTTCTGTAGTTTAATATTTTTCCCCCTGGCTTGTAAAAGCAATTTGAGCTTATTTCTAAAATTTCTTAAAAGTACAAAAAAGTATAATAAGAAAAGCAAATATTATTGATAATTCCGCATAGAGATGACAATTCTCTGGTGTAGGCTTTCCTGTCTATTTTACTATTCATACAGAGTTTTATCTCCCTACCCCTCATAGTCATACATTCTGATTTTTAACTTGCTTTTTCTTCATTTAATATATTGTGGATCTCTTTCCATATTAATGAATATTGGTGATAAATTTAAATTATAAGATGTTTAAAGATTATTTTACCCTCAGACTACTATTAGGAATGTGAGTTAAAACTCTAAGGTAGTATTAGTTACCAATATTTTGTTTTTAATCAGTTTTCCTCTTTAATTATGTGCTTCCTGAATTGTATTAATGTATAATTGGTGGTTTTACTTGATTAGCTATCTCACATCTCAGTGACTGCAGCTTTTCTAGTCAAGCTGGAAAACCAGTATTTAAAGTAAAGCAGTTTACGCGAGAATTCCCTGGTGGTCCAGTGGTTAGGACTCTGTGCTTTCACTGCCGAAGGCCCAGGGTTTGATTCCTGGTCGTGGACCTGAGATCCTGCAAGCTGCGCAGCGCAGAGCAGTGATAAATAAATAAAAGCAGTTTATAAATTTGGCTTTTCTGTTATTTATATGGTTTGGTATATATACTTCAATATAAAAAGTGAATCAATGCTTTAATTCAGTGAAACTTCTGTACTTTTGTCTTTTTTTTTTTTTTTTTGTGGTACGCGGGCCTCTCACTGTTGTGGCCTCTCCCGTTGTGGAGCACAGGCTCCGGACGCACAGGCTCAGCAGCCATGGCTCACGGGCCCAGCCGCTCCGCGGCATGTGGGATCTTCCCGGACCGGGGCACGAACCCATGTCCCCTGCATCGGCGGCGGACTCTCAACCACTGCGCCACCAGGGAAGCCCTGTATTTTTGTCTTTTAATGAGAATGTATATAATACAAATAATTTGGTAATTCTGTGTATTAAATTTGCAGTTGAGGTTATTTCCACATTCCTTACCTTTCTTCCCTAACAGGAAATAGCTTCTTATTTTTCATGGGTATCACGTAACAAAAGTACATGTGATTTGGAATGATTGGAGTTCAAACCAAAAATCACATTCCAGAAACTTCTGTTCCAAAGCCTGAAAATTTATATGTGCAGAAGAATCTCTGAATACCAACTGCTAAATAATTTCTCTGATATCTCTGCATATGTAAGCTGAGTTTCCCATGAGCAATCCTTTATAATGAATTCCATCTTCTAATGCCTTTCCTTCCTTGGTCTTTTAAATCTGTTTATGCATAAATATACATAGATAGTATTTTCTTTTAATTGATATTCCACTTGAAGTAAAATCTGATAGTAAGATATGTATGCATTCATATATATATATATATATATATCTCAAATAAGTGTGTTAAAAAATGAATAGAGAATAATTATGACAGAAAAAGCAGAATGTACCAGCACCCTGGGATTTAATAATTATTCTATTTGAACATTATATTTAATTCTGAGCTTCTGGGCAGCCAGTGAAAAGGGAAATATAATTTCTGTTGTCATCTTATGATCAGAAGAGGGAAACCGTTTCTTTATTTTTTATTTTTGGCTGTGTTGGGTCTTCATTGCTGCATGCGGGCTTTCTCTAGTTGTGGTGAGTGGGGGCTACTCTTCATTGTGGTGCGTGGGCTTCTCATTGTGGTGGCTTCTCTTTTTGTGGAGCATGGGCTCTAGGTGTGTGGGCTTCAGTAGTTGTGGTGCGCAGGCTCAGTAGTTGTGGCTCGCAGGCTCCAGAACTCAGGCTCAGTAGCTGTGGCGCACAGGCTTAGTTGCTCTGCGGCGTATGGGATCTTCCCAGACCAGGGATCGAACCCGTGTCCCCTGCATTGGCAAGCAGATTCTTAACCACTGTGCCACCAGGGAAGTCCTGTTTCTTTTTTCTGAATTCTGAAATTTGTTAGCATAAGCCAGCTTTTCTCACACTGTGAATATAGAATACTAATTCTGGACTTCCCTGGTAGTGCAGTGGTTAAGAATCCGCCTGCCAATGCGGAGGACATGGGTTCGAGCCCTGGTCTAGGAAGATCCCACATGCCGCGGAGCAACTAAGCCCGTGTGCCACAACTACTGAGCCTGCACTCTAGAGCCCGCGAGCCATGACTACTGAGCCTGTGTGCCACAAATACGGCAGCCCACGTGCCTAGAGCCTGTGCTCCGCAGCAAGAGAAGCCACCGCAATGAGAAGCCCGTGCACTGCAACGAAGAGTAGCCCCCGCTCGCTGCAACTAGAGAAAGCCCGCGCGCAGCAACAAAGACCCAATGCAGCCAAAAATAAAAAATGAATAAAATTAAATTAAAAAAAAAAGAAAAGAATACTAATTCTGTCGGATATTAACAGATACCAGGATTAAGTTTAGGAAATAATGGGCTAAATAAGATAAACAGACTATTGTATGTTTTCTTTTTTTTTAAACTGGAGAAAAAGTTTAATAACATGTATATCTCCTATATACATGGGAGAGACCCAGGAAAACTGAGTTACTCCTTCCATGTTTTCTTACAACCTTAAATGTTCCTGATATGTATCTTGACTTTCCCAGAGAAAGATATAGTGTTTCCCTAATTTATTTTGCCATGAAATCCTAAAAGTAAATAATAAGCTTTGCAAAATGCTGACCTAGGTCCTTAAACAGCATGATGGATTGTGTCTTCAGTACCATTTTTGCAGAAGGTATCACAGGCTTTTTATTTGCCCTATTCTTTTTTTTTTTTTTTGCCAGTCAGCACGGCATGCGGGATCTTAGTTCCCCAACCAGGGATCAAACCCATGTCCCCTGCAGTAGAAGTGCAGAGTCTCAACCACTGGACCGCCAAAGAAGTCCTTATTTGCCCTATTCTTATGTTGATTTAAATTCTCTTTGAAATACCACGCAGGGCAAGGTTGACTTCTTCAAGAAGACTAGACTCTCCCTATCTACTAGGATTTGTCACTTCTGGAAAGCATGTGCAGGAGCTTCGGGAACTAAGTATTCCTGTTGTCTGCCAACCTGCTGGCCCGGCAGTTGGTCTGACTTTCTCAGATGCACAGTCAGTCCAGACTGAGGCTGATTTTCTTTTTCCAAGCGCAACCTGAGTCTTCACAATCCCCATCTCCTAAGGATACAGCTCTTTCAATACATAGCAAGGGCCCGAGTCCTTCACCTCCTCTCCGGGGGCCTGCTATGACTAATTATTTTGAAAACACTAGTAACAGCATGCTTCCAATCCAGTCCCCAAATGTCAGCCCCTTTGGTCTGCCTTGCTGCTCTTCAGCCTGTTGTCACACACTTCTGTTACCTTAATCAGCCCTCCCATTTCTCCTCGTCTGTCCTGAACATGTCTCTCTGTTTTTTAGAACAGTTGTTTATGGGAAACAAATTGTCCTCTATATTAGCCACCATGTACTACATTTGCTTCCGTCTCTTTGTTGAACGTTTCTTCTGTCCCCCAGCCTTAAGTTGATTTAGCTCTGTCTTTTGAGTTGCTGCTTTTTTTTTTCTGACCTACCTCATGGGTAGGAAGTTAGGCAGATGGTCCGCATTCTCCTCTATTCTCAGTGGTACATCCAGACTATTAGTCTTCCAGTGTTTCATTTAACAACAAACAAGACAACACAGTGATTCTTCTGTTCCTTTGAGGCTCATGACTTTTAACTTTCTAACTTATTGCTGTCAGATTTCTCTCATTCTTTGAAGAGTTTGGTACCTGGGTATGGTCTCCATTTTCATCCCAAATCTTGCTATTATCTGTTTGGTAGTATAGCCTGTTGGTCTGTAATTTCCTTGACTTGAATTCATCTGGACTTTATTTTTATATATGGTGTGCAGTAGAGCTCTGTTCTTGATGATCAACTAACTGGGAATCAGTGATAGTAACTCGGCCATTTGGAGGATGACACATTTTAAAGTATATAAATTCCCCCATATATTGATTGGCTAATAAAAATTCTCATGAGCTTGTGTTAAAAAATATTTTAATTTTATAGAAATGAATGAGAATTGTACCTGAAATGGTGGTATCTGGTTGTATCATTACATTAATTCAAAGAGAGAGGTTAGCTGTTTTGCTCACTGTGTGTGGCAGAAGGAGCATTGGATACTTTGACGTCTTGCCATTTGCAAATCACTTTCTTTTTTTACTGCAAAGTGGAGAGAGTAATTCCTAATTTGTATAGTTGTTGAGCCAATAAAATTCCGTAATTACATATATGTGTGTTTGTGTGTTTCGTAAACTTTGGTGTTTAAGATCTAATAAAAATTAGAGAACCGTTCTCTCCTAAGATGGGTTATAAGGTTGCTCTTGAACATCACATTGTTTCCGTAAAAAGCTTTGATTTCTCTATACCGTATGTTTTTTATAGGAAACAAAAACGTCTTTAAAAAAGATTTTGTTATTTGTGGTACTTTAATTTGAATGATGGTGGAGGGGGGACTCTGGTGAACATTATTCCAGGCAGCTATTGTAAGTCTAAGGAAAAACAATTCAACTGATATTTCTTACGACTCTATTCTTGAATTTTACTGTTAATATTATCTTTTTAATGTTTCATTTAAGGTATATGATGTTGATTGATGGCACAAATGAAGTTTTTATGATTGATAGAGATAATTCAGTGTTTCATGTTTCAAATCTGGAATTTCCATTTCGTAAAGATCTCCGCATGCATTTATCGAATACTCTCCTAGATGGGGTAAGTCATATTTTATCTTTTTTTAAAAAATATCAAACATTGCTGTTTTTCTTTCTTGTGCAAGTACATGTGTATTTTTAATAACTAAACAGGAAATTTAGAATCAGATCCAGTTTTTTTTAAAAGTTTTTTTTATTGGTGTATAATTGACAGTTAAAAAATTGAATCTAGTTTTTGTTAAGATGTTAAATTCCCTTTATCTCTTACCTGCACTTACTGTCACTTGATCATTGTCTTAGATACAGAATAAGTGAACAAAATTAAATCTTAATTCTTTTGTTCTTTGTGATTGAAAAAAATTCTTACTGAAAAACTCATTTTATTGTTTTACTTGTCAGTTGAATTTTAATTGAGTGATGTGACATATCACATTTTTCCTTGGCTCTTTAGCTATATGAACTAATAGTTCTTGTTGAAAGAGGATCGTGTCTTTGAAAGCAGCCACTTGTACTTTTACATTTGAATTTTGAAAGCTGATAAGAATTTTCCCATTCAGAAAATCTATACTTAATAATCATAAAATTACTTGATTAAAAATATTTTAACTTTCTCCTGAGCAGACAGCTTTCTTCTCCCCAATTCTAAATGTATTCGTTCATTGTAAATAAAAATTAAAATAATACAGAACATTACAAAAAAGCTGGTAAAAATCACCTGAACTCTTAACCATTGGAGTAACTTCTGTTATCATTTTGATGAACATTATTCCAGACTTTTCTCTGTGCCAGAACATTCAATCTTACATCTGCTCCTGAAGGATTCACATTCATATTAGTAATACTAACTCAGGGCATAGATTCTTAAACAGAATGTCTATCAGAATCTTTTGGGGACTTGGGACCCCTTCCAGTCCCAGTAAGATTCTGAGTACAGGTACCTCTGCCCTGGCTGAAAATGAGTACTTTGGTCAAATATGTACCCACGTGGATAGTTACATAATTTTGCATGAAAAGATTTAAATGTTACATCTGTTTTGTAATTTGTGTTGTTTTCACTTAGCAATGTGTTTTGGACCTTTTTCACATAAAAGTCTGAATGATAGACCACTGTATATGTAAACACTAATTTAGGGTTTCCAGACTATCTTGCTTATGAAAATTATAGGGGATGCTTGTTAAAAATATGGCCTATCCCAGTAGCCTATCCTAGACCTAGTGAATTAGACTCTCCCAGGGGTCAAGTTATCTCTATTTTTAATAAGTGCCCAAGTGATTTTAATTAGGCAAGTTTGACAAACAATTCTGTAATTAATTTAGCCAGCCCTCTTTTGGTGGACATTTGGATTTTTTGTATTATAAGACATACTTGTATGCATATCCTTATACCTTTTTCTTTCACAGTTGTGCAGTTGTTTTTTTTTTTTTTTTTTTTTTTTTTTGCGGTATGCGGGCCTCTCACTGCTGTGGCCTCTCCCATTGCGGAGCAACAGGCTCCTGACGCACAGGCTAAGCGGCCATGGCCCACGGGCGCAGCCGCTCTGCGGCATGTGGGATCCTCCCGGACCGGGGCACGAACCCGTGTCCCCTGCATCGGCAGGCCGACTCCCAACCACTGCGCCACCAGGGAAGCCCAATTGTGCAGTTTTATAATTAAGATTCTTAGAAGTGAGATTCTACTTAAAGTAACTGAGGAAAAAAGAACTAAATTGGCACAAATAATTAGGTTTCAGCTTGACTTGCTTCAGGCTGGATCTGGGGACTCAAGTGATATGGACCATGCTGTCTTTCTCTCTCTTTCTTTGCTTACTTGTCTGTCTGTTCTCACTCTGCATGAAGGCTCTTCCCATGTGGGAGGCAAGGTGCCTTGCAAAGCAAGCAGAAAGGGAACTTTTCTCTCCCAATATCCATATATCAATCCCAGGGAAGATTCCAGAGGGCCTTGCCTAAGTTATATATATATCCAAGGAAGAGAGACAGTGGAGACCAGGGGCTCATAGGTGGCAGTACCACTTGGAGTACAAGAGACGTAGTCCTCCCAAGGCAGGGACAGTAACCTGATACACTGTACTGTGTTCACTATGCTGGATTTGGGGGCATTACCCGTTTTAAACATTGACATGTATAATTGCCACCCTTCTTTCCAGAAAGTTTGAACACATGTATAGTTCAGCCATCCTAAAGGATCTATGCACTGTCTTATTAAACACTGGGTTTTGAAAATTTTAAATCTTCTAATTTTAAATGACTTTTTCATTTTAGGAGATAGTATAGCATAGTGGTTAAGAACCCTGACTCTAACTGATGGTGTCTTATTGGCTCCATGAGTTATTGTATGAGGGCCCTAATATCGTTTACTCAGTTTCGTTATCTGTAGTGAAGTTAGGCTAATAACAGTACTTAGGTCTTGGTGCTGTTGTGAAGATTAAGTTGGATAGTTTATATAAAGTGCTGATAATAGTGTCTGGCACATAGTGAAATAAATGTTTACCTCTTAATTTATGTGACTTGTTGAGGAGGTTTAATATTTTTTCACTTCTGTTTTACTGTATTTAGTATAATACAGAGTTACTATATTTCTTCTGTGAGTTGCCCATTCAGATCTTTCATACATTTTTCTGTTGGGTGTTCATGTTTTTCTTACTGATTTATGAGAAGTGTTTGTCTATTGGGGTATTACTTTATGACCCATATTTTGAAAAAATAATATTTTTTCTGGTGTTTTCGGTGGCACAGGTTTAAATTTATGTAGGTAAATTATAAACATCTTGTTTTTTTTAAAAAAAATATTTATTGGAGTATAGTTGATTTACAATGTTGTGTTAGTTTTAGATGTACAGCAAAGTGAATCAGTTATACATATACATAATTCACTCTTCTTTAGATTCTTTTCCATATAGGTTATTACAGAGTACTGAGTAGAGTTCCCTGTGCTATACAGTATGTCCTTATTAGTTATCTATTTTATATATAGTAGTTAAACACCTTGGTTTTTAATATTTGGCTTTTGTGTCATTTTACGAAAGATATTTTTACTTCAGAATTATTATAATAGTCCCCTGTTTTTCCTTCTAATACTTTTATGGTTTCATTTACATATTTAAATATTTGATCTATCCACAATACATTTTGGTAAAATGAGTAAGATAGGGATACAGTTTTATTTATTTCCAAATGTCTAAATTGTTACCTCAGCACCAGTCTGCTAATGTATTTTTCCTTTTTAATTAGGTATATCATTTTTATTGTATATGGGATTCCCTTATATCGTTGTTTGTTTCTTGATTCGCTTTCCTATTCCATTAATATTTTGGTCTTCCCGTGGTAGTTTTAGGTTGACTTACAGGCTGTAACTTTAGCATACAATTTAATGTCTGATAGTGCAAGGATATCCAATCTCTTGGCTATTCTTAAGTTTGTCACTTAGATTTTGCTCTCTTTATTTAGCTTTCGGGTGAACAAGGCTATTTGAGAAGTTAGGCTGAATTAGTGTGTTATACTTTATGTGCAAATCTGTACAACAAGAAGCTTGTATTTTTCTCTGCAGAATGATCTCTGGTAGGCTTATCTCCAGACCATTTACCTTTCTGTTTGCTATGTTTGGTTGTGTGGTTTATCTCTTTGCCACACCTTCACTATTTTTCTTTGGAGGGAAAAGGGACTCTACATCTTTCTTATGGCTTCCCACAACTGTAAGTTTCTTTTCTACAGGGATACTGCTCATGTTCTTTAGTATTTATTCACTTTTTCAGTATTGAACCTTTTTCACAAGGCAGATTGAATTATATCTGGCTAATAGTCTCTGGAATTTGTATGAGAATGCTTCCTGTCTTAAGATGAAATTTGCGTCTCTGTTTCAGATTTATATCAGTGATATTGGGAAAATAGTGAGTAGCTTGTGAATGTTCATTTAAACTCTCAATGATAGAATTACCCTAATGAAAGCCACATGCATAAAATATGTATTTATTTGTTTAACAGAGGGAGTACCATTTTCCAAGTGACCTGAATGCTTGTTGCCCCAATCCCATGTGCTTTTTAAAAAATTTACCAGGTAAATATTGGAGTGTGCAAGCCAGAAGATGGAAGACTGTGATTGGAGAATGAGATGTTTGAATCAGCCACTTCTGAGGTATAGTTTTGGGTGATGAGAAGGTTCAGGATGTGACGTAGAGAGAGTGAGAGTTTGAGGTTGTGTGGAGAAGAGCAGTGGACATGAGATCAAGGAAAATTTTAGATGGGTCATAAAGAGTGATGACAGAAGTCCAGGGAGAGGTTGACTGAGCTGGATATAAAGATTAGAAAGAAGGAAAGAAGGTAGTATAGTTGATTGAGACTGAGTGGCAAACGGAGACTGAGCGAAGAGTAACTATAGAGTCACAGAATTGTCTATACTGTGTACTCTGTGAGGCTACTAGTATTATAAATTTTCATTCCTGTGACGGTGTGCGTGGTAAAATATTTTGACATATATACGTAAACTTTTTAACACATTTGTGCGTGTGCGCGCACGCATGCTGCACGTGCACACACACACCCCCTTGTGGTTGACAGAGCCACTGCATAAGGTTGGAAGTATTGCTACTGCACATCTCCAAGGTGTTCCGTTCTTATCGTAGTTGCTGTGACAGCTACCCCGGGAGTTGTGCTGTCCATAATCTGCATTGCCAATACAGCAGCTCTGGTAATTGGTTCATGGGAACAGCAAGAACATTTATTTTGATTTTTGTTACTTTCATTTTATTTAAGATACAGTTTTTTAGCATCATAATTCATAAAATAAAAGGAAGAAAAAGACTCAAGTTATAGCATTTGCAAAAGTTTAGTGTAGTTTTTCATTCCTATCATGTACCACACCAGGAGTGCAGGCATTGTTTAGAAGGTTGAGAAGAAGGCCTCACCCTGGAGATATCTTACTTCATTGGGTTGGGACGGAGAATGATAGGTAACGAATAAAACGAAGATTGGCATTTAAAACAAGTCCTTTGGTTGTTTAGAGGAGAAATGAATTACATCTAGTTAGAAACTAAAGATGGTTTATAGAGGAGTTGGTGTTAGATATGGGAAGATTTCTATAGAAAGAGATTTTTGTTGGACATGGGCCAAGGGCATTCCAGGTAGGAAATAATGCTTAAAAATTAGATGCTTAACCACCTGCAGATTTAACTTAGCAGTACTATTTATTTTCACCCCAAACTTGGATAACTGAGAGCAACATAATAGACTCTTGTGAGGTTTTAAAATAGCAATATGATTCATGATGTCAGTTTACTTGGACCAGAATTATAGTTGCCATATCTGTTTTTCCACTTAGTTAATTAAAACAGTCCTCTGTAGTTTCCTGTTTCTTCTACATTTTCATTTGCAAATTGTTTTTGTCAAATTCCAAATCCAAGAATAACTCAAACTGCCTAATTGTCTGGCTGTCATATGTGAGCGTTTAAGCTTTTGTTTTGCTCTCTAGATTATGTTCTTTGACCCACAGAATGTGGAAAATAGGAGTTTAGAAATACGGCAGTAATTCACTTGAAACAAATCAGTGAAGTTCAATCAATTTTATACTGAGGATAAGAGGAGGATATAGCAGTTAATCATTAAAGTTAATAACAAAAATCTTGGGAAAATGGCATGTCTTTTCATCTGTTAATTTTTTATAAAGGAATATGCATGCTCATTGTTAAAATTTTAGGAAGTCTGTATGTTATAAAATAGAACTCAACTATCAAGAAGAGATTAAATTTTAACATTTTGATGTATTTCCTTTTAGTCATTTTTGTTGTGCCTGTATTTATAGAACGTGTGTAATCAACACATACATAGCTGACGTTTAATATATGCTGTGTATCTGGGGTTCCATCGTTTTCCTTCACTCTGAAGAACTGATTTTAGGATTTCTTTTTCTTTTTAAAATTTAACTTTATTGAAAAAGTTGAAATATAATTTACCATTCTAAGGTATATAAGTCAGTGGTTTTTAGTATTCACAAGATTATGCAACCACTGCTATCTAATTCAGGAACATTTCATCACTTAACTATGATAATTAGAACCAAGTGGGCCTTATCTGAAAGGATTTCAAGGAATGGGTTACCTTTGAGATGAACTTTGAAGGCCCACAGGTTTTCCACAGTTAATTACTTCCTTTCATTAAAACCCTTCAGTGGGGGCTTCCCTGGTGGTGCAGTGGTTAAGAATCTGCCTGCCAGTGCAGGGGACATGGGTTCAAGCCCTGGTCTGGGAAGATCCCACATGCTGCGGAACAACTAAGCCCGTGCACCACAACTACTGAGCCTGCGCTCTAGAGCATGAGAGCCACAACTGCTGAGACTGTGAGCCACAACTACTGAAGCCCATGTGCCTAGAGCCCGTGCTCTGCAACAAGAGAAGCCACCACAATGAGAAGCCTGCATACCACAACAAAGAGTAGCCCCCGCTCACCGCAGCTAGAGAAAGCCCGCGTGCAGCAACGAAGACCCAACGCAGCCAAAAATAAATAAATAAAACAAATTTATATTAAAAAAACCCAAAACACCCCTTCAGTGGTTCTCCATTGCTTAAAGCATGAAAGCCAAAGTACGTAATGTAATATTCCTTATATCTGGGCCGCGCCTAAGCATTTAACATCATCTTTGACTGTGAGCCCTTTAAAGCATAAGTCCCACCTATTACTGAGCTTTGGATAGTTTACCACCTTCTCCATGCCTTTTAAATACCATTTGGCGTGTCCACCATCCTGCTAGAAGATATCCACCACATCTTTCAGGATTCAGCTAATGGGTTTCTCACCTTATTATCAAACCTTTGTCTTACTCTTCAGGTAGAAATAACCACTCCTTCTCCTTATGTTTATACAATGTGCCCTTATTGACTGGAATAGTAAAGGTGTATACTTGTTGTCTTAGTATAGTTATTAATAGCCATCTCTCACTCTCAAAAGTATCCTGGTTTAGACAGATAGCTACATGGTCATTCTCTCTGTATGGCCATCTGTCATTAAAACTGTAGCTCTTCCTTCGACCTAGCTACTTATATATTTTCCTCTCTTTCTATTACTCTGAGCCCCTTGAAGCTAGGGACTGGGTGCTTAATGTCTCCAGCACTTAGAGCATAGAGTATAGTTTGGGCTCAGGAAATATTAAATGGGTAGGCAGAAGAGTGGATGCCTGGGAACTTCAGATAAAGGCAATGGAATATGGAGAAGTACAGAGGATAGGAAAGTCAAACATGCAGATTTTGGGTTTTTTTTCGTAGGGCCCATAATAAAGGATTCAGCATCTTTTTTCTGTGGGTTTACAATTTTCATCAAAAGTAGAATGTTTTTGTGCATTTCTACCTTCCACCTGTTGAAAATTTAATTACTAATGTTCTTTCATTAAAACAACAACAACAAACTTTTCTGTTTCATTTTGGATAGTTTGTATTGATTTGTCTTCACGTTCATGAATCTCTCCTTCTCCAGCATCTAAACCACTGTTCATCCCAACCACAGTATTTTTCACCTCAGACATTGTAGTTTTCACCTCTGGAAATTGAATTTGAGTCTTTTTTAAGTCTTCTGTGTCTCTACTTACCTTTTTGAATATATGGGATACTGTTAGAATGTTCTTGCCTGCTAGCTCTAACATCGCTCACAGTTTTAGGCCTATTTTGATGGATTTTTTTCTCCTCTTTATGAGCTGTGTGTTTTTGTCTCTTTGCATACCTGGTAATTTTTGATTGGCTGCCAGATGTTTTGAATTTTACCTTGTTGGGGGCTCAATATTTTTGTATTCCTATAACTATTCTTGAGCTTTGTTCTGAGATGCAGTTAATTTACTTGGGACTAGTTTGTGCCTTTTGAGTCTTGTTTTTAAGATTTGTTAGGTGAGGAGTCTTTAGGGATAATTATCCTCCGCTACTGAGATAAGATCCTTCTGAGTACTCAATGCCCTGTGAGTTATGAGACTTTCTAATCTGGCTGGTGGGAACAGGCGTTATTCCCAACCTTGTTGAGTGACATGTATGGTTCTCTTTAAGATTTTTGGGTACTTCTTTGCCTGACCTTGAGTAGTTTCCTCACATGCTTGCTTTGCTGAATATTCATGGGGGTCTATCTGAAGACGTCCCTCTTCCACCCTATCCTCTGCTGTGAAAACTCTAGCCTCATTGGTCTCCCTAGACAGCCTGGTCTATTTTCTCAATTCAGGGAGACTGCTGGGCTCTCCTGGGCTCCCCCTGCCTGCATTGAAGCCTGGAAACTCTCCTCAACCAATAAACTGGGACAGTTGTAGGGCTCATATAGTTATTTACTGTTTCCTAGGAGTTACTGTACTTTGTTGCTGGATGTCTAGTGCCTTGAAGATCATTTCTTCATATATTTTGTCCACCACACAGCCTAGGTCTTTGTTAGAATCCCTGGGTTCTCTTCTCTTTTAAAAACTGTGGGTAAATGTTTTCTTCAGCGAGTTGGGAGCCATATTTTATTCCAGTAATGCTCAGATTGTTTCTCCAATTCAGCACGCAGTCCCGTAGCCTTTATTTCAGACAGGAGGAGTGTTCTGCTATTTTAATTACTTTTTAATCGGAAGAGGGAAAAAAGAAGACAAGAATAACCACCGAGTTTCCTTCTCTATATTTTAATGTAATAGTGACAGTTATCAATGATTTGTCATTTTACAAGTAGGGCTTTTGGGGGTTTAGTGGGCTTGGAGGTGAACCCTTTTTGTTTTACCAGAATTTTGGTAGTTTCCATGGTTATCAGTTTTTAAACTTACTGGTTTGTTTATTCCTTTTTACTTGTTTAGTTTGCTGATAATAAACTTTCTTTTTTGTTATTTTTACTGTTTGAAGAAGATATGTATTTACTCATTTCATCAGGTAATTTGGGAGGGAAATTCTGTGATTTCTGCTCTCTGAACCTGGAAGTCCACTTAATTTCCATCCACACATTTTTGAAAAGATTAATTGAAACCTGTTATTGGTGCTACCTTGTTGGCTTATAAAATTCTCAGATACAAGTACTTAAAAATATTTCAGTGAACAAATTTAAAGTAATGAAAATGATTTATGTCAATTGTTGGGTTCAAGATGATAACCATAAATAAATGTCTGTAGCTTAACTAATACATATTTGAGAAAGAAATCAATTGGTAATAGTTGCTTAAAACTAGAAAATATATTTGTCTTCCATCAGTGTGTTCTTTGTAATTTTAGATGGTTGTGTGTGGTTATTGTCATGAAATTAGATAATAAAAAGACTGTTTAGTTTCCAAGGAAAAATATGAGGAAAGAATAATAATTTTAGGTTAAAACCTATTATTAAGAATTAATATTTTGGGTAATTATTAAGATCCTGCAAGCTGCATGACATGGCAGAAAAAAATTTTTTAAAATCCTACATTATATGCCTGTAATCATCCTTTAGTGTCCTTTATCTTTTTTCTGTCAGAGTGCAGATTTTAAGTTCGTTTCACTTAATGGCTGTGATATGTGATATCATATTCTCTTGCCCTGTTCCCTTTGATCATAGTAGAGGGATACGGAACCAAGAAAGAACCAAGGGATACGGGATCCGTATCCAAGAAAGGGATACGGAACCAAGGGTCACATGGAGATTTTATCTATAATAAGGGCACCATTTATACCTATAGATTTTATGATTAAAGCAATTGACATACAACAGAATTTAAAGCAATAATGATTTAGCAAAATTTATTTTTTAAATGTTGCTGATATTTAGAATTTAAAATTTGTAGTTTCTTTATCCTAATAGTTGCTTAGTAATTCAAACATAAGATGTAGAATAGAAATTCAAATATAAAAAATGAGGTGATATTGTCATATGATTTTATTGCAATACAGAATAAATTCATGGTGGGTTTTTTTGTGGTGCTGACAGTCTATTGATTTGATCCGTGTAGAAGTGTGTTCACTTTGAAATTTCATCAAGTTGTATATTTATGATTTATGTACTTTCTGTGTGAATGTTATATTTTAATCAAACTAAAGAAATTGCTCTTAAAGTATGAGTAAACTTACCTTCTTTTCTCTTTAAAGGAAATGATTATTGACAGAGTAAATGGACAGGCTGTTCCTAGATACTTGATATACGACATAATTAAATTCAATGTAAGTACCTTTTATAATTTATAAAATAAAAATGTCACTGAGATAATAATCAGTTTTTAACAAATAAAAAGTTCTACTGTCTTAGAGATAGTAGGAAAGCAGAATGATGACTCATTCAAATTACCCATTTGATACCTTATTAATACTTTTACGTCTCCTTTTCTTTCTCTTAATTGCCTAATATTTAGCACATTTCTTTGTCTTTGGATTCTTTAGGAACTTCAAGTGAGTAAGGAAAAAAGTTTAATTGTGATAAAATAAGACAGCATTTTGTAAAATGGAAAATTCTCAATTTTAGTTATCCTGTACTCGATTAAAAAGTCTCCAAATTTTATTAGTCTGTCACTTAAAAAAAAAACAGAGAAACTGACTATGAGTGTTCACTGTGTAACATGGAGGCACAAATATGTTATTCATGAGTACATGCAGGAAACTTGAAAACAAAATATAAAATTGCCTGTTGTAAATAGATTAAAAAAATAGGAATTATATTCTCTACCCATTTCCTGCAATGTTAGACTCATCAAGAATCTGTTTTCCTGTTAATGTTTAATTATAGTATGAATGACTAAATTATTTAGGCAGTACAAGATGACTTCTGTAAATGCAAGAATTTCTTTCAGTAGTGTATATCCATGAAAAGGTGTAATCATTCCTCTAGACGTGTTATTCAAATTGCATAATCACTTAGTATTCAAACCAGACTGAAAGCAATTAAGACTTCTGGAATTAAAAGTGTTAAGTTATAAGGTTTTGAAGATTTATAACAAGGCTTTTAAAAAGTTCTTTTTAAGGGGTATACATTTTAAATTGTAGTAGTAAGATTCAGGATTGCATTTATCCAGATTATTTTTTCCTGGAAATGTTCAATGTATGTATCTCATTTTTTTGTTGAATTTCTATATTTCAGAGTTTCAAATTTAAGAAACTCAGTCAGAAATCAAGTTTTATTTTTGTTCTGTCTGTGACCACTATATTCCTCAAAAGTAAGGTGTTCCAGAATTGATTTATTCTCATTACAGATATTGGAATAATGTTCATTGGGCCATAACGAGATGTAAAGGATGGGGTTGGCCTTGTTTCTTTGTGAATGGGGGTGCACTGTCTCCTTTGCCTCTTGATAATGAACTCCACTTTAATATTGTTCAGTGCAGGTTCACTTCTTAGTCTGGGAGCTTTGCCTGAGACAACAGCCTTCTAATTCTTTAAAAAAATATGAAAAATTTCAGCATGCACAAATATATAGAGAATAATGTAAGGCATACTTATGTACTGACCTCCAGATTTGTTGAAGTTTAACATTGTCATTTTTACTCCACTTTCTTTTCAGTAAGGAATAAATCATTACAGATTCAGTAGGAGTTTCTTGTGCACACCTCTCTCATTCCATTCTTGACCATCTTATCCAGAAGCAGATTCTACCCTGAATTTAATGTTTATTATTCCCATGAATGTTTTTAATACCTTTACTATCTAGTGTAGATCGATAAGATATATGTGGTGTATTCTTTTGCAGTGTTTCTACTGTTATATAAATGTCATTGTACTACTGTACTATGGTACCCAACATTTGGTCCACCTTATTTGTTGATATTTATTTGTGTTAATACATACAGGTTTAGTTCACTCACTTTAATTAGTATTTTATTACATTGTATAAATATACAGAATTTATCTTTTTTCCATTTGATGGACATTGGGGTTTCCATATTTTGCTGTTATACTACTATTGCATGGAACAGTTTTATATACTTTTTATTGTGTGTGTATGTCCAGGTTTCTCTAGGATAGTTCTCATTCTTGGGATACAATCATCTAGGAAGCGTTTTAAAAAGCCAGTCCCTCTTCCCTACATCATGGAGATTCTGATTAAACTGGCGACTTCAGCTTTTTTGTTGTGTTGCTAAATTCCCCTCAGAAGTAGTTGTACCACTTTACCACAGTTGGTATTATCAGATTTTAAGATCTTTGTCAATTGGATTGTTTTAATTTGCTTTCCTGATTACTAATGAAGTTAAGCATATTTCATGTTTATTTTTACTTGTTTGAATTTTTCTTCTGTGATTTAACTGCAAGTTTGAATAATCTTCTAATAGCTATCTTTTCTGGATTCTAATCCTTTCTTAGTTATATATGTGGCAAACAATATGTTTTCCATATTAATATCTATTGATTCACAGAAGTTTTTCATTTTAATGAAATCCAGCTCACTATATCTCAAAGTTTGTGCTTTTGTGTCTTGTTTAGGAGATTCAACCATATTTTCCTGTAAAAATGATTAATTCATGCTTTTCATCTCTTGGTCTGTAATCATTCATTCAGTAAGGATTTATTGAGTACCTTTTGCTTTATTTCATTGATTTTTAAAATTTTAACTTTTTTTGCATTTTTGAATTTTACTTTATTTTTTTATACAGCAGGTTCTTATTAGTCATCCATTTTATACATATTAGTGGATACATGTCAATCCCAATCTCCCAATTCATCACACACACACCCCACGACCACCACTTTCCCCACTTCATGTCCATACGTTTGTTCTCTACATCTGTGTCTCCATTTCTACCCTGCACACCAGTTCCTCTGTACCATTTTTCTAGGTTCCACATATATGCGTTAATATACGATATTTGTTTTTCTCTTCCTGACTTGCTTCACTCTGTATGACAGTCTCTAGATCCATCCATGTCTCTACAGATGACCCAGTTTCGTTCCCTTTTATGGCTGAGTAATATTCCATTGTATATATGTACCACATCTTCTTTATCTATTCGTCTGTTGATGGGCATTTAGGTTGCTTCCATGACCTGACTATTATAAATAGTGCTGCAATGAACATTGGGGTGCATGTATCTTTTTCAATTATGGTTTTCTCTGGATATATGCCCAGTAGTGGGACTGCTGGGTCATATGGCAATTCTATTTTTAATTTTTAAGGAACCTCCATACTGTTCTCCATAGTGGCTGTATCAATTTACATACCCACCAACAGTGCAAGAGGGTTCCCTTTTCTCCACACCCTCTCCAGCATTTGTTGTTTGTAGATTTTCTGATGATGCCCATTCTAACTGGTGTGAGGTACCTCACTGTAGTTTTGATTTGCATTTCTGTAATAATTAGTGATGTTGAGCAGCTTTTCATGTGCTTCTTGGCCATCTGTATGTCTTCTTTGGAGAAATGTCTGTTTAGGTCTTCTGCCCAATTTTGGATTGGGTTGTCTGTTTTTTTGATATTGAGATTCATAAGTTGTTTATATATTTTAGAGATTAATTCTTTGTCCATTGATTCATTTGCAAATATTTTCTCCCATTCTGAGGGTTGTCTTCTCATCTTGTTTGTAGTTTCCTTTGCTTTGCACAAGCTTTTAAGTTTCATTAGGTCTCATTTGTTTATTTTTGTTTTTATTACCATTACTCTAGAAGAAGGATCAAAAAAGATCTTGCTGTGATTTATGTCAAAGAGTGTTCTGCCTGTGTTTTCCTCTAAGAGTTTTATAGTGTCCAGTCTTACATTTAGGTCTCTCTAATCCATTTTGAGTTTATTTTTGTGTGTGGTGTTAGGGAGTTTCCGTATTTCATTCTTTTACCTGTAGCTGTCCAGTTTTCCCAGTACCATTAGTTGAAGAGACTGTCTTTTCTCCATTGTATATCCTTGCCTCCTTTGTCATAGATTAGTTGACCATAGGTGTGTGGGTTTACCTCTGGGCTTTCTATCCTGTTCCACTGATCTATATTTCTGTTTTTGTGCCAGTACCATACTGTCTTGATTAGTGTAGCTTTGTAGTATAGTCTGAATTCAGGGAGTCTGATTCCTCCAGCTCTGTTTTTTCCCCTCAAGACTGCTTTGGCTATTCAGGGTCTTTGTGTCTTCATACAAAGTGTGAAATTGTTTGTTCTAGTTCTGTAGAAAATGCCATTGTTAATTTAATAGGGATTGCATTGAATCTGTAGATTGCTTTGGGTAGTATAGTCATTTTCACAATATTGATTCTTCCAATCCAAGAACATGGTATATCTCTCCGTCTGTTTGTATCATCTTTAATTTCTTTCATCAGTGTCTTATAGTTTTCTGCATACAGGTCTTTTGTCTCCCTAGGTAGGTTTATTCCTAGGTATTTTATTCTTTTTGTTGCAATGGTAAATGGGAGTATTTCCTTAATGTCTCTTTCAAATTTTTCATTATTAGTATATAGGAATGCAAGAGATTTCTGTGCATTAATTTTGTATCCTGCTACTTTTTTACCAAATTCATTGACTAGCTCTAGTAGTTTTCTTGTGGCACCTTTAGGATTATCTATGTATAATATCATGTCATCTGCAAATAGTGACAGTTTTACTTCTTCTTTTCCGATTTGGATTCCTTTTATTTCTTTTTCTTCTCTGATTGCCGTGGCTAAGACTTTCAAAACTATGTTGAATAATAGTGGCAAGAGTGGACATTGTTGTCTTGTTCCTGATCTTAGAGGAAATGCTTTCAGTTTTTCACCATTGAGAATGATGTTTGCTGTGGGTTTGTCGTATATGGCCTTTATTATGTTG
Source organism: Leucopleurus acutus (assembly GCF_964270905.1). NCBI lineage: Eukaryota > Metazoa > Chordata > Mammalia > Artiodactyla > Delphinidae > Leucopleurus > Leucopleurus acutus. The sequence goes on from NC_139157.1 coordinate 67,445,933, forward strand.
AGGTAGGTGCCCTCTATGCCCGCTTTCTGGAGAGTTTTCATCATAAGTGGGTGTTGAATTTTGTCAAAAGCTTTTTCTGTATCTGTTGAGATGATCATATGGTTTTTCTCCTTCAATTTGTTAATATGGTTTATCACATTGATTGATTTGTGTATGTTGATGAATCCTTGCATTCCTGGTATAAACCCCACTTGGTCGTGGTGTATGATCCTTTTAATGTGCTGTTGGATTCTGTTTGCTAGTATTTTGTTGAGGATTTTGCATCTATATTCATCAGTGATACTGGTCTGTAATTTCTTTTTTTGTAGTATCTTTGTCTGGTTTTGGTATCAGGGTGATGGTGGCCTCATAGAATGAGTTTGGGAGTGTTCCTCCCTCTGATATATTTTGGTAGAGTTTGAGAAAGATAGGTGTTAGCTCTTCTCTAAATGTTTGATAGAATTCACCTGTGAAGCCATCTGGTCCTGGACTTTTGTTCCTTGGAAGGTTTTTAATCACAGGTTCAATTTCATTACTTGTGATTGGTCTATTTATATTTTCTGTTTCTTCCTGGTTCAGTCTTGGAAGGTTATAGCTGTCTAAGAATTTGTACATTTCTTCCAGGTTGTGCATTTTATTGGCATAGAGTTGCTTATAATAGTCTCTAAGGATGCTTTATATTTCTGTGGTGTCTGTAGCAACTTCTCCTTTTTCATTTCTAATTTTATTGATTTGAGTCTCTCCCTCTTTTTCTTGATGAGGCTGGGGAATGGTTTATCAGTTTTGTTTATCTTCTCAAAGAACCAGCTTTTAGTTTTATTGATCTTTGCTGTTTTTTTCTTTGTATCTATTTCATTTATTTCTGCTCTGACATTTATGATTTCTTTCCTTCTACTAACTTTGGGTTTTGTATGTTCTTCTTTCTCTAGTTCCTTTAGGTGTAAGGTTAGATTGTTTATTTGAGATTTTTCTTGTTTCTTGAGGTTGGCTTGTATAGCTATAAACTTCCCTCTTAGAACTGCTTTTGCTGCATCCTGTAGGTTTTGGATCGTCATGTTTTCGTTGTCATTTGTCTCTAGGTGTTTTTTGGTTTCCTCTTTAATTTCTTCAGTCATCTCTTGGTTATTTAGTAATGTATTCTTTAGCCTCCATGTGTTTGTGTTTTTTAATGTTTTTTCCCTGTAATTCATTTCTAATCTTAGTGCATTGTGGTCAGAAAAGATGCTTGATGTGATTTCAGTTTTCTTAAATTTACTGAGGCTCGATTTGTGACCCAAGATGTGATCTATCCTGGAGAATATTCCATGTGCACTTGAGAAGAAAATGTAATCTGCTGTTTTTGGATGGAAGGTCCTATAAATATCAATTAAATGTATCTGGTCTTTTGTGTCATTTAAAGCTTGTGTTTACTTATTAATTTTCTGTTTGGATGATCTGTCCATTGGTGTAAGTGGGGTGTTAAAAGTCCCCCACTATTATTGTGTTACTGTGAATTTCCTCTTTTATAGCTGTTAGCAGTTGCCTTATGTATTGAGGTGCTCCTGTGTTGGGGCATATATATTTACAATTGTTATATCTTCTTCTTGGTTTGATCCCTTGATTATTATGTAGTGTCCTTCCTTGTCTCTTGTAACATTCTTTATTTTAAAGTCTATTTTATTTTTTTTTTTTTGCGGTACGTGGGCCTCTCACTGTTGTGGCCTCTCCCGCGGCGGAGCACAGGCTCCGGACGCGCAGGCTCAGCGGCCATGGCTTATGGGCCCAGCCGCCCCACGGCATGTGGGATCCTCCCGGACCGGGGCATGAACCCGCGTCCCCTGCATCGGCAGGCAGACTCTCAACCACTGCGCCACCAGGGAAGCTCTAAAGTCTATTTTATCTGATATGAGTATTGCTACTCCAGCTCTCTTTTGATTTCCATTTGCATGAAATATCATTTTCCATCCCCTCACTTTCAGTCTGTATGTGTCCCTAGGTCTGAAGTGGGTCTCTTGTAGACAGCACATATATGGTCTTGTTTTTGTTTCCATTCAGCGAGCTTGTGTCTTTTGGTTGGAGCATTTAATCCATTCACATTTAAGGTAATTATCGATACGTATGTTCCTTTGACCATTTTCTTAATTGTTTTGGGTTTGTTTTTGTAGGCCCTTTTCTTCTCTTGTGTTTTCCAGTTGGAGAAGTTCCTTTAGCATTTGTTGTAGAGCTGGTTTGGTGGTGCTGAATTCTCTTAGCTTTTGCTTGTCTGTAAAGCTTTTGATTTCTCCAGCGAATCTGAATGAGATCCTTGCTGAGTAGAGTAATCTTGGTTGTAGGTTCTTCCCTTTCATCACTTTAAATATATCATGCCACTCCCTTCTTCCTTGTAGAGTTTCTGCTGAGAAATCAGCTGTGGGAGTTCCCTTGTATGTTATTTGTTGTTTTTCCCATGCTGCTTTCAGTAATTTTTCTTTATTTTTTGCCAATTTGACTACTGTGTGCCTCAGTGTGTTTCTCCTTGGGTTTCTCCTGCCTGGGACTCTCTGGGCTTCCTGGACTTCGGTGGCTATTTCCTTTCCCATGTTATTTAAGTTTTCGACTATAATGTCTTCATATATTTTCTCGGGTCCTTTATCTCTCTCTTCTCCTTCTGAGACCCCTGTAATGCGAATGTTGTTGTGTTTAATGTTGTCCCAGAGGTCTCTTAGGCGTCATCATTTCTTTTCATTCTTTTTTCTTTATTCTGTTCTGTGGCAGTGAATTCCACCATTCTGTCTTCCAGGTCACTTATCTGTTCTTCTGCCTCAGTTATTCTGCTATTGATTCCTTCTAGTATATTTTTCATTTCAGTTATTGTTTTGTTCATCTCTGTTTGTTTGTTCTTTAATTCTTCTAGGTGTTTGTTCTCTAATTCTTCTAGGTCTTTGTTAAACATTTCTTGCATCTTCTTGATCTTTGCCTCCATGCTTTTTCTGAGGCCCTGGATCATCTTCCTTATAATTATTCTGAATTCTTTTTCTGGAAAGTTGCCTATCTCCACTTCGTTTGGTTGTTTTTCTGGGGTTTTATCTTGTTCCTTTTTCTGGTACATAGATCTCTGCCTTTTCATCTTGTCTATCTTTCTATGAATGTGCTTTTTGTTCCACGCTGCAGGATTGTAGTTCTTTTTGCTTCTGCAGTCTGCCCTCTAGTGGATGAGGGTATCTAAGAGGCTTGAGCACGTTTCCTGTTGGGAGGGACTGGTGGTGGGTAGAGCTGGGTGATGCTCTGGTGGGCAGAGCTCAGTAAAACTTTAATCCACTTGTCTGCTGATGGGTGGGGCTGGGTTCCCTCGTGTTGCTTGTTTTGCCTGAGGTGACCCAACACTGGAGCCTACCCAGCTCTTTGTTGGGGCTAATGGCGGACTCTGGGAGGGCTCATGCCAAGGAGTACTTCCCAGAACTTCTGCTGCCAGTGTCCTTGTCCCCACGGTGAGCCACAGCCACCCCCCGCCTCTGCAGGAGACCCTCCAACACTAGCAGGTAGGTCTGGTTCAGTCTCCTATGGGGTCACTGCTCCTTCCCCTGGGTCCTGATGCGCACACTACTTTGTGTGTGCCCTCCAAGAGTGGAGTCTCTGTTTCTCCCAGTCCTGTCGAAATCCTACAGTCTATTCCCAGTAGGCTTCAAAGTCTGATTCTCTAGGAATTCCTCCTCCCATTGCCAGACGCCCAGGTTGGGAAGCCTGACATGGGGCTCAGAACCTTCACTGCAGTGGTGGACTTCTGTGGTATAAGTGTTCTCCAGTCTGTGAGTCACCCACCCAGCAGTTATGGGATTTGATTTTATTGTGATTGTGCCCCTCCTACCATCTCATTGTGGCTTCTCCTTTGTCTTTGGATGTGGGGTATCTTTTTTGGTGAGTTCCAGTGTCTTCCTGTTGATTATTGTTCAGCAGTTACTTGCGATTCCGGTGCTCTCGCAAGAGGGAGTGATTAATTCATTGGTTTTTTAAGTCACAGTTTTTCACATTTCTGATAATAGAATATATTTATAATTGAAAGTGTCATATATTTAATTCTTTAATATACTGTGGAGCTTTCATTGATGTTTAACCATTTTGTTTATTTTGAATTATGAAATCAAGGTCACCCTTAGAAAAAATTTTTTTGAAATAATTGTTTGTAACTTTTCAGTTCCTTAGTTTATTATTTTGTACAGCAAGAATTTCATTGATAATTTTTTATATGTCAAGTATTAGTCTAGGTATTGAGTATGCCCAGAAGAATAGGACATAATTTCTTGCCTTCCAGGGAGTTTATAATTTAGTGCCCTGACCTTCAAAGGAGGCTACTTCTATAACAGTTCATTGGGATTTGGAAAGAAAATTGGATAACTCCTGTTTATTCTTAATCTATTATTCAATTTTTGTCTGTTTTATAACATACAGTTGTGCATGTATGCAATTTATTAAAAATTAATATGTATATATTATACACAATTGTTCGGATATGTGTTTAGATTGGATACAAAATTAAAAGAAACTTGCAGGGACTTCCCTGGCGGTCCAGTGGTTAGGACTCCACGCTTCCACTTCAGGGGGCATGGGTTTGATTCCCGGTCGGTGAACTGAGATCCCACATGCTGTACGGTCAAAAGAAACAAAAGAAAAAGAAATTTGCAGACCAGTGGTGTTATGAATGGGGATATAAATATAAAGAAATATTATAATGGTATCATAAGTATAATGTCAAAGATATATGGGAGATATAGAAATATATGAGAGGTACCAGAGAGGTGAGAATATTCCAGCTTACCCTGGGTATACTTGAGTTATTTGAAGTGTGGAGTTGTAGACAGAGAAAGTGATACAGATTAATTTTGAAGGAGTGAGCCTTAGAAGTCAGGAGCATTAGATGGTTTTTAGTGTACTTGATGTATGGTGAGATGTGAGACATAGCAGGAAATGAGAATGGATTTGTGGGTAGGAGACCAGATTACCTGAATAAGACATTTTAGCTTAGTTCTTTGTTCTGTATATAATAGGACACTACTGAAGGGTTTTAGTTACGGTAATGATATGATCTTATTTTTATTGCTTTGGAGGATAACTCCACTGGCATCGTGGATAGTGTTTTGAAGTGAGAAAGAACTCAAAACAGGGAGACCAGTTAGTCAATAGTTATTGAGCGCTTCCTGTAGTCTATTCTCAACGATTCAACACCTATCTATCAGGAGCTTCCTTTATGATAGGCAACACAGATTTGAAGGTGAACTTGATTTCAATCTATTCTAGTTTTGGTGAATTTTAAAGTGAAGAGTATCTAGGAGGGAATTTAGACTACTTAGAAGTTTTTTAAACAATTTTTAGGCTTTTAATTTTATTTCTTAAAAAGAGGGCTTGCTTGTTTCATTTTAATTTTATCAGGGTCTCAGTTCATCTAATAAATAAGCCTGACATTGTAGGTTTTTCAACCTTGTTGATGACATAGGTGACATGGAAAAGTTTGCACATGGACTGTGTGGTTATTTACTAACTAGCATTTCTTCAGTAAATAACCTTTACAAACAGTCGTATGCCTTTATGTAAAGGGAATATATTCTACCTTATACCTAGCTCTTGCTCACTTGTCTTGCTCCATCTTCTTTGCTGAGTATCAAAATTGTCATCCTTCCAAAGTTGAGAAAAAGCCATCCTTGAGGTGTATTTAATGTTCACAGATTAAGCAAGTGTTGCCACCCCTTTGTAAACAGTAGGTTGGGTAAAATGTTAGGTTGAGTGATATAGATGAGAGAAGTGAAAGAAGGCAGAAAAGATGGGAAAAATGCGTGGAAGTGTGTCCAATTGCAGAATAAAGAAAAGGGTACTTGATATACCATTGAGGTGATGCTGCTAATCCGGACCACTGCTGTCACCCAGGTGATATGTTATAGCTGTATTTGTATATACCATTAGGAGAGGACAAGCCCCTACCCTCAGCTTATACCAAAGTGTACATGTGCTTTTTATTTCATGGTTCAAACCATATATATATACCATAATATATATACTGTATATATACATATGGGGGAAGAAGAAAACTTTTGTTTTTATATATATCATATAAACCTTTTCTGTATTAGTTTTCAGAGTTGAGAATGTATTTGTTTAATAAATATCTTCTACTTCTTGAAGGCTGTAAAGTGTTAGCACTTTAAACAACAAAAAACATTATAGGTGACTTTTTTGCCTATTTTGGTGTGTTGTTTGCTTGTACTTTCCTGACTGTGGATTTTAGTTTTTACACAGGTTTTACTAATTCATGTAAACAATAAAAATGATTAGTGAGTATATTAATACTTTGATTCAGATGTGAAAACTTTGGATCAATTTATATTTGAGAAGATTTGTACCATTTTCCCGTACTCTTTTATATATTTATAATTAAAATAAGTAACTGTATGTGTGTGCATTTGCATGTTTAGGTATGCTTCTGTCATTAGTCAAATTAATCATCAGGGCTGGCACTTGTGGTTGTTCAGGCTATACACTGGGCAACTCCAAAGGATGCTGTTTATATAGACTGCTATGTATAGTGTATCAGCCTGATAATTATGCTGATAAAATAGTTTTTAGTGTTGAAATTTAAATAATTGTCTTGTTTAATTCAGGCACAGCCGGTTGGAGATTGTGATTTTAATATTCGTCTGCAGTGTATAGAACGAGAAATAATAAATCCTCGACATGAAAAAATGAAGACGGGGCTCATTGACAAAACACAGGAACCATTTAGAGTCAGAAATAAGCCATTTTTTGACATCCATGCTTCAAGAAAGGTAAAGTTTTCTAATTAATACTTGCAGTGTAACAAAACTCATCTTGGAAAAGGAATATGAATGACATTTTGAGACCCACTTGTCTTGATTTTTCCAGAAATTACTTGAATTGAATATAGCACTATATTGACAAACATATATAATTCCCAAGTCTGCTCTTTAGCAAGATCCTTTTTTTTTTTTTAATTGAAGTATAGTTGATTTACAATGTTGTGTTAGTTTCTGGTGTACAGCAAAGTAGTTCATATATATATACATATATATATATATATATTTTTTTCTTTTTCAGATTCTTTTCCATTATAGCTTATTACATGGTATTGAATATAGTGCCCTGTGCTATACTGTAGGTCCTTGTTGTTTACCTATTTTATTTTAGTAAGATTCTCAGTGACAGAAACTTAGGTTACTTCCTTGTTTTCTTTTCTTTTTTTCTTTTTAAAAAAATATTTATTTATTTGACTGTGCCAGGTCTTAGTTGCGGAATGCGGGATCTTTGTTGCCGCGTGCAGGGTCTTCGTTGTGGTGTTCGGGATCTTTACTTGTGGCACGTGGGCTCTTAGTTGGGGCATGTGGAATCTAGTTCCCTGACCAGGGATTGAACCCGGGCCCCCTGTATTGGGAGCACGGAGTCTTAACCCCTGGACCACCAGGCAAGTCCCCCTTGTTTCTTATAATAGTTTGTGATTCATGGCTATTGGTTCATATTATGTTTTTTAAAAAGCTGTAAACAGGATAGAATTATATAGAGTGAAAATCACCTGTTAAGCCTTCTGAAGGTCAACAGTGTTTACTACGTAGTCTTATTTTAAAAATTAATTTACATATATATATACATACATGTGGAAGGTTTTCTTTTGTTATTTATTTTTGTTTTGACACTGAAAACCCGAGACTTATTTCACTTAACAGTATAACTTGGAAATATTTCCATGACATGCAAAGAGATTTATAACTGCCGCATAGTATTTGACAGTAAAGATGCACCATGGAGTTATTATGTTTTGGAGGAGAGGTGGTTATGATAGAATAACATAGGAAATAATAGCAATGTAAGCAATTAAATGTTTTAAAATTTTTTCTAATATAATCTCACATGTTAGATGATGTAAGTTTTTGTTGTATTTTAACTGCTTCTACTCAAGTCCACTCAATTTGGTATTAGCCCTTGGATGTAATATTAGCAATAATCTCAGCACTGTTGAATGCCTATCTTTTCTTCTCAACAAATACAAAGTTATCATTCTACTTTCACTTATTGTGCATAATGCCTGCTTGGCATGGGACTGTTGGTTGACTTCTGGTGCCATGGCCTTCCCACAGTTCACTGCTTTTGTGTCTGTTCTGGCAGCAGGAATATTATAGGGTTGCCTAAAAGAGCCATACACTTCTGTGCCCTGCCCAGTCAGTAGGGTAGGGATAACGTTAACACTTAACATGGGCCACACCTTTCTAAATTTTTAATTCATTGTAAAAGTTGGTCAGAAGCCAAATTGTTTCAGTTTGCATTCATTTTTTTTAAATGCATTTTGACAGCTTGTGCTGCCATAATTCAAAATTCAGCATTTAAGAAAATGTGTCTCAGTGTAGTTTTATTAGTCAAAATCAGTGCTGCTTAGAAATGCTTAGAAAATAGTTCTTTAGGGATCTGAAGTATATAGTTATGTTGACCAACTTTTCATGTAGTTTTTCACTAGAAAAAACGATGCTCTAATTTTTCTCCTTTCTACTTAGCTTATATAACCACGCTTTGAAATCATCATAGGAAATTCTTTTTTTTCAAGCAGTTCTATTATCTGGAATTTTACATATAAGTCTCCTCTTCCCTCCTTTTCAGTTTTTACTGTTATTTTTTGTCCTCAATTTCTCTTACCAAAGTGTAAAGTTGTAGAATACAGAGGGAAAGCACATTTTGCAGCAGAGTTGGTCTAAAGGGTAAGACTGTAGTAACACCAAGTTATAGAATAGTAGCTACGATTGACAGGTTATTGCTCTAGAGTTGCTTATTATTTTTATGTTTGCTACTGGGAATTGTAAAATAGTGGTGTTACGAATGATGCAGCATTTGTCAGGGAAGTACGTATCATTTTTATGAGAAAGCCTAGTTTTTATGTGGTTTTTAACAAAATTTACAACTCGGAAAAATGCATACCTTTGGGTAGAAAACAGTAGAATTTCATTTCTGTCTATAAAAACTTGAAGATAACTTTGATTTTAGGAGTTTATTAGCATAGCTCTATAAACAACCTCTCCATTTTGTTGAATTTGATCCGTCAAACTAGTGAAGGGATAATGAGTTGTTTAATTTTTAACTTAATATACATAAATGGGTGTTAGAATACAGCATCCTAAATAGTAATAAGAAGTAGCAGTTTCTTAAATTACAATTTATTTGCATTTCCAGTTTGAAGGCCAATTAAAAAAGAATTATTTGAATAGATTAAATGTGGTTAACAAAATTTTAAAAGTCAGACAGCAGATATTTATCATCATCTCAGAAGAGTAACCACTGCTATTAGCATTTATTGTATCCATCAGAATTTCTTTATCCATGTGCAAGCAATACATTTATTTATATTCTTACCATCCTTACCCAAGAGGTGATTCTTAACGCCCTTTTCTGTACTTGCTTTTTTTTACTTAATTTATTTTGTGTCCCCTTGCCCCAGTTTTGGTACATGGAGATCTCCTTCAATCTTTTTTTAAATAGATGCACAGATTTCCATCTTATCAGTGTACCATCATTTACTTAATCCATAGTCATTTGGGTTGTTTTTAGCCTGTTGATAGGTTTTTGTTTGTTTTGCATATGGATATCCAATTGTTTCTGCACCAAGTATTGAAGAGATGGTCCTTTTTTCATTGAATTTCTTTTGCATGTTTATAAAAAATAAGTTGTTATGTATGTGTGGGACTATTGCTAGATGCTCTGTTCTATGCCCTTGATCTTTTTTATCTGTCTTTGTGGTAGTACTGTCTTGACTACCTTTGTTTATAGTAAAGATTGAAATCAGACAGACTTGATCTTCCAACCTTGTACTTCTTTTTTGAAGTTGTTGTCTCTATTCTAGGCCTTTGTGTTTTCATTGAATTCTCTTGTTCCATCTGATTCTTGTTTATAATTATTTTTCAGTTGATTCTCTTGGATTTTCTGAGTATCCAGTCATATTAGGTGTAAATTGACACAGTTTTACTCTTTTTTCCTTCCTTTCTTCCTTTCTTCCTTCCTTCCTTCCTTCCTTCCTCCCTCCATCCCTCCCTCCCTCTCTTCCTTCCTTTTCTTTCAACATCTTTATTGGAGTATAATTGTTTTACATTGGTGTGTTAGTTGCTGCTATATATAGCAAAGTGAATCAGCTATAAATACACATATATCCCCATATACCCTCCCTCTTGCGTCTCCCTCCCACCCTCCCTATCCCACCCCTCTAGGTGGACACAAGGCACCGGGCTGATCTCCCTGTGCTATGTGGCTGCTTCCCACTAGGTATCTGTTTTACATTTGGTAGTGTATATAAGTCCATGCCACTCTCTCACTTCGTCCCAGCTTACCCTTCCCCCTCCCCATATGCTCAAGTCCATTCTCTAGTAGGTCTGCGTCTTTATTCCTGTCTTGCCCTTAGGTTCTTCATGACATTTTTTTCTTTTTTTAGATTCCATATGCATGTGTTAGCATGCGGTATTTGTTTGTCTCTTTCTGACTTACTTCACTCTGTATAACAACTCTAGGTCCATCCACCTCACTACAAGTAACTCAATTTCATTTCTTTTTATGGCTGAGTAATATTCCATTGTTTATATGTGCCACATCTTCTTTATCCATTCATCTGTCGATGGACACTGAGGTTGCTTCCATGTCCTGGCTATTGTAAATAGAGCTGCAGTGAACATTGTGGTACATGACTCTTTTTGAATTATGGTTTTCTCAGGGTATATGCCCAGTAGTGGGTTTGCTGGATCGTATGGTAGTTCTATTTTTAGTTTTTTAAGGAACCTCCATACTGTTCTCCATAGTGGCTGTATCAATTTACATTCCCACTGACAGTGCAAGGAGTTCCCTTTTCTCCACACCCTCTCCAGCATTTATTGCTTGTAGATTTTTTAAAGATGGCCGTTCTGACTGGTGTGAGGTGATACCTCATTGTAGTTTTGATTTGCATTTCTCTAATGATTAGTGATGTTGAGCTAATGTGTTTCATGTGTTTGTTGGCAATCTGTATATCTTCTTTGAAGAAATGTCTGTTTAGATCTTCTGCCCATTTTCGGATTGGGTTGTTTGTTTTTTTTGATATTGAGCTGCAGTGAGCTACCTGTATATTTTGGAGATTAATCCTTTGTCAGTTGCTTCATTTGCAAATATTTTCTCCCATTCTGAGGGTTGTCTTTTCGTCTTGTTTATGGTTTCCTTTGCCGTGCAAAAACTTTTAAGTTTCATTAGGTCCCATTTGTTTACTTTTGTTTTTATCTCCATTTCTCTAGGAGGTGGGTCAAAAAGGATCTTGCTGGGATGTATGTCATAGAGTGTTCTGCCTGTGTTGTCCTTTAAGAGTTTTATAGTGTCTGGCCTTACGTTTAGGCCTTTAATCCATTTTGTGTTTATTTTTGTGTATGGTGTTAGGGAGTGTTCTAATTTCATTCTTTTACATGTAGCTGTCCAGTTTTCCCAGCACCACTTATTGAATAGGCTGTCTTTTCTCCACTGTATATTCTTGCCTCCTTTATCAAAGATAAGGTGACCATATGTGTGTGGGTTCATCTCTGGGCTTTCTATCCTGTCCCATTGATCTATATTTCTGTTTTTGTGCCAGTATCATACTGTCTTGATTACTGTAGATTTGTGGTATAGTCTGAAGTCAGGGAGCCTGATTCCTCCAGGTCCATTTTTCTTTCTCAAGATTGCTTTGGCTATTTGGGGTCTTTTGTGTTTCCATACAAATTGTGAAATTTTTTGTTCTAGTTCTAGGAAAAATGCCATTGGTAGTTTGATAGGGATTGCATGGAATCTGTAGATTGCTTTGGGTCGTATAGTCATTTTCACAATGTTGATTCTTCCAATCCAAAAACATGATATATCTCTCCATCTGTTTGTATCCTCTTTAATTTCTTTCATCAGTGACTTGTAGTTTTCTGCATACAGGTCTTTTGTTTCCTTAGGTAGGTTTATTCCTAGGTATTTTATACTTTTTGTTGCAGTGGTAAATGGGTGTGTTTCCTTAATTTCTCTTTCAGATTTTTCATCATTAGTGTATAGGAATGCAAGAGATTTCTGTGCATTCATTTTGTATCCTGCTACTTTACCAAATTCATCGATTAGCTCTAGTAGTTTTCTGGTGGCACCTTTAGGATTCTCTATGTATAATATCATGTCATCTGCAAATAGTGACAGTTTTACTTCTTCTTTTCCGATTTGGATTCCTTTTATTTCTTTTCCTTCTCTGATTGCCGTGGCTAGGACTTGCAAAACTATGTTGAATGATAGTGGTGAGAGTGGACATCGTTGTCTTGTTCCTGATCTTACAGGGCATGCTTTCAGTTTTTCACCATTGGGAATGATGTTTGCTGTGGGTTTGTTGTATGTCGCCTTTATTATGTTGAGGTGGGTGCCCTCTATGCCTGCTTTCTGGAGGGTTTTTATCATAAGTGGGTGTTGAATTTTGTCAAAAGCTTTTTCTGCATCTATTGAGATGCTCATATGGTTTTTCTCCTTCAATTTGTTAATATGGTTTATCACATTGATTGATTTGTGTATGTTGAAGAATCCTTGCATTCCTGGGATAAACCCCACTTGATCATGGTGTATGATCCTTTTAATGTGTTGTTGGATTCTGTTTGCTAGTATTTTGTTGAGGATTTTTGCATATATGTTCATGAGTGATATTGGCCTGTAGTTTTCTTTCTTTGTGACACCTTTGTCTAATTTTGGTATCAGGGTGATGGTGGCCTCGTAGAATGAGTTTGGGAGTGTTCCTCCCTCTGCTATATTTTGGAAGAGTTTGAGAAGCATAGGTGTTAGCTCTTCTCTAAATGTTTGATAGACTTTGCCTGTGAAGCCGTCTGGTCCTGGGCTTTTGTTTGTTGGAAAATTTTTAATCACAGTTTCAATTTCAGTGCTTGTGATTGGTCTGTTTATATTTTCTGTTTCTTCCGGGTTCAGTCTTGGGAGGTTGTACTTTTCTAAGAATTTGTCCATTTCTTCCAGGTTGTGCATTTTATTGGCATAGAGTTGCTTGTAGTAATCTCTCATGATCCTTTGTATTTCTGCAGTGTCAGTTGTTACTTCTCCGTTTTCATTTCTAATTCTGTTGATTTGAGTCTTCTCCCTTTTTTTCTTGATGAGTCTGGCTAGTGGTTTATCAATTTTGTTTATTTTCTCAAAGAACCAGCTTTTAGTTTTATTGATCTTAGCTGTTGTTTCCTTCATTTCTTTTACATTTATTTCTGATCTGATCTTTATGATTTCTTTTCTTCTGCTGTGTTTTTTTTGTTCTTTCTTTAATTGCTTTAGGTGTAAGATTAGGTTGTTTACTTGAGATGTTTCTTGTTTCTTGAGGTAGGATTATATTGCTATAAACTTCTGTCTTAGAACTACTTTTGCTGTATCCCATAGGTTTTGGGTTGTTGTGTTTTCATTGTGATTTGTTCCTAGGTATTTTTCGATTTCCTCTTTGATTTCTTCAGTGATCTCTTGGTTATTTAGTAGTGTATTGTTTAGCCTCCATGTGTTTGTAGTTTATACACATTTTTTTCCTGTAATTGATATCTAGTTTCATAGCGTTGTGGTCGGAAAAGATACTTGATATGATTTCAGATTTTTTAAATTTACCAAGGCTTAATTTGTGACCCAAGCTATGATCTACCCTGGAGAATGTTCCATGAGCACTTGAGAAGCAAGTGTATTCTGTTGTTTTTGGATGGAATGTCCTATAAATATCAATTACGTCCATCTTGTTTAATGTATCATTTAAAGCTTGTGTTTCCTTATTTATTTTCATTTTGGTTGATCTGTCCATTGGTGAAAGCGAGGTGTTAAAGTCCCCTACTATGATTGTGTTACTGTGTATTTCCTCTTTTATGGCTGTTAGCATTTGCCTTAAGTATTGAGGTGCTCCTATGTTGGGTGCATAAATATTTACAATTGTTATATCTTCTTCTTGGATTGATCCCTTGATCATTTTGTAGTGTCCTTCTTTGTCTCTTCTAATCGTCTTTATTTTAAAGTCTATTATGTCTGATATGAGAATTGCTACTCCAGCTTTCTTTTGATTTCCATTTGCGTGGAATATCTTTTTCCATCCCCTCACTTTCAGTCTGTATGTGTCCCTAGGTCTGAAGTGGGTGTCTTGTAGACAGCATATATATGGGTCTTGTTTATGTATCCGTTCAGCCAGTCTATGTCTTTTGGTTGGAGCATTTAATCCATTTACATTTAAGGCAGTTATTGATACGTGTGTTCCTATTACCAGTTTCTTAATTGGTTTGGATTTGTTATTGTAGGTCTTTTCCTCGTCTTATGTTTCCTGCCTAGAGAAGTTCCTTTAGCATTTGTTGTAAAGCTAGTTTGGTGGTGTGGAATTCTCTTAACTTTTTCTTGTCTGTAAAGGTTTTAATTTCTCCGTCGAATCTGAATGAGATCCTTGCCGGGTAGAGTGATCTTGGTTGTAGGTTTTTCTTTCTCATCACTTAAAATTTGTCCTGCCGCTCCCTTCTGGCTTGCAGAGTTTCTGCTGAAAGATCAACTGTTAACCTTATGGGGATTCCCTTGTATGTTATTTGTTGTTTTTCCCTTTCTGCTTTTAATATTTTTTCTTTTTTTGATAGTTTGATTAATATGTGTCTTGGCATGTTTCTCCTTGGATTTATCCTGTCTGGCACTCTGTGTGCTTCCTGGACTTGATTGACTATTTCCTTTCTCATATTAGGGAAGTTTTCAAGTATAATCTCTTCAAATATTTTCTCAGTCCCTTTCTTTTTCTCTTCTTCTTCTGGGACCCCTATAATTCAAATGTTGGTGCGTTTAATGTTTTACCAGAGGTCTCTGAGACTGTCCTCAATTTTTTTTACTCTTTTTTCTTTATTCTGCTCTGCACTAGTTATTTCCACTATTTTATCTTCCAAGTCACATATCCATTCTTATGCTTCAGTTATTCTGCTATTGTTTCCTTGTAGAGAAATTTTAATTTCATTTATTGTGTTGGTCATCATTGTTTGTTTCTTCTAGGTCCTTATTAAACGTTTCTTGTATTTTCTCCATTCTATTTCCAAGATTTTGGATCATCTCTGTCATTACTCTGAATTCTTTTTCACGTAGACTGCCTATTTCCTCTTCATTAGTTTGGTCTGGTGGGTTTTTACCTTGCTCCTTCATCTGCTGTGTATTTCTCTGTCTTCTCATTTTGCTTAACTTACTGTGTTTGGGGTCTCTTTTTCTCAGGCTGCAGGTTTGTAGTTCCCTTTGGTTTTGGTGTCTGCCCCCAGTGGGTAAGGTTGGTTCAGTGGGTTGTGTAGGTGGAGGGGACTGGTGCCTGTGTTCTGGTGGATGAGGCTGGATCTTGTCTTTCTGGTGGGCAGGTCCACGTCTGGTGGTGTGTTTTGGGATGTCTGTGAACTTATTATGATTTTAGGCAACCTCTCTGCTAATGGGTGGGGTTGTGTTCCTGTCTTGTCAGTTGTTTTGCATAGAGTGTCCAGCACTGTAGCTTGCTGGTCATTGAGTGGAGGTGGGTCTTAGCGTTGAGATGGAGATCTCTGGGAGGGCTTTCGCTGTTTGATATTACATGGGGCTGGGAGGTCTCTGGTGGATCAATGTCCTGAACATGGCTCTCCCACAGCAGAGGCTCAGGCCTGACACCCAGCTGAAGCACCAAGACTCTGTCAGCCACCCAGCTCAGAAGAAAAGGGAGGAAAAAAAAAAGAATGAAAAATGAAATAAAATAGTTATTAAAATAAAAAATATTATTAAAAATAAACAAATAAAAAAGTTTAAAAAAAGCAAGAAAGAGAGAGCAACGAAACCAAAAAACATCCACCAATGATAACAAGTGCTAAAAGCTATACTTAAAAAAAAAAAAAAAGACAGAAAACCCTAGGACACATGGTAAAAGCAAAGCTATACAGACAAAATCACACAAAGAAGCATACACGTACACACTCACAAAAGGAGAAAAAGGAAAAAATATATATATTAAAAAAAAAGGAAGAGAGAAACCAAATCAATAAGCAAATCTACCATTGATAATAAGCTGTAAATACTAAACTAAGATAAACATAAAACCAGAAACAAATTAGATGCAGAAACTAAACCCCAAGTCTACAGTTGATCCCAAAGTCCATTGCCTCAATTTTGGGATGATTGTCTATTCAGGTATTCCACAGATGCAGGTATTCCACAGATGCAGGGTACCTCAGTTTCATTGTGGAGATATAATCCGCTGCTCCTGAGGCTGCATGGAGAGATTTCCCTTTCTCTTCTTTGTTCGCACAGCTCCTGGGGTTCAGCTTCGGCTTTGGCCCCGCCTCTGCATGTAGGTCACCTGAGGATGTCTGTTCCCCACCCATACAGGACCAGGTTAAAGCAGCGGCCGCTTCAGGGGCTCTGGCTTACTCAGGCTGGTGTGGGGGGGTGGAGGGAGGGGCATGGCATGCAGGGCGAACCTGTGGCAGCAGAGGCCAGCGTGATGTACCAACAGCCTGAGGTGCGCCGTGCGTTCTCCCAGGGAAGTTGTCCCTGGATCACAGGACCTGTCAATGGTGGGCTGCACAGGCTCCCAGGAGGGGAGGTGTGGATAGTAACCTGTGCTTGCACACAGGCTTCTTGGTGGCTGCAGCAGCAGCCTTAGTGTTTCATGCCCGTTGCTGGTGTCCACACTGATAGCCGTGGCTCACGCCCGTCTCTGGAGCTCGTTTAGGCGGTGCTCTGAATCCCCTCTCCTCACACACCCCAAAACAATGGTCTCTTGCCTCTTAGGTAGGTCCAGACTTTTTCTCAGACTCCCTCCCGGTTAGCTGGGCTCACTAGTCCCCTTCAGGCTGTGTTCACGCCGCCAACCCCAGTCCTCTCCCTGGGATCTGACCTCTGAATCCTGAGCCTCAGCTCCCAGCCCCTGACTGTCCCAGCGGGTGAGCAGACAAGCCTCTCGGGCTGGTGAATGCTGGTTTGCACCGATCCTCTGTGTGGGAATCTCTCTGATTTGCCCTCCTCTCCCCCTGTTGCTGCTCTCTCCTCTGTGGCTCCGAAGATTTCCCCCCTGCCCACCCCCCGTCTCTGCCAGTGAAGGGGCTTCCTAGTGTGTGGAAACTTTTCATCCTTCACAGCTCCCTCCCCGAGGTGCAGGTCCCGTCCCCATTCTTTGTCTCCGTTTTTTCTGTTTTCTTTCGCCCTACCCAGGTATGTGGGTATTTTCTTGCCTTTTGGGAGGTCTGAGGTCTTCTGCCAGCATTCAGTAGGTGTTCTGTAGGAGTTTTTCCACATGTAGCTGTATTTCTGATGTATTTGTGGGGAGGAAGGTGATCTCCACGTCTTACTCTTCCGCCATCTTGAAGCTATCGCTTTAGTTTTTTATACATTAACTTTTTTCGTGTCTAATTCAGTTACACACAAGTACAATTTTAAATTGTAGTAATAGTTATAGGGTTCCTTGTCTTGTTCTTGATTTGTGTGGGAATGCTTCTAGTGTTTCTTTAAAGTATTGTATGCTGTCTTTGAGTCTGAAATCTATTTTATCAGATTGAGCAAGTGAATATTTGGTTCTATTTTACTGAGTCATTTTACTTTTAATCAAGAAAGGTATTCAATGTTGTCCAATTGCGTTTTATCTACTATAGATAGAATACTGGTTTTTTTTTTTTTCTGCTTAGATTTGTTTATTTTATGTATTAATTGGAAATATATCTTAACACTGAAGCTTTCTTTTGTTCCTGGGATAAGCCCTACTTAGTCTTAATATATTATTATTAATTTATTTTTTGAAAAAACTTTATTTTTGGAGCAGTTTTAGGTTCACAACAACATTGAAAGGAAGGTACAGAGACTTCTCATCTGCCTCTAGCCACCACACATGCATAGCTGTCTTGTTTGGTAAAGTCCACATTTTTTCTTTAATGTGACTAAGCCTGAACTGGGATTATTTCCCATTTGAAAAGTTCTGTTTCTGCTAAGTTATTTCTACTAAGTTGTCTTCATTTCCTGCTTGTCTGCCTCTCTCCACTTCTCCACACCTTTCCCTTAGGGGTAGTTAGTTATGTCCCCTGCAGGGTTGTATGTAGTTAGGATGTAGTGGAATACCGTGCAAGGAGTCAATCTTGAATGGTTTTAGGAAATTATGCTTGATTAAAAAAAAATAAGCAAGACTCCATCCTCCTCTTTCATCTCACACACTCAAACTAAAAAGAAAAAAAAAAGGAAAAGGAAAGGAAAAAGAAAAGACCTAATAATCTCTTAAAAGTTTCTAGCAATGAATTTATTGCTTTTCTCTGCTTGGAGTCGTTTTACTTTCTCGTGTCCAGTTTGACTGCTTTATTAAAATTCTGTGGAAAATATTTTTACAATGATTTATTTATTACTGTTTTGAAAGTAAAATATTTGCTATGTAGGATGAAAGAGTAATAAATGTGAAGATCTCTGTAATAACTGTTGAGAGGATTAAGCAGAGAATTACAAAAGCTTTTTTTTTAACTACATTTAATTTCAAGGGCATGTACTCATCTAGTTTAATAAGGATTTTATAAATATTCATCTATTATTTTCTTGCATACTTTGCTAGGTAGGAAGTTTAGGTTTTATGTATGTATGTATTTCATCTGGCATTCAGATTTACTTTCTAGGTATTGCCTTTTCTTTCTTTTCTTAGTTTATCCTTAAATATAAATTTATAGTTCTTGTATGTCTAACACTAGTAGTTCATAAAGAAAATCTAGCCATAAAGTGTGTTATTTATATATAAACGTTATATGACTTTATCAGTGTTTTATTGTTTGTATCACAGTAAAAGAAAAAGTAGCTTTGAGAGTATGTTAGTATAACTGTGGTTGAAGAGAAGAAAAAAACCTTGCCTAAATGTGCAGAACTGTTCTTCACACATAGAGGTTCTCAATGATTATGCCTAATTTTTTTATGTAATTACAGATATAATGGTGAAACTATTTTGCTTTAAAGGCAGACACAAGATGAAATGAGGCTAACTTTATATATTCTCATATTTCTGGTGTTTATTTTTGTATTATCTAGTCTATTAATATGTCATTCATCATTGAAATTGAATATGGCCTGATGGATCCTTTCAATCTCATTCATTTACCATTTCAGAGGAGAATTTAAGAAAATCACCGTAATGCATAATAAAGAGAATTCTTAATTTCTTTGGTATAGTGAGCCTCAAGATTTATTGTCCCAGGAAACTTCTTTTGGGGTAGTAAATCTTGTTCACTGAAACATGAAGAAATCATTATATCTGGTGCCAAATATATTTTAAACATTTCTATGGACTCACAATTGTTATATGGGGAAATTTCTATATGTTTGCTCAGTATAAGAGCTTAAAAATTTTTTTACAATTAACATCCAGGAGATAGGTATTAGTAGATTCAGAAGAAAAAATAATTATTGGCCTCTAAAGTGATTAGGAGGCAGTTCCTTTTCTAAAAAAATCTGATAAATTATTCTAACCAACTGTGGTTGTGAATTTACTACAGGTTAACAAAGGCACAGGGTTGACTTATCATACAAGTGTCTTCAATTTCAGCTGAACACTTTTTTTTTTAAGTGTATAACTCTTATCAGTGTGAGCCAATATTTTGGTATTAATGTCTGACCTAGTAGTTTTATTAGAATTTTAAAATGAAAGATTGAAGTTAAATAATAGCCTTTGCCCTTTCTAGTTGCATAGAAAATTAAGTGAGCCTTCTAGTGGTCATTGTTGAAATGATGGAGGGTGCTTAGTTCCAGCACAAGTAACTTTTATAGTAGTACATTTTTTTTTCTAAAGAAAAAAAATTCACTGCCCTCATCACATTGCTTGAAGAGTAGATAATTAACAATTTCAGACTTTCTTGAAACCTGCAATTTGTGTTTCAGTTCCCCCTCAAGAACTGAAAAGATGATTATAAATTAGAATGGACTTGGAGACATGGTTGTGAAAATGTAATCTTTTGAGTGGATTAGGAAAACGAGGGACGTACATTTTTTAGTTAGATTGTGTTTCTTGGTTATCGAACACACATCTAGTCATTTTTATACCCCAAATAGAGCCAGTCTTACCAAAAGTAAAATATAAAAAAAATGTGTCATTGTTGAAGGATTGCAATAAAATTTTAAAATAATTACAAAATTTCTAGGAAAATGGACTTGGGGCTCCTTATTTTATGTGCTTTACTACTTACGGCAGTAGTAAATATATTTGAATATATATTGTATAATGTTTAGTCATAGAAATTTAGTCTGTAATGATGACCTCACAGGGTGCAAGTGAAGCACTAAAGAACTTGACTGGATTGTAGGGTCACAGATTAATCCTAATATGTGGCCTAATCCTGTCAATCTAATTAATTGGGTATGGTTTTACAAATACTTTCAGAAGTCACTTTAGAGAAGCCTTAAACTCCTCAGTTCCAGCATTCTTGCTAATAAGGCTTAAGATTCTGAAGACAAATACATGAGAACAAATTGTAAATCATAGGTGTGATTCTGGTGCATGGATATCTTCCTTGACTTGTGACAGGGTTACGGCATCAAAGCAGCTTAGCTTAGCCAATGTTAAATGTGCTCAGAACATTTACATTAGCTTGCAATTGGACAGAATCATACAACACAAAGCCTATTTTTTAATAAAGTGTTGAATAGCTTATGTAATTTATTGAGTACTGTTTCAAAAGTGAAAAACAGAATGGTTGTGTGGGTACATTAAGAGTTCTACGTGTATAAGTTGTTTACCCTCATGATGACTTGGCTGACTGAGAGCTGTGGCTAGTTGCCACTGCCAGCATCACCAGAGAGTATTGTACTGTATTTTGCTAACCTGGGAAAAGGGGAAAAGCTCAGAATTCAAAATTTGAAGTACAGTTTCTAGTGAATGTGTATCGCTTTCAGACCATCATAAAGTTGAAAAGTAAGTAGAACCATCATAAGTTGGGGACTGGCTATATCTTGTTCTGCAGCATTAAGTAATGAAGTTTCATAAGGTTATCAGAGGACTCTCTTGTTCACCCAGAACCATGTTTTCTGTACCTTGTTTTACCAAATAAGATGCTATTAATTATAAGACCATTCCCTTATTTTATGTACCACTGGATTTGAGAGACCTCTGCCAATTAAAATATGCTGTATCATCAATTGTAAGATATGTCCTGTTTTCAGAGATGTGAAAAAACATGGGCTCTGAAAAATGCAAGTATATCTTTCCTGATAGAGGGACTCCATATTTTCTCCATGCTAGCTCATAAAATTGGTTCAAATAAACCAGGTGTTTGAATAGATTAGGCTGAGATCAGAGCATCTATTTGTTTTTTACTTTGTTTTCCACCAGTGTGTGCCATCAGTCTTGCTTACTTTGTTGAACATGTGTGGAGGTTAGTGGGATATTTAAATGAAGTTTATATGAACACATGGAATGTGGCTATCATAAGTATGATGTGCAGAAGAAACATTTAAGAACAATGGTCATAATCAGAGCAATGTTGTGTAGCTGGTGTTTTCTGGGAAGCAATAGAAGACCAGTGTAGAATATGGTTGACCCTTGAATTTCACAGGGGTTAGGGGCCCTGACTCTCTGTGGAGTCAAAAATTCCAGTATAACTTTATAGTTGGTCCTCTGTTCTACATCCTTGGATTCAACCACCCACGGGTCG
The DNA here is from genome assembly GCF_964270905.1 of Leucopleurus acutus. Classification (NCBI taxonomy): domain Eukaryota; kingdom Metazoa; phylum Chordata; class Mammalia; order Artiodactyla; family Delphinidae; genus Leucopleurus; species Leucopleurus acutus. The sequence goes on from NC_139157.1 coordinate 67,467,520, forward strand.
TATAGTACTGTAGTACATATTTATTGAAAAATATCCACATACAAGTGGACCTGCAGGATGGCGGCACACATGAAGAAGACGACCATGACCCAAATGCTAAAGTCCTTGTTGTGAGTTTGATAGATGGCATTGAAAAATTAGGGTTAAAGTTAGAGTAGCTGGTGGATATGACCAGAGGATTAGGACTCTTTATACAAAAGCAGAAAGTAAAGTCTTGGAAATAGCTGTAAATTGCTATGAGAGTCTACCATTGGGATGGGGATTATGTGGAGGCATGTGTATATTAGTTGCATGAGCTCTTTAAGCACCCCTTTTAGAAGTTGCTCTTCTCATTCTTTCTTCTTGGGGCTCTTTAATCCGTGAGCCCCACCTGGCCTTCTCTGTTACTGTATCTGTTAGTTTAATAGACTCTTCCTACTTCAAACCTTCCTCTTAACATCCTTTTCTTTTCTGTCGTCCATTTGAAATGCTAAGAAGTCATTTTAGAAAAAAAAGATGATTTATATCAGTTGTCCCCAACCTTTTTGGCACCAAGGACCGGCTTCTGGAAGACAGTTTTTCCACAGACACGGGGTGGGGAGGTGGAGGGGGTGGGAGATGGCTCAGGCAGTAATGTGGGCGACGGGGAGCGATGGGGAGCGGCAGATGAGGCTTCTAGCTTGCCCACTGCTCACCTCCGCTGTGCGGCCCGGTCCTCAGGGGTGGAGACCCCTAATTCGTATTACCCCCTTTTTCTTCTAAAAGTTTATAAAAGTATACTTTTGGGGGATACTTAAGGTAAGGAAGAACAGTACTCTAAATATTAAATATTTGTTCTAGTTTACAGGTGTTATAATAACAGCTGTATATTTCTGAATTAAAATCTTACGGTAATTTGCCATGTTTGTTGAATTATAAACCAAAAGAAAATACGTTGAAGACATTAAAGGAATAGTATCATTATCTTTTTTGAACTCTTTATTGTGGATGTAATTTTACCCATCAACAAACAAATTTAACTGAAGTCTGCTTTTCTTCTATTTACTGGGAACCTGAAAAGGAAAGAAAATGTCTGGTCACATAAATGGTTTTGGAGATCTAAGTAGTATTCTCTTTAAAAAAGAATGATTAAACTTTGCAAAATTATATTTATTACTGGTTTTAGGAGAGACCAACTTAATTTCATTAAAGTTATTCTCAGTATGTATTTACCAAAATTAAGCCATAAATATAGTGCTTTTCTGAGTTCTAAGGCCTTCTAGTAAATTATCAAACCTGTGGGAGTCCCTGGGGGATTAAGTTTTTTGCAGCAAAATGGCAAACAGTTTTAAACTGTGTTACCATACACATAATGAATTGGTAGCTAATTTCATAGCCTTATTTTATCAATAAATGTGCATTAATCTTTAGGATGAATGGATTTGGTTTCACACGGATGAAATAAAGTTAAGTTATGCTTCTGGTTAACCTGACACTTTGAGCTTATTTGCTTAATCTATTGACTTTTTTAATGATAGTATATTTGACTATGTTTTTAGGTGCTTAAAATACAGGAACAGGGCTTCCCTGGTGGTGCAGTGGTTGAGGGTCCGCCTGCCGATGCAGGGGGTGCGGGTTCGTGACGCGGTCTGGGAGGATCCCACGTGCCGCGGAGCGGCTGGGCCCATGAGCCATGGCCGCTGGGCCTGCGCATCTGGAGCCTGTGCTCCATGGCACAGCAGTGAGAGGCCCGCGTACCGCAAAAAAAAAAAAAATAAAAATAAAAATACAGGAACAATTAGGTGTGGTACTTAGCCTCACAGAGATTACATTTGAATAGAGGAAGTTAAACTGTTAAATGGCGAATCATCTTACTTCTGTACAGACAGAATGTTTTAAAACTATAGGCTGCGGGAGCACAGTCATACCTTGTATGACTTTGACCTATAAATGTGTTGTATGCACTTGGAAAAGGAAAGTATTTTCTCCTTTTGTTGGGTACAGTGTTCTGTAAAATGTCAAATAGGTCACGTTGTTTCATTGTTGTTACAGTCCTCCATATTCTTTCTGGTTTTCTGTCTACGTGTTTGTAAGTATTTTTAAGACATCTTTACCGTTGCTCTTTGATTCCTCATTCTGTTCCTCCCGACCCCTGCCACCCCAGCATCTCCCCTTTTGCCTTTTTGTATTTCAGTTGGAAAAAGTGCTACACTCTTTTCTTCTTCAAGTTCAGTGATTCTTTCCTTTGTTCTTTCCAGTCAGTGGATAATCCCATTGATTGTCATTCCCATTGATTAGCATTCTTTTTCTTTGATATTATGTTTTTATTTCTTGCATTTCCATTTGTCTTATTTTTTATTATTTTCAACTTTTTGGTGAAATTCCACATGTACTTATGCATGTTTTCCATCTTTTCCTTTAAAATGTTAAAGTTATTTTAAAATCTTTGTTTGATATTTCCAAAATATGGGCCATCCCTATGTTTTTTTCTATTGACTGCCTTATCTATTGAATGTAGGTCATTTTCTTCTTGCTTTGTATGTGTGTGTGGTAATTTTCGATTGGATGCTGGGCATTTTTTTCTGTATGAACAATATATACTGAGGTAGATGTCTTTGTGCTTAGTAATGGGCGTACCTCTCCTTTAAGTTTAATAAGCTTCATTTGCTGGAGGCGGGGTTAGTGGTTGAATAATCTGTATTTAACATGGGTTTGTATTGCTATATAGTTATCTTCTGTGCTCTGAAGACTTCAGATTCCTTAAGCAGATGACTTCTGTTACTTGAGCTTATTGAGAGAACTGGAGTATAAAATGGGTTTTCTCCAGTGTTCCTGCTTCACTTGTAGCTTTCAGTGGGCTCTGCTTGCCTATACCACATAGTGGTCTATTTTTGTGCTCTTGCATTCTCCCTCATATGTAATCGACTGTTTCTTGTCACTCAGTGCCTGATTTGTGCAGACTGTGGGGTTTTGTTAATTTTCCTCCTCAAGCCTTGCTGTTAAGCAGACCCTGAGCACCTGAGTCTCAGGGATGGGTTTCCCCTCAGTGGGCTGACCTCTCCCTCTTGGCAGCTGAATTTTGCCTTGCATAGGTGGGATGTTTTGGCAGGAGCAAGTTTTTCTCCTTTTTATCAATATAATATCCTTGGACCAAGGCTGTTTCTGGACCCGTGTGTAGCTGCAGACGACTTTATCCTCAGATGGCCTTTACTTCATATCAGGAAGGGTCTGGAAAGGATTTTATGTCTGTTTGCAACTAAGATGAGGCTTTCTCATCTTTCTTGTCATACCCCTGATCTTTCCTGTGAATCCTGATAGAAACCTGGGGAATAGAGCTAGTGAGGAGTCCTCTTGTGTTTGGAGCTTCCAGGGATTCTATACTGTTATACTAACCCACACTTGGTTTTTGATCACTTGATCAAACTTTCAGTTTTTCTTTGTACCCACTTTTGTGGCAGCCATTTTTTCCTCTTATGCTCTTCCAAAGGTGAAGGGGTTCATGTGTCTCATCTTTCTTTGGAGGGCCTGGGATTCAGTTTACCTGATTTTGTGGACACCTCAACACTCTAAACCTTAACAAAAGCTATGATTTTATAGATTGTCTGCTTTTTAAAAATTTATTGTCAGGTTAGACATATTTTACACCGTAAGTAAAAGTGGAACTTTCCCATAAAAAGCTTTTAAAAGATAACCTTAGGGGCTTCCCTGATGGCGCAGTGGTTAAGAATCCATCTGCCAGTGCAGGGTACATGGGTTCGATCCCTGGTACGGGAAGATGCCACATGCCACGGAGCAACAAAGCCCGTGCGCCACTTGCTCGTGAGCCACAACTACTGAGTCCGTGTGACTAGAGCCCGTGCTCCACAACAAGAGAAGCCACCGCAATGAGAAACCCGCGCACCGCAATGGAGAGTGGCCCCCCGTGGCCGCAACTAGAGAAAGCCTGTGCACAGCAATGAAGACCCAACACAGCCATAAAGAAAGAAAGAAGGGAAGGAAGGCAGGAAGGAAGGAAAGAAAGAAAGGAAAAGGAAAAAAAAAGGATAACCTTAAAGATGGTGAACACTTTCAAGATTATGAATACAGACCTAAGGAATGGATGAGGGGGGAAAAAACTTTGCTAATGTTATTCAAACGGTACTTGTAGCTTAAGATAACATCTGTAGTGACGGTCTCATGTATAATTTGAAGTATGCTATAACTCAGAGATAGCAGTGAAAATAATGGAAATGTGTTAAGTGACTTTAAGTATTGGCTCTAACAATAAAGACACTGATATACAGAAGATGCTCATAACAAGTTTGGATAAATTTTCTTTCAGGAATTATGATTGGAAAAAAGCAGTATTTTAAATTTAACATATAATTTTATATATGTGATTTCTAATATGAATAAATGAATTATATATATTTATTACATAAATTAAGAAAATTTTTAGATTTTATCGCTGAAAAAAAACTTCCCTCCACCCCAAGAATTTTACCTCCCTTTGTATGTATCTTATTCATATAGTACATGCTACAATACATTTAAAGTCTGTATTTTTAAATGATGATTGGAGGACCTATATACGTGGGAAGTTTCAGAAGTCTTTGGGGCATTTGTTTCAGAGAGTCAGAGACTTCCTCTGGTTATTTCCTTTTTTTTTTTCCCAAATAAATTTATTTATTTAATTTATTTATTTCTGGCTGTGTCGGGTCTTCGTTGCTGCATGCGGGCTTTCTCTAGTTTTGGCAGGTGGGGGCCACTCTTCGTTGCGGTGTGCAGGCTTCTCATTGCCGTGGCTTCTCTTGTTGCAGAGCACGGGCTCTAGGCGCATGAGCTTCAGTAGTTGTGGCACGCGGGCTCATCAGTGCACGGGCTTAGTTGCTCTGCAGCATGTGGGATCTTCCCAGACCAGGGATGGAACCCGTGTCCCCTGCATTGGCAGGCAGATTCTTAACCACTGTGCCACCAGCGAAGTCCCCTATGTCCTTATTTTTAATTAAAGTCTGACTGAAATCTGTTCTGAGTGATTTTACTTTTTTAGCTGTCTGACTTGAAGCTAGTCACTTAATTGCTGTTGGTCTCAGTTTCCTTTTCTGGTGAAGTGAATAGTAATATAAAATTAAAAATTATACATCTCATGAGGAGTTGTGTGTTTTGAATGATGTACATCTATTAAGAACCAAGCACAACGATGCTTTATAGTAGGTCTTTAATATGTGTTAGGTAATATTGTAAATGTATTAAGTAAAGAAAGAAATATTGTCTAGAGTAATCAATGAGCAATAAAACGAGTGAAAACAAGCAATATTCTTTTGACCTAAGAAGTTTCATAGTCCCTTAAATTCTCTGATTCTTAAAAAGTTAGAGTAAAATAAAAAAGGAAGTTATTTTCATTTCTGCAGCAGGTAACATCATGTTATCTAGAGTCTTGCCAACACTATACTTTATACTGTTAACTTTATATATACTTTATCTACAGGGATGGTCCAGTATATGAATGGGAGAAAGATGGTCTAAGAATGGAAAAGCTATGTTTACTTGCCGTAAATGATGTACCTACTATAAAAGAACAAATTGTTTAACCTTTGAAAAGTGTTTTTAAAAAGATAATTGTGGCATTTTGTTTTCATTGCTTCATCCCTCAGCAGGATTTTATACTATAAATTAGTAGGTTACCTTTTCTTACATGATGAAGTACAAGAATTATCAATTTTATACATTTTTTTTCTTGTTTGACCCTTTACCCATCATTAGTTCATTATAAGAAATCAGTACTTTTAATCCATATTGAACTTTTACTTCAGCAGTTTCCTCCTCATATGGGTAGATCATTTAAACCTATGAATGAATTGGAGATCAGTTTCAGATCTGGTCTGAAATTTTTGCCTGTTTGGCCAAACTCTGGATAATATGGCTCTAAGAGCCCCAGTCTGCAAGCTCCCCACTTTCTTAGTGTCATAATAAGACGAAAGAGCAAAATACAACAAAAAAGAAAATATCAAGAGCATTACAGTTGAAAAAGAATTGTGGTAAAATATGCGTAGCATGAAATTGACCATTTAATCATTTTTAAACATACATTTCAGTGGCTTTAAGTACATTCACATTGTTGTGTAACCATTGCCATCTTATATTTCCAGATCTTTTTCATCTTTCCAAACTGAGACTCTGTACCCATCAAACGCTAACACCTCGTTCTCTCCTCCCCAAGACTCTGTAATTTCTGTCCCCATGAATTTGACTAAGGAGCATTACAGCTTTACGGAAGTGTAGATTATTCAAACTCAAATTGGTCTTAAAGCATTTAGAAACTAGGATTGCTCTTACTTTTCTTTGCTGAACTGCCCCCAGTTTAGAGAAATTACAGATTTCAAGGAATGAAATGGCAGAGAAGATGAAGTCACAGTTTGGGAGGAGAATCACAGATCTTGTGGCATGTGCAATATACTGGACATTTTGATTGTTGCTTTTGGAATGCAAATCTGCCTTTAAGTGTAGTGGTTTTTTAGAGGATGTGATTGTGATGAAAGATTGTGATTGAATAACACACAGCATATCCAAAATCTTGGTGGAACATACTTGAATCCCAGAACCATCCTAAATGTTTTTTTGGTAGTTGGCCAGACTCTGGGTAACATGACATTATTACCTGGCTCTGTGAAAGTATCTTCTGCTCTCTTTCCCTGAAATGCAGAAAATCAGTTTGTAGGTCCTCACTCAGTGATGCATATGTTCAGTTCTTCAGAATAATATAAAAATCCATGGAAGAGAAGCATTTAAAACTACTTGTTCAGAACTAATTAGAGAGCGTTGGGCCTGTAACTCTGCTTTTCAGTAGATACGGCATTGAAAAAGCTTGTTATTTGTAATTCATGCTGTGTATTCCTTGCAATGCAGTTTTTTTGCTTGAAAAAAAATGTAATAAAGACAAAAAAATGAAGCAAAAAGTAGGACAAAAAGAAAGGTTAAATTTTTCTGCTTGAAGGTTTGGGGATAACACAGATAATGCATTTTGGGGCTGCGATCCCCATGTTTGAGCTAGCTTCTTTTTACACATTCTCAGACAATCTTATCCCGGCTCCATCTATCCCCAAGCAAGATTCTCTGCTCTCTCCTTTTTTGTGTATGTTTAGTTTTATTCCCTTTATTTATTACTTCCCAGCGTTTCTACTTTTGTTTCGGTTTTGGCCTATGCCTTCCTTCCTTTTATGCTGGCTCAGCATAGTGCATTTAAAAATACGTTTTATAACTGGAAGTTTGTACCTTTGACCACTGTCGTAAGATAAATAAGTACTAGGGATGTAATATACAGCATGACTAATATAATTAACACTGCTGTATGTTATATATGAAAGTTGTTAAGAGCGTAAATCCTGAGTTCTCATCACAAGGAAAAAGTATATTTATTTTTATTTTGTATCTGTATGAGATGAGTGCTGTATGTCAATTATATCTTAATAAAACTGAAGAAGAAAAAAATTTTTTTAAATATTTTATCCATCATTTTGGTTATTGTAGTTAGAACTGTTGTTCGAGATATCTAGCCTGCCATGGAATGGAAACCTTCATATATTAAAAAATAATCTTACAGTATATTAACCTAGATCCCTCTGGATCACCCCTCTCCCCCATTTTGTATTTCCATTTTTAAAGCTTATGTATTAAGAAGTTCTTATAAAGCTTACAAAAAATTAAAAAACTTTTAAAGTGATTATTGTGTTTCTAAAAATATGTGTATTTATTTTATAGCTACTTGAAGGAAACTTTGCCAAAGAAGTCAGCCATGAAATGGATGGTCTCATTTTCCAGCCCACTGGAGTAAGTACATTTGTCTCTGTGTGCATGTGTGTGTGTAGGTGTATCCGTGTATGCCCATGCATGTATATATAAAGTACATTTTCCTTAGATATATTTACTTAGGATTGATTACTGCTATAATCACTGCTTTTCCTTAAAACAAATTTTCATTATAAAATAAAATACTTCTTTTATACTAAATACATATAATAGTACAATGAACAGTTATTTGCTTTTCACTTAGCTTAGGAAATAAATATGACTGATCATTATTTTTCAAGGAAGTTATTAGTCTTTTAATATAATTAGTTTTCTTACTACTCTTGCACAATGAATGTTTTGTTTCTTTACTAGAAATCTACCAATAACCTTATATAAATAAATGCTTATTTCTTTCTGTAGCCCAGTATATCTTTAAGCGTTAATATTTTTAAAACTTCATTTTGCCATGGATGAGTAAAATTTAGAGTTATCAATATTTGAAGAAAAACACAATTCTTTGCATATTTATTCCATGTCAGATTTCTGAAACTCACTGAAGAACTTTTCACCAACTTAATGGTCAAATCATATATTTGGAGTAATTATGTTTTACTGATGGTAAGGTTTCCCTCCCTCCACATCATTGACGTTTTTGGCCACGTAATCCTTTGCTGCGGGGAGCTGTCCTGTGCGTGGTAGGATGTTTCACAGCATCTTTGGTCTGTACTTACCAGGTGCCAGTATTACTTCTCCCTCCCACCCCTCTAGCTTGTGACAACCAAAAATATACACATTCACTGCCTCATTTCCCCTGAAGGGCAAATTTGCCTTCACTTGAGAACCTGTGCTCTGTGGCGCAGTGCTTTTCAAAAATGTGGCCTTTGGGCTTCCCTGGTGGCACAGTGGTTGAGAATCTGCCTGCTAATGCAGGGGACACGGGTTCAAGCCCTGGTCTGGGAGGATCCCACATGCCGCGGGGCAACTAGGCCCATGAGCCACAACTACTGAGCCTGCGCGTCTGGAGCCTGTGCTCCGCAACAAAAGAGGCCGCGATAATGAGAGGCCCGCGCACTGCAATGAAGAATGGCCCTCGCTTGCCACAACTAGAGAAAGCCCTCCCACAGAAACGAAGACCCAACACAGCAAAAATAAATAAATAAATTAATAAACTCCTACCCACAACATCTTCTTTTAAAAAAAAAAAAATGTGGCCTGTGGACAAGGTAGCATTAGCACCACCCAGAAAGTTGTTATAAATGTCACTCACCACAGACCTACTGATGAGAAACTGCTGGGAATGGAGTCCAGCAATTTGTGCTTTCTCAGGCTTTCCCAGTGACTCTGATGCGTTTTCAAGTAGGAGAACCACTGCTCTTATAGGAAAGAGTTGTATATCATGTGCCACACCTTGTCATAAGCTTCATTTTGCCTTCACTAACTCTATCCTTAGAAATTAGGGTGCAAGGTAGTTGTGAAGTTACGTAGAGACACATCAAACTGGGTACCTGGAGAAAAGGGAAGGAGGCTGTAATATTTTTGAACATTATGTATTAAACGCTATATTATATATGCTTTACGTATATAGTAAAACTCTGCTATTATGCAAATTAAGGTATAACGTGGTATGTGATTGGCTTCTGTCTTCTTCCCAGCCCCCCTTGCCAAACAGATGGGGGGAAAAATCTTTGTGGTCGCAGGAGGAGGAGATGGAGGAGAGTTAGAGGCTGGGGACAGAAATAGTAGAAAATACTATTTTAGGAAGATAGACATTAGATCTTTGAGTTCCAGTATTTTCTAAGTCTAATCTCCCTGGATTGAAAGAAATAAAATCTAACTATAACGGGAATTACAGTGTTTCACTGTGTTAAACTCATGGTGGTTCAGACCCATGCATGTATGAGATTTTGGTATATGTAAGAGAAATGGCCTGACAGGTGAGTCTTGTGATGTCTAGTGTAGTAAGTTGGTTTATCAGTCTGTCCCTCTTCTAGTAACCACACTTGTTATTACGATGACTTCATAATTGATTTTCTTAAGTATTTGTGGGCATTTGGTTTAACATAAAAGTTTCAATCAGTTTGTCAGGTTACCCAAAAATTCTTGTTGGGTGTTTAATTGGAAACGCTTTGAAGTTAGATTAATTTGGACAAAATCAGTGTTTTTACAATGTTAAATTGCCTTCTCAATGAATAAGGTAGAGCTCTTTTCAGGTCTTTTACTGTTCTCCAATCCAGTTTAAGTTTTTTTTTTTTTTTTTTTTGCGGTACGCGGGCCTCTCACTGTTGTGGCCTCTCCCGTTGCGGAGCACAGGCTCCGGACGCGCAGGCCCAGTGGCCATGGCTCACGGGCCCAGCCGCTCCGCGGCACGTGGGATCTTCCCGGACAGGGGCACGAACCCATGTCCCCTGCATCGGCAGGCGGACTCTCAACCACTGTGCCACTAGGGAAGCCCCGCTCTAGGTCTTTTGTATAAGGAGGTAAGAAGAGAGTTGATTACAGACAGGTGTAGGTTCCAGTGGTGGGAGGAGACATGATTTTAGGTGGTCCAGAGACAGGGCATTAAATGACATTGCATTACTCAATGAGAATTTAGTCCCATTCCAGTTTTTATACATTCTTTCAGTTTATAAATTATACTTATTTCTAGTTTTGAATATCTAAGATTTGCTAATCTTTCCCTTTTTAACAAAATGAGTGTGGACTTAGTTTTACACTGTTCAAAGGGCAACGTTCTCTACTGGAGTTTAGTATCATTGGTTCATTTCCATCATGTCTAATTTTTAATGCTACTTATTACTTAGGGTAAGCGATACCATTGTCTATTGATGGTATAAGTGGCGTACCATTTGGCATAAAGTTTCCTGAATATCTTTGGGGGCCATTTTTCGGCCTGCTGCAGTTATTTAGCTTGATATGACATTTCCAACTAATAGCCATAGACCCTAATACCCAGTGTCATTTCTATTTTGGTCCTTCTAAGGTTTTAAGTTACCTTCCTTTCTTAGGCTTTCTTTTTAAAGCAAGTTCTGAATTAGAAGTTTAGGACTCTTAATCAGGCCAAGAACCTTAAAATGTAAAATTTGCCAGCATTTCTAAGTTTTCCTTCTGGGGAAGTCTAAAATCTTGGATGAACTCAGTTTTAATAATGAAGTGCAGTCAGGGTGAGTGTTAGACCCTTATGACAAAATAAAACAGTATATCAGAGATATACCTGTATTTTTTGTCATGTTAAAATATGTTTTCACCCTTTATTTTTACTTTGGAGGATATGCAAATGTTAGAATCCACAGTTCTTTTCCCTGGAATTCTTCAGACCAACTCTCTAGTGTCTTGCTGGGTGGCATTTGCCTGGCTTTTAGCATTCTCTGCATGGAGAAGATGAAGGGGCGAGGGTATGCTCTTCAGTAGGTAAACTTTTCACTTCACTCTCCAAGGTTCACTTTTCCTCTTCTGTGGTTCTTGAATCTTCTGGACTGGAGCTTCCGTCCTTCAGTTTTGCCACAGAATAAACATCTCCTGCCTCTTGCCAGGGTGGAGGAGGGGAGCTGGAGGCGTAAATGCTCCTTGTGAAGACTTTTACCCAGTCTGTTTCCAGTACCAGGTCTCCCTTTCACCTCCTCGCAACCTTCTCAGTATCTGTTTTCCTATGTCACGTAGCCTGTTCTGGGGAACTCAGCAGGAATTCCTCTGCCTTTGTATTGGTTGCTGCAAGCACTTAGTATTCAGTGTTCTTTGCTCTCTGCTCTGTTAACTTCTCCATCTACTTTCTGTCTTTCCAGAATTTGACGCATTGTTTTCTGCTGTTGTCTTCTCTCCTGATTTTCCTTTTCTATTGATTCTCTTTTCTGTAACTCCCATTTTAGTGAGGTTTCAAATCAAAGTGGATATAAATGCACATGTTTAGTCGACAACATTTATCAGAAAATCTTCTGACAAATGTGTGGAGTTAGAAGTTCCCAAACTTCTCACAATGTGTGGTTTTGCATCTGTTGGCTTCCTTGAGCCAGCAGTTTAAATAAATGAAGAAAGGGACTGTTTTGAGTGACCAACTTAGCGATCTGAGTGAGGCTGCATAAAGTGGAGAGAAGATCCTGGTCAGGGATGGGCAAAGCTTGACTTATAATCTGCAGCCCACTCTCTAACACCAGAGACATATTCCAAAGGCAAATGAAGGGCAGAAAATGAAGAGGATTCTTGGTGCATCTACTTTTGTAAAAACTTCTGGGCCTACGTTTGTTTGGTGCTAGTTACTTAAAACTTAGCAAGAAGTTAATTCTGCTTCGCTATAGTAATTATAGTGAGGGAACTGAAGTTGAGTAGAAGGTAGAAGATATTACTACTGCTAAAAAAAAAAAAAAAAAGAAGAAGAAGAAAGTATTTTGAATCCTGGCAAAATATTGAGGAACAGTGATAAAGATACTATATTAAAGTGATGATTCTATTGAGGGCAAAACCCCAAACACCAGCTTAGAAGAAAGTTCATTTACCTTCTGATTTAATGTTCTGTTTTTCAGAGACATAACCTTGTAACACATCCAGAATTGCATTTAGTTTATTAGTTTTATAAGAAAAAGGACAAGTAAAGCTAATGGATGGTATATTCAGGAAAATAAAGCTTAGGATATTTCTTTGTGTTTATAAAGAAATGTACTAGTATCTGATATTTACTAAACTACAGCAGTCATTAATTACCATGAAAGCCTCAATTAAAAAAAAGTAGATTAAATTGCACTTATAGAATTATAGTAAATCAAAGCAGAAAATATACTTCTAAGATTATCTAGCTCAGTGGTTTCAAAACATGAATTTCCAAAGTTCTGGGTTTCTGTGAACGGCCTCAGGGGACCATGTGCAGGAATAGGTTACTAGGTAAGCATTCTGTTTATCTCACGGCAGCCCTGATTTATTTCTTTTATATATTGTACTTCTAGATAAGATTGTGTTTTAAAAGGGGCTTCATCTAAGTAAATACCATTTGTATCAACTGCTTTTTTGAAAGGTTACCAGTGATCTTTTTCGTCGCAAAATCATGTTCGTTTTTCAGCCCTTTTCTTACTGGATTATCTAGTGGTAGCCTGTACCGCTGTCCACACTTCCTTAAAAATACTCTCTTGCATGGCTTCATGCCATTTCTTCTCCATCTCACTCAAGCTTTTCGTCTTCTACTAGCCATTGAAGTTCAGAGTTTCTAAAGGCTCGGTATGCCGGACCTTCATTTTTTACCATGCTCTGCTCTCTCCCTTGAAATCTCTTCCACACTTGAGTTATTTCCCGTAAGCCTGACTCAGACTCTTGATTTCTGTTTAAGCTCCAGGTTTGTTTATTTAATTGCCTACCCTGATATCACCTTTTAAATTTCTCAAAAACACCAGAAACTCAGTATACTTTGAAGCTGAACTCCGTCCCTACTCCCCAAACAAACAAGCCAACATACAAACTGTACAAAATGATCCTTTCCCAACATTTCATCCCTCAGTTGCTTATATGCAGTTACTTGAGTGAGAAATCTAGATGTCATCTTTGACGCCTTTCCTTCTTTTATCCCTCTAATCCATCTCCAAATCTTGCTTTATCTCCTAAATCTCTCTTAAATTATTCCCTTTTCTCTCCATTACCACTGCCACACTCCAGTGACTTGTCATTCACTGCCTCTTGCCTGGACCACTGCAGCAGTGTCCTAACTGGTCCTGCAGCCTCCACTTTATCCCCCTCCAGTCTTTTCTTCATACCATATCCAAGTGGTCTTCCTCCTTAATCTCTAGTGATTTTCCCTTGTTTTCAGGTTAAAGACCAAACCTAGATTTGAAGCCAGCTTACTCTCTTCTTTATCCCATGCTGCCTTTTTGTTTCCCCTTGTGTTTTGCTGTTGATGTGAAAGTAACTGATATTTTTATTTAAAGGTGACTTAACTATATTACTTTATTCATAAACAGTGTTTTAAAAAATTGAAGTGTTAAGTTATACTTGCCAAAATATTTAAATATTTTGAGAAAAATGGGTATTTTCTTTGAAGAAGAAATTGGCTGTTTTCTTTGAAGAAGAAATTGGCTGTTTATTTTAATATGAACCTCTAGTCTTTCTAAGGCTTAAAGCTCAAACTTTGAACAAACTGAGGTGATCATTTTTAAAAAGAAGTGTCTTCAGATTGAATTTTCCATCTGGTTATTAGTCTATACCATAAACCAGATAGCTTTTATTAGACCCTTATATATAAGGTTTTCAGCCTTACGATTTCATTGACATTTTGAATTGCTAATCTTTTGTGGTTTGTTACCTAAAAATGAATATTTTAAGTTGGCCTTTGACATTTTAATATGCTATAGGTAGTAGATCTTTTACTTGACAACTATTAGATCTTTAAGTTTAATTTATAAAGTTGATAATCCTTGTTTGTTTACTAGCTTTTGCAAGCGGTTTTAATGATTTATGTAGCATAGTAAATTTTTATTTGTAGTAATGATTGATTTCTAACCTTTTAAAAATCATATTTGATTTTACTTTTGTCATCTGGAGACACATTTCTAGATAAGAATTTTTGTGCCATTAATACTCCCTCACTATGAAATAAAAACAGAATTATATGTAATGAATTGCAAAATAGAGGTGGTAATAAAAACTTGAAATATTTTCTTTGTTTTATTAAAATAAGACTTTTTCTTGTTTTATCTGCCAGCTATATTGTGATTAGTAAAACATAGAATTGTTTCTGTATTGAGTTTAGAGTATTTACTCTCAAGCAATAGTGATAGAATTGTTTTTTATGTTTTCATCACTATCTTGATTTTCTGTAAGGTGGGTCAGCTTGGTTTTATGTTTCACCCGTTAATGTTAATCAATTTGCATGTAAATAGAGTCAGCTTTGATTTTAATATTGCTTTCTTGTGAAATATTAATGTTTTTATTAAGTCTTTACTACTGCCAGGTATATTGAATGTTATGGATAGATTGTAAAATGAAAATTGGAATTAGTCTAATGTCTTGTCTTGAAGTACATGACGAATTAGAGTGGTTTTCCTCTGTAGCAGAGATGATGTTACCATGGTGAAAGCTTCTGTTGCCATGACATTTGCTTGCATATTTTGATAGGTCTTCAATTGAAGAAGGGCTCTGTTTCCTGGCAGACTGGAAAAGTGTCATTCTATCTTTCCCCCAAATATGTTATTTTTTTAATTGAGAAATATGTAATAATTTCCAAAGAATTGTAATAGTGAACTGCCAAGGAAGAAAATACACCTTGTTTAGTTTTATTTTTTTTTCCTTAATCAACTTTTGGAACACAGCAAAATATTCTTAGCTTGCTTTTGTGTAAGGAAGAAGAAAAGAGAAGAATATTATTGTTCTAGCTTTCTTAATAAATAAAACATTTGCTTTTCCATTGAATTTTGTTGACAAAATAAACAGCTGAAGAGGAATAATTTGTAATCAGCCTCAGCTAGATATAGATATATACTGTTACTGTACAACAAAAAGACACTGCTAATGATGATATATTGTTAGCAGAGAAAAGGACAAATAAATGTAAATAAGGATTTCGCAAAATGAAGGAATCAGTGAATTCCAAGAAGGTAAATATATAAAGTGCAAAATCAGTTTTCATATAAATGATACATGTTAAACACAGTGAATTAGGGATAGTTCTTTTTTATTGATAACATTTAATATTGAAAAATTAATGGTAGATTTTTTTTAAATTGTGTTTTACAGTGGTATATGTTTAATTTGAATTTTAACTAGATAATACAGACATTTAACATGTAGTAAGACAAATACAGAGAAGAAAGTCTCCCTCTCCTTTTTCTCGCCTCCCTCAATTATCTACTGTTGTTTGTTTTTAACTTATCTTCTCATAGTTTCTTTATGCATTTATAAGTAAATACAAATTTGTTAATACATTTTTATTCCCACTCCACTTTTCAAGGAAGGTAGCACATTATTTTGCACTTTGCTTTTCAGGATTTGTCCAGCCATGTATTTTAATGTATATTTTGTTAGTGCTCTAATTTGAGCATCTTGGGACATACTGGAATCAGCAGAAGGATAGGGCTTATTATTGATAGCTCCCATCCCTTATGCTTAGGGGAGTTCAGACTTCTAGGAGGAAATATTTTAAAACATACACTTTGTCAATTTAGAATAAATTTTCCTTTTGTTGTCAAAGTTCATTGATAACTTCAGTAGGGCTTTTTACTGGTAGACCAGTTCATTTTGTAAAAGCTGCAAATTTAAGTATTTGTAATGAGTACATCTTTACACCAGCTGTTTCTTCTGCAACAAACTATTTTCTTCCTTTCGGTATTACTCTCATTCAGCTTTTGAATATCAAATTAGGTGTGGCTTCCTTGGGGAAGCCCGGCTGATTCGGTGAGTGTGACTCTCCCCTGTGTTCTTACAATGCTCTTCTTCGTACCAGTACTAGGAGCAGAGAAAATTATTTTAGTGATACTACGCTGCATAGATTAGCAAAAAAGGAGGGTAACGTACTTGATGTATAAAGTAACTAGGCTGCAGATGTTACTTGTATCTAGAGTTTGATTCCCCTATCAGTAGACCACTTTTATTTAGACTTGTGTCCACCAGAGAAGAGGAGAAACTCTGTGAGAATCTGCTAGCTGTCAAAGTTAGTGGAATTTTATACCAGATGGCAGTAGTCTTGGATATTAAGGGAGAGTTAATCTTGAGCTTTGGAATATATTAGCTCATGCCTTCATCTAATAAATTGGGTGTCTACTGTATGTTATACACATTGCTGAGTAAGAAATAATAAAACTGGATAAAGGCAGGGTTTCTGCCCTCAAAGGGCTATGAAGAAACTCGACCCTGCAGCAGTGTGAGAAGAGTGCAGACTGATGGAGTGGCAGAGGCACCTTGGTGGGCCCAGGGAGTAGGGCCAGGATACTTTGGGAGATGGGGCCTGTGCTGGAGATGAGACAGGACAGATGGTTAGGTAGGCTTTCAGTGGGGCCTGAGTGGGAGAGAAGAGGTAAGTGGTTTAGGTGCTGAGGTTTATTCGGTTGTCTGAGCTCCCTCTTCCCACTAGACACGGCATTGCCAGTTGCTTGTCCCTCCTACTCACCGCTCCACACAGAACTAGGCTAAAAGTAATTAGAAAACAACTGACTTGGTTCCTTTTGGAACAGTTTTATAATATGAGATCATCTAACCCAACCTTTCATCATTTGCTTTCGGACAAATGATATAAATCTGTATTTTTTGTTAATAGTGGAAAGATTTCTGTATTACTGTGATTTGGGAATTTTTTGGACAAGTCTAACGATTTGGGTTATCAGTTAATCTGTAAAAAGAGGGAGTTTACTGCATGCTTTCAGTACCCCTCATTTTTCTAGTATTCTTACTCAGGTCTATTAACTGGTCTTGATACTAACTGGGTATTTTCATTTAACTTGTCTTTACCCCCAGTTCCTTACTGGTTAAAGTTTAATTTCATGTGTAGTTATATGGAACTGCGCAGACATGGAAAGTAAAGCTGAAGTTGCAGAGGTCTTTGTGTAACTGTATTTTTTCTGAAATTATTTCATTAGAATGTAAGCTACAGGTTATTTTATATTAAAACAACAGCAAGAAGAAATTAGACTTGTGAATCAGATAATAGAAATAGTAATACAAATGTATTTTTGAGTAGGTTTTCTAACCTATTAAGCCAAGAAATTGTATTAATTCTCTAATATTAAATTTTACTCTCAAATCACAACTTCACTTTCCATAAGTAGTAGTAAAACTTTCATAAGCAGATGAGAAATGTCAGCAAGCTTTTGAAAATGGAATTCTCCGTTTTCTTCCCCTGCTTCTTTCTATGATACTTCTCCCTACCATCTATACCAAGTTTGTGACTTTTTAGAAATGAAATACCAAGGGGTTGCCTTGAGCTATTTTTATAGGAGATCGACTCTTCACCTCCTCTACATCAACAAGAACAGCATAGAGCACTGGGCCAATTTAGTCTCAGAAAACTTGAGCACACTTCCCCTCAACTCAGGTATATTTGTGTTCTCATTGCGTAGAACTTTCTTGTAGCCTAATTATTCTTCAAAATTCAATTCATGCATTTTTCTTGTTCAAGAAAACTTCCTTTACCCCTGCCCCCTGATTTTCGTGTTTCTCTGTTGTTATTCCTCAGCAACTTTGTTTGTGTTCATTTGAGTACCTCTCTAATCTCTCTTGGAGGTTATATTAAAAGCCTCACTGTGGTTGAGCCCACTGTCTTGGGAGAATTTGTATCTTCCCCAACTAGTATGGTACTAGGCACATAGTAGGTAGTTAGTGTTGATTAGGGACTTTTCCTCCGTACAGGATATTTATGTGTCTTGTTTTGCAAAATAGGTGTTGGTTATTTGCTTCTCAGTGAAACATGGGCAAAAGGATATAATCAAGTCAATAAATCTAGAGTTGTTTTACTTTTCTGTCCAGTAGAATTACCAAAGAGGATTTTTTCTGCTTTCTTTAAAACTAAATTCTAGAAAAACAACAAAAATAAAACTAATATATGGTAAGGCCAGGGATCTTTCCTAGCTTCAGGATGTGAGCCTTCTGAAGAGGACAGTATGTCTCAGGTTTCAGTGCAGGGCCTGGAATATATATTACGATAACATAACTGCTCACATTTTACTAGTGGAAATCATAGAGTAGCATGGGCTACAAAGCATTTTAGGTATCTCTGGTTTAGATACCCTGTTTTTAGGCAAGCAAAATGCTATTGCATTTTTGCAAGTGAAATAGATGAAGCCCACACTTTGAATTTGCTTTGAATCATGAAGTTAGTAGTCAGTAGAGGCAAAGAAGAACCAGATATCTTGTCCTCTTTGTTGTTATTACTACTAGCTTCCTTTAGATCAGTTTCTCAACTTTGGTACCATTGACATTTTGGGTTGGATAATTCTTTGCTGTGTACAGCTGTCCTGTGCGTTGTAGGATGTTTAGAAACATCCCTGGCTTCTACCCACTAGATGGCAGTAGCTCACCCTTCCCTCCCCAGTGTGACAACCAAAAATGTAGGCATTGCCAATATCCCCTGGGGGGTAAAATCTCTAATTGAGAACCACTGTTTTGTATAGCAGGTGTATCACTTCTGCCTCCATTTCATTTTCTCTTAGTTTTAGAGGACTTCTTTGGCACATGGCCATCCTGTACCTCTAAGCCAGGTTCTGCTCTCATTTGGTAAACACTTCCTTAAGCATCTTACTTGGTTGCCTGACATCTGCATTCATTACATTTTTTCTTTTTAAAGATAATAATGGACATCTCAGGTAATATTGGTAATTGCTTTCAGACATAATCTATCTCTAATTTTTTATTGGACAACTCACCTGGTAAAATCAGATTTGCTTCTATAGAACTAAGTATTATATGTATCAATTAAATATAGCTTTGATAATTATTTTACTCTAGATACATGCTGGTGAATTTAATGAAATTAAAATTCATTGCTCCCTAATTATACATTGGAAAATGTAGCTTGAAAGGATGTTTTTGTACCCTTGTTATATTCAGCAAGTGTATTTCAAGTTTGAGGACTCACAAATATTTGTATTTAAAATGCTTAATTCCCTGTATTATATAATATCTTTGACCATATTATTTTGGGGAACTTGAAAAAAGGATTTTTAAATAGTTATTGATATACATAGTCTTTTGTGAATAGTGCTAATTTAAGTCATTTCATAATCTAAAATATTCTGTTTAAATATATAAATTTAAAAATACCTGAGACTAATATTTTATAAGTTTAAAATTTTTTCACTTTTTTATTTTTATTTATTTATTTATTTTATTTTTTTTTGCGGTACGCGGGCCTCTCACTGTTGTGGCCTCTCCCGTTGCGGAGCACAGGCTCTGGACACGCAGGCTCAGCGGCCATGGCTCATGGGCCCAGCCGCTCCGCGGCATGTGGGATCTTCCCGGACCGGGGCACAAACCCGTGTCCCCTGCATCG
The DNA here is from genome assembly GCF_964270905.1 of Leucopleurus acutus. Lineage (NCBI taxonomy): Eukaryota > Metazoa > Chordata > Mammalia > Artiodactyla > Delphinidae > Leucopleurus > Leucopleurus acutus. Next base: position 67,487,192 of record NC_139157.1, read on the forward strand.
GCAGGCGGACTCTCAACCACTACGCCACCAGGGAAGCCCATATTTTTAAAATTTTTTATCAAGTATTTATTGAGTATTTTACTAATTATTTTGTAGGCACATGATTAGACATGATTCTACTGAAGTAGAATTTACACTCGAACAGGTATTTAAATACATTTTACTCATGGGATCTATGTCGTTGCATTTATATTCGGTAATTCAGAACTACAGTATTTTTAAAATATAATTTCCTAAAAATTTTTGTCAGGCATTTCATTGATTTTCATAAAGGTGCTTTGAAATTCTCAGTCATGTCAAGTCTAGGTTTTCAGATTAATATAAATAGTTTGGTGTACAGTCAGATAAGGAATGACTTATGTACTTGAACTATTGCTGTGTAAAAGCAGAAGAGTCAGTATATGCTATTCTCCATTAGATGATTTCCAGAGAGAAGAATGTGAAGGATAGTTAGTAGCTATTTTACAAATAATAATATATTAAAATTACATTTAGAATTTGTTATTAGGTACCCATTATGAAATATTTTAAAGCTGTACAATCATTAACATTTCCTAGATTTAATAACTTAGATTGGTGTTGGTTTTCGAAGTGGTCTCATACTCGTAGTCATATAAATGAATAGAGAACGGAAGTAAATGATGTTTTGTTCGTACATGTGACATTCCCTTGGCAGCTGTTGTGAGTGGGGTTGGTGTGGGATGCTGACACTCCTTTCTCCCCTCACTCCTTTCTCCCCTCACTCCTTTTTACCCTTCACTACCATAGGGAACCACTCTTACTAAAAGGTCTGTGATGTTTCTGTCAGATAGACTTTATTAGAAAAAAGACTAAATTTTATTATTATTTTTATTAATGGGGTCACGACTGGAAAATTTAGCAGTTTTAACATTTATAAAAACATTTATATTCAGCAAGTCTAAAGAGGTTTATTTGTGATCATCCTGAAGGACATGTGTTACCTAAATGAATCTCTCAGGGCAAATAAATGGACAAAAACTTCCACTGAAATATTATATATTTGATTTTATATTTATTCATGTTTAAGCACAAGCCTTGGGGGAAGACAGTGTGCATTATGTTCTTAAATTTGCTACAGATAAAATGTCTTTCCTATCAACTCCAGTGGTTTGTCTTGCTTAGCGAAACTTGTTATACGAAATTTGTCATTATATGGACTTCTGTTTGAAATAAGAGATCCGATGACTAGGGTTTTTGCATTTTTTCCTCAAATTTATAAAGATCTGTTAGAATGCAATTTGACTCGTATATCTAAAAAATATTAGTAATGAGAACACTTAGCAGTTTTTCCTTCCTGAGTACCTTTCTCATAATATGGTGCGTCCCCCATAATGCCCTCGCTGAATTGACATACTTTCCTCTCCTTCAGGAGATTCTGTGTTTTTCTGCCCAAGTGTTTTGCTCATATTTACATCATGGTATAAGTCTGCATTAGTGAATATTACCCATTACTCAAAGTTTTCAATCTTAATTCCTCTATAATAAGTCCATAGCCACCAAAGTAAAAAATTTTCTCTTTTTACTATGTTCTAGAATAATTTAAAACACTTTTTTCCTATGCTGTAGTCTCTTTGATTAGATGGACAGTGTTGTACAACCATTTCCACAACTTTTACATCAGTGCAAAGAGAAGTTTTGTAACCATTAAGCAATAACACGCCTTCCGCCCACTCCCTCAATGCCCCCCGCCTCCACCCCCTGCCCTTGGTACTGCTAATCTACTTTCTGTCACTATGAATTTGCCTATTGCGGATATTTTATACAGGTGGAATCATACCATTTTTGTCCTTTTGTGTCTGGCTTATTTCACTTAGCATAGTGTTTTTGAGGATCATTTATTTTGTAGCATGTGTCAGAACTTCATTCTTTCTTGTGGCAGAATGATATTCCATTGTATGTATATACTGCATTTTGTTTACCCATTTATATGGTGATGGAAACCTAGATTGTAGACATGTCAATATCTGGGTCCCTGTTTCCAATTTTCTTCGCTCTACCATGTGCAGAGTCATATGGTAATTCTGTGTTTCAAATTCAGTTTTTGAGGAACTGTCATATTATTATCCATAGTGGCTGGATCATTTTATATTCCTTACAGCAACATACATGGTTACTAATTTCTTCACATCCTCTCCAACACTTGTTATTTTCCTCTAAAAAAAAAAAATTACAGCCACCCATATGAAGTAGTATCTCATTATGGTTTTGATTTACATTTCCCTCATGGCTAATGATACTGAGCATCTTTTTATGTGCTTATTCACCATTTGTATCTCTTCTATGGAAGAAATGTGTATTCAAGTTCTTTGACAATTTTAAAAATTGGGTTGTCTTTGTTGTTGAGTTGTAGGAGTTCTTTATGTATTTTGGATATTAAACCCTTATCAGGTATATGATTTGCACATTTTTTTCCCATTCTGTAGGTTATCTTTTCACTTTTTTGATATCTTGTGATGCACAAGTTTTTTAGTTTTGATAAAGTCCAGTTTATCTATTTTTTTTTTTATTGCTTGTGCTTTTTTTTTTTTTTGCAGTACGTGGGCCTCTCACTGTTGTGGCCTCTCCTGTTGTGGAGCACAGGCTCTGGACATGCAGGCTCAGCGGCCATGGCTCATGGGGCCAGCCCATGATCCCACGGCATGTGGGATCTTCCCGGACCAGGGCACGAACCCGTGTCCCCTGCATCAGCAGGCGGACTCTCAACCACTGCGCCACCAGGGAAGCCCTATTGCTTGTGCTTTTGATGTCATATCTAACAATTCACCACCAAATGCAAGATCATGAAAATTTACCCCTGTGTTTTCTTGTAAGAGTTTTATGGTTTTAGCTGTTATATTTAGGGCATTGGTCCATTTTTAGTTAGTGTTTGTATATGATGGGAGATAGGGTTCCAAACGTCATTCTTTTACTTGTGGAAATCAGCTGTTCCAGCATCATTTGTTGAAGAGAGTGTTCTCTCACCGTTGAATGGACTTGGCATCCTTGTAAAAAAAAATCAGTTGGCTATTGGCTATCAATAGATGAGTTTATTTCTGTACTCTCAGTTTTATTCCATTGGTTTAAATGTCTGTCCTTATGTCAACACCTCCGTTTTGATTACTGTAGCTTTATAGTAAGTTTTGAAGTTGGGAAGTGTGAGTCTTATAACTTTGTGTTGTTCTTTCTTCAAGATTGTTTTGGCTCTTCAGGGTCTCTTGTAACTGCATATGAATTTGAGGATTGGCTTTCCTATTTCTGTTAAAAAGTTGTTGGAATTTTGATAGAGATTGCATTGAATCTATAGATTGCTTTGAGTAGTATTGACAGTTTAGCAATATTAATTCTTCTTAATGGGTGTTCTGAGACCAGTCCCTGTGTGGAGGGGGTTTTCCACACCACCAAGCACTTCTCTGACACCAGCTGGGTGTCCTACAATTCAACTCAGTTCTGACACTGTCTACCCAGTGATAGCGTCAGATTCAAGAGGTTGAGGGCTCTTCAAAACTGTACTGCTTCCAGTTTCCCCACCCTCCCCCACCCCTTAACTTCAGATGCCAGTTGCAAGTTCATGTTATTATCTGTGCTTCTAGTTGACTAGCTGTAGATTGGAGCTTCCAAGGACCCTCTCCTTGGCCTTCAGACACCAGTTAAATTCCAGGTTGTTACCGGTACTTCTTACCACCTGACTATAAATCAGAAGTTCCCATGACCCCCTTGTCAGGTTCAGTTAGTTTGCGAGGGTGGCTCACAGTACTCAGAAAAATATATTACTTACTAGATTACTGGTTTATTATAAAAGGATGTAATTCAGGAATATCCAGAGGAAATAGATACATAAGGCAAGGCATGGGGGAGGGGCATGGAACTTCTGTGCCCTTTCGAGGCGCCCCCTCTTCCTGAATATCCATGTGTTCACCAACCCAGAAACTTTCTGAACCCCGTTTTTCTTTTTTGGTTTTTATGGAGCCTTGATTACACAGGCCTGATTGATGAAACCATTGGCCACTGGCAATTGATCCAACTTCTAGCCCCCCTCCCCTCCCCAGAGGTCAGAGTGGTGGGACTGAAAGTTCCAACCCTCTGATCACTTGGTTGGCTCCTGGCAACTAGCCCCCATCCCTAGGTGCTACCTCAAAATCACCTCATTAGCATAATAAAAGACCCTTATCACTCTCTTCACTTTGGAAATTCCAAGGGTTTTAGGAGCTCTGTGCCAGAAGTGGGGATGAAGACCAAATGTATATTTATTATAAATCACAATATCACTTTTCCTGTCTATGAATATGGGATGTCTTTCCATTTTTAGGTCTTTTTAAACTTTTTCAGTAATGTTTTGTAGTTTTCAGTATATAGACCATTCATTTCCTTTGTTAAATTTATTCCTAGATATTTTGTTCTTTTAGATGCTATTGTAAATGGAATTGATTTCTTAATTTCCTTTCTGGATTATTCATTGCTGTTGTATAGAAACAACCAATTTTTTGTATTGATAATAGCACCAAAGTATTACATTATTAGGAAGAAATTTAACAAAAGTTGTGCAAGACCTGTATACCGAAAACTACAAAACATTGCTGAGAGAAATTTAGGAAGACCTAAGTACTAAGTAAATAGAGAGATTTGAAGTGTTCATGAATCAAAAGATTCAGTATTGTTAAGATGTTATTTTTCCCTTAATTGATCTATTAATTTACTGCAGTCTCACTTAAAATCCCAGTAAACTTATTTTTCATAGAAATTGACCAGGTAATTTTAAAGTATATGTGGAGGGCTTCCCTGGTGGTGCAGTGGTTAAGAATCTGCCTGCCAGTGCAGGGGACACGGGTTTGAGCCCTGGTCTGGGAAGACCCCACCTGCTGCAGAGCAACTAAGCCCATTCACAACTACTGATCCTGTGCTCTAGAGCCTGCGCACCACAACTACCGAAGCCCGCGTGCCTAGAGCCCATGCCCTGCAACAAGATAAGCCACTGCAATGAGAAGCCCGCGCACCACAATGAAGAGTGGTCCCCGCTCGCCGCAACTAGAGAAAGCCTGCACGTAGCAAGGAAGACCCAATGCAGCCAAAAATAAAATAAATAAAAAATAAATAAAATAAAATATATGTGGAAATATAAATGCTACATTAGCTAAGAAAATTTGGAAAAAGAAAAACAAAGTTTGAGGACTTACATAACCTGCTTTCAAAACTTAATATAGAGCTAGAGTTATCAAGACAATATGCTATGAGCAGAAAGAGAGGCATGTTTATCAATGCAACAGATTAGTAAGAATAGAAATATATCTATATCTATAAACAACTGATTTTTGACAAAGATGTCAAGGCAATTCAGTGAGAGAAGGATAATCTTTTAACAAACGGTGCTGGATGAAATTGATATGCAACTGCCAAACAACAAACAGTCCCTTACTTCACATCTTATAAATAAATTAACCTCAAATGGATCATATACCTAAAAATAAGAGTTAAGACTATAAAATTTCTCTAAGAAAATGTAGTAGAAAATTGCAGTGACCTTAGGATAGGCAAAGATTCCTTAAAGAGGGCACAAAAAGCACAAATGTAAAAGTTTAAAATTGGTGATTTTGAAATGATGCTCAACATCACTAATCATCAGGAAAATGGAAATCAAAACCACACTGAGATATCACCTAACACCAGTTAGGGTGGCCATCATCAAAAAGTGAAAAGATAACTTGCTGGTGAGGATGTGGAGAAAAGGGAACCCTTGTGCACTGTTGGTAGGACTGTAAATTGATATAGCTCTTATGAAAAATAATATGGAGGTTTCTCAAAAAATTAGGAATAGAACTTACATGTCATTCAGCAGTTCCACTTTTGGATATGTATCCGAAAGAAATAAAATCATCTTGAAGAGACACATGCATTCGCATCTTTACTGCAGCGATATTCACAGTAGCCAAAATGTGGAAACAACCTAAGTGTCCATCAATGGATGAATGGTTAAAGAAAATAATGGTATACATATACAATGGAATATTATTCAGCCTTAAGAAAGAAGGAAATTCTGCCAATTGTGACAACACGGATGAACCCGGAGTACATTATGCTAAGTGAAATAAGCTCTTATATATATATATGGAATCTTAAAAAAACAGTCAAACTTAGAGTGTGGAATGGTGATTACCAGCGGCTGTGGGGTAGGGGAAGAGGGGAGATATTGATCAAAGGGTAGAAATTTTAAGTTATAAGATGAATAAGTTCTGGAAACCTAATGTATAGCATGGTGATTGTGGTTAATAATAAAGTATACTTGAAATTTCCTAAGGGAATAGATCTTAAATGTTCTTACAACATACACAAAGAAGTAACTGTGTGATGATGGATATGTTAATTAGCTTGATTGTGGTAATTATTTCACAGTGTATACATATATCAAAACATCATGTCGTATACCTTAAATTTTTTATTTCTCAATCATACTTCAATAAAGCTGTAAAAAATAGTTTATTTTGACTTCATTAAAATATATTCAAAAGAAATTGTTAAGAAAATGAAAAAGCAAGACAAAAACTGGTAGAAAATATTTGCAGTACATGTATCCAAACAAGGCTATTTATCCAGAACATGTAAACAGCTCTTCCAGTTCAATTATAAGGAGATAACCCAGTAAAAACAAGGGAAAAATTTTGAACAGACACTTCACCAAAGAAAATACACAGATAGCAGCAAATAAGCAAATTAGAAGATCTTCAACATCTGTCATTTAGAGAAATGCAAATTAAAATTATGAGACATACTTTAGAATTAAAAAGACCGACAATACCTAGTCCTAGGATGGATGTGGAGCAATTTGATCTCTCATGTATTACTGGTGGGAATGGAAGATGTCACTGCCACTTTGGAAAACGATTTGACAGCTGCTTGTAAAGTTAAACATACATTAACTATGTGACCCAGCCATTCTGCTGCTGGGTATTTACCCAAAAGTTATGAAAACGGATGTCCACACAAATGTTCAGACCAGCATCATTCCTGGTAGCCTAAAAATGGGAACAGCCCAGATATCCATCAACTTGTAAATGCATAAACAATTTGTGGTATATGCATAGAATGGAATCCTGCTCAGTTTAATAAAAAGGAACAAGCTAATATATGCACCAGCATATAGCAAAACCTTGTGTAAGAATTTCTTATGAATTCTAGAAAAGGCACAACTATAGTGATAGAAAGAAGGTCACTCTTGCCAGAGAGTTGGTAACAGGGAGCTGACTGCAGCTGTCAAGGGGAAACTTTTTGGGGGTGATTGAAATGCTGTATATCATGATTCTGGCGATTGTTACATGATTGTATCCATTTGACAAAATTCATTAGTTAATTTTATTAATTGTGAATTATCCCACAGTAAAGCTATTGAATAAGAAGGAACAAAATTTTAAAAAAATGATCAAACTTCCTTTAAGTTATAGTAGGATTGGAGGGAATAACAGGTTTCATTATTTTTCGAGACTTTCACAAACAAGTGTCTACATGCTTTGGCAGAAAAAGAGGCCATCAGTAAGATGGTTGATATCTAACTTCACTCATCAGTTAAAAATAACAAAAATTATATTCAGAAAAAAAGTGATTTTGCTTAATGAAAAGTAATTGATATTATATTTAATAAATCAAATGTTTAATTTTTTAGCTTCATATTAACTATTATCATCATTTTAATTCACTTTAGAAATATAAACCTGGTCGATGTGATGATATTTTGAAATGGAAGCCTCCCAGTTTGAATTCTGTGGATTTTCGCTTAAAGATAACAAGAATGGGAGGAGAAGGGTAAGTATGCCCCTTTGTTTCCCCATGATTTTTACATGAAATAATACCGTTTGCATAAGGCTTCACTGTTTACTGGGTATTTTACATATACTTTACAAAAAGAAAGTAAAGTACTTTTACGTATACTTTATGTATGTACCCATAAATCTATCTCATTTTCCCAGATTACTTCTTTGACCTATCACAGCTAACATGTTGGTAGCATCCTTTAAACTTCACTAATTTTAGTCTTAAAAGAAAGTTATTTCTAATGTAAAAAAATGAACTTTGTTTAATTGTAAAAGTGAAAATACATTTTACTTGAAAGTAATCCTGTTCAGTGAATTACAAATATAAGATATGATCATTAATATTATAATTGAATGTTTTGAAACAAGCCTTTTTTCCTTTGAAGGAAACTACTTCATGTTTGTATTTGGATAGCAAACACTTATCTATACTTTATTAGGGTAGGGTTTTAATTGTGGAATTACATTACAATTTTTCATTATGTTCATTGTGTTAATTTTTTTCATTTATTGGTTAATCTTCATTTTTGACTTCATTGATTGCTATTTTAGAGTAAAAAATGCTTTAGCATGAATATTTTCATTGTTTTTCCAAAGCCTTGTTTAATTTTACCTTGTTTCACAATTTTTTATGGCATCTCATATTAGTAAATACATAAGAACAAAACAAGAAATGTTTAATCAAGAAAATCATAAAGAGAAAGTAAATAAGATAACGCTGGCAGAGAGGTTAAAAGTGTACCAATGCATGCCATAAAATTCTTTTTACTTGCCAAAGATAAACCACAGGTTTATTTTTTTGTAGCTAATGGAATGAAGGATATACGATGAGTTATATGAATCCAGATTCCAGAAGATTAAGTCTCTTAAGAGACTGTATATTTTCAAATAAAGGTACTGTGTAGTGTGGTGAATCCTAACTAAAAAAAGAATTTTATTAAGTCATATGGGTATCAGTTTTCAAAAAATAGAGTAGTTAGTATTTTACATCCTTAAATAAGAGTTTGTGACTTAATAGCAAAGTACAGTTTAGCCAGAACAATTATCTGGGCCCCAAATAGTGTTATTTAGGTATTTCACTGTCTATTGGCCCGGTTTAATCCAAGGATAGATAGATAACTTTTGACTGTAGGATTGGATAGAATATGTATATTCTATAGAATAATATAAAAGATTAGATAAGAGAAATAATATTGGCAATCTAGAATATCTGTATGCCAGTTACTTTGTCAGGAAGAATAATCTTTAGTTTCCTGCTTATCAATACTTATCCAAAAATATTATTTCTCTAATTTAATCTTAGCTATGCATTGGTATTAACATTAATATCAGTTAATTTTTTATTAATTATTAACCAATATTATCAATATTATATTATTATAACACTATTAACTACTAATAATATGAATAATTAAATATTATTAATCAGTATTTTCTTGAAACTTCCCCAAAACACATTCCGCCTCCCCCCCATATATATAAAATATCTTTGGATAAATATTGCTAAGTAGTAAGCTCAAGATTATTCTTCCTGACAAAGTGTTGGGTATACAGATATTCTGGGTTGCTGGTTCACTTTGGAACCTCCACATCAAAAGTCATGCAAGCTGAGTGTAGGCTTATATGTTTTTCTGGAAGTGGCTTAGAGAAGACCACCACTCTTCTAAACAGTGGCAGCTGAGGGATTAATTCAGATGTTGCCGCCTGCATCTTCTTCTTCTTTTTTTAATTCTTAAAAGTCACAGGTGAATATGGTTCTTTGGAAATAAGGCTTCAAAGGTGAACTAAAATTTGTTAAATTGCCTCATTACTAAATCTTTTATTTTGCCTAAATGCTTTATTTATAATATTTAGTTAAGGAGTATAAACCCTTGTGTGTTTCTGTTGATTGTTTCATTGAGTTTTGAAAGGTGATTTTGTTTTGCTTTTTACAGATTGTAATTCTTAGCAACACTTAAAAGCTACATGAGGCTAAATGTAGCATGTCCATTTTTCTGTGTTAGAAATGATATTATTAATTTTTTCCTTCCATTTGTCCATTGCAATTAAATATAGCAAAGTGTAATTCAGTTTAGTAGTTTGTCATTTGCTTTTATTCTTAGTGTGTTTTAAAATATATATTTAAAAATTTTACCTATTTGAATGGCTTTTTATTAAAAAAATGAATTATTTTTGATTTTAGTCCTCTTTAAAACACACCACAATGTCAGCATTTAAGGTGATTTTTTTGGATAGCAATATGCAAGTTACATTGCTGTAGGTACCTGATTTATTTATGTAACATGGGTGTCAGTTTTCAAAAATGGGGTATTTAATATGAAATATAAAATGATAATTATGACGTAAAATACATATTATTCAGTTAGCTGGAGTAATATGCTTTTTTTCATGGAGAGAATGTTATGTATTATAGCAGTTTTCATGAAATAAATGAGCTTATATCTAATACTTATGTTAGATGCAGTATGTTAGAATTATGAGAAGTATGCCTGTAATAGTTTGAAAGGAGAGTAGCTATGTCTCTGAATCATAAGAATTGTAGCATGTGATTAGTGAAGTGGGGCTAAGATACTAAAATACCATGAGATGTGATACTATACATAGAGAATCCTAAAGATGCTACCAGAAAACTACTAGAGCTAATCAATTAATTTGGTAAAGTAGCAGGATACAAAATTAATGCACAGAAATCTCTTGCATTCCTATACACTAATGATGAAAAATCTGAAAGTGAAGTTAAGAAAACACTCCCATTTACCATTGCAACAAAAAGAATAAAATATCTAGGAATAAACCTACCTAAGGAGACAAAAGACCTGTATGCAGAAAATTGTAAGACACTGATGAAAGAAATTAAAGAGGATACAAACAGATGGAGAGATATACTATGTTCTTGGACTGGAAGAATCAACATTGTGAAACTGACTCTACTACCCAAAGCAATCTACAGATTCATCGCAATCCCTATCAAACTCCCAATGGCATTTTTCACAGAACTAGAACAAAAAATTTCACAATTTGTATGGAAACACAAAAGACCCCGAATAACCAAAGCAATCTTGAGAAAGAAAAATGGACCTGGAGGAATCAGGCTCCCTGACTTCAGACTATACTACAAAGCTACAGTAATCAAGACAGTATGGTACTGGCACAAAAACAGAAATATAGATCAATGGAACAGGGTAGGAAGCCCAGAGATGAACCCACACACATATGGTCACCTTATCTTTGATAAAGGAGGCAAGAATATACAATGGAGAAAAGACAGCCTGTTCAATAAGTGGTGCTGGGAAACAGACGGCTACATGTAAAAGAATGAAATTAGAACACTCCCTAACACCATACACAAAAATAAACTCAAAGTGGATTAAACACCTAAATGTAAGGCCAGACACTATTAAACTCTTAGAAAAAAACATAGGCAGAACACTCTATGACATAAATCACAGCAAGATCCTTTTTGACCCACCTCCTAGTGAAATGGAAATAACAAAAATCAACAAATGGGACCTAGTGAAACTTAAAATCTTTTGCACAGCAAAGAAAACCATAAACAAGACAAAAAGACAACCCTCAGAATGGGAGAAAATATTTGCAAATGAAGCAACTGACAAAGGATTAATCTCCAAAATTTACACACAGCTCATGCAGCTCAATATCAAAAAAACAAACAACCCAATCCAAAAATGGGCAGAAGACCTAAATAGACGTTTCTCCAACGAAGATATACAGATTACCAACAAACACATGAAAGAACGCTCAACATCATTAACCATTAGAGAAATGCAAATCAAAACTACAATGAGATATCATCTCATACCAGTCAGAATGGCCATCATCAAAAAATCTACAAAGAATAAATGCTGGAGAGGATGTGGAGAAAAGGGAACCCTCTTGCACTGTTGGTGGGAATGTAAATTGATACAGCCACCATGGAGAACAGTATGGAGGTTCCTAAAAAAACTAAAAATAGAACTATCATATGACCCAGCAGTCCCACTACTGGGCATATACCCTGAGAGAACCATAATTAAAAAAGAGTCATGTACCACAATGTTCACTGCAGCTCTATTTACAATAGCCAGGACATGGAAGCAACCTCAGTGTCCATCAACAGATGAATGGATAAAGAAGATGTGGCCCATATATACAGTGGAATATTACTCAGCCATAAAAAGCAACAAAATTGAGTTATTTGTAGTGAGGTGGATGGACCTAGAGTCTGTCATACGGAGTGAAGTAAGTCAGAAAGAGAAAAACTAATACTGTATGCTAACACATATATATGGAATCTAAAAAAAAAAGGTCATGAAGAACCTGGGGCAAGATGCAATAAAGACACAGACCTACTAGCGAACGTACTTGAGGACATGGGGAGGCGGAATGGTAAGCTGGGACAAAGTGAGAGAGTGGCATGGACATATATACACTACCAAATGTAAAATAGATAGCTAGTGGGAAGCAGCCGCATAGCACAGGGACATCAACTCGGTGCTTTGTGACCGCCTGGAGGGGTGGGATAGGGAGGGAGACACAAGAGGGAGGAGATATGGGGATATATGTATATGTATAACGGATTCACTTTGTTATAAAGCAGAAACTAACACACCATTGTAAAGCAGTTATACTCCAATAAAGATGTTAAGAGAAATGAAAAAGAAAACCATGAGACAAATTAATTTCTTTTCTTGATTGTGTTCCTAATATTTCTACAAAGCTTAGTATAGAGTGGAATGTCTTGAAAGGTATAATGTAAATACCAATCTTTGAAAATGTCTGCAATGATTTTTTTTTATGATGTCTTAGGCTTTCAAAGTATGGTTTTGAATCTCCCTTAGCTGCTGTAATAAAGTGGTTATAGTATAGATTCTTGTTAGATTAAAATTTAATGCAAATAGAAAAATCTATTAACTGTCCTGTTGATGGCATTTAAAAGCTAAACTTTGCTCTTTTCCCTCCTTATAGTACCATTTCTGAAAATTCAAGGTATATTAATGATGATTTATCATGGCCTAAAATAACTTGTGTATATCTTAGCAATTTACATTGTGTTGAGCTTTACAGACATACAATTCAGATTTTCAACTGAAAGCTATACATTGTTTTAAAATTATTGTGGGTTTATATTAACTAATCTCCAACCAAAAATTGTGGTCTTTGGGCTTTCCTGGTGGCGCAGTGGTTGAGAGTCCGCCTGCCGATGCAGGGGACGCGGGTTCGTGCCCCGGTCCGGGAGGGTGCCACATGCCGCGGAGCGGCTTGGCCCGTGAGCCATGGCCGCTGGGCCTGCGCGTCTGGAGCCTGTGCTCCGCAACGGGAGAGGCCACAGAGGTGAGAGGCCTGCGTACCGAAAAAAAAAAAAATTGTGGTCTTTGTGAAAAGCTAGAATTACAAAGGTTGTCTGTGTTCTGGAGAGTGCAAACTCTTGAGTACGATGTCAGTGACTTATAGGGAGCTGTATAAACTTATTATTTGTATAGCATAGTTTAGAGCCCAGATTCTAGAGTCAGGCTGCCTGGGTTTAAATCTTCTTGTTACCTGTGTGACCTTGAGCACAGCCCTTGTTTCTGTGCCTCAGATTCCTCATTGGTAAAATAGGAATTGGCCTTGTAAGACTTTTGTGAGGTTTAAATGATCTAATATATGTAAAATATATATTAATATATATAGTAATTATATATTGCTGTTATTTTTGTTGTTTTCAGTAAGGTAGATTTAAAAGTCCATATTCCCGTTTTGCCGATCCTACAGTTCTGTTGTTTGCTGAACTGTTTAAATTCCACTTTTGTTTGTGAATCATATCCTGTTTGATTCCAATCCCTGTTAATTTTTCCCTTTTAAAATGCATATATCTTCAATTTATTTGTGTAATTAATTATAAATTGTTGAACACCTGGAGAGCAAGAAATAACAGAAATCACAAAATTTTTATGTATAGAATTTTTTGGTAACAAATGTCTTAAAATAATGTTGACAATATGTATAGTGGTTAAGAACATGGGTTTTTGGCCAGGACTGCACAGAACCAAATCCTAGCTCCACTACTTCCTTGCTGTTGTTACTTAATCTTCCTCATCTGTAAAATGTCCACAGTAATAGTGATTAGCTCATAGGTTTGTTGTGAAGATTTATTCATATTCTATATTCAGTTGCAGGAGTGAACAAAGTAAATATGGGTTCTGCCCTTATAGACTTTACAATTACGAGCTACTGGCCTAAAATGCAAAAATAGTATTGCTTTATGAGGTTTTGTAGGATTAAATATAAGATGCATCTTAACCAACTCAGGTCTGGGCATTTGAAGTTGAGAAATGCTAGCTTAGTAAGTAGCACGATGAAGTAAGTGAAATCAACTACATGATTCTACTTGAAAATATATGAACAAGTCCTCTTAACTCTGCTGACTAAAGTGTTTTTTATTTCATTCTGCTCAGATTTATTTAAAGAAAAGAATAATCTGATTCTAATGCTTACTTGAACAGGTGTTATTATTTATTTATTTTTTTTTGCGGCACGCGGGCCTCTCACTGTTGTGGCCCCTCCCGTTGCGGAGCACAGGCTCCGGACGCGCAGGCTCAGCAGCCATAGCTCATGGGCCCAGCCGCTCCGTGGCATGTGGGATCTTCCCGGACCGGGGCACGAACCCGCGTCCCCTGCATCGGCAGACGGACTCCCAACCACTGTGCCACCAGGGAAGCCCCAAGTGTTATTATTTTTAAGAAAGAAATTATAGTGGTAAAATATTCAGACTGCTGAAAAAAATGTTCTTGTGTACGAAAGGATTAAGTCAGCAAGAATATAGCTGATAAACTATAGGGGGGGAAAAGAGTCTTATTTCTCTGCTGAACAGAGCCAGTTTCTTTTTTCCCCCTCTGTTCTATTTTGGAATGAAATGCTTAACTCTTTTATTTACAGTTTATTAAAAGAATTATTTTAAATAAATGAAATTAATTAGAGTTAACAGCACTAATATAACCAATATTATTACATAGTACACTTAGTAACTGAGCTATTGGCATATAGCTAGCTGGTCGGAGGGGTATAACAATGGCTACTTTTATTTTTTAGCAAATGGCCCATGGTACCTGCTTTGTTTATCCTATTTGAACATATTCTCATCATGCAAACATTTTTTAAGACAAATGCTTCCTTGGGTTTCAGTCTTTTGAATGGTTAGTGTATCAAGTTTTTGATTATGCTGTATTTCCAAGTGGGCCGGATGAGGGAAGGAGAAGCTGTGGCTGGCTGTTCAGTTCCTCTGCCCAGCTGTCTATGAGGTATTAGTGATTCTTCTTAACCCTTTGATTTTGTCTTCCCTACTTCCTACAGAAAATCGTTCTCAGGCCATCTACCAAAAATAAATATAGTCAAAGCACCTAGGAGAAAAGGAACATGTGGTTTACAAACTTGTGCTTCTAACGTCACTGGAGTCAAAATACTTTTTTTTCACTTGTTAATTTACTGAACAGAAATTGGTATTACCTTTGTTTTATCATTTGGTTCTTTGGCATTTAACTATTTATTCATTTCAAATTATTCATTACAACGAGAACCTTTTGCTTGTGTCATTTGTTCTAATTTAATGTATGTTTTACTTAATTGCAATTTTTCTAAGTTAGCTTTTACGTTATGAGGAGCTTGTTACCTGGGAGATATCCCTGGGGAATATTGTATAGATTAAATACTAGTGTAGTTCCTACTTTGAATCACATCGGAGAGAATGTGATTCAAACTAATCCAAGCAGCCTGTGAACATAGTATTTTACTATAGACCTTCTTGAGTTTGTATCGTATCATAAAGGAGAGTCACTCTCCATGCCATTATATTAGTCTACTGCAGAAACAATTGTGTTTATAACAAAAATATTACTAAGCCTTAGTAAAATGAAATGCTTATGTTTTAGTCCAATGGCTTATATTTGATATAATTATGGATGGAATTTTAAAAATTAGCAATTTGTTACAGCTTGTGGTATTAGGATTTGGCCTTGAGTATTGATGAAGTTACTATAAATTTATTGCTGAACATCCCAAGTTCAAATCTTGTTTATATATTATGGGTAAAATGAGGAAAAATTTGAGCTTTTTAGCCACTGTGCATTTCTCTGTTTAATGCAATTGTGGAATAAATTAAATAGCTCTGATTATTAAAATAATTATAAGATAACTAGTGATAGAATTATATTCTTGTAACTCTCACAGTCTGTTTTGAACCAAGCCATTTAATTTGGTTTAAAGAGTTAATTATGACAAGAGGATATTTAATATCCTCTAGCATATGACAGCTTCAAAATATAAATATGGTAATTTATTGTAAAAAGAAGAAAGCTAGGGCACATCATTGTTAATGCAGTCCTTTTATCTCTGGAAAATGGAACTCATATTAAGCTTTGAATCTCAAGGGAAAGGATATGGGGGAAGGGTATGGAAGGAGCTCATTTTGTTCTTTGTGTACATCAGAAAACTATCTTAGCAAACTGGACTTCCAAGTGTTGAATAATGGGATAGTAAGAACAATTATGATCCATGATTTTTGCAAAGCTTCATGAAGTGGTGTTGCTAGTGGTTGTTTTCAGTATCTTACTTTTATTATATTGGTACCTGTTATATATGACCTTTGTTTTCAAAAAATTATACTCAATTATATGTAGGAAACGTATTTCATTGTGTAATAACAGTTTAAGCTTTAGATTTTCTAAATGCACATATACATACCAGCATTGTTCAGGGTAAACACTATAGATTTAGCAATTGTATTTATAGTACATTACCACCTTGTAATATTTTAATTAGAAACCTCTATCAACTAGAAGTTTTCTATATCTGCAGCTCAGAGATAGTTCATGTTCATGCTGATAAACAGAAGTCATTGCAGGTTTCATACGCATGTTTTCAGTCATCAGAGGAAGTCTAGATTATGCAGCTTTTTAAGAAAGTACATTCTGTTTTTATTTAATTGTTTGAGAATTGATGATCTAAATTGTAGTAAATTAACATGTTAGTATCAAAAGTATTTTTCCTGACCATTATACAGTGACACGAGTTCCTCAGATATCAACAAATTTACCTCTTCTGAGTAATGTTTTAACTTTCATAACTAGAGCTGGACTGTGTATTATTTAGATTTTAAAATTGCTTCAGCATTTAAATACGGATTTATAGTAGAAAGTATAGACCGTATTACATAGTCTCAGGGGAGTTTAGAATACATTAACTGTAAATTACATGAATTCATTACTAAGAAACAACGACCTTTATTCATCTTTTTCAGAATCTAATTTATAAAAATGAAAAAGAAATCACTATCCTCTTTGTCTTCCATTTACTTTTGGACTTTCGGCATAGTAAGTAGCAGTGCTAGTTAAAACTGATTAATGATCACTATTCAGTAACCATTCCTTGAAAACCATCTGTGTGCAAACCACATTGTGAGGTGCTGGGAATAAAAAGATGGGTAAGCCCTATCCTGAAGGTATGAGTAGCTTGACTGGAGGGACAGATGTAGATAAATATCAATGTGACAGATGCTGTACTCTCAGTGTGAGTAAAGTACTACAGAAGCCCAGACAATCTTATATTACATATAAAATATTTTAATTGTCAATAATAGTACAATGAAGGTGCTATAGAAGAAGGTTCATTTGAGTAGAACTTTGTAAATACATAGGCATGGCATTCAAGATATATAGTCTGAAAAAAGTCATGAAATTACATGAAATGTTTATCAAATCATTAGAGTTTATGGAAGTGAACACTTGAATAAAGTAGGCTAGGACCAGATTGTGATAGACCAAGAAAAGCAGAGTAGAGAATTAGGACTAACCATGGAGAGTTAGTGACCAATAAAAAGAATTGATATTATCTGTGCTTTAGAAAGTAACTGGCTAGAAGATAGAGATTAATAACATATTCTAATCAGTTTCACAAGCCAGAAACCTATAAATCATCTTTGTCTACCTTACCTG
This sequence comes from Leucopleurus acutus, assembly GCF_964270905.1. Taxonomy (NCBI): domain Eukaryota; kingdom Metazoa; phylum Chordata; class Mammalia; order Artiodactyla; family Delphinidae; genus Leucopleurus; species Leucopleurus acutus. Next base: position 67,504,953 of record NC_139157.1, read on the forward strand.
GTTATCCAGTGAAGTCCTGTTAGTTTTTACTTCCTAGATAATGCTTAAATACGTTGACTTTCTTTCGTTCCCTAGTCATGATCTTAATTCAAACAAGCATTGTGTTACCTGGACTACCGAAATAACCTCTAACTGATCTTACCTTACTACCCTTGTTCTCACGTAGTACATTGTCTGATGCTAGTAGACATTACTAGAACTCTGTTAGCTTTTTTCTTCCCACTTCTCTCTTTTTGGTTAGTGCTTGCCTGCTGTAGTAGGTTGAAATGTGTCCCTCAAAAAGGTATGTTGCATGCTCTGTACCTGTGAGTGTGATTCTGTTTGGAAATAGGATCTTTGTAGATGCAATCAAGGTATAAGTGAAGATGAGGTCATACTAGAATAGGGTGGGCCCTTAATCCAATATGACTAGTGTCATTAGAGAGATGTAATTAGAGGGGAAGAGATATAGAGATGCATGAGGAGAGAAGGCCATGTGATGAGGGAGGCAGAGATTGAAATGATGCAGCTGTAAGCCATGGAATGCCAAGGATTGTCAGCAAACCACCAGAAGCTAGGAAGAGGCAAGAAAGGATTTCTCTCCCATGGATTTCAGAGGGGGTATGGCTATGTCAACATCTTTTTAAATTTTTAAAAAATTTTTGGCTGTGTTGGGTCTTCATTGCTGTGCATGGGCTTTCTCTAGTTGTGATGAGCGGGGGCTACTCTTCATTTCAGTGCACTGCCTTCTCATTGCGGTGGCTTCTCTTGTTGCAGAGCACAGGCTCCAGGCTCGCGGGCTTCAGTAGTTGTGACATGCGGGCTCAGTAGTTGCGGCTCAGGGGCTCTAGAGCACAGGCTCAGTAGTTGTGGTGCACAGGCTTTGTTGTTCCGCGGCATGTGGGATCTTCCCGGACCAGGGCTTGAACCCATGTCCCCTGCATTGGCAGGCAGATTCTTAACCATTGAGCCACCAGGGAAGCCCCCTCTGTCAACATCTTGATTTCAGACTTCTAGCCTCCAGAACTGCGAGACAATAAATTGTTGTTTCAAGCCACCCAGTTTGTGGTACTTTCTTATGGAAGCCCTAGGAAACAAATACACCTTGTATATATTGTTTTACCCTTTAACTTTATTCTCTTTCCTTATATTTTAGATTTATCTCTTGTAAATAGCATTTAGCTGTATTTATTATCTTTGGTTATATTTTATCTTTTAAATGGAGCATTTTATGTTTTATACTTACTTAAATTAATCAAAAATATGAAAAATTTTCACCATCTTATTTTGTGTTATTTGTCCTACCTTTTCTGTATTTATTTTCTTCTTCTTTCTTGCCTTCTTTTATTTTGGTAGTTTTTTCTCATTTTTTTCCTGCTCAGTTTGAAGTTGTGTTCTAGAAATTTTACTCTAGAAATTTTAGCATGTGTATTTAACTCAGTAAGTCTAAAGTTGACATTTTTACCTTTCCAAATAATGTACTTTTATTCTACTCACTTCTTTCCAACTTATGTGTAATTATTGACTTTTTTCCTTTTTATTAAAGCCCACAGTACATTATTGTTTTTATTGTGTACAGCCAATATTTGATTACTGTTCTTATTTATTTATAACTTCTTTTGTTATGCATCCCCTCTATTATCTCATACCTTTTGTGTGGAATTATTAAACTTCTGTCAGTAGTTATATTCTTTAACATTTCTTTTAGACTCTGCTAGTAACTAATTTCCATTGTTTTTATGACAGTCTTTAGTTTACCCTATTCATTGGACATTGAATTTGAAGTAAACGGTTATTTTTCCTTTAGCATATCGATGATTTCATTCCAGTGTCCTCTGACTTTCAGTGTTACTGTTGAGAAGTCAGCTGTCAGTACAATTGTCTCCTTTGAAGATAACCTTTTTTTCTTTCTGTTTTACTTTTAAGAGCCAATCATTGTGTTTAGTGTAGTTTAGATTCACTGTGATGAGTCTAGATATGGATTTTTGTTTTTCTAACTGAAATTTACTTGGCTTCTGGAAAATACGTTACATTGTTTTTCATCAGTTCTGAATATTTCTTGCCATTATTTATTCAGATGTTACCTTTGCCTCATTTCTTCTCTCCTTCCAGAACTTTGGTTGATTCATCTGATAAACAAATAAATATTAAGCACCTTCTCTTTGCTAGTAACTGTTTTAGGAGCTTGTGGTACATTCTTTTCTTCCCAACTCTGCCCTGCCATTACTGTTTTCAGGCCCACCATCAAACATAGAGGCAACAGGTTTCCACAAACTTCTTCACAGGTGCCCCTGAATGGTCCCTGGTTAGTGACTTTTCTCTGATCCTCCAATCATATCCTTTGTGATCTGTACTCCTTAGCTTCTCCTACAGTGGTATAAGGTCTGATCCTTATAATAAATTCCTGATGCCATATCACTGGAAGGTTCTGATCCCCAGGTTAAACCATAACTGATACATAGAGCTGACAGGTGTGCGAGAAAGGGAGAGGAGTCAGGGAGTCAAGGATTTTTGCCTGAGCCATAGGATGAAGTTGCCATCATCTGAGAATGGAGGAGAATGTGGAAGAGTGGGTTTAGGAAGAAAGATTGAAAGTTCAGTTTTGAGTATGTTGAGTTTGATATTGTAATAGTTAACCATCTTCATATGTCAAGTAGCTGATGAATATAATGAATTTAGAATTTTGGAGATTTATTTTGGACACTGTCAGTATATGGATGGAATTTAGAACTATGAGACTGGATGATATAGCCAAAGGAATAAATGTGGATAAAGAGGATGAAGGATTGAGCTTTGGGGCCTGTCAACATTTTTAGAGGCTGGGAGAAGATGAATCAGCAAAGAAGGTTGTTGGAAAAAGCTTAGCAAGGAATTGGAAGTAATGACTTTGGTCAAATAATGCCCCAAAGTAATGAGAATTGAAAATTCACCTTTGGATTCAAGTTTAGTTTTTTGTTTTTTTTTAAATATTCAGCTTGTTTTCAGAACTGGTATGATGCAATTTGTATTTTGTACCACATTTTTATATATTCTAACATCTGTCCAGAATAGTTATTTTGTTCCACTGATCTTTCTGTATTGAGAAATATGTTGTACTCTAAAATTTTGAATTTGGCAGGTTACCAATTATGCTTGTCTTTATTTCTTGTAAGAATATCATAAACATTTCAAATTAAAATTCCTTTTAATTTGCTAACTTTACTCTTAAGTGAATTATAATCACCCATCACTTTGGGTATCACTTAGCCAAACTTTGGTCTGTTGAGGTAATTCTCTTTTTTCCCCCCATCTGTGGGCTTTGGCTATTTTCTTTTTATATAGTCAATCCAAATATATATTAGAAAAGAAAAATATCAAAGCTCATCATTCAGTTTTGAAGTTTAGTTGCTAAATTTTCTAATAATACAGTGTTTTGAACCTGGTACCAGAACCTATACTTAAGTTGGCTAGTTATCATCCCCTATCTTAACTGTGACAAGGTCAAGCTGAAGTTTCATGGGAGGCCAATTTCTAGACTTTCTGCTTGGCCACTGGCTCTGAAGAGTAGACTACAGTGGTTTTCCTTATCAGGGACTTTCGTCCTGATACATGCAACTTTGTGGATCTCCTCTGAGGAAAACTGAAGAATATTCTTCATTCTCTGAAGTGCCATATGTTCTGACTTTGGGGATTTGCATTAATTAGATTCTGACCATACCTATATCATGCAGCTCTTCCACCTCTTACTTTTTGCATCTGAAAAATGAGAACATTGGAAAGATGATCTCTAAAGTCACTTTCTGCTCTAAATTTTTGTGATTGAATATATACAATTGATCCTTATTATTCACAGATTCTGCAGTTGCAGATTCACCTACTAGCTAAAATTTACTTGTAACCTTGCAGTGCTTTCACAGTCATTCATGGATATGCACAGGGGGGAAAGACATTAGGAGTCATCCTATGTACACGTTCCCAGCTGAGGTTGAACAAGGCAATGTACTGCTTTCTTGTTTTAACTCTCATACTGCAAACAAGTGTCTTTTTTTTGTGGTGCTATGTTTTTCACATTTTGGTGATTTCACTGGGCCTCCAAGTGTAGCGCTGAAGTGCTGTCTAGTGTTCCTAAGTGCAAGAAAGCTGTGATTTCCCTTTCAGAGAAAATGTGTGTTAGATAAGCTTTATTCAGGCATGAGTTATAGTGTTGTTGGCTGTGAGTTCAGTGTTAATGAATCAACAATATATATTAAATAATGTGTCTTTAAACAGAAACACACAGAAAACAAGGTTATATGTTATTTGGTTGACAAAAATATGATCAGAGGATTGCAGGAACCTAATGCTGTATTTCCCCTAGAAGCAGTGGTTCCGTATTCACTAATTTAGTGTTCCTGGTGACGTTATAGAACATAACTACTGTGAATGACAAGAATGACTGAATATTTTTTCTTTTATCTTGTCCTTATGCTCCTTGGAATAATAAGCTCTTGTTCTGTTTCCCCTAGGATCTATCATTCTGCATATCAGCAACATTTAATAAGTACCTGTCTACCCCTCTAGGTCATCACAAAGCACCGAGCTGATCTCCCTGTGCTGTGCTACTGTTTCCCACCAGCCAACTGTTTTACATTCAGTGGTGTATATATGTCCATGCCGCTCTCACTTCGCCCCAGCTTATGTTTGTGTTGTATACAATGTCCCTGATTCTTAATTGTACTTAGTGGGAGGAATAGAGAAAAGTTTGTCTGCTCTGTCTTCCCGGAAGCAAAGTCCCAGTAACATATAATTTAATTTATAAAATTTAATTATGCATAACCTTTTAAGAACAATTGATATTGTAGTTGCTCACCAATTACTTATTGAATTGAGTTAAAAGTAGTGCATATTCTTTAGGAAGGCTGTTTGTCTCCATCCAAGAGCTTTGTGAATTGAGAAAAGGAAAACGCAAATAAACACTTGTAGCATTTCTACCAAGTTAGTTTTCAAATATATCAATTTCTATACCTTTTCATAAACATAATTTATAATTTAGATGAGGAAAGATTGGATGTATTGTATTGACAATAACTTCAGTCTTTTCCTGTCATTTCCATTGTTAACTTGTTCTGTTACATTCAGTTTATCTTGGATGATCATTTATCTTTTAATTGTGCTGTGGTTTGTCAAATGAGCCTGGGCTTTTATTACATAACCACAGATCACCTCTGGAGCTAGTGAGCTGGTCAAAGTATGTATTCTAAATTGTAAGTTGTCACTTTGATGTTACTCCACACCCTTTGAAAGATGAAGGTGCAGATGAGTCAGGTGATTTTCAACAAATGCTACTAGAGTATTCAATTTAGATTTTAAGAAGTACATTTTAAGACTCTTCGGTTTGAATAATGACTTAAGTTTAAATTTTAATTGGACTGAACGTTTTCATCATTTTTTGATTTTCACAGTATTTTACCCAGTTAATTAAAGTCAGTAATGTCTTCATGAGGTAGGACAGTTATCTCCATTTTACAAATGGGAAAATTGAAAAATGTCATTTAGTTATGACTTATCCAAGAGCATTCAGTGAACTGAGATTAGAACCAGAACAATAGACCAAGATTGGAATTCTAAATATATTTTTTTTAACCACTATCTTGTGTTGAGTCCAATAGACCATGCCATTAACCAAATTAAATTTATATATCTTTCAAAATGAGAGCAAGGGGGGAAAGGGGTTATCCAATTAGAACTTTAGCTTCAGACATGGTCTGTAAATGTCTAATTTTTCAGTCTGATGCATCAGGAATGTTTCATCATTATCATATCCCCTTTTTCATATGCAGCATAATAAAAAGTCCATAATACAAGACAGTAATTTCAAAAAATATGAATTTCTCCTTAAGAAATATGATAGTTATTTGAAGTTTTTTACAATTTAAAGGAAAACTGAAAAATGTGATATGTATAACAAACATATAAATATAGTGCATATCCTTGCCATTAAATATATTACATTTCTACACTTTATATATTGCACAAATGCAATTGAAAATTTATGGTAGGTTTACAAACTGTCAATGCTTATCATGTTAAAGACTACTAACTGTGTAAAATAAGTTGGAACTTGGAAACTGGTTTGTTAAAATTAAATTTCATTCCATATTAGTCTTCTGTTAGTTTGAACTATTTATATAGAATATTTTAGAGTAGTTTGTTATAATATGTTAGGAAGAATTTATTACTAAAAATTAAGCGTCTGGGTTCTAGATTTAGCTCTTATTCTGCTAAATATATTGATGATGGAAGCATATTTGCAGATTTGTCTTTGGGAATTAGAATCTTCATATAGCAGTTCATTATTGATAATGTAGCACCACGGAGATTTCTTCTCTGCTAATTGTTTTCTTTTCACCTTTTCTTCTTTTGTATTCTATTGTTAAAATTCTAATCAATGCCAGGTAAAATTGGGTAATAATGTATTGCTTTCCAATTCAGTGCTTCTCTTTTTCACAGTAGGTTTTTGTTTAAAATGACTCCGTTTGAGGTGATACTAAACAAGTTAAAAACTAAAGTCTGTATCTCAGTTGTCCAAGATTAGGAATACCTGTAACAAAACCAAGTTATTATAAACTTTATTCCTCACTCCAAACTAATTCTCCTCTACCTTGGAAGTCCCATAATGTTTTGTTATTGAAATTTGCTTTATTTTGCCTTACATTATTGTGAGCTGTTAACTTGACCCCCAGAGTACCTCATAAGTTGTTTTACACTGCCTGTTCTCAGGTAGATGTTTTGAATTGAACTCAGTTCCCTGAAGACAAGGCAAACACGTGACCCCTTTCTGATATCTGGTTTTTAATATGGATATGTTGATTTTGTTTCTGTTTAGCTTGTTTCTCATTAGGCTGTCAAATTACATATTTATTTTTAGTAGTGTCTATTCATAGTCAGTTTTCTTCACCTGGTTAGAATTATTAAGATTTTGTTTCCCCAGTAATCTTCTAATTTGCATGGTGAAAAATCAGATGATCACTGGTCAATTATTTTAAAATATAAATTGCATTGTAATACATGCCATCTAGATGACCAGTCTAACCAGAACAGTGCCTGCCACATAGTAGGTGCTCAAAGAATAAATAAATGGATGAGTGAGAGAACTAACAAATGATTCTTATAACCTTTCTGTTTAATAGTTTATCCACTTAGATATTTATAAGTAAGATCACTGTGTTCAAGGATTTGTTAAAAATCCTTAATTTTAATTTAAACTCCTTAGTGCCAAAAACTGCATCTCTGCATGAACATGCCACATGAAGCCTGTTAACTTTATTAAGATGTACCAAATTAATAGTTATCCAAAGTGAGTTGATAGGTTAGGGCCCATTGAACAGAACTGCATAGAATTGTTAATGAGATATAATGTGTGTGAAGGGCATCTATAGACTGTAAACTACTACACAAAGGTTAGTTCATTTATTAGGCAGCTTTTATTATTAAAATGCAACCAGTAATACATGCTAAATAATACTACTGTACTGTAACTACCCTTATCAGAATATGCAATATATAGTTGAGCATATATACTGGATTGTATAGATTGTCAAGGTACAGACTAAGCTGTATCTTATTCTTGGCAAAGTGTCTTTGGGTGTTCCTAAATAATAAAAAAATACAATTATATAGAAAAATTACAAAGAAATAACTAAGTAGATAGTGTGTAATCTTGATAGATGATTATTAGAAAGCAAATTTCTAAATGCCAAAGCTGTAATAAAATCTTTTTTTGTAATTGAAGCTTTGGGGAAAATCATTTTGGATAACATATTAGTAGTTTGGGTTTATTTGTACAAAATATTGAAAGGCTGAACATTGAAAGATTAAAACTTGTCTCAAGATTATTCAAAAAACAAGGCTAGATTTCTTTTTTCTTTTAAGTTAGAAATGATGAAGGAAACAAGTAAAATGGTTTATTTCTAGATGAAAATGTATTGTGTCATTTCCACCCAAGAAAACATTTAAGTGCATTACTAATATCTGGTTTTTTTTATCTTAAGCCAAAAGAATTCACTAAGAATAATCTGACTTAAAAAAATCACTATGAAGTATGTTCCTTAGGTTAAAATTTTGAGTCTTTGGAAACCTATATAAGTTTTTTCCTAACTTGTTCAAGGAGAGAGAGTGTAACTTTTTCTTTAAAATTTTCCTTTCACTCATGTTATTTTGTTGTCCTCCTTACATTTGTATATAATAGGATAGTACAAAGTGCCTTGGATTTATTATTCAATGGAAATACGTCCTTTCAGAGATCATTTGCTGTCTAGACTTCTATTTACCAGCAGTCATGAACAGATTGTACTTTTCTGTTGAGATTAATATGGTTGCAAGGCAGCATTTAAAAAAGAGAAGAGTTTTAAATATTATGCTTGGAAAATATGAAGGACAATTAAAATCCGGTGTCTAACACATAAAAGAGCCATTTTATGCAAATACCATCTTTTATTTATATTTTGGTCCATTTATGATAGTAAATCTATTGGTCATTTTTTTTTAATAGTTTAAAACCTTTATTGTGTAGCTAGGGTATTAGAAATGGTCCATAGAAAAGGGCTTGTCTTAACACATCAAAGAAGTGCCTCAACTTTGGTCCCCCAAACCTACAATAGTGCTTATGTTCTATGACACCCTCCTTTCTATAGGGTTTTCTGTACTCTGTGTGAATCCTAGATTCTCTGTAATTTCTATCAGTCATTTTTTTTTAAGAGAAAAGGATAAAGGCAGTAGTCTTAACCTTTAGACCACATATAGTGCATTTAAATACACACGTGTAATAAAACCTTGTTACTTTAGATTTGACTCTTTTGGAATTCTGGATGTAGTTTGTACACAGGTTGAGTAGAAGTTCACTTTTATTGCTTAACAAATTCATATTATAAATACATTTTAGAAAGTATATTTAATCTTAGGGTGTCTTAGTTAAGGCTACTATAACATACCACAGACTCGGTGGCTTAAACAACATTTATTTCTTAACAGTTCTGGAGGCTGGAAGTCTGAGATCAGGGGGCCAGCGTGGTTGGGTTCTTGGTGAGGGCCCTCTTCTGGCTGTGTCCTCACATGCCCTTCCTTGGTTTGTGCCCTAGAAAGCAGGGCTGTTACCCCTGGGACAGTGGTCACTGAGGTAACCAGGCAACTAGGGTGAACTGTGCTGGCTGCAGAAGCCCTCCTGTACTCAGTGATGCAAAAAATGGATTTGAAAGAAATAGTTTGTCACTGTGGCATGGAAGAGAGAGCTCTTGGACTGCACAATCTGAAAGGCTACCTCCTTCCCCCAACCCTGCCTTCACTGGAACCTCCTGCCTGGTCCAGGAAAATCTTAAGCTCTTCAACCTGAATTACAATATGATACAATATTGATATGGTGTCAATTCGAACGTACTATTGGAAAAAAAAAGAAAGAAAAAAAAACATGAGAAAGAGAAGCAAATTTTACTGGGAAATGAAGTCTTACCTGGTGGACCCGTGGAGCCTGAGTCCTGGTCCTTCTGTGTATTCAGCGTATTCTATTGAATTATGGAGCTTGATGTTTTTGGTGTCTTTCACTAAAAATTAATATTCTTGAGGGTAGAGTCTATTGTTCCAACGTAAAACATAGCACCTATGGCTTTGAAGGCCTTTTGTACGTTGGAGAGGGTGTGAATGCTTTAGATAATAGCATTTGTCATGATTTGGAAAATGACTGCCTTCAAAGTATCTCTAAATTAAGGTAAAGTGATATCAGCTAGAATTTCACCTAGTTTGTAGCTCCATATTTCAGAGGACTGTTTAACTCTCTTCTGAGAACAGTTCTTACCCATTTCCTTGCCTGAAAGAATGAAAATCCTCAGACTTCTTCACTTGTCCTCTCCCTCACCCTTTCTACCCTCTTTTCTCTTCCGCTAAGAAGTCATAAAGAGCTCACTATAATAATTTTCTTAATCCTTTGATGAAATCACTCTGTTGTAGATCTAGCTCTGCTTAAATCAAGTGATGCTTGTTCCCTGAAACGTGGGAACAATGTTCAACCTTTATTTCTTTTTAGCACATCCAGTCAGCACCTTTATGCAGTACAAAGATAGTAGATATAAGATAGATCTTTTGCATCTTATATGTCAGGTGTAATTCCTAATTTTTTTCATAGCTGTGACTAACTTAGTGCTTTGAAAGTATTTTTCATTGGTCGTAACATTTGACAGAATGAGAAAATATATAATTCAAACTTTTAAGATAGAAGAACCTAGAGGATATGACCACTGGGTTCGCTTTTTCCTAAATGGATTTCTACCTAGCAAATTTTGTGAGGGAGGAGGAATAGCAAGAGTTAATACCTGTACTGTTTATGGAGAGCAGTCTTTTTCCTTCTCTTACTGATATTATATCCTTTATGAGATCAAACGTAGGAAAGAAAGATGCTTGATATTGTCTCCTTTGGCTGGAGTATTGGTAGCAAGGTTTGGAAGCACTTGTTACCTGGTTCTATACACACAGCATGTATATCTTTTAAAGTTAGAAATTAAGAAGGCTTTAAGGATTACATTCTTATCTTGGCATCTTTTATCCTTGGCAAAGGCCTACTGTGCTACTAGACATTTTACATTTTAAATTTTCACAAATCATAGTAGAGTATCATTGATTTCCTACATGTATTTTTAAAAAATTGACTGTGAAAAGTTTATTTTCATAGAATAATAGTCACTCAAAACTAAACCCCATTCTTAATTCTTTAAAATAAATTGTAACTGGAGGAAAAAAATTGAGTCTTAGAGGGTAGGAGTTTTGTCTCTTGGGTCTAACAGTTTGCAAATGCAGAATAGCAAACTTTTATGAGGAAAAAAATCTTTAATGTAAAATGTGTTTCTTGATCCCATGGGATTCTGGTAAATCAGCCATACTTCTAGGCCCTCTATTATCTTCCCTATTCTTAGAACAACCGTTGTGAACTGATTGATGGAAATAGAATCTGGATGTATGGGATTAATCACAGTCTTTCTGTCTTGTTTAAGGCTCTTTAGATAGCGTTTCTGTGGTCATTACTTTTGAGCTAGATGTTTTTAATTTGTTTACTCATTATTCATAATTGTTTTCTGTGTAGCATCCTGTCTTTTGATATAGCAGATATTTTATTATAGGATTAGTCATCCACAGATTAGCCTAAATCTACTGTTAGTTAAAGAGGATTCAGGGAGAGAAAAGGTAAATTTGGAATCATATTTGCTTCAACAGTGATCTTTTATATATCTGATTTGGTAAACATGGTTTATTACTTTATATTATAGATGTATATATGTATAATTTATATTTGTTATATGTCACATATATATTACACATTTATTTATTGAAGTATCATCTCCTCAGAGGACTCTTGAAATTATCACACTTGACCCTTTATCTTCCTAAATGAACAAGGGACTGTTCTAAGTAAAACTTAATGTTTTAATCTGGGGATCTTTTTTTTGATAATATTAAGACCAAGTTCTGAATTCTGCTTGGGGGCAGTGAGCTTAACAGAGAGGGACAGTTAGTATTTTTTATTTTTTAAAATTTTATTTATTTTTCCAAAATATTTATTTATTTATTTATTTTCGGCTGCGTCAGGTCCTTGTTGCGGCAGCAGGATCTTTAGTTGCAGTGTGCAGGCTTCTCTCTAGTTACAGCATGCGGGCTCGATAGCGCTGTGGGCTCAGTAGTTGAGGTGTGCAGCCTTAGTTGCCCGCACCACGTTGAGATCTTAGTTCCCCGACCAGGGATCAAACCCGCGTTCCCTGCATTGGAAGGCGGATTCTTAACCACTGGACCACCAGGGAAGTTCTAGTATTTTTTAAATAAGACCACTGTCATTTCCTTCTTCAGTAATAACTATTTTATTCTGATAAAATTAGGAAGAGAATGGTGGATTCCATACAGTTTACTTATTTATTTTTTTAATGTGAGAGAGGCTATGAAGTGTATTTTTTCTAACAGGAAGTTCACCTGTTCAAGGGTACTGTGTGCCTACCGTGTGGCACTTGCCTGTGAGTTCCAGGTGGGGATAGAGGTATTGACTTTGAGGACCCCTAACAGTTTAGAGAATTTGAAGCATTAACTGGGTAGTTAGCCTTTCTATTTTCCCTACTCTTTTACTTAGGACGCTTTTCATAGATTGTATTAGTTTTCATATCTTTTCTGGATAGCATATTTCTTTGAGATGCATGCTCACTACCATGATCCTGTTTGTTACTAAACTAAACTTTAACTTTTCTCATAAAATGGGGTTAATATTAATATCATTAATATGAATTATAACACACCTCGTAGAGTTACTGTAAAGATTAAATTAATTGAAGTCCAGTGTCTGGTACACATAGCTTAATAAATATTAGCTGTTAGTATGATCATTATTATAATTTATTTTACAAATGCTTATGGAATATCTTACTAATTACCTGGAACAGTGATAAGCAATGTGAGGAGTATGGAAGAAATACTAAATGTTGTTTTTCCACAAGAAGTTATAACATAATATAGATGTGATAAAACAAACACATGAAACAGCAGTGAACTATGTATGACAATATATAAATAAGGACCAAACTGTGTGGCACAGGTTGTTGATGCTGCAGAAGAATTTGGAGCAATGATAAATCAGTGAGGGTGGGGCAATCAAGGTAAGCTTCATGCAGGAGATGGCACTGAAGCTGTGTCTGGAAAAATGGGTAGTACTGGAAAAAGATAGAAGGGTATTTCAGGTGGAGATGACTGGCACATTCACAAGACAGTAAAGAGGCAGAATTGGTGAAAGCAGAGGCCTCCAATTGCTGAGTGATAAGGCAATCAGAGAATAAAATCTAAGTCCTTGTCTTCGATTTTAAGCACCTTAATAGCAAAGTTTTATATTGAAGCTTTTTCAGCTCTTCCCTTTTATACATCTAACTATATAAACATGTTGCCATCATGTTCCCATATGAATGATGACATGTCACTTTCTTCATGATGGCATGACACTGTATGCATCAAGTCTTCTTTATTTCTGCATGAGAACTTCTTGTCAATTTAATTCATTGCGTTTGTTTGTTATTGCAATCAGCATCAATTTCTTTTCTTTATTCCTGCCTCCTTTTTTTGTTAGAGCATGATGGCTGTTTCCTCCTTTATTTCTGCAAAACATCCTTTTGGGGAAGAGCAGTGAGAAGGAAGAGTTATGAAATATTAATTAAAAGAGAAGAAAAGTTACACTAAAATATTAAATATTCCTATAAAGGAATTATAAATAATGTTATTTCTAATATATTAACTCTGTCTTATAAAGAGTCCTTGTGTCAATGGATTCTTCTCCTTTCACAGTGCCCCTAGCACCCAACAACTCTCCCCTCCCTGCCTTAAGAGAGATGTATGAAGAATCGGTAGCTTGAAGTGAACTATCCTGTTTGTGGTCGGTTTACGCTTGTTCCATTAGAAATTTCATTTCAAGCTGTATTATATGTATGGGTTTGTTTTTATAATAGTGTGTTTCATAGCCTGGAATGGTTATAATTGAAAGTACTGTGCTCTTCATAGTTATGAGTAACTACATCATTTAAGTTTCACTTTGATTGTCAGATTGCTTTTAAACTATGGTTAAAACTTTCAATAAATACAAGTTTGGTAGATACTTTATAAGCAACACTGGTAGGTAGTTTATAAACAATATTATACGTACTCTAAGAAGAAAATGAAGCAAAGTATTTTGGATGATTTTAGTTATGGCAGTAGCACATAAATAGAATCTAGTTTGCCATTTCTCTTCAGTATGTCTTCACTTTAGACTGCCATACTTAATGTTTTGAGTACCTCTCTAGTGAGTGACAAACTGTTGAAATTTTAAGTACTTACAGAATAGTTAATTTCCTCAGTAAGCTGTGTGCCTTTAGATTTTACTTTTATTTGTGCCTTGTACACATATGGCGTTATTTCACTTTATTTTAAGCTACCTTGATTTTGTCTTACTAAATTATATTTTACCTTATAAAACAGTTGAAATGCGCTTGCCATTTTCAGGTATTGTAGTAGAATTCTACTTAAAAACAGTAGTAGTTGGGGCTTCCCTGGTGGCGCAGTGGTTGAGAGTCCGCCTACCGATGGAGGGGACACGGGTTCGTGCCCTGGTCCGGGAAGATCCCACATGCCGCGGAGCGGCTGGTCCTGTGAGCCATGGCCGCTGGGCCTGCACGTCCGGAGCCTGTGCTCCGCAACGGGAGAGGCCACAACAGTGAGAGGCCCGCGTACCGCAAAAAAAACCCCAAAAAACAGTAGTAGTTGAAAGTGTTTTTTTAGCTTTCAATTTGCTGCTTGGAACCATTTAAATTACAGAGTCATATTAATATGCCCTTCTTACATGCCATCTAACAGGAAGTCTATCAGTGCTGCTGCTCATATATAGTAACATTTCTTTGTAGCCATCTCTAGATTTCTTACATATAATAGATAAATCCACAGTGTCTTCCTTAGGGAGGTATGTGTTGTTTTTTGTTTGTTTTGTTCTTTTTCTCCTGTGTGTGTGTTTTTTTTTCCTGTATTTTTTTACTTACCAAGCAACCATTGATCACTCACCTTGTGTCAGGCACTGTACTAGAGGCTTGGGATTATAATATAAAATGTTATAAGATTACATTTCACGGCATTTGATAAGAGAATCTTGAAAACTTTTAGCAGTGGTTCCAGTGTTGGGTCATATTTTGAGGGCATGCGCCTAAAGGAAGTCCCTGAAGACCAGTGTGTGGGTTTTCACTTAACATGCAAGCCTCTACTTTCAGGGTTTAAAAGTCTTTAGTAGTCAGAAGATTACTACAGTACATAATTCCCATGGGTCTGTTATAGAATTTGCCAGTTTGTCTCCGTTTCTTGTAGTTTAACTACTTCAAACCTGCTGCTGCTTTAAGACTATGAGTTCCCGAGGCAGGGATCATCGTTATGTCTCTGATACCTGGCCTAGAGTCTGACATATACTCTAAATAATTGATGTATAATAAATGATTCAATTTCATAAAGAGAAAGAAGATGAGGAAGAGCCAAGATTGAATAGAGGATTGAGCTAATTTCCCTCCCTTGTTGACTCTTTTTTTCCCCCGTTGCTCCTTTTAAAGAAGTAGGCCATGTTGGCTGAAGTTGTCCGCATACCTGAAGAGGTTGGCCAGAGCTTTGCAAGTCCCACACTGATTTTATCACTCAGCATTGATCATGTTGTGGGGAATTAATTATCCTTAACCAAACGTCTTAATTATTAAGAAGTGAGATTTAAGAACAAAGAGCCAGAGGAAGAGAAGTTTGATTCTCAATTCGACCTCTTACAAGCTGTGTGTCCTCAGGCAAATTAGTAATTTCTGTTAGCCTCCAAATCTATTAAATGGGAATAATAATGGTACCTAACACATGGGATTCTTTGACAAGATTAAATGACAATCCTAAATTCCTAACACTAAAGGAGTATTCAAATTAAAATTAATACCAGAGAGAAGGCCGATATAATGTAGAATTAAGCTTAGCACAGGGCCTTGCACACTGAAGGTCTCAGTAAGTAACAACTGTAATTATTATGGTTTTCGTGGCTTTGTAACCATCAGCACTAATTTATAGTAATACAGTCGACCCTTGAACAGCACAGGTTTGAACTGCTCAGATCCACTTATATGTGGCTTTTTGACTTCGCTGAGGGTCAGTGCCCCTAATCTCTGTATTGTTCAAGGGTCAACTGTATATCATTACATATAGATGTGTATGTACACACATATGCATTAAATATACACATATATGTACATACTCAGGTCTCTATTTGTAGCAACTCATTTCTAACTACTCAGAAAGTTATTTAGCCCTTAGAAGATTGTTTTGTGACTGTGTGATCGAAGGAAAAGGGTTAGGTTATCTTGAGGGATATTTCATCCGGAGCTTGGAAAATTAGGTCTTCCACAGTAGTACATGCTTTTCTGGCATCCAGATAACTCCTCTCTGCTAATTGTGTCAGTCAGTCTCTATCCTCTCCTCTGACTATCTGTCTCTTTTTCTCCCTCTTTTCTTACATGTAGACATGCATTGACTATATACATTCTGACAGATTTATACTTTTTAACTCTCTTATCTGTCATTAACATTAAATTTCAATATTTCATACAAGGCAGTTCATTTTTTCTTCTTTTTAAGACATGCCGTGTTTTGGAAATATGCTTTGGTCATTCAGTGTATTCAACTGATTTAGACTGAACAAATGTTAGTTAAGTACATACATTATTTTATTTAATCCTCAAAACATTTCTGTGGAGTTAAGTCATAACCGTCTGCCCAACAAAATAATGAGGCTACAGAGGAGTTAAATGAGTTGCCTGAAGTTACACAGGAAACAAGCACCACAGTTGGGAATCAGACATACAGTGTGATTTCCAGCCACCCTTTCCACAGCACCATAACAGCCTTAACAAAAAGGACCTAGAAATCTTCATCTATGAGTCAACTGTCTCAGGGTAGATTACTTCCACAAATCTTATCCATTCTGTAGTGATTTTTAGTTGACTCAACTTCAGAATGACCATTCCTGCCCTTGTAACCCTCCTTGTTAACTGGCAGAGTGGGAGAAAACAAAAGATTGCAGGTCTTTGAGAAGAGAAAGAATAAGTGTTAAAGTTGGGAAGGTATCAAGTAAGTGGAGGGCTGGATAGTTTTAGCAAGGAATGAGAAGGAAAGCTAAGGATGTATGTATAGAAATACAGATGAATTGAAAGATGGAGAAACTTGTACCTCAAGACTGGATCTTCTCCACTCAGTGAGAAATAAAAGTGGTTTTTGGAGTGAGAAGAGAAAGGGATGGTCTGGGGAGATATAGAGAAGGAGGAGGTCTGGAACAGTCTTTGTGGGATTCAAGAAGAGAAAAATGTTTGAAGTTGTTGAGAGACTTGTATCTTAGGAATGGATATTTTTGGGGCTTTCTAAAACATAGAACGTACCTTTTAGACCTTTTTTAAAAATTTTTATTTTATTTATTTATTTTTGGCTGTGTTGGGTCTTCGTTGCTGCACGTGGGCCCTCTCTAGCTGCGGCGAGCGGGGGCCACTCTTAGTTGCGGTGCGCGGGCTTCTCATTGTGGTGACTTCTCTTGTTGCAGAACATGGGCTTTAGGTGCACGGGCTTCAGTAGTTGTGGCATGCAGGCTCAGTAGTTGTGGCTCGCGGTCTCTAGAGCACAGGCTCAGTAGTTGTGGCACACGGGCTTAGTTGCTTCGTGGCATGTGGGATCTTCCCGGACCAGGGATCAAACCTGTGTCCCCTGCACTGACAGATTCTTATACACTGCGCCACTAGGGAAGCCCTAAACCATTTTTAAGTGTACAAATCCGTGACCTTAAGTACATTCCCAGTGTTGTGCAACCATAACCACTGTCAATTTCCAGAATTTTTTCATCATTTCAAACAGCAACTTTGTACCCATTAAACAATAACTCCCTGTTCCTCTCTCACCTTGGTCTCTGGTAACCGCTATTCTACTTTCTGTCTTTTTGAATTTGACTTTGCTACATACCTCATATAAGTGGAATATATAATAGCTGTCCTTTTGTGACTGGCTTATTTCACTTAGCATAATGTTTTCAGAGTTCATCCATGTTGCAGCATGTCAGCATTCCATTCCTTTTTAAGACTGAATAATATTCCATAAACAAGATGTATACCACATTATGTTTTCCAATTGCTGATGGGCATATGGATTGTTTCTACCTTTTGGCTATTGTGAATAATGCTGCTATGACATTGGTGACAAGGAATGGGTTTTAAAACTACATCCTAAAAAAGCCGTATGAAATAACTATGTGCTTATACTTCCACACTGCTTAATTCTTTCTGAAAGCCTGGTTAATTTATTTGAGGAAAAAGATAGCATTGTTTGACTACCCCTCATGGATTTGCTGAGCACATTCTAAGGTTGTAATGACCATAACCCACTTCAAGAATTCACATCAGTCACTTAATAGAGTGGAAAACATGAATGGAAAAGTATTGTGATTATTAGATAACCTCCATCTCGTGTTTTGGAAATAATTGAATTAGTTTCACCGTAAGGACGTGAGGGTCTTTCAGTCATTTATAAAATGTGGTCCTAGACAGCTTGGTAACATTTACTTTATATTCACGGCTTTAAGAAATGTTAAGATTATCATGCTTTATAGCATTGCCAGCACTATCTGGTGATGTCTTTCTTATGGATATCTCATGATTTCCTATTGTCAGGCCAGCATATGAGATTCTGGAACTTCGTCTTGAATATACTTAGACTAGATTATAGCTGTCACATTACTGAGGTTCAGCTGTCTCATGCATTATGTTAACTTTTATTAATTGATTAAGGCATATGTCAAGGGTAAATATAATGATTTATAAGCAAAATAATTGATGTGCAATATGTTATTCTGGTCATTTTTAAATTTGAAGTAATTAAAAACAATTCTGCAACTATATCATTAGTTATCAGTGTGTTTTGAACAGATATCAAAATAAAGAATAAAATGAATCGTTACAGTTCAAATTCTTTTACATGAGCTATTCAGCTAGGTAAGAATTTCCTTCAAGGGCTTTGCAAACTAAACAGTCAGTAAGTTACTCTGTTTGAACAAAAGAATATACTGATTGAATTAAGGCAGGAATTGTCTGTTAACTCAAAATAGGCTTATTCATGTTTATAAGTAGAGTCATGAAAATGATAAAGAATTAACTACAGCAAGTCCCCTACATACGAACGAGTTCCGTTCTGAGAGCGCATTTTAAGTCCAATTTGTTCGTAAGCCCAACAAAGTTAGCCTAGGTACCCAACTAACACAGTTGGCTATATAGTTCTGTACTGTAATAGGTTTATAATACTTTTCACCCGAATAATACATAAAAAATGACCAAACACAAAAAAATAAAGAAAACATTTTAAATCTTACAGTACAGTACCTTGAAAAGTACAGTAGTACAGTACAACAGCTGGTATGCAGGGGCTGGCATCGAGTGAACAGGCAAGAAGAGTTACTGACTGGAGGAGGGAGAGGAGATGGGAGATGGTAGAGCTGAAGGATCGTCAGCAATAGGAGGCAGAGGGCAAGCTGCAATTTCACTCACGCCTGACTTGATGGAATGCACATTCACATCTTTGAAAGTTTGCAACTTGAAGGTTCCTATGTAGGGGACTTAACCATACTTTAAAAAATAAAGATAGCTAGTATGTACCTAGCAATGAAAAAATACTAATTCAATACCTACCAAAATCTATATTTAAAAAAAGGGATGCATATATAATATTTACTAGAGGAGTATTCAAATTAAAATTAATAGTAAAGAGAAGATCAATATAATGTATATTCTATCAGTGAGACACTTAGGCAGTTCTCTGTAGTTTTGGCAGTTCATGTGTCAGCAGTTTGTGGAGAGTTCTATGAAGCTGAAATTCAGATTTGAAATAATTCTTTTCAGTGTGGAATATAACAGTCTCAGTCATTCTGGGGTCTGTGATTTAAAAAAACATTTCTCTCTTTGATTGATCATAGCTATTATTGAAATAGCTGGTAACGTGACATGGTGCTATAATTTAGACAGAAAAAAATGGAATTGTGAATTATATCCACTCAGCTTAAATCTCCCTGTTTCTTGTCTCCACAGTATCTTTTGTACTTTTTCTGCAGAAATGGCCCCATAGCATAATGTTCCTACATTTTCCCAGGGGAAAAGGAGGATGTCACAGAGTCTTGTCTGAAGTATACAAGGGGAACTTGTACAACAAAAATATAGGGAAAAAATAAAATAAGTTTCAGAATTTCCCAATACAGGAAATGAAAGTTTTATTCATTTATTTTATTTATTAATCTTTAAACAAATGTGCTTTACATATACATCTTGGAGTCAAGGATGTGAAAATTTATGGATATGATGATGATTCACGTAATTTCAGATGTTTAGATTTGAGGCTAATCCCTACATAAATCATTCTCCCCTCTCTTCTTTTGTAGGTTAAAAGTAAGCTATAGAATAATTCTTATGACCAGTAGATAATAAACCAGGTGGGGAGCTATATGTGTTTGATGATTTCCCTGTTAAAAACCACTTTTCAGACTTTTTGCTTCATGTTTACACAGGCAGGTCTTAAAATAATAAACCAACTCTCCATTTAGAATGATCAGGGTGGGTTGATTTAGAATTATTTGTAGGCCCAGTTTGTGATATGGCCTGTGAACATTTGTACTTTCCTTTTTTAATATATTTAGCAAAACTTTGAAGATGAAGTTTGTACATTATTTTTTACAGCTTTATTGAGGAGTATTTGATATATGATAACCTGCACTTAGTTAAAGTGTGCAATTTGATTTTTAAGTGTGAAATCACCACTCCCGGAATAAGATGATGACCATGTCCATCAGCCGCACCCCCCCCCCCCCCCGCCCAAATTTCCTCCTTCCCCTTGTTAATCCCTCCCTCCCTCTCTCCTCCCACACCCTTCACTCCCTTTTCTGGCAACCACTGCTTTGGGGTATTCATTTTCTAGAATCTTATGTAGATGGAAACATACACTGTATGTGTCTGTGGTGGTCTTCCCCCGCCCCCACCTTCTTTCAACATTAGATTCATCCATGTTGTTACATGTATCAGTAGTTTGTTTCTTTTTATTGCTGAGCAGCCTGTTGTTGTATAGACATATCGCAATTTACTTATCCGTTCACCTGTGTATGGATGGACATTTGAGATGTCTTCAATCTTTGGCTATTATAAATAAAGCTGCTGTGAGACTAGGAAACAAGTCTTCTCGTAGACATATGCTTTCATTTGTCTTGAAATGGGACTGGCCATTTTTTTCTCCAAAGGATCAGATAGTAAATATGTTAGTCTTTATTGGGTCCAGGTGGTAGGCTGGGGTAGTGGTAGGACTTCATTTGTTTCCCTTCTCTCAGGTACCATCTTATCTTGGCTGGGACTGGAAAATTTGTCTATACATTTTTAATGCACTTATGTTCCTTTTTTTTGTTTTTTTTAATTTTACTGCCTTTCTATTTAAAACCATTATGCCCAGATATGTGAGTTCTGTGTTTTCATATTATGTTTATGCCATAGAATTTGTAGCTCTAGTACTAAGAAGAGGATGAGTGACTTGTGGATTCCCTAGAAGCTCATCTCTTAAAATACTCATCTATTTTTACAGGAATATTAAAATATGTTAATATACCAATTAATATTGTATCCCTCATTTAGGAGTCACTCTTACTCTCTCAGTGATTGCTTATGTTGGTTTTTTTCTTTGGACTTTTTATATTAAGACCTTTTATAGTACGAAGTATACATACAGAAAAGTACATAAAACATAAATGTACAGCTTACTGAAATTTCATGGAACCAACATACATTTAACTACTACTCAGAACAAAAAAAAATCATATTGCCAGCACCCTAGATGCCTCCAGCATGCTATTTCTCATTCACAAATTTCTCTCTCCCACCAAAGATAGCCATTATCTGTAAGTTTGTGATTTTTACTTCCTTGCTCTTTTTTATACTTTTGTTACTCAGGTATGCAATTCTAAACACTAGGGTTTGGTTTTGCCTGGTTTTGAACCTTACATAAATTCAACCCTATGTTCTTTTATATTTGGCTTCATGTCTCCTTTACGCAATCTTAATATAATCTGGGACAGTACCTCACTTTCACTTTTCATGATCTTGACAATTTTTTTTTTTTTTTTTTTTTGCGGTACGCGGGCCTCTCACCGCTGTGGCCTCTCCCGTTGCGGAGCACAGGCTCTGGACGCGCAGGCTCAGCGGCCATGGCTCACGGGCCCAGCCGCTCCGCGGCATGTGGGATCCTCCCAGACCGGGGCACGAACCCGTGTCCCCTGCATCGGCAGGCGGACTCTCAACCACTGCGACACCAGGGAAGCCCGATCTTGACACTTTTTGAAGACTACTAGTTATTATATAGAACGCCCCTTAGTGTGATCTTTTGGGGGGGTGTATTTTTAGGAAGGCACACCACGAAAGCAACAGTGTGCTCTTCTAGGTGCATTATGTTGGGGGTGGGAGCTCATGTTGGTAATTTTGATTATTTGGTTAAGTGAGTCTGCTGGATTTTAAAGTTGCTATGTTTATGATTAGTAAGTGTCTTCTGGGTTGAAATTTTGAGACTAGGCAGATGTCAGGTTTCTCATCCTACCTTCCTCTTGTAGTTTTAGTATTTTTCAATGGTTTTTGCCTGCAACAATCGTTACTGTGGTGTTTTTCAATTTCAATTAGGCAAATATTTCAAATATGGTGAATTTCAATTTCCTTCATTCTTTTTTTTTTGGTACATGGAAATAATTTTATTTTCATACTGTAGCACAGGAGACATACAATCAATATTTTTTCCTAGCGTGTGCAATATATAAATTATTCACATTAAAAAATTTAAGAACAGAAAGCCTCGTATGCAGGAGGTATTTAAAAATGTATACCTAATTTTGAATTGGCGTTTTTGACAGTATACACTATTAGCTTTATAAATCTGAATGAAAATGACGATACACATTTGAACAAGTACACATAGGGGTCCACTCCAGATACTTAATTCAGTATATGGATAACTCGCTCTTCACTTTGGTCGCTGGGATTCCAGATGCTGAGGCATATGTGAATCTGAAAGATACTTCCAGAAGTATACTTATTACACTGGCGTTTTAAAGATTTCTCTTTCTTCTACTCTCCTTTATAACGAGGGGTCCTTTTCTCTTTAAAAGCAGGAAGACCTTCAAGTCTGTCTTTCGTTGGAGTAGTCTGAGCATAACAAGCTGCTTCTATGGCTAATCCTGTTACTAAATCGACCTCCAGCCCTTGCTTAATTGCTAATTTTGCCACTCTCATTGCAACAGGTCCCTGAGGTAAAAACTCTCTTGCTAGGTCCAAGGCCTTTCTATAGGCAGCATCCCCCTCCTGGTTCTGTTCCAGAACATGGCTGATCAAGCCCACTGCTTTGGCTGCTTGGCCATCGAGCACACGTGCAGAGAAGATGAGCTCTTTGGCCAGGGACATCCCAATGGCACGTGGCAGTCGCTGCGTGCCCCCTCCACCAGGAATAATTGCCAACTTTGTTTCAACCAGGCCCATTTTTGCAGAAGAAGCTGCTACTCTTATATCACATGCTAAAGCCAGTTCAAGTCCACCACTGAAAGCGAGTCCATCTATTGCTGCAGTGGTTGGCACTGGAAGATTAGCGATTTCATTAATCACTGCTCTTATTTTGGAGACAAAAGGACCAACTTCACTGGAATTCATTTTGACTCTTTCCTTAAGGTCAGCACCAGCACAGAATATCCCTGGGACTTCACTTCTTACTATGATGGTCCGTACTTTCTTATCAGATTTTAAAGCATCCACAGCTTTTGAAAGCATTTTTATTAGATTTGTACTCAATGAATTTTTGGCATAAGCTCTGTTTATTCCAAGCACCACAGTTCCTCGGTTCTCCTCCTCCAGATACCGCACCCGCAGCTCGTCCTCCGTCTTCACCTCAGAGCTGTAGCCCCTCCGCCAGGCCGCACCCCCGGCCGTGGGTGTCCAGCCCCGAGCCCAGGTCGCCGGGTCGACCCGCGGGACCGTCCAGGAGCCGGACAGCCTCCACCCAGGGCCGAGCCGCGCACAGCAAGCGGCCACCAAGCGAGCGCGGCCGGCCTGCAAGATACCCGAGGCCCCGGGTGCCGCTGCGGCCGCCGCTGCCATGTTGACTGTTTCTCCTTCATTCTTTTTCAGTGCATTAATAGGGATTGAAATGGAAAGAACCACTGTCCCCTCTTCCTCATATACTTATTTATATTATTAAGGATTTAGGAATATTTTACTCCATGGGTTATAATCCAGCACTATGATTTTATTTTGCTGTTTTGGCTTCGGTCCTTGGGAACGCCTTCAGTTCAACATCTGTGTCTTTTTGGCATGCTCTCATCACTTTTCCATTATCTCCTTACTTCCCAGTACCACGAGATGTTCCAGGCACTTCTTATACTTTTCCCCCCTCAGTCCAGAAATCAGCCTTTTCTCCAAAGAGCCCAGGTGTTTTTGTTTTTTGGGTTTTTTTTTTGCGCTACGCGGGCCTCTCACTGCTGTGGCCTCTCCCGTTGCGGATGGCCTCTCCTGTTGCAGAGCACAGGCTCCGGACGCGCAGGCTCAGCGGCCATGGCTCACAGGCCCAGCCGCTCCGCGGCATGTGGGATCTTCCCGGACCCGGGCACGAACCCGCGTCCCCTGCATCGGCAGGCGGACTCTCAACCACTGCGCCACCAGGGAAGCCCTGTTTTTGTTTTTTAATTGGTGAAGATTGATGGTTGGAAACACGGATCTAGGTCCTCCGCACGGTTGTTGCTGCTGGGTGTCATTACAGACCCTCTCAGTTGTCAGAGCTAGGAATGTATTTATTTCTACCGGCACACAGATTCTTCATTTAACCATCCGATTGTTGTTGTTGTTGGTGGTGGTTTTTCATTTTTTTCATGAAAGTCTAGAGCATTTTGTTACTCCTATACCAGGGTTTAGAAAGCAAATCAGAAAAGTGTAGGCTATGAAAAGTCTGTAAGGATAATAATAAACTCACTCATTTGCTAATTCAAGTTTCATCTGGGGCTAATGGCATATGCTGTTTTTACCTACATTCTACTAGAAGTCTCAAAGAATAATGTAGGCCTTCTCAGTAATGTGCATTTTCTCAAATTCAGAAGGGCCCTAGTGATCCCATATTAGATGCATTTACTTTCTCTTTTTTTCTTGTATGAAATATACTGGATGTAGTCTGCTCTTTGGAGAATTTGCTCATTGGCTTCGAAGTGGGATTTTATTTGTCAGTCAGTATTCATGATACTGAAAGTATTTTCAAAGTATTTTTGCAGTTGAAAAGTGTATCAGTTAGTGGGTAATGTAATTAGGACTTGTAGACAGAACAGTTAATTTTGAGTTATGTAGCTTATTTTTAGAAAGATCCCCTTTGCCTTTTTTTAACTTTTAATTTGAAATAATTATACACTCAATTTCCTTTTAAAGCAATTTTTTGTAAGCCTGATATATCGTCAGTGAATGATGGTGAATGAGGTTCTTTTAATTAATCTTTCTATTACCTGCCAAGTTTTAATTTTACTTTATGTGAGAAAATTTTCTGGAAATAATTTTGCAGCTTTCTTTCCAGAATAGATATTTGTTAATATTTGTATTTGGGAAATTGAAGCAAAATGAACATTAGATTTGCCTATCTTTACTTTTGTCGAAAGCTCTAATAGATTTCCTTTCTTTTTTTCTTTTCCAGCAATGCCGCCATTTTTTTTCTAATATCTTTATTGGAGTATAATTGCTTTACAATATTGTGTTAGCTTCTGCTGTATAACAAAGTGAATCAACTATAGGTATACATATATCCCCATATCTCCTCCCTCTTGCGTCTCCCTCCCACCCTCCCTATGCCACCCCTCTAGGTGGTCACAAAGCACCAAGCTGATCTCCCTGTGCTATGCGGCTGCTTCCCACTAGCTATCTGTTTTACATTTGGTAGTGTATATAAGTCCATGCCACCCTCTCACTTCGTCCCAGCTTACCCGTCCCCCCTCCCCGTGTCCTCAAGTCCATTCTCTATGTCTGCCTCTTTATTCCTGTCCTGCCCCTAGGTTCTTCACAACCTTTTTTTTCTTTAGATTCCGTATATATATATTAGCATACGGTATTTGTTTTACTCTTTCTGACTTACTTCACTCTGCATGACAGACTCTAGGTCCATCCACCTCACTACAAATAACTCAATTTCATTTCTTTTTATGGCTGAGTAATATTCCATTGTATGTATGTGCCACATCTTCTTTATCCATTCATCTGTTGGTGGACAGTTAGGTTGCTTGCATGTCCTGGCAATTGTAAATAGTGCTGCAATGAACACTGTGGTACATGGCTCTTTTTGAATTATGGTTTTCTCAGGGTATATGCCCAGTAGTGGGATTGCTGGGTCGAATGGTAGTTCTATGTTTAGATTTTTAAGGAACCTCCATACTGTTCTCCATAGTGGCTGTATCAATTTACATTCCCACAAACAGTGCAAGAGGGTTCCCTTTTCTCCACAACCTCTCCAACATTTATTGTTTGTAGATTTTTTGATGATGGCCATTCTGACTGGTATGAGGTGATAACTCATTGTAGTTTAGTTTTGATTTGCATTTCTCTAATGATTAATGATGTTGAGCATTCTTTCATGTGTTTGTTGGCAATCTGTATATCTTCTTTGGAGAAATGTCTATTTAGGTCTTCTGCCCATTTTTGGATTGGGTTGTTTGTTTTTTTTATATTGAGCTGCTTGGGCTGCGTGTAAATTTTGGAGATTAATCCTTTGTCAGTTGCTTCATTTGCAAATATTTTCTCCCATTCTGAGGGTTGTCTTTTTGTCTTGTTTATGGTTTCCTTTGCTGTGCAAAAGCTTTGAAGTTTCATTAGGTTCCATTTGTTTGTTTTTATTTCCATTTCTCTAGGAGGTGGGTCAAAAAGGATCTTGCTGTGATTTATGACATAGAGTGTTCTGCCTGTGTTTTCCTCTAAGAGTTTTATAGTGTCTGGCCTTACATTTAGGTCTTTAATCCACTTTGAGTTTATTTTTGTGTATGGTGTTAGGGAGTGTTCTAATTTCATTCTTTTACATGTAGCTGTCCAGTTTTCCCAGCACCACTTATTGAAGAGGCTGTATTTTCTCCATTGTATATTCTTGCCTCCTTTATCAAAAATCAGGTAACCATATGTGCGTGAGTTTATCTCTGGGCTTCCTACCCTGTTCCATTGATCTATATTTTTGTTTTTGTGCCAGTACCATACTGCAGCTTTGTAGTATAGTCTGAAGTCCGGGAACCTGATTCCTCCAGCTCCATTTTTCTTTCTCAAGATTGCTTTGGCTATTCAGGGTCTTTTGTGTTTCCATACAAATTGTGAAATTTTTTGTCCTAGTTCTGTGAAAAATGCCATTGCTAGTTTGATAGGGATTGCGATGAATCTGTAGATTGCTTTGGGTAGTATAGTTATTTGCACAGTGTTGATTCTTCCAATCCAAGAACATGGTATATCTCTCCATCTGTTTGTATCATCTTAAATTTCTTTCATCAGTTTCTTATAGTTTTCTGCATATAGGTCTTTTGTCTCCTTAGGTAGGTTTATTCCTAGGTGTTTTATTCTTTTTGTTGTAGTGGTAAATGGGAGTGTTTCCTTAATTTCTCTTTCAGGTTTTTCATCATTAGTGTATAGGAATGCAAGAGATTTCTGTGCATTAATTTTGTATCCTGCTACTTTACCAAATTAATTGATTAGCTCTAGTAGTTTTCTGGTAGCATCTTTAGGATTCTCTATGTATAGTATCATGTCATCTGCAAACAGTGACAGCTTTACTTCTTCTTTTCCTATTTGGATTCTTTTTATTTCTTTTTCTTCTCTGATTGTTGTGGCTAGGACTTCCAAAACTATGTTGAATAATAGTGATGAGAGTGGACATCCTTGTCTTGTTCCTGATCTTTCAGTTTTTCACCATTGAGAATGATGTTGGCTGTGGGTTTGTCATATATGGCCTTTATTATGTTAAGGTAAGTTCCCTCTATGCCCACTTTCTGGAGGGTTTTTATCATAAATGGTGTTGAATTTGTAAAAAGCTTTTTCTGTATCTATTGAGATGATCATATGGTTTTTCTCCTTCAGTTTGTTAATATGGTGTATCACGTTGATGGATTGGCATATATTGAAGAATCCTTGCATTCCTGGGATAAACCCCACTTGATCATGGTGTATAATCCTTTTAATGTGCTGTTGGATTCTGTTTGCTAGTATTTTGTTGAGGATTTTTGTGTCTGTGTTCATCAGTGATATTGGCCTGTAGTTTTCTTTCTTTGTGACATCTTTGTCTGGTTTTGGTATGAGGGTGATGGTGGCCTCATAGAATGAGTTTGGGCGTGTTCCTTCCTCTGCAATTTTTTGGAAGAATTTGAGAAGGATGGATGTTAGCTCTTCTCTAAATGTTTGATAGAATTCACCTGTGAATCCATCTGGTCCTGGGCTTTTGTTTGTTGGAAGATTTTTTTATTACAGTCTAAATTTCAGGGCTTGTGACTGGTCTGTTTATATTTTCTATCTCTTCCTGGTTCAGTCTTGGAAGGTTGTGATTTCCCAAGAAATTTGTCCATTTTCTTCCAGGTTGTGCATTGTATTGGCATATGGTTGCTTGTAGTAGTCTCTTATGATCCTTTGTATTTCTGCAGTGTCAGTTGTTTCTTCTCCTTTTTCTTTCCTAATTCTGTTGATTTGAGTCTTCTCCCTTTTTTTCTTGATGAGTCTGGCTAATAGTTTATCAATTTTGTTTATCTTCTCAAAGAACCAGCTTTTAGTTTTATTGATCTTTGCTATTGTTTTCTTCATTTATTTCTGACCTGATCTTTATGATTTCTTTCCTTCTGCTAACTTTGGGGTTTTTTTTTTCTTGTTTCTCCAATACCTTTAAGTGTAAGGTTAGGTTGTTTATTTGAGATGTTTCTTGTTTCTAGAGGTAGGATTGTACTGCTATAAACTTCCCTCTTAGAACTGCTTTCGCTGCATCCCATACGTTTTGGGTCGTCGTGTCTCCATTGTCATTTGTTTCTAGGTATTTTGTGATTTCCTGTTTGATTTCTTCAGTGTTCTCTTGGATATTTAGTAGTGTATTGTTTAGCCTCCATGTGTTTGTACTTTTTACAGGTTTTTTCCTGTAATTGATATCTAGTCTCATAGTGTTGTGGTCGAAAAGATACTTGATACGATTTCTATTTTCTTAAATTTACCAAGGCTAGATTTGTAACCCAAGATATGATCTATCCTGGAGAATGTTCCATGAGCACTTAAGAAAAATGTGTATTCTGTTGTTTTTGGATGGAATGTCCTATAAATATCAATTAAGTCCATCTTGTTTAATGTATCATTTAAAGCTTGTATTTCCTTATTTATTTCATTTTGGATGATCTGTCCATTGGTGAAAGTGGGGTGTTAAAGTCCCCTACTATGATTGTGTTACTGTGGATCTCCTCTTTTATGGCTGTTAGCATTTGCCTTAAGTATTGAGGTGCTCCTATGTTTGGTGCATAAATATTTACAATCCTTATATCTTCTTCTTGGATTGATCCCTTGATCATTATGTAGTGTCCTCCTTTGTCTCTTGTAAAGTCTTTGTTTTAAAGTCTATTTTGTCTGATATGAGAATTGCTACTCCAGCTTTCTTTTGTTTTCCATTTGCATGCAATATCTTTTTCCATCCCCTCACCTTCAGTCTGTATGTGTCCCTATGTCTGACGTGGGTCTCTTGTAGACAGCATATATACGGGTCTTGTTTTTGTATCCATTCAGCCAGTCTATGTCTTTTGGTTGGAGTATTTAATCCATTTACATTTAAGGTAGTTATCGATATGTATGTTCCTATTACCATTTACTTAATTGTTTTGGATTTGTTTTTGTAGGTCAATTTGTGTTTTGTGTTCTCTTGTGTTTCCTGCCTAGAGAAGTTCCTTTAGCAGTTGTTGTAACGCTGGTTTAGTGGTGCTGAATTCTCTTAGCTTTTTCTCAGCAATGCCTTCTTACTCTAAAAATTTCTTTGGTAGCCGTAGAAGCATTTAGTTACAAGCAAATTTTTTGGAAGTTATTAGCATTTGTATAAATGTTATATTAATGTTCACCTAATAGAAGGACAAAACAATTATCTGGTACTAAATGCGTCATGGTTTTTATTTTAACATATGCTTTTTATTTTAACATATATTTATAATGCATCTGTAAATGCTGAATTAATGCCTTTACCCTGGGGATTTAAAATGTGTGAATGCTATATTATATACAAATACCCTGTCATAATAAAATGGTGCCTATTGTTTGACAATAATTATGTATACAATTTGGCATAATAATTTTTTGAAAGGTAAAAGCATTTTAGGAAACGTTCCATCTTAGAAGTTGGAATTTATGTTCTCAAAGTACTAATTATTTTACACATAACAAACGCTTAAATTATGATACCTATGAAAACCCACTCAAACGAAGGTGGTAATGTAATTTATGTAAGGAATAATATGGACATGAATGAGAAAGAACAGTATTTAAAAAGCGAAATATGTATATGCTGTGTAACTACCATATTTAAGATATTTCTTGTTTAGAAGGTAGTTATTAGATAGGCAAGTTGGAGGAAGGGGAGGACACATTGAATAGTATATTGGCAAGCTTCCTAAAATGCATATGAATAGTAATTAGAGGCATACTGATTTTTAAATGTCAGCCAGCTTTTATTCTCTTCCTTTTCTATCATGTATTTGTATGAACAGTGACTATTCTTCTAAAAGAGGTTTATGAAGCTTTTTGTCATCATTTGTTATATAGGAAATAAATTACCACTGCTATATAAAACTAACATTAAATTTGTGATACTAGCAATTTGTGAGAGATTTAAAGTTTTGTTGCTTTGATTAATTTCTTATTTGTCAAATGATGGTGAAGAAATTCTCCATTTCCTAGTTGAGATTTGGGGATATTTCTTATGCTTTCTACTTGCATCCAGTGAACAAATATCCCTTTAGTCATGTTTGTAACCTTCAACAACATGCTAAAAGGCATAACTGTAAGTATCACTCACATGCCGAACTTAAGTACTGTAGCTTTTTGCTAAATTGGTTTAATTTATTTTTGTGTTTGTCAGCTATTAGCTTTCCTTTATTGGCCTTCAGTACTTTATAGGCCTTTAAAGAATGTAGGGAACAGAGGTGTTCCTAGGAGATGGAATATCTATCTACCTTATTTCATAAAATCTAAGGTGCTTTAACAGTGAACTTTATGAGTCTTACTAGACCAAGTCAGTGGAAGGTTAAGTAGGGGTAGAAAAATTTCCCCTTCTTTTCTTCTAGGTTCTTTGGTCTAATAATTAAATTGACATAGGACAGATTAACAGGAGAAAAACATATTTAAGTTAGTATGTACGGGATCCCCAAAGATACAAGACTCAAGGGTAGGTCGAGCAGTTGAGGCTTATGTGCCATCCTGTGCTAAGGAATGGGATAAGGGCCTGGGTCTTCAAAGGGGAGGAGGGTAACTCACAGGATGATGAGAAGAACAGATGTTTTGTATTTAGAAGTCTGCCCTGCCATGCAGATTGGTCTTTCAGATAAAAACGTTATCTATGGTAATAGCTCTCTCTCTGGGCCAGGCCCCCCATCTAAGTTCTTTTAGGCAGTTACAAGAGAGGTAAAAAGTTTTCCTGAGTCTCCTAGGTCTTGATTGCCTTCAGCTTAAAATAATCCACATGTCAAAGTGGTGTATTTTGGGTTGGTGTATTCTCCTCTTCAGTAATCATACAACCATCTCACACTGTCACCCGGTGACAGTGATTACAAGATACCGTAAAGTAATTAATTTAATTATGACCTTCTCATACCCAGCACGACTACATGCTCCACAAGCATAGTTCTAATGATGGTATTTCCTTATTCACAGTGTTTCAATGTAGTCAAGAATGATAGCCCTCTTTAAATAGGAAGGAAGGAATGATGCAGGGAAGGTAACCATTTTATCTCCACCCTCTAGATGGTTTGATTTTTATTTCCATGTGCATTTATTGTCTGTACAAAAAAATAAATATTACTTATGAAATAAAGATAAGACATTTGACGTTCTTCATGGCCCATTCCAAACCTTCTTCGGGTTTTCATCTCTGACTAACTTATCCCTTACTTCAGCCAGACTTCTTTACTTTTGGTTTCAAATCTTCTGCATTCTCAGGGTATAGTTTAAAATTTCTCCCTTTGCCTTACCAACCCTTTAAAAGTTAAGCCTAAATTCCTCTTCAGGCTTCTCCAGCTCCCTCCATAGAAGGTATCTCTCACTCCACTACTTTGCAATGGCAGATACCTCTAGAATAGCATTTATCAGAGGCCACCTTTTGTTAGGGTTGTGTATCTGGTTTTCCTGTTAAAT
The DNA here is from genome assembly GCF_964270905.1 of Leucopleurus acutus. Taxonomy (NCBI): domain Eukaryota; kingdom Metazoa; phylum Chordata; class Mammalia; order Artiodactyla; family Delphinidae; genus Leucopleurus; species Leucopleurus acutus. The sequence continues at coordinate 67,536,890 of NC_139157.1, forward strand.
TTTGGGACTGAACTGTTTAGGTTTGTATTATCTCCATAGTGCATAATATAGACACACAGTGAGTGTTTCTTGAATTGAACTTTTATAGATTTTTAAATATATGCATTGCTTCTTTTAATTCTCCCCTATGTAGTAATTTTGCTAGAATTACTAGTATGTTAGACTGTTTTACATTTAAGTTGCCATTCTCAATATTTACCCATCATCTTCTGAAGTATAAGAATTATTCCTTTGCTGGTTACTATTCCATCGTGCAAAAAGACAAGAATAATTGCATAGATATTAATTTTTTCATAGTCAGGATCTATTATACAAATTTTGGTAATTATACAACCTCATATTTAAGGAAGAGTATTTTATAAATAATGCTTTTTTTTCCTTTGTAGGTTACTTCCTCAGAATGTTGGCCTTCTCTATGTTGGAGGTTATGAAAGACCCTTTGCACAAATCAAGGTATGGTTGTTCATTTTCTAGTATATTTTCCCTAGATACAGTTCACTCGTCCAGAACCCACCAAAACCATGCAAATAACTATCACAAAAATTTGGGAATGTGAATTATTAATTTCATTTGTTTTTGCATATCTCTGATGAAAAAGTAATTCAGTTTTTCAGTGAATCGACTAGTTTAATAATCTTGCCCTTAGTAGCGTTAATTTTGACCATTGCACTTTAGTGATTAGTTAAGAAGAGTACAATTTAGAGCCACATTACCCTTTTTACCAATAGAATTTGTTGACAGCTTTATTGAGGTATAATAGGCATACAGTAAAATATACATATTTAAACTGTACAATTTGACATACCCTTGTGAAACCATCACCACAGTCAAGGTAATGAACATATCCATCACCCCTAAAAGTTTCCTTGTGCCCCTTTGAACTCCCCCGTCCTGCCCTTCCTTTTTCTTTTTCAGTCCCCAGGTGACCACTGATCTAATCATTATAGATTAATTTGCACTTTCTGGAATTTTATATAAATGGATCATACTGTATTTCTTTCTCTCTCTCTTTTAGCTTCTTTCATTCAGTGTTATTATTTTGAGATTCACCCATGTTGTTACACTTCAGTAGTTCATTCTTTTTTATTGCTGAGTAGTATTTCATTATATGGTTTTAGCACAGTTTCTTTATCCTTTCACACGTTGAGAGACATTTGGGTTGTTTCTGCTTTTTGACTATTATAAATAAAGCTGCTGTGAACATTTGTGTACAAGTCTCTGTATGGACATATATTTTCATTTCTCTTGGGTAAATACCTAAGACCAAAATGCCTGAGTTAAATGGCAGTTGTATGTTTTAACTGTTTAAGAAACTACCAAACTATTTCCCCACGAGCAGGGTGATTGCCAGTTCCTCCATATCATCATCAACATTTGGTATGGTCAGTCTTTTTAAGTTTAGTCATTCTTATAGGTATATAGTATTTCATTGGAGTTTTAATTTGCATTTCTGTAATGACTAATAATGTTGAGCATCTTCCCATGTACTTATTTGCCATCTGTACGTCTCTAGTGAAGTGTGTGTTCAAAACTTGCCATTTTTTAATTGGGTTTTTTGTTTTATTACCGTTGAGTTTTGAACATTCTTTATATATCTTCTGGATGTAAGCCCTTTATCAGATATGGGATTTCTCTTAACAGGATCCTCAGAGAGCAAAAATTCTTAATGTTGGTGAAGTTCAGTTTATTAGTTTTTTTCACGGTTCTTGCTTTTACTGTTGATCTAAGAAATATTTGCCTAGTCCAAAGGCTAAAAGAGTATTCTCCTATGTATTCTTCTAGAATCTTTATAGTTCTAGGTTTTACATTTAAGTTTATTGTCCAGTGGAGTTAATTTTTGTATATGATGCAAGGTTCAAGGCATAGAGGAATGTTGTCCCCCTACACCCCAACCTTTCTTTGGCCCGTGGATATCCAGTTGTTCCTAAACCATTTGTTAAAAAGGGTATCCTTTCCACCATTGAAGTGCCTTTGCATCTTAGTTGAAAATCAATTCACCATATGTGTGTAAATCTATTTCTGAGCTCTTTATTCTGTTCCATTGGCCTATGTATCTATCCCTCCACCAATATCACACTGTCTTGATTTTTGTAGCTTTAGAATAAGTCATGAAGTCAGGTAGTGTAAATCCTGCAACTTTGTTCTTTTTCAGAGTTGTTTAGACTACTCTGGGTTCCTTTAATTTCCATGTGAATGTTAGAATCATTTTGTCAATTTCTGTAAAAATACCTGCTGGAAATTTGATTTGGATCACGTTGAATCTGGAGATCAATTTGAAGAGAAATGACATCATAGCAGTATTGAATCTTACAATTCATCAAAGCCACATATTTCTCCATTTATTTAGATCTTTAGTGTCTCTCAGCAGTATTCCATTGTTTCAGTGTGTTGGTCTTGCACATTTAAAAGTAAATTTATCTGTAAATATTTTATATTTGTGATGCTATTTTAAAAGTATTTTTTATTTCATTTTACGATTGTTTTGCTAGTACATAAAAAGACGATTAAATTTTGTGTGTTGACTTTAAATCCTACAACTTTACTATACTCAATTAGTAATTCTAGTAGCTTTTTTGTAGATTTCATAGGATTTTCTACATAAATGATTATGTCATCTACTAAGAGGCAGTTTTCTTTTTCCTTTCTGATCTTGATATTGATACCTTTTATTGCTTTTTCTTGCTTTAGTGCACTGGCTAAAACCTACAGTACAAAGTTGATTAGAAATGGTGAGAACAGACATCCTTGCCTTATTCCTGATCTTAGAGGGAAAGCATTCAATTTTTTTGTCAAAGATTGTTTTTATAGCAATATTAGTTGAGGGTTGAAGCACAGATTCCAACTAGGCTTTCTTGTAAAAAGTGGAATAGTATTATGAATGTTCAAGGCAGTAAATAAAAAGAAAGGTTTGCAGTCATCCTTTTCCTTTGTTATTTTAACTTTATTAATGTTTTCTGACAGACCTGTAAAATTTGATTTGTTTTTTGGTTTAGTATTGGATTTTTCCTCACAATTGTTTCTTGGCTCTATGAGTTAATTATTTTTCTCACATTCATTTGTTGGATGTGATTTTGAATGCCTTTCCCCCTACATATATGACCTATTTTTATGCTTTGAAAAACAAAGATTTTTCAGAATAGACTGAGCCTGAATAGGACATATAAGATATTTAATACTGAGGCGGTTTAGTCACATTATTGACATTTTAAAATGAAAAACCTTCTTTAGCTACCATAGCATCAGCACTTCTTTAAGTACCTTCCTTAATTTAACTTAAGACACTCTCAAAAGTCCACATTAGGGTCTTAAGTTGTGGACCCTCTTGAACGTTTCTGATTCCCTAAGTAATGATAAGCATTCAGGTACATTTTTTTAAATTCTATTTTTAACATCCCTGGAACACAAGTGGAGTTGGCAAGAGTCTCTTCATAAACCTCCCTCACTATCCTGTTCACCAAATTCTCCAGTAGAGGCAGGAATTCTAATAAGTTTCAGCAGAAACATTTCTAAAAGCCCAATTTTTTTTCTGTCCATTGGTTTGGAAAATCCTGTTTCTCTGTATTATAACTGAAATAATGAAAAAGTGAGAGGCTTATCTGATATATTTAAGGAAGGGTAGAATTTGTGTGTGTGTGTGTGTGTGTGTGTGTGTGTGTGTGTGTGTTACATGTTGTGTCAAAAACATAAGAGTATGTATGTATGAGGGTGATTCCTCCATCACTCACCTGATTCATTAACATATGATTTTCTTTATCCAAGCCCTTTCTAACAAGCCCAGTGACAGAGGTCAATCCTTTGTCAACCCTTTATGCCTAGATAATCAACTCAATAGAAAAAAGTCCATTATTTTAGGCCATCTTTTTCCTTTGATGTTGCTATGGGAAAGGTTTCTCTCATGTACTGTAAAAGGATTTCTTATCCTCATTAATTGTTGAAGTTCTTCTATAATTCCTGTGGTTCTTATGAAAATGCTGTATAGATCCCTACCTAATTAGAATGCTTGTAAGTTAATTGGGAAACAATTTTTAAAAATCATAGTTTAAATGCTTGAGATCAGGCTAGAAATTTAAGGTTCATTCCCTGCCCCTTGCCTTGCATCTGACTTCTTCTGGACATGAAATACCAGTATTCGTTTGCTGTTCAACTAAATGTAATGATACTGTATTGTGTGGCATAGATATCAGATATGACCTTTAATAAATGGAAACTGTTTTGCTTTCTTAAGAGAGTATTGGTTGAATTTTTTTTTTTTATAAATCAAGATAGAAAATTGTTCATTTGAATATTTAGGAAAAGGAATTCTCATTTATTAACATCACAGGACTAAGTGTGAGTGGCTTGGTGCTAGAGGCTACATTTGTTAAAGTGGCATTTTACATTTGTATTTCTAAAAAGGAGCTCCAATTTATAAAGATCAGAAAGAGAAAAAGGAAAACACAAAAAGGATGGTGGATATTTGGGCTAGTGTTAAATGAGTTCAGAAAATTTGCTATAGCGTGACAATAGATGTATGTACTATTAGCATATAACATGAATTGTTACAACCACTCTTTCTCTCTCTGTCTCTCCCTCCCTCCCTCTCCCATGATTAATCTTTTAGTTTTAGTTTTCTGTCCAAGCCCTAGGTAAAGATACCAGTGTATACAAACATGGGACTTCATTACAGTCTTAGACCAGTACATCTTCATGCTAGTTTCAGGTTTCATTATTTTTAGAGGAAGTTATCCCAAGTTTACCTTTTATATTTCTTAACATCTTCTGAAAGTCATCAGAATAAGTTTTCATGGGAAATTTGTCATCTGAAGAACTTGATTTTAAACATACATGATTATTTTCTTATTTTAAACTAAAATATGATAAACTAAATAAAACACTGATCCTTTCTTTTTTTTTTTTTTTTTGCGGTACGTGGGCCTCTCACTGCTGTGGCCTCTCCTGTTGCGGAGCACAGGCTCTGGACGCGCAGGCCCAGCGGCCATGGCTCACGGGCCCAGCCGCTCCGCGGCACGTGGGATCCTCCCGGACCGGGGCACGAACCTGCGTCCCCTGCATTGGCAGGCGGACTCTCAACCGCTGTGCCACCAGGGGAGCCCAACACTGATCATTTTATAATGAGTTGTAATACAGAGTAAGAAAAGGATTGCCTCACATATCCACAGCTATTGTTTAGTGCTGTAAATGAAGTAGATTTCACCCTCATCCAAGACTAACTTCTTTCAACTTTATTGAGATTAAGATAAGTTTCTAGATGTACTGGGCTGTGTGTGACTTAGGGTTTTCTTAAGTAAGAGATATGTTTCATTATATCTTTATATGTAGTCTTTGAAATTTAAAAGGGAAGTTTTGAAAAAAGTAAAATTTTACTTAATTCTTATTTGTATGCTTTCAAGTTGTCAGAAGCTTTTTTGGGGTGGAGGGGTGGTTATTTCTGTATATCTTTGCATAATACCTTTATCTTAATTCAGTGCGTATATAATTCTATTCTTCATAGTTTAGTTTTATAGACATGGTCAAGTTTAAATAATAGTTTACATTTTATTTATTTTAAAATTTATTTATTTTTGGCTGCATTGGGTCTTCGTTGCTGCGCGCGGGCTTTCTCTAGTTGGGGAGAGTGGGGGCTACTCTTCATTGTGGTGCAAGGGCTTCTCATTGTGGTGGCTTCTCTTGTTGCGGAGCGTGGGCTCTAGGCACGTGGGCTTCAGTAGTTGTGGCGCATGGGCTCAGTAGTTGTGGCTCGCGGGCTCTAGAGCGCAGGCTCAGTAGTTGTGGCGCATGGGCTTAGTTGCTCCACGGCATGTGGGATCTTCCCGGACCAGTGATCGAACCCGTGTCCCCTGCATTGGTAGGCAGATTCTTAACCACTGAGCCACCAGGGAAGTCCCAGTAGTTTACATTTTATACCTATTATTCTGTGTTGTTTTCTAAAGCATTTTACGGTGCAGTAAAAATCTCAGTGCTATTCTCATAGGGTTCTAGTCCTGGAGGCTCCACTTACCAGCCATAATCCATAAAACCAAGAAGGATTGAAGCTTGTCAACATCACTTTTAATCAACTCAAGGATTGTTATGGAAAGTCTCAGAGCCACAGGGCTGTCCCTCTCCACCGGGCTTGGTATTAGTTGCCTCTTGCAGTTCAGACAGCCCAAGAAGTGTGTGAAGCTGTGAGGCTGAGTAACATACAGTTTTCACTTTGACACTGCGGAATGGCTGAATGTCTTTTGTATTTTAACTATGAATTCCATGCAGCAGCCATATGTGAAATGTAAGGAATATAACCGTTATTCTGAGGCAGTTATTTTATAGTCAGTGCAGCTGGGTTATTCTCTGCCTCAGAACTTGGTTCCATCCCTGCTGAGGGACTGGGTGCCATTAGTCACAGTCTCATACTCTAGGCTTTCTGAGCTTCAATTTTTAAGTCTCTTTACAGCCCAGGAAATATAAAATTGGTGTAAAATTGGTGTTTGTATTCATATACATATTCCGTTAGTGCAAAGAAATAGTGATCTCTTCATTTTTGAAATATTTGAAAATCCATCAAACCATTCCCTCAGACTTTTTTAAATTAAAAAAAGTAGAATACTTTTCCGTTTTAGGTATATTGAGCTTGGATTGTTATTTGTTACTTAAAAATATCTTTGAAATGCCTAATAATGTGTCAATTTTAATTTTTAGGGTAAATTAAATTTAAAGATAAAGTATTTATTTGGGGTCTCTTAGGAAATACTGAGAAAACTAGGAAAACTGATTTGTTCACTGACTGATGATGTTTTAGAAAATGTGTGGCTCATTAGATCAACACTTTTTACTAAAGGAAATTATTTAACATCCATATTTTAAATCTCTAAAATATCTGAAGTATTACATCAGATATAGATGCAGGCCTAGAACTGAGTATTGTAGTTTAGCGGCTTCCAAACTTACCACCATGACCTGTAGGAATGTAAGAAGTGTACTTTCATTGAGTTCCAGCACACATACACATATGTGTATTTATACACACACAACATAAACCAAAGTTTCAAAATAAGTATGATTTTCCATTCTGTTCAGTTTATTTTTCCATTGATTTAGTTTTTAAATGTGGGTCTCAACCCACTAAATTAACTTCTCTGTTTGGAAAATGGGTCACAACTCATAGTTTGGCAGACACTGCTGCAGGGTAGGACTTGTCCAGCTAATGCTGCCATTTGCCACATTGATGCAGTGCAGGCAATGGTGAGGAAGCTTACCTGCCCCTGAGTTGATGGTAGTCCTCGGAGTGGCTTTGGAGGGGAAGAAAGTGATGTGATGTCATAGTTGCTGGGGAGAAGGAGGAAGAGAGTATAAGAAAAGATAAATGAGAAGTGACTTAAGATGTTTCATGGAGCCAAGCAAAGCTGTTTTCTATTTCAAAAGGACCCTAATTCTCATAAACAGAAGAGAGACTTCTGTGCCTACTCTGTCTTCCAAGTGATTTCATGTATTTTGAGGCTAGAAAGACAAAGTTTAGATCCCCATAGATGAATAAAACAGAAAGAAATGGAGATGAGTGAGAAATTGAGAGAAAGCAGTGGAAGCAGATCTAGATTAGTGTGCCATATTCATTGAATAATTGCTCAGTTTTCTGTAGTACTGTGAGTGGAGAGGCAAGTTTTCAGTGTCTCATGTTGCAGTAATCAGAGCGGACATGGGTATTTCTTTGTTGAAAGCAGATTCAAAAAGTGAAAAAAAACTTAAAAACCTCACAAACTGTCATGGAAGCCAAAAGTCTCTTTACTTATATGCAAAAACTATTAAGTTGCTGACGGCATTTTATCCTGCACACTTGCTGACAGAGTGCTTCAGGACCACTGCTGGGCTCTCTAGTGAGCCCATCTAGCAACTTTCTGGATGTTAAAAATCATGCATTGTTACCAACAAATCACATCGAAACTGCAGACTTAGGGTTCCAGAAAGTATTCAATAGCAGTAGTTTTCCTGCCATTTTTACCAAGGTACTTTTGGCCGTGTTATTGCCAAAACTGAGTAACACTTAAGGCCTGTGGTCATACGTGTTTCAGTTTCAGTATTCTTACCTTCATGTCCTTAAAAAACTTATCTGTTTACAAAAATATGAGTCCCATAGGGCTGGGCTGTGTCTTGTGTGCTTCTGTATCCTCAGCAATTAGCCTAGTGCCTGAGACATAAAAACACTAAATATTTAACATTATTATTGAAGAATGCCTAGAAAACCAAATATTGCTTTTTTTTTTTAAATTGAGGTATAGTTGATATATAGCATATTAGTTTCAGGTGTAAAACATAATGGTCCAATATTGTACACATTGCAAAATTATCACCACAATAAGTCTACTTAACATCCATCCCCTTACATGGTTACAAAACAGTTTCTTCTTGTGATGAGAACTTTTAAGATCTACTCTTTTAGCAACTTCCAAATATACAATACAGTATTATTAACTATAGTCACCCTGCTGTTAACATTACATCTCCAGAACGTATCTACCTTATAATTGGAAGTTTGTACCTTTTGACCCCCTTCTTCATCCATTTCTCCCACCCTCACCCACTGCTTGCGGCAACGACTAACCTGTTCTCTGTATCTATGAGCTTGTTGTTGTTGTTTTTTTAAACCATCAAGTATTTACCATGAAGTTCATCAAAGTATTTAAAACTCTGGTTCTAATTACATACATATTTACTGCATTAAAACTTTATTTTCTCATCTCTTGAGCTGGGATTATCTTTGAGGCAATATAAATTAATTTTCCTTTCTAATTTAAGATTGTGGTTGTAAATTGTTATTAACATCAGTAAGTTTATTTGAAATGTAGATTGTGTGAATTATTCTGAGAACATTTTAAATCTAGTCCTCAAATTATTTTCCAATTAAGAAAGCATTTTTCTTAGCTGGATATTCCAATTACTTTCAATCTCTCTTGAGCTAGCCACTTTATAGAAAAATATTAGAAATCATTTGAGCATATTCTAGTTTTTTTTGAAAACCAGATCTATCATATCATGCTGTCTTCTTGTTACATGTGATTTGGAGAGAAAAAGACTAAACAATTCCTTTTTGTAATTTTGAAATGTTCTCAAGAAAGGAGATAGTATCATGCTTACTTACATATTTATAATGCAATGGACATCCTATTTTGGTGAAAGGAAATAACATGGTGTTTCTTATCCTGTTGGGTTTTTTCCCTACCAATGTTTTACATCTAAAAAGAATTTCAAACGCACTGACAACCATGTAAATAGAAAAGATAATATCTAAAATGACTCTTGTAGAAGTCATATTTCTGACAAATGCCATGGTTTCTGATCTAGATTGTACATTAGATATCTAGAAGTTATATATTTCACTTTTTTCCCACAAAAGGAGAAAAATAATTTCTCCAGTAAATAGTCAGTTAGGAAGGAATATTACTTGTCCGCTTGCCTAATAAAATTTGAAAAAGCAACCCCGCACCCCTGCCCCCTCCCCAAGGCAGAGGTGGCAATAAAGACCCATTTCAAGTGTATCATGGCCATGATTCAGGCGGCTAGGGAAGCTCCAGACCAGTGTTCTCTTTGTTGACCCTTCGAGAACAATAACAAACTATGAAACTCTGAGACTAGATAATACAAATCCATTAATGTTGCCAGTGATTTGTAATGGGCACTATTAAAGTTGGTACCTTGAGCACCCTCAGAAGTTTCAGACTACTGCAGTAAGTGATATTCCATCATAAGTAGATACGGTAATTGTAAGTTATGGGTAGGAGGGATCCTTCTTTTTTTTTTTCTTTGAATTTTATTTTATTTTTTTATACAGCACGTTCTTATTAGTTATCCACTTTATACATATTAGTGTATATATGTCAATCCCAATTTCCCAGATCATCACAGGACCACCACCACCGCCTGCTGCTTTCCCCCTTTGGTGTCCATACATTTGTTCTCTACATCTCTGTCTCAATTTCTTCCCTGCAAACCGGTTCATCTTTACCATTTTTCTACGTTCCACATATATGTGTTAATATATGATAATTCTTTTTCTCTTTCTGACTTACTTCACTCTGTATGACAGTCTCTAGATCCATCCATGTCTCTACAGATGACCCAGTTTCGTTCCTTTTTATGGCTGAGTAATATTCCATTGTAGATATGTACCACATCTTCTTTTTTTTTTTTGCGGTACGCGGGCCTCTCACTGTTGTGACCTCTCCCGTTGCGGGGCACAGGCTCTGGACGCGCAGGCTCAGCGGCCATGGCTCACAGGCCCAGCTGCTCCACGGCACATGGGATCCTCCCGAACCGGGGCACGAACCCGTGTCCCCTGCATCGGCAAGCGGACTCCCAACCACTGCGCCACCAGGGAAGCCCTGTACTACATCTTCTTTATCCATTTGTCTGTCGATGGGCATCTAGGTTGCTTCCATGACCTGGCTATTGTAAATAGTGCTGCAATGAACATTGGGGTGCATGTGTCTTTTTGAATTATGGTTTTCTCAGGGTATATGCCCAGTAGTGGGATTCCTGGGTCATATGGTAATTCTATTTTTACTTTTTTAAGGAACCTCCATACTGTTCTCCATAGTGGCTGTATCAATTTACATTCCCACCAACAGTGCAAGAGGGTTCCCTTTTCTCCACACCCTTTCCAGCATTTGTTGTTTGTAGATTTTCTGATGAAGCCCATTCTAACTGGTGTGAGGTGATACCTCACTGTAGTTTTGATTAGCATTTCTCTAATAATTAGTGATGTTGAGCAGCTTTTCATGTGCTTCTTGGCCATCTGTATGTCTTCTTTGGAGAAATGTCTATTTAGGTCTTCTGCCCACTTTTGGATTGGGTTGTTTGTTTTTTTTATATTGAGCTGCATGAGCTGTTTATATATTTTGGAGATTAATCTTTGGTCCGTTGATTCATTTGTAAGTATTTTCTCCCATTCTGAGGGTTGTCTTTTCGTCTTGTTTGTAGCTTCCTTTGCTTTGCAAAAGCTTTTAAGTTTCATTAGGTCCAATTTGTTTATTTTTGTTTTTATTTCCATCACTCTAGGAGGTGGGTCAAAAAAGATCTTGCTGTGATTTATGTCAAAGAGTGTCCTTCCTGTGTTTTACTCTAAGAGTTTTATAGTGTCTGGCCTTACATTTAGGTCTCTAATCCATTTTGAGTTTATTTTTGTGTATGGTGTTAGGGAGTGTTCTAATTTCATTGTTTTACATGTAGCTCTCCAGTTTTCCCAGCACACTTACTGAAGAGACTGTCTTTTCTCCATTGTATATCCTTGCCTCCTTTGTCATAGATTAGTTGACCATAGGTGCATGGGTTTATCTCTGGCCTTTCTCTCCTGTTCCATTGATCTATATTTCTGTTTTTGTGCCAGCACCATTCTGTCTTGATTACTGTAGCTTTGTAGTGTAGTCTGAAGTCTGGGAGCCTGATTCCTCCAGCTCTGTTTTTCGTTCTCAAGATTGCTTTGGCTATTCAGTGTCTTTCGTGTTTCCATACAAATTGTAAAATTTTTTGTTCTAGCTCTGTGAAAAATGCCATTGGGAGTTTGATAGGGATTGCATTGAATCTGTAGTTTGCTTTGGGTAGTATAGTCATTTTCACAATATTGATTCTTCCAATCCAAGAACATGGTATATCTTTCCATCTGTTTGTATCATCTTTAATTTCTTTCAGTGTCTTACAGTTTTCTGCATACAGATCTTTTGCCTCCTTAGGTAGGTTTATTCCTAGGTATTTGATTCTTTTTCTTGCAGTGGTAAATGGGAGTGTTTCCTTAATTTCTCCTTCAGATTTCTCATCATTAGTGTACAGGAATGCAAGAGATTTCTGTGCATTAATTTTGTGTCCTACAACTTTACCAAATTCATTGATTAGCTCTAGTAGTTTTCTGGTGGCATCTTCAGGATTCTCTATGTATAGTATCATGTCATCTGAAAACAGTGACAGTTTTACTTCTTCTCTTCCAATTTGGATTCCTTTTATTTCTTTTTCTCCTCTGATTGCTGTGGCTCTGACTTCCAAAACTATGTTGAATAATAGTGGTGAGAGTGGACATCCTTGTCTTGTTCCTGATCTTAGAGGAAATGCTTTCAGTTTTTCACCATTGAGAATGATGTTTGCTGTGGGTTTGTTGCATATGGCCTTTATTATGTTGAGGGTAGGTTCCCTCTATGCCCACTTTCTGGAGAGTTTTTATCATAAATGGGTGTTGAATTTTGTCAAAAGCTTTTTCTGTATCTATTGAGATGATCATATGATTTTTCTTCTTCAGTTCGTCAGTATGGTATATCACATTGATTGATTTGTGTATATTGAAGAATCCTTGCATCCCTGGACTAAATCCCACTTGATCATGGTATATGATCCTTTTAATGTGTTGTTGGATTCTGTTTGCTAGTATTTTGTTGAGGATTTTTGCATCTGTATTCATCAGAGATATTGGTCTATAATTTTCTTTTTTTGTAGTATCTTTGTCTGGTTTTGGTATCAGGGTGATGGTGGCCTCGTAGAATGAGTTTGGGCATGTTCCATCCTCTGCAATTTTTTGGAAGAGTTTGAGAAGGTTGGGTGTTAGCTCTTTTCTAAATGTTTGATAGAATTCACCTGTGAAGCCATCTGGTCCTGGACTTTTCATTGTTGGAAAATTTTTAATCACAGTTTCAATTTCATTACTTATGATTGGTCTGTTCATATTTTCTGTTTCTTCCTGGTTCAGTCTTGGAAGGTTATACCTTTCTAAGAATTTGTCCATTTCTTGCCAGTTGGCATTTTATTGGCATAGAGTTGCTTGTAGTAGCCTGTTAGGATGCTTTGTATTTCTGCAGCGTCTGTTGTAACTTCTCCTTTTTCATTTCTAATTTTATTGATTTGAGTCCTCTCCCTCTTTTTCTTGATAAGTCTGGCTAATGGTTTTTCAATTTTGTTTATCTTTGAAAGAGCCAGCTTTTAGTTTTATTGATCTTTGCTATTGTTTTCTTTGTTTCTATTTCATTTATTTCTGCTCTGATCTTTATGATTTCTTTCCTTCTACTAACTTTGGATTTTGTTTGTTCTTCTTTCTCTAGTTCCTTTAGGTGTAAGGTTAGATTGTTTATTTGAGATTTTTCTTGTTTCTTGAGTTAGGATTGTATTGCTATAAAGTTCCCTCTTAGAACTGCTTTTGCTGCATCCCATAGGTTTTGGATCATTGTGTTTTCATTGTCATTTGTCTCTAGGTAGTTTTTGATTTCCTCTTTGATTTTCTCAATGATCTCTTGGTTTTTTAGTAACGTATCATTTAGCCTCCATGTGTTTGTGTTTTTTACGTTTTTTCTCTGTAATTGATTTCTAATCTCATAGCGTTGTGGTCAGGAAAGATGCTTGATATGATTTCAATTTTCTTAAATTTACTGAGGCTTCATTTGTGACCCTAGATGTGATCTATCCTGGAGAATGTTCCATGCGCACTTGAGAAGAAAGTGTAATCTGCTGTTTTGGGATGGAATGTCCTATTAATATCAATTAAATGTATCTGGTCTATTGTGTCATTTAAAGCTTCTGTTTCCTTATTTTCAGTTTGGATGATCTGTCCATTGGTGTAAGTGAGGTGTTAAAGTCCTCCACTATTATTGTGTTACTGTCGATTTCCTCTTTTATAGCTGTTAGCAGTTGCTTTATGTATTGAGGTGCTCCTTTGTTGGGTGCATATATATTTACAATTGTTATATCTTCTTCTTGGATTGATCCCTTGATCATTATGTAGTGTCTTTCCTTGTCTCTTGTAACATTCTTTATTTTAAAGTCTATTTTATCTGATATGAGTACTGCTACTCCAGCTTTCTTTTGATTTCCATTTGCATGGAATATCTTTTTCCATCCCCTCACTTTCAGTCTGTATGTATCCCTAGGTCTGAAGTGGGTCTCTTGTAGACAGTATATATATGGGTCTTGTTTTTGTATCCATTCAGTGAGCCTGTGTCTTTTGGTTGGAGCATTTAATCCATTCACGTTTAAGCTAATTATCGATATGTATGTTCCTATGACCATTTTCTTAATTGTTTTGGGTTTGTTTTTGTAGGTCCTTTTCTTCTCTTGTGTTTCCCAGTTGGAGAAGTTCCTTTAGCATTTGTTGTAGAGCTGGTTTGGTGGTGCTGAATTCTCTTAGCTTTTGCTTGTCTGTAAAGCTTTTGATTTGTCCATCAAATCTGAATGAGATCCTTCTGGATAGAGTAATCTTGGTTGTCGGTTCTTCCTTTTCATCACTTTAAGTATATCATGCCACTCCCTTCTGGCTTGTAGAGTTTCTGCTGAGAAATCAACTGTTAACCTTATGGGAGTTCCCTTGTATGTTATTTGTTGTTTTTCCCATGCTGCTTTCAGTAATTTTTCTTTGTCTTTAATTTCTGCGAATTTCATTACTATGTGTCTCGGAGTGTTTCTCCTTGGGTTTATCCTGCCTGGGTCTCTCTGGGCTTCCTGGACTTGGGTAGCTATTTCCTTTCCCATGTTAGGGAAGTTTTCGACTATAATCTCTTTGAATATTTTCTTGCGTCCTTTCTCTCTGTCTTCTACTTCTGGGACCCCTATAATTCGAATGTTGTTGTGTTTAATGTTGTCCCAGAGATCTCTTAGTCTGTCTTCATTTCTTTTCATTCTTTTTCTTTATTCTGTTCTGCAGCAGTGAATTCCACCATTCTGTGTTCCAGGTTGCTTACCCATTCTTCTTCCTCAGTCATTCTGCTGTTGATCCCTTCTAGTGTATTTTTCATTTCAGTTCTTGTATTGTTCATCTCTGTTTGTTCATTAATTCTTCTTCATCTCTGTTTGTTTGTTCTTTAATTCTTCCACGTCTTGTTAAACATTTCTTGCATCTTCTCCATCTTTGCCTCCATCCTTTTTTTGAGGTCCTGGATCATCTTCCTTATAATTATTCTGAATTCTTTTTCTGGACGTTTGCCTATCTCCACTTTGTTTGGTTTTTTTCCTGGGGTTTTATCTTGTTCCTTCTTCTGATACATAGACCTCTGCCTTTTCATCTTGTCTTTCTTTCTATGAATGTGCTTTTTGTTCCACAGGCTGCAGGATTGTAGTTCTTCTTGCTTCTGCTGTTTGCCCTCTGGTGGATGAGGCTATCTAAGAGGCTTGTGCAGGCTTCCTGATGGGAGGGACTGGTGGTGGGTAGAGCTGGGTGTTGCTCTGGTGGGCAGAGCTCAGTAAAACTTTAATCCACTTGTCTGCTGATGGGTGGGGCTGGGTTCCTCCCTATTGGTTGTTTGGCCTGAGGCGACCCAACATTGGCGACTACCTGGGCTCTTTGCTGGGGCTGATGGTGAAGTCTGGGAGGGCTCCCGCCAAGGAGTACTTCCCAGAATTTCTGCTGCCAGTGTCCTTGTCCTCACGATGAGACACAGCCACCCCCCGCCTCTGCAGGAGACCCTCCAACACTAGCAGGTAGGTCTGGTTCAGTCTCCTATGGGGTCACTGCTCCTTCCCCTGGGTCCTGATGCACACACTACTTTGTGTGTGCCCTCCAAGAGTGGAGTCTGTTTTTCCCAGTCCTGTCGTAGTTCTGCAATCAAGTCCCACCAGCCTTCAAAGTCTGATTCTCTAGGAATTCCTCCTCCTGTTGCCAGACACCCAGGTTGGAAAGCCTGACGTGGGGCTCAGAACCTTCACTCCAGTGGGTGGACTTCTGTGGTATAAGTGTTCTCCAGTTTGTGAGTCACCCACCCAGCAGTTATGGGATTTTATTATATTGTGATTGCCCCCGTCCTACCATCTCATTGTGTCTTCTCCTTTGTCTTTGGATGTGGGGTATCTTTTTTGGTGAGTTCCAGTGACTTCCTGTTGATGATTGTTCAACAGTTAGTTGTCATCCCGGTGCTTTTGCAAGAGGGAGTGAGAGCACGTCCTACTCTGCCATCTTGAACCAATCTTTCTAAATTAAGAAGGATCTTTGATTGTCTTGAGACAGGAATTTAAAAATATAGTCAAATAAATCTAATTATCTCTTAAAACAGTTTTTTTCTAAATAGTGAGCTGGTTATTTGTTTTCTTCATATCCCAAAGTTTCATTTTCTATAGAATTATTTGCCAGTAAGTAAAAATGATAAGCTTGTCGTTCAGGAAATTCACAAACTGTACTAAATGCAATGAAGTGTAAGATTTGGAGAAACTGTTATAAATTTAATATTGCAAATACAAGTCAGCATTAAGGTACCATTTGGATATTTACAGTTTTACTAAAATATTTTAAATATTAATATTTAAGTTCTTTCTACAGTGTGACCAGATCAGAAGTTGTGATACCCAGGAAATAGCTTCACAAGTGGTCATTCATCTGCTAAAATAATATGTTTTTTCTAGTGTTAAAGTAGTTTTAATTGTTTTCTGCTAAGATTTAGTCTGGTAATAGTCAAAATATTAACAGTGAACACACATTATATATCTTTTTTTAAAAATTAGTCTATCCAGAATCTATATAGATAATCTAGACACATAAAATGACATTTTAGGTTGTTTGACTATACAAAATTTCTTCTCAATAGATTGCAATATTTTAGAGTCAGATTCTACTTACTAAGTCTTAATAAAAGCAGTTATCTAGTCGGAAATTCATTTCATTTCATATAAAACTTTTTTCTTTTTGCGGGGTCAAAGAATGCTGAGACTTTGAGAAACAAATAGTATAAAAGAATATTTAAATTAAATGTACCCCTAATGTGTGTGTGTGTGTGTGTGTGTATATATATATATATATATATATATATATATATATATATATATATATCTTACATTTTATCAAATGTTAAAACCATATTGATATCTCTTCGGATATCTCATCTTTTTTTTTTTTTTCTTATTTGTCAGTATTTGAAAACTTTCTAACACGAAAAAGGAAAGCAGGATAATATGCTTGTTTAAAACCAAAAGCATGAATGGTTAGTACCGTTATTAAGCAAACAAATATTATAGCCAACATTTATTGAGCACCAAGTGCCAGGCACTGCTCTAATTAATTCTCAGACAACCTGTAAAGTGTAGGTACTTGTAGCATTTTCAGTTTTACAGATCAGGAAAACATAGAAGGCTTAGTGACACACTGAAGGTTACAGTGCCAACAGGTAGTTTACATTATATTGCGTCCTATAGAGTATTATTTTAGTGTATACTATTTAGTGTACTAATTACTATTTATGTTGCATTACCATATATAGTATATTATTGTAATTCTTGAAGCCCTTCTGAGTTTTGATTTTATAGCAGGCCAAAATTATCTCTGTAATGGGTATAATACTAGTTAAGACACGGATTGTACTAAATGGCTTGACCAAAGGAAATGTGGTTCCACCACAAGGATCAAGGTAGAGTCATTGTGGTTTATTTACATCCAAAGAGATGGGAGTATAAAGAGCTCAAAGTTTTAATCTTACTTCTACTACTTATTTAGTCATTGTTGAGTGTTTATGTTCATTAGTTGTTAATTGTAAGAGCTGAGAGTTCTTGTATTGAGAACATTTGTGAACTGCTGAAATATTAAAAGGCTTCTAATTAAAATATCTTCTGATATAGTTATGGAGTGTTTTCCTTTTGTTCCCAAAGCATCTAGTTTGGAATTTATTGTGTCATATGTTTCTCCTCAGCCATGAGTTTTTAAGAAGGCCCAACCCTCCTAGTTGTTTTCCTTTTGAATTAAATGCTTTTTACTTTGCCTTTATTACTTTTTAATATCCAAGAGATTTGGGTGAAAGTATTATATGGTTATTAATTTGAAATAGTCTCTAGAAATCTATTTCTTCAAGAACCAGCTGGGAAGAAATCAGGTATATAAATTTTTTTTTTTTTTTTTTTTGCGGTACGCGGGCCTCTCACTGTTGTGGCCTCTCCCGTTGCGGAGCACAGGCTCCGGATGCGCAGGCTCAGCGGCCATGGCTCACGGGCCCAGCCACTCTGGGGCATGCGAGATCTTCCCGGACCGGGGCACGAACCCGTGTCCCCTGCATTGGCAGGCGGACTCTCAGCCACTGCGCCACCAGGGAAGCCCACAATAGTTTTTTTTTTTTTTTCAACCAGGTGTGGCAGTTTTGCTAGATACAGTGAAAAACAGTCTCTCATTTTTTGACTCAAAGTTGTGTATGCTTTGTGAGCATAGATGGAATTAAAGCATTTTAATGTTTTTCAAGATCAGTGTATCTTGGACACATTTTGATGACTCAGGGCTGATTTTAGCTGCAAAAGGAACTAGAGCAGAATTGCACTGAGAAGGAACAGATGTTTTCTAAGTTTCAGGATGAGTAGGTTGGTTGCATAGCACAAGAGTAATTGGACGATGTAAAAGGCAGTGACAATGAAAATAAGCAAGGAGATATTCTCAGGGTGGTGATGGTTTAGCAAAAGGATGAATGAAATAAGGCCACATGCATATGATGAAGGTCATTAGATGTCACAAAGTGGAGATTTCTGGAGTGAAATGGAGCCACACAAGGCAAAGGTAGAAATTGTACTGCTGAGGGGAAGTTACTACCAGTGATGAACTATTCCGTTCTGTTGTATCCATTAAAAGATACAGACTTCCATGCTCTACAGGGCTCAGTCTTATCCATAATAAGTAAAATCTTAAGCCTGTTGAGGATTTTCAAATGCCTTTACTGGCCTGAATGATTTATTAAATCAATACAATTATGAAAAATTATAGTTTGGGAGAGAAAAGTGAAGACAAGTCCGTTCTTTTGAATTCTTCTTATTCTTGGTGGAGTGCCAAATGTCCTTAATAGATTGACTTCCCTTGAGCCCAGGCCTCTTCTTCACTCAGTCCTGTTGGCTGTTAACTAATGGCCACCTCTTCTGAGGGACTTGAGGTAGAGCCACATCGCTTTCTTCCTTCAAACCTTCTACTCCTTGATAGTTTCTATTTTAGGCATCTTGACACTCTCTAGCATAAATTCAGTCTCTGTTTCTGGCCTTTAGAACCTTTCTTAAGTTCTTCCCACACTCGTTTGTTTTTTTTTTTCTTTTTTTGCGGTATGTGGGCCTCTCACTGTTGTGGCCTCTCCCGTTGCGGAGCACAGGCTCCGGATGCGCAGGCTCAGCAGCCATGGCTCACGGGCCCAGCCGCTCCGCAGCATGTGGGATCTTCCCGGACCGGGGCATGAACGCGTGTCCCCTGCATTGGCAGGCGGCGGACTCTCAACCACTGCGCCACCAGGGAAGCCCTTTTTTTCATTTTTAAATCATCACCAAGAGTGGCTTCCTGTTGCCCACTGTAGCAAATATAAATTCCTTCCATCGGGCTTTCCTGTGCTCTTGTCCCCTCATTTTCCCTAACTCCCACTCCGCTCTAATGGTGACAATTCCCTATTCCTTTGACTATATGTACTAGTCTCTTGGCAATTTTTTATCTCAAAACTTACCTGCTAGTCAAAAAGAAACATTGATTAGGTATATATGTACAAAGTATTTTGGTGAAGACAGGGATATAAAGATTAATAAGCTATTTTCTCAATGTTTTGTAATAGCCTGTATGGGAAAAGAGTCTTAAAAATATGTATATACATATGACTGAATCACACTGCTGTACACCTGAAACTACCCCAACATTGTAAATCAACTATATTTCAATTAAAAATACCGTAAAATAAAAATATTATTTTATATGCCCCTAACTTATTTATAGTCTGACTGGTGAGATGGAAAGAATCTCTTTGTAAAAAGATAATTAACAACAGAAGGTAGGATGTGATGTGTCAGATGCTTGGAATTAGCTATAGATGTCCAAAGCTGAGGAAAAACTCTGGGCTGGGGTAGTTGAAGTGGGATTCACAAAGGAAATAAGAACTGTGTTTTCCTACCAATTAGGTGAATAGTAGGGTGTGTGTGTGTGTGTGAGAACTGTATTGTCCTACCAATTAGGTGAATAGTAGGGTGTGTGTGTGTGTGTGTGTGTAAGAAAGACTTTGTCTTTCTCTGTTTACTCCTTGCAGGAATAGGAGAATGAAAGGTGTTTTAGGGAAGTAGAAAATGCAAAGTGTGGAGTGAAACTATAAAGTCTTGCCTTGAGTATAAAAGAAAAAGTTTATGTAAGGAAGTAATACGAGATATGGTTGAAGAGGTAAATTGGTGTTAGAGAGTTAAAAAGAAAAAAAACACACTAACAGCAAAACTATACAGACCGCTTTAAGAATTTGTAATTTGGAACTGGGCAGGGACTAATACCTTTTTAGAGAAACACCAGAATTTTAGCTGAGAACCAAACTCACCATCAAAAACTGACATTTTCTTGCTGATTTGTATCAGTATTTCAGATGGCTTCTTTAGACCCAGCTAAAGTAACTAATAATAATGCTCACTGCCATGGACAATGACAAAAGGGTCCTGGATTCCTAAAGTCATAACTGTCAGGTAGTAAAATATTTTTATATCTTCTTCATATTGTTTGAAGTAGAGCTAATATAAAAATAGTTCAAATTAATGTTTCTATTTGTTTTTTTCTGATATTCTCTTGCTGTTCAAGTGGAACTATTATTTGTGACAGGAAATGAATGCCCTAGAGAACCTTTCTTAATGTGACTAGTTATACTTTTGAATCTGACAGTTCAAGTCATTGAAGATCTTGCCTTTCCATAGTTGTTATTTCAGTTATTTTCATCTCTTTTTGTGTGTCTTGAGAAGTTAAGATTAAGCCCAAGTCTGTTAGACATAGTTTTCACAGGAGATTTGTATCCTGGAAAAAGACAACAGATTGATTGGTTCAGGTTTGTTCAGTGCAGATTTTTATTGTGAGAAAGAAATCAGTTCATTATACCTTTCTCCCCATTGAAGGTGATATTTGACCCTTTATTGTTGCATTCACAGCTTCTTTAGAGAATTACCGTCAAAATTGTGACTTTAAAAACATAGCATCAAGACTATTATTGACTTAAAAATAAATAATAATTATTTATAAATAATACATAAATAGGTCTAAAAATTTAGCTCTTCTAGTGTACCATTTTCATTAAACATTTCCTTCAGTGTTTCTGCGTGGTAATCTGGAAGCAGAAACCTGAACTCTAGTGATAATACTACACAGTAATAGAATTTGCATATTTTTGGTTTGATATGTATTCTTTCTTTTGGAAATAACAACCTTTGACATTATTTTTAAAGTTAGATGTTTTTGTTAAGATCAATGATCATTTACAGAAACATCTATGGCATAAATGGAATGAATGGTAACATATGACTTTAATTGTACTAGGAATAGAAAAAAATAAGGTATTTTTATAAAGAGCAAAGAAATCATTTTTATTGAGCACGTATTATATGCCCAGGACATATTATACCTTCTAATATTTATAAAGTCTTATAAAGTAAATATTATTTCTACTTACAGATGAGAAAGTTGAGATACAGAGAGGTTAAAGAACTTGCCCGTGGTCATGCAAACCAGTAAATGATATAATTAGATCTGAACGCAGGTTTTCTTGACTCCCTAAGCCCACTCCCTTTGTTCTTTACAACACTGTTTTTGTGTAAATATTGCTGACTTAAATTTTCCATTGGAGACGTTGATCAAGTATTCCAAGGGGGCTTCCCTGGTGGCGCAGTGGGTGAGAGTCTGCCTGCCGAGGCAGGGGACACAGGTTCATGCCCCGGTCTGGGAAGATCCCACATGCCGTGGAGCGACTGGGCCCGTGAACCATGGCCGCTGAGCCTGCGCGTCCAGAGCCTGTGCTCCGCAGCGGGAGAGGCCACAACAGTGAGAGGCCCGCGTACCGCAAAAAAAAAAAGAAAAAAAGTATTCCAAGGGAGTCAGCCCATACAACAACAGTGCATTGAACAGAGCAAGCTCTATAGAAACGCAAGACAGTAGAGAGATCAGTGACCCAACAACATCATCATTTAATGAAAATTTTCCCATGTACCTTTTCTAAGCAAGCATTTATGTTAATTTTTTCATTTGATAAATTGGAAGTATCCCTACCTTCTTAAAGTGTCCTATAATTTATAGAACTTTTATTTTGAGTATTGTCTTGGACTATTTGCCTGTACTTTAATAAAGTGATGGCTTCAGGAATTGTTAATATCTCTTAAGCCAGTTACTGCCTCAGAAAGGGGCCCAAGATTACTGTGCTTCAGGGTTGGTGATTTGCTGTCAGCTATTATTTCTCAAAGTCACATTCTGGCAGTTCCTTTCTTGCTTCTTTTTTTTTTTTTTCCTGTGAGTAACTTAAAAAGTGCCGAAATTTCTAGGGAAAATTAGGTGACTAAGCTTGTTAAATCAATAACCTTAATTTGCACCTGATTATATACATCCATAAGCTTTGACCAGTGGGCCTAAAGGTGTCTCCACATCCTCCTGGAAAAGTGTAGTACTTTCATTCACTGACATTGTGTTCCTATTTTTTCTTTTTTTAATAAGGAGGTGTTAATTCTGCCATATTTGCCTTAAGACAGTACTGCATTACTGGTACTGTTTTGTTTGCTGGAAGGGCCTACAGACTTACCCTTTATTTCTCTTAATTACGTACGCTGCTCTCGTGGTCCTAAATATTTGAATGTGGTTCTGCTTACTGGCTGTATAAGTGTAAATACGGCCAAGAAGGCAAAAAGCATTAGCAGCTCTGCTCAGAAATGATGTTCTTTCACTTGCAGTGGTTTCTTTTCTTCAGTGAGCCTGCTGCTGCCTTTCCTCACCGTCTCCCTTTCTTCACGGTGGCAGTAGTTGATGTCTCTGTCACTGCTACTCACAGCTGCATCAAGTGATGTAAAACAGGTTTGAAACTTACAATACTTTTCCCGTAACATAGGTGTTATCTTCAAGTTTGTCAAGCAGAGTGACTGAACCAGTTCTGCTTTCTATTCTCTTGTCAGCCAGTGCGTTGCCGGAGTTTTCACATTTGTTGTCACAGTAGTGGTGTAGTGTGGTTTGTAATCCATATGCCTCTTTTAGGTACATCTGCAGGTTTAAACGCTTTGCTTGTCCCTACAACACAGGACTCATCTCTACTGCTTGAGTGCTTCTGGTGTATAATCATGGTAGTAGTGTATTTCAGCTTCACCATGGTCATCTTAAAGAAAACACACAGGGGCTTCCCTGGTGGCGCAGTGGTTGAGAGTCCGCCTGCCAATGCAGGGGACACGGGTTCGTGCCCCAGTCCGGGAAGATCCCACATGCCGCAGAGCGGCTGGGCCCGTGAGCCATGGCCGCTGAGCCTGCGCGTCTGGAGCCTGTGCTCCACAACGGGAGAGGCCACGACAGTGAGAGGCCCGTGTACTGCAAAAAAAAAACAAAAAAAACAAAAGAAAACACACAGGAGCTTTAATATAAGCTGGAAGCTTTTCTACCAAACTAGAAATATGCTAATGGCAGATTCCAGGCACTCTCATAAAGGCACTATACTGTTATTAAGAGGAACCTCTTTGGCTTCCCTGGTGGCGCAGTAGTTGAGAGTCCGTCTGCCGATGCAGGGTACACGGGTTCGTGCCCTGGTCCGGGATGATCCCACATGCTGCGGAGCAGCTGGGCCCCGTGAGCCATGGCCGCTGAGCCTGCGCGTCCGGAGCCTGTGCTCCACAACGGGAGAGGCCACAACAGTGATAGGCCCGTGCACTGCAAAAAAAAAAAAAAAAAAGAGGAACCTCTTAAAGAATGGTTTCATCTTAATTAATTTTACTATTTAATAAGGCCCCTTTTGGAATTTTTCTTTTGGGGGCTTACAACAGAAACATAAGATGTTGGGTTCTCCTTAATATACAAATAATATGTATTCAGAAATGGGTCAACCATAGTGTCACAGTTTTGTTGTGATCATTTATAGCCATGGAATAATAGCCTGAAGATGCCTCTCAAATCTTTACCTCATTCTTCTCTTAAACCACAGTTTTGAATCTTCAGATGCCTACTGGGCAGTTATATTGACTCTTTCAGATCACCTCAGATTTGCTCATGTTTGTTACTTATTCTTTAAATGAAAATGTAATGGCTACCTGCATCACTCAGTCATGAAGCTTAAATTTATTAGGTACCCATTATGTGCCAAGCACTTTGATAGGCACTGGAGTTAGAGCAGTGAATAAGACTGACATGGTCCCTGCCTTTATGGAGCTCACTGTGTAATGTACAAGACTGCTGATTAAATCAGTTCTTCAGGAGTGACGACTGTAATGATAGGGAAGGTAAAGGGGTTGTTTGGATGGAGGGCAAGTGTCTGTAGCTTTGTCTCATGGGTTGGGAGGACCTCCCTAAAGAAGTCACCTTTAAGCCCAGAATTGAAGGGCATGAAGGAGTTAGATGAGTCGGGGCAAGCTGGTCCCTCTGTGCCTCAGTGTCCGCATTAGTAAAGTACCAAGAGGAAGCTAACAGTAAATTAGTTAATGCATGCGAAGCCCCTAGGACACCACCTGGCCCTCAGTGTGGCTGCTGTCTTCATCACCTTTATCATCGTCACCAGTCATTCATTTATTCAGGTATTCAAGTAAACATTGATTGAGCATGTACCAAGTGCTGGGTATTTTTCAGTACCGTGGTGGGATTCAGAAATGAAAAATTTTAAATCTGCCTATTCTAGGCTCTTAAGGTATGTATACAAATAGCTTAATAGCAAAAAGAATAATACAATAAGAACTGTACGGGAGATATGAGCCAATATCTGGGAAGGAGCCATCCTTTCTTTCTGGGAGTGGTATATGATTTGTGTCACTTACTTGGCAAATAATATATACTGCCTGTGAAATCTAATATTTTCCTGAATTCTGATTAACTTTTAAGATTTTACACGCGTAGGTCTTTACTTGCCACTGAAACTTCCCATGTTTGAATCGAGAAAGTATATATCACACAGACTGAAGTAGGTGAATAGTAGGATCTCTGTATGTTGATGAGTGGTCTTGGAAACCCATTAAACTTTTTAGGGTCACTTAAACAAAAGCCTCATAACTGCTGGAGACCTTTATTATGGTAGTAGCACGTGCTTTACAGGGACTCAATATAGATTAGAAGTAGATGTTGTCTCCTCTAAAATAAAAAAAGTTCCCCATATTGTTCTTCAGGGGTGCAGCAAATGTTGATAACACCAAATGTCTGTTTTAATACTTTGCTATAGTAAAGTGGCATCCCTGACATCATTTTTTGAAATGTATTACCATATGCAGCTGAAAAAAATTAGAGCAAGAATCAAAATTGGTAATCATTTAAATGTTTTTTGTTTGACAATAGCAAAAGTAGCATGTTTCACTTTTGCTGGTACAAAATAAGAAGCTCAGCAGACGGGAATATATTTCAACAAAATGAAGTTTGCAAAATGTTACTTACATCTCTCTCTTGAGAGAAAACAGTTAATTGTGTAGTAAATAGCATATTGTAGCTTTTGGTATATGAAATTAGTGAGCTTCTTATTTGCTGGAATCTTTTGTTTTTATGTCTTAATGCAGTACATTTATGATTAAGATGCAAGCTTTCTTTTTTTTTTTTTTTTTGGTCTGAACTTTAAAGCAAAAATCTGTTATTTCTAATAAACAGATATTTCCCTCACAATTAGGTAGAACATTGAGCTGACCATAACAAACAGGCTCGTAGATTATATCATCCAAAAAGAAGTAGACTAATGTATTTTTAAATTAAGGGTAGTCTTCAGAAATTCCCTGGTAATAGGTCTTTGCAGTGGCTTTTAATCTCTTAAAACATAAGGCTTGCATGGGATGAGACATGAATTAATTTCCCAGCTTTTGACAAAATTGAATCCAAAACCATCCACATACATATGACAGTCACTTCTAGAGAGTAATTAGCTTGCTATAAATACAAGAGATTTCCTGTGAGAAAATTGCTCATGCTATGTAACCAATAGAGAAATCTGTCAGATTAAAGAAAAAGTATATCTTATCCAAAAAAATAGAACCCTTCAGTTTTTTAGTTTGTTTTGGCTCTTGTGCTTTTTTGCTGAAATTTAGTTGTGAGAAATGTGGCAGGCTGGTGTGTGAGACATGTTTATGCCCTTTATGGGGTGTGGGATTAACTTCATAATTAGCTTTTAGAGATCTTTATGGAAATTTTTTTCATGAATCTATTAAACTGCACAAGGATGATTTGCCATTCAGTTGAAAAGCAAACCAATCCCTGAACCTTAGGATAGACTTTAGAACTAGACGAATCTGGTGGGATTCTCATCCAATGTATGTACCTTGGTTTTATATCTATAAAATGGAAATGACAGCATCTACTTCTTAAAATCATGATGTGAATTCTATAGAATAGTGTGGATAAACCATCTAGCACAAATCTAGGCTTATAAAAGTCATTTTAAAAAATGGTGTTTCCTTCTACCCCCCCATCACTTCTTCTCTAAGGCATTTAATGAGCCATTACAAATAGGGACTTTGTTCTTTTATCACCTTGGGATCCAGAACATTAGGATCTTCTGATCTTTTTACATTTTTCTTTCATATGAGGAATTGTGACATGAGAAACTGAGTACATAACTAACACCACAGGTATGCTTCTAGGGAACCTGGGCTGCCTAAAACTCGATACACCTCTTCTAAAAAAGTAGAGCATGTGGCTGTGCTTGAGAGTGTCTGTCTGTGCTGCAGGCTTCTAACTTAAGGAGGCATTTTGATTTTGAGTTCAAGGTATTGTTTCAAAGCCAGGTATCACTTTGGTTTTAATTTATAAATAACCTCGTGGAATAGCCACTTTTCCAATTCAGGTTAACAAAGAATAGAATGAAAGTAAACCAAACAGTCAGTTGTTTGCCTTCCTCTACTACCATTAATAGTTTTAGGCTATATAAAGGCATATAAATATGCTCTATAAAGCATATTCAGTAAAGCATATATTGAATGTCAAGGTGAACTGCATGGGCTTTAGTTTCTTCAGTTTATTTAGTTTTATTTTCTTGTCGTTTAAAATGGAAGTTAACAGAAATAGAATAAGAATTCTTCTGTTTGTAATACATGATCATATTTTCCTAATATAAATTGAGTGCAGAATAAACCCCAGGAAATAACAGGAAAGCAGGCTAACAGAATTGCAGCCCCCTATGTCTACCAAAAGGTTTACATAGGTTGACTCAAGCAGACCCAATAGGAACCATCTGGCATTGTGCTCCAGGTTACATGGCTTAAAAATTGAACAGCATAGAGTGGCGTAGCATAGAGCCTAAGGCTTGTACAGCACGGAGCACACCACAAATGTGTCAAAAGCACTGGAATCAAGATTTTAATCTAGTTCTACCTACTCCACAGTTCCTTATATTCTTTTGTGGCACTCTCTTTCCTAAATTGTCTCAGTAATCTAGCAAGGTGAGGAAAATACTGAATTGTCCTTAAATTGTACTCTGTGTGGTTATTTGAAGAAGTTAAAAGGAAGCAGTCTGGTATGTTGGAAGGATCTCAGGACTGGGTATGAGATTTGGGGTTCTCGTCTTTGTCTTAAAAGAGTTTTTTTTTTTTTAAATTAAAAATACGGTTTTTCAGTAAATCATGTCTAGCATCCTTTTTAAACTAAAATACAGTCATTTATGATTATTTGACTTTAAGGATTTATAAAAGAAAGTGAAGACATTCAAAGTCAAATAAAATAAATGCCTTGAGAATTCTATTCAGATCACATGGTTAAGAGCTTTGGAGTCAGGGGAAAGTAAGCTTGAAACCTTCTGTCACTAGCTGTCTGAATTTTGTAAACACAGTCTGTGACCTCATGGTAACATGTGTCTGCTCTTCCTTATAAATTTGGTCTGGTTTACCAAAGGGCGATATATTAATTAGTAATAATAAATTGGAATTACTCTAAAACAGTCTTCCTTATAGAGCAGAATTCAGAATAAGTTAGGTCTACAAGATGTCACAACCGTGCTGGCTTTCCTAAAAGAACTGGATCTACTCCAAGGAGCTCAGCAGTACCACGTGTCAGAGATAGCAGTCGGAAGAGGCCTTCCTGCTCATTCTGCAGGGCGGGTGCTAGAAGATGGCCCCAGCCATAGAGGAATTGTGGTTGGTCTCTTTCTGATACAAATGTCCTCCCACCTCCCTCCCTCCCCTCAGGTGGTGGTAGGGGAAGCTCTTTGGACTCATCAGAATATGACTGTACAATAATACAAGCTGAAGAAGTATTTGTTGTGCAAATGACCTGTATCTCTTAAAAAGGAGAAAGTACCCCTACTCCCATTCCAAAGAGCAGGAGAGTGTTGTACCTGTGATACACCTTCAGGTAGAGTAAATAGTAGAAACCACAAGTTCTATATCTGCAGATCTGGAGGCTATAAATAAAAATAATCACACACATCCAAATGATGAAATTAAATTGTATGTTGGCCAGTGTGGTATAGGGAAGAGGAAAGATTACAGGGCTGATTATCAAGAATGTAGAATCTCCTCCTGAATCTGTCATTTTCTGATTGCACAGGCTGTTGTATATGTGTGTTTGAGGGCTGGGATTTGTTCATCTTTAGGCCTTGGAAGGTTAAAAAATGACAGAGGCGCTTTCTGTTTCTATCTGAGCCTCAATTGCAGGGTTTGATTTATTACTCTGTCTCCATTTTAGAATTTTTTTTGTATCCAAATATCACCTACAGGCTTTCTAAAAGCTCTGCATTTGTTATTTAA
This sequence comes from Leucopleurus acutus, assembly GCF_964270905.1. Lineage (NCBI taxonomy): Eukaryota > Metazoa > Chordata > Mammalia > Artiodactyla > Delphinidae > Leucopleurus > Leucopleurus acutus. The sequence continues at coordinate 67,565,432 of NC_139157.1, forward strand.
AATTGAAAAAAATATGTATACATCATAAACATACATATCATACACACACCCACACGTGCGTGCACACACACACACACACACACCCCAAACACAGAAAAAAAAATGCAAAGGAATGAATGCCTCTGTGTTTATTTCTTCCCTGTTACTTTATACAGGCATTTTGTAGTTTTCTGGGTGAATATAGAGAGAAGAATGGAAAAAAGAGCCTAGCAACCTACTCAAACTTAAGCCCAGTTCTTCATCCATCAGTGGGATATTTCTTCTTCCTTCAAGAAAGTCTTTCCTCCAAACTTCTGCCTCCTGCTACAGTAATATGACTCTTTCTGTCAAAGGGGGTGAGAACTGTTAATAATAACAATAGTATATAAAAATAGTGGAATGTCTTATTTTAAATCTTTTTCTGATAATCTGTCTACTATCATTTCTTTTTCCACAGTGATGACAGCCTTTCCATTTTCCCTTACATACTAAATATTTACCAGGACTTCATCTTTTGTATTTTTTCCAAGTTACATTTTATTTTCTGCAAAAATACCTTCTCTAAAATTTTCATTATATTACTTTTCCTAATGGATATTCAAAAGATGCTTCGAATTTGAATTAAGATCCTATTAGTAGGCTATTCATTAAGTCCTCTGTTGGATCATTAATAAAGTGATCAATTATTAGAGACTCGAAACCAACGTTTTATACCCTCAAGGCAGACTCTCAGTGTCTTGTCATATGTCTTTTCTTGGTCTATAGCCTTTCAGCTTGTGTCCTATTGAATATTTTTATTGAACTAACTTGGCAAATCATATTTCTTGAGACAGTTTGCTGACCCTACTATTTGCAGATTTTGCAGGAAATTTTGATGGAGATCTTTCTTAAGATTTATTATGGAAAATTATTTTAAGAAGGAAATGTAGATTCATTTTAGAGTGGCAGACAGGAAGGCAGAAACTATTTTGAATTTATCCTTATTTACATGGGTCCTAAGTCACTGTTTAAAATAGGAATCTTGCAAAACTAGCTCACGAGAATGTGAAGGGTTAATGTTAACAAAGATGTTTGAGTTCCTGTGAGTGGAGCTATGTAAATGAATTACTTAGTTAAAATTTGCATATTTACACTGTGTATTTTTCTAGTGCTTCTCCTATTTGTATATTTGATACAAAAAGGAATGATACATTTATCTTTTTTCCTACTGTGAACAATATTGATAAATACTGGGTGGATGGATGCATCATTATCTTTAATATTTTAGGAAGCAGAAAATTCCTGGTTTATAATGAATATGATGCAATGGGATGCCTAAACTTTTGTGTGTTTGTTTTCCAGCTGACATAGAAATGCGTGGTGGATGGTGTTTGCTTACTTTCTCCTCTCTGTTTCCCCCTTCAGTTCTCCCCAGTAGCTGACATCCTATTTCCTCTTTCACTAGAAGTCATACCCACATCCACAAAGGAAAAGCCTAATTTTATGTGGCAGCATGGTTTAAAAGGACTTCTACTCAGAAAGCTGTGATTGAGTCAACTACTAATTACCCGTATAACCAGGTCATTAGGTTGGATTTATTCTATTTTGGTTTGGTTTGGTTTTTCAGGCCAGAAGTACATAACTTTTCATGCATGTTTGCATGTAAAAGTTTTAATGGAGGATGTACTGTGTGCAAGGCACTGTATTAAAGCTCCATCCTGATGGAGCTTATTGTCAAGCTGAAGACGTAGAGAATTCACTAGGCCATTTTTCTAAGATAAGGGAAGAGAGCACATCAATGAAGCAGAGAGTCTGTGGAGTCAGAGCAGGTTTCCCAGAGAAGGTGATCCTGACAAAAGAGAGGTGGTTAGCCAGAGGGGAAGAGAGGATGATGTGAGAGCCTGACCAGTCCAGGGGGTGAAAATCATTTAATAGTGGCTGGAATGTTTCAAAATCTGATGTCACTTCTATAATTTCTTTGTATAATCCTTATCAAGGTTTTTTTTTTTTAAATATATATTTATTGAACACCTCTTTTGTGTTCAGTGGGATCTGGCAGTGAGCAAAACAAGGGTCCTTGTTTTGTTTGCTCAAGGAGCTTACCATCTAATGAGGGAGAATGTAAACAGAAGGAAGAAATTATACTCTGAAATAATATATCATGTGGTATTTCAGGAGCTGACAAAACAGACCCAATTCTCTAGAGAAAAGTGTCATCTGAAATTATTAAAGTCAAGTATCAGTTCTTCTTGGCCAGCATGTTGTGCCAGAGAGGGACAACTGGAGAAACGGCTGAGCGTGTTTGCCTGGCCCAGGGAAGCCTCAGCACAGTGTATCATTCTGGGAAGGGCGAGGGCGTGGGGAAGGGTGGAGGAGCCAGCCGGTGGGGTCTGGCTTGCTGTCCTGAGGGTTGTCTGCCTCCATTTTTTATGCAGTTCCTGCTAGAAAAGGTAAAATGCCTCCCCCACTTCCTTGTTAGTTGTTTGAAATTATTATTATTAGAATCCTCTGTGAGGTTTTTTTTTTTTTCTAACTTTGGTGGTTGGTCTTGAAAGCAGTTTAGTGGATCTCAACCAGTTTTGTTTGTTTTGTTTTCATGAAATGAAATAGAAGAAAAAAAATAGCAAAGTGCACCAAGTTGGAATATAAATTGTTTAATGAAACGTGTATGTGTGTGTGTCCATAGTAGGTTGGGATATAAACTATTTTTAATACATTAGATAAACTGGGTCAAACCTTTTTCTCCTCTTTGGTGAAACTTGCAAGACTGCAAGTAAGAATTTGGCCTGCAGAGTTACCCATTTTGCTGGTGAAAGATAGTCTTGTAGACCACAGGGTCAGTGTGCGGAACTGAAATGCCGGGTGTCTGGACCCTCATTCTGACTCTGCCCCTACAGAGCCATATGCTTTGGACAAATTGTAGGCTTTCTGTGAACCTGTGTTTTCAGTCTAAAAAGAGAGGTGGCCTAGGTGAGCTCCTGTGCTCTCTTTTCAGCCAGGATTCTGGGCTTGGTACTCTTTCTAAAACAATGAGGTGTAAAAAGTGAATTGTCTTAAGGTTGTTTGAGCATTTGCACAGACCTGTTATCCATTCAGAGAGGCGGTCCTAGGAGGAGAAACGAAAGAGTGAAGCAAAAAGTAATGTACGGCTCACTCCCACATGATCCTGGTTCCCGCCAGTACATGCTTGTCCCTCCCTCTAAAAAGTAGACGGTCCACTGCATGCGGATAGATCTTATGAAGGAAATAATGAGCATAAAAACGCTTGGCCTGGTACCTGCGTAATAGAGCCTCAAAAAATGCTGAGTTGGGAAAATGTTGCTTGAGGTCTCAACTCCAACAACTAGGCAGTTACATGGGCTACTCATCACGGAAGCGAGGAAAGCATGAGTGTGTGGAGAAGCCAATATTGGAGAGGGAGGGGCACCTCTAGACCCATTTTCTGTTTCCAGTTATTGGATCTGCATATATTACATGTTCCCTTACTCCTTTGTGAGATGCCGGGGTGACAGAAGGTATCTTCCAGGTACCTTATTATCACTGTGTGCAGTAGGGGGACATCAAGTACAGAAGAATTCTCCAGTCTCATCCCCTCTGGTATTGGAAGGCTATCCAAAAAGAGTCTCCAACCATACAATAAAATAACAGAACCCATTTATCCCAGTCACGTTCCAGTATGTAGGGTCAGTTTTCTTGTAGGAGCTCAACTCTATTCTGAGATCATAGTAATTAAACTGAGCTAAGTGTAGCAAAAGAGTACATGTTACAAACTCAGTTAAAATTCTCCAGTGAAGAGCTCTCTGCTTGTAGCGGTTACCCTGCGTCCAGCGCTGTGAACAACCCCATTTGGGGCATTGTTAGGCAGTGCTGTTGACACAGGAATACATTTCATATGATTATCATAAAATTGTGGCCTGGAAATTGAGCAGCCATGGCGCTGCATCTCAGATTCACGTTTATAATAAGCTGTAATAAAGTAAACATTTTAAATGGATTTAAGAACAGGCATTACTTGTGATCACAAATGTAAGTTCAGTTGAAGTGCTTTTGAAGCCCAATATAACAAAGCAAACAGATTTCCTGGCGTTATTAACATAATTGTTCTCTGTTGGATTTCGATTTCTAAAGAGTTGTTTAAGCCAAAAAAAAAAAAACCAGCAAAAAGAAATGTAAGAATGAGCTACTTTTCCTTTTATTATGTCAGATTAAAAAAAAAAATCCCAGATGTTCACTCTGCCACTTCCCCTAACTTACCAAATCATTGCCAACCTCTTTAACTGGGAGTTGATATTTCATGATTAATTAGGGGTTAAATTCAGCTGTTTGCTGTGCCATCAGCAGGCTCTGGAGTGGGGCTACCTAGCATTCATCTGCTGGTGAAACTCCAGGCTGTACTGTGTGATGGTTAAAACAGGGACTTAGCCCCCGCCCTTTCCTAAGGACAGACAATGACTAGAATGTCCACTGAACACCGTGGTGGGGGGGACATGACTGTATGTAAATTTGGCACCAATTAGATGGGTAGGATTCAGTTGTTCCTGGAATGTTTCAAAAGCAAAAATGGAAACAAGAGTGGTAACATCTGAAGTGTGGTAGCAAGTTAAAGCGGTGACGATTTGGAGCCCTCGGGCACAGAACAGTAGTACCAGGAGGTGATCGCCCTGTCTTCTGTGGCAGCCAGCAGCTGGCTGTGAGTGTTCGCACCTTGTTACTTTCCAACACTCCAATTCTGAATAAACCCCCCAAACAAACATCCTTCCTGTATTGTCATTTGGTCAGAGCAGACCCTCAAGCAGTGAGCCAGAGGCACAACATCCACCACTGCAGAAGCCATGGGCGCTCAGGGTGGCAGGTGTCCTGGCCTAAAAGTTGGCACAGGTTGGCACTGGTGGGAGGAGCATCGTCGGAGACTCACTCAGTGCTTTCTGTAGTCGTGGGGCTGAGCTGACTTAGTCAAAATTCGAGGGAGGCGCACTAGGATGAGAATATCCTGTAACATGCGATTTAAAAGCGTTCCTGCCAAGCATGCCACTTACCTGATATGTTATTTTTATGAAGCATCAGGATTGTGCTAGGTACTTTTTAGAGGAAAGGTGAAAAGCCACCCACCTTATTTTAATCTTCAGACTTAATTCCATGTAGTTTAGCACTACAGTCCAGAGAATAATTTCGTTCCTCATAGGCGACCACGGCTACCTTATTCAGAATATACTCTCTGGAGGCTTGATAAGAGCAGTTGAGTGGTAAGATATGTGTGTGGGGGGGGGGGGTAAGGGGAGGATTGCCCATGTACTTTTTGCTCTTTATTCCCGCTAGGACGCATTGCCATATATCCTCACCAGGACTGGACTAGAATGAAAACCTAACAGAGTGTGGGCGTGGGGGAGGGAGGGAGCTAAGTGAGAGATTTAATCTGGTTCCAAATGTGAGTTCTCATCTCTCAAAAATTGGGCAATCACATACTTCTAAATGTAGACATCTTTACATAATAGTATTTTTGTGCATTTTACATACATGAATAATTCTTTGCAAAGATTCCCCCCCCCCCCGCCCCCAAGTTTGAAAATAAAAGCAGATAAACCGGTTTCCCGGACAGAAAAGACTGTTTTAAATCACTGGAGCCTACTAAAAATTTAAATAGCTCTAATCATCACTGAAATCGTCCTCTGTTGTGTATTACTCAGCTGAAAGCACTTTAATTTCACAGACGTGACTTAGGACGCTGAGAACTTCCTTTGTCTACTCCCGCATCTTTACCCTCCCCACTATAGAGATTTCCTCCTAACTTCTGTCCAGGCCTCTTTTCTCCACACTTGTATTAGCCAACCCGTGGCACTGGAGGCTGGTGAGTTTTTTGTCTGTTTGCTCATTTTTGTTTGTTTTTCTCTTATGCAGCCCGTGTTTCTTACCGTTTCTGTTTTAGAAGATTATATCACATTAAACTTAACATGACCTAAAGGGATCCGCACATTGCCTGTAGTTTATGGTGACTGCAAAGGATACTCCATTAGCATTTAGTTATTTAGTAATTTCTTGATTAGGAGTGAACAACAATAAAAGTTTCCTTTTCCTCTAGCATGAAGGATAATAAAGTATATAAAGTGCCCTGCACAGTGCTGGCTACAAAGCAGGTGTTCAAAAACTGTTCATTCCCTCCCTTTCCCTTCCCCAAGAAGGAAAAAAATCTCAGTCAATAATTTTAAAAGTAAATATCTCTGAAGGAAAATAAATCTCTTAGTTGCTGTACAGAAGAAACTAACACAACATTGGAAAGCAACTATACTCCAATAAAAATTAATTCAAAAAAATAAATATCTTAGGTAAAAACATTAAGTTAGTTTTGAGTACAAGTTACCAAAGTAATGAATTTGCTATTTCATCTGGTTTTATAATCTCCTCAATGCATGAATGTTCACACCCATAAAGATACACTAATTCGTAGACATAATGCAGGATGCACTTTAGTACTTAGATATTTCAGAATAAAAGTGTTTGATTTGATGACCTCCAAGTTTCCTATCAACTCCAGAATATTGGATTTTATGAAAGGTATTTGTAGTGTGTTTTGGGAAAAAAAGATCTTTTTTTTTGAGGAAGGTATTTAGGGACTGTGACAGCTGATACAGATAATTTATTGTAACCATTTTTAAACTTTCAACCTCTTCTGAGTGGTTTTTGATATCCCCAATACCTGGAGCTAAGGAGGCAGATTTAAATAAATCCATTGTGAATGTCATTCAGAAGGTACATAAAGATACAAAACAGAACTCCAGGGTTTTGAGCAGTGTACTGTCACTCTGTGTTTGTGTAATGCTTTTGTCAATAATTCCAGAACTTCTTTCTCAAAGAAGAAGAAATATAGTTGTTGAGAAAGCATATATAAAAATAGAAGGCAGTGTGCATGGCAAAGTTACAGCTACTGTGGTCCAAGTATCTCAGTGACAGTCTGCACTGACCCGAGGTGCTGAGTTGTGAGAAAGGAATCCTGGAAAGCTTTGTTTGCTCAGATGGGTCGCAGTCACCACAGAGCATTATCACTAAACTAAGGAGTTCTGTGTCCCTAAGCTAATGATTCAAAGGTGTTGTGGGTCTGTGCCCATTAATGCTGATAGGGCAAATCAAGTCATTTTAAAGACCAAGTTTACTCTGGAAGATGATCAAAAGGGAAGAGTGTCAACCTTTTTTTTTTTTTTCCTCTAAATAGTAGGCAGAACAGGAAGGAAATCTTTACTTATTATGGTAGCATTTTGGTTGATTGACACACTGATCTAGCTGGAGGACAGTTCTCTTGAGGTCTGTACTCTATAAGAATAGACAGGTTTTAAATGGGTCAGTGGAAAGAGATAAAGTTATATGTAACCAGCATGTATTGCTAAAGGAATAAACAAATGAACATTATTGGGCCCAAATTGTTAGCAAGTCCTTGGAGAGTAAATGATGGACTCATTGAAGTAAACTTGAACTATACATTGACATTTTAGTGACCTGCCTAGCTCAAACATTAGATCCAGTGTATTGTGAACTTTGTTAAGCATGGATATTTAATGACCGGTAACACGATTTAAAGTTAGGTGTTTGTTACTGCCAATAGATAGACCATTTATCAAACTCAATCTGACAGATATACTTTATGAATTACTTGCTTTGGCTGTGAGACAGACATCTTAAAAAACAAGCAACATCAGTCAAGTCTGTCATGGTACTTATAACTATTTAGAAAGAAAAACGTGTTAGGCATGCATATTGCATTTTAGCCTCCTCCCCACATTAATGGTACAGGCAGACCTTGTAGATATTTCGGGTTTGGTTCCAGACCACTGAAATAAAGCAAATATCGCAATAAAGCAAGTCACCTGAATTTTTGGTTTCTCAGTGTATATAAAAGTAATGTTTACACCAAACTGTAGTCTATTAAGTGTGCAATAACAGCATTATGTCTAAAAAAAATGTACATACCTTAATTTAAAAATACTCTATTGCTAAAAAATGCTAACCATCATCAGACAGAGCAGGGTTGCTACTAACCTTCAATTTGTAAAAAAAAAAAAAAAACAACAACAAAAAACACAATATCTGTGAAGTGAAATCGAAGTGCAGTAAAACTGCCTATAGGCATACAATCTATGCCTATAGATTGTAAAGCTTTCCTTGGTTGTGTATCGTTTTTATTATCCCACGTGTGCACTGAACCCGTGATCTACTTATAAATTCTCATCATGCTTGGTACTAAACAGTGCGATACATTGTGCCATAGAGTTTGGCAGTCTGTTTAGTGAGCTGTTAACCATTACCTCACCTTACCTGGCAGAGCTGCCTGTTCTGCCCACACAACCTTTTTCTTTTGCTTGTCATTGCCCATGGAAAGGTCTTCAATCCAATAATGGCTTCTCATTTGGTCGAGAAATCAGACAAAAGCTTTGCAGCTGTGAAGTGCAGCCCATTTTAAAATTAACCTATTGTAAATCCTTAATGATTGAGAAATTCTGCAATTTGCCATGATGTGTGGTTCATGCGCACGCAACCAGAATAGCAAACAGCAGAGATGGTGCAGGTCAACATGGTGGGCGTTTGAAAAGTAAAGGAAAAGAAACTTGATAAGACATCGTGCTTGATTCACACCAGCATGTTATGTTCTCCCGCCCTTCGTCTGTCACACATCACTTCGCCTCCCACCCACAGGCTCTCCCAAGTGGAATATAATCCTTGGAAATACTTACTTAAATTACAGTTTATTACACAAGAAGTAAAAGCTTCCACAAGTGTAGTTTACCTTTGCCTCCTGTAATACTTTTTCAACCTAGAGCCTAAATTCTTAGGGAAAAGGAGGGCACAGGTTTTTGACTCACAAAGACCTAGAATTTGAATTTTGATACCAAAACAAATTAGCTCTGTATCCTTCTGCATGTTACTTAAATTCTCTGGGCTTGAGTGTCCACATCTGGAAATCTCACTGGATTCATATACAGATTAAATCAGATTATAAAACCTAATAGGGATGCAGGATGTTTCTCTGCCTTTTACTGGCTATGAGACTCTTAATCAAATTCCTTAACTCCTTAGTGCCTTGGCTTCTCTATCTGTAAAAACGGGGATACTTCCTAGAGCTGTTGCGAGGATTAAATAAATGAATCCACATAAAGTACTTAGAACAGTGCTCAGCATCTAGTAAGTATTCAATAATTATTAACCATTCTGGCTGACAGATATTAAACAGATAATCAACAAAAAAATTATATTTACAAATAATGATAAACAAGGTAGAGGAAAAGTTGTACAACTTATACGAGCTAGAAAAATAAGCAGGGGCTATGTCATTTAGTGCTGTGTCATGAGAAGCCACTGATAAGGGGATGACATGATTTGATTTACTTTTTTTTTAATTGACATTTTTCTTGTTTCTTTTTTGTTTTAATTCATCTTTCAAAATTTACCTACAATAAATTCACTCCTTTTGATGTACAGTTCTGTGAGTTTAGACAAATGCATACAGGTGTATAGCCACCACTAGAATCAAGCTATAGTACAGTTCCATCACTTCCCCCCAAAATCCCACATGACACCCTGGTATAAGCGATCATTTCTCCCACTCCCAAACTCTGCAACCACTGTTCTGTTGTCTGTTCCTATAATTTTGCCTTTTTCTAGGGTATCATGTACATGGAATCACATAGTCTATGTAGCTTTTAAAATCTAGCTTCTTTAACTTAGCATACTGTATTTGAAATTCATCCATGGTATTCCATTTATCAATAGTTTATCAATAGTTCTTATTGCTGGGTAGTATTCCATTGCAAGGCTGTACCAACATTTGTTTTATCTCTTTACCAGTTGAAGGGCATTTGAGTTATTTCCAATTTGGGGTGATTATGAGCGGAACTACTGCAAACATTTGTATTCAGGTTTTTATGCAAATGTATGTTTTCATTTCTCTTGGGTAAATACTTAGGCGCGGGGTCGCTGGCTCTTTTGGTAAGTGTATGTTTAACTTTGGAAGACAGTTAAGAAACTGCTAAACTGTCTTCCAAAGTGGTTATAGTATTTTGCATTCCCACCAGCAATGTGTAAGAGTTCAGTTGCTTGGCATTGTTGTCAGCATTTGATACTTATTTTAGACAAGCTAACAGGTGCATAGTAGTGTCTTATTGTGATTTCAATTTGCATTTTCCTAATGATGTGTTGAGCATATTTTCATGTACTTATTTGCCATTCATATATCTTCTTTGGTGAAGTTTCTGTTCAGATTGTCCATTTTTAAATTGTGTTGTTTGTTTTCTTATTATTGAGTTTTAAGAGTTCTTTATGTAGTCTGGATACAAGTCTTTTGTCAGAAATGTTATTTACGAGTATTTTATCCTAATCTCTGTCTTGTCTTTTCATTCTTTTAACAGCATCTTTAGATGCAGAGCAGAATTTTATAGCTTTAGGTTTTTTGTTTAAGTGTACTTTCTGTTTTGAGTTAATTGTGTGTAAGGTGAAAGATATGGGTTGAGGTCCATCATTTTGCATGTGAATATCCAATTGTTCCAGCACCTTCTGGTGAGAAGACTCTTCTTTCTCCATTGTATTGCCTTTGTTCCTTTGTCAAATGTCAATTGACCTTATAATTGTGGATCTCTTTCTGGGCTGTCTGTTCTGTTCCACTGATGTATGTGTCTCTCTACTCACCCGATACCATACTGTCTTGATTTCTGTAGCTTTATATACTAAGCCTTGAAATCAGTTAGTGTCAGTTCTCCAACTTTGTTCTTTTTGTTTTGGCTGTTCTAGTGTCTTGGGCGTTCCCTATGAATATTAGAATTAGGTTGTCTATATATATAAAAATCCTTTTGGGATTTTGCTTATGATTATGTTGAATCTGTATAGTTAACATCTTAGCAATATTGAATCTTCCAGTTTGTGAGCATGATATATCTTTCCATTCATTTAGGTCCTCTTTGATATCTTTCTTTCATTGGTGTTTTGTAGTTGTCAGCATACAGATTTTGCATGTTTTTTTTTTTAAATACCTATTTTATGTTTTTGAATGTTACTATAAATGATACTCCTTAAATTTTAAATTTCCAACTATTCTTTGCTAATATATAGAAATACAATTGGTTTTAGTATATTAACCTTGCAACCTTGTTAAACTTACTAGTTCTAGGAGCATCTTCATAGATTCCATTTATGTAAGTGATCGTGTCTTATGTGAATATAGTCTTTTTTCTCCCTTTCCAACTGGCGTGTCTTTTATTTGTTTTTCTCTTAAGCAAAGGAATGATTTGATTGGATTTACATTTGTCAAAGACCAATCTGGCTGCACTGTAAAGAATTGATTGGGGCTTCCCTGGTGACGCAGTGGTTGAGAGTCCGCCTGCCGATGCAGGGGACACGGGTTCGTGCCCCGGTCTGGGAAGATCCCACATGCCGCGGAGCGGCTGGGCCCGTGAGCCATGGCCGCTGAGCCTGCGCGTCTGGAGCCTGTGCTCTGCAGCGGGAGAGGCCACAACAGTGAGAGGCCCACGTACCGCAAAAAAAAAAAATTGATTGGATGGGGAAAATGTAGAAGAAGAAACCAGTGTGGAAGCTGTTGCAGGAATCTGACAGACAGTGAGGGCTTGGGCTGTGATGATGGTAGTAAGAAAAGAGACAAATACTCAATGTATTTTGGAGATAGAACTGGTAATGCAGTGAATAGGAGGGAAGATAAAAGGGGAAGGGAGCAGAGGACACTAAAGCTTCTGTCACGAGGAACTGGGTGAACGGAGTTAATCATTTATTGAGATAGAGAAGATGAGTGAGGAATATATATGTTAGTGATCTAAGTCAATGAATGAACTTAACTTGATAGAAATTCTCCTCTGTACCCATCATCTAGTTTTTGTACCTCAAGCAAAGTTTTTCACTGCTCTGGTTGGTTTCCACTAAGTGCTAGATATAAGCCTACATATGGGTTTAGAGACTAGGATCTGGGGAAGGATGAATGAAAACGCTATGGGGCAGAGATTATCAAACTTTCTTGGTTCATGTTCCCTCATAGACATTTCTAATCCAAAAGAAATACCTAACAATTCCATTTATTAAGTGGATTGATCCAAACTACTTAATAAATGTTTATGTCCTAACAGCTTAGCATGTGTTATGGACTGCATAATTTCTTCTTTCTTTTTTTCTTTTCTTAGTTTAATCTGTCATTATATTAAATACTATACTCACAGAATTTTTTAAAACTCCACTTTATATTGTCACATCACACATTGTCTCAGTTCCAATATTTAAGGCAGGCGGGGGCATGGAACTCCTCCTACTTGAGCCACTACCCTGTGGCCCCCATAAAGCTTGTAGCAGTCTGCTATGCACACTGGCACAGTGGTCATCCTAAAACGGCCTTAGGATGGGAATTGCCTTTGTTTCTCTCCTGAGCTGGATGAACTCCCTTGATTCCACATCTTCCTCTTTGTTTTCATTGTTGCCCTCATGTTGATGAAACAAAACTTTGGTAATCTCCTAGAAAAGAATATGAAATACTAAAATTTTAAGAATTTGCGTGCATGAAAATGTTCTGCTGTCACTCTTGTTTCATATTTTGTCATGATATAGAATTTAAAGTTGGAATTTTTTTAAAAGAAACTTGAAAATGTAATTCCATTTAAGGACTGCGTAATTTCTTAAACCTTAGAATCAGATTATACACCACCAACCTCATTTACTTTCCACATTGATTTTGGTGATACTTGGTTTTTATCAATGACAATAACCACTGAATACTCAGCTTTGCAGAGATATGTTACCCAAAGGAATCTCATGTTGAAAATGTGAACTCCTGCCAACTAATAGTTTGCATGGTGTCCAACACGTGCCACTGTGTTTCCCGGGAAATTTAAAGTACCCCACAGTGCCTCTCTATAAGGTTGTCTCATTGCACAGTTTGGGAACTGTGGACTTAGGACCTTATTCCAAAACTTTTTGTTTTCTGTTTAAAGGTTTAGCTCTTCCTGTTGTTTTTGTATCTCTACATTAAAAACCAATCTCATGTTTATCATCTTTTATGAAACATAGTTTATTTTAGGAATTTTTTATTATTAAAAATTATGAAAGTTAAGCATGTATTATGTAGAAAGTTTGGACAATACAGCAGAACACAGAGAAGAAACTAAGTCATTCCTAACTCCACCATCTACCAATAACCAGTACTAACATGTTGTTGCTTTATCTGCCCAGTTATTTTATATGAAGATGTATTATATTTTGAATAATAACTATAACTAACTCTGATTTTATAAAAAGGTAATAATCTGTAGTTTAGTGGGGATTTCATACCCTGGAATTGTGACTCGTCTGTAATGACCTTTTGGGATAAATAAGACCGAGTTCTAGCTGCTTTCTTTTTTTTTTTTTTTTTGCGGTACGCGGGCCTCTCACTGTTGTGGCCTCTCCCGTCGCGGAGCACAGGCCCCGGACGCGCTGGCTCAGCGGCCATGGCTCATGGACCTAGCCGCTCCGCGGCATGTGGGATCTTCCCGGACCGGGGCACGAACCCGTGTCCCCTGCATCGGCAGGCAGACTCTCAACCACTGCGCCACCAGGGAAACCCAAGCTGCTTTCTTTTTATTGGCAACTTTCATTAGTTGAACTCAAGATTGGAGGGCTTGAAGACCCCACCATTCATGAGAGAGAGGCTTCCTGCTTCTGTTTCTAACCTAGCAAATGTGAAGTGTGTTATTTACACAGTAGTTCTTCATTATAAAGGTGCAAAAAACACAAATGGATTTTAGTGAAGGAACGTTTTTTGAAGTGATTAAGTCTAGCATATTTTTAAAAAGGGTAGCTTGTCAAGGGTTTTATTTTCTCTAGTAGATGGATGCACTTGCTAAAAATAATATATTAAGGCCCTACTATAAGGTAGTAGTTCTAGAAGATTGTCTAATAATTCAGGTTTAAGCTATTTGTATTGTCCTGACACCACAAGGAAAACTTTTATAATTCCATTTCATTTGTGATTTATTTGTTCTTTTATTTTCTCTGCCTTCATTCATAAGTACTAGACTTTGAAGTTGCATACGTGGAAACAAGATTTTTGTTTGAGTTCATCTACTTGAAATACATTTTAAAAATTCACCTTCTGTCACATTACAGAGTTAGAGCTTGAGTAGAATTTTAAATTCAGAAAAGAAAAAATGGTCAATGTAGTTTAGTTCCAGAAAGCAGTTCACAAAAGATGGGGTGGAAACTTCTAAGTGTATATATATATATATATACACATATATTCATATTTAGAGTCTCATTGTTACTCTTTGTCTGTCTCACACTCACTCCTCTTTCCCCCTCCCTCTCTTTTTTCTCAATAATTGAAAATTCTGACCAAAACAAGTGGTGTGTGTTAGTACTTTTTTAGCATAGTCTGGACTGTCGAAGAGTAATTTTTTTCTTGTAAAATCCTGGTAGAGGACCCCATGGCTGACTCTAGAGCTGAGGCAGAGAAAAGACAAGGTGAGCCTAGAGCAGTAGCTTTTATTGCCAGGGACTAAATGCTAAAAATGCATAAGTAAGTAAAAGTGGAAGCAAGTTAAAAGGACACAGGAGCCAACCTGAGAGAGTTCCCAGTGGCTGAAACTAGAACAATTTGAGCAAGAAAATAAATGACAATACTACTTTATCATAAGCCAAAGAATAAAATAAATACCCATGAGTTCTTACTGATACAAGTAAGCAAATAAATAAATGAGGGAGAAAGGCAAATCTTCCTTACAGAAGAAATCCAGATAATAAATGTAGAAGGAATGGAGAAAATAGAAAATTCCATTAGAACGCCACAGTAATAATTGCTGCAGGCAAGATTCATGGATGAATGCTAAAATTAATGAGCGAAACTTTAAGAAGAAAAGGGATGTTTGTCTAGCCTCAAAATCTCTCTCCCAGGAAATGTATTGATCTCTGTGGTGCTTTTAATAAATGTCCACAAATTCTTTGATACCCTTCCTTCCCGCAAGTGGCTTAATTCCCTTATCTCTGAGCAGGGCTAGACATAGTGCCTGGAACTAAGAGTATGGTAGCTTTGCAGTAGAGAAACCTGGCAGATACCATCTTCGCCAAGTGATCAGAGTTTGTTTACACCACCAGGAAGAAATCACGTTGATCTCATCTACCCCCTAGACATTACGCAATGAGAAGTGCGCTTTACCTCTCTGGCGTTCTTTTCCAAAATTCATAACCTCAGTCTAATCATGAGAAGACATCAGGAAATCCCAATTTGAGGAACATTCTACAAAATATCTCACTAGCACTCTTCAAGAGTGTCAAGGAAGGTCTGAGTAACTGTCACAGGTTGGAAGAGACTAAGCAGACATGACAACTAAGGAATGCAGTTTCCTAGATTGGATCCTGGAGCAGATAAAGACATTAGTGGAAAAACTGATGAAGTCTGAATCAAGTCTGTAGTTTAGCTGATTGTATTGTACCAATGTTAACTTCTCGCTTGGAGTTGATAAATGTAACATGATATGCGGAACATGAACATTAGAGAAAGTTGGGTAATGGGAATCCTGGAACTCTCTGTACTATCTTTACAACTTTTCTGTAGAGCTAAAATTGTTTCAAAATTAAAAGTTAAAAAACTCCCAGCTTACTGGTGTCTTTCTCAATCCAAGGATATTCGTTATTTTAAAGTGTCTCTAGAGCACATTAGTTCAGAGAAATCCCCCTCCCCTTCGTACAGTCTCTCTAGAAAAGAAAGATGAGCTCTTGATAACAAAACAGCTCTCACAGAGCAGGGACAATAAATTCTAGGGGCTTGTGCTCCACCATTAGAGATGGAAGCGCATCTCTGCCTGCTCTGAGCGGCATGGTTCAGCCAGCGCTGATGGTTCGCCTTTTGTGACTTGGTAGTGTGTCCAGCATTTAGGTTCCAAAAAGTATTCCTTTAAAAAAGTGCAACTGAGAGGAGCAACTGTGGTTCTGCCTGCCTCTGTCTTGGGCCCTTCGTTCCAAGTATTACCATTGACCTGCTAATCTAAAATCTTCAGAGGTACTAGATCTGGTTTCATCTGACTGTCTCTTAACATCGGATTATTGGTAGACTCAAATGGTATCAGAAGTGTGGTACTCAGAAAGATGGATACATGAAAACAATTTTTTCTTCAATATAAAATACATTGTATTTTCTTTTCTTTTCTTCCTTTTTTCCCCCAAAACAGTAGAATCTCAATCCAATGTAATTATGGGTACAGATGTGAAATCTTGATTTATAAATATTTTATTCTTACTACCTTCAAGCTCTCATTAACTCACAATAGGATAACAGAGCTGAGTATAAAAGGCCTAACCAGATCCTGTTTTAGTAAATAATAATAGGTGATGACTGAAGATGATTATTGTCTTAGTAACAAATTAGAATTTGGATACTAAAGTTGAACTCCTTCCCTGTATGCTAATCATTCTCTTCATCTGACCATTAGTGAAAACTGTCTTTAGTTTGTATACATATGGAAGATATTGTTTTATATCTTAAATCTATTTTATTACCTAAATACATTTATTAAAAGTTAAACATATTTTATTACCTACCCAAATTGAGTACCTTGC
This sequence comes from Leucopleurus acutus, assembly GCF_964270905.1. Lineage (NCBI taxonomy): Eukaryota > Metazoa > Chordata > Mammalia > Artiodactyla > Delphinidae > Leucopleurus > Leucopleurus acutus. The sequence goes on from NC_139157.1 coordinate 67,581,950, forward strand.
ACTGTGTCTATCTTGGGAATATAACTGGTGTGATCAGTGAAGAACAATGTACTGTTCTTGAACATGGAAATACGTTTAGGTTAGTGGTAGGTGCATGCATTTTCTGGAAAGCCCTATTTCCCGGATTGTTAATGCGTACCCAGGTAGATACACAGATACTTAATAATACTGCCTAATCGCTGTAGTCAGATGGAGCAACACATAATTTATAGCAATTCTGAGACTAGAAACAGAAGAATGGTAAATATGTGATAAAGATGTACTACGATTGGTAGTCAGTAGAAGTGCAGACTGCACATTATTGATAGCAAGCCATTCTTGTAGATGTGTGTGATACAATTTTCTTGACGGGTATTTTCAAAGTGTACCTTTCCATGTCATCTTGGTATCTTTAGTAAATTTATTTGTACACTTAAAAAAAAAAGCAATGTTTCATTTCCTAATTTTATATATTCAATTAAGAACTTTAGTGGTTGTCTACTATGTGCCAGGCACTTTCATTTATTATTGCTCCAATGTCCCAGTGTATTAGAAACTCCTTTGCCCATTTTAGAAATTAGAAAATGGAGAATCTGGAAGGTTTAGAAACTTACCTGTTAGACCCTACTTATGGTATAACATAAGTGGTTACCTTACCTGAATAAGTTGCCTAACACTTGGATATAGATAATGTATCAGAAATAAAAGGAGGTAGATCCCTAGGAAGGGAGGGAGGGGAGTTGAGACTAGAATAATGAATATTTGAGAATAAATTTAGCAAGTTTGCTAAGTAAGTAGAGCATCACTTTCTTGGGCAGGTCTGATTCCAATACACTGAATGTATTGGTCCTGTCAGATTTGTTGAAAATGCAAATAGTCCAATCAAGTGTAACACTTGATTGGAAAAGGACTACAGGGATTGGAAAAGGGAAAAGGACTACAATTTGAAAGTTTTTATGGAGATATGCACTGCCTAATCTGTGAATTGAAAGCATCTTTTAAAAATTTGCTTCCCTTCGTATTCCTAGGTGGTAGTGAATATGTGGGTAGAAAAAGGAGAGCATTTCAAATAATTCTAATGAAGTTAACTGATTGCAATCTTCCGTATTGTGAGGAAAAGTTGTTAGCTGTGAAAGACGAGGACAGAATTAAAATATTAACCATGACTGGCATTTGATTTGAAACTGCGAAGATAAGCTTAGGTTCCTATTTATGAAAACCATCCTCACAGCCCGATGAAATATCTTTTCAAAGGTTCTGTAGTTGCCATGGATACTTGTTAGCGTTGATAGACTAAGTTGTAATCCATATGCAATCATCTGAGGTGAAGTAACTAAAAAACCTACCAGCTAATATCAAAGGTGGCTTCATCTCTAAATTCATACCGGTTTAGAGATGAAAAGGGTAAATAGCCTAAAGATTAGACTTTTAGTTAATTATCACTGCTTGAAAAGCAAAATAGTTAGGATGCACATTGCCTGAATCAGATCCTAATGTTTATTCTTTATGCGTAACTTTTTATCTTAACCAGTAAAGGGGATTTCTTAGATTCCGACATAGGAATTTAGATGGTGTGGTCTTTCTAAAGGTTGTTGAAACCTTCACAGATACTCAGTTTCTGAAAGCCAGAGGGACACAGACAATATCGAAGGCATTGGTCCCTATGGTAACGTATTTGCATTTGGCCCAGAAGTGGCTGGTTTCTCCTTAGCTTCTTTTAATTGCTATGTATTGACAACCGTTTTCACGACTATTTATAAGGTGTCAGATTGATGAGCAAGTGTACAAGGGAGGGCGCACCACATCCTTGGGCTTGATTAGATGCTTCGGATGACAAAGAGCTCTGTGTGAAGAGGCACCGAGGTGTTTTTGGCATTTCCCTAATGCGTCTGTCACGTAGTGCAGGCAAGAAGCCTGTCAGATGATTTAAATATTTTCCTCAATTCTCTTTTAAAACAGGTGACAAAAGAGCTAAAACAGTATGACAACAAAATTATAGAATGCAAATTCGAGAACAACAGCTGGGTCTTTATGAGACAGAGAACAGACAAAAGTTTCCCTAATGCCTACAACACTGCCATGGGTGAGTGTGACACCCTCCCAGTGGAGGTTACATGAACCACCCCCCCCAAAAAAACAAAAAAAACCCACAACAACACACAAGAGCTGAAGTGTTAGAACCAAACTGTGCTGCCTTTTGTGGTTCAGCTTTGGGGGCAGAAGGCCGTGTGGACCGCGGAGGGCTCGTGGCAGGTCTGTGCCCCGCGTGGCTCCTGTCCTCCCTCACCTGTGGGCTGCTGCGGGCACCCAGGAGAGGGGTTAAAGGGCAGGAAATCGGGCTGCGGACAGGATGAATTTGTTGAATGACAGCCACAACAAAAGCCATGGTAATTGCAGATCCATTCAAAATGCTGAAGCCATCGTCTGCCAGATGGCAAAAGATGGCATGAGCAGGGGAAATGTAATTTCCAGCTCCTAAGATAGTTTTACAAACAATGAAGAACAAAGTCAATGAAAACCTTAAAAAACATAAAATAAAAAAAAAAGAAACGTAAAACCTGCTATGCTGTCCTTCAGGGTGTGCTCTGGGTACAATGTGAGTGCTTTGGGAATTCAGAGTAGTGAGGGTCTTTCATGGGAAACAGCACATATTAATTAGGTCTCTAAGGTGTAAACTACTACTGGCAGCAATTCTGGGTTGCTGTTTTTAGTGGAACTGAAAGAAAAAGACAGATAAAAACCAAAAATAAAGGTTAATAGGATTATGCACTTTGAGTGCTCAGTCAGTGATGATGATGATCGTATGATAAGCTTATGAGATAATACAGAAATTGCCACTTTGAGTTTTGTGGCTTAAAAGTTACTGTTGTACATTCGAAGGTTCTTGTTGGAACTAACGTCTGTGTTCAGACAGGATGCGTTAATTTGGAAAAGAGGAGTAATTAAGCCCGTGTTGTTTTCCTAAAACCAAGTGGGTAAATACAATTTTGATCACATAGGGAAAGGTGCTTTCTTTAATAGTCATTTTGTTGTAATACCTTACTTCAAGCAAGTTACTAAAATAAAGAATAATATGCTCTGCCAGCTACACTGCAGCCTCCCCGTTCGGCGGGCACGGTGGCTGGTGCCGTACACATGCCTCAGTGTGCGCTTCTCTCTGAGAGAGAGAAAGGCTGGAGGACTAGAGCGCGCACTTCCTTTAGAAACTGTGCTTGAATATGGACCCTAGTGTGACGCACTGGGCGAGATCAATATCCTATACAAACTGTTAGGAGGGATCAAAAACTGTAGTGAAGACAGGCTTAAACCCAAATACTTAAAGTTTGGGTCTAGAATTAATAGTAAAGAGCAGCCACCAGAAATGCACTCATTTCGGGGGTGGGTGAGGGAGGAGCACAGTTGAAGCCACAGCAAGTCGCCCACGTTGGGAAGATGGAAAGTTTTAGTGTGTTGGGACGGAAACGTCTCCCCATGTCCTCATCTCCCTGGGGCGAGTAAGCCGCCTCCATGAACCCTCACACGAGACTCACGTCTCCCTTTGTCCACAGCCGTGTGCAACAGCATCTCAAACCCTGTCACCAAGGAGATGCTGTTTGAGTTCATCAACAGATGTGCGGCAGCTTCTCAAGGACAGAAGCGAAAGCATCATCATCTGGACCCAGACACGGAGTTCATGCCTCCACCACCTCCCAAAAGACGTTTGATTTAAAGACCTGCCTCTGACTTCAGGATTGAGAGGAAAGATGAGTGAGGAAAAGTGCTGTTGCCCCATTTTCTTTGCGACCAGAGAAATTCAAAACAGAGTGTGGCTTGATGTTGATACACATTTGACTTTAAAAAAAAGAAGAAGAAAGTATTGTAGCCAGCCTGTAAATACTTGATGCATTTGTTTCCTCAGTGCTACAGTACATCATGGACTTAAACATTTTGTTTATATCTGGTAAACTCAGCCTTACCTTGTGGAATCTGAAGACTGAAATATCCAAAGGTTTAAATGAGATCGAAATCAGTGAAAAAGAGGCCTTGTTTATATACGGATAACTTCCACTTTAATTTATAAAGTTAGCAATCTAGAACTGTGAGCGCCTAGAACACTGTATTTTTTAGAAGTTGTATTTCAACTATGATAGATTTTCCTTTTAAAACATTTAGACAATGGCATTAAATATTCTTGCTATTATTTATCATGGATTTCCTACATTTCTGAAATTCTTGTATTCAAAACCAAATGACAAAGTTGTTAAATATTGTGCTATATTAAAGAACTTGGTCTGGCTTATATCATTTTAAGAAGTTGTTTTGGAAATGGAAAAGTAAAAAAGTAAAGCTCCAATTTTGTTAATTTCATCCTTTCTAAAGGAGGTATATTGAATCTTTTCATCGTCTCTTTCTGTTGTTTGAACTGCAGTATCAGCTATCCAATGCATCCACTCTGGCAGTGGTACCGAGTTACTTCATAGAACTTAGAGACACACCACCCGGTCCTGTGTGTGTTGTTCTCCTGGGAGACTTTTGTTCTCTTTCTTTTTTTTGGTTTTAACGCCAGGGCTACTTCTGCTGTACCTCAGTGGTAGCACATTGTAAATTACGTTAAAACACACAACTCACTGTGATGATGGGAGTGATATCAGATACAGACAGTGTTGTATTTGTTCCCTTGCACCAAACAGCAAAGGAAATGCCAGCTGACTCCTTTAATTAGAAGGTAATGTCAGTGGAAGAGAATGCTGTCACTAGAAAATGCTCTCCCACTGCTTGATAAATGCAGAGGCAAAGACTAGACATCTGTAGGAACTAAACATCAAGGAAGCCAAGACATTTATTTTCAAAGCCAGAATTCTCTCATCTTCTATTCTGGGAATGCTATTTCAGTTGTACATCTGAATTTAAAAAAACAAAAAACAAAAAACAAAAAACACATTTACTGATAGATAATGGATTTAAAGAGTGGCTAATTGGTCACATGCCATTGTTGGGAAACTGTGTTCTGATTGGTTTGTGAAGGAACTCTTGAAAATTAGCCTACTAGAAGCTAATGTATTTATTTTTAGAGGTACAGGTTTTAAGTATGTGTATTTAAACAAATTTTCATGATCTGAATTTTATATATGTATATGCATATATATGTGAGTATATGCAGCAGTGTATATTCTTCTGCTAATACAGTGAGAAACCCAAACAGGTCACGTAGTAGATTGAATATCTGATAGGATTTCTATATCAAATAGCACAGATGAACCAAACATGTATTTATATTCACCCGAGTTTTAATGTTTTTAAACAAAGTTTCTTCCTGCAGTGCTTTTCTATATGAAATACTAGAGTCATGCTTGGGCTTCTTCCTTTATTGTTCCCAAGTTACGTAATGTATAGTGAATTTATTCAAAATGCCATTTTAGTGTTTCTTTCCTAGAGTACTTTTGTGCGTTTGAGCACAACAGGGATTAAAACATCTGACTGCCGCACTAACTATTGAAAAATGGAAATTGGTCAAGGTTTCATGGTATCTTGTACAAAGCAGATCTAAAAAAAACGCCTATGCAACTCCAAATAGTCCGACGCCTGCTCCACCAGGATTGGTGGCTCTTTTCACAAGGTGCATTGCTTTCTTCCAAACCCGTGTAAACGCAGAAGGCTCTTGCAGATGTAAGAGCAAGCTTTTGTCAGCAGTCTTTAATGGAGTTAAAATGTTTATGGTAATTGTAACCTTTTAAATGAGTTACGTGAAAAGAGCATCTCATTTTTAATACACCCAGATATTTTCTCCTTGCATTTGTGCATTTGTGCATTTTCCAGGACTTTATTTTCTTAATTTATCTTTTCCTTTCAATTGTAGTGAAATATAATAAGTAGATCACATTTAGCCCCTGAACACATTACCATCTGCAGTGTCATAAAAAGTCATCTGGGAAGTCGGGGTGGGGGGTGGCGGTGGAAGTCTGGAGTCAGGATTTGGGACGTCATGAAGGAAACACTTTCTTTCTCAGCCCACTTCATAATAACTGTTTTCTGACACTGAAGTTTTGTAGATGAGGATAAGAAAACTTTACTTTCCTGAGCTACGATATATAACTTTGCTTTGTGTTTGGAAAAGATGTGGAAGACTCGGCTGCCTGGCTGGTTACATTTGCTTTCCATGAAATGCTCAGAAAATGTCAGGACATTCCTTCTCTTAATTGTGTGTCAGTGCAGTATTGTAATGAAACTACTGATTTAAAATAATAGAAAGTGTATCTACTTTGTTTTCCTGGTGGTGCCTTTGTGTCCCTTTATATAACCAACGCACTCGTGTCCCTTTTATTGTTGGCATCAGATCCTGCTGCTGTCCACCATACCCATCAAAATCCACCTGGTTTTGTTGCATTCTAGAGATTAACATGAAGACTTGGAAAATCTTCTGTTTTCCTTCCTGAGAAACCGAGAAACTTGGAAGTTAAGAATCAAATACTTCCAGATGGAGAAAACTAATGTGGTAGAGAAAACCCCGGGGCTCAACCCAAAGACCAAGTCTAGGCTCTGCCTCTCATTGCTTCTCTGTCCTCTCTAGAACTTGTTTCTCCCCGCCCCCATCTATAAGATGCCAAGATTGGATCAGATGATCAAAAAGAAGCTTTTCAGTCTGACATGATTCTTGTGTAAAAACCAGTGCTTTGTAAACATCCTGTATTCACAATAATAGCAATATGACCATTATGGAATAGTCTCCAAGCCCAAAGATGCCACAACCACTCTGTGCAGGGAGGTACCGTCATCAGCCTCATTTGTAGCTGAGGAAGCTCTGACCCAAGGTAACATAGCTAGTTAGTTGTGAGCTGAGACCCAAACACAGGTCTTTCTACTCCAGGTCCTAATTTACTGTGCAGTCAGTACTCCCTGACAGGCTCTGGTACAGCCTCTGTGAGGAGGGCTGCTTCTGTGCCAGGGTCCCAAACTATTGAAGCTGTTTCTTTGGTGCTAACAGGTAATAGGCTCCAAGCACCTCCCTCCAAAATAAGATGAAGTTGGGAGCAGGAAAGTAAACACATCTTTAGGACCTTATTTAACAATATTTAAATGTGAGTGACGCAGAGGCCGTGAAAAGAAGTTTAACAATTCTCATAAAGATGCTAAATTCCACACATGCAGTTAGCAAGAAATAAGTGATTAAATCACACACTGGGCCAGCATTTCCTGATTGTCACATAGTTTGCTGTCAACCCTGATGCTTTGGCAGGTTATCATCAGCCTTGGTCAATTCCAGATGTGTCCATCCCCTCCCTGGACTCAGCTGTTAGGTGACCTCCCAAGCTTCTAAGAAGATTTCACATTTCAAAAAAATCAGTGCACAGATCTGGGGTAGCCAACTGTTTTGCCATGAAAGGTCATTTACAAAATACTGGGTTGCCATCGTTTCATAAAATAAAGGGAATCTTAATACCCGAAAAGGAAGTAAGGCATAATTTAGAAGAAAAGACATGCATTTACGCAGACCAAATTTTGTTTTATGAAAGTCTCACTACACCATCCTTTGCTTCTACATTTAACCCCAAACTGGTGAAAACTTTTTCATAGGCCAGTGTTGGGAATCACTGCATAGGTGAAATTCCAGATCGGGGCTTGTAAGTGGGGAGAGGGCATGAAAACCCCAGGGAAGAAGCAGCCCCTGGTTCCATAGCTGAAGGTCGTTTTCATAGTAACTATCGTCCAGCTACCTCACAATGGTTGATTACATTGTGCTCTTGTGATCGAAGATATATAGGTGAACAATGAAATTATCTGAATGTTTAAAAATACACAGATAGAATGAAACCCTCACCTCTTTGAGGTACAAAAATAAGCATAACCGAATATAACACAGAAAAACAGAATTTGGCTTTGACAGCAAGTCACACCAACAGGAGTCACCAGTTTTCACAATTTCGAAGTCGGCACATGGTCTGTTTTCCCTTTATTTATTTATTTGTTTTTTTTTGCGGTACGCGGGCCTCTCACTGTTGTGGCCACTCCCGTTGTGGAGCACAGGCTCCAGACGCGCAGGCTCAGCGGCCATGACTCACGGGCCCAGCCGCTCCACGGCATGTGGGATCTTCCCGGACCGGGGCACGAACCCACGTCCCCTGCATCGGCAGGCGGACTCTCAACCACTGTGCCACTAGGGAAGCCCTATTTTCCCTTTAGATTGCCGCCACCGGAATGATCTTTCAAAATTGCGAAGCTGCTCTTGTTTTCCTCTCCAGTCAGAGCTCCCTGGCCCATGACATCAGAGGCCCTGTGTGACCTGGTCTCCACCTGTATATCCAGGTTTGGGTCTCACCGCAGTGTGACTCCTGGCTGTCCCCAAACCTCCATGCTCTCTGCACTCAGGAACCTTTGGTGCTTCTACTGCTTCTGTCAGAAAGCTCCAAGCTCCCTTACCCCCAGGATCAGGGAGGCCTTCCCGCCACAGGTAGCCTCCTGGCTGTCACGCTGTGTCGTGATGGTCTCCCCTGGGCTCCGTGAGCGGAGGGACTCTGTCATACACAGCACAGGGCTCGGCAACAGTGGGCACCCGGCAGTAATTAGGGCGGGAGGTTCACGTGCCTTTTGTACTTGCTATTGAGACTCAGTCAAGATGTGGGAACTATACTCGATATTTTCTTTTTTTGTTTTCTTTTGGCCTCATGCAAGATCTTAGTTCCCTGACCAGGGCTCGAACCCATGCCCCCTGCAGTGGAAGCATGGACTCTTAACCACTGGACTGTCAGGGAAGTCCCTATACTCAATATTTTGTAATAACCTATAAGGGAAAAGAATCTAAAAAAGTATATATATATGTACAATGTTGTGTTAGTTTCAGGTGTACAGCACAGTGATTCAGTTATAAATATATCACTGTGCTGTACACCTGAAACTAACACAACATTGTAAACCAGCTGTACTTCAATTAAAAAAAAAAAAGATGTGTTTGCTCTTGTCTCCCTCAGTTTAGCTATATAGGAACAGAAAATTTTTTTGTCCCTCTAGCCTTCTCATCATGAAGCACTGATAACATCTCTCGTTTCTTGAGAATTTCTTCACAGCCCATCTCTGATGCATCTTGTATTTAATCCTGATTAGAAGTGTCTTGTCTGTTCTTGCCTTTTGCACTGCAAATGAGTGCTTCTGAGGGAAACTTCTCCGCAGGAAGAATCTTAAGAAAGTGCCCTGGTCTCCTCGCTGTTACATACTCTGAGGGAGGTGTGAGGGAAGCAGTGTTTTCCATCACATCTTACTTTTCAGGGCAGTTTCACGGAGCTGAAACTAGAAGGCTTCTTCTCCCCACCCACCTGCTCCGCCCGACTTCTGATGTTTCCAAAGAGAAGTCTTTTGTTAGCAGCTGAGGCTTTTCAGTTAGTTTTAGAAATAAATAGCAGTCCGTGATCCCTTAGCGTGGATTGGTGCTTCTAGCCTTGTCTTTTAGAGTGGGAAAGGCAAGTGAGAGATACTCTTCTCGTTGCTACTATCGAATGCTATCTTCCAAGATCTAAAGGAATAAGAAACTTTACTGTTTCTGTAGAAGTTCTGCTTCCCCGCCGAAGGCCATCAGGGGAGCATTGTATAGCTTTCATCTACAGCATAAACACACACTGGAGGTGAGAGCCACAGAGACCCCAACCGAACAGCACCACAACCAAAACTTTCATATAATAAATTTTCTTGAAAATTCTGCATGTGGGTAGAAACCAGACACCTGGACACATCACATACAGTTGGGATGATGCAGGAGGTGGAACGTGGTCTAGGCCTTGGTGGATGGGTGGGATGAATGGGGAGGGGCAGGTGTGGACAGAGAACGTGGGGAGAGGATGCTTTCCGGGGCTGTGTCTAGAGCTTGTGTGCAGGGCAGTGGTAGGAAATATGGCTGTCCTCAGCCCATCCTAAGCTCACCAACCACCTACCCACCGCTGGCCCCTTGATCTCCTTCCAGCTGTTGACCCATTTCTCTCTGTTCCCCTTTCCTTCGGAATTCCTAGAAGGAGGTGATTGCACTCACTTGCTCCTTTTTTCCTCATCTCTCTTGAACCCACTGCCAACAGGCTCTCGTCCCTGCTGAGACTGCTCGTCACCACCACCAGTGCCTCTACAGGTCACATCCACTCTCTGAATTGACCCATCAGCACCATCAGTGTTTCAGTTTCTCTGTTTTATTTTGTTACTTTTTTTTTTGGCCACGCCAGTGCGTTATGCGGGATCTTAGTTCCCTGCCCAAGGATGGAACCCACACCCCCTGCAGTGGAAGCGCGGAGCCTTAACCACTGGACCGCCGGGGAAGTCCCTGTCACTTCTTTTTAATGGGAAATTTCCTACATATACACAAATAAGGAAAATGGTAAAATGAGCTCCCCATCTTCCCAGATTCAGCAATGATCAATGTGGCAGTTCCTGTTTATTTTATATACCAACTAGCCCCCCACCCTCCATTACACACATGCGTGTACACACACAACACACACACACGATTATTTTTAAACAAATCACAAACGACTCCCTCCTCGTTGAACCCTTTCTGTTCTTGGTTTCCAGGCCACCATAGTTTCTTGGCTTTCTTTCCTTCCACCCACAGTTCTCTCTTGCTGAGCTCTCTTTATCTTCTCAACCTTTGCATGTGGTAGTGACCCAGGCTCAGTCCACTGGCCTCTGTGGACACTCTCTAAGAGATCTCTCCTACTCTCTGAACACTAATACCATCTACACACAATTTCCAAACCTATTTCTAGCCTGGATCTCTCTCGTGAATTCTAGACTCAACTATTCAACTGACAACTTGACATCTTCACTTGGATACCTGATGGTCACCTGAAGCTTAATACGCCCCAGACTGGACTTTCCTCCTCCTGTAGACTTCCTTCTCTTCCCACAGGCTTCTCAGAGAGCTCAGTTCATGGCAGTTGTGCTTTTCCAGTTGCTTGAGAATCATCCTTGATTCTTTTCTTCCTCTGACACTTCACATCCAATCAATCCACCAGCAGATGCCAGCAGCACTACCTTCAAACCGTAACCAGAATTTAACAACTTCTTACCCTCTTCAAACCGCTCGTCTCATCTCTTGCCTGGATTATTGCAACAGCCTCCTAACTGGTCTCCCAGTTTTCACTCTCCCTCATCACCTTCTCAATCCAGTCTCTCCACAGCTGTCTGTAGTATTTTTTAGAACATGTCACTCAACTACTCAAAACCTTCCAGGGCCTTCCACCTCATTCAGGATTAAATCCTAAATGCACATCGTCATCCATCCAGGACTACATAACCTGGCCTCCAGCCGACTCTCTCTCATCTCTTCCTTCTTGTTCACTCTGCTCATCGATTCTGGCCCCTTTGCAGTTTCTCCAACTTGCCAAGCGTGCTCTGACTTGAAGGACTTGGAACTTTCTTTTCCCTTTACCTGAAATGCCCTTCCCCTCGATATCCATAAGTCTCACCCTCATTTCATTCGAGTCTCTAGACAAATGCCGCCTCGTCAAAAAGGACTTCCTGACCATCCCATCTAATATGCCACTCCCATCACCGTCCACCTTCTTACCCGAATTTATTTTTCTACAAGCGTTATGATCTAACATATATGTTTGCCTGTTGTCTGACTCTCTTTAGAATGTTAATTCCATGGGAACTGAGAATTTGATTTCATTCATTGCAGTATCTCCAGTACCTAGGCCAGTCTGGCACAAAGTGTAGGAGCTCAGTAAATATTTCTAGAATCTATAAATGAACTTGGGTTACACAGATAGGCTGGGGACAGATTATGAAGGGATTTGAATGTCTGGCTAAGAAGTTAAGCTAAATTTGGTCAATAAAGAGCTATTGAAAGCTTTTTTTTTTTTTTTTTGCTGCACTGCCCAGCTTGCAAGACCTTAGTTCCCTGACCAGGAATTGAACCCGGGCCCTGGGCAGTGAGAGCACGGAGTCCTAACCACTGGACCGCCAGGGAATTCCCTATTGAAAGCTTTTAAACAAGGGAGTTTTTGGGTGCAATAAACTGGTAATAATCTGTCGAAGGTGGCCAGTTGGGAGGCTATTGTAATAATCCAGGTGAGAGGTAAAGAACCCAGGATAGGGTGGCATCTACCAAAATCGAGGAGATTGGATGTGACAGGCATTCAGGAGGGAGAATCATCAAGATTCGGCAATCAGTTGAGAAACCAAGTTTACCTTCAAGGGTTTGAGCCGAGGTGGGGTGACGGTGGTGCCCTTGACAAAGCAGAGAAGTGGCAAGGAAGAGCTGGTTTGGGGTTGGGATGAAGAAGGGGCCTCTGGGCGTGATGAGCAAGAGGTGCTGTCAGGAGATTCAGATGGAATTGTCCAAAGAGAGGGCAGAAATTTAGAACTGGAGCTTGGACAGTCATACCACTAGTAGGATTTTAAATTCGTCCACACAATAGTGATGGTGAAAACAGTGTGTGTAGCAGGTTTGGAGTACAAGAGGGTCAGAAACCCCATTGATAGTGGGTAGGAGAGGGAAAAAAAAAAAAAACTAAGAAAGAAAGTAAGGCATCAAGAAGTAAGAAGAGGCTCAAGACGGTACAGCCCACAGTCGATAAGAGAGAAATGTTTCTTTTTTTTCCTTTGCCAAAAATAGTTTTATTGAGCATTCAAAGATGAAAAATGCTGAAAGCCAATGTAGTAGCCTTGACTTTTTAATGTCATTACAAATACTGCTTCTTTGAAACCTGGCACTCATCCATTTAGCCCCATCTATGAGTTTTTTTGGTTTTTTTCCGAGAGACTTCAGGGCTTTACACTCAAGTCTCCTTAACAAGTCATACAAAACCTCCTGGTCCTGGCCCGAGAGAGAGAAATGTCTCTTGCTAGAGAGGGCGTGAAATAGTTCTGGTTGCTCCAGAGAGGAGTCAAGGGCTGAGGAAAGGGCCTTGAATTGGGTTTCTAGGCGACCTTCAGAAAGATGATGCTGGTGGCTGAGGTGAAGGGAAAAACAAGAAAAAATAGTAGGAAGTGGAGGCGTTGGGGTTAGGGGCTTCATCTGCGTCAACAGGTGAATTTACTATTCCCAAGAGCAGTGGTTACGCAGGGCGCATTCACTTTGTGATGCTACGTCTAGTGGACGCGAGTGTCTGTTGTACATGAAGGCAGAGGCTTAGCGCCACCCGCTAAAGCCCTCACCGGCCTCCCAGGAGGCCCCTTCTTATCAGCCACAGCGGCCGTGTGCACAGCAGCTCCACGAGCTCTCTGTCCAGGCTGGGCGGAGTCATGCTGCACAGCTGGCTTCACCCAGTTTCCACGGTGGAGCATCTGTACATCATGGTCCTTGATGTTGGTCACTGCGCTTTTGCCTGCAGGAGCCCAGAGGCAGCTCTCAGCTGGAGGCCACAGTCTATGCCCCACCTGGCCACCATGCGGGCCGGGACAGCAGGCTGTCTTGAAACAGTGACTGGGAAGCTCTCACCCATGGCTGATGAACTATTGTCATGGTCTTCATTTTAGGTATAAGGAGACTGTTTTAAAAATACACCTGCATTCTCCACATTAGGGCTTCCCATTATTTGGAAATAGTTGACATAAAAATAATCCGATTGGATTCAAAGTCCATTTGTTTTATCATAAGAAACATCAGCAAGAAATCACATTTGTACGTAGAAATGAAAAAGAGAAGAGACTGTTGGTTCTTTAAATATAATTTCAGCTGTCGACATTCTGAAAGGTTCCCAAAGAATGGTTTTAATTTTTTTATTTCTAACGTGCAGTTTCTCGTTGATAGTGACTACCAAGAATTTGAGGAGATTATCATTAAAAAGTCTTCAAAAAGACACATGCACCCCACTGTTCATTACAGCACTATTTACAATAGCCAGGTCATGGAAGCAGCCTAAATACCCATTGACAGATGAATGGATAAAGAAGATGTGGTACGTATATACAATGGAATATTACTCAGCCGTGAAAAGGAACGAAATTGGGTCATTTGTAGAGACATGGATGGACCTAGAGACCTGTCATACAGAGTGAAGTAAGTCAGAAAGAGGAAAACAAATATCATATATTAATGTATATATGTGGAATCTAGAAAAATGGTACAGATGAACTGGTTTTCAGGGCAGAAGTAGAGACACAGATGTAGAGAACAAACGTATGGACACCAAGGGGGGAAAGCAGCGGGGGGCTAGTGGTGGTGGTGGAATGAATTGGGAGGTTGGGATTGACATATATACACTAATATGTATAAAATGGATAACTAATAAGAACCTGCTGTATAAAAAAAATAAAATTCAAAAAAAATTTTTAAAATATAAAATAAGCTTACTATTAATAAATGTTAAGAAAGCTACAAAATACACTACAAAGATAAAAATATAGATAACTGGGCTTCCCTGGTGGCGCAGTGGTTGAGAGTCCGCCTGCCGATGCAGGGGACACGGGTTCGTGCCCCGGTCCGGGAAGATCCCACATGCCGCAGAACGGCTGGACCCGTGAGCCATGGCCGCTGAGCCTGCGCGTCCGGAGCCTGTGCTCCACAACGGGAGGGGCCACAACAGTGACAGACCCGCGTATCAAAAAAAAAATATATATATATATAGATAGATAGATAGATAGATAGATAGGTAGATAGATAGATAACTAATAAGAACCTGCTGTATAAAAAATAAATTAATTTTAAAAATCTAAATAAATAAATAAAAGGTCTTGATTAGGATTCGAGGACAGCATTTGAAGCATTTAAACTGATATTAAAAAAGTCATGTCCATAGAAGAAAGCTCAAATTTCTTGTTTAACATTTTGAAAAGATTTTATTTTGAAGTTTTATACAAAGCTATATCTTCCCTGGGACTTTGTATTTTACTTTTTTTTAGATCAAAATTTCATAATATTAAAAAATATAATGGACTTTTCCTCCCCAAGGCCCATAAAGACACCCTAAATCTCTAGTTTACCCCAGGGTACCCTTCAAAGAGTGTCATGTTTTGAGTTTGCCATGATGAGAAAAGGGCTGGGGAGTGTTGTTCTGATGACCCAGGGTTGGAGATTGGCAAGGTGAAAACAGAAGAAGTTTGAAAATGTGAGGGATTTTACTCCTGACTGGGTAGGAAATCAAAAAACAAAGTCAGGAGGGGATGATGACCTGGGGAATGAGAAAGAGTAAGGAGACCAGATCCCAGGATCAGGTAGACCTGGCTCCAAAAAGCTAAGAAAGAAGGGAACTGAGAATGACGGCACCGTTTTCCATCTCTCTTCCTCCTGTATTTCCTTCATCCCAGTATCAGGACTTTTTTTTGTTAAAAAATGATAGAAAGACAAACTTGCCTACTCTAGATAACTGAATAGTGCAGAAGGCAGGCATGACTTCAGGAATGGCTTGATCTAGGAGCTTTCCCATCACTCAACTCCTAGCATCACTGGGCTTCATATGGTAGCCCATGGTTTCTCCAGAATCACATCGCAGTCCACATCCATCATAAAGAGTAAATATCCCTCTACCAACAGTCCCAGCAAAAGTTTTGTTACATCTCATTGCATCTGGTTGGGTCATTTGCCCATTCCTGAGCTGGTCGCTGTGACCAGGGAGTGTAACGTCCTCTTATGGCTGGTGCCCATCACTCTAGTGGAGAATGGAACCAACTCTCCCCATATTTCCTTTCTTTACTTACTTTTATTATTTCTTTTTGCCAGTTACCTGAGCTTTACTCATACAGTAGAGATAGTCCAAATATTAAGTAACTCATAGGCAAGGGTGTGACCAATCAGAACAGCTCTGGAGCAGCATACCTGAGGTTCCCTGCCAAGCCAGGTGTTAACCCTCTCTGGTTGCTAGTTTTGGGGGAGGTCTGGGGGTGCCGAGGAAGAGGCAGAATAGCTGGGAGGAGAAAGATGCTTACAGGGTGTGGTTAGGGAAGTGGCTCTTTTCCAACTTGTTTTCAACTGACACTGGCTTTCAGTATTTACAAGCAGTGTTACTATATCATGAAGGTTAGCACTGCTTGTATTCCAACTATTCTTGTGTGCGTTTAATCCTTTCTGCCACCACAGACCATCCCCCTAAAGGCTGGGAAGAGGGCTTGTTTCTGAATCTCCTATAGCAACCAACAAGGTACATTCATCCATTCACTTATTCACTCGACAAGCATTTCTTGAGCCCAACAAATAGTAGGTCCTGAATAATTTTATTTGAATGAATGCAATAGTTTCCTTTAAAAGGGTTGCATAGGAAGTGTTACGGTGGGAGAAAGATAATTTTGTTTAAGGAGAAGAGGTAAGTGGAAAGTTTGAGGAAACGGACAACAGTTTATGATAATAAACAGAATCGACTTTCCTCGGAACAGTGACAGAGGTTTTCCCAAAGCTTGTCCTGGTTAAAAATATGTTACCCCAGATATCTTGTTGATGGGACCCAGGGAAGGGTGGGCAGAAGGGAAGACGCTGCCCCGGGGTGAGAACAGAGATGCTGTTCATGGGGCAGGAGAAAAGTAAGGACATGCAGGAGGCTGGATGGATGACATTTGGGGAGAACGGAGTGATCACCTGGACCCTGATCACCTCCTGGGATCTTCCTGGAGAAAAGAAAAGCAAGAGCCTGAGTTTGAGCTGGAAGTTGCCTTTGAAAGCATCTGGTCCCGTTTTAGAGATGAGCAAAGTGAGACCCAAAATCCGAGGTGTCTCTCATTTTTTAAAATTAATTTATTGATTTGTTTTTATTTTTGGCTGCGTTGGGTCTTCGTTGCTGCGCGCGGGGTTTCTCTAGTTGCGGTGAGCGGGGGCTGCTCTTCATTGCAGCACGAGGGCTTCTCATTGTCGTGGCTTCTCTTGTTGTGGAGCATGGGCTCTAGGCGCATGGGCTTCAGTAGTTGTGGCTCGCAGGCTCTAGAGCGTAGGCTCAGTAGTTGTGGTGCACGGACTTAGTTGTTCCATGGCATGTGGGATCTTCCCGGACCAGGGCTCGAACCCGTGTCCCCTGCATTGGCAGGAAGATTCTTAACCACTGCACCACCAGGGAAGCCCCCTGAGGTGTCTTTAACAAGGCTGCTCAGCTGGCCCCTGACTTCTTAATTCTCAGTTCACTTGGCATTTCTCCCCGAGGAGATAAAAATGGGCATGAAAGAAAGTTGCCTCCAATTAGGCAGACGATGTGACCTTTCACAAAGCCCATGAGTAGCCCAGAGGTGACTGCCCTTTACCCTCTTATCATCCTGGAGCCTGAGCGACCTGGAGCGCCCGTGTGCATGTGGGCAGCACTGATGCACACACCAGCCTCCAAGGCTTAGATGTTCATCCAAGGTCAAGCAAAGACCGCAGGCACCGCTGACAGCAGTTGCGTAACCCACAAGCACACGTCTACTTAGAAAAGTTTGATTTTGATTGCCATAGAAGGCAAAACATCTTAAAATGAAGTTGAGCTATCTTTGGGTAGGATGCAAAACCGCCCATGGGTATATCACATCAGAAACGATGTGTGATTTCTTCCAGTCCCTCAACTCAAAAAAGATGAACAGATTTAACTGATGCGTCCTAAAAATAAATAAATAAATAAGATCTGCTTTGAGCTTGAAACCAAGTATAGGAGTTTCGGGGTCTCTTTTGTGGGGAGGGGGTGGGGGGCATTTGGGGGATTGTGAGGTGAAGGACAGTGGGGAAAATTTTTTTTCAGTGTAAAGACTAAATTATAACGAGACTGTTTTAGCTCTGAGCCTTTTCTGCTGGGAATAACGAGATTACTAAAGGTCACAGAAACGAGGTTGGCTTGGAAAAAAATTATGAATGGTGCTTAGATCAGCACACAGATGCCCGAGGAGATTCCTTCTTCTGAGTTGGGAGCCAACACTCCTTTCCTAAACCTGTAATTTCAATAACAAAACAAGTCAAACGCAGAGCTGACCTGACCCTCAGGACTCAGAGTTGGAGGCACAGTATCTGCCTTGGGGGGTGACTGCATGCAAACCCAGGTGGGCTTGGACCCGGGCAGGCGGTTTCAAGTCTCCCCCACCAGCCTCCAAGTTCCAGAGCCTCCGGCGGAGGAGGTGGCCCTGTGGCCTGTGTCACACGGTGTCCCTCTGGTGGCCAGTGACACATCAACTCCCCCCTTCTTTGGGGGGACAGCTGAGCTTTCATTTATTACATAACAGTATATTCTGGATAGAAGCAAAATGTCCTTCTCAGGTCATCCACTATAAAGATTGGCAAATGGCTAAATTAATTTTGTTGTATAAGTATCTCCTTACGCCCACCCTTTGGACTGAAAGTTTATTCTTTCAGTTCTCTTTCGTCTTTCTCTGAAAAGAGGTTTAATGTGTGACTGTGGTGCTTTGAAATCAGTGGTGATTTTTCAGGCTGTTTGAAATTATTCACATGAATGGCTAACTTGCTGCTGATAGAAAAACAGAGTTTTGCTGCAGAGGAAATCTTCAGGTTTGAAACATCGCTGTGTGATTCGGTGTGACTTCCTTTTCAGAACTTGAATATTTATTCCATAGCAGTAAATGATTCAATCCAGGCAGCGGTCCTTTGATCCTCATATGCGCTGGAGGCTCTGGTGTGTGTAAATCTGAACTAGCTGTCAACTTGGCCCTTAGAAGCTTGCGAAAGTGCATGTGTACGGCGACGATGTGGAGAAAGGGAAACCTCGTGCGCTGTTGGTGGGAATGTAAACTGGTGCGGTCACGGTGGAAAACAGTATGGAGGTTCCTCACAAAAACTAAAAATACAGCTACCACGTGATCCAGTAATACCACTCCTGGGCATATATCTGGAAATAACAAAAAAACTAATTTGAAGAGATACATGCACCCCTATGTTCACAGCAGCACTATTTACAGGAGCCAAGACATGGAAGCCACCTAAGTGTCCATCATCAGATGAATGGATGAAGAAGATGTGGCACATATATACAATGGAATATTACTCAGCCATAAAAAAGAAAGAAAGAATGCCATTTGCAGCAATATGGATGGACTTGGAGGGTATTATGCTAAGTGAAATAAGTCAGCAGAGAAAGACAAATACTGTATGTTATCACTTATATGTGAGATCTTAAAAATAAATCAAATTAGTGAATGTGATGTAAAAGAAACAGACTCACAGATATAGAGAACTAATGGTTACCAGTGGAGAGAGAGAAGGAGGGTAGGGAATTAAGAGGTACAAACTACTACGTATAAAATAAATTAGCTACAAAGATATATTGTACAACATGGGGAATATAGCCAATATTTTATAATGACTATAAATGGAGTACATCCTTTAAAAATTGTGAATCACTCTGTTGTACACCTGAAACTTATATAATATTGTAAATCAACTATACCTCAATAAAGAAAATAATAAATATTATTTAAACAGTGAATGTGTGGGACTTCCCTTATGGTCCAAGTGGGTAAGACTCCACACTCCCAGTGCAGGGGGGCCCAGGTTCAATCCCTGATCGGAGAACTAGATCCCACATGCGGCAACTAAGAAGCCTGCATGCTGCAACTAAAAGATCCTGCATGCCACAACTAAGATCTGGTGCAGCCGAAGTCAATAAAATAAATAAACATCGAATGTGTGTGAGGGCTGAGGGTCAGGGTGGGGATAGACAGCTAATATATATTACACGGTTGAGTGATGATACCAGGCAGAAGAAGCGTGAGATAGGAGGGTACAAATTGCTATGGAGGTTTGAGAGAGGCTGAAGAGGGTCTCTGGTTGGCTTTGGGAAACTGCTCCCTGGGAGAAAGGCCATACGCCAGAGCCAACACTGGTGAGAAATTTCTAGTGAGAGCAAACCGCATCCAACCTGTGACTGAACCCTGACAGCAGCTCTGGGAGCAGTCATCGCCACTCGCGTTGCTCAGGGGAGTAGACTGGGGCTCAGAGAAACGGAGTGACTTGCCCAAGGTCATGTGATCTGGAGCAGGGCCAGCTGGGCCTCGAGCCCTCATTCTCTTTCTCCACAAGGCTTTGTGGTACCATTCGACGTGGTCTTCACGGCGGGGCATCTTCTGGTCACTTCAGATTTCACTGGTGAACAGAGACACATTTTAGGGGGACTCAGGACTGCGTGAGCAAAGGCACGTGGCCGGAGACACTGAATTCCACAAGTTCAGGGCCAGGCTTGTAGCCAAGGGTGGACCTTAAAAAATAAAAGACACAGTTCTTTTCCTGGAACTTACCCCACGGTTGAGAAGATAAGGTACCCAGTAGGAAAACCCTGGAAAATGATTTGCGGCAACTTGTAAACAGAAAGAGGATTGACTCACATCTGTCACCAGCTCACCTAGTCCGTCCTGGCAGGGAGCAGTGCCTTCCCCCGAGAGGCCTGAGTTCTTCTGATGCTACAGGCAAACCCTGTCCCGAATACTAGCGCTGAGCAGATGGCTGGGCCCTGTCCTGTCTGTCCTTACAGAGGAGCCTCAGTCCGGCCAGCTGTCGGGCAGCGACCCACTCCCAGGAGCCTCCCCCACCTCTGCCCTGGGCCCACATCATACCCACCCTTTCCAGGGCCCTGCTCACCCCTCCGGTGCCGCTGTGGGCATTAGAGAAACTGCCTTCCGGTAGAGCTTCCTAAGCCGAGAGCGCACCGGCTCTCAGCCCCGGCAGGCCACCAACAGCCCACCATCGGGCTGGCCTGGTCCCCCCAACTCTCAGCTCTCCCTGGAGCCAGCCAATGCCCTGCAAACTGGCTCACTGTTTCAGCTGTCCTGGGAGACGTGTTTCCCCAACACCCGGCCCTTCAACATCCCAGCTAAGAATTTGGATTGGACTGTGATTCCTAAAACTTCTAGCCCTGGTGACCACTCTGGAGAGAGCCTCTGGGGTGTTGGGGAAGGAAAGGTGGCCACCAAATAGATGGAAACCAGGAGCCAGCCCCCATTCACCTGCAGCCTTGTTTCAGCTGCACCAAATCACAGTTCAGCCAGTCGGCCATAAGTCACCCCCCGGGTGAACGAACCTGCACAAGATCCACCCCCAACATTGTCCCTCAACACACCCTCGACGGACGCTGCTCAGATCAATTATCAGAAGCAGACGAGATGCCCAAGAAAATATCAGGGATGTGCTCCAAGTCAGACAATCTCTTGGGGCAACCGGGGCTGTGGGTGATGTGTGTTCTAGAGAAAAGCAGCTCCTCCCAGCCTTCGCCCCAGAGGCCGCCTTCCTCCTTCACGCCACAGATACATTTTGCTTTATTGGCAGAGACATTCCTGAGAAGTCAACAATTTGAATTTTGATAAAAACCGATCATGTATAATATGTTTATAATGTGTTCAGAGAGAACTCAATATTTAGCCCATCACAGTGAAGAAACTTTTTTGTCAACTCCTAAACCGGGATCTTAACCAGGAGGCTATAAATGAGCTCCAAAGATCCCTGCTTTCCAGGGAAATTATAGGCAAAATTTGTGTAGCTGTATATTACTTTCTGGAATGAGGGTCCAGAGGTCCTGCCTAATTAATTCTCAAAGAGTTCTACAATCCAAAAAGCTCTGGGACCAGAAGCAGTCTGGGGACAAGTTTGGACTTGGGGTGTTTGTGTGCACCAGTCCCAGCAGTCAGAACTGCCCCTTCCATGGACTACTGCCATGAAATAGTTCCGCACCGGTGACTCCCTTATTCTGGGCACGTAGCACGTTGTCAGACCTGTTTGTGTGCATTTGTAAAGACGACAGAGAAGGAATCCTGGATACAAAGCTGACTTTGTCTCCTGTTTCCAAATGGAACGACCAAGCCACATGCATCACATAGGGTTACACCACGCAGCACCCCTCTTGGATGTGAAGCTGATGTGTCTGTCAATACAAAGCTATAGCATGGCCAGTTTTACACTGCTGCCCCAGAGCCAGCCCGTGATATGGGCTTCCTAGAAGGGCCCAGTCCAGGGTCGCGCTGTCCTGAGGAGTCTGTTTCGGGCTCCAGCTGCCCTGCCCACCTTGGCCCATCCTCTGAGGTTGGAGGTGCAGGGCCCCAGCCCTTTTTCTCCCTCCTTTTTTGCCTCTTCCATACAAGGATAGCATATTCAGCAAGGCTAGTCAGCATCTTTGCTGGACGTTGTCATTAAGTGCCGGTGAGTTGCTAGATTTTGGCATCACACTGGCTCCTGAAGGACTATTAACTGAGCAGCCAATGTTGAGGCCGATACTTTGATGGGCGGTAATGCGAAGAATGGGGGAAGTAGGTGATTTATTTATAGGTGTCCAGATACCTCCTCACTGGGATTTCAGAGTTATTGTTTCTTTGCCTTCCAGGCCAAGTGCTTGTTCATGAGCTTTGCCCAGTAAGTCACCACCCCAAGGGGCCAGGGGGTCCTAGATTCTTAGGGGTGAGCTATGGGGCCACAGCTGGCCTCCAACACCCAACCGTGAACGTTGGGTTCAGTGTCGTCCTGCACCTTTAAGATTTCCATTGCTGTCCCTTCCCATCCATCCCAAGCGGGAAGAGGTGAGCCTGACACACTGGCCACCATGTCTGCAGTGACTTGTAAGGAAGTGCTCAGTCCTTACCACCCCACCTTCTAGATGATGCAGATGCTGCCCAGGAAACTATCCTCAGAGGACAGTCTTGACAGAGATACCCAGGCTCCGCTGGTGTCTTTTAGACAACCCCACAACATAAAGCTTTTCCCTTGCCAACGCACATGCTATGATGTTTTTTGGGGTTTTTTTTTTCGTGATTTCGGAGATTTAAAAATGTCAGAGAGATTCTGGCTGTAAATGTCCCCACAGCGATTTTGTCATTTTGTAGAGAAAAGAAAGCAAGCTTCCCGGCTCCCCCGTTCAGAATAGAGCAAGCTGCAGGACCCAGCCCCTCCTTTCACAAACCCTTCTTACCGCACCCCCATCCTATTCATATTCTGATCTTCCACACACTTGAAAAGATGTTATTTCGAATGTTCCTACCAAAGAGAATATCTTCCTCGTGTTTTCAGAGCCTGCCTTCAAAGGACTTAATCTGCATCGGGGCCGCTGGCTGCAGATGTGAGTGATGGAAGCGACAGAATCATACACAATGTGGCGGAGCTGGGGGTGGGAGAGTGGGGAGAGGCAGGCTCAGGCTTCAGCGGCCGGCCCCCTGCCAGCAACTCCAAAGCCACCAGGCGAGCCAGGGAGGCCGGCTGGTCCAAGGTGTCACAGCCCAGAGAGTGGAAGATCCCACCCTCCTGACTCGGGGCAGGGCTCTGGCCCCTGTACCACCCAGCCTCCCACAGCGGACTGTGCATTTACCTGGGCGGGGGGGCACAATTACACCGGGTACAAGAGCTCACTCAGGCCTTCCTAATTCAGTGCGCAATGTCAAGCAATCAAGGTTAAGACAAAGGTTTCCCTTGCACGCAGCGGGTAGGAGTCGGTTTGCTGGCAAATTAATCAAATAACAAGAATTGATAGAGGACTTTAAAAAATAATCTGAGAGGGCTTCCCTGGTGGCGCAGTGGTTGAGAGTCCGCCTGCCGATGCAGGGGACACGGGTTCGTGCCCCGGTCTGGGAAGATCCCACATGCCGCGGAGCGGCTGGGCTCGTGAGCCATGGCCGCTGAGCCTGCGCGTCCGGAGCCTGTGCTCCGCAGCGGGAGAGGCCGCAACAGTGAGAGGCCCGCACCTCTCACCGTACCGCAAAAAAAAAAAAAAAAAAAAAATCTGAGAAGCCTAACTCAGTCTTTCTTTTGAAAGCGTTTGTTGATGGTCTACTGTGTGTCAGTTGATGAGGGTAGCGACACACATCCCTGTTCTTAAGGAGGGAAGCAAACAAATAAACAGGCAAACACCATATGAGCGCTTAAATGCTACACGCGATAGTTAGGGGTGCCGAGGGAGGAGGTGGGTAGGGCACTAACATCGGACTTGGGGAGCCGGGGATCTTCGCCGTCTTCCCAGGGGACACTGTGTCGAAGCTGAGACCTGAAAGATGAAAGTGAAGAGGTGCTTTGGAAAAATCATGCTTAGCTGCAACATGGGAAATGGATGGGGCTGCCGAGAAAGGAGGTGGGGAGACCGTGGGAAGGCACGGCAGACTCCCCTCTCCAACCTTCCACCCCTGCAGCACTGATGAGGCCTGACCCGGGGAGGGGGCGGGCGTGGAAGAAGAGGCAGCTGCCTTCGACATGAGTGGGATGGCCAGAGGAGACAAGAGAGGTCATGAGGGGGCGTGGGTTTCTGGGTCAGGGGACTGCCTGGGTGGTGTATTATTCCCGAGGAGGTGAGCCTGCTGGGAAGGAGGAAGGAGGGCAAGGGAAAGACAAGGGCCATGACCCAGGACTGGGCTTCTTAGAAGGGGCTGCAAGTGTAGGGAGGGAATAGAACTTGAGTCCAGTGTTAGACTAGTTCAAGATGCTTCTGGAATACAGAGAGGAGGGTCTGGCAGGCAGCTGGACACCTGGGAGGGGAGCACAGAGGGGGAGGCTAGGCTGGAGGTGAGGTCTGGGAGGTCCTCAAGTGGCTGGAGACTTTGAGGATTACAGACTTTCCTATTTTGGCAGCATCCTTAACCGTCGAGAATTTGGTGCTAATTACAGATACCAGCAGGCCTCCTTTGCATATTAATAACTAAAGGTACTAATTACAGATGAGCTTTATCTATTCATTAAAACAAGCCCAGGAGGCCTTTTACCTAGAAAGGCTATGATAGCATTCAGTTTAATTACTGTGTGTGCACCTGGAAAAATTACCAGCTGTGTGTCTTGCATGCCCTTGTAGGAATCAGACCGGCAGAGCAAGGGCTTTAGTGCATTTAAAACCAAAGAGGGGATTCGATTTTGCACCCTCAGAAAGCCAAGGCCTGTGTGTGGTTAAGAGTCATTTCCAGTGTACTTAAAGGGGGAATCCAAAATTATCCTAGTTTTTACAAAAGTTTTGTATAGCTTCTTCTACCTGAGGAAGCGTCCCCAAATGGTCCCCAGGTGCTCTGAAGGCCAAGGGATTTTTCAGGCTGAGAGTGAGAAGAAGCCCCCGTGTGCCAGCTAGGCAGCCGCCTGGAGAGAAGTGTCTCCCACCTGAGCAGGAGAGGGAAGGTCCAGGAGGAAAGGCTCAGCAGAAAGGATCCTGCAGAAGGCTTGCTTTGCTCCAAGGTATGAAAGGAGGTTGGGATTCAGCTGAAGGGGCTGGGGGTGAATCAGTTTGTTTGGGAAAACCAAACAAACTGGCAATGACTAACTCCAGGAAACCAAAAAGCAAAACAAAAGCAAACGTTGCTCTAGTTTACCAGGTGGCTCGGCTGTGCTGGAAACACTATGCTAGCCCCTGGTTTAGCTAAAAGTGTGACGTCGCTGTATTGAGGACATGAGGACATGGAGAGGAGGCAAGAGTGTGTAAATGGGAGGGATGGTGTTACCGACCAGGGTTATTAATCAACAGAAATTGATAAGAGGCCAGACAAGAAATTCAGGCAAGGCTTTACTGGGGTTCCTGCTGCAGCAGGGGCGTGAGCTGTTTCCTTATATGGGGTGAGGGCAGGGGTGTGTCCAGGGATCAGGCCAGAGGGGTGTCTTAGGTGGTTTGCCCACCCCTTAGGTGGTGTTATGTGGGGGGGGCATGCACAGTGTCCTGCTTTTGCTCCCAGCTCTTCAGAAGTAGCAGTTGGGTTTTTTTGGTCTCTTTGTATCTTGTTGTCCATAATTTGTCCCAACTGTGCATGCGCATGCAAGCAGTTATTTTTAGTCTCTTGTAGTTTCTTTGTATAAGCACTGCAGCAAAGGGTCCCAGATCCCAGGTCCCAGGTCCCAGCCTATCTCAATGGCCCGGCCTTCCACAATGAATCTAAAACAGAAAAAAAAAGAAAAAGCATTCTACCTATGCCATCTGCAGATGCAGAGGGAAAGAGCAGAAGAAGGAAGCTGTGGTATCTGAGGAATTAGAATTGGGAGGGAGGCAGAGGGGGCAGGGACAACTGTTTTCTATCACACACCTTGTGTCCATGTCTGGCTTTCCTAACCTATGTACATGCACTACTTTGATAAAAAATAAAAACACATTTTAAAGGGCCCCTGATCACATGGAAGGTGAGTGTTTTGCTTCCATTGCTAAGCAATGGCATGAACAACAACAAAAAATGTTGCCTTGAGTCTCCTCAGTTCTGCAAAGCAGAAATGTGGCAGCCAGGTATGTGACCGTCAAGGCCCAAGAACGCATCCTGGGGCAGAGTCAGCATGGGCGGCTCTGAAATGCAGTCCTGCTGTGGCACTCGCCGGTCTCAGCGTCTTCTGGGGCTTCCCGTCGTCTCCCTGGGAAAACCCCAGTTCTGTGACATGGGCCTTCAGGGCCTCTGTGATGTGGCCCCTGCCAACCTCTCCACTTCCTAACATCCTCCCCGCACCCACAAATGAATTGTAGCCCTGCAGTACACACACACACACACACACACACACACACACACACCACGCCCAACTGTCCTACCCTCCACAACCTGGGTGACCCCGTAACCCCTGCTCATCACCCTTGACATCCTAATTCAGACCTTTCCTTCTCCTGAGGCCTTTACTGACCCCTCCTCCCGTGGGCTCCCAGCACGCCCTGTGCTCATGTCTCTCGTTATCTAGAACCCCCTTCTCCCCTCCCTCAGGAGCCCCTCGGGGCAGGAGCTGTGCCCGATCCCAGTCGCACAAATGAACACAACCACTCGAGGAACCGTCTAAAGGCTGAGCGCAAACCCTCCCACGTCTTCCTTTCCCTCCCTCCCCTCTGTCCAGTCCACTCGACAACCAGGCCCCTGATCTCACCAAGAGCCTTCTCGACAACCAGGCCCTCCCTCCCCTGCAGGAAAGAGACAAACCCAGGGTCGACTGATGGAGGGAGGGTCAGAGGCATCTCAGAGAGGGTGGAGGGAAAGTTGAAATTGGGCCTCGTCACCATTTTTAAGCCCGGACACCAGCTGAAAGCAGACTCTGAAGGCCTGGCTGCGCGTCCCCTGCTCAGGGGTCTCACGTGACACGGGCCCCTCATGCTCCCCGAGCCCTTCCGGGGACCCCGCAAGCCTTCCATCTCACCCGTCGTCGTGTCCGGCCTGGGGGACACGCCAGCGATGAGCTCTGTCTGTCCCAGCCCTGCCTGCGGCACTCGGGGAAAGCTTTGTCCTCTCCTCCGTCCGGCTGAGAGGGCCCACGCGGGGCACGGGTGGGGTCCCCAACTCCTCCCAGAGGGAACACGCGTCCCGGCCCTGCCTCTCAGCTTTCCGACAGGGACCGAGGCTTCCGAAGGGCAGTCCGGCCAAGACGGGGGAAATCGTCAGCATCAGTTAACAGGCCCAGGAGAAAGGGGCCTAGAGGCCGTGTGACCACAGGAATAACTATAATGATGGCGAATGGTTTGTGAACCCCGACTTTGTGCCAGTCAAATGCCTTACACACATCATCTCATTATCCTGTGCACACCCTGTGGACAAGACACCATCATCATCTGGTACTCAGCAGCTATGGCCCGAGGCTCAGAGAGATCTTCCTTGATAGGTGAGGAGGGATGTCAGCCCAGGACTGTCTGACCTCAAAGAAAGACTCTGAACTTTTAACTTGGATGTTACGCTTCTTGGACCAGGGTAGCAAAGGAAGGGAGATGTAGGGAAGAGAAAAGAGGTGATAGCGTGGGTTTTTTTGTTTGTTTGTTTGTTTTGTTTTATTTTCAAGGTTAGGGGAAGCTCAGCACATTTTGGAGAATGAAATTATGAGGGAAATCTTGCTTTTGATCGGAGTGTGTCCCACCAACATCCCTACCCGCTATTCCTCCCAAACCCACAGCCAGCAGCCCAGATCCTCCAGGGGTTCTGGGGTCACTTTTCCTGCTTCGGTTCCAAAGTTAAATCAACTGTAAACAAGCAAGTGCTTTGAATAATGCTGCCTGAGGTGTGGCCGTAATCTGCACCCCGTCTAGACTTTCTAATGCCCCTGCAGGAGCATGTGGGTCTTAGCGTCTACGTTTTTGACAGACATTAAGCCTGCACTGGTCTAGGCTGACGGCTCTGGGTGCCTTCCGCAGTTAGTAATTTCAGATGTCGTGGGAGGGAGTTCTTGGTGGAAGAATCACACTTTCAATCCAAAATTAAAGCTCAATTTGGTCTAATTGTCCTTGATTTTATCAGTTGCATAAAATAGCTGATTCCACATGCAAAAATAAATAAATAGTTGCGCAGCTTCGAAATCCCTTCTTCTTGGGGACAGAACCCATCAAGTTCTCTGCCGTCTCTCCTGCTATTTTCATCCACCAAACAGTGCTGATCTTTCTCTATCCTTTTCTATTTTCTCTCCCTTCCCTGCGCTTCCCCCAGCCCTTACCAAAAAAAGCAAAGCCTAGTGTCTCTCTGTGTGTGTCTATCTTCTCTGTCTGTGTCTTGTATAATTTTAGAACGGAAGTTCCTTAAGATCAAGAATAGTTCCTTCATGAGATGATGACACCCAGAAATCTGGCAATGCCTATTTAAGTGGTAACTTGGAATAAAGAAAATAATAAAAGTGGCCATTTATTTCTCTAGCAATAATTTGTTTGCAAAATCTAGCAACGGAGACCATATTTTGGGCTTGGAATAAAAAGGCAGAGAGACTGTCCCAGGCCTCTGGTGGGAGAATGCCTTTCAAGAACATCCAAAGACTTACCCTCAAGGCAGTGAGGTAATGGAAGATGCCCAGCCCCAGTGGCCAGCAGCACTGAGTTCTTGCCTGCCTCTGCTTCCAGGCAGCTGTGTGACTTTGGGCAAGTCCCTTTACCTCTCTGGTACTCAGGTTCCTACTCAGGAAAGTGAAGGGCCATGGTACGGTCTGAGGTGCATTCCAGTGGTGGTCCTAGTACCCCGGGGAAGGAGGAAGAGGGTTGGCAGTTGACCCAGAGGGCACGATGGAGGCATCCATGGCAGTGGCAGGAGGGATAAAGAGAGAGGAACGTGAGAGTAATTTGCGAGGCGGAGTCAACAGGGCCTGGTGCCAAATGGGTGCAGGGTGAGGAGGGAGGAGTCTGGACAGATGCTCTCGTCTCTGCCTTGGGGACCCAAGAGTGTGTGGAGGATGTAGATCAAGATGACCATGGGAGTGGAAGGTGTCAGATTTTGAATTACCTTCTGTACAGACTTTTTTAAATGCCCACCAATTCTTTAACACTATTCCATCTTGAATACGGACTTGCTTGAGTGACTAACTTCTAAGGGATACAGTGCAGTAGAGGTAGGTCCTAGGACAATTCAGCTTCTGGCCTGGCCTCCGCAGACCGCATGCCTGCCTCCAGGACTATCTGGGGGAAACTTCCTTGACGACAGAAACGCTTTACTGCACCGTCCCATAAAGTAGCCACCAGCCACAGGTAGCTACTGGGTAGCTGACAAGAGGGCATCATGACTAAAATAATGAATTAAAAAAATTCTTGTTCCAAATTTTTTTATTTAAGTATAGTTGATTTGCAGTGTTTTAGGTGTACAGCAAAGTGATTCTGTTTTATATATATATATATTCTTTTTTTTTTTTTTTTTTTTTTTTTTTTTTTTTTTTTTGCGGTACGCGGGCCTCTCACTGTTGTGGCCTCTCCCATTGCGGAGCACAGGCTCCGGACGCGCAGGCTCAGCGGCCATGGCTCACGGGCCCAGCCGCTCCGCGGCATGTGGGATCTTCCCGGACCGGGGCACGAACCCGCGTCCCCTGCATCGGCAGGCGGACTCTCAACCACTGCGCCACCAGGGAAGCCCTATACATATATTCTTTTTCAGGTTCTTTGAACTACAGAATTGAAAGTTTGTTAAGTTTAATTACTTTCAATGGGAATGTCCAGAGCCGCGTGTGCCTGGTGGCTCCCGTGGGTGGAACTGGACGGTGCAGGCAGAGCTGCGGCCCAGTGGATTGTTTTGCTTTCAGTCCAGGGTCTCCCACGGTGCCCAGAAGGCATGAAGAGCAGGCTCTTGGCTCTGAGGGTCTGAGGAAGAACATACCACCCACCCTTTGAAAGGAAATGCCAGGGCTGGGGGGAAGCTCAGACAGCATCTGGACCAATCACTTCTTCGCAGGGGAGGATGCTGGGTCCAGCAGACCCCCCGAGGGGCTGGGAGTTTGGAGGGGCAGCCAGGGGCAGATTAATAGGGAAGATTAGCCCCGCGCTTACCATCCAGCAGATGCTGGAAAGAGGGAAGCATTTAGGACCAGAGCATAAGACAGAGTATAAGGTTGGAGAACTAATGAAAAGAGGAAGGAAAAGGAAACGTGTGGGAGCTCCTCCCAAGAAGGTCCCATGGGACTCAGTGGTCAGCCCCCAGGGGACACGAGCCCACCTTTCCTGCCAGCTCAGAACCTGGAAGAAGTCTGGGGGAAGAGCTGATCTGAAGCCCGAAGAGCTCCCTGGTGAGCTGGGGAGAGGAGAGTGGGCCCTGTCCAGAGTCCCTGCCGTCCAGTTCTTTCCTACACGCCTCCGTTTCCATCAGGGGTCCTGCTGGCTGATGCCCCAGACCTCAGGTTGGTGGCCTGGAAGCAGGTCCCAGGCCCCAGCTCGGCTCCCACGCACTGGGAAGCCCAGCGGGATCCAGGGTCTGAGAAGTGAGCAGGGATGCCGCCCAGTGGCTGGGAAGGGGCTCGGCCTGGCACGCTGTTCACACCCGAGTTCTGACCCTGCTGGGATTGGAAGAGATGCTTCAGGGCCAGTAAACAGATTTTTTTTTTTTTATTCTGACAAATCACTTTAAACATAAGAATAGGGCAGTGATAGTTGGTTGATTTTGGCCTTGAAACTGAATAGCTCTGTGTCTTTATTCAGCTGAGGTCCTTTTCCTATTATTAGCTTTCTTTCTTGAGAGAGACCATGATCTTGCTAAGGTAGAGACACAGATGTCACAGTGTGGTCAAGGGTGCTCCAAGTCGTGGTTGTCACTTGTGCATTGGTCATCAGGGCCAGGGCCAGGGAGGAACTAGACTTTCCTACAGGACACTAAAGACAGGAAGGCTAGTAGGTTCCCCCCACCACTCACTGGGCAGGGGCTTCAGGGGGCCATTGAGCCTGCTGTGGTTCTCTTTTTACTTCACCCACCCATCCACCCATCCACTCACCCACCCATCCAACTACCCATCTGCCCACCCATCTATCCACTCATCCATCCATCCACTCACCCATGCACCCACCATCTATCCATCCTTTCATCCATTCATCCATCCATCCACCCACCCACCCACCATCTATCCATCCATTCATCCATCCATCCACCCACCCACCATCTCTCCATCCTTTCATCCATTCACCCACCCACCATCTATCCATCCTTTCATCCATTCACCCACCCACCATCTATCCATCCTTTCATCCATTCATCCATCCATCCACCCACCCACCCAGCTATCCATCCATCCATCTACCCATCCATCCCTCCATCCATCCACCCACCCACTCACACATCTATCCATTTTGAGTAAAACTTCTCCAGTACCCTGAGTTCAAGCCTTCACCTGTAGGGATATAATCACCAAACATCACACAAGAAGTTCATTTTGCAGCTTATGTAGGCCAACTACATTTCTTTCACCGATGAGTGTGTCTGTACTTTTAAGCTTACTGCCTAACCCTCAGGAAAACATTCTAAAGCCATGAAGATTGACGACGGGAAGGGGAGAGGCATCAGGAGTGTGTGAGAGGATCATGAACCCCTCCTAGGGTAACTAAAACAGGAAGTGCGCCCACATATTTTACACAGAGTTTGGGTTCCTTTGGGGTTTGGCTCAGGAAAAGGCCATTTTCTGCCCTTCTACTCCAAGCAGGTTTTGCTGTCCGTGGCAGGAGCAGGAAGCCCTTTTGGGAAGCAGGCAGGGGATGAAGGGGCACGTGTGTGACACACAATCACCCCAAGCAAGCTTCACCCCTGCCCGGGGCCACACAGACGTGGATGGAGCCTGGGGAAGGGTGAAGCAGGCGGGTGTGCTCTGCCTGGCACCCGCCCAGATCCAGCTTTCACTCTCACCAGGCGCCGAAACTGGTTCTCACGTTGCTGAGAATGTTGGTCCGTTTACTCCTGTTCTGTTGCTCAGCAGCCAGGCAGCGTGTGGTCTGAAATAACAAAACTGTACAAACGGTTCGGTCTCGAAGGAAATGCCTCGCCTAAGACATAATCTCAACGTGCCAGCTGTGGGCTGATCATTTTCCACACCCAAAACACACTGAACATGTTGGCTTTTAAGACACATAAACAGTGGGAATGCAGGTCCACTTGCTCAGGCAGAAAGAGAAGGAGAGAAACCACCTCTCCTTTGAATGGCAATTCAGGCTGCTCAGCGGCTGCCCTGCGTTTTCTCTGCAGAGTTTGCCTGGCTGCTCGCGAAGGCGGCTGTGCTTTGTCAGAAGGGCTGGTCTCTGGAAGGCTGGGTGTCTTTACCCAGCCTCCCCGGAGAGCCGGCTTTGCGGTGATGATGAGCTCCTGGGCTGAGTGGTTCAAGCCAGTCTCCTCCCTACAAATCTGCAGGGAATCGCTTCCTCCTGTAACTTTCTCTGCTCTTGTTATTCGGTTTTGCTCGCTGCCTTTTCAGCTTGTTCGTTGTTTGCATATACAAATGCGACTGATTTTTGTGTGTTGCCTTTGCATCCTGCTACTTTGATGAATTCATTTATTCGTTCTAACAGTGTGTGTGTGTGTGTGTGTGTGTGTGTGTGTGTGTGTGTGTGTGGAATCTTTATAGGGTTTTCTACATAAAAATCATATTATCTGCAAACAGATAATTTTACTTTCTACTTTCCAGTTTAGATGACTTTTATTTCTTTTTATTGCCTAATGTCTGGCTAGGACTTCTAGTACTATGTTGAATAAAAGTGGTGTAAGTGGGCATATATTTGCAGAATCATATATCTGACAAAGAACTTACAGTTCAGAATATATCAAGAACTTGTTAACCTTGACAGTAAAACAATGTACAGATCTTCCTCAACTTATGATTGGGTTACATCCAGATAAACCCCTCACAAGTTGAAAATATCGTTAAGACAAAAATGCATTTAATACACCTAACCCACTTAACGCCATAGCTTAGCCTCACCTACCTTAAATGTGCTCAGAACACTTACATTATCCTCCAGTTGGGCAAAATCATCGAATGCAAAGCCTATTTTACAATAAAGTGTTGACTATCTCATGTAACTTATTGAGTAATTTCCCGAAAGTGAAAAAACAATGGTTGTGTGGGTACGGAATGGTTGTTAAGTGTATGGGGTGTTTACCCTGGTGATCGTGTGGCTGACAGGGAGTGGCTGCCTCTGTCCAGCATCAGGAGACAGTATATGTTACCATGCAATTCCGTTCGTGTTAGGATTCCTATTCATCCTGCGTGAAACCTTTAGGAGTTAAGCTATTTTAAGCTATGTTATGTGGTTCAAAAGAGTCACAGCGGTCAAGGTAAACTTCCACATTAGTTGTTTTGAAACGTCCAGTGTAGGACCGCGAGTGTCTCAGAGGGATAAATGAAGAGTGTTACTTTACATAAGATATTTGTTTGGCAACATAAGTCAGAGGAAAGGAAGGAGTGACTTAGAGAGACAAGACCCCAGGGGTGTAACCTTACACCGTACTGGCAGACTCCTTAAAAAGAGTCCACGGAGTTGAGCTCTTCACGGGAGGACCCGACTCCACGCTGCTGAGAGATGTTCCAGATGGACCTGCCCGAGTTCCTGTTGGAGCCGAGGGAAGGACCAGAGACCGCTGCCTGTGCTGAGATGCCTCCTTTCGGGACTTCTCCTTGGAGCGGTCGGTGCATTACCCCTTTCTATTTTCTCTACTTTGACTAACCTGTGCTGCGTGTTAATTGTGTGTAAGAAACGGAGTGATCTGTGAATTGAAGACTGGCTACGGTTTGTGTATCTCCAATCCCGCCATTCTTACCTGGTCCCACCACGGGGCTTTGTGACAGACAGCATCGTACTGCCTGTCCCTAGCCTGGGAAAAGACCAAAATTCAAACTCGTGAGTACAGTTCCCACTGAACATGTGTCACTTTCACCCCGTCGTAAACTCAAAAAATCTTAGGTTGAGCCATCCTGAGTCAGGGACTGTCTGTGATTAGAAAGAGGGCAGAAGACTTGAATGCCATTTCTCCAGATAGAACATGTGAATGGCAAATAAGCATATGTAAAGAAGTTCACCATTGTTAGCCATTAGAGAATTACAAATTAAACCATGAGGAGATACTGTTACACACGAAGTAGAATGGCTAAAATTAAAAATATTGACAATACCAATTGTTGGAAAGGATAGGAATCAACTGAAACTCTCACACGTTGCTTAGTGGGATATAAAATGGTGAGGCCACTCTGGAAAACCATTTTCTTGTGAAGTTAAACATATACTTACCATGTGACCCAGCAATCACACTCCTAGGTATTTATCCTAGATAAATGAAAGCTCATCAAACACAAACACCTATGCACAAATGTTTATAGTAGTACACGAATATTTATAGCAACCTTGTTTGTAACAGACAAAAACTGGAAACAGACGTTCTTTAATGGTAAATGATTAAACAAACTGTGGTACATTCATGCCATGGATCTACTTAGCAGTAAAAAAATGGGATGAAACTATTGATACATGCAACCACTTGGCTGGATCTTGAGGGCATTATCCTCAGTGAAAAAAGAACCCTAAAGTGTTTACAAATTATATGACTTAGTTTATATTACATTTTTAAAATTACAAAATTATAGTAATGGAGAACAGATCAGTGAGTGCCAGGGGGAGGGCCCTAAAAGGATAGGCAAAGGGTTTTCACTCTGGGGACAGAACACCTCCGTACCCTGAATAGGATAGCGTTTACATGAGTATATCCATGTGCTAACTTGGTGAAATCTGAATACGGTCTGTAGTTTTAGTTAATAATATTGTACTAATATCCTTTTCCTGGTTTTAAAAATGTGCTCTGGTGACTTCCCTGGCTAAGGCTCCGAGCTCCCAATGCAGGGGGCCTGGGTTCGATCCCTGGTCAGGGAACTAGATCCCATGTGCCGCAACTAAATCTTCTGCATGCCGCCACTAAATATCCCGCATGCTGCAACTGGGACTGGTGCAGCCAAATAAATAAATAAAATAAATAAATATTTAAAAAAATTAACGTGCTCTGGTTGTGTAAGATGTTATAAGTTGAGGAACCTGGGTGAAGGGTACCAACGAACTCTCTACTATTTTTGCAACTTCTTGTGAGTCTAACATTATTTCAAAATAAAAAGCAAAAAACAGAAGACCGAACAGGCACCCTTTCTGAGCATTGCTCTGCAAATAAACATGCAGCGTCCCTGGTTTAGCTTGGAGCTCAGGGCTGAAGGACCCTCTCCCGCCTCTCTTTCCTTTGGGCCAGCAAATTTACCAATTTCTGGAAGAACATTGTGAGAGCAGTTCAAACAAACACAGTCGTGCTCAAAAAATATGTGTGTGAGAAGTGGAGGGTCCCTTTCAGGTGCTGTAACACCTTTAACTTGCTGCTTCCAGCTGTTGCTCTCGTGGACGTTATTGAAGACCAATGTGTGGGACTTGATGCCTAATTTTTTAAAATAAATTTATTTATTTACTTTTGGCTGTGTTGGGTCTTCGTTGCCGCGAGGGGGCTTTCTCTAGTTACGGCGAGCCGAGGCTACTCTTCGTTGCGGCGCGCGGGCTTCTCATTGCTGTGGCTTCTCTTGTTGCAGAGCACTGGCCCTGGGCACACCCGCTTCAGTAGTTGTGGCACGCGGGCTCAGTAGTTGTGGCTCGAGGGCTCTAGAGTGCAAGCTCAGTAGTTGTGGGGCACGGGCTTAGTTGCTCTGTGGCATGTGGGATCTTCCCAGCCCAGGGCTCGAACCCGTGTCCCCTGCATTGGTAGGCAGATTCTCAACCACTGCGCCACCAGGGAAGTGCTTGGTGCTTACGCCTAATTTTGACCAATTAGCGTGTGTTCGCCAAACACGAAGTTTGTGCAAAAAATGTTATTTATGTATTATTTTGGCACCTATATGTGTTTAAACACCAACAGATGTCAAGGCTGTGCTCAGGAGGGTATAGGGACCAGGAAAAAACCCCAGGCTCAGAATCCAGGGCAACTTGCTCTATGTGTCCCCTTGCTGCCCCGGACACTCTCCCCTCTGTGCTCGAATAGATGCTGTCACATTTGCTTGGGTTTTTTATGTGTGTCCCTCGTCAGTGGGGCAAAGATCCTGCCTTCTGGAAGTCTGCATCCAAGCCACTGTTAACATCTGCCATCAGGACTAGGTCCTGTGATGGTCACTAGATTTCCGTCCCAGCTGGCGTCATCACAACTCCCTTTGAGATGCTGCTTAGATGGGATCCCCCCAGACTGTCTGGTTACCCAGTCTGGGTGTTACCGTCTCAACCACAGAACCTCACAGGAAGACCTGTCAAACGGTAAAGCAAAACCGAGATGCAGCCTATGGTGGCAGAGGCTGCTAACGCCAGCCCCAATCCATTCTCCTCTTCTTCCTTTGTAGAGGCAGCCCAGCCCTATTGATTGTGGGAGGTGGCAATGTGCTCAACTAATAGACCACGTTTCCCAGCTTCCTGTGTATCTAGGTGTGGCCACGTGACTAGGTTTTAGCCAGTGAGATATATAGAGATGTTATTGAGTGGGACTTCTGAGAAAACTTACAAAATAGGCAATTGTGAAGTGCCTTTTTCTTTCCTTTTTTTAAAAAAATATCCCTTCCCTCTTTCTTCTGCCTCCTACCTGGAATCCAGATGTGATAGTTGGTGTTCCAGCATCAATCTCTGCTCATGAGGTGACCTTCAGGATGAAAGCCAGCGGCTAAAGATACAGAACCATGCATTTACAGCAACATGGATGGACCTAGAGATGATCATACTGAGTGAAGTAAGTCAGGCAGAGAAAGACAAACATCATATGATATCACTTACATGTGGAATCTAAAAAAATAACACAGATCAACTTATTTACTAAACAGACTCACAGACACAGAAAACAAATTTATGGTTACCAAGGGGGAAGGGGAGGGGGAGGGATAAATTAGGAGTATGGGAGTAATGGATACACACTACTATATATAAAATAAACACTAAGGATTTACTTATAGCACAGGGAACTATATTCAATATTTTGTAATATCCTATAATGGAAAAGAATCTGAAGCTGTACACCTGAAACTAACACCATATTGTAAATCAACCTATAGTTTAATTTTAAAAAAGATACAGAAGCAAGAGATGGAAGGAGCCTTGGTTTCTGATGCACATTGCCATGCCAGCCCAGGACTGCCATCTGTGAATTTTAACGTGAGAGAAAAATAAACTTCTTGTCTTTGCTCTTACTAGTTGTCGTACACAATTCCTAAAAGATACACTCCTGGGTGAGGTCTTGCCCTGGCCTATGAGCCTTGGGACCTATTATAAAAGGGGACGAAGTCGCTGTGGCAGGGCCCCTGTCCTCAGTGAACATGTGCTGATTTCAAGGGAACAGGTGCTGACGTGTTTGAAGAGCAAAGTTAGGAAGCGTAACTGAGAGGAGTGTGGAGCAGAGGGAGAGGATAGACTTTGCCTTGCGAAGGATGAGGGCGTGTGGACTGACTGTGCGTGAACTCTAGGCCGTACTTTTGGCATCCGTGGGCATGGGGGCACCTGCTTCTCCACCCCAAGGCTTTCTGAGTCACTCCCTCCGCCTAATAGGTCCTGGGTACGGAGCTCCTACGACACCCTCCAGACCCAGCCCGCGGGGAAGGCATCTCTGCCCCCTGTGAAATGAAACGTGCGAGCAGGGCCGCCGCGATAGGACTCCTTGAAGGACAAATCTTTGGTGACTCACTGCTTGATTTCCTGAGGCACTCGCAGGGAAGACGCATTAGACAGCAGCCGGCTTTTTGCCTGATGTTAAGCCCAGGCTCTGATTTTAAAGAGAAATGGGATGTGCAGGGAGGGGAGAATCAAATGCATTGGGAGCTAGGGGTTTACAGGTGAACGTGCAAGGCTGAGGACGGCTCGAGGCAGAGGAGGACGTGTGTGTAGGTGGCAAAGTCTGTGTCCAGATCTCTGTGCCAGGAGACAATAAGAAGAAAGCAGCTCTTCTCTTCCTGGGTGTCATCATGGCTCTGACTGGTGACACTTCCATGGAACGAGTCCTTCTCCCTGCCAGGCTCATTTGCCCCCTTGCCCTTGGGCCCCTGCCCTCTGCTCTAATGGGGCAGCCACGGTGGACTTGCTTCTGGCCGTGATGAGTTTTATGGCTTCCGAATACAGTAAAGTTTGGCTTGTTTCTGCAAGAAATGACACATTATCTCCTTCCTCTCGCCCTCCCCGGCCCCCTCGGCAGTTGGCTTTATTTTACAGTTTAGTCTTGTTGGGGCCATCACACCCCAGGGCGGCCGGGGGTGGGCAGCGAGCCGATCTGGCCTGGGCCTTGCTGGTACTAGTACAACTGGAAGGCACAATTATGCTCCCCTTTCGCTCGAGATAGGAATTTAAATTAAACCTCATTTAGCCGGGCGCCGCTTTTGATTTATCGGCAGATGCCTCTCGCCGTTTGAGCCTTGTTAAATTGCTAGCAAACACTTCACTGACCAGCTGTTCCTATTAAGCAGAAAGTGCACGGCGGAGCGGGGTCAATCCCCTTGCACTTTGAATGGTCCTTAGATGTCATCCCTGTGCAGCGGCCGCAGGGAGGGGATTGCCCCCTGCCCCCTGGGAGCCGGCTGGTTAATGGCAGGGAGGGAATCTTATGCTATGGGTGGAGAGAGAACGGGGCTGGCTGCCCCGGTCAGGGAAAGGATGCTCTGTTCTGCATGCACTGGTCCCGCCCAGCTAGATTTGGGATGAAGGCAAAGGCCTGATGCCCAGCCCCACAGGTGGGTACCTGCCCTGTGGATAATGAGCCCAGCACACGTAGAACACTCTCCCCGACTGCCAGCCGAGGATGTGGCTTTGCTGAGCCAGAGTTAGCCTAGCAAAGCCCAGGCAGAGGTGCCGCTTATTGTGTGTTACCCATGTGTTCCCCAGAGGAAGGGGGGTGCATGCGCTCTCATCAACTGACTCACAGTCATTCCTGCGACATGTACTGAGCGTCCCTTTGGTGAGAAGCCCAGGGCTGTCCACCTGCCTTTGCTGCATCTTTGCGTGATTACGAGAGCGTCTGTATCCTCCCGCTGAGCACAGCCCTGGGCAGGGCTGGGGCCCGGCACGCAACCTTTGTGCGCAGCTCCACCTCCACTCCCGGCCTCTGGGGGCGCCTTCCTGCAGTGCGGGAGCCGCACTACTGCGCGGGGACCCCCGTCAGTCCCCGCTACCACGGAGGGAGCTTGGCTGGCTGCCTAGCTTTTTACCTCCACAATACACTTTCCCCACTCCCCAGTGGGCCCTCATGCCCGCCTATCTCCTGCCCTCACTCCCTCTCTTTCCCCAGACCGGAGCCCCCTGCTCCCCCACCACTCCCCACCCAGGTCGTGAGCAGCCCCTTCCCTGGGAGCTGAGTACAGATCGGAGTGGCCCTTGGGAGCCTGGAATGAGGCCACCCAATACTGAGCTTAGGGCCTGGCCCTTGGATCAGGGCTGTGTGGGGCTCGTGTGCCAGACCTGGGGGCCAGGGAAGCCCTGCTTCTGAGTGTTGGTGGCGAGGACGGTGGTGGTCCCAACGCATGGACCCAGTGAGACAAAGAAATCACAGGCTCCACCACTGTCCTTACCTGAGATTCTTGTTTCAGGCAGCAGAGGCGTCACTGTGGTTTTAGAAATTTCAGTAAAATGTCTCAAAGGTCAGATCCTGAGAATGCAGGGAGATCCTTCCCCTCTCTGAGCTCAGCCTAGGACCCCTCACCCGGCAGCTGTGGACCCACGAGCCAGGGCCAGGTCTGGTTGGAACGGCATGGGGGGTTTTTAATACGACTTGGGAGTCCGGCCACATCCTGGCCCTGGTCTCAGAGAGAAACTCCACAAAGATTCTTGAAGACCTAATAGCAAAGTATCTCCTCCCATCCCCTCCCTTTCCTGTGCCCTCACAATGAACAGACAAGCAACATAAAACAAAGCCCGGGCCAGGGGGCTCCTGGATGTAACCTGTCCAGAGACAGCGTTATCTTCCCCGATCTCATGGTCAGACCTTCAAGGAGGGAGGGCGTTGGTCTGTGAGAAAACCCCAGGCTCCTGCACTCATTCCCGTTTCAACCCTGCATCTCCTCATATCTGCGCTGCTTTCCTGAGATGCCACAGGAAGGCACATGCAGCGGTCCAGGGGTGTGGGAGGAGGTGTGTTCTCGGACTGCTCTGATGATGCTCAAAATTTTACTGACCATTTCGGTGCCTGCGACAGGCAGCCCTGGTATTTCCAAAGAAAAACTACTCTTTCCCTTACGGGATCTGTTCATTCAGTGCAAGCCTTATTTTCCACCTCGGTAAGGGTGTTTATTGTTGTTTTATTTTTTTCTGCTTTGTGAATGATGTTTTTTTCAAAGATGTTGGTTTTTTTTTTTTTTTTTTTTTTTTTGCGGTATGCAGGCCTCTCACCGCTGTGGCCTCCCCCGCCGCGGGGCACAGGCTCCGGATGCACAGGCCCAGCGGCCATGGCTCACGGGCCCAGCCGCTCCGCGGCATGTGGGATCCTCCCGGACCGGGGCACAAACCCGTGTCCCCTGCATCGGCAGGCGGACCCTCAACCACTGCGCCACCAGGGAAGCCCAAGATGTCGGTATTTTTTGCTCCCTTCCCCTGCTGAGGGGCACTGGGCAGCTCAGCCCATACACACCCTGACCTCCTTGCTCAAAGCAATCCCCCGTTAGTCTGGTTTGGGTGATTTTCTCTGAGTGCAGTTCCCGGCATTTTCCCTCCTAAAACTCATCTGCCATTTTGCTGTCCACTCACGGCCTTGAAATACTTCCTGCAATTTGGTCCCTTTTGCGCCATGATTCCTTGCAGACTTTGAGATTTTGTCCCCGCTTTCAGCCTTGTTACAAATAGCTAAGTGTGTTCTCATCTGAGAGTCAGGCTGCCTGTCTGCATCCTGTAGGCTCCATTTGCTGTACTTTTCTTTGTTTTCCATTGGCTCTAAAAATAATAATAATAATAATAATCTTTGTTCCGTAGGCGCAGGGGAGGGAGGGACAGAGTTTCAGCCTCCTGCCTGCCCCCCATCTTCACACACACCGGGTCCAGCTTTGCCCCGCTTTCAGGAGGCAGCACGAGACAGCAGACGGTTTAGGGACCGTGGAGTCAGACCTGGGTTGACTCTCAGCCCCTTTCTAGCTATGTTACCTCGGGCAACTTAATTAACCCTCTGAGCCTCAGTTTCTCAGTACGAGATGGGGATAAAAATCTCTGCTTCATAGGACACTCAAAGAACCCAGGACGGAGCCCTTTGATGGCCAGGGGTGAGGGATGGGTAGTTTACTTCCCAGGTGCCCCGGCCTCCCTTTGCTTCTGTCTTCATACTAAAATCCAGAGAAACTCTTAAAAATGTAGTTTTAAAAGGTGAGCTGCTTGTTCACCCATGTCCACAGCAGCATTATGAACAACAGACAAAAGGTGGAAGCAACCCAAGTGTCCACTGACAGATGAGTGGATAAACAAGGTGTGGTATGTCCATACAATGGAGTATTATTCAGCCTTAAAAAGGAGTGAAATTCTAATGTTTACCACATGGATGAACCTTGAAGACATTACGGTAAGTGAAATGAGCCAGTCACAAAAAGACAAGTACGGTGTGGTTCTACTCATATGAGGTACTTAGAATAGTAAAATTTATGGGGACAGAAAGTAGGATGGTGGTTGAAAGGGAGAGGGTCAGAGAATGGGGAATTATTGTTCGATGTACAGAGTTTCCGTTTTTCAAGGTGAAAAAAGATCTAGAGGTGGCTGGTGACATGTGACATTCACAACAGTGTGAATGTACTTAATGCCACCAAACTGTACACTTAAACGTGGTTAAGATGGTCAGCTTTCCGTCATGGGTATTTTACTACCATTAAAAATAGGAACGATGAGCTGGCCGTGCTTTTGAGTTATGCTGTCTTTTAACTGTCTGCCAGTCGAGAGGAAGCATTTTATTTTACTTCCATTTTTATTGTAGTAATACGTGCACACCAGCTGAAATACCCAAACTGTCCTGAGCTGAAAAATGGCCAACCCCTTTCTTGTCCAGCCTCACCCCACTGCTCCCCAGTCACTGTGAATTTGTTTAGCTGGGCAGCAGGTCTGCTTCCAGAAGCTTGGGGGACAGTCAGAGCAGACCATTTCCGGGCAGGCTCCAGGACCAAAGCTGTGAGGATGTAACTGTGAAATCAGAGGCCAAATCAGGCTCTCCTTTCAGGGAAGAGGCCGGGCTGCCGAAGAAGAGCCTACAGCTGGCCGGTGGGTGAGCTGCGCTGCGGGGAGAGGGACTGGTTGGCCTGTTCGGCTTCTTCTGGCTTCCTCCCAGTTATGTGAGCCCAGAGAATCATGCCTCCCGCCCACCGCCCCGTTTTGCCTAAGCTAAAAGAAACAGGAAGAGCAGAGGTGTGCCCGGAGGGGAAAATGCAAAAAAAAAAAAAAAAAAAAAAAATGCCTAGAAGGCCAGGATCCCTCTTGACGGGACCAGCTGAAAGAATATCTAGAAGACCAGGATCTCTGCTGACGAGCCGGGATGTGGTCCTGCCCAAGCCTTAGACTAGAGCAAACCGACTCTTCCAGCAACTGCCCGTGCAGAGACCTTATACCTTCATTTATTTCCTTTGTTCAAACACTTTCCGACGTTGACCGTGAAGGTGTGGAATGATATTCTGGAGTCATGCTGGGGCTTCCCTCTCCCCTCCCCAGGTCTTCTCCTTACTTCTGTGGATGAACAATCATGATGAACATTGCTACCGTCAAAGCTCTGTCACAGAGATCTCTGTAAAAAGAGACACTACCGGAGAGAGATGAATTATTTATTCCTCGGGGTCAGCAGATTTCAGAACAGGACGTGAAGGCCTGACCCTGAGAGGCAGGCCTTGCTCCCAGGGCACTGTCCTGCTCAGGTTTAAGGGTGTGACCAATAGGCCTTCCTGCAGCCCAGTTTTTTGCCTGGGATAAAGCAGAGGGACATAGGGTGCGGGAATCACAGGCCTGAAAACAAATGTCCACGTCAGGCCATCATGCCGTCAAAACGGGGGAGGTGGCCTTGGAAGATGTTCTTGACCTCGCGGAGAGTTTCACATTTATCTAATTCTCTAAAAGACCATTTTACACCAAGAGGTGATTATCAACTTTGTCCCATGGAAGTTATCGATGCCCTGACTTGGAGGCTGACACAGTCATGTGCAGTTTGTGGCATCTGTCAGCCAGATGGAAGGGAAAAGCCACTGTGTACCAGTCAGCAGGCTGGGAGGAATGGGGGAGATTAGGACAAGCGATAGCCTCACTCCAAGGTGAAGGGTGTCAGTCCGGGGCTCTCAGATTGTTAAGGAAAAGGAAAAGAGCATTATAAATCTTGACTCACTCTAAAAATGGACTGAGTCTGACTTGTAAACGCGTCTAGTATTGTTAAGATTTCCCCAAGCGTCTGGGAGGCCCAGGAGAGCAGAAAGAAAACAGATCTTTAGGCCAGAAGTCTGCTTTAATTCTGGTCAAAATGCGTTGCCTTTCTGGAAATTCTCCCCGAGGACCCCAGTGTGTGGCTCTCACTGTCCTCTTTGGTGACACCCACATATCAAGGTTTTGAACTTTTAACTGACGTCTGGAATAGACACACTAATTATTGGAAACATTACATAAGTTCTGTTCAGGTCTCAAATGTCGTCGGTTGACGTTTATGTTCTAATGCAATTTATAACTCTTCACAGAAAGGTTAACATTTAATTAAAGTACTGAGGGAAATTGCCTTTTTGATAAACCTGGGCTTGTGCTTTTTTTCTGCCTGGAGTGGAAAAAAAAAAATCATCTTCCGTGATCTGTAAGTCTCTGGTTAAACACAGTCATTTCAGGACCCAGAGGGGAGCCAAAGGCAGAAGGAAAACAGGCTTTTTTGCTCAAAATTTGCATCTCTGGGCCCTCAGAGAGTGGCTGCACCTGTTGAAAACTCTCCTGGCAAGGGAAGTGGTTGACTGGGACACTCACCAAACGTTGGGTTCTTCTTTTGTTTTTAGTCGGAAACCAATGAAGTTTAAGCTAAAGGTAGATTGCTGGTTGCTCGTTGAATTAATTACCCTGAAGAGAAACAGTACTAGTTATGAGAAGGAAACTTGCAAGGCTATAGGCTGGGGACCCACAAAGATGTTTTACATATTGCTTACAAGCTTCTTATAAGGAGGAAAACATTCTGTGGCCAAAAATAGTTCGACGAACTAACCCACTATTAAATTAACAACTACTATGAATTCAACCCAGAGCGATGCCGTTCTTCACTCAGAGCAGAGCCCATCCCTCCTCTGGATCAGAGTTTGAGCTGGGAGTGGGTGAGTGGGTGGGTGTCGGCCAGGGCCAGGGCTTTACTGACTGCAGGAGGCGGACAGGGGTCG
This sequence comes from Leucopleurus acutus, assembly GCF_964270905.1. Classification (NCBI taxonomy): domain Eukaryota; kingdom Metazoa; phylum Chordata; class Mammalia; order Artiodactyla; family Delphinidae; genus Leucopleurus; species Leucopleurus acutus. The sequence continues at coordinate 67,626,204 of NC_139157.1, forward strand.
TGATAGGGATACGTACCCAGGAAAACACGTGGAACAGAAATTTGCATCCCCTTTTGCATTTTCTTGGGCTTCGGTTATCAAATTGAATGTAGAGAAATGTTGCCTGTGACAATTTTTTTTTTTTACACAAGGGAAGAGTTTTCATGTTACAGAATATTGTTCAGTGCCAAATTCTATTTTCAGCTCCTTGCCTTATACAGAGCTTGCTGAAGGCATTAAAAATGAGGGCATAAGAGTTTTATCAGGATAAAAAAAAATTTTTTTTTAATTTAACTTTTGTTTAAGAAACAAAACAACAGTAACAAATGCCCATCAGATGATTCCAAGGGCTGATAGCTTCTGAAAACTAATTTAAAAATAATAAAGAAACGTATATATAGATTAACCAAAAAAGTCAGTAATATATGGTATATGGAGATGGGCCAAATCACAAGAGATGGAAGTACATGGCAGCAAGGCTTATCTGGAACTGCCTTCCTGTTTGCTAGCATTACACAGTTCATGCACGATTACCAACGAGCCCTAGACTTGGTGACTATTGTTGACAAATGCCTGATGGTTGCAAATCTGATGTGACTGGCTCTTGTGTGGTTCTTGTTATTTCTTTAGACACATCGTCTGATAATGAGCTTGTCCGTCTAATACATGTGCTCTATTGTAAACTGACTCAGAGGCTTCTAAGTGAATCTGGAAGAATCTGTATTGGACCAGGGCCCAAGACTATATTTTTAGCACATCTGATTTGGAAGTCAGAAATCCAGCCAAACCACAAATGAGCTAAATGATAGCAGGAAGCATAAGGGGATCATGGGTCTTAAGGAATAGGGAGAAGCCAGGATGGCCCTTTCTTATCTCGTGGTCCTTGATACCAACTGGAGGGCAACGCATCAGCCTACATCACCTTAACACGTACAACAGCATCCACTCAGAGATGCATCTCTAGTGACCAAGAGCAGTGTCTCTCTCTAGAGCAGCATCCGGACCAGCTGTGTGATTTCTGGCGAGTTTCTTAACGCTTCTGTATCTCAGTGTCCACAGTGATAAATGGGGATCTGAATGGGATCTACCTCACGGGGTCGTCGCGAGGATGAAATGAGTTAACATATGTAAAGGACTACACAGTGCCTGGCACCCAGCTCAGTAAATGTTAGCTCTCATCATCATTATGCGTTAACTTGGTTTATGTGTCAGGGGAGGAGGGGCTGATCTTTGGTTAAATCTCCTGAACAAGAACTGCCAGACCTTGGCGTTTGGCAGGGCAAGTGAGAAAGAGGTTAATTGTTTTAGCCTTTCTAAAAGAGCTCTGATGGGGCACATCAGCCTTGGCAAATGAACTAGGAACAGATAAATACACTGAATGCTTTTGGTCACATCCTCTATTATTAGTAAGAAGCACATTTCCTTTTGGGGTGAACACTGGGGACAAAAATAAGGCTCTTGAGATTACCACCCCTTTATTAATGCCTTTGAAGCACTTGGGCTTGCATTGAGGCCGACTGGCAAATGCATCCTCATAAAAAAGCAAATGTGGTGCATTTAGGATCCTCTTTGAGCAGGAGAGAAGGGGGATTTTGGCACTGGAAATGCAATGCGTGATCTCCACAGTGGTTATTAACATTCTTAGATGGGGGGAAGTGATTCAGGTCACAGCTCTTAGGGGTCATGAGATAGGGAGCAGCTGAATGTTATTTTGAGTCTTCCAGAAGGATCTGCAGGCATGTATGCACACATTTGCTGTCTATGTGCCGGCCGATTTACCTTTTTTTTAAAAAAGTATTATTATTTATTTATTTACTTTTGGCTGTGTTGGGTCTTTGTTTTTGCGCGGGCTTTCTCTAGTTGCAGCGAGCAGGCGCTACTCTTTGTTGTGGTGCGCGGGCTTCTCATAGCGGTGGCTTGTCTTTGTTGCGGAGCATGGTCTCTAGGCACGCAGGCTTCAATAGTTGTGGCACGTGGGGCTCAGTAGTTGTGGCTCGCGGGCTCTAGAGCGCAGGCTCAGTAGTTGTGGCGCATGGGCTTAGTTGCTCCACGGCATGTGGGATCTTCCTGGACCAGGGCTTGAACCCGTGTCCCCTACATTGGCAGGCGGATTCTTAACCACTGTGCCACCAGGGAAGTCCCAGATTTACCTTTAATCGCAAATGACTTCACCGGAGCCTCTTTCTCAACTTCAGCAGGTAGATATTATATCTTTCAGTGAGTTTCACTTTTATTTGGAACCACTGAAAGAATAAGAAAAAGAAAAATCAAAGCATTGCCTAGGGCTTCCCTGGTGGCGCAGTGGTTAAGAACCCGCTTGCCAATGCAGGGGACACAGGTTTGAGCCCTGGTCCGGGAAGATCCCACATGCTGCAGAGCAACTAAGCCCGTGTGCCACAACTACGGAGCCTGTGCTCTAGAGCCCGTGAGCCACAACTACTGAAGCCCACGTGCCTAGAGCCTGTGCTCTGCAAAAAAAGAAGCCAGTGCAATGAGAAACCCGCGTACCGCACGAAGAGTAGCCTCTGCTCGATGCAACTAGAGGAAGCCCGCGTGCAGCAACAAAGACCCAACACAGCCAAAAATAAATAAATTTATTAAAAAAAAAAAAAAAACGCATTGCCTAATGGCACGATTCTCCCCAAATCCTTTAAATCAATCTTGCCTTTCCCAGCATTACCAAGCTTTGTGACTGATTGCATCATGAGAGTTCACAAAGCTGGAAAGAATTTTTCTGAGTATTCAGAGTTTTCATCTGAAGAGAAGCCTGCCACACCATGGGTGTTTGTCTAGGACCACCAGCCATGCTCCAGGAACAGGGGAACAGTGGGATGCCCTTCGGTACAAGGAGTTCTCAAGCAACTTTGCAAATTGGAAGGAGACAAGTCCTCCTCACAACTTCCTCTATCACCCAGACATTTCTGCCCTGAGCTGAGGATTTGCAGATATAGGTGAAATGAAGCTGGGTGGATTTTGGCCAGATGCCTCAGGAAAAAGATCAGCTGCTTCCAAAAGCATTTTCTTTAAAACTTAACATGGGGCTTCCCTGGTGGCGCAGTGGTTGAGAGTCCACCTGCCGATGCAGGGGACACGGGTTCGTGCCCCGGTCCGGGAAGATCCCACATGCCGCGGAGCGGCTGGGCCCGTGAGCGCGTCCGGAGCCTGTGCTCCGCAACGGGAGAGGCCACAACAGTGAGAGGCCCGCGTACCACAAAAAAAAAAACAAAAAAAACTTAACATAGAAACCTAAAATAGATTCATTTACCTCTCAAGATGGTTTCTGGCTACAAACGTAGGTATAACAAATTTGGTCCCATCATTCTCCAAGAAACTAACAATGAATTCGCTGCCACCACGATGATTCTAGAACTCCTGAGTTCAATTTGGGAACATAAAAGGCTTGGATATTTTAAAGTTAGAGTCATACACTGAAATGAAGTTCCAAAGAGAGACTGTGAGTTTGATTTCGAGAAGAGCCGAGACTGCAGGGGAGAGCAGATACTGGGAGCTGAGGGGAAATTGCTAGCTTCATTCTTTTCTATGATTCCATAAACTTCAGCCAGAGACTTGCCTTTGTTAAGTACTCAAGTTACATTTAACACAAACCCAGCGACTAGAGGGCTGATTCAGTATTTAAATTGTTCTGGAAAACTTTTTAAAAACTGCTTTTGCATTGGTATTTTACGGAGTAAGAAAAGACAATCACGGAAAAGCTCAACCGTGACCAGTACAAGTGGAAAAAACCCTGAGCATAACAATGAACGGCCTCTTGGGTGGAACTGCAAGAAGACAGCCCAAGCTCTCCTCATCTGCATATGCAATTATGTATGGATGAAAAATTACAGGGGCTAATAATTACAGCAGCAATTGTCCACTTGCAGAACAATTAGCCCTTTGCTCCTCATTCTGAGAAAGTGACTAATTGTACCCACAGCAAGCCAGCTATTGGTACATATGTTTTGGAATGAAATTTGATGCTTGTCAGAAAGTAGCACCGAACGGAGCATGGGATCTAGCATTGCCATGAGCCCCAGTGCCCAGAGATCCAAGGCTTTGACATACCCACCTTCTAGCCCAGGACAGGCCCAGGTATGCAGGCAAGTGGGTAAGGATGCTAATGCTGGAGTTCTTGTGGACCATATCATGCCATCTCTAAATATAAAAAATGAGGAAACTAAAAACAGACTCAGGTAATGATAGCAATTATACTTAATGAGTACCTTTCATCGGCGATCATAAACGTCTTCTAGTTCAACTTCACAGCCTCCTTTGAGATGGAAGGGAAAAATATTTGTAAGCTCAACTTTACTTTTCAGGCAAAGAAACCGAAGTACTTTAGGTAGTGGTGAATAGCGTTATGTTTGAATTGGAGAGAGGATAAATCCGAAAGACTTCTGATTTCTTGCTCCAGAAATTACACTCATTTTTCTTAGGTAATCTTTTTTCAAGGGAAGGTATGTAATGTGTCAAGCGAGTTAGAGATGGGCTGAAAGAGACCCCCACCCCTACCCCCAACACACTCACATCCACAGTGGGGTTCCAGTAGCTTCCTGGTTTGATCAGCCAAGATTACAAAGTCTTAAGAATTGTGAGGGGACACAGGGCAGAAGAGATGGCACACCTCTGGGTGGCCTCCTGTGGCCCTGGGTTTCCTTGTGGGACACACAGCTCCTGGCAACACTGTCCACACACCCAGGTCCCCATCAATTCTTGCTGCTGTACAGACCTCAGACCTGAGCTCACATCACCGTACCAGAAGGTGTTACTTAAGCAGCCATGCGTGTCCATTTGAGGGACAGTCACATTTATCCTTGACTGTCTTCCAGAACACAGAGTCAGGGCCCTGGGGCTCCTGAATGTTCTTTTTGCCTCCAGCCTTTCAGAATCATGGAGCCCACCAGCCTCTGACTCTGAGTATATTCCTTTTTGGTCTGGGTTTTTTAACAGTTTGGTCTGAGGACTTGATTCCAAATCTATTTGACTGAAGTGCACCTCTTGACCCTGGGTGGCTAGCCCGTTATTTGTTTGTTTGTTTTTGCATTTGCTGTTATCAGACAGTGTATATCAGACAATGCATCGGTGAACCAGTATATGGGGCCCCCTAAAGTGTGGGCCCTGGCGGGCTCATCTCACCCAGGGTTAACGGCAGTGCTGTGGAAGCATGCAGTTTTCTCCTCTGCACTCTCTTTTTGTTTGAAAGCTGAGGAGTTCTTCATCTCCTTCTTCTAGTCAAGTCTCAGTGGACTTCCTTTCATTCCCCTGATTGGCTCATCCAGCTTGTGAAGATCTAGGCTGGGCGTGGGCCACCATCTTGATTTCTCTGGGATGGGGAGGTTGGGTGCATGAGGGTTCTACTGGGGACAGCTGACCACGGCCTCTCCCCACCCACACTGCTCCTGTCACCCTGTCTGGCTCTGTCTCTCTTTCTAGTGTTCCAAGTTAAGGACACACAGTCTTTCCGGTGGGTCTCTGTCTATTTCCCAACTCCCTTTGATTATTCTCTCCATAAAAGACATATTTTCTAATAAAGACCCTGGAGTTTTTTCTCTTCCAGTGTCCAGTTGTATCCATTTCTCACCTCCCCCCTTTCCCAACTTCTACACTATTCAACTTCCACAGCATTTCCCTATATTTTACTGAAGGAAGAAGGGAGGAGCAGCTTTGTATCAACCCCTTAGCTACCAAAGAGACTGTGGCCTCAAGCCAATATTCTAAGGTGACCCAAAAGAAAGGAAAAACACTTATTTTCCTAATTTATTTTCAGCATCTCTTTGGAGATGCTGGGCATAGTGCCAGCTTCCCCTTACCTCCATTGGCTCTGGTCCAGCAGGTTCATTTATGACCCAAACAGCATCACGTCTAAAACACTGAAGTTATACTTAATGCTTTAGCTGGATTGTATTGAGACTATTTAAATTCAGTATCGGAGACCATGAGCATCCTGAAAATGATGCTTTCTTCTTCTTTCTCCGCCTACATCTCACCAGACACACAAATACACAACTGTGTCAGCTTACACGTGCATCCTTGTTTCAAGCAGAAGTTTCAGAAAGTAGTGGCTCACCTTTTCACTAATAAATATGCTATATTCTTGTTTAAGAAAAATGTGAAACTTCAGAACACAAAATTTAACCCAATTAGTTCCTAGGATATTTGTCTAATTCTGTCTCAAGATCAGATTTGCATGCTAGGGAAACTATTTGCACACATTTTAAGAGACTTACAGTTAAGATTTTTTTTTTTAATTTATTTATTTTTGGCTGCATTGTGTCTTTGTTGCTGCACGTGGGCTCTCTCCAGCTGCAGCTAGCGGGGGCTACTCTTCAGTGCAGTACGCGGGCTTCTCAGTGCGGTGGCCTCTCTTGTTGCGGAGCACGGGCTCTAGGCATACGGGCTTCAGTAGTTGTGGCTCGCAGACTCTAGAGCACAGGCTTAGTAGTTGTGGCGCACGGGCCCAGCCACTCCACGGCATGTGGGATCCTCCCGGACCAGGGCGCGAACCCATGTCCCCTGCATCGGCAGGCGGACTCCCAACCACTGCGCCACCCGGGAAGCCCCTACAGTTAAGATTTTAAAATCAGAACCAGTGTTCTCCTTGGCCATTTTCTGGGGGAAAGGTCAGTAGAGATGTTTTTTAAAAACTTTTGAATTGACTTAATCCTCCCTGGTTTTGGCAACCCTCCTATGGTAACAGTTAAGTGAGCGCAAGAGTTAAAGTATCTTTCAGTCCCATGTTCTCCCATTCATACGTCTAAAACCTCAGCAATTTTCCAATTTCTGCTTGGTGGGAATTTGGGGTGGGGGTGGGAGTCCTTCAGGTTATGGTCCCAGATGCTAGAGTAGAGAAGCCCTCCTGCTTCATAGTCCTTTCTTACCTTTGGGGATCTTTACTCCTCCCCAATGCCAGGACTGGCATATTTAGGAGAAGCCAGAGAATGTTGCTCTAGGATATTTACCCTGAGAAATGACTTTTAAAGGTATTCACTGGGGCTGACCTGTTGGAGGTAAAGAAATAGATGAATTCCACTAATCCATCTCTTCCTCAAAATATCCTTCAAAACTTTCAGTCTCATATTAAGGACTCGGCAGTCTGTATCCTGGTATTTTTTGCTCTTATTTCCTTCCTTCAACCTCTCAGCGTCCCTTCCAAAGACCAGCACGGGAACAGGAGAGTCTCTGTGCGAATCCTACTTTTGACACCAACTGTGATGTTGCTCTGGGGGTGTGGATTGGTGGAGAAAGCCGCTCCTCACATACACATACATCCCCCCTGCCACAGACTCCCCTGCACTACTCTCAGCTGTAAAGTTATATTAAGTCCCTCTATGAAATAGAAACACAGTTTTCTTGCAATCAGCCAGAACATGCAGGGGAGGAACACATAAAGCATATGTCGGTATAGCTTCTCTTGGCCCCTGAAATACTTAATGGGGCCCTGGAGGTGCCAGCAATATTGTCTAGTTCTTTCTAGATCATGAAAACACAATTCTTGCTAAGACCTGGCTCTTTTTTTAAAAATTGAAGTGTAGTTGATTTATAGTGTTGTGTTGTTTTCAAGTGTCCAGCAAAGTGATTCAGTTACATATATATTCTTTTTCAGATTCTTTTCCCTTATAGGTTATTACAAGATATTGATTAGACTTCCCTGTGCGCTACAGTAGGTCCTTGTTGTTTTTCTATTTTATATATAGTAGCGTGTATCTATTAATTCCAAACTCCTAATTTATCCGTCCCCCTTTCCCCTTAGGCAGCCATAAATTTGTTTTTGTTTTTAGCATCTTTATTGGAGTATAATTGCTTTACAAATGGTGTGTTAGTTTCTGCTTTATAACAAAGTGAATCAGCTATACATATACATATATCCCCATATCCCCTCCCTCTTGCGTCTCCCTCCCACCCTCCCTATCCCACCCCTCTAGGTGGTCACAAAGCACCGAGCTGATCTCCCTGTGCTATGCGGCTGCTTCCCACTAGCTATCTATTTTTATTTTTTTTAAGCTATCTATTTTACATTTAGTAGTATATATAAGTACATGCCACTCTCTCACATTGTCCCAGCTTAACCTTCCCCATCCCATGTCCTCAAGTCCGTTCTCTACATCTGTGTCTTTACTCCTGTCCTGCCCCTAGGTTCTTCAGAACCATTTTGGGTTTTGTTTAGATTCCATATATATGTGTTAGCATATGGTATTTATTTTTCTCTTACTGACTTACTTCATGCTGTATGACAGTCTCTAGGTCCATCCACCTCACTACAAATAACTCAATTTCATTTCTTTTTATGGCTAATATTCCATTGTATATATGTGCCACATCTTCTTTATCCATTCATCTGTCGATGGACACTTAGGTTGCTTCCATGTCCTGGCTATTGTACATAGAGATGCAATGAACATTGTGGTACGTGACTCTTTTTGAATTATGGTTTTCTCAGGGTATATGTCCAGTAGTGGGATTTTGGGTCGTATGGTATTTCTATTTTTAGTTTTTCAACTAAAACCTCCATACTGTTCCCCATACTGGCTGTATCAATTTACATTCCCACCAACAGTGCAAGAGGGTTCCCTTTTCTCCACACCCTCTCCAGCATTTACTATTTGTAGATTTTTTGACGATGGCCATTCTGACTGGTGTGAGGTGATACCTCATTGTAGTTTTGATTTGCATTTCTCTAATGACTAGTGATGTTGAGCATTCTTTCATGTGTTTGCTGGCAATATGTATATCTTCTTTGGAGAAATGTCTATTTAGGTCTTCTGCCCATTTTTGGATTGGGTTGTTTGTTTTTTTGTTATTAAGCTGCATGAGCTGCCTGTATATTTTGGAGATTAATCTTTAGTCAGTAGCTTCATTTGCAAATATTTTCTCCCATTCTGAAGGTTGTCTTTTCGTCTTGTTTATGGTTTCCTTTGCTGTGCAAAAGCTTTTAACTTTCATTAGGTCCCATTTGTTGATTTTTGTTTTTATTTCCATTTCACTAGGAGGTGGGTCAAAAAGGATCTTGCTGTGATTTATGATATAGAGTGTTCTGCCTGTGTTTTCCTCTAAGAGTTTTATAGTGTCTGGCCTTACATTTAGGTGTTTAATCCATTTTGAGTTTATTTTTGTGTATGGTGTTAGGGTGTGTTCTAATTTCATTCTTTTACATGTAGCTGTCCAGTTTTCCCAGCACCACTTATTGAAGAGGCTGTCTTTTCTCCATTGTATATTCTTGCCTCCTTTATCAAAAGTAAGGTGACCATATGTGCATGGGTTTATCTCTGGGCTTTCTATCCTGTTCCATTGATCTATCTTTCTCTTTTTGTGCCAGTACCATACTGTCTTGATTACTGTAGCTTTGTAGTATACTCTGAAGTCAGGGAGCCTGATTCCTCCAGCTCCATTTTTCTTTCTCAAGATTGCTTTGGCTATTCAGGGTCTTTTGTGTTTCCATACAAATTGTGAAATTTTTTGTCCTAGTTCTGTGAAAAATGCCATTGCTAGTTTGATAGGGATTGCGATGAATCTGTAGATTGCTTTGGGTAGTATAGTTATTTGCACAGTGTTGATTCTTCCAATCCAAGAACATGGTATATCTCTCCATCTGTTTGTATCATCTTAAATTTCTTTCATCAGTTTCTTATAGTTTTCTGCATATAGGTCTTTTGTCTCCTTAGGTAGGTTTATTCCTAGGTGTTTTATTCTTTTTGTTGTAGTGGTAAATGGGAGTGTTTCCTTAATTTCTCTTTCAATTTTTCATCATTAGTGTATAAGAATGCAAGAGATTTCTGTGCATTAATTTTGTATCCTGCTACTTTACCAAATTCATTGACTAGCTCTAGTAGTTTTCTGTTAGCATCTTTAGGATTCTCTATGTATAGGGTCATGTCATCTTCAGATAGTGACAGTTTTACTTCTTTTCTGATTTGGATTCTTTTTATTTCTTTTTCTTCTCTGATTGCTGTGACCAAAACTTCCAAAAGTATGTTGAATAATAGTGGTGAGAGTGGACAACCTTGTCTTGTTCCTGATCTTAGAGGAAATGGTTTCAGTTTTTCACCATTGAGAACGATGTTGGCTGTGGGTTTTGTCATATATGGCCTTTATTATGTTGAGGTACGTTCCCTCAATGCCTACTTTCTGGAGGGTTTTTGTTTTTGTTTTTGTTTTTTGGGTTTTTTTGTGGTACGCGGGCCTCTCACTGTTGTGGCCTCTCCTGTTGTGGAGCACAGGCTCCGGACGCACAGGCTCAGTGGCCATGGCTCACGGGCCCAGCCACTCTGTGGCATGTGGGATCTTCCCGGACCGGGGCACGAACCCGTGTCCCCTGCAATGGCAGGCGGACTCTCAACCACTGTGCCACCAGGGAAGCCCCTGGAGGGCTTTTTATCATAAATGGGTGTTGAATTTTGTCGAAAGCTTGTTCTGTATCTATTGAGATGATCATATGGTTTTTCTCCTTCAGTTTGTTAATATGGTGTATCACATTGATTGATTTGCATGTACTGAAGAATCCTTGCATTTCTGGGATAAACCCCACTTGATCATGGTGTATGATCCTTTTAATGTGTTGTTGGATTCTGTTTGCTAGTATTTTGTTGAGGATTTTTGTGTCTATGTTCATCAGTGATATTGGCCTGTAGTTTTCTTTCTTTGTGACATCTTTGTCTGGTTTTGGTATGAGGGTGATGGTGGCCTCGTAGAATGAGTTTGGGCGTGTTCCTTCCTCTGCAATTTTTTGGAAGAGCTTGAGAAGGATAGGTGTTAACTCTTCCCTAAATGTTTGATAGAATTTGCCTGTGAAGCCATCTGGTCCTGGGCTTTTGTTTGTTAGGAAGATGTTTAATCACAGTCTCAATTTCAGTGCTTGTGATTGGTCTGTTTATATTTTCTATTTCTTCCTGGTTCAGTCTCAGTATGTTGTGCTTTTCTGAGAGTTTGTCCATTTCTTCCAGTTTGTCCATTTTATTGGCATAGAGTTGCTTGTAGTAATCTCTCATGATCCTTTGTATTTCTGCAGTGTCAGCTGTTACTTCTCCTTTTTCATTTCTAATTCTATTGATCTGAGTCTTCACCTTTTTTTCTTGATGAGTCTTACTAATGGTTTATCAATTTTGTTTATCTTCTCAAAGAACCAGCTTTTAGTTTAATGATCTTTGCTATCGTTTCATTCATTTCTTTTTCATTTATTTCTGATCTGATCTTTATGATTTCTTCTGCTAACTTTGTGGTCTTTTGTTCTTCTTTCTTTAATTGCTTTAGGTGTAAGATTAGGTTTATTTGAAATGTTTCTTGTTTCTTGAGGTAGGATTGTATTGCTATAAACTTCCATCTTAGAACTGCTTTTGCTGTATCCCATAGGTTTTGCGTCATTGTGTTTTCATTGTCATTTGTTTCTAGGTATTTTTTTATTTCTTCTTTGATTTCTTCAGTGATCTCTTGGTTATTTAGTAGTGTATTGTTTAGCCTCCATGTGTTTGTAGTTTTTACAGATTTTTTCCTGTAATTGATATCTAGTTTCATAGCGTTGTGGTTGGAAATGATACTTGATATGATTTCAGTTTTTAAAAATTTACCAAGGCTTGATTTGTGACCCAAGATATGATCTATCCTGGAGAATGTTCCATGAGCACTTGAGAAGAAAGTGTATTCTGTTGTTTTTGGATGGAATGTCCTAATAATATCATTTAAGTCCATCTTGTTTAATGCATCATTTAAAGCTTGTGTTTCCTTATTTATTTTCATTTTGGATGATCTGTCCATTGGTGAAAGTGGGGTGTTAAAGTCCCCTACTATGATTGTGTTACTGTCTATTTTCCCTTTTATGGCTGTTAGAATTTGCCTTATGTATTGAGGTGCTCCTATGTTGGGTACATAAATATTTACAATCCTTATATCTTCTTCTTGGATTGATCCTGTGATCATTATGTAGTGTCCTTCTTTGTCTCTTGTAATAGTCTTTATTTTAAAGTCTATTTTGTCTGATATGAGAATTGCTCCTCCAGCTTTCTTTTGATTTCCATTTGCAAGGAATATCTTTTTCCATCCTCTCACTTTCAGTCTGTATGTGTCCCTAGGTCTGAAGTGGGTGTCTTGTAGACAGCATATATAGGGTCTTGTTTATGTATCCATTCAGCCAGTATTTGTCTTTTGGTTGGCACATTTAATCCATTTGCATTTAAGGTAATTATAGGTATGTATGTTCCTATTACCATTTTCTTAATTGTTTTGGGTTTGTTATTGTAGGTCTTTTCCTTCTCTTGTGTTTCCTTCCTAGGGAAGTTCCTTTAGCATTTGTTGTAAAGCTGGTTTGGTGGTGCTGAATTCTCTTAGCTTTTGCTTGTCTGTAAAGGTTTTAATTTCTCCGTCGAATCCAAATGAGATCCTTGCTGGGTAGAGTAATCTTGGTTGTTGGTTTTTCTCCTTCATCACTTTAAATATGTCCTGCTACTCCCTTCTGGCTTTCAGAGTTTCTGCTGAAAGATCTGCCGTTAACCTTATGGGGATTCCCTTGTATGTTATTTGTTTTTCCCTTGCTGCTTTTAATATTTTTTCTTTGTATTTAATTTTTGATAGTTTGATTAATATGTCTCTTGGCGTGTTTCTCCTTGGATTTATCCTGTATGGGACTCTCTGTGCTTCCTGGACTTGATTAACTATTTCCTTTCCCATATTAGGGAAGTTTTCAACTATAATCTCTTCAAATATTTTCTCAGTCCCTTTCTTTTTCTCCTCTTCTTCTGGAACCCCCTATAATCTGAATGTTGGTGCGTTTAATGTTGTCCCAGAGGTCTTTGAGACTCTACTCACTTCTTTTCATTCTTTTTTCTTTATTCTGCTCTGCAGTAGTTATTTCCACTATTTTATCTTCCAGGTCACTTAACCATTCTTCTGCCTCAGTTATTCTGCTATTGATTCCTTGTACAGAAATTTTAATTTCATTTATTGTGTTGTTCATCATTGTTTGTTTGCTCTTTAGTTCTTCTAGGTCCTTATTAAACGTTTCTTGTATTTTCTCCATTTTGCGTGTAGGTCGCCTGAGGGCGTCTGTTCTTTGCTCAGACAGGACGGGGTTAAAGGAGCAGCTGACTCGGGGACTCTGGCTCACTCAGGCCGGGGGGGGGGGGGGGGGAGGGGCACGGAGTGCGGGGCGATCCTGCGGCGGCAGAGGCCGGCGTGACTTTGCACCAGCCTGAGGCGCGCCGTGCGTTCTCCCGGGGAAGTTGTCCCTGGATCCCGGGACCCTGGCCGTGGCGGGCTGCACAGGCTCCCGGGAGGGGCGGTGCAGATAGTGACCTGTGCTCGCACACAGGCTTCTTGGTGGCGGCAGCAGCAGCTTAGCGTCTCATGCCCGTCTCTGGGGTCCGCGCTTTTAGCCGCGGCTCGCGCCCGCCTCTGGAGCTGCTTTAAGCAGCGCTCTTAATCCCCTCTCCTCGTGCCCCAGGAAACAAAGAGGGAAGAAAAAGTCTCTTGCCTCTTCGGCAGGTCCAGACTTTTCCCGGACTCCCTCCTGGCTACCTGTGGTGCACTAACCCCCTGCAGGCTGTGTTCGCTGCCAACCCCAGTCCTCTCCCTGCGAACCGACCGAAGCCCGAGCCTCAGCTCCCAGCCCCGCCCGCCCCGGCAGGTGAGCAGACAAGCCTCTCGGGCTGGTGAGTGCTGGTCGGCACCGATCCTCTGTGCGGGAATCTTTACGCTTTGGCCTCCGCACCCCTGTTGCTCTGCTCTCCTCTGTGGCTCCGAAGCTTCCCCCCTCCGCCACCCGCAGTCTCCGCCCGCGAAGGGGCTTCTAGTGTGTGGAAAGCTTTCCTCCTTCACAGCTCCCTCCCGCTGGTGCAGGTCCCGTCCCTATTCTTTTGTCTCTGTTTTTTCTTTTTCCCTACCCAGGTACGTGGGGAGTTTCTTGCCTTTTGGGAGGTCTGAAGTCTTCTGCCAGTGTTCAGTAGCTGTAGGAGTTGTTCCACGTGTAGATGTATTTCTGACATAATTGAGGGGAGGAAGGCGATCTCCATGCCTCATTCCTCTGCCATCTTGAAGGTCTCCCCGTAAATTTGTTTTCTATTAACACCTTGCTCTTTTAATCTCAAGCATTATATTCAATATCAATAGTCCAGAAAAATTCACACTAATGGTTCACGTACTTCCATTTAAGGGAATGTTTATAAACATCCCTAAAGCTCTCCTTGCTCTTAAACCAAACTCAGCATCAATAAGGCCAAGACTTCAGAATGGGGCATTAATGAAAGCAGAGTTAACAGCCGGGTGTTTCTGAATCACGTCTCTGTGTCCAGTTTTCTGGTATTCCAGAAAACCCATTTCCTCACAAGTATTTTTCATCTTATTCCTCCACGTCTATACAATGACTCTATTGCCTATTGAATCAGGTCTAAACACGCGGGTCTAATCGAAGGCTTTCCATACCCTGGATATGTCCTGCCTTTCTGGTGTTTTCTCCACTGCTCAGCTGCTGTATTCTGCCAATGTAATGGACCCCGTCTCCTTAGAGAAAACCACGTTTATTTTCCTCCACACTTTTGCATCATGCTATTTCTCTCACCCAAGAATATTTCCAACCTTTCTGTCTTATCTTATAAATTTTGTATGGATCGGGTATTTTTCCACTCTGCATTTAACCTTCTTTTGGAATTTTCCTTGAGGAATCACCCCATCCCCTGCTCTCAACCCTGGGGGCTCTGGGTGGGGCTTCATTTTACCACTCAGAGATGCATCATGGTACCTGGGCCTAAGAAAATGGCATTCCACTTTCCCTGGCCTCAGTGACTGGTGCAGGGATCAGCATGTGACCCACTCAGAACTCAGAGACTTTTGCTGAGAATTCTGCATCAGAGGCAGATACTTTCTCCACTAGATCTGAATTTGAGAGGAAGAAAGGTTTGGAGCTACTGGCTACCATCTTGAAATTATGAGACTCAAGCCAAGTGGAGAATAGGACTAACTCAGAGAAAGTAGAGGAATGGTGAGGGAGGAAAGTGGGCCATGCATTGAGCCTTGTATCAAGGCACACCTAAAGCCAGCCTTGGGCTTCTTGTTATGTGGTCTTTTTCTTTATACTCTTTTGCTTAGATGGATTTTTACTGGGTTATCTAGCCACCCCGCCCCCAAATACCACTTTATACAAGTTACTATAAAGATGATATGGAAAAAATGCATATGAAGTACTTAGCACAGTGCCTTACATGAAGGAATTACTCAATAAATGTTAGCTATTCTTAGAGTGATGGTAGACAGAGATGAAATCAATATCATATTTAAACATTTTAAGTGATGGTTTTTCCAACAGTTAAGAGTAGCTGTGAAAAGCTGTGCAGTAATGAATGCGGAGAACCGGGAAAATAGGAGGAAATATACCAAGGTCTGCATTTGATGTTGGACTTTTCCTTTGCTATTCTCAGTAACAGTGCCTCATGGGTAAAGATTGTTTTTCCATGCTTACGAAATTCCCCTCATCATCTCTGATTTCCCCGGGCATTTTGTCATACCCTCTTAGTAAGCTAGAAAAGGTGTTCAAAGATGCTTTTCTTTTTGAATTTTGATGTTGGAGTCTCAGATGCAGGATGGCACATAGTTTAACATCCTCACAACAAGATGCTTCAGTCTGACACACTTCATTGGATACTAATGGGACTTTCTTACATGGCTCCAGTCTCTCAGGATCTTAGACAAGGGCCATTTTCCCAGGTGGCCATCTACCAATCTGACAGATGTTCCCCAAATGGGGAATTAATTTGCTCCTTATTTCAGATGCATAGTGGTTCATTTGCTTTGGAAAGATTTCCTGTTGCCTAACAGCAAGATCTTCTTTGAATGCTTAATATTATTCTCCCCATCAGAGTTCAAATCCTGGCTTGACCATTCACTGACTTATATAATTTTATCAAGTAGCTTGGACTCTCAGTGCCTCACAGCAGCAATATTTATAAAATGCAGAAAGTTGTATTTTCCACCAGTTGTTGGAATATTGCTTTGTATGCTGATATTAATGTAAGATGTTCCAAAGTAAGTGATGATTATCACCCCAACCATTTTTAGCTGACGGGGATTTAATAATGCTGACTCTAATTTTCTTTTGGTCTGTAATTTTAGGGTATGTGATTCTATTCCAAATAAAGCTTAATATTTGTCGTGATTTGTTTCAGTCCTTTTTTCCTCAGTGCCTTATATCCAGAACAGTGACTGTCCTCACTATTGTTCCAGATCTTTTATTACATGCTGGTATTTTCTACAACCCTCTGCAAGACAGAGGTTTCCCCGGTGCTTACCTTGTAAGAGAGACAAAGTTGATGAATAAGTGTGAGAAATTTACCAGTCCATCCAAGTGTTTAGCAACTCTTTTTCTGAGCCTTCCCAAAGGGCACTGGTTATAAATGAAATGAAACTGTTATTCTTTATTCTACATCCTGTAGAAATTGTTTCTCCATAGGACAAGGAAACTAGCAGAGGTTGTTAAGGATTCTTTAGAGAACCTGCACTACCAAATGGTGTAATTTTCTATAATTGTTACTCTCATTTAATAGTTAAGTTCTGGAATTTTGAATGAGAATTTTTCTTCCCCTTTCAAGAATGTATACTTTTGGATAGTGACAAGGAAGGAGAAATAGGTAAATGAAGTTGACTATCAATCAAAATGAACTCCCAAGAGAAAAACAAAAATGAATAATGAGGGTAAGGGATTTGAAATGTGAGATGTCACACATATTACAAAAGTATAAAAACAAAGATGGAAACAAAAAGCATGCTAGTCTTAGGGTAGTGTCAAGCTCTGGGGAGATGCAGTGGAAAGGGATTAGGGAATCTTCAAACAGTGCCTCAAATGTATTTGTCTTGTTTTATTTCTTGTTTTTTTTAAAAAGAGAAAATTTTAAGTAAATATGGCAAAATTTTAAGATGTGTTAAATGTGGGTGGATGGTAAATAGTTATGCTGTTGCTTGTAATTTTGTATATTTTAAGGGTTTCACATGAACACTATTTTTTTAAAAAAAGAATTTAAGAGCTACCATATGATCCAGCAATCCCACTCCTGGGCATATATCTGGAAAAAAACATAATTCGAAAAGATACATGCACCCCAGTGTTCATTGCAGCACTATTCACAATAGCAAAGACATGGAAGCAACATAAATGTCCATCGACAGAGGAATGGATAAAGAAGATGTGGTACATATATACAATGGAATATTACTCAGCCATTAAAAAAAGAATGAAATAATGCCATTTTCAGTGACACGGATGGACCTAGAGATTGTCATACTGAGTGAAGTAAGTCAGACAGAGAAAGACAAATATCATATGATATCGCTTATATGTGGAATCTAAAAAATAGGTACAAATGAACTTATCTATGAAACAGAAACAGAGTTATAGATGTAGAAAACAAATTTATGCTTTCTACGGGGTAAGGGGGGGAGGGATAGATTGGGATTGACATATACACACTACTATATATAAAATAGATAACTAATAAGGACCAACTGTATAGCACAGGGAACTCTACTCAATACTCTGTAATGGGGACTTCCCTGGAGGTCCAGTGGTTAAGACTCCAAGCTTCCACTGCAGGAGACCCAGTTTCGATCCCTGGTTGGGGAACTAAGATCCTGCATGCCACATGGTGTGGCAAAAGAAAAAAAAAACAAAACTCTGTAATGGCCTATTTGGGAGAAGAATCTAAAAAGAGTGGATATATGTATATGTATAACTGATTCACTTTGCTATACACCTGAAACTAACACCACATTGTAAATCAACTATACTCCAATAAAAATTTTAAAAATTAAAAAAAAAAGAATTTAAGGAGGGCTTCCCTGGTGGTGCAGCGGTTAAGAATCCGCCTGCCAATGCAGAGGACACATGTTTGAGCCCTGTCCGGGAAGATCCCACATGCGGCAGAGCAACTAAGCCCCATGGGCCACAACTACTGAGCCTGCGTGCCACAACTACTGAAGCCTGTGCACCTAGAGCCCGTGCTTTGCAACAAGAGAAGCCACCGCAATTAGAAGCCTGTACACCGTGACGAAGAGTAGACCCTGCTCGCTATGACTAGAGAAAGCCCGTGAGCAGCAACGAAGACCTAACGCAGACAAAAAAAAAAAAAAAGAATTTAAGGAAATGCATTCTTTACCTGAATAGAAGAATAGGATCATGGAATTTTATGACTTGAGAGATTAGAGTATGATTCTCATAGTTTATACTCCACATATTATGAATGAGGGCACCAAGCCCGGAGAGGTGAAGTGATTTTTTTTTAAGGTGACAGAGCTGGGCCCCCAGCCAAGAGCTCTGTCCAACATCTCATAGAGTAACCCCAAAGCAAAACCTTCCTAATGATGAAATATACTCAGCTCTCTCTCAGGGTAAGATTCTTCACTGGAGACATTACAAATATGTCTCAACATTTTTTTAAAAGGACACTTTGAGCTTGAAATTAATTCAGCTCTGCAAATGTACTCAGTGCTCAGTAAGTGCAAGGCAAAGTGTGTTCTCCCAAGACAAGGCTCTTACACATCTTTTCCGTCTGTAACTAGCTCCCTGATATCTTTTCCCTAATTGATTTAATTAAGGCAGAGAGAGATAATAATGAACCCAAATGTCCTTGATACACCAAGGAGGGGTTAAAAGCCAAAGGCCAAGTAGGAAAAACGCCCAGGGAATGATAGCCTTGAACTCTCCGGATGTGAAATCCATATTTAAAAATAAGTGGTGGGGCTTCCCTGGTGGTGCAGTGGTTGAGAGTCCGCCTGCCGATGCAGGGGACACGGGTTCATGCCCCGGTCCGGGAGGATCCCACATGCCGCGGAGCGGCTGGGCCCGTGAGCCATGGCCGCTGAGCCTGCGCGTCCGGAGTCTGTGCTCCGCAACGGGAGAGGCCACAACAGTGAGAGGCCTGCGCACCGCAAAAAAATAAAAATAAAAAAATAAGTGGTGAAGGGGCGTCTATGGCCAAGTGAGGACTAACATTTAAGTGTCCCTCTGGAAAACCAGGAATGTTATGTTGTCAATATCAGTCAGAGATCCAGGGTCTAGAAATATCAGATAGGAAAACCAACCCTCCTAAATCATCTCTCTGATAGTTTGTGTAACCAAAAAATGACCATGAAACTACTTGGAACAAGAAAGATAAAGACTAGAAAGAAAAGAGTAGAGAAGGGGTCGCCCCACAGAGGATGCTCTGCATTGGCAGACAAAAGGAATAAGCCCTAAAACGCAGAGCATGTGGAACACGAGGAGATTCCGGTTGCTTATGTTGGCAAATAGGAGAACAGACTTGTTGAAATTGGCTTTGAGAACTCTATCTCTAGACGAATTCTAGCAACGAAATTTCTTCTTATGTGACTGAAACCATTTCCTTTAAGGTCACTGGATGGGGCAGCCGTTTCTCCAGGGTCCTCCCAAATCTATGATTCTAAATCCATTTCTGTCATCAAGGCTAAGTGCTGGAGAACCAGAAGAATTGCTACAACTTGTTTGCCTTCTAGGTTCCATGATATAAATGGGTTGAAGGAGCTGGTGGCAGTGAGGTGAGTAGACAGGCGAGGAGGCAGGTGTTGGCAATTGAGGAGTAGAATAAGATGGAGAAGAGTTTCCCGTGGACGTTTGGGAGCCACATACATTCCTGTGTACATATAGTCCATATACACTATTCAGCCGTCTTCATGTGGTCTCATATATTGACAATGGCAGAATCTGAATGTGAGGTTGAGGGGAGGTGCTGTGGAGATGACTGCCACCAATACCTCCCCAGCCCCACCCCCATAACCACTGCTATCCACAAGGTCACAGGGGGTGGGGGGATGAACGGTAAATGTCTAAGGATGAGGTGGGAATGAGGTCAGGGCTGGGGGGAGGGAGAGAAGTAGGATCGACAATACTTCCCAGTTTGCCTGAGATAGTCTTAGTTTATGCCTTTTTTCCCCCTATAAATTATTAAAAATATAGCCCCTTTCATTCTCAGAAGTGTCCCTATTTGGATGATAAATTATATAGTTACCCGAGAGGGGTCATAGGCCGTAGGACAAGCATATGTACGGCCCGTCTTAATCCAGGGAGGAACATTAACGTCATCCCTTGAAAATTTTGGCCCTGTGGTAGTTTGTGCTCTGACTCACAGCTGAGTTAAGGAGCAAAATGTCAGCATCACCACAATTCCTTACCTCCAGCTGCTACGAACTTGTGTATTTAAATGGTTCCTGTCTTTGAAGCTGCAAATGAGCCTTGTCAGTTTCCCAGGGTTGTCAGGGTCCTTGCTGAGATGCCAGCGCAGCAAGTGCAGACTGACTCGACTCACCAAAATGACCTGCCCAGCTCTGTAAATGAGAATTTGAATATCTTCTGCAAAAATTGCTTTTATAAAAATTACCTTCCCGTTTGAATCCGGAAATCTGAGCCACGTATATTTTGCAGCGTGTTTGAGACTATATTCCCAGAAAATTTCACTCATTATCCTTAAGATCAGCCAACATTGACTACCACCCTTGCACAGATGAAAGAATGAATGATTAAATCTGAAAAGAAATGTGGAGTGTCTTAAATGAATTGGATTCTTTTGCCATTGTAATCATCTTATTCATGTATTTCCCCCCCTCCGGTATAACATTTTGATACACAGCCCATGTTCGATATCACCAGCGGAAGCAGGCATAGAAATGAAATGAACTTCAACAATAGACAGTTTTAGATATTCCAGGCAGTTCTCCCTGTAGGCCAGGGAGTGCCTAATAATGAAATAAAGTTCTCAGGGCTCAACAGCAAACCACAAAGCAGCTAATTTAGTAGTTTCTGCAGAAAAAGTACTGGAAGCTGCACAGGGTTTGTTTGGGAAAGAAGTTGGCCGAGTTAGTTGATGAGGGTGTTTCAGGAAGGACAGATTACACTCCATTCACGGGCAGCATACAAAATAGAGATGTGGCGTGAATTCTATCTAGGAACGGCCTTTTCTTGAATCTCACAGTGGGGCTGGGTAGAACTGTTCCACATAAAGGAAAATCATACCTTCTTTTCCACATAACTGCTAATAACAGCCCCAGCCTGTACACGCAGAGGTGGAAGAATAAAGGACACCAATCTTCTGTGTGGTCTTGGGCATGCCCTGCACATAATTAGAAACCCAGTGGGCGTAATGAGAGAAGATGAAATAGAAGCTCGAAACTGGACTTGCAGCCACAAAGGTAAGACCTGTGCCACCTGGGAGGAGAAAGTTCACAGGGAAAAGAGGGTGGCTCCTGACCCCTTCTGGTATTTCACGGTCAAAGGGAGAGACAAGTCTCTCCAGTTCAGAGGCCAAGACAGGAGAGAAAGAAATTCTGGGCGGTGGATGCAGAAGAAGAATGGGTCCCCCAAGAGGGAAATGTTGCTTTTGTGCCTTCTGCCAGCTTTAGATATTAGGAGATTGGAGGTGGGGACCCCCTGCTTTGTGACTCTTACGTGTTTACAGAGCACTGCGGCTGGGCTGCAGCGCAGCGGCTGGGAATGGGTCACAGGGTTGCCGAGATAATGATCCCCTCAGTTCGGGGCCATGGGGCAGGCCTGGGGCAGCCAGATCCCCTTGGTGGTGTCCTCAGGCCATGAGCCGCTGTATCTTTGCTCCAGTGTGATGCTGAAATCTGATCATTTCTGTGTGTGCTGGGCGGTGAACCAAGCCTTGGAATAGAATGCCTCCCTCTGGGAACACCTCTGGATGGTGGTGGGAGAGGGGGTGTTGAAGATGTGGAGTTTGCCTCTACGACAGGGTTGGATTGTGTCCCGCCCAAAGATATGTCCATGTCCTAACCCCTGGGACTTATGAGTGTGGCCTTCTTTGGAAATTAAGTCTCTGCAGATGTGATTAAGTTATGGATCTTCAGATGGGATCATGCTGGATTTAGGGTGGTCCCTAAATCCAGTGACTGGTGTCCTTATAAGAGAAAGGAGAAGGAGATTTGACACAAACAGGGAAGAAGGCCACGTGAAAACAGAGGCAGAGATTGAAATCACGTGGCCACGAGCCAAGGAACGCCAGGAGCCACCAGCAGCTGGAAGAGGCAAGAAGCGATTCTCCCCTAGAGCCTTTGGAGGAAGCATGGCCTTGCTATCACCTTGATCTTAGAGTTCTAGCCTCCAGAACTGAGAAAAAATAAATGTCTGTTGTTTTAAGCTCCCAAGTTTGTGACAATTTATTGTGGCAGCCCTGGGACACTAATACAATCTCCAACTACCATCCTCTCATTGTGGGAAACGTCAACCTGTATGTACTCCACTCTCCTGCACTCCATCCTTCCTTTCCCTCTTATATCCTTCCTTCCCTTTCCCTTCTCCTGTTTCCCCTTCCTTCCCAAAAGTCTTCACTATCTCCTCTGCTCCAGGTACTGGCAGGCAAGGGGACTCCAAGAAAATTCAACATGGGGTCTGCCCTCAGCTCATTGGTGGAGGAGACAGACCTACACAGGTAATTTCAAGATACAGTAGGTGTGGAGGTGCTGTCAGTACAATGTGTATGGGAATTCAGAAGGGGGAACAGTGAATTCAGTGGGCGTATGGGAAGATGTCCCCAGAGGTGGGAGCATTTGAGCTGCAACTGTTGAAGCCTTTGTGAGATGAAGATGGGAGGAAAATGGAACAGTCATTCTAAGCAGAGGGAGGATGTCGTTCGGGGTGGACCTCTGATGTATCATTTACTGTGCTTATTTTTACTCCTGTGACATGTGATGAAATATTGGGTGCATCCCATTACCTACATTCCATTTTCCCAAAGGTCATTTCTGGGTTCAGGGTCTGGACTGTGTTGAGTGTGGGAATTGATTATAGCCCAGAGCTCTCCTAAAAGGTGCGGTCCTTTCTTGGCCTGGGATGCACAGAGGTGCCAAATTGGATCTAGGACTCTCCATGAAAACACGACTTACTGGAAGGGAAAAGAATCGCTCCAAGTAGAACAGAGCCCCTGGGTCCACTTGAATACAGACCTAGGTTTAGAACTCTCCAGGGGTCGTGGGGTACAGATCAGGACACTCAAAGCCTCTAGTGATATGCAGAGAAAGGTACTGCAGATTCTTTTAACCTAGAGGTAAACTGGCTCATGAAGGACTATAAAAGTTTCTGTACCCCAAGGAGAATGGAAAAGCAGTATGACTGCTTCATTTAAAATTAAAAGTACTTTGATGTCAAAAAATAGGTGATTGGTAATTTGACTGGTTAAATTTTGAAATATCACCTTTCTTAAATTATAGTTAACAGTATTGTACCCAGGATGTCATTGTTGCATCATCAATTTTAATGGATGTAGGATTTATAAATCTGTACTAAAATGTACTGAAGAATTTATTTTTAAAAAAATAAAAAATTAAATTAAATTAAAAGTACTTTGAAGGCTGAGACTATAGTACTATCCAATTTTGAAATGTATGCTTTTGACTTAAGTTGGATTTGGCATCTGAGTTTAAGCCCCTACACTTAACTCCTGGCATCCACAGTCCAACTAGAGGCAGGCAGACTTAGTCCTGAAATATTAGAACTGTGGACAGTACTCCACCTGTGCTAACAAGTCAAAGGAGGATCATTCTAGCTGCCACCTTGGAAGTAGGTTAAACAGAAAGGAGCCGGTTCAGAGTAAGGCGCGTCAGGGTGACGGAGATAGATGCTCCTGGTGTGGTGTCAAATCCCTTGGTGTACAAAGTGCAAGTCTGACTCACATCTCCTGTGTTGCTGGGCAAATTCTTTCACCCATTTGTGCCTCATTTTTCTCACGTGTAAGATGGGGATAATAGCTGCTACATATGCTTGTTATAAAATTAAAATGAGTCAGTACATGTGAAGTGCTGAGCACGTAATCAAGCAATCATTAAAGGTCATGATCGTGACCATGGTTACTTACTGCAGAGAGTCACGTGAGACGATGATGTGAAGTGCCTAGCGTAGTGCAAGCCCTTGACAGGTGCTCTACAAGCGTTAATGAGCCCCCTCCGAAGGCATTCCCCAGCAGACCTGGCGTCCGAATGAAGATCTTGAGAGACGCAATGCCTGTGAGTTCAGAGCAGACAAGGATTCCTGCCTGACCACCGAGAAGGGATGGCTGTTGCAGCGTCCCCAGACACCACGCCTTGGAGGTAACAGGAGCTGTCCCCTACCACCCCTACTCCAGGCCTGGCAACAGACCGAGTCATGGCTGGTGGCAAACCTGTTTCCTTGGTGCCATTTGTAGAAACTACCACCAGTGCCTTCTACGGAGCAATGGGTCCTGTATTTACTGATGTGAGGGTGCGTGGGTGGGTAGTGGTGTGTGTTGGGGGGTGGGTGGTCCAGACTGGCCCAAGGCAAGGGCTGCTCTGGGGCACAGGGACATCCCTGAGCATGGGCTTAGGGCCGCAATGCATGATCTCATCTGCCTCACACTAACCCGGAAGGGTGGGTGTTCCATCTCTGATTTATAGGAGAGGAAACTGAGGTTTAGCAGAACAGTGACCCGCCCAAGGCCACTCGGCTGAATCAAACGCGGTCTGACTCGGAGCTTCTGCACCTCTCCCTCCACCCAGCTGCTTCTGACACCCCTCTCAGGATGAACACACACTTCCGTTTTCCCAATTTTTCTTCTAAAATTTCATTTTAAAGGGAAATGCAATATTTTGTTGCTGTTGTTAAGTAAAAGTGTTTTTGTGCCCAGAGAAATACCTAGGAAACGTGAGAAAATAATTGAATCGAACATACAAACTTTCTAATTCAGTGAAAAGACCATATTCCTGTAAAGATATTACCTAGTTTTGCTGTCAAGAGAGGAATAAACCAGGAAATTACAGGAAAAGCCCGTTTTCCTTATGAATCTGGAACAAATTGAAACTGGAATATTATTGCTACAATCACATACAGGGAAAAATTCTTTGGAGAGAGAACTTTTTGTTTTAGATGTTCATTTCTGTATCTTAAAAAAAAAAACCACTTACATTAAGAAAGAGATGGTAAGAGGAATCTATAGAATTTTGGTTAGATTCATCCGACTTCTCAACCTTGCTGACATTTTGGGCTAGATCATTCTTCTTTTTTTTTTTTTTTAATTTTTGAATTTAATTTTATTTATTTTTTTTGTACAGCAGGTTCTTATTAGTTATCTATTTTATACATATTAGTGTATAGATGTCAATCCCAGTCTCTCAATTCATCCCACCACCACCCCCTTGGTGTCCATACATTTGTCCTCTGCATCTGTGTCTCTGTTTCTGCCCTGCAGACTGGTTCATCTGTACCATTTTAGGTCATTATTCTTTGTTGTGGGGTGCTGTCTTGTACACTGTAGGATGTTTAGCTGCATCCCTGACCTCTACCATTAGATGCCAGTAGCATCCCCCAACTCCCAAGTTATGACAACCAAAGATGTCTCCAGACACTGCCAAATGTCCCTTGGGACAAAATCACACACGGCTGAAAATTACTGAGCTATAGATGAAACAATGTTATCATTAGTGAATACTTGTGCATGTCCTCATGGTTTGTGGCACTGTATCAAGAGCACATCTGCTTCCTGGCAGTTCCCAAGACCTGAGGGCGACTGGCAGAACAGAGAGACCTCTCCACGATAGGATCTTATTAGGACTCCATTTTTCTTCTATTTTAGAAGAAAAACAACTTTAGAAGAATAACAACTTTATTGAGATATAATTCACATACCATAACGTCCACCCTTTTAAAGTATGCAGTTTGCTGGTTTTTAGTATATTCGCAGAGTTGTACAACCACTACCACTATTTAATTTTAGAACATTTTCATTACCCTCCCAAAGAACCTCCACACGCATAAGCTTTCACACTCC
The DNA here is from genome assembly GCF_964270905.1 of Leucopleurus acutus. Taxonomy (NCBI): domain Eukaryota; kingdom Metazoa; phylum Chordata; class Mammalia; order Artiodactyla; family Delphinidae; genus Leucopleurus; species Leucopleurus acutus. The sequence goes on from NC_139157.1 coordinate 67,651,949, forward strand.
ATTTCCCGTCCCTGGCAACCACTAATCTACTTTCTATCTTTATGGATTTATAGAGCTCCATTCTTGAATGTGAGATATTTGGCTTGAAAACCTAACAGCCAATATGGATAGAGCCCCTTCCTCTGACCCAGTAACTTCTCTTCCCCCTTAGGTGCTTTTAATTTTGCTTTTAAGTCCAGCTCAAGATTCTCTTCTTCCAGGAAGCATTCCTTGGTTTCCTCTCTGGTGCAACTGTCTAATCATCACCCCAGGGTTCCTGTCCTCTCAGCTGTGGAGCCAATCGCAGCTGTGAGCTACATGGCAGTTCTTTGGCAGGAGAATTTTGCCGGGGCAGACACCTTCCCATCACACACTCAGGCTAGCACTTAGTGGACAGTGTCATGGAGTTCAATATGGCTGATCTGTCCTGGGCCTCAGAGAGTGCTTTGTGGGGATGAAAAGTGTCCATGTTTAATTCTCAAAACAACTTGATGAGATAGATGCTATCACTATGCTCATTTTAGAGGTGAAGAAACTGAGACCCAGAAGAATTAATTAAGCTGTTCAAGGTCACTGAAAGTAGTGGAGTGGGATTCTGGTCTAGGACCTGGGTGTGTAACCGTTGTATAACACTGCTTCCCTGGGGGGACACTGCCAGGGCATGTGACATACATTAACGTGCCTTAGTTCTCACGGCAACTCTGGAAGGTGAATATAATTATCCCATTTTCCCGATGAGGAACCTGATGTTCAGAGAGATGAACTGTCATGCCGTTCACAGGTGGCAGAGACAGGATTCAAACCCAGGTTACACGTGCTCATTCCACAGGGATGCTGCCAAGAACAGTACCAACGACCTGGTCCTTCCAAAGGTCAGCCTGGAAGCCTTAACTCTCATCCTGCTGGAAAGAAGAGTCCCTGATTATTAAAGGGAAGTTGCTTAGTTGTCTTTTTTTTTTAATAATGATTTTAAAATTTTTTTTTAATAAAAAAAAAATTTTTGGCTGCATTGGGTCTTTGTTGCTGTGTACGGACTTTCTCTAATTCCCTGGAGCGGCGGCTACTCTGCGTTGCGGCGTGCGGGCCTCTCATTGCGAGGGCCTCTCCTGCTGTGGAGCACAGGCTCTAGGCGTACAGGCTTCAGCAGCCGTGGCATACGGGCTCAGTAGTTGTGGCTCGCGGGCTCTAGAGCGCAGGCTCAGTAGTCGTGGTGCACGTGCTTACCTGCTCCGCAGCATGTGGGATCCTCCTGGACCAGGGCTTGAACCCGTGTCCCTGCATTGGCAGGCAGATTCTCAACCACTGCGCCACCAGGGAATCCCCGCTTAGTTGTCTTTTTATCTCCGAGTGAAGGTGAAAAATACGAAGAATTTCTCCAGAAGGATCTGAAAAGTTAACCCTGGCAGAGATAGAAAGAATGTGGAAAAAGAAACATGGTGGTTATCCTTACGATCCTGAAAAGTAGTTAGGAGAAATAAAAATTCAGCAATTTGCATGCCTTAAAGAATCTTCCGGACTTGAGGACTGGCAAGCGTGTGAGTTGAGCGTGAAGAGAAGGGCTCGTGAGCAGGCCATACTGGTCAGGATGCTGACATGGCTCTTCTCCGAGAGGCTCACCACCTGCAAAGGTTGGCCTGTCTGGGAGATACACACACCTTGAACGTGATAAATATAGATGAACACACTTTGAACCTGAAGGGAAGTTCATCAAAAGAGAGCTTATTATGGGGCTAGTTATTTACATAATTTAGATGACAATCTTGAAAACATAGTTATACTTCAGAGATTCATGACTTTAATCAGGCTGCAAATAATGATGAATAACGCAGATTAAGCCAGGTTGATTTGCACAACTATTAAACGTATAGGTCAGCACCTATACATAGAGCAAAATGCCAGGCATTGCAAATGATCCTAGAGCCATTTTGGAGAAATGAGATAATGGATCAAAAGGGAAAGTATGGAAAATAAAGATTGATCAGGGCAGTTATTCGAATGTGGAATTAGATGAATCTGTAACTGCTTTAATCAAAGTAGATAGCTGTAACATGAAAGAGTATATCTTAGTGAAAGCTTTGTGGGTAGGAACACAGTATAAATGAAAGGATTTTATTACCATAAAACCATAAAATCCACTTTCATGCAAAAATAAAAAATGACAGGCAATATAACAATTGGGCTCTCCAAGGAATAATATTCCACAGACATCATCTACTTTCGGGCTGGCTATAGATAATTTGATTGCTTTAGTAACAGATAGCTGACCACATGAAGTGACTTGCTCTGTCTCTGGAGGCTTTATCTTACCTGCAGACTTTTATCCATGCCATTCCATCTGCCTGCAGTGCCGTGCCTCTGCCTGTGGGCCCACAAACACCTTTTCATCCTTCAGGATGGAATGTAAGGCAATCTGGCAGCATAGCAGAAAGAGGGCTTTGGGCTTGGGGTCCCAGCTTAGCCATTGCCTGGTTGGCTGGTCTTAACTTCTCTTATCCTCTGTCCCTCACATCCTCCAATAGGCAAGGTTAATCTCCCTCCCCAGCAAGCTCCTCTGTCATTTTCTCTTCCCGTTTCACTATCACAGCATTCACAAGTATAGTCCATTTGCTGTTTATGTGAATGTGGCATTTGCATTGCAATCAAGGGTCTCGGGTTTAAAATTTGAAGTTGCCACTTACTAGCTGAGACTCAGGTTCCTCATCTTCAAAATGGAGGTAACACCTGTTGAGGCAAAGACTGACAGCTGATGACCAAACTGTTCCTCTGGGCAAACAGCCTCCCCTGTAGCGATGCATGGTCACGTGACTGAGGAGAGCTAATGGAATACAAGCAGGAGTTATGAGGACCGTTTACAATGCTGGTCCTTAAGAAAACCTCCATGCTTTTCACCTCTCTGCCAGATTAAGGTAGTTGAGAACAGTGACCAATAAGCCATGTCTTGAAGGCAGCAGAAACGCAAGATGGGGGAGCCTTAGCTCCTGAATCATTACTTGGAAGAGCATTTTCCCTCCAACCCAATTAGGAACATCCATTTGGGGCTTCAAGTGAGTGAGAAACGAACGTCTCTTGTAGTAAGCCACTGATAGCTGGGGGTTTATCTGTTATAGCATCTAGCATTACCTTAACTAATGCACCAAACCCATAGAAGCGGGCCCTGTTGTGAAGATTATAACAATGGTTGGCAGAGTTCCTGGCACATAATAAGCCCTTACCAAAATCTGATAAACGATTGGACCATTAAGTCCTCCAAAAGAGAAAATAGAATTTGTCTAGATGATGATTTTCCCTTACGGCAAGCCAAGTTTAATTTTGTTCTGTCAAGTTAGATACAAATAACTGGAACTCCTAACAGTTTTGTAAGGACTGTACTCTCTTGGGGCTAAATTAGTGTAACTTCTAATCAAATTTCTCACAGATTTCCAGAGTATTGGTACTGAATGGGACCTTCGTGGGCAAGTCACACACACAGCCTTCTCATTTTGCAGACGAGAAAACCAAGGCTTCGAGATGTTATTTCTCTGGGATAATTAGGGGCAGAGCAAGGACTTGTAACTTGTAATTATTTTCACAATTAAAGAGATATTTTCTGATCGTTAAAGTTAGATGGTGGCTGAAAATTGGAAAATAGAAAAGTTTTATTTGATAGAGAAAGTAGGAACAGCTCTAATGTAGACACGAGCTACATTTCTCCTCTTTTGTTTATGTTATTTATTTCACAGAGTTTAACAAAGATCATGGTGATTATCTAATTCTGAATACTGGGCAACAAGACTTGATCCTGCACCTCAGTGAAAATTCAAGGCTCCCTGTGTCATTCTTGGGGCTGAGATTAGTGCGGGGTATGACTGCTGTGGCTGTTTTGACAAAATGACACCCCGTAGAGTGGAGGAGTTCCCACTTCCTTCTTGAGGAGAGGCGGACGGTGAGAGTTGCAGCCTGTATGTTCTGGGTCACGCACTCTGCCCAGCCTGGCGCTTCCACAGCTCCCTGCCTGGGGGGGGAGGGGCAGGCTTTTTGGTCCCCGTGGACCCCAGTACAGCCCCAGGTGTGCACCTTTCAAAACCAGGGAGTTGGAGCTGTGGATTGGGGCTGGGGAGCATCCTGCCCACACCTCCTCTGCGACCCCCGAACAGTTCTCTTCTCAAATATCCTGAAAGGTGATTTCGGGGAACTGATCACTTCTTTTTTCTATAAAGTGACTTCTCACCTACGGTAATTTGTTAATAATTTTAATAAAACCTAAGGGAGGGGGCCTGGTCTCTCACAGGTTCCCTTTAGCCCCCCAGAGGGTGGATAATACGTCCAGACAAACTGCCAAGAGAGAGCAGACAGGAGGCCCCTAATCTCCTGTGAAGCGTGGTTAATAGCCTTTCCAGCAGACCAGTCCTGGCCTCATTCCTGTGGCGTCTCTAATTAGCCTGCGATTGGGATGGTGGGTGTCAGCATTGCTGCTTTGGCCACAGAGGAAACCACAAACTAACATTTACAAGGAGGTTGTTTTACCGTGAGGAGGTCCGGGGCCCTGGGGCTCTTACATGATTCTCATTACCCCATAAATGCCAGTTTAGTATTTAAGCCCTGTCTGGTAGAAAAAATGAGACTAACTTCTTCAAACCATTATGAGAGTCTTCTTTCCCCTGCTTTTTTTTGTCCGGAACACCACTCCTCGACCAACCACTTTCCTTGCCAGCTCCTCCTCAAGCTTAGTTTCTGCAGTGCTGTCAGACACACCTGTCTGTAACCTACATAAAGACGAGGCGCCACATGGCCCTTTCTCAGCATGGAGTAAAATCTGACTATTACCCCAAAATACTTAAAAGTAACTGGAATCTTCACTACATTATTGAGAAAATGCTGAAGACAGGTTATAGTCATAAGGCACAGAAAATTCCTAAAAATTCTCTTTTTTCTCCATTCCCCCCAGTACAGCAGCATCTCCCCAGTATCTCTCTTTCCCCAGTTATGCTACTAACTACTGCTTGGGTCCCTTACTCCTTGTGCCTTTAAATACCTATTCTCTGCTCTTTTTATTATTATTATTTATTTATTTATTTACTTTTTTGCGGTACGCGGGCCCCTCACTGTTGTGGCCTCTCCCGTTGCGGAGCACAGGCTCCGGACGCGCAGGCTCAGCAGCCATGGCTCACGGGCCCAGCCGCTCCGCGGCATGTGGGCATCTTCCCAGACCGGGGCACGAACCCGCATCCCCTGCATCGGCAGGTGGACTCTCAACCACTGTGCCACCAGGGAAGCCCTCTCTGCTCTTTTTAAAGCAAACCTGGACAGGCTTCCAGGTCCTCCTCTGACAGCCTCTGTTATGCACATAGAAAAAGCCCAGAACTCTTTCGAGTGGGGTAGAGTATAAGGCTCTGAATATTTATATGTTAATATTTTCCTGTCTCATAGCTTGCACTCGTCCCTTCCGTTTTAGTTGTGCTTTCTTGTAAGGCAGCTTCATTTCCACGATGGATGCCTTGGTAAGGAGTATGCTTAGACATGTATCAGGTACTTTTAAAGCTAAATCAGGCTCACAGAACCGAATAAATAAAGTGGCGACTGAGTTCAAGGCACTGAAAACAAAAGCCCCAGGCAGACAACAGGAGGCAGTGAGTTGTTTCCAAAACCATTTTGAGAACCCCCTTTGGCCTCAGCAGTCGTTTTCCCTGTGGGTCTCTTCTTTATTTCTCTTCTTCCTCTTTCTTTCTGTCTTACCCTCCCAAACTGTCAACAACAGCACGCATAGACACTGCCCAGCACAGAATTTTGCTGACGTCTGGTATGAAGGAAATAAGAAACGGAAGAGAAAAAACTGCAGGGCAGGGAAAGTGAGTCCCAACTTATACTGAATTTCATAGAGAAGGAAAGGAAAACTCACCCTGAACTCCTGAAACTGGGAGTTAACACGTCCAGCCAAAGAGAAATGTGAAAATGAAGCCTTCACAGCACGCAGACAGAGAAGTCTGGCTCTCATACTTCTAATTGGCAATGCGGTCCTGTCCCCCTTGGGGATTGGCGTGGGCTGGTGACGGTGGAGAGAGGGAGAAGGCTCAAAAGAAAAGGTCACACAGGGAGATTTTATGTGAAAAAGAGAACTGTAGCTGACATGATCAATTTCTTGGTACAGGAGGGATCAAACTACTTAGAAAGCATCTGTACGGAGGGTGGGGTTGGAGCAGCAGGTTAAATGCTGCCTGAGGCACATTTGGGGTCAGACGTGCCCCGGCCTGGGTTGCTCCCCGGTTTGCACGCTGGTGGATTCCTCTCTGGTGGGCATCTAGCAGGTGTCTGAATATTACTGGCTATTGATTGACTGATTAATTAACCATATTCGGTGTGTCATTTCAGGGAACTGGGGAAAAGAAACGGGTATTGCAGGGAGACCTGAAAGCAAAGAACAGCCGTTCCGACACAGCCATAGACTCTGTTTCCCTGTACTCTTGGAAATTACTGCTTCTGTAGCTGTCGCCACTGTCACGCATCCCACTCAGGGTTTTCTCTGTGGCTGAGCTGTGTGGCGACCCCCCGTTTCCCCAGATTGGGCTGGTCAAGTTCACTTCTTGCCCTGCCATATCCCCCCACCACCTCCACCCCGACCCCGACTGTGTCTGTGACAAAGGACAGATGCAGCCTCTGGTCTCAGCCCCACCCCGCGTCCCCTTCCCGTCCCCAGCCTCCTCTCCCACGTCCAGAAAGATGGCGCCTCCCAGGGACAAGAACTTTTGTCAGAGGCTGCCAGCCCTGGAAGACACACAGTGCACCAAAACATGATGACTCAAGCTGAAAAACCCTTTCCTCATTAACACTTCCTCCCAAAGGATGTTGCTGGAATTATCGCGCCATGTAAGCCATTTGCAGCCCAGGTGAATAAGACATTTTGGCTCCCGTTTACGTGAAACCGTCTTTGTCATAAAGCTGGCTTGATAACAGGGAGATTTCCCAGTGAAGCTGTTCCCAATTCCATTATGTCACTCATCTTTTTAGCAAAAATGTATTGTGTGCCTATTTCATGTTTACCGTGCTAGGTGCTGAGAATAAAAAAAAAAAAAAAAAAAAAGATGAACAATACCAGTTCCTGCCCTTCAGCAGCTCACAGTCTAGACACAAACACAGATTATTGCAATCCAAGTCCAGAACACCAGGTGTAATGGCAGCTGTTCCAAGACCATGGATGAGAAAGGAGGGCAAACCCTCCAGGTGGAAGGATGCTTCTTCTCCTTCTCCAAATCAGTTAGTCTTCTTCTTAGTTAATCTTGGCGTTCTTAACCTCGTTTTCCCATCTTATATTTTTACCCTCGGTCCCTTCCTTGCCCTCCCGCTTCCAGACACAGTCAACACATTTCTTGGTTCAATCTCAGACACCTTCCCATGTGCTCCGATCCCCGGCCCCCTCTCCCATGGCCCTGATAGCCGACTTTGGTCACGTGCCCACTCTTCTCCCTGCCCTCAGGCTGCCCCTCTTCTTTCCTTCTGCCATCCTGCCTACATGGTCATGCTCCTAAAATACAAATCAGATCACATCACTCTTCGCTTAGAGACAATGCCTGTCTCTCTTAGCTTTCAGTGTGACTGGGCGTTACGCCATCTGCAGACACTTGGAGGAGGGGGTAGTAGCAGCATTCCCTGACCCAGGAAGAAATGTAATGGAAGGAGGGGACTCACCCACGAGCTTGGAAGGGCGAAGGCAGGGCTCTGGTGGTGACTTCATATGGGAACCCCCTGGAGGACTTTTATAACCACCGACTCCAGAGCTGCACAGCAGCTTCCAGCCATTGGGTCTGGATCTCTGGGTGAGGCCTGAATGTCTGTAGATTTAAAAATCTCCCCTGGTGACTCTGATGAACAGAGAACACTGCAACCTTCTATGCTGCTGGGGAACCCAGCAGGCTCTGTACTGTGGGATGGATTATGTGCTTTGAAAAAAAACACTCATATCAGCTCCATCTCATGGGAAGCACAATCCTGGTCTCCCTGGTGGTCCTTTGGCTCAGGGTCACAAACAAAACAGTGATGGGTTGGCCCTTGTCGCCCTCACAGCCCTAATGTTGGCTCTGCTGCTCTGTAAGCTCTATCCACTGATCTAGCTTGCCAAAAGCCAGTCTGTTTCACAGATAATATAGGTTTTAACACTTAACCAATTCCTCATCCTAGGTATGTATATTCTGCTTTCTATAAGGATTTAATTGACAAAATTTTAGTTATCTCCTCAAAATAGCAAAGAAGTATATTTTATGAAACACATCTTGAACCGAATGCAATCTTTGTTTGCTTCAAACCTGCTTTGAAAAGCATCTTCATATTCTGAGTGTGTGATACTTCAGCAGTTTCAGAAAATACGTAGATTTGCTTCTAATTCACTATGTACTCTTTTTGGGGGGGGGGGATCTGTTGATATTACAAGATCATGAAAAAAATAGTATTGGTTTGTTTCAAGGTTCAGTGTGTGTGTGTTTTTGGAGTGGGGGAAGGATGGTTTTTTTTTTTTTAAATTGACATTTTAATTCATTTCCTATTAGGAAACACACATTTCTTTGGTGGTAACCACAACCCAGCACCTGCACAAAATTACTCCATGGCCACAAAAATTACAATGTGTAGGAAGCCTCATATTTTCTTTGAGGGAGACAGAGAAGCCAAGACTTTTTTGATTTGTTACATCAGTCTCTGCTACTGGCTTCGGGCTAGTCCAAACAGCCTCATCATTGAAGTTGGGGCCGGCCAGGCTTTGGGTGAAGCTGCCCGGGTGGAAGCTTTCTTTGCTCCTTACCCTGAAGTCCTCCACGCTTTACTGTGTGCTGCCCTAAAAACACCGTTTTTCTGCACGGCCTCACCTCTGCTTGCCTTGCTTCTTAATGCAATTCTTTAATTTTGTCTCAGTCACCCTGACCCTTCCCCCAATTTCTTCACCAATTTTCCCCACCTGATAATTATAAAAAGAAAAAACATTAGCAATGAAGCTCCCCCCCCGCCTTGCTCTTTTATCTACGTAAATATCCTTGATGGCAAGACATCTAGTAGAGCGCATTCATTCATTTTTAATCTGTCTCTTCTTGGGGTTACTGTGTTCCAGGGACTGAAGGACCCTGAACAATGGTCTCTAAAACCTTGGGCTGAGCCTTTTTTCTCATAGGCAGGGATGGTACCGAGGGCATAATGGAGTCTGATCAAATAAATATCTGTTATCTGAAACACTCTCTTTCAAGGTGAATATCGATTTTCATCACATGAAGCCCCAGCTTGAGAGCCAGATTTTTTTTTGCGCCTGAATATTATTAGCAAACAGAAGAATAATTTGGAGAGACGGCAGACTGAAACACCGATTCCTCATAGGAGCGCTGTTCCTGAGGCAGCCCAGAGAGCTCTGGGGACAGACAGATGCAGAACCATGATGGGGCAGCCTCAGTGCCAGTTCAGTGCAAGGCATCCAGGAGGCGCCTGACAGAGGGGTCCTGCTTGCTGTGGTGTCTTCAGGGCTCTGTGGACAGCCGACTTGGCAGTCTACACTCTCCTTGGAGGACCTCATCCACCCCTTCTGCCGTCCCCTATCTGTACCTTGACACCTCCCACCATTGTATCTCTAACCAGCTATCTCCCCCAGCTCTGGAACCAGAGTGGGGTTTTCAGGATCTACAAGACAACTCATAGGATATGGCTCAGAATATTATCTATAGCCTTGACAAGGAACTAAAGGTCCTTGACTTTGCTTACTGACTAAACTATTATTGTTTTGTCCTGTTTGACTGTTTTCCTTTGCTGCTGTATTTTCTCACTCCTCTGTTTAGACATATTCTTTGGCTAAAGTTTTTCCACAGACAAAAGGCAGGCAGAGGATATGGGTCGGGGGAAAGGACCACAGGGTCCTGCTTCATTTCAGAGTGAGCTGTCAACCTAGGATGTGAAAGACAAGGGCAGAGGCAGCAGCATATGCAAACGCACAGAATTAAGAACTGGCAAAACATGTCCTTGAACCATGAACAAGTCCACGTGGCTGGCGCAGAAGATGCTCAGCGGAGTGTAGTTGGAAGGGAGGCTGGAGAGGCGGGTGGCGGTAAGAGTGAGGAGCTGTGCCTGCCAGGTGATGTTTGTACTACTGTTTTTATTCTCATACACAATGAACGTGTGCCATCTGTATTAGTTTCCTCGGGCTGCTGTAAAAAATTGCCACAAACTGGGTGGCTGACAACGATAGAAATGTGTTCTTTCACGATTCGGAGGTGAGCAATAAAGAATCAAGCTGTCAGCAGGGTTGGTTTCTATTGGAGACCCTGAGGGATGATCTGTTCCGTGTCTCTCTCCTAACTTCTGGTGGTTGCTGGCAATCTTCGGCCTTCTTTGGCTTGTAGATATATCACTCCTCCCTCTGCCTCCGTCTTCACATAGCATTTTCCCCTGGGTGGAGGTTAGTGTCCAAATTTCCCTCTTCTTATGTGGACATCAGTCATTGGATTAATTCAAGACAACCTCATGTCGCCTTGAGTACATCCTCAAAGACCCTGCTATCCTATTTCCAAATAACGTCGCATTCCCAGTTAGCGGGAGCTAGGACTTGCACATACCTTTTTAGGGGACACAATTCAACCATCCTCAACCTCACCCACCTGAACATTTTAACAAAGTGTGTTGATTCGATTCAGCAGGTGCTGTGGAGTGTTCACTCTGTGCCGGGTGCTATACCATTAGCTTTTCAGTGGAACCAGGGCCCAGAGCGTAGATGTGGGGCAAGCCCCTTCGGCACTGAGTGCAGGCGGCTTCCTATTGCCCAGAGTTTGTCATGGAAAGCCCTGTCTCAACGGAGAGACACCCAAACCGTACAACTGACAGGAAGTGGGCCAATCCTGTGAATGTCTTTATTTTACTTTTTAAATCAAAATGTAATTTAAAAAATTAAAGTGTTTTTTATTAATAATTTTTTTGCATGAATGTCTTTTATTTGCGTGACTTGATCAATCCAACCAACATTTGATTGTCTACTATTGATACAAATAGAGCGACCATGATTCCTATTGCTCAGAACCGTCCTGATTTATGCTGTTTGTCCTACTATCCCATCCAGTTAACCCCACTTCCCACCCTCAATGTGTCGTCCTAGGTTGAATGTTAAATTTTAAGGTCACCCACTCTAATAGTCGGAGAGCTATTGCGTTGGGTGCTGGACGCACAAAAGTGAAAGGGGGTCCCTGCCCTTGAAGGACTCCCAGTCTGCTGCAGGAGGGAAGGGAAGAAGCGTTCATAACACAGCAGGACCTGTGCTTGGCCTTGGGTGAGCCGGGATGCCAGGATAATGCCCAGAGGTTTGAGTGGAGGGCTGTTGTCGACTCATTGAAAATCACTCAGGTGAATGATTAGTTTACCTCAAAGTGACAGAGGAATAGCTTCTGACCGGTCTAGGATGGCTGGTTGGAGGGAAACCTCTCTGTTACTCTGCTCGGGGGATTCCCCCGTCCCCCCCGCTTTCTCTCTCTCTGTCTCTCTGTCTTGAGCACCTGGCCAAAGGCAGGGTGTCCCCGACTGCCACGGGGCCCACAGGTCGGGGGCCCGTGCGCAGGTGTTGATGAAGACAGGACCCAGGCACTACATAGAGGCAGCATCAGGAGTAGAATGATGCTGCCGTGGAGGGGCAGGCCTCCCGCCTTCCTCCACCAGGCTGGATACAGCAACGTGAAAACCCTGGGGGGAGGGGGTGGAATCCTCAAAATCTGTTGAAAACCAGCAATGCACTGTGGATGGCTATCAACTCTTAGATGGCTGGTGGAGATTTTTAGTGACATGATGAGTTGACAGATTCGCTTTTGGCAAACTTGTGTTTTGGAGAATTGGCTTTTGGAGAAATGAGGGGGTTCGGATCATTGGATATCAGCAAAGAAAATCCAGAAAATGTGGCGCAAAGTGGTTAAAAGCTCAGACGATGGAATCCGTTGACCTAGATTGGTATGCTGGCACTTCCGTTGAGTAACTGTGTGGCCTTGGCAGTCAATTAACTCCTCTGAAACTGTTTCCTGTCTCAGCAGGAGAGTCCTGTATGGGTGAGGGGATTGCATTTGCTAATACAGGTAGAAGCTCTTTCCAGAATGCCTGGTCCAGGGCATGTGACAGTTGTGATTAGCATTATTACTTAACTGTTGGTGTTTTCAACCCCAAGTTACAGGCTGGCCAATGCCTGAGGACCCCCGGGGTCTAGGCTGCGGCCGAGGAGAGCGCTCAGGAGGGGCGGGCCTGGAATGGAAGACGCTTGCCCTGCAGTCTGTAGGCTGGTTGCTGGGAGATTTTTACTAACATGCTTCTCAAACTTGGTTGCTGGGGATCAGGCATCTCTACTTTGAAAAACTTCTCAGATTCCCAGTGCACACTTGGGGTGTTGATGTCCGGGTCCACCCCTAGAAATCCTGGCTTAACGGCTACGGTGTGACCCGGTCATTGCGTCGTGAGCGTTTCCGCAGGTGATTCCCATGCGCCTCAGACCGAGAACCTGTGCTAGGCTGAGGGGCTCTGTCTGTCTGTGTCTCCTCGATCTGGAGTGGCCTTGCTCTGGGCGGTGGTGACAAACAGTGTGCTCTGGCTGCACACCTGCTAGGGCTGGGAGGACCGGAAGCCCACGTTGTCAGTTTAAAGCCAGAGATGCTCGTGTTGGGCGGGGAGCCCAGGGCCCGGGAGGGCACCTCCTCAGACCGCAGTGTGCACTGTATACCCAAGACTCCATAGGCACAGTAATCCCCAGACCTCAGCGAGGGAGTGTTTTGCTTCTTCCTACAGAATTGTATTAAAAAGAAAAGTCTCTCCTGGGAAGGAACAAAATGTTTGCTTTCTGAGGCAATTATCAGGGCCTTGCATAGCAAGTGGAGAGCCTGCACTCAGACACTGACGACAAACAGGCAGTAGGACATACAGGAGTCCTGCCCTGAGCTTTCAGCAACCTCTGTCCCTCCCGGCTCCAGCTTCCTGCCACCCCTTGTTTGGGGCTTTCCCAGGCCGGCCTGATGGGGCATCAGCTGAGGCGCCCCGTGCGTCCTGTCTCTGAGGAGGTCCCAGTGAAGTCCTTTCCTGAAGGAGGGGCTGGGGGCTGCCATTTGTGGTGATCACCAGGTTTCAGAAACAGGTTAAAAAAAATACCCCTCTTTCCCTCCCTCTCTCCCTCTCAACTCAGGTCAGGGTGTCTCCAAGTGCAAGGTGATGCTACCTTCACTTTGCAGCCCTTGCGGCTTGATCTCCACCCTGGAGACGGTTACTCAGGAGGATAAAAGCATTTCCATGGAAAAGTCTCCTTTCTTCCTTAGGTGTCTAACCTGCTGACTAGGACAAGTCCTCCTGTACGAAGGAGGTTTCTGAAGTCTATCAGAGGACACCACCAAGAGGTAGTGGCTGCAAAGCCCTTTCATGGGCTTTGCTTACACTGCAGGCTCCAGGAACTTCTCTGGAGGGTAACTCAGAAAGTGGTGCGGAGGATTATTCTTCTCAACGGGTCTGAGCTGTTTGAGAGACGAGCGTTGTAAACGATGGGGTTGTATGGGCAGAGAGCTGAAGCGTGAGGACTGGCCTCGGGAAAGAGCCTGGGGAGAGCTACCCAAGTCCAATTTCTCATTCATGTGAAACTGACTCGTCTTTTCCTTATTTATTCATCGTTCTCAAAACATGATGAATTGGTACCTGACCTTCTTTTTTGAAAAAAATGTATTGAAGTTTAGTTGATTTACAGTGTTGTGTTAATTGCTTCTATACAGCACAGTGACTCAGATATACATATACATATATTTTTATATATATATATTCTTTTTCATAGTCTTTTCCAATATGGTTTGTCAGAAACAAAAACAAATACCGTAGGATATCACTTATATGGGGAGTCTAAAATACGATACAAATCGACATATCTAAGACACAAAAACAGATATAGAGACCTGACCTTCTTATAGGGGAAACTGAGGCAAGGAACTTGTTAGCGGCGCTTGGGCTGTTACGAGAGAGCATGCTGGCTTGCTGCATGCTGGGGATTGGAAAATCCCTCTGTGGTCCACAGATGCTTCTTCTCTCTTGGCTGCTGTGACTGACCTGCCGCCTGGTCAGGGCTGCAGCCCCAGCAGTGCCAGCAGGTGTGCAGACCCGCCCTCCCCAGGGCCTGCCTTCGCGCACAGACACCCGCTACACCCCGAAGCGCACACAGACACTTGCTCTTCTTGCTTCATGACTTAGATCCCAGAGAAATAGCCAACATCAGGCAGCAGAAACTTCAGGGAAGGGAAGTTTGGGGGAACTTTTAAGTTTTGGAGAGATCACAGCCAGCGTCATCTTTATAGCAAGACATCACAGCAAAGAAAACAAAGAACAAGGGTATAAAAAAAGTCACTATTCTCAGCCATGCTTTCTCCACGTAGGTGTTGCTTCTTGCTGGCCAGCCTTCAGAGTATTCCTGCCTGGGGACTGCCCACTTTGGAACAGGTGTGGCACTCTGGCCTAGCCCACAGGAGAGAGTGTTAGACTGTGAAGAGGACTGATTCCATCCCTTCATCCATCCATCCACCCACCCACCCACCCAGTTACTCATTCATTGTTCAAACTATTAAGCGTCTGCCGTGCACCAGGCACCTGACTCCCAATTACAGCAGCTGGGCAGACAAAGCTCAGCTCCTTCCCCTCCTGGAATGGGCAGGAGAAGCCCATGAAGCGCCACTGAGAAGCACTGATACAAAGGAGCTGCTTCCCGGGAATCACATTGTCCAGGAAGGACCACGCTCTTCACCGATGTTCAGTTATGGCCCAGCATTGTGTAGTTCAGTGGACTTTATTATTCTATCTTGTGGAAGGAGACAGTAAACCCTGGAGTCAGTGACTCATCCAGAGAAATGAGAGGTCTAGGGAGTAGAGCCACTAGGCTAGAGACACACTTGCCTTGGAGTCCGGGGTGCCCATGGGACTGGTTTGGAATTAAGTGGAACTGACGTGCGTCACCTCTGGGTCATGGCGTACGACACTGAGCATCTGTTTCCTCCACCCTCTCTTCTCCTCGTGGACTGGAATGTGATGTGGCAATGATGC
Organism: Leucopleurus acutus; assembly: GCF_964270905.1. Taxonomy (NCBI): domain Eukaryota; kingdom Metazoa; phylum Chordata; class Mammalia; order Artiodactyla; family Delphinidae; genus Leucopleurus; species Leucopleurus acutus. The sequence continues at coordinate 67,666,952 of NC_139157.1, forward strand.
AGTGTGTGTGACACTAACACCGGGGACGGCAAAGTCACAAGTTGGGAGAACATGGGTCCCCAAATGAGTGAAAACCTAGAGCACTCACCTGTCCTACGTGTGAGCGAAGAAATCACCTCTGTCGCATTTAAGCCACTGTCCTGTTTGGCCGCATAGTTACAGCAATTTAGCTTTTACCTTAACTAATACAAAGGGGTGAAACAACAGCCCTGTCTTTCTTTCCCGAGTTTAGAACCAATGAAGAGGGTGACGCTGGGCTCAGACAGACACGGGTCAAAATACCGTGTTTGCTCCTGACACAGCTAGGCTGGAGAAGTGGCTTTAAACTGCGGCCAAGTGGGCTTGCTTGCACTTCGCTTTTGAATTAGACTTGCTCGCCTCATCCCCGGCACAGCACAAGGGCAGAGATGGTGCCTCCAGGAGGGAGAGAAGCAGCTGAGCCAACAGATCTCTTTTCTTTCTCCCGAGCTCAGCAATCAGATCATTCCCCGTCTTCCGGGGCAGGTGGGGAGAAGTGAGGAGGTTTCCCATTGCCGAGACCCCTCCTAGATGTGGAGAATGGGGCTTCCCCTCACACGTGGCCAGTGCCCTGCTGGTGGGCACAGGGGCTGGAAATGAGCTAGCATGGTCCAGTCCCGGTGCATCTGAGGTCACGGTCAGCATCTGAGAGCTGCTGGGCTCAGAGCCCTGAGCAGCTGTGCTGGGTCTAGCAGTGAAGACACGGCGAGCCGCAAGTCTAGAACTTCTGACCCAGTGGCATAAACCGCAAGGCATTTAGTATCTCAGCCAGGGGGGAGGTAGGGGCAGGCTGGCTTCTGGCTGCTGGGTCAGTGGCTCAGCCATTTGTCAAGGGCCAGATTCTTTCCTTCTCTCCATCCCGCCATCCTCTGAGCTGGTCTCATCACCTCCAGACCCTACATTGTCTAGAATCCGAAGTGAGGGTGGCTCTTCCTAGATCCTGTTTGAGAGGGATGCTTTGTCCAGAACTTCCCTCCACCCGCTGCCCCCTACCTCCTGTTAATCTGCTAGTGAGTAACAGTCACGTTCCACTCTTTCCCCCTTTACACACACAGGGATGGAATTGCTTTTAGACCAGTCAGCCCCATGCCTAGGGCTGGGATAAGAGCTACTTCCCCGAGACAATGGCCGTGCGGGGGAAGGGGGAGGCCTGCACAGAGCCGGGCTGCTATTAGAAAGTGGGCACATGCACAGCCTCCAGCCACTCTGCACCAGCCTTCAGATCCGCCTGCTCACATGGAGGTTTTGAAACAGATTTTAGGGACAAATCACCGAATGGTTTCATATAGATTATCCCCTATTTCTCCACGTCGGATGAAGTTACCTGCGAAGGAATGTTGGCATTTGTGGGGCAGACACGAGGGCATTTGGGTTGTTCAGGTGGATGTATCCCCAGGGGACGGTGTGTGTTTGTTGGGGGAGGTCTTCCCATCATTGGGATCAATGAATTCTTGAGATATATGACTCTCCACAGAATTTTGCTTTTATTGCAGGAACCCAGACATATTTAATGCTTTTGGTACTGGGCCTATTTGTAAGGAAGAACATCTTTCTAGAGTTAAAGAATAAAAATCCTGCAGGCCCTACCCTAGCTCACGCCCTTGGCATCTCTAAATCAGAGATGGAACAGTTCTGTAACATCTCTGTCTAATATCGCCCCTCTTCAGTGCAATGGTAGCAGAGTGTCCTTCTGAAACCCAGCTCTGCTATCATTTACCTGCTCCAAAGCCTCTACGGGCTTCCTATTTCTTAAACTGTGAAGTACAAATCCCTTGCCTGACACTAAAAGCTCCCCTCTCTGAGCCGGCCCCTCTGGACATTTCCAGCATGATCTCCATTGCTCACTTTAATTTGCCCCACATTCTAGTCAAGCTAAAGTACCATCTGTCTATCCATCCATTCATTGGTTCATTCCTTTGACTTGGGAAAAGTCTCATCTTCTCGAATTATCCAATAGCCCCTGCTTCCACTTTTGCCCCTGTGATCTGTTCTCAACTCAGCCACCAGAGCAATCTCTGTTTAAAATTTAAGTCAGATTATGTCAGTCCTCTGCTCGAAACCATCCAGTGTAGGGTGGCCAGATTTAGCCAGTAAAAATATAGGATGACCAATTAAATTCCAATTTTAGATAAACAATAAATACTTGAAAAATATAAGTATATCCCATGCAATATTTGGGATATACTTATACTAGAAAAAAAATAATTGTCCATCTGAAGTTCACATTTACTAGATGCCCTGTATTTTGTCTTGCAATCGTACACCAAAGATCTTCCATCTCGCTCAAAGTCAAAGACCAAGTCCTTGCAACAGCCCTGTATGATCTGATGCCTGTATCACTGTGATCTCATCACCCATCCCTCTCTGGCTATCTCCTCTTCCTCGCCTACTGTCCTCTTGGGCTCCTTGAACACACTATGCACATTCCTGCCTCAGGGCCTTTGCACCTGTTGTTCTCTCTGCCTGGAATACTCCTCCCTTCCAGATAGTCACATGTGTCTCTCTCCCTCACTTTCTTCAGCTTTGTTCAAATGCTATCATTTCAGCGAGGCCTTCCCTGATGATTCTGTCTAAATTGCTACTCACTACATGCTGTCATGCCCTATCCTTGTTTCCACATTATTTTTTCACTAGAGCATCTATCATTACCTGACAGACTGTCTATTTACATGTTTATTTGCTCATTGTCAATCTTTCTCCTCGCTCCTAACTGGGATTAAGTCTCATAAGAGCAGACACTTGGTCTGTTTTACTCAGTGCTGCAATCTCAGCGCCTGGAATAGGCCTGTCAGAGTCAATAATCCATAAAATGCTGATGAATGGACAAAAAAAATCAATAGACAAATAACTACATAATACAACTTTGGGGAGCGATAAGTGCTATGGAGACAAATTAAGCAGGGCAAAAAGCAGAGAGTGATGGGCGGGGCTATCTCATGTCTGGTGGTCTGCTCTGAGGAGACACCTGAATGAAGTTCTAAAAAAAACTATGTGGGAACTTCCCTGGTGGTCCAGAGGGTAAGACTCTGCACTCCCAATGCAGGGGGCCCGGGTTCGATCCCTGGTCCGGGAACTAGATCCCACATGCATGCCGCAACTAAGAGTCCACATGCCGCAACTAAAGATTCTGCACGCAGCAACGAAGATTCCGCATGCCGTAACTAAGACCTGGCGCAGCCTAAATAAATAAATATTTTAAAAAATAATAAAAAAAATAAAAAGGTTAAAAAAATTATATGATACGATGTATGTTATCAACTATAGTCACCTTGTTTTCAATTAGACCCTCAGTGAATGAAGTTTTGAAATCCCTTCACCTCCAACCTTCCTTTTGTTCTTTGCTGTACCTGAAATCACCTTCTTCCTCACCTCCTCAGGTAGAAGCCCCATCTCAAATGCATATGGAGATGGCTGTTGAACCCTGTCCTATGTGGACATAAATAAAACCAGACTTTCCCCTCCATTCTGGGCTATATAACCAGCAAAGAAAACAGTGAGTGAATTGGTGGGAGTGGTGATGGGGTTTATTTTTCACGCCTTGAACTCGGCGGTAGCTGTTTCTTGAATCCCACTGACAATCGCTGACAACTGCTTGACATGTCAGCCTCCCTCCAGGTGCCACACCCCTTCCTCCTGACAGCCCTGACTCAGTGTGGAATTTCTCTGAGGCTTCACTCCGCTCTGGGGGCCACAGACAAGAGCTTTGCCCAAGAAGTGAAAATAAAAGTCATGTTCGGTGAGGGTCACGCTCTGGGAGTCTGAAGATTTCTTATCTTATACGTTTAAAACCAACAAACTCTCTACTCTAAATAAGGACCATCTGGATGATACTGTTTTGAAGCTTAAAAAAAATCTTAGGCTTTAATCTTCTTAGTGTCTTCAAACACCAGGTCTTCTTTTTCAGACTCCCGCTGGGGGATAAAGTTCCTTATCTACATGTGTGTTGCTCTCTGAGAGTCTCTGTCCCTGGTATCACACACAGACGGCTCAGTGCCTTACCTCAGACTTGCTCTGGGGACTTCAGAGGAACAAGGTGTTAAACTCCTTCCTCAGGCACAGAGACCTTCATAAAACCCCAGGATTAGCGACTTGACTGGGAGCGGGATTCTATCTCTCAGCAAACTCACTTTCGTCTTCTCTGTCGCCTCAGGATATGTCAGACGCACTTTGCATATTTAAATGATAAAACACTGGTGTGAAAAACTTTCTCATCGCTTCCAAATATTGCAGAAACTGAACAGCTTTGCTCTGAATGAGAAAACCCAATGATACAAATTTTCATTTCATTTCATTTTCTCTTTGGCTGGTCTCAGAACTTATATTGGCCATTTAATTTTACTGTTATGGCTTTATAAGGATATTATCTCTGTGTACAACGTTTTTTATTTTTAAAGAATTGTAAGAAAGCTTCTGAGTCTAAATTTTAAAAGCTAAATAGTACCATCGTTTTGTTTTCTTGTGAATTTTGAAAGTCGTGGTCTTTTCAGATTTGTATCTAAAGTCCTATAAGTAAATCAGAAGTGCTGAAATCTTCCATCTCATTATGTGACTCTTGGGAAGTTACTTTTCTAATGATTTATAAAATAGCATTTATTAAGTAATGAACATTTAAGTGTTTCTTTGGACCACTATTCAAATACAGTTAAAGACATATGTGACCAGTGACCAAATATTGGCTCACAGTTGGGATGGAATAAGTTTACTTGACTTCTTTTCACATCTGGATTCCCAAAGCTTGGTTGGTCATGATTTCTTCCTGATCAGAGGTATGAATACATCATGCAAATAGTTGATGAGGCCAAATTCATAAGCTACAATGAAACACTTCTGAAAAATCAAATAACTTTCATTTATTAAATGCCAGTATTGGAGATGGACATAGACGTAATTATTATTTGTTAAATGTTAAATTCACTACAGGTACAGTATTAAATGTTACACGCGGATTATCTCATTTACTTCCCACACGGCTCTCTAAGTTGGCTTCCGTGATCACCCCCATTATACAGATGAGGAAACTGAGACTTAGAAAGTGAGTGTCATCTAACAGGCAAGGGGTGGAACTAAAATTTGAACTCCAGAGCCTCGGAGTTCGATCACAGTGCCATCACGTCAATCAGCTTTGGAACTAGTAGTGTAAGCAGCAATGCAATTCATAATTTAAAACACACATTTTCTTTTTTTTTTTTTTTCCTGGAAAGAACTGTAGTCATGCTTCTGTCTCTGGGTGGAATAACATACTCTATACTCTCTCCCGGACTTAAGCCTGGAGACACTTTCCTAATTTCAATGCTCAGCTAGTCTAGTGAATAGTCAACACTATACGCCATCCTGTTACAACATAACTGACATTTGCAATTCAAATTATGCTTAATGATAATAGGAAAAAAATCCATAAAAGTGGCAGAGAGGCACTGTCCTGCAAAGAACTGAGGATGTCCAACTCAGCACAGTTCCATCAGAGCTAAGTGTTCAAGAGAGAACTAATACAAAGAAAATGTACACAGATGACAGGATCTGTGAATAACCAGACCATGTGAAGCAATAGAAGAGCCAGGAGAATAAGTGTACGGTTGTAGGTGAGGGCGCTGTAAGACATCTTTGTAACTCCTGCCCTGCCCAGCACAATGCCTTTCAAACTGCAGGTGCTCCATAAACATTTGTTAAGCGCATGGAAAACAACCTTCTGATCTCATAGGAGGCCCAGCATTCCACTCAGCAGGTACGCCCTTGTCACGATATTAACAACTTTAAAGGACACTGACAAGTTTTTAATAAGAAAACAGAAAAACTTCTAAATATGTTAAAATAAGAATAATCTTGTTGATCCTCAGCTTCAGAGAAATGTAGGGCTGGAGGGGAAATTGACCTCTGCAAATGAAGAGAAATAGAGATATCACCATAATTATGAAGCCCTTGTTAAGTCAACCTGACTCTCTTAAAGTAGAAGAAAATGATTTCCAGGGCTGGAGAAGCCCACTTGGGTTATTAGCAAAGTTTCACAGTTGGCAAGATCATTACAAGGAATTTTATGGATCATAAGTAGATGAAAGACACTAATAAGAGATAAATAGACCAGGACTTCCTCAAGGGGCAAGATTAATGTTATAAAATGAAATCAACAGGTAAATTAGGTATATCATTCTCAAATGCCCTACTGTAAAATAAAGGTGTCCCACTAATAAGATGATCGCAATATTTTCCCAACATGAAGAAAAATAAGTTGAAGAACGTAACTTCCTCAATTTAACACTCTCCTCCCCTCCCTCATCAAATTCTTTGTTAAAACTGCCATTCCTGCTATATGAGAGAATAGATAGGAATTAAATATTATTAGAAAATCTTAGGAAAATACAATCATTATTAATTGAATGGTTTGATTCTTACGGACATTTAAGTGTTGAGGATGAGAGGCCACGTGGAGAAGACGTAGGTACCTCGGCCAGCACCTGCCAACTGCCGGAGTGAGGTCATCCTAGATGAACTGGTCATCAGTCAACCTCCTAGCTGACCATAGACACGTGAGCGAGCCTAGCCAAGGTCTTCCCCACTGGCTCAGACTAGAACTGCCCTGCCTTCACAAAGAACAGTGAGAAACAGTATATAGTTGTTGTTTGAAGCCACGAAGTTTGGGGGGTGATTTGGTGTGCACCAGAAGTGAACTGATGCACCATTGCACCTCCAAACCCAGCACATAATGGATACTCAATAACTATTTGTTAAGATATTATGATGTTATCATGAATATAACAATACCGTAACTACTTACAAAAGGTCTGCCACCTGACTCAGTTTGTAAATCACCGAATTAAATTACATGCTCTGAGAACTACCAGGTGTTAAGATAAAATTTCAAAGAAGGTATAATCAGAAGAGGCAATTAAGGAAAGTAAAGTGATAGAAACTCCAACAGATTCGTGTCTTATCTCTGCCAGATGTTTACTTAGTTAATAAGAGTAAAAGTAATAAGATGAGGTTAGAAAAAGAGATTATATTCCACTTGGGTTTTTAAAGCAAAACGGAGTATAACATATTTTTACACTCTATGTATGTAAGATAGAAAGAGAAAACAAAAATGGTGACATTTACAGGGCAATATAGGGAATATTACATAAACTTAATGAGATGGTTCCATTAGTACAGAAAAAGCAGGGCTGATTCCTAGTTTAAACAACAGTGACAAAATCAGAATCAAGCATGTAGCTGAATACAAGAAATACTCTTTATTATTATTATTATTTTGCACCTTTATTGGAGTATAATTGCTTTACAATGTTGTGTTAGTTTCTGCTGTTACACGCTTGAAACTGACATTGTTAGTTTCAAAGTTAGAATGCAATTTCAAGTGAGTGCATATGGTGGTGTGAATAAAATGCACTGCCCTCCCTGACCATCCTTGCTTTGTCCCCGCAGAGGTCAGTGGCACAGAAAGGGTAAATGGTCCACTGGGAATGTAACACTACAGTGTAACAAGTTAGTGGCCTCTCCCCCTACGCTATGCTAGAATTTGCTGGAAAACTGATAGATAACCAGTGAAACTAGGGTTTGTTCATGCATTCCTCTTTTAACACATTTAAATATAGAAGCTTACTGCAAAAATCAAATTAAAAACATCTTCCACTGGCATCTTTACTTCCACCGTCCATGACGACCCCCATGGAATCCAGTAGACTACCCCTTGGGCTCATAAAACTCGCTCTGAATCACTGTACTGCTGGAGATGATAACCCCAGAGCGATACACCTCGTTATTTAAGTTGGTAATTAAAATCCAGCAAACAAGCAACAAACAATGGGTTTCCCATGTCGGTGAGGGTATGTCACGGACCCTCTGATGCTTACTTCACACTTTATTATACTGGCCATCTGTTTCCCTCACCAGCAACCCTGGCAGAAGTGGGAGGAGTCTTAATCTGACACACACAGCTGGGAGTTGTCTCCATGATTGATCTTTGCTTTCAGTCCATTGTGACAAATATTTTGCTTTTCTTACCATGCACGCCAAACAAATATAAGAGTGAACTGCACCTCCCATTTTAGATACCTGGTTTCGTGTACCATCAGGTCTCAAGGTCTGATCTGTTTCAGTTGTGATATGCTTTTCCTCTGACTTCAAGAGCAGAGAGCATCTTGTGTTGTCCCTGGTATAAGCCCACTTCAGGGGGAATTCACTGGTGGTCCAGTGGTTAGGACTCCTCGCTTTCAGTAATGTGGGATTGGGGTTCAATCCCTGGTCAGGGGACTAAGATCTCGCAAGCCACGTGGCATGGCCAAAAAGAGAGAGAGAAAAATAAAAAGCCCACTTCAGAGATGCCCACCTCCTGCACACATGAGTTTTACTTCAGGAGACAGACAAGTAAACAGACTGTGGAGTCTAACCCAGAAGAGAGAGACATGGGTAGACTCTTAAAGGAGACCCGAAGGACCTGAGTGTTCCCGAATGGAGAGAAAGTGAATCATACTAAATCCAGAGAACAGAATGGCTGCTTTGGGAAGCAGAAGTGAATCAACATGACTATGATAAAGGGGATGAGGGCTGGGCAGCTGGTTCAGTGTTGAGAGATGAAGATGCAGATACGAACAGGCACCAAGCCACCGGTCTTGTGCATCGTCCTCAAAGGAGGATGAAGTCTATATTTTATGCTAAAAGTTATGGGTAAATTTGGAGGGATTTTAATCGTAGGAGCAGTGTGGTTTCAGAAAGATCCCTTTGGCTGTAGTGTGAAGAACAACTTGAGTGTGTGTAAGGGTGAGGGATTGAGGGGAAGGGGAGAGTCAGACAAAAATGGAAGGAGGGAGAGCAGTTACAAACAAACAAACGAAAATGATCTGTTTCAAGACTTGAACTTAAGAGAGAGAAGACATTGGGTTCGAGAGATATGAAGGGTGTGGAGTGTCCAGGACTTGGTGTGTGATAGGTGGTGATAGTGAAAGTTGAGACAGGGTCAAGGTTGACTTCTGGGTTTCCGTCATGTACAACAGTATATGTGGCTCACTGAAATTTTAAATATCAAAGGAGGAGGAGGTTCTGGGAAGAAGATGAATTTTCTTCAGGTTATCATAAGTTTGAGGTACCTGTGGTGTGTCTGGGCAGCCCGGAGCTGTAGAGAGGGGTTTGATGCTCAGGGAATAAACTTGGGGTAGAGACTTTAGAATTGGAACCACAGGAGGCAAAAGATATCAAGTGGGGTGAACATGTGAGGAAAGGATGTAAGATTAATTTACCACACAGACAAAAACATCTTCCTATATACTAGTGATGAAAGGCTGGAAAATGCAATGAAGATGTAGATTCTGTTAAAATAGCAACAGGGCATTAAACCCTTGGCTATGAATATAATTCAGGACAAGGAGAGTTATTTGAAGACTCTATAAAACTCTAATGAGGACAATAAATGCAGACTTGAGTAAGTAGGGAGCTATACCATACTATTTATTTAAGAGTAAAACATAGTGAAAATGACAATACCCCCGAGGTTAATACATGGATTTAATGCAACACCTATTAAAATCACAGCAAGACACTTTATGGAAATTTACAAAATGATGGTAACATTCTTTCTGAAATAATCAGTGGACCGGAATACATCTATAGATCAATATATAGAAATATATATAGCACTTTAGATTATACAAGGTGCTTTCACATCATTATGTCATTTAATTCTTACAATGATTCTTGTCATTAGGTATGTTTCATTACTATCCCCATTTTAGGGCCACCATAAGTCCCAGTATACCTGGGGCAGTCCCGTGTCATGCTGTGAAAATGTAGCCCCTCTTCCATTTAATATTTTTCCTAGATGTCTTAATTTTTAAAGAGGGCGTTATTGTTAATAGTTGCATTAAAATAATCTAGGATAGGTTGGTACCATCTCTGTGGGGAACTTCTCACCTCTTGGTCTTGTCTAGTAGTAGATAAGGAGCGTGTAGGGAAAATAATTCTCACCTTCGTATGTGCTAAATCTGAAAGATGAACTGTGGTAACACTTTTCCTTTTTCCTAACCCATTCTTGTTGCAAAGTTACTAACACCTCCCTTTTAAGTGTAGCATGCTGTATGAGGACATACTCACCAATAAAACAAAGTGCACCCTGATTCCATAGATAGCTATTTCTTTCCAGTTTGGTGGATGAGGTCTTTGATGCTGCTACTGGCTCTGACCAGCGACTTGGTGTGCCTACTGGCTGCTCATATGAACAAGTTGCAGGAAGCCATGAGGCTTCCAGTTGGTGGGGTCAGTGGGGAACTTGGAAAATTAGAGGTTATGTATAACAAGCAAAATATGTACAAGATATGGGGGCAGAGCTGTCCTTCTGTAGGGCACGCAGAGGATTCTGAATATCTCTTTAACAATGGCTTGTCATTAAGTATGTGGAATGAATATACATCAGTTTATTTATCTATATTCTTACATTTTTTTATTGTGGCAAAATATATGTAACATAAAGTTACCATTTTAACCATTTTTAAGTGTATAGTTCAGTGTCATTGAGTATATTCACATTGCTCTGCAATCATCACCACCAACCATCTCCAGAACGTTTTTCATGAAACTCTACACCCAATTAAACACTAACTTTCCATTCCTTTCTCCCCTCAGTCTCTGGCAACCACCATTCTACTTTCTGCCTCTAGGAATTTGACTATTCTATATACCTAATACAAGTGAAATCATAGAATATTTGTCTTTTTGTGACTGACTTATTTCACTTAGCATAATGTCTTCAAGTTTAATCTGTGTAGCATTTGTCAGATTTTCCTTCCTTTTTAAGGCTGAGTAATATTCCATAGTATGTATATATCACTTTATTTTATTACTTGGGGTTACCTGTTAATTTTGCAATAAACTCTTGTTGGTGATGAGTTCCAAAAACAAAAGTTCATGTTTTATGAAATATTAAATATTGAATTTTTGTTTCTCAAGAAAGTTGGTGATAATGTATAACTTGCACAAATATTTGTAGAAATTTATCATACACTAAAGGAGGCTATAGTAATATCACAACTACATGAAAACCAGGAGACAAAGTCTGCTTAAGAAGCATTAGCATTTACTTCAAAAGTTAGTCATTATTTTAAGAAGACTGTCCCCCAAAATAATGATTTAATGTGCACAGCTGCAAAACTGCGTTATATATCATTCTGTGAATCATGACTTTTCACTTAGATCAAATTACTTTTTCAATTTAATTTCATTTATTTTTGATTCCACGTTTTTGCATATTTTTTTTTAAAGCTGAGTGGCGGATTTTTTTCTTTACAAAGATGGTTATATCATGATATTCCACCCAACGTGCTCTTTTAAAATTGTAATGTGGACACTCCTCCATCAAGGATAGGGTTTTATGTTTCTCCCATTGAATCTCCTCTCTCTCTCACCATTCACCTTTAGCCATAATACTATGAGGAACTCCAGGTCCAAGTCTGAGTCATATGGAGAGGCCACAAGTAGGTGTTCCGGCCAACAGCCCCTGTGAAGGTCTCAGCTGGCAGCAAGCATCATGTGAATGAAAGCCTTCAGATGAGTGCAGTCCTCAGCTTCCAATCACCTTCACTGATGCTGAGTGGTACCTGGACAAGCCGCCCTACCAGGTCCTGCCCAAATTGAAGATTTGTAAGCGAAACAAATGTTGTCTCTGGTTTAAGCCTCTAAATTCTGGAGCAATTTGTTACTGAGTCATGGGAACTGGAACAGGATGTTAACGTCTTGGCCGCATTGCAGAAAAAGAACTTCACAAACTGTTAAATGTTGTTCATTTTGTATCAGTGTCATCAGATGCTTCAAATAGGAATGTGAGGAGTCCTGATACTATATTTAGGTGACTTCGGAACACAGTGCAGCTCTCTTTGCTTTCATGCAGGTAAATGGAATCTTATCTTGGTTCTGAGTTCTAAGACCTGAATCGTCGCCTTGTTCACCCAGTCCCTGCATCTGTGCTTTGACAGTTCCTCTAGAAGTGAGACCCTTCTTGTATTATCAGTCCCTTCCTTTGTGAAGCTATAGGCAGTTACCATTATGAAACACCTAAATGTCTCACATAGTGCACTACTAATTTTAGTCCTGACAACAGCCCTGCAATAATAATACGTGTTATTAGCCCTATTTTGTAGATAGGAAAATAGGGCTCAGATATGTTAAGAGCTTGCTCCAGATCACACTAGCAGGAGGGAGATATGCTTCTCTAATGCCAAAGCCCAAGTCCTTTCCACAGAGTCACACTAGATTCCTGCTTTGATCCCAGCACTTGGCTATGTTCTGCTAACCTGACCGAAGATGTCCATGCTGTTGGTTATCCTCCTGCTTATGCTTCTGGGTGTCGCCGGATCTCCGTGGACAGGGCTGCCCATCTGTCATTCATCCTGCCACCTCTTGCTGGACCTTGCTAATACCATCTGCTTGTCTGCGTTCTGCGGGTTCTCCGTGCTTAGTTCTGCTGCATCCACACGTCAGTTAAACCTCCCACAGCTGGATGTTTCATAGATTTGAAGCAGTACCAGGACTAGAAGCTACGACTTTGGAGGAGAATGAACTTGGACCCACTCACCGTCCATACAAAGCAATACACACAGGTTGAAAAGTTAGACGAGCAGCTACAACAGCAGCAATACCACAAACCTTTGCAAAATCTGAAAAGAAACAATACGAAATTTATTCTGGATGGTAATGAAATAAATTTCTCGCTGTTAAAGAGATGAAAGTATCATGGAAAACAAGATAAATGGATTTGAATATAGAAACATTAAAAACAAGAAGAACAAAAGAATACAGAACAGAAAGCACTAGGATTGGTTTCTCACTAGAAACGATGGTGGTTAGAAGGCAGTGGGATGACATAGTCAAGGTGCTCAAAGAAAAAACCTATCAGCTAAGGATTCTGTGTCAAGCAAAGCTATCCTTCACAAATAAAGGTGAAAGAAATACATCCCCAGATGAACAAGAGATGAAAGAATATGTTGCTAGAACACTTACCCTAAAAAGATATTGAAGGAAGTCAGTCAGGCTGAAATGAAATTTTATCAGATGGTAACTTGAATCCACAGGAAGAAATGAAAAGCACCAAAAATGTTAAATATGTGGGTAAATATGAGACTATAAAAGGTTTTCTTCTCTCTTTTCATGTCTTAATTTTTAAAAATGACTGCTTAAAGCAATAATTATAATATTATATTGTTGGCTTTATAATATATATAATATGATGTATTATATATAATATATGATTACTTATGATATGAGGTCTTTTTTTTGGCAATTCTTTTTATTTTTTTTAACATCTTTATTGGAGTATAATTGCTTTACAATTGTGTGTTAGTTTCTGCTTTAAAACAAAATGAATCCGTTTTATATATACATATGTTCCCATATCTCTTCCCTCTTGCGTCTCCCTCCCTCCCACTCTCCCTATCCCACCCCTCGATATGAGGTCTTATATCTCATAGATGGTTATATGGAATATATTTTGTGTGATTATATGTGAGTATATATGATACCTATAACGATATATAGTATGTCGTTGTAGTATATAGTATGTCCACAAAGAGGGAAGAAATGGAGCTATGCTGGATGTTTAATAATTGTTTAAATAGATGAGTGATGATAACCTGAAGTTATTTAAGTTGGCATTAGTTTCATTGCTATCGAGGCAAGCATTTCTACCCTTGTCAGTTTACTGCCTGTATTGTCTTACATGTAAATTGGTGGTCCCGTCATTTATTGCCTGGGATGTTGCTATTCATTTGCTATTTTTTCAATTCTATTGTAGCAGGAAGTGACTAGACTTTAACATTTTCTAACTTCCCCCCATAATACTTACATCAGTTCATTAAATTAGCTTAATGGTAATAATTCCTTGAGAGAGGGGATCATTAGGAAAAGATTTTGAAGAAAGCTGGTAAACAGAGTGGGAAGTTACTCCATGGTCTTCAGAAGTTCATCTTAGGTCTTCTCATTCTGAGAAGAACTTTACAGATGAAGTACCCATCGCTTCCTGTCTGCTCTAAGGGCTCTGAGGTGAGCAAAGAGGCGCTGACCGAATATTGAGTCTTAGGTGGAAGGCTTAGCTGAGCTGGAATAATTGATTAGTCAGGGAAGTTTTTGTGCCAAAACATTAAAAATAACACAATGGTAATGCTTCCTAGGAGCAGATTTGCTGTTCCACATGGATCCAGAAATAGATTAAAACTCAGGTCAAATGAGGATCTCTGAGTTTACTCAAGAAAACTAGTGGGAGAGAGAGATTTGTCTCATGCTTAAGAGCTACAGTGTCCTTTTCCCCCCACAGATTTTGTTTGTTTGTTTGTTTTTTGCAGTACGTGGGCCTCTCACTGTTGTAGCCTCTCCCGTTGCGGAGCACAGGCTCCGGACGTGCAGGCTCAGCAGCTCACGGGCCCAGCCGCTCCGCGGCATGTGGGATCTTCCCGGACCAGGGCACGAACCCGTGTCCCCTGCATCGGCAGGCGGACTCTCAACCACTGCGCCACCAGGGAAGCCCCCCCCGCAACAGGTTTTAAGTATAGCTCCTGCATTTACTCTAGGAAATGTTCCTTAATGTCCTGAGTTAGAATTTATGGAAAAGTATCATGATACAAGGAGCCATAAAATTTAAGCTCTGACCATCACCTGAGAACGAGCTTCCTGTCACCCACTGTATCTCTACCACCCTCCCTATAGATATTTCTGGGATAAGATTTACAAAAACATAGATTTTGATGATGAAAATTGGATAACTCTCAGATGCCATATTTCTTGAATCCTAGTATAACAGCTCACTGAAAATCACAGGGGAATTGAAATGAATAATAACTGAACGCTACTGGGTGCATGGCATTTTGATCATCAATATGACGATACAAAGATAAAGCATGGCACCTGTAGCTCAGGAGTAGCTCAGTCTCAGGTTTCACATCTTTCAGTTAGAGGAATCCTGTGTATCTTTCTGTAGGGGTTTGAGGAGACCCAGTAGTCCCTTTCTTCCCTGCCCAAGGATAGAATTCCTCCGATATAGACGAGGAAATCAGACAGACAGAAATGAAAATGACAAAAGCGATAGAATGCATGGCCAAGGTGTGCAACCGAATCGTTTGCTAATGCTCTCCACCGGCACACCTCCCTTCCAGCCTAGTCCTCGGGACTGCCCTCCTGTGGGAGAGTTTGGAACTGCGGCCGGCGCACTCAGACAAGAGCTCGAGGGCCAGGGAGAGGGGTGGCAAGAATCCAGACCCTTGATGCTTAAGGTAAACTTTATCCAGATAAGAAACATTAACATCCAGGTAATCCTCCAGCCACGCACCGTCCAGGGACTCCTGTTCCACTGTGAGGGAGAGAGAGAGGTGAGTGAGGGAAGAGCTGGGAGCACCCTTCCAGTGGAGGTCCTCCACGTGCTGACACACGAGCGGGGCTACGTACTCGCTGTCAACATGCCACCATACATGAAAGTGCTCGCTCACTTTCCCTTCTTCTTCTTTTTTTTTTTTTGTCCTTTACTTCTTTGTTCTTTTTTTTTGCGGTACGCAGACCTCTCACCGCCGTGGCCTCTCCCGCTGCGGAGCACAGGCTCTGGACGCGCAGGCTCAGCGGCCATGGCTCACGGGCCCAGCCACTCCGCGGCATGTGGGATCCTCCCGGACCGGGGCACGCACCCGTGCCCCCTGCATCGGCAGGTGGATTCTCAACCACTGCACCACCAGGGAAGCCCTCTTTGTTCTTTTTCACCTCCTCTTCTTCTAACTGTTGGCAGTAAATACGCCCCTGAGTCTGTTGGGAAAAGCTGGTTAGGTCTAGTCTGAGCTAGAGAGACTTGGCTGCGTGGGGGAGGGCCATCGTGTCTCTCCTCAGCACCATGTGCAGAATGGCTTGGAATCTTGCCTTGTGGGTCTGCTGCTCCAGTCAGGAGGGAACCACGTGCTCGAGACCAGAGCCGGGTCCGGGGTGATGCGGAGCTTGCGGTGAGCGCTTCCACAAGAACGTGTCTGAGGACGTTCAGAGTGTCTATATAATAAACAACCAAGGGATACAGTTTTGTCTGGTTTTAGTACCAGAAGAGTTGGGCTTCCCCTCAGCAATTGGTTTGTTTCCATCTCATGGACCAGGTGGATTCTCTCACTCTCTCGTAGTGTAGGAGGAGTCCCTGGCTGGTGGGGGGACGGATGGCCAGCGCTTACCTTGGAAAGGGCTCTGAGCATCGAGGACCTGGGTTCTTTGCACCCCTCTCCTCTGCCCCAGACCTCCTGGCTGAGGGCACCTGCTGCAGTTCCAAACTCTCCCACAGGAGGGCAGTCCCGAGGCTAGGCTGCGGAGGAGGTGTGCCTGTGGAGAGCATCGGCAAACATTTGGTTGCACGACTCAGCCGTGCATTCTACTGCTGTTGTCATTTTCACTTCTGTCTGTCTGATGTCCACGTCTATATCTTAAGTAATTCTATACTTGGGCAGGGAAGAAGGAGACTATCGGGTCTCCTCCTGAGTCCTTCCCTCAAAAAGCCTAGAGGCAGACGTGTGGCCGTCTCTCAGCCAGTGCACGGGATTTTAAGATACGCACGTTTGCATCCTTCCTGCCTTCCTCTTACGCCCCATTCCTTATTATTTGCCTTTTCTGCTTCACCTAACTCTTTATTTGTGTTACCTTGTACTTTCTGTGTCCTTGTAAGGTGCCTTATGCTCTTCCTGGAGCCAGGCAGGGTATAAATACATGAATAAATATAGCAAGCACCTGGCTCCCTGGGCCTCTGGCTCCACAGCACGCTTCGCTGCTTCTTAGCCTTTTGGCTCAATCCGAGCACAAGGTAATGGGCTTCGTTCCTGTGCTGAGATGGTGCCCCAGGCCTGACATTCAGGGCTTCTCTCAATTCTTGGCTTCTTCTTGTTTGAACACTTTGGAGGGGATTTCTAGCCCCTTGTTGTCTGACCACAATCTCCCATATCCTGCTTCCCTGCTGCCCACCTCCTCCTGACTCCATGTCTGAACTTGGCTTCCTAAGGTTCCACAGTCTCTGGGTCCCTCTGGCTTTAACTAACATCTCTGGATATAGTCTCTAGACTGAGTTTCATGGTACTTCAGAGCCCTGGAGAGGCACTATGGTGAGGTGATTTTGGAGTCATTTGGATTTGGGTTGGTCCAATTACCCATCTGTCCAGCCTTCCATCCAATACTCCAGTACACACACACTCTCTGCCCCGGCCCCGAACCCCCTCTATATATGGCTGCCGTGTGCCAGCTATGGAACTAAGTTTTGGAGATGTGGTAATGAACCAGAGATGCAATCCTTGCTTTATGGAACTTGCTGTCAAGTTCCGTGAGTTTGAATTCAAGTTCTGACACTTGCTATCTGTGAGAAATTAGGGAATTATTTCAGATTCTCAATCTGTAAGATGTGGGTAGTAATTCCTACCATATCAGGTCATTGCAAGGATTAAGTGAGATCATGTGTGGAAAGCAGGCGGCCCAGTGAGCACACCACCACACAGCAGCTTTTACTACCAGATGTCTGGTCACTCACGAAGGTGGGTCCTCTTACGTAACTCTCCCCGGGATAGTCTAGGCTGCCTCTTCTCGACCTATTTCATCTATCGGACTAATCGCATTTGTACTTATTTTCTAGAAAATTGCTGCAATTCCTCATTTTCTGGTAACTACTCCCCATTTCTGATCTGTTCCCTGTTATGGATTTCTTTCTTCTTTTTTTGTATTTGAAAAACAACCACCGTTTGCAGCGAACCGTCCTACTGTGACTTGCAAATCAGATGAACTGTACCAAACCCAAGGCAGTACGGCTAAGCTCAAACTGAACACCAGTAACCGTGTTACTAGAAGCCCCTGCAGACTCCTGAGCTCCTAGGAGCTACTGCCTAATTTCCAGCTTCTGACCGCCCCCCGCCCCCCAGACCATGCTAATGTCTACCTTCCCTAACTAAACTCTGTAAGTAGTTTTCTACTGCACTGTTGGCATAGTTATATTTGGGGACGGGGGAGGGGGGTCTCCCAAGAGGGATGGCAGGCAAATATATGTGTCTAGCCTGCCCTCGTAAACCAGAAGTCCCCTCCAACATTTTTTAGCTGGCCAAGTGGCACAAAAAACAAATGAAAAACCCAGATACAAGCATGGTGACCTCCTTTGCCTTACTGCTCCCAGGTGAACAGTTTCCCCCATGGGAAAGGCTCAAGGGGGCGGGGCTTTTGAGCAGCAGTAGGAGGAGCGCCCACCCAACTCCACCCCTTTTCATCCCCCCCCTCCCCCGCCCCTCCCCACTCTTTTCGCAGCTCTCCACACGACCCCTGTGCTGGACGCTGACCAAAGGCACAATCTTCAGCGATGCGGAACGTTTCAGAGAGAATGGCCTGGGCTAAGGAGTTTTTCAGGGAGTGACTGTGGTTTCGGATTTAATGAGAAACACGAAGGTGGATGAACTTGGAGGCAGTCTCTCGTCTTTCGCACGGCTTCGGCTTGTCGCGGTCACAAACAGGCTTCTGCTCGTTTCAGAGATGATGCTGGTTGTCTGATCTCTCGGCAGGCCTGTGTGCTGTTGCTCCAGTGACTGCGGACGTGATCTGAATGTCTGATCCAACACGGAGCGGTCGGTGGTGGCCGTGCACCTGGGCAGACCATCTTCTAACAACAATTTAAAGAGTATGAATTTCATCCACGCACACATTGTTCTCCACCACGAAAGTGATTCTAGGAAGAGAACTCCAGCCCCTTCTGTGAGGCGTGTGCAGATGAGTGTAACTGACAAAGAGACAAAGTTACCTTCTTCTGATAATCATTGCTGCAGGAGCCCATGGTTGTAAACTGAAAATCACGCTCTCAGATGGGAAACCAGAGCGGTTTGTATCAAGCTGTAAATGTGGCCTTAAGCAGGATGCATATTCAGCTGACGGACGCTGGTAGGGCTGTACCAGTCGTTAAATAGTCAGTGCTTCTGTGCTGGCTTGGAAACAGACACTGACCTGAGCCCCAAATGTCCACTGCCCTTCCTGTCACCTCCCAGATCTTGTTACCAGCAGCAAAGGTTACCCTGGCACAGTGGGGTCCACCACCCTGCCCTGGCTCTAACATGCTTTGCCAGGCCCTGTCCTACCTGTTATAGACCACGTGGAATATCACGCCTGGTCTTCAGCATTAAAAAAAATTATTATTTATTTATTTTATTTTTGGCTGCGTTGGGTCTTTGTTGCTGCGCACGGGCTTTCTCTAGTTGCGGTGAGTGGGGGCTACTCTTCGTTGTGGTGCGCGGGCTTCTCATTGCAGTGGCTTCTCTTGTTGCGGAGCATGGGCTCTAGGTGCGTGGGCTTCAGTAGTTGTGGCTCTTGGGCTTAGTTGCTCCGTGGCATGTGGGATCTTCCCGGACCAGGGCTCGAACCCGTGTCCCCTGCATTGGCAGGCGGATTCTTAACCACTGCGCCGCCAGGGAAGTCCCTCTTCCGCATTTTTGATTCTCGAGGAGAGGGTAATGAGAATTGTAAACTTAAATAATAAAGCCCCGATAGTGGTCAGCTTTGAGGACACACCCTACCTGCCCTGTGTCATTGACTGACGCCTGAGAAATGGAACTTTGAAAGGGGAATATGTTCCCCCAAGGAAGGAAAATCAATGACGGCTCTAAGCTCCAGAAGGGAAGCTGGGGTGTTTTTTTTGGGGGGGGGGGAGCAGTCGGAGAAGGGGTCCCAGATGGGAAGGGATGGGATGACGACAGAGCCTCCTGTGGTAGCTGAATACAGGAAGGGGACAGAAATAAGTAGGTGTTTTCACAGAGTAGCAAGACCTATGTAGCGGAAGAGGCTGAAGCCCGCCAGTCCAATGGCGGCCACGCCATCAGTGGTCCTTCCTCAGACCCACTCCTGCCACTGGCCTCATTCCTCAAAGGCACCAAATACGTCCTGCCTCGGGGTCTTCTCTGCCTCCCCCCTGCGTGGACCCTGTCTCCCAGGTACCCGGACGGCTTCCTCCCTCACCCTCTTCGGTCTTTCTTCAAATGTTACTTCTCCTGCAGCCTCCCCTCCGCACACCTCCTTACACTGGCACGCGCATCCCCTCCCTCTCCCCTGCTTTGCTTCTCTTCTTAGCATTGATCACCAGCAAATGTGCTACACGCTCTATCCCCTTTACTACAATGTAAGCTCCATGAAGGCAGACTCTTTGCTCTATTTTGTTCCTGCCACATCCCAGATACCTAGAAGAGCATACGGTAGGTGCTCAGTGAATGTTTGCTGAATGGATGAATGAAGGAAAAATGACTCCGTGTCCGCTATGGACTGGGCACTGCGTTCGGTCCGCGCACCCCCGTCAGTCCTCATGGAGCTGCCTCGGGGGCCTCCTCCTCCTTCTACGTTGGCGATGTTAATTAACATAAATTTAAATAGCCACCTGTGGCTAGAGTTGATTGTACTGGACAGAGTAACTAGCATAAGAGGGAAAACCAAATGCAGACGAAATCGAGTTATTTGCAGTGAGGTGGATGGACCTAGAGTCCGTCATACAGAGTGAAGAAAGTCAGAAAGAGAAAGACAAATACCGCGTGCTAACACATATATATGGAATCTAAGAAAAAAAATAGTTCTGAAGAGCCTAGGGGCAGGACAGGAATAAAGACGCAGACGTAGAGAATGGACTTGAGGAGCCAGGGAAGGGGAAGGGGAAGCCGGGACGAAGTGAGAGAGTGGCATGGACATATATACGCTACCAAATGTAAAACAGATAGCTAGGGGGAAGCAGCCGCACAGCACAGGGAGATCAGCTCGGTGGTCTGTGACCACCTAGAGGGGTGGGATAAGGAGGGTGGGAGGGAGACGCAGAGGGAGGAGATATGGGGATATATGTATATGTGTAGCTGATTCACTTTGTTATACAGCAGAAACTAACACACCATTGTAAAGCAACTATACTCCAATAAAGATGTTAAAAAAATCAACAAAAAAAAAAGACAAAAAAATTTTTAAAAAACCCCAAATGCAGCTTGTGCTCTAGTTGGGTAGACAGGAGTGTGTGAACTCAACCAGTGGCCCCTGGCAGTGCTTACACCCTCGGGCACAATTTCTGGGCTCCTGGGAGAAGCCGATCCTAATCCCCCTTTTTCTTTTGTCTTGGCCTGAGTAGGGCCAGGCTGGGATGAGGTGAGTGAGGTGGAATATGTAAGGGGGCACCCAAAACTCCTTATGATAGTAATGCAATATTTTAAAGATAAAAATTAATGCAAAAATCCATGATGAACAAAATATCAACATTTGAAATAAAGACAGGGTTAGTGTTACCGGTTTTCCTTTTTGGCATGCACTGTCACTGCTTGTGCAGTAGCTTATACTAGTGGCCATAATTTGTATCTGTTAATCCCAAGCTCCTAATTTATCCCTCCCCCTTTCCCCTTTGTTAACCATAAATTTGTTTTCTATATATGTGAGTCTGTTTCTGTACATAAATTCATTTGTATCACTTTTTTAGATTCCACATATAAGTGATACCATATGATATTTGTCTTTGTCTGATTTACTTCACCTAGTTTGACAATCTCTAGGTCCATCCACGTTTCTGCAGATGGCATTATTTCATTCTTTTTTATGGCTGAGTAATATTCCATTGTATTGATATATATGTACCACATCTTCTTTATCCATTCATCTGTTGATGGACATTTAGGTTGCTTCTAAGTCTCGGCTATTGTGAATTGTGCGGCTATGAACATTGGGGTGCATGTATCTTTTCGACTTTGAGTTTTCTCCGAGTATATGCCAAGCCTCTTAAGTATTTTTAAATGTAGAGTGGAATTAAATGGGATTGTGTACTGGACTGGAGAGCATGTAGGCCAGAGTGCACGCATCTTGGCAGGAGACTATAGAAGAAAAATGATGCCAACTACGTAAAAGTTAGTTTGTGGTTTTGAGCTCATTGCAGCATATATTAGAAAATACCACAGAAGTGGAATGAAGAAAATAAACGTTGCTCACAATCCTACCCAGGCATTTTTTCTTTAAAATTTTAAAATGATGTTATTTTGTTATGACAAGTCAAATAAAAAAGAGACAGATAAGGAAAAGCTAACCATCTCTTCCCAAATCCAATTCTCTACCCAAAATCCATTTGCATCAAGATAATGTTCATAGTTCATGCCATTCTTTTCTCTCTGTGCATATGTGCTATACATATAGCTTCATTTATTTTGTATTTTAACAAAGGATCATATTACACGTATCACTCTGCAATTTGTATTCTTACTTAATACATTGTAGACATGTCTCCAGGTCCATACCTTAAGAAAGAAATAAACATTCAATGAAAATTGTGTTCTTTTTACTCCTGTCCCATAGCCACTCACTTGCCTTCCATAGTGTGATAACCGTTAGGTATCAGTCTTACAGAGCTTTTCTATACATGAAAACACCTGCTTTCCACACTGTCTTTACTTGCTTTTTTTTTTTTTCACCTACTAATGTATCTTGAAAAGTGTACCATGTTGGTACATGTAAAACTGCTTCATTCCTTTGTTATTATTTTGTTTCATTCTTTTAAATGCTGCCTAGCTTTCCATTATATAGATAGACCAAAATATATTTAATGCACTCTCTACCAATGGGAGTTTAATCTATTCCACATTTCCTCCCTTCCCCGCTCCCCTGCTTTTACTACAATTTGTAAAGAATGATCTTGTAACTGTGTCATTTTGCAAACATAAATTTATCTGTAGGATACGTTTCTAGAAATGGAATTTTAAGGTCAAATATGTGATTTTAATTTTCACACCTACAGTCCAGTTGTCCTCCCGAGAGGCTGTATCATTTACAGTTGTATTAGTAAGGCAGGACCCAAATCTCCATGTTTTTATAATATGGCATGTCATCAAACTTTCAGTCCCTTGCCAATATGATAGGCAAAACTGGAATCTCAAGGTAGTTTTAAACTGCAATTTTCTTATTAGGAGTGAGATTGAGTATGATTTATTGTCTTGAAGGGCATTTGGATTTTTTTCTGTGAACTATTTGTGTTCTACGCCCATTTGAAAAATTAGATTATTTGTCCTTTTCAGTGTTGATTCATGGAGCCTCTTTGTATGTTAAGGAAATTTAAGGAGATTAGCCTTTTGCGTGAAATACAATCTTTTTAAAAGCTGCATAATATTATGTAGTATTGATGTTTATTATTAGATAGTCCCCACTGCCCCTTTTTTATCCTAGAGGATAAAAAATCCTAGGGTAATCCTAGAGGCTTGTCTGCCTGGAAAAATAATGTTACAAGAATATATATATATGAATATATATATATATATATATATATATATGAATATATATATATACACACACACACATATGTGTGTGTGTATATATATATATAATATTTGATGCTTTTAATTTTGTAAGATAGGTTTCCCAAAGTGGGATGACTTGCTCAAGAAATCTATAGATTTTAATTTTAAAAGCTATTGTCAGATTACCTTTTTAAAAGTCTGAAACAATTCACATTCCCACCAGCAGTGGATGAAAGGGCCAGTTACCCTGCATCCCAGTTAATACTAGCTGTTACCACTCTCTTAAAATTTAAAGTGATAAGTGGTATCTTCCTGTGTTTTTAATTTTAATCTATCTGACCACTAGTGATATTGAGTATCTTTTAATAACGTTTATTGGCTATTTGCATTTTCTCTTAGTTGAATTGCTTGTTCATATCCTTTGTCTATTTTCCCCTGTATTTTGGTCTCTTTTTCATCAATTTACAGGGACTCTGTGTGTATTAGCAATATTAACTCTTTATTTGTGACAAATATTTTTTCCAATCTCTTATTTGTTTCTGTACTTTGTTTATAATATAATATTTATAATATAATATAATGCTTTTACTTAATAACTTAAATAACTTAAAAATTTATGTTGTCAAATATATCTTTTCATTGATGATTTCTGAGCTTCTTGACTTTATTACGGCTTCTCCACTCTTTCAATTTTCCTGTAAATAAGGCTAATATTTTAGACTTTGTGGACTGTATGGTCTCTGTCACAACTACTTGTTCCTACCATTGTAGCTTGAAAACAATCAGAGATAATATGTAAAGAAGTAGGCATGGCTGTGCTCCAATGAAACTTTATTTACAAAAGCAGGTGGTGGTCTGCTGGCTGTAGTTTGTTGACCCCTGTGCCAAAGCATAAGTCAGATGAAGAAATCCTTTCCTTAAATCCTCCCTATGTCACTTAGATGAGTAAAAGCCAAAACTATGCAATTATCTGGCCCTCATTTCCTCTCTGACTCCATCTTCTACAATTCTCTCCTTGGTACAATCTGTTACAGTTTCATCAGCCTCCTCTCTGTTCCTTGGACCCACCAGACAAATCCCACTCCAGGCTCACTCCCTCTTTATTTTTTGTTTTTTTAAAATAAATTTATTTATTTATTTTGGCTGCATTGGGTCTTCACTTCTGTGCACAGGCTTTCTCTAGTTGCGGCGAGCGGAGGCTACTCTTTGCTGTGATGCGCGGGCTTCTCATTGTGGTGGCTTCTCTTGTTGTGGAGCACGGGCTCTAGGAGCGCGAACTTCAGTAGCTGTGGCAAGTGGGCTCAGTAGTTGTGGCATGTGGGCTTACTTGCTCCATGGAATGTGGGATTTTCCAGGACCAGAGATCGAGCCCATGTCCCCTGCATTGGCAGGCAGATTCTTTTTTTTTTTTTTTTTTTTGTTGCGGTACGCGGGCCTCTCACTGTTGTGGCCTCTCCTGTTGCAGAGCGCAGGCTCCGGACGCGCAGGCTCAGCGGCCATGGCCCACGGGCCCAGCCGCTCCGCCACCAGGGAAGCCCTGGCAGGCAGATTCTTAATCACTGTGCCACGAGGGAAGTCCTCACTCCCTCTTTGGAGTTGTTTTTTCCTCCGGTTAGAATGTTCTTCCCCCAGATATTTTGCATATCTTCCAGGCTTTTATCAAATAGCATCATATCAGGGAGCCCTTTCTTAGTCACCCTATTTAAAACTGAACCCCTGTCCCCACACATAGTTTCTACTCCTCTTCCTCTTTGTTTCCCCCTTTGCACTCACCATTAATGTGTATTTTACTTACTTATAACGTTGTTTGTTTTTCTCCCCTAGAATGTAAGTTCCACAGGGGCAGGAATTTTCATTTGTTTTGTATCCTCAGCACTTACGAAAATTTCTGGCATGTGTAAGGGTTCACAATATTTTTGTTGAATGATTGAATACATACAGTAGAGTGGGAGAGATGAAGATATGGCAAGACAGTGATTATTTCAAGAGGAAAGTCCTTGAGAATGAAAGATAACTGGTTTTGACGAGGGCAGAGACACTCCTCCATTGCAAAAAGAGAAGAAAGAGATTTCCGTGCAGGTTGATCTATACCAAGGGTTTTTCAACCTTGGCACTATTGAAATTCTGGGCTAAGTGGTTCTTTGTAGCTGGGGGCTGTGCTGCCCATTGTACAATATTTGGTAGCATCTCTGGTCTCTACCTTCTAGATGTCAGTAGTATCCTCTCTCCAGCTGTAACATTCAAAATGTCTCTGAACAATGCCAACTATCCTCTGGGGTTAAATTGTCTTTGATTAAGAACCACTGGTCCATACATTTACACTAGGAAGGAAGCCTGTTTAATGACAGCTCTTATTCTCTCAGTCAGGTGTAAGATGAGGTCATCAGCTGAGAGTACGGAGGATAATAGGCTTGAAGAAAGAGAAGACATGAAGTGGTGGTCTCAGAGTAGAAAGAGGCAATAATGAATAAGAAGTAGACTTACCTCCTTCCTGGCCCAGAGGAACATGAAGTGTGGGAGAAAAAATAGCCTCTTTGCCAGAGGAGTGCAGGAGAGGCAATGTTATCTGTGGACAACCACTCAGAGGTTAGGTTTCTGATTGTAGATTAGAGTTTGAGAGAGCTCGGTGAAACAATTTAGGAGGAAGGGGAGGGATGGGGAGTTGAATGGCGTTAGTGCTTGTTCATTGTCGTGTAGAGCTGAGAGACCTCATCGAAACTGTTAATGGAAAGGTTTGTGCTTATGAGGGGGATTGATATAAAACAGCCATGTGATGCAGGCTGGGACTAGCCCTGAGAGCCTCACGGAAGACCGGGAAGCTCTTAGGTCAATATCACAATCCCAAGTACTTGGCTTGAAGTTTCCTGGAGGAGAGGAGACCAGCGCTCCCACGCTTTCATAGCCAATGCAGGTGGGATTATTTTCCCATTTTCATTTTGAATCCGTTACCACCAGCATAAAGAAAAGCTTCACATTTTTGTGTATTTATCCTATCTTCAGCCTCTTTACCAACTTTCCTTATTCATTCTAACGGTTTTAATGGAGTTTTTTTGTTTTTCACTTATTCAATATACCATCTACAAATAAGTTTCACACTTTCCGTGTGATCAAAGCCAATAAAGTCTCTGTCTGAGCCCCATTTCTGTGACTTCCTTCAGCCTGCAAGCTGAGTCTCCCTCCCAGGGTTAAAGCAGTTACTCTGTTCAGCCACGCCAAGTGACTCAGCATGTCTGTGCTTCTCTGTTGCTCCATAGTTCTGTTGGAGAGATGAGCTGAGTAAACTTTCCTACCAATAGAAAAAAGCTGTTTCTAGAAAATTCAAGATATAAGCCTCTCTTCAGAACCAATCAACTATCAACTAGGTGTGAAGAGATGATCTGTAACTACAGATCATCTTACATCAAAGTAACCAAAAGGATTACTTGTTCAGTAAGAGGTGGTCCTGCTCTTATTGTTCCTCAGCAAGTCTGATAACCTAAAGGATCATTTACGACACGTGAGATCTTTGAGTCTCAGGAATTCTTGCTTCCTAACCAGGGCTTAATTTTAGATCATCTCCAAATTTTTCTTTTCAATATTTGAGATGATCTCTTTCCATCCAAAATGAAAATGATACTAATCTTATGAAGTCTACAACTACTTCTATTTCCTATGGACCACTTGATAGTTTGACCTGAGGAAGAAGGGTACAAGTTAAGACAAGATGTCCCTCCAAATTCCATTTCTCTAATACTATCTTGAGAAACTTCATCTGAGGCCATCCCCAAATGTTTTGCTTATTTACCAGCCTTGCTTTGAGCCCAATGGAATGAATCATTAGCCTTAGTCACCCTGGGAACAAAACAGACCAGGAATACAGATATAAATTCCACTGGATTCTTATGATCAAAGATAAAGGCTATATATAAAATTCACATTATCTGAAAAGACTATATACATATAGTGTGTATATATATATATATATATAAAATTTTATTTATACAATCAACTACATTTTAGATACAATGGAAAACACAGAATGTGTGCCCTAAATTTCTCTCACTCCATAGCAGGAGTTAGCAAACGTTTTCTGCAAAGGGCCAGTTAGAAAATATTTTTGGTTTTGTGGGCCCTAAAATCTCCATAACAACTATTCAGCTCTTGCTGCTGTAGTGCAAAGGCAGCCCTAGGCTATACACAAATGAATGGGTAGAGTTGTGTTCCAATAAAACTTTATTTACAAAACAAGCAGTGGGCCAGATTTGGCCTGTGTGCCATAGTTTTCCAATCTCTCCTTTACGATAATGTTGTTCAGTGGAACTCTGAGGGTATGTTGGACTTCAGTGAACAAGATCAGAGAACAGGTACACAGTCCGTGAAGCCAGAAAATGGATCTGGGGGCACAACAGGACTCAGAGAGTAGGTGTTTTTGTGAGACAGCCCACATTTTACCTTAGAGAGGCGGCTGTGAAGGTGGAGCTGAAATCTAAGAGCAGGAAGGCACAAGGCTGGACTCAGATTCCCCACCTGATTTCCTTGTTGCTTTGAGAATCATGCTGCTAATTATAGTGTTCTGGAACTATTTTCAACTGCACCTTTTCCTGGGAGGAATGGATTAAGCATAGTACAAAAAAGTGCCTTTTGCCCAGTCAATGTTTCCCAAGGGAAGCTCTCTAAAGAAACTGACACTGAAGAATTTGAGTGTGACAGTTTCTTCTCATTAGAGATTCCCAAGGGCCTGGGAATGAGCTGCTGTTTACAGTCACTGCTAACCTTTTCACTACGCTGAGCAATCCTATGTGTTTTCATCTCTTTTCTTTGGGTAGAAGGAGAAAGAAAAGGATCTATTAGCCTCTGATATGAAGATGGTCTTGTGACCCAACACAAGAGGGAGATCAGAAGCAAGGGGAGGCCAGCACATGAACACGTGGCCCCCATGGCTCTCTGGAGTATCAGGGGCAGGGACTGCCTGGCTTTCTCACTTTTACATTTCTAGGCCTTCGGGCAGCACCAGACAAATAGTGTGTGCTCAAAATCATTGGTAGAATGAATGAAGGAGCTCGTTCTCGTTGGATGAAGAAAAGAGTTAATTGGGACACCAATTTCCCCCTTATAGTCCACAGTACAGAGTGAGAAGGAAGGACTTAAGATCAATGGTCATATAGGAATTTGTTCTCAAAGAATTTTGGGCTTTGGGTCACATCTTTCCTCTAACATGCAGCCTTCCATCTCCATTTAGACCATCATGAACCATGTTTGGGACCATTCAGCCCCGATCATCCATCTTGCTCGTTTGTGTACTAAGCAAGGGTTCAGTCTAGCTTATCTTTTTTTCGGAGCCAGGTTCTGGGGGTACAAAGTTGAGTAAAACAGTTTACACCCTCAAGGAACTCATGGTATGATTTAGCCATGTTATGTATGTTGACCTAAAACAGACAGACTGCCAGATATTTTTCCAGCAAAAAAACGGATGTATTCAGGATCAGCAGAGAATTATAATTTGAGGTCTGTAATCATGGTGAGTCACGTGCAGGTTCCCCTCATGCCAATGGAAGGAGGTCACTTTTATAGAGGGGCAAAGGAAGTTGGAAGGCCTATAGTAAACAAAGAGTCCATGGCTTTCCAGTGGCTGCGATCTTGCCAGGAAAGGAGTCTTTCGTCTTCCTGTCGGGCTCTGTTCTCTTCTCAGGGCATGAGAGCTCCCCTTTCTTGTCTCCCAGCTGCACTTAATTGATGTTTCTGCTTACTAATTTTTACATGTGTTTATGTATTTTCTCCCTTGAGTAGATCATAAGCCTCTTGATGACAGGAACTCCATCTTTCCCTCATTTTGAATCTGCCCAGTAACTAATGTAGGGCTGAGGATTCAGCTTAAGGAATACTTGCTAAATGTAGTTACCAGGCACTTCCTGGGCACAGCTCCAACCAAACAGAATAGTTTCGAACTGCCACTCTCATAGCAGGATGGCTCCAAGTGCACATTCCAAGTGAAAGTTCCCCTCTTAGCTTCGAGTCATTCTCTAGCTCAAAGCAACTTCAACGCTCCCCTCTTTTTCTGTTCCTCCACTTGAAAGATGGGGATCCGTGAGCTCTGACACCTCGTAGTTTTATAGTGCTCTGAAATTTTTGTATGAAAGGATTCAGGCAAAGTATGAGCCCATTTATATGGGAGCGTTATAAGCTTTTATCTCAGAGCCTTCGTGGTTTAGAGTTTCAGTTGGGAAATAAAATCACCTCAGAGATGGAGAACTTCAGCTTCCAGCACAGCTAAGACTAAGGCAAGGTTGACCTTTGGTGCCACTCCTCCCTGGAAGGTAGTGATCTCAGCTACACCTGATCAGAAGCTCAGGTAGCCCAGAACTTGCCCTTCTCACTGCCGCAGGGAGCTCCAGGCAGATGGCTGGTGCAGTTTACTTACCATGGGGAAGACTGCCGCTGCCTCGATTGAACGAGCCCTCCATGCGTACTGGGGAAATATAAATACTTGGAACACATTATCTTTTAGCTGCTTGCTTTTAAAAAAATATTTTTATAGTACTTTTTTTTAAACCTCTTTTTAAAAATCATGGTTTCATGGCATCTTTTACCTTTCCTTGAGATGTCAACAGTACATGTAAGCATGAGTGGCAGAGCCACAGGTGAGTTCATGACCAAGGATTGAAGCCTTTCTCTCCAGTTGGGTTTATGTACTTAATTAGGTCCATGGCAACCTCCCTCCCCATCTCTTTCTTAGATGAATCTTTCAGCAATAGGATTACCCCTCAAATAAAAGATGACCAAGTTTCTAAGAGAGGGCACTGAACTGGGTCAGTCAGAAGGACCATCACATGCACACACTTCTCTCTGCAGGCTCCCTTGGCTGACCTGGATGTGCCCCTGCCCAGTCAGCTTCCCACAAATCATCTCCTGAGTGACTCTCAGGAACTGTCACTGCTTCAGCATGAAATGTAGCATCTCATGGTTCTATCCAGGCCCAGAATCCTCCAATCTCTTTCTCCTAATGGAAACTCATTCTCAGCTAACTGTTGCATACAAATTAATATATGGATTTATTATAATTTTAGTCAAAATCCAGACAGGAATTTCTAATTTTTTTTGCAGGGGGTGAGAAGTGGATGTATTGATTTTGAAGTTTATAGCATAGAATAAACATAGGGAAATTATCAAGGAAATTTTGAGAATGAAGATCAATGAGGTGAACTCGCCTTAACAGATACAAATTATACAGTGATTGAGATAAAAGCAGAGTGGTACTACTATAGAGTTATGGGCAAATAGTCACCGGAATAAAACAGGGAGTATACAAACAGACCCACAATTATTTGAGGAATTTGATATATAATAAAGGAGGCATTTCATTTCAGTGGGAAAATAAGACTATTCTGTAAGTGGTACTAGAACTAACTGCCCATTTGAATAAAAGGATTTTATATTTACCATTTATGGCATTCTTCATTCCTTTGGGTAGATCCAAATTTCCATCTGGTATCATTTTTCTTCTGCCAGATGAACTTCCTTTAACATTTTTTGTTAATGGTGCGGATGAACCTATTTGCAGGGCAGGAATAGAGACGTAGACGTAGAGAATGGACATGTGGACATGGGGGTGCGGAGAAGGGGAGGGTGAGACGAATTGGGAGATTAGGATTGACATATATACACTACCATATGTAAAATAGATAGCTAGTGGGAACATGCTATAAAGCACAGGAAGCTCAACTCGGTGCTCTGTGATGACCTAGATGGGTGGGATGGGGGGTGGGGGGAGGGAGGCCCAAGAGGGAGGGGATATGGGGATATATGTATACATACAGCTGATTCACTTCATTGTACAGCAGAAACTAACACAACATTGTAAAGCAATTATACTCCAATAAAAAAATTTTTTTTGAAGATCTGCTGCTGGTGAGTTCTCTCAGCTTTTGTTTTTGCCCGACAAAGACTTTGTTCCATCTTTGTTTTTGAAAGGAAAGACAGTAATCCCCAACAGACGGGAGCCAAACTGGATGAAACTTACAATTGCCCCAGCTTACAGTCTTGCGTTTTCAGGCCACAGCACAGGAGGGTAACCCAGGCAGAGCCTGAAGGTGTCCCTGACATGAAGAACAGGGAATCCAAAGTGGTCTGAGTACACAGAACAAAGTACCAAAGAGGGGAGGACTGCATGGAGAGAGAACTCTAGAGCCATGAGGAGGCCCCCTGAGTCTTCAGCACAGTACTGACCAGCATTTGCATGTGAAGAAACAACAGAAGACCTGGGGAAAATCACCTAAAAGGACAAGCAAGAACAGTGGTCATCGCTCATACAGTGCCTGTTCCTACAAACCAGATTGAAAACCTCATAATTCATAGCAGAGAGTACTCTGAAGGGTCTTGTCTCAGCTGTGGGAATTTATTAGCTCTCAATTAAATGCTGCTCTGGACCTGCTTAACAAGTCTTAAAAGCAAGAGCCAAAAGGGTCAGTTTCCCATGGTTTCAATGATATATGGAATCCCAAAAAGTCAAACTCATAGAAACAGAGGTGAAAAGTGGCTGAGGGATCAAGGATAGGGAGAAGTTGGTAAAAAGATACACACTTCAGATATATGGTGCATAAGCTCTGGGAATCTAATGTATATCATGGTGACTGTATTTGATAATACAGTATTGTATAATTGAAATTTGCTAAGAGAATAGAACCTAAATGTTCTCACCAAAAAAAAGTTAAATATATGAGGTGATGGATGTGTTAGTTAATCTGATGGGAATCCTTTCACAAGATATATATATATATACACACACACACACATATAGCAAATCATCATAGTGTATGCTTTAAGTATACATATTTTTATTTGTCAATTATACCTCAGTAAAACTAAGGGAAAAAAGGATCATTTTCCAAGGAAACTTAACTGCATTCCAGAACAAAGTTGCTCAAGAATATTTATAGGAATATAGGAATATCCATTACCTAACAAGGTAAAATTTCTAGGCAAGCAAAGACACAGGAAAATACAACCAATAATGAAGAGAAAAAAAATCAACCTAGAAGAACTAAGAACTGACACAGATGTTAAAATTAGCACACAAGGACATTAAAATATTTGTTATCTAGACGTTCAAAACATTAAATGAACCAGAAATGGTTCCCAGAAATGAAATGGTAACCAGAAATGAAACAGTGAAGCAACATCTCTAAAGAGCTGAAAGGAAAGAAAAATCTCTGTCAACCAGAAATTCTATAGTGATACAAATAATCAATAAACAAATGAAATGTATGCTTAATTTCAAGAATAGTTGGGACAACATTTAAAACAACAAGTATCATATTTTGCCTTCTTCCTCTCCTAAATTTGGAATCAATTGAAAACAAAAACACAGGTGATAGAGATAAATTTTGAGATTTATTACTGATAAAGTTGATTAGAGAATGGCTTAGATCAATACCAATGTGGGTTAAGTATTAATCCTTCACCTCTGCATGAGACGTTTTACTCAAGCAGCGATATATTGCCCTGATAATTGCCACAGGACTTGACCAGAAGACCAGAAAGTCACCTTCTCTGAAGGCTGATAGATCTGAAAAGATGACAAAGCCCAGATGGGCTGAGTTGAAAATGCTCAATTCCTGAACTCAACAACCAGATAACTCCCTCCTTCTGTGTAGAAGTGTGAGTGGGCAATAAGAATCTGCAAGTGTGTTGACTAGCCTTCCCCTTATTGAAATGGAAGTAGAGGGGGAATAAATGTTCCCCCCACTAACAATCAGGAAAAAGACAATTTTTTAAAATTAAAAATATATAATTGGTATTAATTTGCAGCCAAACCTTGGGAGTCTTCATTTTGGGCTGTCTAGAAGCAGATCAGGAGATAAGGATTTGAGTGTAGGTGCTTTATGTAGTGTTTTAGTTCTTTTAGGCTGCTAAAATGAAACATCATAGATTGGGTGGCTTACACATAACAGAAATTTATATTTCACAGGCTGGGAAGTTCAAGGTCAAGGCGTCAGCATATTCAGTGTCTGGGGAGAGCCTATTTCCTGGGTCATAGACAGCCATCCTTTTGCTATATTTTCACGTGGCAGAAGGGCTGAGGGAGCTCTCTGGGATCTCTTTTATAAGGGCACTAGGGCTTCCCTGGTGGCGCAGTGGTTGAGAGTCCGCCTGCCGATGCAGGGGACGCGGGTTCGTGCCCCGGTCCGGGAAGATCCCACATGGCGCGGAGCGGCTGGGCCCGTGAGCCATGGCCGCTGAGCCTGCGCGTCCGGAGCCTGTGCTCCGCAACGGGGGAGGCCACCAACAGTGAGGGGCCCGCGTACTGCAAAAAAATAAATAAATAAATAAAATTAAAAATATATATATAAGGGCACTAATTACGCTCATACAGCTCCCAAAGAACCCGCCTTCAAATACCATCACATGGGGAATTAGGTTTTTGCATATGAATTTTGGGGGGATACAAACATTAGCATGTGGCATATTAACTTTAGCATATATAGCATTGAGGAATTGAGCTCAGGAAATACTAGTAACTCACTGGGGAAGTGAGACAGAGAAAAGAAGGAAGGCGATGTGGGTGTTTTATCAAGGAATTTACCACTGTGGGCAACGGGCATTTAATCTCACTGGAGAAATTTGAGAAACAGTATAAAGACATGTCTAAGAGTTATCCTGCCTGAAAGGCAAGGGAGCTGAGTTATTTATCCACTAGCCATTGGTTGACGGTTGCTATAGGGACCATTAATTTTTGGGGCTTCACATCTATGCCTCATTCAGGCAGCGCTGTTCCCAGCAGCCAGAGAGCCCTTAGGCACAGGCTTGGGGCTTTTGGCATTTGGAAACTGGGCCAGCAAGCTAGTATAGAAGCAGTAGGTGCTAAAGGTATACAGGTGGGGTCCTGCTAGCACTGAGGATACTCAAGAGATGTTACAATATTTCATTTTCCTTAAGCGTGATTTAATCTTATCTCAAGCCTTGCCTAGCTACCCTGAAAATATAACACCATTTACTTTTTAAAAATTATTTCTTCTATTGTAACTACTTTTTTAACTTTTAATTTTTTATTGGAGTATAGCCGATGAACAATGTTGTGATAGTTTCAGGTGCACAGCAAAGGGACTCAACTGTACGTATACATGTATTCGTTCTCCCCCAGACTCCCCTCCCATCCAGCCTGCCACATAACATTGAGCAGAGCTCCCTGTAACACCATCTATTAATAGAGTTCTTTCTGGCCCTTTTAAGGTTGAGCAAAATTTCCAGAAAACTAATGCTAAATAAACTATGTGGGTAGCCCTCATCATCACTCCACCATCGTTTAGATCAGAATGATTCTTATATGTCTGGAAGCTTTGCTGGAAAGCTTTGTGAAGATTAGGATTGCCAGCGCTAAGGATTTGCCTGCTTGGGGAGGTTTTGCTTTTCCCTAGACCCCCAGTTCACCCCAGGGCACTGGAAGGCAATCGGCTATGGGGACTCATTTGTTGGAACCTGACAGTTTACATCCGCTGCTCTCCCTCTGACTGACGCTGCTACCCTCCAAAGGAGTTCTAACAGCTCCTTATATCACCCTTAACGCTGAGCACTGTCCTTATATTTGGCTCAAGGCTCCAGCAAACCAAAGCCAGGGACACTTCAGGCTACTTCTGCGGTCTCCTGTTCCAACCTCCTTTGAGACGAGGGCTAACAAAGTCTGTCCACCTGTTCAGATTGGAGACAGGAAAGAAAAATATGACAGCAAAACATAAATTAATACTCAACAATATTCTGCCACAATTAAATCAGAACAAGTTAGAAAATTTCAGCTTTTTAATATGCATTTTTTTTACCATGGTATTGGTGACCTTCCAGTGCACCACGAGGATGTCGCCCTTCTGCTGAGGAAAATTTCTCTGACTCAGTGCAGAATTGTATGATACCTGGTAACAAGGCGAAGGGGGATGTCTTAGCATAGAACTAGAATCTTACCAGCAATCAAGCTATCCCTATGCTATTAAAAAATCAGAACTTGGATCGATTAGTCCAAAGATCATGGAGGGGTAAATCGCATTGGCTGAAGCATGAGTTTTCTGGTTTTAATATTTCAGTGTTTCTTTGTCCCAATCTTTTTCATTTATTTTTTGCTGTTATTATATTGAAAAAATTGATACACTCTAAAATTGACTTTTTAGGGGGTACAATTCTATAAGTTTAAACGCTTACACATTAACGTATGAACAACTATTTGGATACAAAACAGTTCCATCGCCCCAAAACAGCCCTCAGGCTGCCCTTTTGTAGTCACACCCTCCCCTAACCACTAAATCCTGGCAACCACTGATGTGTTCTCCATCACCATAGCTTTGCTTTTTCTTGAATTCTAATCTAAATGGAATTACATAGTATGTAAATTTTTGAGACTGATTTCTTTTACTCAGCATAATGCCTTTGCGATTCGTCAGCGTGTTGTGTGTGTCAATAGTTCAGTCCTTTTTACTGTTGAGCAATTCTATCGCATGTATGTAGCACATTTGTTTATCCATTTACGCACTGAAGGATATTTGAATTGCTTCCAGTTTTTTGATGATTATATATAGAGCTACCATAAGGAATCAGGTACAAATATTTGTGTGAACATACATTTTCATAACTCTAGGATAAACATCTAGATGTGGGATTTCTGGGTCGTATGTTAAGTGTATATTTATCTTTATAAGTAACAGGAAAACTGTTTTCCCGAGTAGCTGCACCCTTTTATATTCCACCAGCAATATAAGTGCCATTTTCTTCTCCTCTTTGTCAGCACTAAATATTCTCAGTTTATTTTTTAGCCATCCTAATAGGAATATATGTTATCTTATGTGGTTTTAATTTGTAAATCTGGCTGCCTATAAGATTTTCTCTTTATCTTTGATTTCTAGAAGTTTTGATATGATAAGCCTAGGGGTGTGTGTGTGTGTGTGTGTGTGTGTGTGTGTGTGTGTGTGTATGTTTATTCTGCTGGATGTTTTCTGAGTTTTTTTTTTTTTTGTCTGTTATTAGTTTATGTCATTACTTTTAGAAAATTCTCAGCCACTATTTCTTCAAGTATTTCTTCTGCCTGTTCGTCCTGCTTTCTACTTGTGGAATTCAAATTTTACATACGTTAGACAGTTTGAAGTTGTCTCCTGGATACTCTTTTAAAGGCATTTTAAAAAGTCTGTTACTCTTTTAAAGGCATTTTAAATTTTTTAAAATTTAAAAATCTGTTTAAATTCTTCTGTATAGTTTCTAGCTTTCTGCTGAAATTACCTATCTGATCTTGCATGCTGTCTGCCTTTTCCATCTATAACACTTTGGTCATTGTTGTTTTAAATTCTCTGATTTCCAACATCTGTGTCATATATGAGTGTCTGTTTTTGCTGATCATTTTTTCTCTTCAGATTGGGTCTTTCCTTACAATCTTGTATGCCTTTTATTTTTCTTTTTTATGGAAAGCTGTACATGTTTTATAGGATAGACGACAGCAGTATTGTTCTTTATTCATGGAGATGAATACATCCTTTTTTCTATGCCTTTAGTGAGTGTTTGTGTTAATTTAGTCAGTTATTGGGCTGAATTTGAAGTTTCCTTTGTGCTGGCTTACCTTAGCGTATCACAGCCTTCAAATTTCTCTAGTGATACCTTGTTTTTAAGGTGTAGGCTATTCTGCCGGAGGATTTTTCTTGGGGTCTACTCTCCAGAGAGAATCTGTCACTTCTACTTCTTCCACCCATATTCTACCATTATTTTCTCAATGTTTTCACTGTGCTATAGGGAAAGAGTGAGGGATGGGGGCTGTTTTCTGCTGTTTCGATTTAGCCTCTGTTTTAGACAGGCACTGGGAGGCTGGTTCTCAGGAGCGTGGCCCTCACAGGTGCTCCTGTCCTTCTCCCAGCAGTAGCGCTGGTGCCAGCGTGTGATCTTGCTGTTCTCCCAAGGGTAGAGCATATTAAAAATCCGTTCCCTTCTCACAGCCGCAATAAGTTTCTACCAGTGACCTACGGTGTCAAATTTTGTGGCCCTTCCCTCTGCACATTAAAGCTTCTGTTCCATAGAGAAGATGGGAAAACTGGGTCTTGGTAGAGTTTCAGCAGTGGTTGTTTCCCCCAGTTCTCAGGATTCTCCCCAGCTTTCCCTGTAAGTGTCTGGGAGCATTTGTGGAGTAAAACCTGCAAGAGGTTATGAACTCCCCTTGATCTGTGGTTCTCAGAGACTTTACACTCTCCAACTAGCCCAGACTCAGCCTTTAGTAATTCTTTACAATTTAACTAAATCTCCTTATCAGCTGATTTGGTGCATGGCAGTGTTTGCCCCAGGCAAGAAATGCTTGGCTTTGCTTCTCCTTCCTCCCTGCAGGTGCCTGTCTCTCCCCAGATTTTAGGTTGGATGTTTGCCCTGTGCCCTCAGCTCTCTCATGCGTTCAGGAAAATTTTCAATTTGTTTTTTTTGTCCCAGTTTTTCTTCTTGTAAGTGACTGCAGTGTTCTTTCCAGCTTTCTACATTTTCAAAGTGAAACTGGAAATATCGATCGCTTTTTTAGAATTGTTCTAGTTCCAAGCCATGATTTTAGGGCAAGAAATGAGGAAGAGGGAATTCTGTCCCTCCTTGTTTCTCATCCTCCTTAACACAAGGGCATGTTTAGATCAGTTCCATCCAGTCCCACTTTTATTTTTTACATTTCCCTGTTTTCATGTTTATTTCCATGTATATTTTTGTTGGCAGGGTTAGTTAAATGTATGTGTGTGTATACATCCTCATCAGCCATTTTTTGAAAGTTGGAGTATAATTGATTTACAGTGTTGTATTAGTTTCAGATGTACAGCAAAGTGAATCAGTTATATACATACTCTTTTTCAGATTCTTTTCCCTTATAGGTTGTTACAAAGTACCGAGCGTAGTTTCCTGTGCTATACAGTAGGTCCTTGTTGGTTATCCATTTTATATATAGTAGTGTGTATAGGTTAATCCCAAGCTTCTAATTTGTCCCTTCCCCCTTTGCCCTTTGGTATTTTTCTTACGTCTTTATTGCGCTGGTAGTCAGGCACAACGCACTGCCTCTTTCATGAAGATCCTGGCTTACACCCTCCTCCCTGTTGGCACAAAAGTCCCTGCTGCACGGTTGTGAGAGGGAGAGGAGGTCTGGCTGTTGCTTCGGCACCACCAGGGGAGTGCAGATGACACTTTAGGCTCTTACAGATGGGAGGCAGCAGCCCTCAGTGGCTCTGTTGTTCGTGAGCTCCTCCCGCGTGTGCATGCTTTGTCATTCTGCGCAGTGCAAGTGCACGCACACACCCAAACACACCGGTCCCCTCACACATTGCAATTTCAGAGAGATCTTCTCATTTTCCCTGGGCCGAGCAGGGAGCAAAAATGAACCTGCTCAGCTTTTTTATTTTTTAAATAGAAAGCAGTCTTTATTGATTTCTTCTAACTACAAAAGTAATATAGAATGACTGCAGGAAAAAAAAAAAAAATTCAAGCCAAACAAGAACGTTGTAAAACTCTGTTCCTTTTTTCCTCCTCGACCCCTCATCAGAACACCACTGTTTGCATTTCTTCCAGTTTTTTTCTATTGATATGCAAAAGAATATGTATTTTAATTTTTAAAAATTCAGATGACGGGCTAATGTAATTGACTGGTAGTTTTGACGCAATGGATTAGTGGAGATGGCTCTCTTTTCTCTTGGCAGCTCAAGGCTTTGCTGTTATGATGGGTGAAGCAAGAAACTGGAAACCCAAAAGGAGCTGCAACAGCCTTCTTAAAGGGTGAGTGTGTGCAGGAAGGCCGGAGCTAAAGTAGTGAAATGGACATGAAAGTGACTTGGGGAAATTTGTGCCACTCTTACATTTAATGGCATGGATGCTTTTTTGGCAAACCCTCTCAGTAGAGGGTAGGATCCAGGGCCAGCCTGGAGTCAGCAGAGACACGCACAGTCACTGGAGAGCACCCCTTTGCTCTCCCCAGGTTCTTTCCTCACTGCCTTTGTCCCCTGCATCTCTGCACAGCTCTGGCTGTCACATCACACACGGAGAACTGCAGCTCTTTCCAGCTGCCTCATTGCTGAAAGGTCATTTTGCTTGTGTTTTCCTCTCAGTGGTCCTAGCTCCCCTGACAGTAGGAGTGCTGACCTCTGCTTTGATCTCTAAACACCAGGGGCTCCTCGGGGACGACTCTGGTCCTAGCAAATGTGTCTTTGTGTCATGTCTGTCTGGACAAGGAGGGTGCTTGTAGGACGGTCAAATGTCAGCGCTCTAAATCCAGCCATTCTGTCCTCACCTGGAAGTTACGGAGGAGCAGGCTCCTGATTCTGTGCTCATACAAAAACATTTCTTCATTATTTATAGCCTTACTATGTTTCAAAGGTGATGGGAATTCAAACTGATATATAATTTGAGAAATGATATAAGGAGAGATATGTCTTATATCCCATCTATGGTTTGGGTTTATAACACTAACGTTATACAGGGAATCAGCTTGACCAGAAATGCAGATCTTGGACAATGCCAGAGGGGATCCAAGGTCCCTGAAGAAGTAAAGGTATATCTGTCCTGGATTATTTGACTCACCTAAGAAGAGAAGAACGGTTTTAATGTTAACTAAGAGATATGCATTCTTTCCCATCATTAGTTGTTCTTATACTCTTTTCTATAGCAGACCTCTCTACTCAATAACTTTGATTCTTTAATGTGACTAATAATCACAGCGTTGATTCTATGTTAGGCAGCGCCTGGACCTCCAGCCTCCAATCTGGTGAGATTCACTCTGGGCTGAGAGCTCCCACCGACTTGACTGAAGAAGAAAAAAGTATCACCAAGGGCAATTAATCCTCCCATCACCTTGGGAGAAAGGGCTGCAGACCCCATGCGGATTTGCTTAGCATGCTACTGACTTTTTAAACAACTGACTGGACAAAGGGAAGCAACACCTTTCCTCTTCCAAAAGAGAATTGTGCTAAAAAAATGGGTTAGCCAGTCAAGGAGCACAGATTCAGGTCCAAAAGCACTTTTCTCCCCTAGCGTTTGATGGGAAGATAGGGCATAGTGAGTTTGGAGTAGACAAGATGTGTCCAGTCAAGCCTGGGACAGAATAAGTCAGACTTCATGGAAGGGGTCCAGGAATCATTCACTTATTTATAATTTACTGATCTGTTTAACAAATATTACGGAATGCCAGTTTCATCTCATGCTAGGTGTAGTGGCGGAGTGTTAGCCCCACCAAATAGGTCGTTAGTTTTTTTCATTTTTTTTCCTCCCCACACTGAGCGGCTTACGGGATCTCAGTTCCCCGATCAGGGATTGAACCCAGGCCACAGCAATGAAAGTGGAATCCTAACCACTGGGCCGCCAGGGAACTCCCCACCAGATATGTGTCCATGTCCTAACCCCCAGAGCCTCATATGGCAGAAGGTGTGGTTATGTTAAGGATCTTGGGTGGAGGAGTTTATTCTGGATTATCTGAGCGGGCCCTAAAAATAATCACACGTATCCTTGTGAGAGAGGAGAAGGCAATGTGTAGACAGAGGCAGAGATGGGAGCGACGCGGCTATAAGCCAAGGAATGTTGGGCGTCGCCAGAAACTAGGAGAGAAGCATGGGACAGGTTCTCCCCCAGAGTCTTGGGAAGGGGTACAGCCCTGCTGATTCTTTGTTTCAACGTGATCTTCACCCTCCCTCAAGGAGCTTGTGGTCTAGTGCAGGAACAGAGACAAACTCATGACATACAGTTAGAACGATGAGACCCCATGACCACACGGAAGCCATAGGTGACCTTGGTGAGCACACACAGGGATGGGTGAGACACAAGCCAGGGCAGGGAAGGGGCAAGCAAACTGTGTTAGTGGCAGTGAAGGACCATTTTTCTGGAATGCTTATCTGTTCTAATATGTTTTGCTGATATCAGTGCAACAAATTTCTTTTTAAAAAATGATGTTAATATTATTTTCTGATTATAAAAAGAATGCATATACATTGAGGAAAACTGGAAAAATATGGAAAGGCATAAAGAACAGAAACAAAATTTGCCCATAATCCTACCATCCAGAGGTAATTCTTGTGAACATTTCCAACTATTAATGCACACACACACAATATGCACTTTGGTCAAATGTTAATTTGGCACTGTTGTGACTGTCATCTCTCATTTCTGGGTGGATGGCTTAGACTGCTGGGTCTAAGGAATAGAAATTCTCCTAGTCTGGAGCAGGAACCAGGGGTTGAGTTTTAGGATGTATTAGGTGGGATTAGGTTAGGTTATGCTGTGGTAACAAAATAACCTGCAATCCCAAAGG
The DNA here is from genome assembly GCF_964270905.1 of Leucopleurus acutus. NCBI lineage: Eukaryota > Metazoa > Chordata > Mammalia > Artiodactyla > Delphinidae > Leucopleurus > Leucopleurus acutus. Next base: position 67,708,445 of record NC_139157.1, read on the forward strand.
TTTATTGCTTGCACACACGGCAAATCCATTGTGAACTGAAGTGGCTGTGGTGACTGCGGGGACTTGGCTGGCTGTTGTCACTTAGAGTGTCTGGCTGACTGCTGCCCTCCGGAAGGTTAGAATGCACGGACCACTGGAGCAGGTGGAGGGAAAGGAAGCCCACTTATTCTGCCCAGAAGTGAGACCCATCATCACATCATAACTGGAGATGTCTAGGAAGTTCAGAGGAGCACAGAGAAGAGTCGGTGTTACTAGAACAGAGCATTACTGACTTTGCTGCAGAGAGTGAAGTACGCGTGGACGGTACGGTAATCGGCAGGAAGGGCTATAAGGACCTGAGGCAGCCTGGGAGATAGTGGCTGGTGACTCTGTCAGGCCAACCACATAAGAACAGAATTTCACCTCCCTGAAGTCACCTGTCCTCCTGCAAATGTGAGTCTACGCAAAACTCTCTCAAATACCAGCACCGGGGGAATTTGGAACCTTTTTTTTTTTTTTTTTTAATTCAGACTTTAACCTGGTGAAACGGTTCCATTATTTTTTTCTTTTTTATTGAAGTATAGTCGATTTACATGTTTTGTTAATTACTGCTGTACAGCAAAGTGACTCAGTTATACATATATGTTCTTTATCATATTCTTTTCCAGTATGGTTTATCACAGGATACTGAATACAGTTCCCTGTGCTATACAGTAGGATCCTGCTGTGTATCCATTCTATATATACTAGTTTGCATCTGCTAATCCCAAACTCCCACTCCATCCCTTCCTCTTCACCCCCACCCCCTTGGCAACCACCAGTCTATTCTCTCTATCCCTGATTCTGTTTCTGTTTCATAGATAGGTTCCTTTGTGTCATATTTTAGAGTCCACGTATAAGTGATATCATATGGTATTTGTCTTTCTCTTTCTGACTTACTTCACTTAGTATGATAATCTCTACTTGCATCCATGTTGCTGCAAATGGCATTATTTTGTTCTTTTTTATGGCTGAGTAGTATTCCATTGTATATATGTACCACATCTTCTTTATCCATTCATCTGTCGATGGACATTTAGGTTGTTTCCATGTCTTGGCTATTGTGAATAGTGCTGCTATGGACATAGCGGTGCATTGTATCTTTTTGAATTATAGTTTTGTCTGGATATATGCTCAGGAGTGGGATTGCTGGATCATGCAGTAATCCTATTTTTAGTTTTCTGAGGAACCTCCATACTGTTTTCCACAGTGGCTGCACCAACGTACATTCCCATCAACAGTGCAAGAGTGTTCCCTTTTCTCAACACAGAGAGGGTCGCAATTTGATAGCAAAGGGTGCTGAAGACAAATCTTTTTTAAAGAAGTAGGAGGAGAGTAATTAGTAAAAGTCAACATCTCTTTTTGCCTTATATTTGGGTTTTGTTTTTCGCATGTTCTGGTGCACGCGTGTGAGTTTAATTTTAGTATAATCAATATTAAATTAAAAATCAGAAGCAGCAGGGTAAAAATAAGAAGGAAATCTGTAATTCTCCCATTGATCCCTGCCTTATATAGTACTTGAATTCCTTCTGCATGGAAACTTCTTTATTAGTAATGGTAAGGAATCCAAGCGTGGTGAATCTGAGTCTAATTTTAAGAATACATCGTTGGAATTTTCCCTTGTGGCAAAGAAGGCCCTGGTGTGTTCCAGACCTAAGAGTTTTAAGAACTGGAAGAAGATATCCTTGAATGCCTCATGTACCTGAGAGAAGAGCTTGGGCAACTGAGTGAGGCGACCTTAAATGTTTTCCAGAAGGGGATTAAATGGTTTTCAGAGTTTAGAGAAATTGCCACCTGCCCTTGCCCCCGGCAGAGGAATACAGAAAAGATTTGGGGTTAAGCGTCAGCATCGTCTCTAGGAGAGCTACCGCTGCAAAAGGAACTTTTATTCCACTTCTAATCAGAGCTCCATTTTGATTAGCCTGGGCTTCTGTGCCCGCCTTGAGAGCAGGTATGTGATTATACTGGAGATTTTGTGTTTCTCCAAGTACCCATGCAGGGTACTGTACATGAAAGAAACTTCTGGAATTCTCCAATTTCTAAAGGCTCCAGTTAAAAACTAGAGGATTCATATAATCTCATCTCTAATTGGGCCCCCATTCTTGGTTCTTTGGAAATGTGCCGTCCATGCCTTGGGCACTGTCATTAACATTTTACAGGTGAGGAAACTGAGGATAAGAGAGGTCAGGTAATTTCCTAAGGTCACTTAGCTGGTAAGGGATAGAGCTGCTATGGACACCCACGTGTGTCAAATTCCTAACTCATGCTCTGTGCCTGCCTGGTTGAAGCAAACTTTGCTTTAAATTTCTTCAAAAGCTAGATCAGAATGGGATCAAGGGAAAGTGGAGTTAGGCTAACAATGCAGTAGAAGATAATGCAGGATATCTTCAGAAAGGAGACAGATATGGGGGAAAAAAGAAAGGTTTGAGACATAAGGTCTTCGTACATTTGACAAAAATACATTTGAATAATATAGTCTCCGGAGTGTTTGTTGCCATTTCGATAAAATTATTTGTCTATAACTAAAATTTCTATTTCTCTTCCCCTGGGAGGCAGAGTTTCATGTTTACATCATCTTAAATTTATCTCTGGCAGTGTCTGCCTTAGCCTGTGTTCTTGGTATAACCTCAATGGACGTCAAGGTGTAAAGGACTTCCTGACAAGTACACACTTTTCTTCTGAGTTGCTGGTTCCAATTAATTGTGCTGTACAGGGGGTATCGTGATGGTGAGGTTGAGTTCAAGCACTCTAGTATCATCTCTGATTGGTAATTGAGTTTCTGGTTTCTCTTTAAGAGTATAGCTGACTGATATACATATATATATAATTATATATATATAAATTATATTTATATATATCTAAATAAATTATATTTTATATATATATTTATATATATAAATAAAAATATATAATTTTTTTTAATTGGAGTATAGTTGAGTTAAAATGTTCTGTGTTAGTTTCAGGTGTATACAAAGGGATTCAGTTATACACACATACATATTCTTTTTCATATTCTTTTCCATTATGATCTATTAGAGGATACTGAATATTGTCCCCTGTGCTATACAGTAGGACCTTGTTGCTTATCTGTTTTATATATAATAGTTTGTATCTGCTAATCCCAAACTCCTAATTTATCCCTCCCCCTCTCCGTGTCCCCTTCGGTAACCATAAGTTTGTTTTCTATGTTTGTGAGTTTGTTTCTGTCTCATAGATACGTCCATTTGTGTCATATTTTAGATTCCACGTATAAGCCATAACTTCTGGTATCTGGAGGACTGATATATTTACATTTATGGCACCCTGGCAGCATCTTAGCTTTTCTAGGACTCTCACAAGTTCACAGTGTGGGGGAGGGAGAAGGTGGTAAATTAACAGCTTGTTAGATTGGATGAGTCTGCTGCCATCTTGCCCAACACGTTATGGATTCCTGATTTCATATCAGAGTGCCATGGAGGTTGGTAAGAGCAGAGCCATGATGTGGTTTGGGATGTGTGATCTGACCCCAGATCTCGTCCGCTTTGGGAGGCAGTGGGAATAGTGAAGTGGGCGTCGGCTATATTCCTGTGCAGATAAACTTGAGCCTAGGCCAGCCAAGGGAAGTTAACCAGCATGACTGCCACAGTTAGCAGAGGGGCAGCAGGATCCACTCCATACCAGCTGCTAGTAATGAAACCTATGAATATGCACAGTCATTAGAAAAATCACTGGGCATTTGTGGAGAATCAGGAACTAGTCTAGAAGAAGATCTAGCTGGACAGTCAGAGTAATTGCTCCAGGGAAAGAGAATTAAGATATTAAAGGATTGAGAAGAAATCCAAGTAGCATCCTCACTGAGTGTTGAGAATAAATGACATCTCTGAAAAAAGAGCAGCTTATCATACGAAAGAACTATGAGCAAGAAGGATTCTCAGACACTGGAAACGTTTCAGAAATTAAAAATACAAAAACTCACTAAAATAATTTTATTTCTTTTTTGTGCCTTTGCCTGAATGGTTATATTTTCTGTAATGAAAATGTATTATTTTTTTGCGTTAGGACATTTCAGTAAAGGTTATTAAAAGATTTAAAGTCTTGGGCTTCCCTGGTGGCGCAGTGGTTGAGAGTCTGCCTGCCCATGCAGGGGACACGGGTTCGTGCCCTGGTCCGGGAAGATCCCACATGCCGTGGAGCGGCTGGGCCCGTGAGCCATGGCCGCTGAGCCTGTGCGTTCGGATCCTGTGCTCTGCAGCGGGAGAGGCCACAACAGTGAGAGGCCCGTGTACGGCAAAAAAAAAAAAAAAAGATTTAAAGTCTTGGGTTTCATTTCTTTTCCATTTTGTTTTTAAAAATTATCTTCATTTTACATATGGTTTTCAGATTGCTGTAATCTAGCTTTTGATGGAAAAACTCTTATCAACTAGCCAAAGCTATTTTGATTATCAATTTCATTTTTAGTCACAGTAAAACCCTGTAAGCTACAACTCAAAAATTGGCCTTATGCATCAGCATGCTAAAAATAAACACAGTGTATATCAGTGTCTTTTTCTGACTCCAAATTCACATGCTCTTTAAGTATCTTTAGCTGAGTTGTCTGGAAACAATTGTGTTCTGGCACTACATCCTGCAAACATCAAGAAATCTGCAGGGCCAGGAAATACTATGGGTATTCCACAATTCAATATATAGAGCGAAACAACACTCTTGATGTATTTGCTATTTTTGAAGGCAAAGGAAGGAATCTGATTCTGACCAAGAAACCACTGCCAAAAGAATTATGGTTTAAGTAGCAGGTGTATTTTTCACTTTAGGGAATAAGATAAACTAAAATAACAGAAAAGACTAAGGCTCCCATTTTATACAATTTCACTTACAACCTAAAAACAACCATTCTTAATATTTTTTCTTTGCCAACTTTAAAGCAAGTAGAACGGAATCAAAGATTTAAAAAACTGCAGGATAACGGGAAAAACAGTGAATCAAATACTCTGCTGGGAATTGCAGATAACACAAGAATGACAGATAGGGATGGGGGTGGCCAGGAAGTAGAACAGGAATCAATACTATGGCCTCACTATTATGATGGGGAATACTGGGTAAGGATAAAGAAAAGTATAAAAATTGGAAAACACACATTCTTTTCCCTCTCCATGCCATACTTGAAAGCACTGCTTTCATTTATTTAATGGAATATTAAGACCTTTGAGGGGGGAAGGGTGGAGGCCCTAAAAAGTCCAACGTAAACAAGTTTTAGAAACATAAGAACTTGAAAGTACATGAAATAATTTACCATCTCAAAACCTAAGTTGAATAAGGTGAGGACGTAAGAAAGCAAAATCAAACAAACAAAAAGCCAAAGAAAACATTAAAACATTGTATTTATTCGAAACGAAAAAAGGAGAAAGGCTAATTCATTGGCTATTTGCAAACACAGGGGAGCAACCAGAGCTTGACAGGGGAGGCTGTTTTCCCCACAGTGAGAGGCTACAGGATAAGGACGAAACTGCAGCAGGGAAGATCCCTGTGTAAAAATGTCACTTCCTTGTGTGAGGTTATGTTATTAGATACTGATGTGGTTATCAGAGGGAGACGGTGGAATTCTCTAGCATGGTGGGGGGCAGAAGAGGGGAGAAAAGGGGGCAAGGGGAAGAGAAAGCTAGGCAGAGAACTATGCAGATCTGGGATAGTTTCTTCTAAAAAACAAGTCCCTCAAACAAAGGACCCCGCTACTTTTCAGTAAAGAGTCCAGACACACAGGACTCACGTCTTAGGACACTGGCTCTTTGGGAGTGGTTTCGAGAAGGACGAAGATGGTTGTGTGTGTGTGTGCGTGTGCGTGTGTGTATGTGTGTGTGTGTATTATGGTCCTGTAAGTGCAGATCCGAGTGTCAAACTCCCACAGGAGCTGGGAGAGGCATTGGTAGGGGAGTGGGTGTAAAGAAAGGAATGTCTGTGATCAAGGTAAAGAGCAACGCTAGAAGCAAAGAGTGGGTGGAATGAGGCAAAGAGCAGGGATATTACGAGGGGCGGGTCATCCAGCCCAGCACACAGGTGTCTGGGGCTGCTGGCTCCATGCATCTTACCCTAATTCAATAAACTCGAAACCCTGTCAAGTAGACAAAGGCTGCCACATTTATCTTAGCACTCCCAGTACCGTGGACAATAACGGTAGAATAAATCTATGAATGAGTGAGTAAGAAGATGGAGCTTCTGCCTCTCATTACCTAGGGCAAGGATATTCAATAAAGGTGTAATGGGAAGTGCAAATACAAGACATGTATGCAATTTCAAATTTTCTAGTAGCCGCAATAAAAAAGGAAAGGGAAACAAGTGAAATTAACTTCAGCAATACATTTAATTTAACCAACATATTCAGAATACTATCACTTCAACATATAATCAATCTACAAGTTGCGTATTTTAATTTCTCTTTTGAAGAACTAAGTCTTTAAACTCCAGAGTGAATTTTACAATGACATCACCTTTCAATTCAGACTAGTCACATTTCAACTATTTCAGCAGCCACAGGTAGCTAGTGGCTATTGCGTGGGATGGTGCAGCCCTGTATTCTGCCTGTATTTATATTTTAATTTTTGTAACACGTTGGCTCAAAAGTAAAATTACGGGGACTTCCCAGGCAGTCCAGTGGTTAAGACTCCCCCTTCCAATGCAGGGGGTGCAGGTTCAATCCCGGTTGGGGGAGCTAAGGTCCCACATACCTCGTGCCCAAAAAGCCAAAACATAAAACAGAAGCACTTTTGTAACAAATTCAATAAAGACTTTAAAAAATGGTCCACATCAAAAAAAAATCTTTAATAGAAAAAAGGGAAAATTATGTTCTTTTTACAATAAGCTAGCTAACTCGTCCTCTCTTTAAATAAAATGACTGTCCCTATGTAACTATTTGAAAGTTCTTAATAATTGTTTTATACATAAAACAGTTTTCTGAATCATCAACTATTGCAGAATTTCAGTCTTACCAAAGTAAATATATATTTGTGCATCAACTGATTGAATTTCAAGGGAACAGTTTAGGGGCCAAAGAAGGTCTCATTACTGAGCCTGAAAGGGCTCGGCCCCTGCAGCATCCTCTCATGTAATCAGTCAGGTCTCCTACCAAGTCAGCTCCGATTTGCTAATACTATGTCCTAGCCTATAATAATAATGATGAGGATAATTGATTTATTAAGCTATATATTAAGCAAATAATCCTATATTCTCTGAACATTATTGCATCAACTCACAATAACAATGTAAGATAGGTACTATTACTCTCCAAAATGTGGAGACTATTATTTTTTTAAATTAATTTTTATTGGAGTACAGTTGATTTACAATGTTGTGTTAGTTTCTGCCGTACAGCAAAGTAAATCAGTTATACACGTACATATATCCACTCTCTTTTAGATTCTTTTCCCATCTAGTTCATTACAGAGTACTGAGTAGAGTTCCCTGTGCTATACAGCAGGTTCTTATTAGTTATCTATTTTATATGTAGTCGTGTGTATACGTCAATCCCAATCTCCTAATTTATCCCTCCCCGCTTTCCCCCCTGGTAACCATAAGTTGGTTTTCTACATCTGTGGCCCTATTTCTGTTTTGTAAATAAGTTCATTTGTACCCTTTTTTTAGCTACCACATATAAGCGACATCATACGATATTTGTCTTTCTCTGTGTGACTTACTTTACTCAGTATGACAATTTCTGTTTTAGAGTCGGCTCAGATTATACAGGTAGTAAGAAATCAATGAAGGATTCAAAGCTGGAGCTGACCTAGCACCAAGATCTGTGTGCCTGACTCGCACAGGCTCTGTCTGCCTCTCCCTCACACCTCCAAAATCTTTCCCAGTCAACCTCCTTCTCTGATCCTCTGTGAGCAGAATCATAGCCAGTGCCTGGTAGAATTGGCTAATTTTTCCATTTCTGTTAAGGAATAACTCCCTCAACACCTATAATCCTCTAGGTCTAATTGGGACACTCTGGTCCCCGATCTCACTGCCCTGCCTACAAAAAACCCCGCCTCCTAAGAATCCACCCATATTCCTCCGTGGTGACGCCTTCTGAGGAGCTGCGGGACAGTGTGAGACCCAGGCACAACCTCGGCCAGAAAATCAAAGCCCTTCAAATGCTTCATTTTTCTTTTCTCCTCTTCCTCTCTTACACGATGTGTCCAAAGCAGAAAACAGCCCACCCCAGAAAAAAACAAGGAGGACTTGGAAACTTATCATTCCTAGGGAGGTAATTATTGATGCATTTTGCTTCTGAGTTGTCCACAGATCTATGAACGTTGGGGAACTGTATTAGTTTCCTGAGGGTGCTGTAACAGAGTACCACAACCTGATGACTTAAAACAATAGAAAGTTCTTCTCTCGTAGATCTGGAGGCCAGAAGAATGAAATTGAGCTGTTGCAGGGCTACACTCCCTTTGAAGGCTCTACGGGAGCCTTGCCTCTTCCAGCTTCTGGTGGCTCCAGGCGTTCTGTGGCTTATGGCAGCAGCACCCCACCTCTGCCTCTTAACATCCTCATTAATGTCTCTGTCCTTTTCTCTTCTTAAGGACACGTGTCAAGGGATCCACTGGACACCTGTGGATCACCAAGTGATCAATGGATCACTCTAAAGCCAGGCTGACTTCATCTGTAGATCCTTAACTGATTACATCTGCAGAGACCCTATTTCACATTCTTAGGTGTTGGGTGGACATGAATTTGGGGGCGATACTGCTTGACCCACTCAGGGACATTTGTGCCATGCAGAGCCCTCTCAAGTGACTGCTAACAGGTGCCCCACGCCCGCAGCGTTTGATGAAGACACCATTTTCCCCTTGGGTCTTGGTACCAAGAAAGATAAAGGGAGGCAGAAAACTGCAAAGGGCAGGATGCTTCAAATTGAACGAATAAGCAGCCCTCATCCCCTCCTGACACCACTGTGTTTTTCACAAGAAGCACACTTTCCAACAGAGCTTTCTGACAAAATTTCACCAGCAAAAGTGAATTTAAAGGAAAATCAAATATCAATTCCATCTCTTTCTTGGAAAGACTTCAAATAGTATCCTCTGTTAAGTATATTTACCTGCTCTCAACTCCTCTAATACTTTGTTTCTCCATTTGCTTTACCTTTAAAGTCAATATCAATTTATTGAACGTGTACCACATTCGAAACATTAGTCCAAATAAACTAAAGAGGGAGGTTGACCAGAAAGATAATTGTTGGGGAAGGGCTGGCGGCGCGTAGGGGGAAGTTGGGGGAGAGGACATAAAATGACAGAAACGCTGTCCTCAATGGAATTTGCCATCTGGTGGAGAAAACGGGCATAGAAAGTGATTAAAGAAGACAGTGAAATAGGGAAGGCGCTGGGAGGGTTCGGTTAGCAAGCAGCCACCCGGTTCCTTATTGGAACTCGTATCACACGTATAGCATCTGCTTCTTCCAATAACATCTCTCAGGGGCAGCCGCTGGGAGAGGCACTTCTGGGTCTGGCAGCAGGAGAATCCTCGTAAGGTCCTTCCCTATTTCTACTTTATCGTTTGATCCCTTGAGAAGCAGTTTTAGCCTTTCTCTTATCAGTAGTTCTTCAAAGGAAAGCCTATTAGAATCAGTGTGGGTGGAGGGCCCTCTGGGCACACACAGTTGAGAAGCAGCTCCAGGCGTCACCCCCCATTCACTGAGAATATATGTGAGTAGATGGGGGCAAGGACTTTCTGAGTTGTTGTCTTTGCTACCTCGGGGCATATACACAAGGCATTGTCACGGAAGGCGGTTGAAGAATGTTCCTTGAGGGAATGAACCAATGGATAAATAGTATCATGTGATGCCAACTATACAGCAATTGCTGGATGATTCTCCCTTAGCTGCTGTGGTTGGCCAGCTCTGAAACTGCCACGGGTTCCTGTCTCTCACCTGACATGCCCTTGTGTAACGCCCTCCCCTTGAATGTGAGCTAGGCTCACTGCTGGTCTCTAATGAACAGAAGCTGGCAGAAGCAATGGGGTGTCACTTCTGAGAGCTGGTTACAAAAAGACTGTGGCTGCTATTTCGGGCACATTCTCTCTCTCTTTTTCTGCCTATGCACCCTCATCTCTCTCTCAGAGCTCTCACTCTGGAAAAAGCCAGTGGCTTTGTTGAGTGGCGCTATGGAGAAACCCATGGGGCAAGGGATGGGTGTCTCTGGCCAGCAGACCTGGGGCTGTCAGTCCAGCAATGCTGGAGGAACCGATTTCTGCCGACAGTCACAGGAGTGAGCTTGGAAGTGGATCCTCCCCACGTTGAGCCCTGGGGTGACGGCAGCTCTGGCCAAGAGCTTGACTGAAGCCCGTGAGAGACCCTGAGTCAGAGGCCCCCAGCTGAGCCTGGATTCCTGACCCACAGAAACTGAGAGATAATAAATGTTCTGAAGCTGCTAAGTTTTAGGGTAACTTGTTATGCAGTAACAGGTGATTAACACAGTTGCTCACAATCCACATGCCTCCCATGAGACGCAGAATTCCTGAGCGGGTAGAGAACCTTGGAGGCCATCCAGCTCCTTCCTTGCATAGATGTACGATGAACAGATACAGGCTCAGAGAAGGGGGGTTGACCTGACCAGGCTGTACGGCAAAATCAAGGTGTCTGGTCCTGGATCCTAAGGACAGCCAGTGCTCTGTGCACTACTTGGTAGCTGCCTCAGCTGAGAAATTGGTCTTGCACCAAATGCACCATGAGAGAACTGTCATCTCAACGATTCCAGTTCTATACCAGTCGCAGTTCGTCTACATTTTGAGAACACTGCATCACAGTAATTCTGAAAAAAGGAAAGATATTTAATATATATTCAATATATATTGTTATAAAATGTAACAATTATATATCGCATAGCATACCAATTATATATTACATAATGTATGATGAAGATATGCATTGTAATAATAATAAGTTATACTTTTATAACCCCTTACATTTAAAAATCTTTCACATATGCCATCTTTGACATAATCACATGGGACGAATAATTATTTATATTTTACAGTTGAGAAAACTGAGGCACAGCACGTTAAGTCATTTGCCAGTGTTCACAACCAGGTTCTGAACCCAGGTCTCAGATCCCAGGCTCCGGGGGCCACTGCTCAACTGTCACGACCTTTTAGGACCCTCCTCAAAGGTCTGGTGCAGCCCCCAGGCCAAAGCCCTTGACACATCAGCTGTGCTTTTTGGCCAGGCAGCTCTCCCACCTCCATCCTAGTGTCATCTCCAACATCCCCATAAGATTATGCTTTGTGAAATAAAGAATAGTTTTAAAATTTGTGTGTGTGTGTCCCAGATCTCAATGACAAATAACAACAATCAGTAATAATAGCCAAGGGAGTTAAAAAAAAAAAGGCAAACATTTTCGCAGAATAGCATTCCCACTGTGGCTTCCACCCAGGCTTTTAAAAGTCAGAGTCTGTTTTCTCAGAATCAGCAGGAAGCCTCCCTGTCTCTTGTACTCTTTGCTGAAATCCTTTTAAACAGCGGAAGCACCACGTGGAGGCTTGCAAAGCTCGCATTTGAGACGCATTTGACTTAGTGTCCTTTGCACAACTCAGTCCTAGGGTGTGACAACAGATTTCCGCATGAGGGCTATCCATCCTCCGAACCCCCCGAGGAAACCCTTTCATAGCCACAGACTTCACGAGGCTATCAGGCTCCTCCAGTCCTCGGTCAGGGCTGCGCTGTGTGTGTGTGGCGTGCTCGGGAAATTGCAGCTCCCAGAAGATACAGCACACCACAGGCCACTTGGCAGAATTAGCAATGACCTCTAACCTTACAACAAACTGAAAAACAAACAAATCACCTCAAGACATCTCCATAAAGGAGCCTGAGATTTATGTCAGCAATAAACCTCTGAATACAGTATCATCTCTTTCTTCTTGCTCTCTCCTCACTTCCCTCTCCTGTGACACACACACACACACACACACACACACACACACACACACACACTCGTCTGCACATGTGTGCGTGCACATTTACACACCTACATCCCCTGTTATTCCCACTCCCTGTTCACTTCAGATCGCTTTATTTAAAACCTCCTTATTTCACTTTTATTTCTAACTTGCACTTGCTGTGCCCCCAACCTGAATTTATTAACTGCTTCCTTTTTTTCCTCATAAAATTTTCTATAAGACATTTCAACATTTCAGCTAGTCCATCAATTCCATTTTTTTTTTTTCTTTGAGAACCCCTCCCAGAACCATTGGCGCTCCTGACCCACTCTGGACTTGCTGGCCTTTGACTTCTTGCACAGCTGGAACACCATCTTGGGAATTTCATTCACCACTTTCCTGTTGAATTCTCATATTTTCTGAATTCTATGTCCTCCACTATCTTGATAGTTTTCCTTATTTCTACGGGGAACATCTTGCGGTTACTTTTTAAGAAAGGGTGCACAGGAAATCAGCTTTTGAGACCCCACCCCTCTGACAATATCCTCCTTTTTTTTTTTAATTTTTAATTTTTTTGCAGTACGCGGGCCTCTCACTGTTGTGGCCTCTCCCGTTGCGGAGCACTGGCTCCGGACGCGCAGGCTCAGCAGCCATGGCTCACGGGCCCAGCCGCTCCGCGGCATGTGGGATCTTCCCAGACCGGGGCACGAACCCGCGTCCCCTGCATCAGCAGACGGACTCTCAACCATTGTGCTACCAGGGAAGCCCCAATATCCTCCTTTTATTCTGACCCTTGATTGACAGTCTGTCTGGGTATATACATTTCAAGGTTCTAAATAATTTTCCTTCAGAACTTTTAGGCTATTGCTCTGTTGTTTTCTGGTGTCCAGTGTAGCTATTGGAAAATCCGATGCCATTCTGATCCATGTTCCTTTGTATGTGGCGTTGTTTTTCTCTCTGAAAGCTTTTTAAAAAATTATTATTAATTTTCTTTTTATCTCTGGTATTCTGGAATTTTCCAATAATATGTTATATGAGTTATCTTAATATGTTAACACGAGTTAATATGAGTCTGTTTGCAATTTACTGAGCAGCCCTTTCCAAAAAGGTATTCATACAATTTTCTTACATTATTGTTTTTATAATTTTTTCTCTTATTTTGTCTGTTTTCTCTTTTCAGAACTCAATGTATTTCCTAGGTTGAAACAATTAGTATATTTTTCTCTTATTTTTTCCACCTCTTTGTCTTTATGCTTAGTTTTCTGGGAGATTGCATTGATTCTATCTAATTTTTAATTTTCAAGAACACTCTCTGATTCTTAACTATTCCTTTTTGAAATCTTTCTATTTTTATTTTATTAATGCAACATATTCACTTATCTCTCTAAGGGTATTTACTTTTTAAGGGGAAAATTTCCTCTGTTTTCTGCACTCTCTTCTCCTTCCTCTGGGTTCCTCTTTACTCTTTGTTTTCATCTGTCCCTAAAATGGCATTTACTCTTGGCTGTCCATTTCTAAGGGGGAAATAAAAAGAAGCAAAACAGAGTTTCTTGGAATCTCTGTACGCACAGGTGAGATGTGTCAGTGGGGAGCAGTGAAGTGGTCATTTGAGTTTGAAATAACACCTAGAAGTCATTCTCTGGAGTTTTGTTCTCTGAGGGCTTCAGTTTCTGGAAGAAGAGCCCTCCAGTTTCCTGCCTGTGTGCCCTGTGCCCAGCTGTCAAGGTCATGGGAGCGAGCAGAGTTAAGGACCACCCACCATTCAGTATTCTCCCCTTCATCTAATTCCTTCATTTCTGTCCTCCACTAAGTCTGGGATCTGGTTCAGTACTTCTTCCTTGAGTTCTCAATCAATTAAAATTCCCTTCTCCTGCTTGGGGCAGAAGGTGGGGTGGAGAGATGTTTCCTAATTTCCCGACAAAATCACGTGGGATAGAGAGCCTTGGAGCATAGCTGCTCCATACACAATCCATTTTTTTAACCCTATGCCTCACCTTCGCTGCGCCATATCTCACTGAGAGCCTGAGAATCTCAGAGATTCTCTGGATAAAGTGGATTCTCATCCCTAAGGCTCGTTTGGTTAGGGCTTCCTCTCATAAATCAGTTACTGCAGCTCTATCTGCCTCTGTCCCCCCAGGATGTGTTGAAATTGCTTGTCTCCTGATATTTAATCCTCTGGTCTCTTTATCCTTGTGGATAAATATATTTTTTTTTATGCTTTTATCTTCATTTTATCAGGGTCGTGAGTGTGAGAGGAGGCATATGTGTCTGTTCAACCTGCTGAGTTTAACCTGAAGTCTTCAATGGGCTTATTGAATGCTGATAATAAAACCAATAAAGAAGCCTAGCATGTTCCCTGGGAAGTTAGGAGTCCGAGCAAGCTAGACATATGGCATCAGATGCCACATCACACTTACAATCTAGTGGGTGAATGGAGTATCATAGGGTTTAACCCAGTAATACCACTTGGGAGGCCCAGGCTTAAGAAGACAACTCACAAAACTTAAAGAAAAACTCCTTCTGTTTAAAAGTGTTTATAGCTGTATGACCTATATTAGAGCAGCTTAAAAATACTATAGCTTAGAACTGGAGCTATTCAAAATGCCCAGCGATGGGTAAGTAGTGGACTATGGTGTGTTAATGAAAAAGAAGAGGTTTGGGAGGGATTGACTGGAAGGGGTTGCACGACAGCTTTCTGGAGTGATGGAGCTGTTCTGTATCTTGTTTGCAGAGGTGGTTCCCTGACAAAGTCCATAAGCTAAAACTCATCTAACAGTACATTCACAATGTGCACAATTGATTGGATATAAAGTGCGCCTCAGTAAAGTTGATTTCATAATTACGCCTGTTATGGATACCCATTACCTTTAAGATGAAGTACAGACTGCTCGTCAAGATGCTCTACAGACTGTCCTCTAATAGCTCACCCGCTTGTTCTCCTGAACTCCTGTTAAATATCCCTCCTGTCGGAGGAACGGTCCATTTTCTCCCAATATTCTATGCTTCCCTCTCCTCTGTGCGTTGACCCATGCCCCTGTTTTAAAATGCTTCTTTTAAAATGATTCAAATCTTCTCCGCTCCAGAAGGAAGCCTTTTCCAACCACTGAGCACAGAAAGGCTATTGTTTCTTTTACTCTCCTCTTTTATTTTTTGTCTTTACCAGTTATTTGGCACTTCAGAATGTACTGCTTTGAAAGGACATATATACACACTACCAAATGTAAAATAGATGGCTAGTGGGAAGCAGCTGCGTAGCACAGGGAGATCAGCTCGGTGCTTTGTGTCCACCTAGAGGCGTGGGATAGGGAGGGTGGGAGGGAGACGCAAGAGGGAGGGGATATGGGGATATATGTATATGTATAGCTGATTCACTTTGTTATACAGCAGAAACTAACACACCATTGTAAAGCAATTATACTCCAATAAAGATGTTTAAAAAAATGTACTGCTTTGAGATATCTCTTTTATTGTCTTGCACTATTTTAACTTCTGTGTTGATATTTCCCTTTTCATGTGTGCATGTCCTGTTGTCCTGAAAAAGATGAATTTTCTAGAGAGCTCCAAGTATGTGGTTTACAACTTTACATCTTTCCTAGTGTCTAGCATAATGCTATACACAGAGTTGACAGTTAATAAATATTTGCTGAATGAAGCATAGGATAATAAATCATGTAGACATTTTAAAGAGAAGAAACTGGGGATTTTGAAGCAGGAGAGAGAAGGATTTGCTTTACCAGTAAGAATTGGTAGGACAGAATCATCCAAAGAATACATTGAATTAACTGGAGGTGCAAGTCATTTATAACCTATGTTTTGTAAAGGATATATGTTATAATGAGATCAGCATAATTTGTAAAACGAATCCACAGAACCTATGGGACTGCTAAAAACAGTCTATAATTAGGGTTGACAATTTTAAACGCCAGTGTTTTCTGAATTTATTCCCGTGGATTTATTGCTAGAAATCCTGACATGGTCCCAGGAGGCAATATCTTGAGCTATAGATGGCATTCTTCTTGTCATCTTCTCTCCTTGCCTCGGTGTCATCAGGATAACAAGCACTTCTGCAACTCCAGGGAGAATGTATACGCAGCAAACAGTAGGGATGAATTCAGCCGTAACATATGCTACACATTTATTATGCACAGCTTGTTAGATCCTGATTTCTGATCTGCCATTTCCCCCCAAGGAATATAGACTTCCAGTGTGGCAAAAATAATATGGCTGTTTTAAAGGGCAGCCTATTTATATAAAATGGGTCCCCCTGAACTCATCCATAAGTCACCTATGACTTTTCTTTCACTTACTCACTGGATGAGTGTATTTATGATAAGTAAGTCTTTATGGCATAGAATTTATTTTATCACAGAGAGAGAGAGTACCTGTGCAGAAATTGCATGGCCTCACCACACCCCCGCCACCATTTGCGGTAATGAGGGCTGTCCTCACCGATTTGCTTTGCTGCCTGACAGACAAGATGACTGTTTGTTTTATCACTGTTGCCCACGCCTATCAACCTACCCTCCAATATGATGACTACCACAGCAAGATATATATATATATGTAAATATACATATAATATATATTTACATATATATGTAGCAGATCTCCTCAGAGACGATAATTATTCATCTTTCAGAAACCACAAGTTCTATAATGGATGAGTGCTGCAGACAAGAAACCAGTTTATAGGTTTATCTCGTAAACGAGAGAGTAATTTGTCTTTATTGGAGGAATAGGCCACTACCATTTAATGGATGAGTTGTAAGTATCAAGAAAGATTGGGTAAATGTATTTGTGACTCAGGCACATAAATGCTGTTCTGATATTGCTGCGTAGAAAACAAACGCTAATGTATTCAGTCCATCAGACCATACCATGATTTGGAAAATCCAGAGGCCTGTCATGAAGCCTCAGCCTGCTGTCTTGAGTTACGAATGACCCTTAAATTCATATCACTATGGCTGCTATTGGAAACACCTGATTTCACAATATTTTTAAGCCCAGGAGTCGATCAAGACACTCAAGCTGTTACTGCCATCAGAGATGAGGGCTTAAAATACCCACTGGGGCATGTCTCTTGGTTTCCCACTGAATCTCAAGTTGAACATGCAATCCATTTCGCCCTCTCATGTTTAGGTATCATGGAAGCTAGCAGTGCATTTTTCACCATTTGCTTTGCAGTCTCCTGTTGATTTTCACTAATAGAGCTTGTTTACCCACTGAAGCATTTGAATGTTATTTTTGCCAAGTAATAAAATGGTTCTGCTCAACTGTGCTCTGATTTGCCTTAGTCAAGGCTCTTTAGAATCGAGAGAAAACAAACCGACCCAAGCGAGCTCTTATGGAGAAACGTCAGGTCATTTCATGGCTATGTATGGATTCAGGGGCTGACATGAAGAGCCAATACTCCCCAGTATCTCAGGAACATATAATCTCTCTTATATCTGGCTCTCTCTGCTTTCCTCTCATCTGTCTCCTCTTCTCTTTTGGTCAGCTGCTTCTCTTATTCATCTTGCCCATGACCCAATAAGACCACAGCTCCAAATCTATATCATGACCTCTGCCTCACTATGGTCTCTACTGCGAAGTTCAAACTCTTTTCCTGAGAATCTGGTTGGTCTACCTTCTTCATGGGGCTGCTATCTTTGGGATGCAGTTTCCAAGGCCCATGGATAGAGTGGGTTCTCTAGAAGGGGCCCTAAGAAGCATAGGCCACGAAACCCAACAAATCCTACTAAGATTCCCATCGTGCTCTGACTTCACTCTATTGCCTTGTAATTACTTCTTCAAGCTGCTTTGGAAATAGGAGCAATTATATCACATATCTGTAATTTTTTTTTTTTTTTTTTTTTTTTTTTTTTTTGTGGTACGTGGGCCTCTCACTGTTGTGGCCTCTCCCATTGCGGAGCACAGGCTCCGGACGCGCAGGCTCAGTGGCCATGGCTCACGGGCCCAGCCTCTCCGCAGCATGTGGGATCTTCCCGGACCGGGGCACGAACCCGTGTCCCCTGCATCGGCAGGCGGACTCTCAACCACTGCGCCACCAGGGAAGCCCCATGTCTGTACTTGAATAAACACGGAACTGCCATTGAGTTACGGCTTTCCAATTCTGCAGAAACTATACAATTGAAGCAGTTTCTGGAAGTTTCTAGGTCAGGGGCTGTCAATCTGTATGTTCTCTACCTGAGTTCTCTTTCTTGGCCGCATTTGGGGGCCAAATATTTTAACCATTAATGACAGTGCAGTATAGTTAGGAGGGCAGGGCTTGGACCTGGCAAATCTACCACAAACTGGGACCCTAGCTCCCCTAATGCAAATTTTGTTAAGGTCTCTTGTTCAGGAGATAGGTGACTGGGATTGCTTCTACTGCTTTCAGCAAATATATACAAAGTAAAATGAAGTCTGTGGGTCTGGATGGGAGGATATAAGTCAAATGCCAAGACCAGACACCGGTCCCTTGATAGCCTGGTAAGAGATAGGTAAAGAAGGGTCACTGTGCTGTGGCAAACTCAGAAAGGGATTCAGTCCCCAATGAACTTGCTTCTGTCATGCTACACTGTAGCTCATGTAAAAATCTGTCTTCCTGAAAGAGCTTCAGATGTTGAGGGCATAAATGGTAGACCAGTTGTCTGTGGATTCCAGGAGCCATCATAGTACCTGGCACATAGTAGGTACTCAGTGACGTTTGCTCATCAAATGAACGGGTGGACTGTGTAAGCTACCTTCTTTGCTGACATCAGCATGGGCATCCTTAAAAGGCTGCTTTTCTTTTTGTACCTTCCTGTGTGTGTAAGAATATTGAGCTGATTAATCATCCTAATTAAAATTTAAATGTATTTTCTAATCTTAGGCAATTTCAGGAAGTGTTTTTTTCAGTGTCAGCCTTCAAAAGAACTGCTTTCATTTTACATTTTCTAGTGATAGCACTTTATTGTGAGTTAAAGAAATATGTCTTGCTAAGTGTTTAGACCCATAGCATTTAGAAACGGTTCCCTGCCATGTTCACCTACTTAAACCTGTCCTCACCATTTACCCCCATAAGTCATTTTCTCATTTTTTTTGCTCCTTATGATCAAAGGCACCTGTCTTCACAGCGGGGTCTATAGTCAAGCACTGACCTTCTGCAGCCCCTGTGTAGGCCCTGCCTCCTAGTCCCCAAATGCTGTATTTCACATATCTTTGCCTTTAAAAAACTTATTGCCTTTTTTTTTTTTTTTTTTGCGGTACGCGGGCCTCTCACTGTTGTGGCCTCTCCCGTTGCGGAGCACAGGCTCCGGACGCGCAGGCTCAGCGGCCATGGCTCATGGGCCCAGCCACCCCGTGGCATGTGGTATCTTCCTGGACCGGGGCACGAACCCGTGTCCCCTGAATCGGCGGGCGGACTCTCCACCGCTGCACCACCAGGGAAGCCCTATTGCCATTTTTAAAACAAAATAAAACATGTTTATTATAGATATTTTAGGGGAAAAAAGATAAGCAGAAATAAAATAACTATTGAGCCATAGTTCCCATCAACCCCAAATCACTTTTTTTTCCAGCCTGTTTTCTATGCCCATAGGATTCTTATTTTAAATAAACACAAGATAACATTTCTTTACATGTATCCCCAAATACCAATAGCTCTATTCCACAGCCCCATAGCAGTAAACCTGCTGAGTTTGGTGAGTGGTATTCCCTCTAAGTATGCAAGCCGTCTGTGACCGCTGGATATGTGATTCACCTTAATTTTATGATTTAAGTCACATTTTGTCACATTAAAATATTATGGCACTTTTTGACCTGTTTGGTTTATTTTCTGCATTCAGTTAGCATGAGCTGAGAAGTTAATTGACAGCCTTCTGATTCCCTGAGTATGGGCAATAATAAAAATGTTAGAAAAGGAGGAGCATCTTCTGTTTCCAGCAGTGCAGGCAGATTAGATGCACCGAACAGCCCTCTTGATGGAAACAAGTTAAATATTAAATAGTTTTAAAAATCTTATAAATTCATTGTTAAGCTGGCATGAAAGTAAGGGCTTCTCAGAGGTGAGAACTGAAGTAGATGTAAAACCGTGGGTGGATGGAAGCACCCAGGCTGGCTTCTCTACTTGTGTTTTGGCAGAGGCATGGATGCAGGGAACAGACTGAAGCTGGGGAAGCCTTCAGAGGTGATGTCAAATAAGCCAGGACTTTGAAAGGCTACTCTCTCAAGACAGTGGAAAATGAGAAATGAAGTCCGCCATGTAGAAGGGGTATGAGGGTGGATTTGCCTGCCTCGAATTTGGTGCTGGGAATAAGAAAAACAATGTTTACTATCTCCCCTGACAATTCATAACCACAAACCAGCCCATGTTTTGTTTTTTTTTTTTTTTTTTTTTTTTTGCTACACCACGTGGCTTGCAGAATCTTAGTTACTTGACCAGGGATCAAACTCGTGCCCCCTGCAGTGGAAGCATGGAGCCCTAACCACTAGACCACCAGGGAATTCCCCCACATTTAGGTTTTGAAGGCAAGAAAGAATTAGGGAGGGAGGAGAACAGAAGATTGAGATACAAATGGAAAAAGAATAAGATTGTGAAAGTGAATTAAAATACAGGTAGACATTGTAGAATTTTCCTCAGCTAACATCTTTCCAATAGAATACCTCTTGATTTTTAATAACCAAATACCATAGAATTTACATACCTTTGAATACATTCTTTATCAGCCGGTGGTTATACAGGAGCGATGTCTAATTACATTCCAAATTAATCTATTTTTAACAAAATGATGTGCTGGGATGGTATCACGTTACATTCCAAATACAATGGATAAATCATCAGGATCACATGAAGAGTTTTGGAAAAGCATGCAGAGTTCCAACAATGGGGATGCTGGTTCTGAGCGAAACATCACAACCTACACTCAGTGGAAACCACCCTTTGCCCTGGTGTGCTGGTCCGGAACACAACTTCAAAGTGCCTGTCAAGTTTAGCTCGCATTTTGGAGTAGTGATGAATGAGTTACTCTCTCTCTCTCTCTCTCTCTCTTAGAAAGCATTGAAGAAAAGTGTGGAGGATAGAGAAAACTAATGTAAATAATAGGAGTTTGAACCAAGCTCCGTTTTACAAATTTTTTCATTGTTATATGTTAGTCATCTCCTTTGAAAATTTCTGACAGCTTTCTTATTCAGAAGGTTCTTCAGCAGTTCCAAATGACAGAGGATTTCTATCAGCTTCTGAGCTGGAAAGTTTGCTTGAAATGACCAGTTTTCAACCCACTCATGCATATCAGCCCTTTCTACAAAGAGGGACCATTCCTCCTGTGGTCCTGCACCCTTCTCAGTTTTCTTCAAAGTATCAAGTTTTCTCCTCACTCGGTGAATTACAGTTTATTGCAGGTAATTACCTTGCTTTTATAGGAAAATTTTCACTGCATTTTTTTCTAACAAATTTATTTATTGCAGTTATTTGCTTTGCCATATTGGAAACATAATGTTCGTGGTACGCATGTAGAGTTTCATGTTTGGTAATCATAAAACAATGCTTTAAGCATTTCACAACCAGATATGATAGTTTGTTTTTTGTATTTAAGCATTTTACTTAAGAAAATTAGTTGGGAGCTAGGGTTAACATGTAATGCATTATACATTTTTCTCATTTAAACTACCAGGAAATAGACTCTCAGTGTTTTCATGCAAAATATCTGATGTTTTACGAATGTATTTTTGACATTAGAAGGTGTGATGGTTAATTTTATGTGTCCACTTGATGGGGTCACAGTTCAGATGTTTGGCTAAACATTATTTCCAGGTGTGTCAGTGAAAGTGTTTCTGGATGACCTTTGCATCTGAACTTGGAGACGGAGTAGAGCCCTCTCCTATGAAGGTGGCCACCATCAAACCTGTTGAAGGTCTGAATAGAACAGCATGGCTGAGAGAGTTAGAATTTGCCTTTCCTGCCTGACTGCTTGAGCTGGACATTGGTCTTCTGCCATTGGACTGAGACTTACTCCAGTTCTTAGGCCTTTGGCTTTGGACTGAATTACACCATCCACTTTCCTGCATCTCCAGCTTGTGGGGGGCAGATCATGGAACTTAGCTTCCATGATTGTGTGAGCCAATTCCTCACAATAAATATCTTAACATAGATAGATGATAGATAGACAGATCTTTTATATCTTTAATTGCAATAAATGTAAATGTATTAAACACTATAGGTAAAATATAAAGATGGCTAGGTTGGGTTTAAAAAAAATACAGCCGTATACTATTTACAATAGATCACACACTTCACAAAGACACATAAATATTTAGAACCAAAAGATAGCAAAAAGATATATTGACTAAATAATCAAAGGAAACCTGGGGCAGCTATCTTAATATTAGATAAAAGCAACTCAAGGAAATAAGAAATAAAGAGAGCCACAACATAACATTAAAAATTTTAATTCACCCTATAATTATAATGAATCTAAGACATGCACAAAATAACACAGTTTCAATATATGTAAATCAAAAGTTGACAGAACTACAGAGAACAATTGACAAATCTACTACAACAGTACTCTCTAAAATACTAATAGATCAGGTAGACAAAAAGTAGTAAGAATATAGGAGATATTAACTGAACAATTAAGTTTGATCTAACGGTCATTTAAAAAAACAGAACACTTAATGGTTTGAAAATACACATTCTACATACTAATGTGTAGCCCACATGAAGCATTTATAAAAACTGAATTCTTACAAGGACAAGAGGCAGCCCAACAATTTGTAATCACTCTCTGATCATCACGAAATTAATTTTGAAATAGGAAAGGCTAAAACTATAGGGGGAGAGTTGGTAAATGTTGGCTACATTAATATTAAGGATGACTGTTCACTGAAATATATCAGAGAGTGAAAAAGCAGGTCAAAAACTAGGAGGAGACGTATAACTCAAAGGATTATATAAAGAACTCCCAGAAATCAACAGGGAAAAAAGTAAGCAGCCCATACAAAAGTGAGAAAAAGTTACTAACAGAAGAGCATTTCAACTGTCCCTTAAACATATGAAAAGTTGCTCAAACTAAGTAATCAGGAAATGTGAATTAAAACCACAATGAGGTAGAATTTTACAGCCACTGGAAGGGAAAGGTGAAAATCTAAACGTTGGTCAATACCAATGCAGGGTGTAGCTCAAACAGGATCCCTCATCCACTGCTGGAGTGCAACAATATGCTATTTGGGAACACCTCTGTAGATGGGAACATTCTACAGAAGGGCAAGGGAATGAGCAATGCAAAATTCAGGATGGCAGTTATCCTTGAGGGGAAAGAGAAGGAAGGATGAGGGTTATCATTTATTAAACTACACAGGTATGATTTGTACATCCTTTTGTAGGGATGCTATGTTTTCCAATTAAGAAAAATATGAATGAAGTTAAAGGCTGGTATCAGCTAATACCAAAAGTCATTCTGATACTTGGTAGGTATTGTGTTATGGTTGACAGAAAGTCATTATGCTGTTAATTTGTCTCTCATCTTCTCTGTGCTTTTTCTACCGGCCTGAGCTTTAGTCAACTAAACCAACCCTGCACATTAAATTTCAAGACGTGTATTGCCTATTGATCACAAATATGAAACACCTTGTTTGCTGCAAAACTTTTCAAGACAGAAGAGCCATGAACCTAAGACTGTTTAAACAAACATTCCTAATGCTGAATAGTATGGTCTAATATTACTTAAATCTCTTAAACATTTTCTTTAGTCACACTGTGGTTTTTCAGAGATTTTAGTTTTATCTGGCATGATTTTTCCCATAAAATCATGCTGTTCATGTATTCTGGTGTGTCTGTGAACTTTCTAAATTATTATAAAGTATTAGTTTTAAATTTCTTTAAGATGATTTCAATCATTTTAGAAGCCTTAAGGAAAAGAAGATCAAACCATTTCTCTTCTTGTGATAGTTACCACACTTAGTAAACCACACTTATTAAGTGGTTTAATAGTTACCACACTTATTAAACAGTCAAGCCTAAGGTTTTATAAAGATTCTGTGGTAATTTATTAAGTCAACCACCCAAAGCTTCCTTTACTTGGTCCTATTGAATCACCTCAAATATCTGTCTATGCCTACAGACTTCTAGGACCATCTGTCTCTTATTTGAATTAAATCTATACTGTCTGACTTTATATATAGATTTTTGGGGTTGGCTGTATAGAAGCAGATGCTGAGAGCAGGCATCAGTGGCTACAGTTTTATTCTTGGATTTAACCCAGGGTCTCTGGAGGAAGGAAGGCATTTCTACCTTTTCCCTAATATCTTGAACTCTGTTTTCAATTTCCTTTTTTTCCTTCCTTTCTAAAATAATTCCCTCCCACTTCATAGCTCCCTCTATCTCTTCCCAGAGAGGAAAAAAAAAATGCCTACTCCCCAAATATTGACATATCACATTTCTTAAAAACCGAACAATAAAACTTCCTGTGACACCAATGAGCCATTCAACTCCAGTTCATTCCATCTCTCTTTGGTTCACTAGCAAACCCTCTGAATTACTGTAAACTTCATAGCACTCCCTTCTTCATCCCGGGGCACAGCCCACCTGGCCACCTGTCAGAACTCATCTCTTTCTTTCTCAAACTGGGCTTCCACCACACTGGTCTCCTTACTGCTACTCACTGTGAAGGGCGCCCCTGTTTCTGGCTTTAGCATTTGGTCCTCCTTCTGCCTCGATGCTCTTCCCCATATATTCATAGAGTTTCCTCCACGTCTCTGCTCAGGTGACCCTCTGGTCACTGTGTTAAGAAAAACCCAAATAACAAAATAGCGCCCCCTCCCACCCCAGCCTCTTTAGATTGGGTATTTTTCTTTCTAGTATTTCTCACTACGTGCCATATATTTATTGATTGTCTGCAAACACAATAAAAAAGAAAGACCTTGTGCCTTTTGTTCCCTCTTAGAATAGTGCATAGTTGGAGCTGAAGAAGTATCTGTGGATTGAATCAATTAATGAATGTCGCAAGTGCCCCGTCTAAGTTCAGTACTGATTCCCCTGTTTCTCTGAAGTCTTGCTCATCCCACTGTTGCACTTGCTTCCTTATGTTTTTGGCCACTCGGCTTGTGGGACCTCAGGTCCCAGACCAGGGATCTAACCCGGGCCATGGCAGTGAAAGCCCAGAATCCTAACCACTAAGCCACCAGAGATGTGTTGCTTCTTTTAACACATCGTTTCTTCCAACTTCTGTGATATTTGACTCTTTATTCAACCTCCCAAGGCTCTTCACCTATCTTCTCCAAGAATTTCTTTAAAATTACCGCTTCCTCCAAGGCTCAGTTCTGGGCCATAGGAACTTCTTTTTCAGTGTTCACATCCTCAGAGACTTCTTCTAGTCTTCTTTTTGTTATTGTAATTTAAAAAGACATAAAATTTACCATTTTAACCATTTTTAAGTGCACAGTTTAGTAGTATTCACAGCATGCCCCTTCTTGTGCAACAGAACTTTAGAACTCTTTCATCTTGCAAAACTGAAAGTCTATATTCACTGAATGACAACTGCCCTTTCCCCCTTCCCCCAGTCCCTGGCAACCACCACTGTACTTTCTATAAGCTTGACTACATTAGATACTTCATATAAGTAGAATCATGCAGTATTTGTCATCTGAGACTGGCTTATTTCACTTAGCATAATATCTTCAAGTTTTGTCCATGTTGTGGTATATGACAGGATTTCCTTCTTTTTTTTTTTATAGCACTGAATAGTATTCCATCATATGTGTCTCTCTCTGTGTGTGTGTGTGTGTGTGTGTGTGTGTGTGTATATATATATATATATATATATATATCACATTTCCTTTATCCATTCATCTGCCAATGGACAATTAAGTCACTTTCATCTCTTGGCTTGTGGATAATGCTGCAATGAACATGGGTGTGCAAATGTCTCTTCAAGATCTTGTTTTCAATTCTTTTGCATATATACCCAGCAGTGGGATTGCTAGATCACAGTAATTATTTTGTGGAATCTCCATACTGTTTTCCATGCAGCTGCACCATCGTCTATTCTTACCAGTAGTGCCCAAAAGATCTAGTTTCTACACATCCTTATCAAACACTTATTATCTGTCTTGTTTTGTTTTGTTTTAGATAGTGGCCATCTTAATGAGTGCGAGGTGATATCTCATTGTGGTTTTATTTGTTTTTCTTTTTTTGCATTTTTTTTTACATCTTTATTGGAGTATAATTGCTTTACAATGGTGTGTTAGTTTCTGCTTTATAACAAAGTGAATCAGTTATACATATACATATGTTCCCATATCTCTTCCCTCTTGCATCACCCTCCTCCCACCCTCCCTGTGCCCTATGTCACCCCTCCAGGCGGTCACAAAGCACTGAGCCGATATCCCTGTGCTATGCGGCTGCTTCCCACTAGCTATCTACCTTACGTTTGTTAGTGTATATATGTTAGTGTATATAGTGTATATATGTCCATGCCTCTCTCTCGCTTTGTCACAGCTTACCCTTCCCCCTCCCCATATCCTCAAGTCCATTCTCTAGTAGGTCTATAGGTCTTAGGTCTATAGGTCTATAGGTCTTTATTCCTGCTTTACCCCTAAGTTCTTCATGACATTTTTTTTCTTAAATTCCATATATATGTGTTAGCATACGGTATTTGTCTTTCTCTTTCTGACTTACTTCACTCTGTATGACAGACTCTAGGTCTATTCACCTCATTACAAATAGCTCAATTTCGTTTCTTTTTATGGCTGAGTAATATTCCATTGTATATATGTGCCACATCTTCTTTATCCATTCATCCAATGATGGACACTTAGGTGGTTTCCATCTCCGGGCTATTGTAAATAGAGCTGCAATGAACATTTTGGTACATGACTCTTTTTGAATTATGGTTTTCTCAGGGTATATGCCCAGTAGTGGGATTGCTGGGTCATATGGTAGTTCTATTTGTAGTTTTTTAAGGAACCTCCATACTGTTCTCCATAGTGGCTGTACCAATTCACATTCCCACCAGCAGTGCAAGACTGTTCCCTTTTCTGCACACCCTCCCCAGCATTTATTGTTTCTAGATTTTTTGATGATGGCCATTCTGACTGGTGTGAGATGATATCTCATTGTAGTTTTGATTTGCATTTCTCTAATGATTAATGATGTTGAGCATTCTTTCATGTGTTTGTTGGCAGTCTGTATATCTTCTTTGGAGAAATGTCTATTTAGGTCTTCTGCCCATTTTTGGACTGGATTGTTTGTTTTTTTGTTATTGAGCTGCATGAGCTGCTTATAAATTTTGGAGATTAATCCTTTTTCAGTTGCTTCATTTGCATATATTTTCTCCCATTCTGAGGGTTGTCTTTTGGTCTTGCTTATGGTTTCCTTTGCTGTGCAAAAGCTTTGAAGTTTCATTAGGTCCCATTTGTTTATTTTTGTTTTTATTTCCATTTCTCTAGGAGGTGGGTCAAAAAGGATCTTGCTGTGATTTATGTCATAGAGTGTTCTGCCTATGTTTTCCTCTAAGAGTTTGATATTTTCTGGCCCTACATTTAGGTGTTTAATCCATTTTAGCTTTTTTTTTTTTTTCAGTAGGGGGTCTCTCACTGTTGTGGCCTCTCCCATTGTGGAGCACAGGCTCTGGACGTGCAGGCTCAGCGGCCATGGCTCACGGGTCCAGCTGCTCCATGGCATCTGGGATCCTCCTGGACTGGGGCACGAACCCGCACTCCCTGCATCGGCAGGCAGAATCTCAACCACTGCTCCACCAGGGAAGCCCCGGTCTTTAATTCATTTTGAGCTTATTTTTTTGTATGGTGTTAGGGAGTGATCTAATCTCATACTTTTACATGTACCTGTCCAGTTTTCCCAGCACCACTTATTGAAGAGGCTGTCCTTTCCCCACTGTACATTCCTGCCTCCTTTATCAAAGATAAGGTGACCATATGTGCATGGGTTTATCTCTGGGCTTTCTATCCTGCTCCATTGATCTATCTTTCTGTTTTCATGCCAGTACCATACTCTCTTGATTACTGTAGCTTTGTAGTATACTCTGAAGTCAGGGAGCCTGATTCCTCCAGCTCTGTTTTTCATTCTCAAGATTGCTTTGGCTATTTGGGGTCTTCTGTGTTTCCATACAACTTGTGAAATGTTTTGTTCTAGTTCTGTGAAAAATACCAGTGGTAGTTTGATAGGGATTGCATTGAATCTATAGATTGCTTTTGGTAGTAGAGTCATTTTCACAATGTTGATTCTTCCAGTCCAAGAACATGGTATATCTCTCCATCTATTTGTATCATCTTTAATTTCTTTTTTCAGTGTCTTATAATTTTGTGCATACAGTTCTTTTGTCTCCTTTGGTAGGTTTATTCCTAGATACTTTATTCTTTTTGTTGCAATGGTAAATGGGAGTATTTTCTTGATTTCACTTTCAGATTTTTCATCATTAGTGTATAGGAATGCCAGAGATGTCTGTGCATTAATTTTGTATCCTGCTACTTTACCAAATTCATTGATAAGCTCTAGTAGTTTTCTGGTAGCATCTTCAGGATTCTCTATGTTTAATATCATGTCATCTGCAAACAGTGACAGCTTTACTTCTTCTTTTCCGATTTGGATTCCTTTTATTTCCTTTTCTTCTCTGATTGCTCTGGCTAAAACTTCCAAAACTATGTTGAATAAGAGTGGTGAGAGTGGGTAACTTTGTCTTGTTCCTGATCTTAGTGGAAATGCTTTCAATTTTTCACTATTGAGGACAATGTTGGCTGTGGGTTTGTCATATATGGCCTTTATTATGTTGAGGAAATTTCCCTCTATGCCTACTTTCTGCAGGGTTTTTATCATAAATGGGTGTTGAATTTTGTCAAAAGTTTTTTCTGCATCTATTGAGATGATCATATGGTTTTTCTCCTTCAATTTGTTAATATGGTGTATCACGTTGATTGATTTGCGTATATTGAAGAATCCTTGCATTCCTGGAATAAACCCCACTTGATCATGGTGTATTATCCTTTTAATGTGCTGTTGGATTCTGTTTGCTAGTATTTTGTTGAGGATTTTTGCATCTATGTTCATCAGTGACATTGGCCTGTAGTTTTCTTTCTTTGTGACATCCTTGTCTGGTTTTGGTATCAAGGTGATGGTGGCCTTGTAGAATGAGTTTGGGAGTGTTCCTCCCTCTGCTATATTTTGGAAGAGTTTGAGGGATAGATGTTAGCTCTTCTCTAAATGTATCATTTAAAGCTTGTGTTTCCTTATTTATTTTCATTTTGGATGATCTGTCCATTGGTGAAAGTAGGGTGTTAAAGTCCCCTTCTATGAATGTGTTACTGTCGATTTCCCCTTTTATGGCTGTTAGTATTTGCCTTATGTATTGAGGTGCTCCTATGTTGGGTGCATAAGTATTTACAATTGTTATATCTTCTTCTTGGATTGATCCCTTGATCATCATGTAGTGTCCTTCTTTGCCTCTTGTAATAGTCTTTATTTTAAAGTCTATTTTGTCTGATATGAGAATTGATACTCCAGCTTTCTTTTGGTTTCCATTTGCATGGAATATCTTTCTCCATTCCCTTACTTTCAGTCTGTATGTGTCTCTAGGTCTGAAGTGGGTCTCTTGTAGACAGCAAATATATGGGTCTTGTTTTTGTATCCATTCAGCCAATCTGTGTCTTTTGGTGGGAGCATTTAGTCCATTTACATTTAAGGTAATTATCGATATGTATGTTCCTATTCCCATTTTATTAATTGTTTTGGGTTTGTTATTGTAGGTCTTTTCCTTCTCTTGTGCTTCTTTCCTAGAGAAGTTCCTTTAGCAGTTGTTGTAAAGCTGGTTTGGTGGTGTTGAACTCTCTCAGCTTTTGCTTGTCTGTAAAGGTTTTAATTTCTCCATCAAATCTGAATGAGATCCTAGCTGGGTAGAATAATCTTGGTTGCAGGTTTTTCTCCTTCATCACTTTAAATATGTCCCCCCAGTCTTCTGGCTTGCAGAGTTTCTGCTGAAAGATCAGCTGTTAACCTTATGGGGATTCCCTTGTGTGTTATTTGTTGTTTTTCCCTTGCTGCTTTTAATATGTTTTCTTTGTATTTAATTTTTGACAGTTTGATTAATATGTGTCTTGGCATATTTCTCCTTGGATTTATCCTGTATGGGACTCTCTGTGCTTCCTGGACTTGATTAACTATTTCCTTTCCCACATTAGGGAAGTTTTCAACTATAATCTCTTCAAATATCTTCTCAGTCCCTTTCTTTTTCTCTTCTTCTTCTGGAACCTGTATAATTGGAATGTTGGTGCGTTTAATGTTGTCCCAGAGGTCTCTGAGACTGTCCTCAGTTCTTTTCATTCTTTTTTCTTTATTCTGCTCTGCAGTAGTTATTTCCACTATTTTATCTTGCAGGTGACTTACCCGTTCTGCCTCAGTTATTGTGCTATTGAGCCCATCTAGAGTATTTTTAATTTCATTGATTGTGTTGTTCATCGTTGTTTGTTTCATCTTTAGTTCTTCTAGGTCCTTGTTAAATGTTTCTTGCATTTTGTCTATTCTATTTCCAAGATTTTGGATCATCTTTACTATCATTATTCTGAATTCTTTTTCAGGTAGACTGCCTATTTCCTCTTCATTTGTTAGGTCTGGTGGGTTTTTATCTTGCTCTTTCATCTGCTGTGTGTTTCTCTGTATTCTCATTTTGCTTATCTTACTGTGTTTGGGGTCTCCTTTTTGCAGGCTGCAGGCTCGTAGTTCCCGTTGTTTTTGGTGTCTGTCCCCAGTGGCTAAGGTTGGTTCAGTGGGTTGTGTAGGCTTCCTGGTGGAGGCGACTAGTGCCTGTGTTCTGGTGGATGAGGTTGGATCTTGTCTTTCTGGTGGGCAGGTCCACGTGTGGTGTTGTGTTTTGGGGTGTCTGTGGACTTATTATGATTTTAGGCAGCCTCTCTGCTAATGGGTGGGGTTGTGTTCCTGTCTTGCTAGTTGTTTGGCATAGGATGTCCAGCACTGTAGCTTGCTGGTCGTTGAGTGAAGCTGGGTGCTGGTATTGAGATGGAGATCTCTGGGAGATTTTCACTGTTTGATATTATGTGGAGCTGGGAGGTCTCTTGTGGACCAGTGTCCTGAAGTTGGCTCTCCCACCTCAGAGGCACAGCACTGACTCCTGGCTGCAGCACCAAGAGCCTTTCATCCACATGGCTCAGAATAAAAGGGAGAAAAAGTAGAAAGAAAGATTTAGCAGAAGTAGAAAGAAAGAAAGAAAGGAGGGAGGGAGGGAGGGAGGAGGGAAGGAAGGAAAAGAAAGAAAGAAGATAAAGTAAAATAAAATAAAGTAAGATAAAGTATAATAAAGTTATTAAAATAAAAAAATTATTAAGAAAAAAAAAAGGATGGCTAGAACCCTAGGACAAATGGTGGAAGCAAAGCTATACAGCATAAATCTTGCTCTCAAAGTCCACCTCCTCAATTTGGGATGATTAGTCGTCTATTCATGTATTCAACAGACATCAAGTTGATTGTGGAGCTTTAATCCGCTGCTTCTGAGGCTGCTGGGAGAGATTTCCCTTTCTCTTCTTTGTTCTCACAGTTCCCAGGGGCTCAGCTTTGGATTTGGCCCCGCCTCTGCGTGTAGGTCGCAGGAGGGCGTCTGTTCTTCGCTCAGACAGGACAGGGTTAAAGGAGCCGCTGCTTCGGGGGCACCGGCTCACTCAGGCCGGGGGTGGGAGGGGCATGGAGTGCGGGGCGGGCCTGCGGCTGCAGAGGCCGGCGTGACGTTGCACCAGCCTGAGGCGCGCCGTGCGTTCTCCCGGGGAAGTTGTCCCTGGATCCCGGGACCCTGGCAGTGGCGGGCTGCAACGCTCCCGGGAGGGGTGTGGATAGTGACGTGAGCTCGCACACAGGCTTCTTGGTGGCGGCAGCAGCAGCCTTAGCGTCTCATGCCCGTCTCTGGGGTCCGCGCTTTTAGCCGCGGCTCACGCCAGTCTCTGGAGCTCCTTTAAGCAGCGCTCTTAATCTCCTCTCCTCGCGCACCAGGAAACAAAGAGGTAAGAAAAAGTCTCTTGCCTCTTCGGCAGGTCCCTCCCGGCTAGCCGTGGCGCACTAACCCCCTGCAGGCTGTGTTCACGCCGCCAAACCCAGTCCTCTCCCTGGGATCCAACCTCTGAAGCCCGAGCCTCAGCTCCGAGCCCCGCCCGCCACGGCGGGGAGCAGACAAGCCTCTCGGGCTGGTGAGTGCCGGTCGGCCCTGATCCTCTGCGCGGGAATCTCTCCGCTTTGCCCCCGCAGCCCTGTTGCTGTGCTCTCGTCCGCAGCCCTGTTGCTGTGCTCTCGTCCGCAGCCCTGTTGCTGTGCTCTCGTCCGCAGCCCTGTTGCTGTGCTCTCGTCCGCGGCCCTGAAGCTTTCCCCCTCCGCCACCCGCAGTCTCCGCCCACAAAGGGGCTTCTAATGTGTGGAAATCTTTCCTCCTTCACAGCTCCCTCCCACTGGTGCAGGTCCCGTCCCTATCCTTTTGTCTCTGTTTTTTCTTTTGCCCTACCCAGATACGTGGGGGGTTTCTTGCTTTTTGGGAGGTCTGAGGTTTTCTGCCAGCATTCAGTAGGTGTTCTGTAGGAGTTGTTCCACGTGTAGATGTGTTTCTGGTGTATCTGTGGGGAGGAAGGTGATCTCCGCATCTTACTCTTCCGCCATCTTCTCTTGTATGTCTCTGGGACAGAAGCTACTGAACACCGGTAAGAGAAATTCAGCTGTGATAGTTGACAGACAGGTAGATTCAGGCACCAAGAACATGTGAAGCTCCTGGGGGCTGCAGGTCATACTCCTGAAGCGTTATTGTCTCTGGATCCTAATGGGTACTCATAAGGAAGGCTGAGGAGAGTCCAGAAAGAGATTCCTTTGTGGAGGGAGCCTAGGAGCCTCACTGTGGTTCTGATTTGCATTTGCCTAATGGTTACTGATGTTGAGCATCTTTTCATATGCTAATTGGCCATTTGTATACCTTCTTTGGAGAAATTTATATTAAAAGTCTTTTGCCCGTTTTCAAATTGAGTTATTTGTTTTGCTTTGTGTTTTGGTTGTCGTGGAGCTGTAGGAGTTTTTAAATATATTCTGGGTATTAACCCCTTGTCAAATATATGGTTTGCAAATATTTTCTCCCATTCTATAGGCTGCCTTTTCACTCTGTTAGCTATTTTCTTTGCTGCCCAGAGGTTTCTTCTATTTATGACTTTTTTCATACTTCAGTTGGGCTCCTAATTTAGATCCATGTTACTCACTCTCCTTTGCACACCTCCTTAAGCTTGCCATTACCATGTCTTCCCTTTCTTCCTTATCTTCTATAGTGTCTAACATAGGATTATATACTAAGTGGAAACTCAGTAGCTGAGTTACCAAACAGAATGACTTAAAACTGTCACATCATCACTTCCAGTTTAGACTTCATAACAAGGGCCCAGGCCCCTGTCTCCAAATGCTTTCTGAACATCTCAAAACTGTATCACTGCCAACATATGAGGTCTTACAATGATCTTTCTTCCACTTTCTTCTTATCTGATCAATCATTAAGTCCTCTCTAGTTCTACTGGAAAATGAGTTTGAAATTGAACATTTCTTTTCCATTCACAGGGTCACTGTGAGGCAACTCTAACTGACGTAGCCCATCCCAACACTATGTCCACATTCTGCTCTCAGCTGTGTTTCCAAACAACGAAAAGGTCAGCCCATTACTGTCTTATTCAGGAACCTATGGTGATTCCAGGTGCCTCTGAGAAAATGAAAAATCTCCCTTGGGCTTTCATTTTGTCCTATGAAGGTGAGAAGTACAATTTAAACCCACGATCCCCAAAAGGGTCCCTCCACTTTGGCCAAATGATGTCCTTCATTGGTCTCCAGAATGATGCCTCGTTCCTGCTTCTGTACCCTCACTGTCTCCTGGAAGCCTTTCCCCGCTGACTTAAACATTTCAATTCCTTCCCTTCTCTCAAATCTAAACTCAAATATGCTTTTCGCTCTCCCCTGACAACTAACCAAAATCATCTTCGGCCTAACCTTTGAATTTCCTAAGCATCTCTGTATGTTTTAACACTCCGGGTTATACTTTCATTAATATAATAGTATTTTCCTTTGGAATATCAGTACTTTGTATTTTTCTGTGAGCAGTGAGGACCAACAAAATCAAAGTAATTTTTTAAATCCTGAGTTATAGCTTTTGCAAAAGTCAAGATACAGTGATTTTTTGCCTCCACCATAGCTGTTCCAAAAAAAAAAAATTCAAAATGATTAACTTTGTAATAACCTTAGGCTGTATCTCCATAGACCTAAAACCCATAGATGTAAAAGCCATGGGCTGGTATTCTTTGAATTAATTTTCAAAGTAATTAACTACCCCCAATAGTCATGACCTGAGTGCATGTGGAGTGTTGGACTCATAAACAATATGCTGGGTGAGGAAGCAAAGGCCCGTTATGAATTCTTGTTACTGACTCAGTCTGTGATCTTGGGCAGTTCACTTAACTTCTTGATATCCACCTCTTTATTTGCAAATGGGGATAAGATTGGGGTACAAGAGGTACTGCTTTTAGGAGCTTTTAGCCTATGATAGATGAGACATGAATTGTGGCATTAGGCTATGGCAAAATTTCCCTGTTTTCTCTCTTAGAAAATAGGACATGCTTATTTATAGATAATCCATCTAATTCCGAAAAAAATAGTTTTAAGTCAGTGTTCAAAACATGTAAGACTTCAATTTTTTGAGTTAAAAAAAGCGTAAATAAGTAGTTGAAAAAATAAGAGAAAAGTAGAAAAAATAAGAAGATGAAAAATAAGAGTGGAATTAACAGACAGAAAGTATGTCTTGAGAATTGCAATTCACTTGCTACAGATGGACTGCAAATCTGACTCTGAGATTTCTAGCAGCCAGCTCAGGAGAGCATGATCAGTTAAATGATTCACGAAGCCCATACGTTAAAACAAACCAGCTGCTCCAAAGCATGACTATTCTTGGTACTAAGATCAGAGGGAAATTTCCTTTTCTCAACAATGACACTCAAGTGATTAAGAGAAGCAGGCACGACAGTTGAATAAGTGACATAAAATTCTCCCCTTTAATGTTTTTGAGGGGTTTTTTTAGTATTTCTTTTTCCATTCTGTTTTTCAATAACAAAAAGTTGGCAGTAAGGCTATATTGGTCAAAACCTTGACTGGGTAAAAAATCATTTTTAGGAGAAATTTGAAAGGGACAAGTAGGGAGTAGCAAAGAAACACACCTAGAAGGAATAGGCCAAGAGTACAAAAAAGACAAGTTTTCAGAGCAAAGCAAGGATGAAGTAGGAAGTCAGAAGCCATCTGGACAGACTGAGTGTGGTGCCAAAGCCCTGAGGTAGCATAGTTTCACTCAAAAGTTAAGGAAAATGAGTTTGTACTTGGGACAAGGTTGTCATATAATTATAATGAATAAATTATTTTAATAGCTATATTTAATAAAATCTCTCCTCTGATTTCATTTCATTTATACTATTTCTAGAAAAAATGATATATTTATTTATCCTGTTATTGGCCTGAAAGGACTTCTACACTAAGGCTACAATTAGCTTTGATCAGAAGTCCATTATGAAGGAAGTAAAAGCAATATGAAAATGACCAAATGACATGAACAGGCAATTCAAAAAAGAAGAAATATGTATTTGTATGGCCTTTTGCATGGCCAATATGCATAAAATATTCTTTCAGTTTTACTAGAAATACGAATTACAAATGCACATTAAAGCATCAGTGATATACTAGTGTTGTCTATCAATTAAAATTACACAGTAATTTTTATTTTAAATGATAATACACGGCATTGCTCTCTCATACTCTACTGGTGGCAGCTGTAAACTGACACAGCTTTTATAGAGTAGTTTGGCAATACATATGAAAATCTTTAAAAATCAACACGCACTTTAATTTAGCAATTCCACTTCTAGGAGTTTATTCTTAGGAAATAATTTAGAACAATGCCAAGGATGTTCATTGCAGTATTTTAAGTGATTCATAAAAATATAAAGGCTAAGAAATTACAACCATGAGGAATTTCTTTACTAAATTGTAATTCATCCATAGAACAGAATCTGTGTATTCATAAAAGCTGAAGGTATCACAGTAGAACTGTTGTCCTGGGAAGATGTTCATGATGTATTATTTTGTGTTAAAATCAAGTTATATTAAGATAGACTGTAAAGCTATAGTAAACAAGACAGTGTGGTAGTGGTATAAGGTTAGACAAATAGATTGGCAGAATGAACTAGAGAGACCAGATATAGGTTCACATATAGACAATTGATTTTCAATAAAGGTACAAAGCATTTGAAAGGGAAAAGAAAACACTTTCAAAAACTGTTGCTAGAAGAACTACATGTCCTTAGGAAAAAAAATGTACCTCAGTCCCTACCTCACACCACACACCAAAAAGTAATTCAAGATGGATGACAGACTTAAACAGAAAAGCCAAAACTATAGAGATTCTAGAAGAAAACATGAGAGAATATCTTTGCAATTTTGGGAGAGATTAACTTAATCTTAGTTAAGTCACAAAAAGCATTAACCAGAAGCATAACATTGATAAATTGGACTTTATCAAAATGGCTTATCATAAAGATACACCATTAAGAAAATGAAAAAGTGTACCATGGACTGGTATTAAATATTTGCAATCTATGTATATGACAAAATACTT
This sequence comes from Leucopleurus acutus, assembly GCF_964270905.1. NCBI lineage: Eukaryota > Metazoa > Chordata > Mammalia > Artiodactyla > Delphinidae > Leucopleurus > Leucopleurus acutus. The sequence goes on from NC_139157.1 coordinate 67,744,984, forward strand.
CTATCCAGAATATATAAATAATGCCAAAAGCCAATATTGAAAAAGCAAACCAATTTTTAAAAAATGAGCAAAAGACTTGAGCAAATACTTCACAGAAGATATACAAATGGCCAATAAACACATGAAAATGTGCTCAATAACATTAGACATTGGAGAAATGCAAATTAAAACCACAATGAGATACCAGCGCCTATCCATCAGATTGCTAAAATTTAAAAATGGAAAGTTAAATGTTGGTGAGTATATGTAGCAACTAAAATTCTAATAAAAAATTGCTGATGTAGGTGTAAAATGGTACAGTCACTTTGGAAAGGAGTTTGGCAATTTAAAAAATAAAATTGAACATATATCTACCCAGTGATTCTGCAAATAAACTCCTTAGTTTTTAACCAAGAGAAATGAAAGCATATGTCCTCAAAAAAACGTGCATGAGTATGTTCATAACAGCTTTATTCATATTAGCTACAAACTAGAGTCACCCAATGTTTGTCAACAGGTAAATGAATGAACAATTTGTGGTATATTCATACAATAGAAAACTAGCCAGGAATAAGAAGGCATGAACTATGGATACATTTAACAACATGGAAGAATCCAGGAGATACTACCAAGCAGAAGACGTTTCATGGAAAAGAGTATATACTTTTTGATTCCATTTATTTGAAGTATATAAACAAAACAATTCTATGGTGAAAAAAATAAAAACAGTGGTTACCTTTCATGGGGTGGATGAGGCTTGACTTGAAAGGGGCATGAGAAAACTTTTTGGACTGACAGAAATATTTCTTGATTGGTAATAGTTACAAAAGTGTGTACACTTGTCAAAACTCATCAAATGTACACTTAAAATCTGTACATTTTGGTCTTGCTTTCATGTGTTCCTTGGCTTGTAGCTACATAACTCCAATCTCTGCTTGTCTCTTCAAATGACTTTCTTCTCTGCATGTGTGTCTCAAATATCCCTTTCCTTTTTCTTTTTTAAAATTAATTAATTATTTTTTAAATTTTTATTTATTAATTTTTTTGGCTGCATTGTGTCTTCGTTGCTGCACATGGGCTTTCTCTAGTTGTGGCGAGCGGGGGCTACTCTTCATTGCAGTGCATGGGCTTCTCATTGCAGTGGCTTCTCTTGTTGCAGAGCATGGGCTCTAGGCACAAGGGCTTCGGTAGTTGCGTCACGGGGGCCCTAGAGAGCTCGGGCTTCAGTAGTTGTGGCACACAGGCTTAGTTGCTTCAAGGCATGTGGGATCTTCCCGGACGAGGGATCAAACCTGTGTCCCCTGCATTGGCAGGCAGATTCTTAACCACTGCACCACCAGGGAAGTCCTCAAATATCCCTCTCCTTTTTCTTATAAAGATGCCAGTTATTTGATTTAGAGCTCACACTAAATCCAGGATGATTTTACCTGGAGATCATTAACTTAGTTACATCTGCAAAGAATCTATTTCCAAATAAGGTCACATTCACAGGCACAGAGGATTAGGACTTGGACATATCTATTTGGGGGACACAATTCAACCCAGGTGGCTTTGGTCATATATTAATGTTAATACTTAGACATTCTGCATTGGATGGTTATCTGTATTCAGAGCTTCTCTAGCCATAAGAAGGAGGGTAAGATGGCCAACTTTTGAGGACATCTTGAGACAGTAGAACGTGCATTGGCCACTTGGGCTGCTCCTGTTGTACTGCTGAAGCTGGGTGCCAAAGTACAAGGATGAGGTGGGAATATATCCTTTCAGTCCACATAAGGGAGGACCCAGATGGTCAGAACCATGTCTGTGCCCTTCTATGCCATCAGCATGAGCTGCATGTTGCTTTGGGTGGTGGTGAGGCCCTAACCTCCCACCGCCCTCTGGCTAGAGATCTTACTTTTCTCCCTGATTGGGTCTTTGGAAATACCAGACAGCATTAAAATGTGCTTGAGCTTTTATGTATTCTCCATGAGTCTGTGCCTTAACGTAAAGGTACACTCTCATAGAGGTAATCTGTTTTACTCCTAAAATCGAGTTAAAGAGTTTGTAAGAGTGAGGTAGCCAATGAGAAAACAGTAAGTTCTTTGACCCCGGAGTGATGAGGAAAAAGTGGCATTTGAGGAAGTTTTGTTGATTGGTGCAGGGAAACCAGAGGTAGCGGATGGAACACAGAGGGGCCAAGGTGGCAAGGATGAGCCCCAAGAGAGGGGCAGAAGGTGGGCTTGAGGAGGTAAGTTCAGGGCACAGAAAGACTGCACGGTGTGAAGGTGAGCAAAGAATGAAAACAACGAGCTCACATCTGTCTACTGGGGAGTCATGTAGCCGTTGATAAGAAAAGGAAGCCTGCAATGATTGAGTTGTCTTCATTTTCATCCTTTGTTGGAGGTTCATTTGTTTTCCACTCATTTTGGCTTAATGTGGGCCTTGTAGTGCAGGTTAGCGCCTGATCTCTCACTAATCATAATCACACTAATCTGCTAGTGCCAAAATGTGGGACACCCAATTTAGGATTCTGCCTGTTAGTTCTCACAAGCTCTGCTGGGTCTTTGCTGTGACTCCCTCTTCTTTTGTTTTTTTTTTTTTTGCTTATTAGTGTGTCATTTTACAGAGTGTTACTCAGACCTTAGAGTTTCATGCCATCTGCAGGCTCTGCAAAGATCTATGCTTATGTACAGCTTGTCTGGTTAAAGTTGATTTGTGTGTGTGTGTGTTTAATTGGTCGCTCAACTGTAGTGTTATAATGATCCAGAAACACATTTCAGGATTGGTGGCATGTTTTGTAGTATGAATAAAAATGACCTGCTCCATCTAAATTCAAGATGTTGCCCTATTTCTTTATTAGGTATGAGAAATAAATCAGACAATTTGCAATTAACACTAATTCAACCAAGCCATTGAGTTTTGTTTTTAAAATCGAATGCTGCAGTGATCTCAGAGGCAATTTCGATGTTTGCTGAGGTACTGGTGGTATTTCATGTTCATGTTGTTATGAGTTTTCCATGAGTGTTCTAGGAAAATCTTACCAGGGTGGTAAGGACTGATGACCAGTTCACTCCTGAGAAAGCTCAAGTGGCCTGTGGCCACACAGTGGATACTGCCTTTGAGCAGTAACTTCACCCACTTTTCTCAGCAGATCAAAGGTATAGGAGTCCCAGTTACCAGAGGTGGAAATCACAGAGAATGTTGGCATAAGGTTGCTCTAAAAGGGATTCTTCCCAAGGAGGGAGACACCAGGGTCAGCATTCAGAAGTTGTGGGTGTAGCATGGGAGCAGAGGCCAGTGAAGATGCCCTACCTTTACTCAGGAAGCCAAAAGCTCTGATGAGAGAGTATCCATTTTCAAACTCCCTCCAGCCTTGAAGAACATGAGGCCATCCCAATACAATACCAATCACATAGGAACTGTCCTATCCTCTCTTCTTGCCTTCCTCCTTACTCTGTATCCCCAAGCCCCAACTTTGATTCTGATGGAGGAAGAGACCAGTTACCATCAGATGAAAACTGAAATGTAAATTAATACATTGGACTAGACACGTTCTGTATGCATATGTTCGAGTGTGTTTTGTTTTTAACTCTTTATTTTGAATTGTTTTAGACTCAGAGGAAGGTACAAAAAGTAGTACATAGAGCCTCTTATACCCTTCACTCAACTTCCCCCAATAGTGACATCTTATTTAACAATATGAGAAACCAAGAAATTGACAATGGCATAATGTTAACTACAGACTACATTTGGTTTTCACTGAGTTTCATATGTACTCATGTGTGTATGTGTTTGTGTGTAGTTCTGTACAATTCAAGTATAAATGTGTAACCACCATCATAATCAGAGTACATCAGAATACAGAACTACTCTAACCCCATGAAGGAAATCTTGTGTGCTATACACTTACAGTCAGACTCTCCCCATCACATCCTTGTTCCCTGGAAATCACTAATTTGTTCTCCATTTCTACAGTTTTGTCATTTCGAGGATATCATATAAACAAAATCATATTGTATGTTACATTATGAAATTGCCTTTTTTCACTAAGCATAATGCCCTTAAAATCTATCCAAATTGATGGCTCTATCAATAGTTTGTCTCTTTTTATTACTGAGTAGTTTTCCATTGTATGATTGTTCCAGAGTTTGTTTAACCATTCACCTGTTGAAAGATATTTGGGTTGTTTCAGTATTGAGCCATTACAAATAAACTTTCATGTATGCTATATACATTATGTACAAGTTATTGTATGAACATAAGTTTTCATTTGTCTGGAATAAATGCCCAAGAGTTGCTGGGTTGTATGATAAGTGCATATTTAGTTTTATAAGAGAATGGCAAACTTTTCCAGAGTGGTCATATCATTTTACATTCCCACCAGCAATGTATAAGAGATACAGTTTCTCTGCATCTTTGTCAGCATTTGGTATTATTATTTTTTAGCTTAGCTATCCTAGTAGGCATGTAGTAATATCTTGTGGTTTTACTTTGCATTTCCGTAATGGCTAATGATGTTGAAGATCTTTTTGTGTGCTTTTTGTCATCCATAACTCCTTTAAGGTGAAATGTCTGCTCACGACTTTCATTCATTTTCTAATTAAATTTTTTTTTTACTGTTGAATTTTGAGATATCTTTATACATTCCAGATACAAGTTATTTGTAAAACATAGTTTGCAAATATTTTCTCCCAGTCTGTAACCTATCTTCCCATTCTCTTACAAAGGTATTTCACAGAACAAAAGATTTTAATTTTAAAGAAGTCCAATTTATTACTTTTTTCTCTTAGAAACTGTGTTTTTGGATTCATGTCTAGTACTCTTAACCTAGCCCTGTGCTCAGAATATTCTTCCTCTTGGGTTAGAACACTTAAATATTTATGTAATACACAAGAAGTTGGCGAAGGAAAAGCAGAAGAATAAAAACAACCTGAGACAAATAGAAACCAATCAGCAAAGTTGTCTACTTAATCCAGTGATATCAATAATTACCTAAATATGGATAAACTAAATACCCTACTCAAAAGGCAGAGATTGTCAGGCTGGACAAAAAGGCAAGATCTAACTATATGTTGTTTGCAAGAAACACACCTTAGATTCAGAGACATGAATAGTTTGGAGGTAAAAGGATGGAAAAGATATATCATGAAACTAACTATAAGAGAGCTGGAGTGGCTATAATGGCTGAAATATGATTGAAGGAAAAGGGATATTTCATTACAATAAAAGGATCAATATATCAAACAATTAAAAATGTACAGGAATTTTAGCCATTATCTTATAATAACCTTTGATGGAGTATAATCTGTAAAAATACTGAATCAGACGCTGTACACCTGAAACTAATATAATATTGTAAATCAACTATACTTCAATTAAAAAAATAAAAAATAAAGTTTGTGATAGAAAATAAATGTACATACACACCTCAAAACAGAACCTCAAAATACATAAGTAAAAATTGACACAATTGAAAGGAGAAATTGACAATTTCACAATAATAGTTGGAATTTCAGCAGCCCACTCTCAATAAATGATAAAACAACCAGGCAGAAAATCAACAGGGTTATATAAATCTTCAGCACTTATCAACACTATCAACCAACTTGCTGTAACTGTTATTTATAGAACATCCAAAGACTTCAGAATACAGATTATTTTCAAGTGCACATGCAACATTCTCTAGGTTAGACCATACACTGATACGAAACAGAATTAAATTAGAGATTCACAACATAAAGTTATCTGGTAAATTTCCAGTCTCTTTGGAAATTAAATAACACACTTCTGAATAACCTCTGGGTCAAAGAAGAAATCAAAAGGAAAAGTAAAAATACTTGGAACTGAATGAAACAAAAACACAACACATAAAAAACATGGAAAGAATCTAAAGTAGTGCTGAGCAGAAAACTGACAAATATAGATACCTACCTTAAAAACTAGAAAAACAAGAGCAATCTAAACTAAAAGCAAACAGAAGGAAGCGAATAACAAAGAGTATAGTAGAAATTATTGAAATAGAAAACAAAACAAAACAAAAAATAGTAGAGGAAACTAATAAGACCTAAAGCCAGTTCTTTAAAAAGATGAACAAAATTGGCAAACCTGCAGCTAGAGTGAGAAAAAATAAGAGAGAAGACACAGATTACCAAAATCAGGAATGAAAGAGGGGACACCACTACTGGTGCTACATAAATTAAAATGACTACAGGATAATATTATGAAATATCTGATACCAATAAACTAGACAACTTACATGAAATGGACAAATTACTAGAAAGACACGTTACTAAAACCCATGCAGGAAGAATTGGAAATCTGAATAGTTCTAGGATAAGTAAAGAAATTAAATTAGTAATTAAAAATCTTTCCACATGGTTAAAGGATTATACACTATGATCAAATGTGATATCTTTGAGGGATGCAAGAATGTCTCAACGTCATCAAATCAGTCAACGTGATACCCCACATTAACAAAATAAAAAATAGAAATCATATAATCATCTCAATAAATGCAGAAAAAGCAGTTGACAAAATTCAACCCCCACTTATAATAAAAACTCTCAATAAAATGGGTATAGAAGAAATGTACCTTAACATAATACAGGCCATATATGACAAATTCACAGCTAACATCATACTCAATCGTGAAAATCCGAAAGCTACCCCTTTAAGATCAGTAACAAGACAAGTATGTCCACTCTTGCCACTCTTACTCAACTTAGTATTGGAAACCCTAGACAGAGCAATTAGGCAAGAATAAAACAACAATTTAAAAACCCCCAAATAAATGAACAAACCAACCCAAACCCCAAAACCTGCATAGATACAGAGAACACAATAGTGGTTACCAGAGGGTGAGAGGAGTGAAGAGAGGGTGAGATGAGTAAAGAGGGTCAAATGTATGGTGATGATGGAAACTCAGCTTTTGGTGGTGAGCACTCTGTAGTATATATAGAAGTCGAAATATAATACTGTACACATTAAACTTATATAATGTTAAAACCAATAAAAATTAAAACAAAAATAAAACAAACAAAAAATCTTTCCGTATGGAAAACTACAAAACATTGCTAAGATAAATTGACAAAGACAGAAATAAATGGAGAGGCGTTTTGGTTTGGAAGACACATTGTTCTTTCCTAGTTGACCTATAGAAGCCACACAATCCCTTCAGAATCCCAGCAGACTTTTATTGTAGAAATTGCCAACCAGATTGTAGGTTTTTTCTTTTGTTTTTTCTTGCTGTGTTAACTTTGCTAATCTATAGTCTCCAGCTGTTCAAATAGAACATTCATTTAGGTGTTGCTGTGAAGAAAATGTGCAGATGTGATTAATGTCTTAACCCTTTGACTTTAAGTAAGAGAGATTAAGGTGGATAATCTCAATGGGCTTGATTCTGTTGGTTGGAAGGCCTTAAAATCAGGGCTGATGCTTTCTTGAGGAAAAAAAAAAAAAAATCTATCTGCTGACAGTAGCTTCAGCCCATACCATGAGTTCCAGGCTGACTTTCCTGCCTGCCTACGTATGGTTTCAGGTTTGCTGAGTCAGCCCCTCCAATCCCATAAGCCAATTTCTCATAATAAATCTCTTCATATATAGCTGTCCTACTGGCTCTACTTCTCTTGTTTAACTCTGACTGACACACTGATATAACAATTTCTATGGAAATGCAAAGAATCCAGATTACGTAAAACAATTTTAGAACAGAACAAAGTTGGAGGACTTACATAACCCAATTTCAAAACTTAATATAAAGCCACAGTACTTATGACCGTTTGGTATTATTGGTGGAAAGACAGGTATATAAATCAGTGAGACAGAATTGGGAGTCCAAAAACTAACCTTCTATTTTTGGTCAATTGATGATGCAAATCTACGTACACATAAAGACTTGTGTATTCATAGCATCATTATCTATAATAGCACCAAATGAAAACAACCTAAAAGTCCAATGATTGTTGAATGGATAAATAAAACTGTGGCATACCCATAGAATAAAATAGTATTTAGTAATAAAAAGCAGATACAGATACATGCTACACCATGGATGAATTTCACAGGCATTGTGGCAAGTGAAACAAGCCATACAAAAGACAGTAAATTGTACAATTCCATTTACATAAAGTGTCCAGAAAAAGCAAATTTATAGAGATAAAGTAGATCAGTGGTTCCTGGGGCTGGGGAGGGAACAAAAATTCATTGCAACGGGCTTGAAGGAATTTGGGGAGAGTCATGGAAATGTTCTAAAATTGGATTGTTATGATATATGTATAGCTCACTAAAACTTACTAACAATATCACTGAATTGTACATTCACAGTGGGTCTTTTTATGGTGTGTAAATAATACTTTAATGAAACTATTTTAAAAAAGGAACAGAAAAATCATGGGGGTCTGTCCCAATGGTAATTAAGGGAAAAGAAAGGGAAAACTCTCTACAGAGTAAATTTAAAGTGACAGTTGAAGACAAAATAAAGCTGCTTTTGCAAATACATTACAGGAGTCCAGCACTTTTCACACACAAGTTATAGAGGTCCATATGGCTATTGCTAGATAATGTGGCTGTCTCTAAGAATTCATAACATAAATATATTTTCTCTCAATGCCATGAGAATATATAAAACTTTGATTCAGCCACGGTTACCTTACTTTGCAATATAATTTTACAATTTTCAGCTTTATGAGCCATAAACCACTTTCTACAGGATTCCAAGTGTAATAGAAAAAGCAATGAAAAAAACATTACAAGTCAGAAGGCAACAGTAGAAATCTACGGGTCAGAGTCTTCATTCAGGGCCACACCAGCCCATTGACTTCTCTTGGAAGAAAAACTGCCCTAAGGTTAAATTCAACCCCCCCACCCCCAACTCCAGCCAATCACCTCAAAACTGTGGGCCCTTACTCCCAGTGGGCTCAGCAAAATAATGGGCATGGCTCAGAACACTTGTTTTCAAGGGAGATAAGGGAACAGCACAATTCATAATTCATATCAACTGTAAAAATCAAGGATAAAAAGGATGGGAAAATCCAAGGCATGATGGAACGCTGTTTATCAATGGCAAATTATATATTTAACGAGTAAATGGGCAAGTTTGCTAAGAGGTAAGAATGTTAGACGGGAAACTAAGATTTGTTTGGTTTTGTATTTAAGCAGCACCAGGTAATAAGCGAGGTTTGAAAGGATAGAATCTTGGTTAAATGTTGGGACAGCAAACTAGGGGTTTCTGCAAAAACACCCTTGCCACTCCTCTCCCCAATGAAGGGGCACTGATTTCCATTCACATTTTAATATTTGGAGGCACCGTGCAAACATAATCACTGTACTTACCATCTGCTCTGTTAAATAACTAAAGGTATTTGGCCACTACCCTAATTTGGTTTCTGACTTCTGGTCCAGGGTTTCCAAGGTAGGTCACATTTTAGGGAACATGACCAGGCTCTTTTCTACTCTGCAAATCTCTCAGTCACACCAGGAGATAATGCTGAGCTGTCGCTTGAAGAGAACCAGAGGTAGCTGCTGGGAGCATTCTGGAGTCAGGCACCTACTTGCTGTGATCACCATAAAAATGGTACCCAGTGACCTGTATTTTACAGACTTTAAGCAGCATAGGGATATTAGATATTCCAGAAGCAGAAGCGTTTTCTCATTCCAAATTGTATGGAGAAAATTTGGCCCTGTCTGATACTGAGATTATTGCCTTCAGTGGGGTGTAAAAGAGTCCCTCAGATTCACATTTCTTAACTCCTCTTTTGAAATGGAGCAGATGAAACTTGCTTATCATTGTACGTAGTGAATTTCATTATAGGACTGTTATGTCTGTCAACGGGTGGCCACATGCGACAGCTGACTTCCCCAGTTATCAGATCCGTCCAGCTGGATGTGCCATCTTTCCTCCCTGCTCCAAGTGCATTATCACTGCCTGGCCAGAGTGGGACCCCATGGGCCACTGCAGCCCCGCTGCTCAGGTTAATCTGGTACCAGAGACGCTAAACTTGCCTCAGCTAGACAATACTCCCCTCCTCCTGTCCTCTCTGCTATCTCCCTGACGATGTGTTCCAAGAGCATCATTTCTAGAAAGGCAGGTGTCACTCTCTCAAGTTTTGTAGGCAGCTTAAGAAGCCTGTGCAAGGAGCACAGGGTGGTGTTATTAGGGATGACTATTCTGGTCATTGGACACAAATTCTGTACAGGGTCATTTCCAGCACCTGCAAAATTCCAACTGCAAAAGTCCAGTTGGTTCTTCAGATCAGTTGCAGATCCAGAAACTCTGAGAGAAGGTAGTCTCATTTTTCAACTTTTATAAGGGACAATTAGATGATTGAGTTTAAATCTCATCAACTAAGAGAACATGATGAGAAAGATGCAGATTAAAAAAATGTTTACCCCATTTATTGGAAATAGAGAAAAAATTCTTTAAGTTAAAATACTGAGTACAGCTCTTGCCCCATTTCCAAAATTCTGAAAGGTAATGTTTTCAGTTTTAGTATTTTAAAAAGCGCCTGTGATTTTAATTGTGATGTCCTCGTTGACCCGATATTTATTTAGGACAGAGTTTTAAAAAAATGTTCAGGTTGTTTGAGATTTTTGGCTTTACCATTTGTTACTTGCTGGCCATGGACATATTGCCCTTTCTGACTTCCTGAATATGTGGGTCATAGAATGTCTACTGTTTGAATTCAAGAGTTGTGTTTGTAGTCAATTTTTGTAAATGATCCATAGACAGTTAAAAAGATGGTATATTACCTGTAGGGAATACATATTATAAATCTATTAATTCTGGGCTAATATTTAAATTATTTAAAGCTTCATGTCCTTATTTATTATCTACTTTAACCTGTCAGAGACTGAGACTGCTGTAGTAAACATTTCACTATAATTGCTTTTCTGACAATCTTTTCAAAAAGGTTTTATTTTATATACTTCTTGTTTCATTTGATATATTTTTAAATTGCTGTACTGTATATTCATTATGAAGATACTTCGTTATAAAATAATTCTCTTTTATTTTATTTACCATATTCAGTGTCTTTGGCTTGGGATCTACTTAGCCTGATATTAATATTCTGCTCTTGACTTTTCTTTCTTTTTGCCTGATATAAACCCACTGAAAAATTTTTAAAGTTTCAGCCTCATTTTTGAGTGTTTTCTGTAAGAATCATCTGGTAGAATTTATTTTCTAATCCAATCTTAGAATTTTTGTCTTTAGATTAAAGTTTACATCATCTGTATTGATCCAAGTAGTTCTTATTCCTGTCACCTTGTTTTACGTTAACTTGTTTTGCCTTTTGCCTTTGCTTTTCTTTTACATACTTTATAAAAAATATAATAAGGAGGACTTTTTTTGGAGGACGTCTTGTTTCAAATTCTCTTGGTGATTTAAACATTTTTTTAAAATACCTTAAGCATATCTTTAATTTTCAAAGTTTAAAAATAAAGGAATAAATTTTGGTTTCCTAATATGTCAAACACATGCCAATATTAGCTATATTAATGAATTTGGACCCAGACTATTATATACTTAGAAATATAAGACGTTAAGATTTAAAAAATTTTTCTAGATTCAATTTGGTAATATTTATTATCATTATTTATATTTAATTCCATAAGTTTATTTGGCTATAGTGCTGATGTGTATCTTTTCACATGCTTTCTTTTTTTTAAATTAATTAATTTATTTATTTTTGGCTGCGTTGGGCCTTTGTTGCTGCACGCGGGCGGTGAGCAGGGGCTACTCTTTGTTGCGGTGCGCGGGTTTCTCATTGTGGTGGCTTCTCTTGTTGCAGAGCATGGGCCCTAGGTGCATGGGCTTCAGTAGTTGTGGCACACGGCTTCAGTAGTTGTGGCTTGCGGGCTCAGTAGTTGTGGTGCACAGGCTTAGTTGCTCCGCAGCATGTGGGATCTTCCCGGACCAGGGATGGAACCTGTGTCCCCTGCATTGGCAGGCAGATTCTTAATCACTGTGCCACCAGGGAAGCCCACATGCTTTCTTTTTAATTCCTGAATTCTTGTTACTATTTATTGCTTTTAAATGATTACTTACTGCTTTTTTGTGTAGAAGGGCGTTTGAGTGATTTTTTTTGAAATGGTTACTTGAGGGATATATTTTGGGTGTCTTTGAATATTTAAAAGTTTTGATCACCATTGCTCATAAAAGACCACCTAACTGGGACAAAAATTGCTAGGTCACTATTATTTTCCCTCAGTCACTTACCCAGTTCTAGGTTTTGGCATGCTACTTTGTCTCTCTAGGGCTCACTTCTTATTCATGAAATGATGATAATAGACCTTGCCCCAGTTATTTCACAGAATTTTGCGAGGCTAAAATCAGAAAATGGACATGAAAGTACATTGAAACCATAAAGAGCCACTGAAATATGAGATGTTATCATTTCTCACTGACTTTAACCTGAAGTACCATGTTTTCTACTTGTCTGGTTGGACTCATTTTTTATTTGCTCATCAGTCACTCCTGCTCAGCTCAGTAACTCTTTTAAAGGAGCAACTTCTCTTCTAGATCCATCTGTTAACTACAGCCTTCCTGGTCAAGCCATCTGATGGGTCGAGCCCGAAGAGGGCCTTCTTCCTGTATTTAAACTATTTTTATTTTTCTTTTATAATAGAAAAGTGATTCTTGGGCACTGTGGAAAAATTGGAAATAGAAAACAACACAGGAAATAAAATGAAAAAATTAGTAACATTCAAATAAAGTCTAAAGCAATTAATTCTGAAGTAATTAATTCTTAAGTATTTCTAGTACACAGGAACAAACACATTTTGACTTTTTCTTATATACACATAACCATTTTGTCCTTAAAATTGATATTATACTGCAATTTTTATAAGTCGATTTTAAGTAATTTTTTTATTGACGTATATAACAAAGTACACCAATCATCAGTGTGAAATTTGATTAATTTTTCATGAAGTGAACCCATCTGGGTAACCACCAATGCAGAGCAGAAAGGAGAATATCACCAGTCCTTTGGATGCCTCCCATAAACCTTTCCCTGAACTACCAGTTCCCTCCCCTGGATGACCACTCTCCTGATTTCTGTACTACCCGTTAATTTTGACCATTTGCAAACGTGATGTGAGCGAGCCACGCACTCTATATTCTTTTTTGTTAGCTTCTCTCGTGCAGCATTGTATCTGTGAGGGTCATCCATGTCGTTGTTATTAGTGGTGTTCATTTTTATTGTATTACATTGACTACACCATTTATTTTTCCTTTTTGCTATGAATGGGCTTTTGGTTTATTTCCAGTTGGGGCTATTACAGTGTTGCCATGAACATTTTCATACATGTCTTTTGGAGTAAATATGTATGCATTTTGGTTGGCTGTATACTAAGGAGTGGAATTGCTGGGTCACAGGGTATGCATATGTTCAGCTTTAGGAGATAATGCCAGGAAGGTTTTCCCAAGTGTTGGTACCAGTTTACACCCCTAGAAGTGGTGTATGAGATTTTCAGTCATTGCACATACTTGTCAACTCTTGGTACTTTTAATCATTATGCTGGGTATGTATTAGCATCTCATGGCTATTTGTATCTTCATGAGATTGAAAAGGCAGAGCCCTTTGAAAATATATATATATATATTTATATATTTATGACTATTTAGATACTTTGTTTTGTGAAGTTCTTGTTGAAGCATTTTGCTCATTTTTCTATTGGGAAATACTTTTAAAATTTATTGTTAGGAATTTTAATATATTTTGGGTGGGAGTTATTTGTCAGATAGATGTATATTAATGTTTTCATGTATACCTTGGCTTGTTTTTGACGCTTTTACAGGTGTCTCTGGATGAGCAGAAGTCCTGAATTTTAATATACACAATTTTCAATTATTTCCTTTATTGTTATGGCTTTTCATGTCATGAAAAAAAGGTTTGCCTATTCCAAGTCATAACATTATATTCCAATACAATAATCTGGAGGCTTTAAAAATTTTTTTTACATTTAGATCTAACTTTCATCTGGGAATAATATTTATTGACCTTTAAGTATGGTGTGAGGTCATGATTTATTTGTTTTTCTCTATATTGAAAACAACATGCTCTTATGCAGTGTCACTTTTGTCGTAAATTTAATGACCATAAAACTGTGGGTTTGTTTCTGTGGTCCCTATTCTGTTTCTTTGGTCTATTTGCATATCTTTGTGTCATGAATGTAGCTTTATAATAAATCTTGATAGCTAATGTTATGTCTTCCACACTAGTTCTTTGAGAATGACTTTACTACTCTTAGATCTTTAAATGTCCATCTACAGCTTAGAACTATGTTGTCAATTAGAAACAACAACTGCAACAATGAAAACCTAGTTGGATTTTTATTAGGATTGAATTGAATGTACAGTTTAATTCAGAGAAAATGATAGCTTTACCATATATAATCTTCCAGTTCACAAATATGATATATCTGTCCATTTGTTTAGGTTTTCTCACTCTGTCTCAATAAAAGTTTTAGTTTTTGGGTAGAAATCTTGCATGTTTTTTGTTATATGTGTTACTGGTATTTGATGTTTTTATTTGATACTATCATAAATTATTGCTTTTCAAATATCATTTTCTTATTGTTTTATGTTGATAATAGAAGTAAAACTGATTTTTGTATATTGACTTTGTATCCAGCAATTTTGCTGAATTTACGTTTTTTTTTTTTTTGCGGTACGCCGCGGGCCTCTCACTGTTGTGGCCTCTCCCTTTGTGGAGCACAGGCTCCAGACGTGCAGGCTCAGTGGCCATGGCTCACGGTCCCAGCCGCTCCGCGGCATGTGGGATCTTCCCGGACCAGGGCACGAACCCGTGTCCCCTGCACTGGCAGGTGGACTCTCAACCACTGCGCCACCGGGGAAGCCCTGAATTTACTTTTGATTCACACAATTTATCTGTACACAACTTTGAATATGTTTTCCTTTTCAGTCCTTAAATCTTTTACTTATTTTTCTTGCCTTATTGAGCTGGCTTGGTCCTTCAGTACAATGTTGAATAGCAGTACTGGTTGTGGGCATCATTGTCTCATTCCTGATCTCAGAGTGATATCAATTTTCACTATTTAATATGATTTTGATTGCTGGATATTTTGAAATACTTTAAATCAGATTATTGAAGCTTATTTTTTCCCAGTTCATTGAAAGTTTTATTGTGAATTAGCATTGAATTTTGTCAAATGCTTCATGGGAAAGTTTCAAATTACAGATTCAATTTTTTTAGTAGATATATGACAAATTTTACTATCTATTTCTAAATACTTTCATCAAATTTGCAAAGTTGTGTTTTTCCAAAAAAGTGTCTGTTACATCTAAATAGCTGAACTTATCTGCATAAAGTTTCCATAATATTCTCCGTATATATGTGTAATTATATGTATGTATATGTTCTTGCATATGTATTTAGCTCTATTGACATATAATTTACATATAATACAATTCACCAATTTTAGTATATTATTTAATGAGTTTGTCTTCATCCCACTTTTCCATTGTCACATCTTGATTTGGGTTGGCATACCTTAAGATTTTTGCCTGCTTTGTTATTGGTATTAAGTTGACATTGTTAAATTAGCATTTTTAGATAAGTGTCTTTATTTTTAAAAATTATTTGTGATATTTGAATTTTACCAAATGTTACCATATTTTCCAAATAACAACAGTTATTTGGAACTTATTTTGTTCATTTCAGAGCTCTTAATTCTATTGCTTCCCCTTTTCTTGGATTTTTTTCAATTGCCAATTATAACTTCTTTAACCCTTGAACATTTGAAAATGTTTCTCTGTTTTCTTTATAAGTACATTTCTTTTTCCTATTTAGATGTAGATTTGGGTATAGAATTCGTGGCTACAACTTTTTCCTTTCAGTCTGACAAAATTTCCTTCATTTTATGTGGCAGGAAAGAAATCTGAAAAAAAAAAAAAGACATTTTTTCCCTTTGTTGGTCACTTTTGTCTTGGACAGTTGGAGATATTTTTTTCTCTCTTTTGTTCAACAGTCTACCAGGATATGTCTAAATATGATTCCCCTTTCATTGAATTTTGCTTGGTACTGATGGAATTCTTTCAGCTTTAAGTTCAACTTTCTCCACCTTAGTTAAGTTTGTTTTTATTATATCTTTAATAATGTTTTGTTCTTTTTTTCTGGTGGATTCTCATGAGCACTTGTACCTGTTTCCTGATTTCAGTTCATTGCCCACAGTATCTATTAAGCTCTTTTTTTGTATTTTTCATCTCTAATTCCACTTTCTTTGCGTTTTCAAAGGGTAAACTTAACACTGCATAGCTTCTCTGTTAGTGATGCTACTGCACTGGGGACAGGCTTATTGCATCTAATTTTCATTGCATCTAATTTTCAATTTTGTCTCAGTCTCCACTCCAGATAGTCAGGATAAGAATGTCTGCCTGGGGCTTCCCTGGTGGCGCAGTGGTTGAGAGTCCGCCTGCCGATGCAGGGGACACGGGTTCGTGCCCCGGTCCGGGAGGATTCCACATGCCATGGAGCGGCTAGGCCCGTGAGCCGTGGCCGCTGAGCCTGCACATCCGGAGCCTGTGCTCCGCAACAGGAGAGGCCACAACAGTGAGAGGCCCGCGTACCGCAAAAAAAAAAAAAAAAAATGTCTGCCTGTATCCTAGTTCCACTAGCTCCCTCCCAGGAAAACCTTGTTGCATTAAGAAGTCCTCTTACTAGCTTTCATCAGTTTTATTCAGTAGCCTGTGAAGGTAATACTACTGAATATTCTTGATCCAAATTGTTGACATAAGTTTCAAAGAATTGGCTTCTATCTTTCTCTTGTTTTCTACTTGCCTTTAGCCAAAATCCCATTATAACATATTTGTGGGGGCTTTTCTGATATTTTTCTTTTTTTTCTTATAATTAGGCTTTGCTTTCTCGGGAAGGTATCTTAATACCTTTCAGAATTCTCTTTCTATCCACAATATGTCTAGCTAAAATTCCTTGGAGTTTGTGCCTCATAGATGGTCCACTTTTTAATTTTTCCATTTCCAAGAAATTTCTCCTGTATTCCTATCCCCTCCATTCCACTGGTTATTCCAGGCTGAACATGGTGATGATTTGGAGAGAGATTTAATACCTGGGCTTAGTTACCTTCTTACCTTGTGATTGCAAGAGGAATTCCTGTCTTTCTAACTCCTTCTTCCTTTCATAGTGGTAACTTTATCTTAGTTGTTTTTATTTGGCCCCTATTGCCTCCATAGATTCTTTGAGTGAGTAATTTATCAACTTATTTTTCAGAAGTCATGTACATTTGACACTTGCAGTATCCTAAATTAGCAGTCTAAATAGTTAACTCAGGCTTATTATAAAGTTCAACCTAAGCTTTTTAAATATAGCCCATAAAAATTATGTCAGCAATGCTTAGATTCAGAGAAGGTAGAGAGTAATATAAGATGCTCAAGAAAGTCTAAAGGGACTTAGAAATGAAGGGTTATAAAATTTTAAATCTTAAAGCATCCTGAAGACAATTCAGCTCAACTTCCTAATTTTATAGGCCAAGAAAGTACAAGTGACTTTCCCAAGTATGTGAGGCTACTACTTTGAAAAGAGGCAGAACCAAACTAGATATAGGAGGACACTCATTTTTTGGTCCACTCATCACAGTTTTCTTCTGGAAATAAAAAGCTCCATGTTTTCAGGAAATTCTTTTAGAGAATTCTCCCTCTAATCTTCTCCAACCATGTAGCCCTAATAAGGGTTGAAAACTCTACTGACCTGTTCCCACGCATATAAATATGAGTATGTGATCTAACTTAGGCCACCTGGTAAACATCTAAAGAATTTAAAAAATTGACGTAAGGAAAGGGAGCAGTTATTCTCTGTTGGCAAAGCTGGGAAGAGTTGGGCTGCAGAAGACCATGTTTCCCACATTATGTAAAATCTTCTTTAAGAGAAGGCAGCTGAATTCTTGAAGGTATCAACGAAAGAAAATGGAGGTAGTAGGTCTTGACAGCATTTGAGAGCCTGGTTCCAGATATCCTGTGGCCACCTAGATTCTATACTGCCCGTGGCTTGGGTACCTTTGGGCTTAAGCTGAGTATGATTTTAGCTACTTAGGATCAAAAGAGTCCAAGCCAATATGTGTGCCTTTAAGAAAAGGCAGAAATTAAACAGATGGAGGAGGGCAGGGAGGAAATTCTAAGCAGAGAAGGAGTCATGCCAAGGTTTGGAGGCCAAAATGCCATGCTGTGTTCTGACACCTCGGTAGAATTAACACCTCAGTAGGTCAAGGATGATAGGGAGTGAAGAGTAAGAAGAGTACATAGAATTGGTTCCCTGGGGTGGAAACATCTGGATATTTCACCAGAAGGGACTCCAAAAGGGGTGGTAAAGGGTGCTACAAAGGGTTACCTCACAGTTTGGTCAGGAATGGTTCCTCACATACACATGCTCTCCAGTAAGGGCAAACACTAGTGGTAAACTAGAGCAGACAAATACTGCACATTTTCCTTATCTAGCTCAACCATAAATTTCCTACTGAATTTAAAAGGAAGAAGAAACATTGACTCATCCACAGAGAGATGTAAGGTCAAAAAGAAAGGATTCACTGTAATGAAGATTGCAAAATTGCTTCAGTATCATCTCATCTTTAGAGGCTGGAATATTTTTTTTTTTTTTTTTTTTTTTGCGGTACACGGGCCTCTCACTGTTGTGGCCTCTCCCGTTGCAGAGCACAGGCTCAGCGGCCACGGCTTATGGGCCCAGCCACTTTGCGGCACGTGGGATCCTCCCGGACCGGGGCACGAACCCGCGTCCCCTGCATCGGCAGGCGGACTCTCAACCACTGCGCCACCATGGAAGCCCGAGGCTGGAATATTTCTGATTTATTGTCCTTTTAGGTCTGGGAAAATGAATCAGTGAGCTTTAAACTGTGCTTGTCTTCTAAACACTTAGCCCTTCTATAATAATTTCTTTGTGGTATTTCAATTCCTTACCTTGTGATCCTTCAGCTTATCAGTTATGTATTTTCAGTCTTCTCATTGGAGTTTATTATACTTGTATTTTATTGCACACTTCACCACATACAATTTAGTAGACTTCAGTGTGGGGTCCCTGTTAAGAAGGAAGAAAGTTACTGATCCATGTAAGCCAATCAAAATTGGAACTCTGGTGTCAGACACTGTGAAGGAATGAAAACTCATCTGACTCTAGTTGTCAGGGCCCAGCTTTTTCTTTAAAATTATTCAGCAGTGCAGAGTTGGCCATGAGACCATGGAAGGGAATGGCAAACCTCGATATGTACAACGTGTTAGAATAATATCACTCTCTTTTCAATTCTGTCACTGCTCCATTTGTGCTCATGACTGCCTTTGAGCAGGCATTTGTTGAGACCTATTTTTCCTCTCTGCCATGTAATGATAATGAAATTGTTCAGCTTGATTTCTACGGATTTTAGGAGAATGACGGAGAAAAGTGTTTTCTGAAATGAGAGTCATTTTAGCCTGGGTAATGGAAGGGAACAAGGAAGTCATTATGAGTTTCACACAGGCCATCAGGAATCTGCTCCCTGGCCATACTTCCAGGGAAAACGCCGGTCCCTGGGAGATGATTGGCTTTGTGGTGTTTGCCTGATGTCTTATTCCCTTTAAGTCCTGCTTCCTGGCAAGGCTTTTTCTCAGATTTTCTGTTAGTGCAGTTGTCTTATAATTTATTTCCTAGCCACATCCCCCTACTGCCCTGACTGTGTAATTCATATCAGAATCAGAAACTCAAAGGAACACAGAACTGGCTGGATGTTGTTGATAGTAGAAAGAAGTGATACTCAAACTTCCACAGCCACTCACGTAGCTTAACCAAAATTGCACTAGGTGTTTGTTCTGAAACATGGCTGCAGTTGGGCCATAGATAGTAAGCAGACAGCCTATTCACAGACTAAAACAGACTAAAACCTCAGGATGACAAATCTGCGCTGTGTATAGAGGAGCCTGTGTCCGATGGGTAAGAGAGACATCAAAAAGGGGTTGAACTTGACCTACTGGATGGTAAGTTTTGTCTTGTACTGTTGGGTTCCCAGAGAGGTGAGATAAATCTTGCCATATTACGTGCAACAAAAACTAGTGGGCGGGGCTTCCCTGGTGGCGCAGTGGTTGAGAGTCCACCTGCCGATGCAGGGGACACGGGTTCGTGCCCCGGTCCGGGAAGATCCCACATGCCGCGGAGCGGCTGGGCCCGTGAGTCATGGCCGCTGGGCCTGTGCGTCTGGAGCCTGTGCTCCGCAACGGGAGAGGCCACAACAGTGAGAGGCCCGCATATCGCAAAAAAAAAAAAAAAAACTAGTGGGGAAGCACAACCAAGAAGGTTTCTACTTTTTTAGCCATCATGAGTAATTTAAGGAGACATATCTATAAGAATGGGATTTATGTGAGTGTGTGTCAGTTCAAGTTCCCTGGGGAGCAGACACCACGATGGAGTCAGAAGTATCGATACAAAAGCTTTTTGGGGGGATCTCCTATGAAGGATAAAGGGAGAGGGACCAGAAGCAGACAAGAAAAGTCTTTAGACGGCAATGCAGGTTTGACACAGGTGAAAGGAGAGAAGAAAGGAAGGATGTTTGTGTAGGAAGTGCCTAAGACATGGGTATTATTCTAAGAGAATCTAGGCCTATATAAGGTTCCCTGTAGAAGAGTCCAATGTTGGGTCGAAATGGCCAGGATGTAGTGCCCTCTGCCATGCTCTGTCATTGACCAGGATTGCCTGTGTCCTTAATTCAAATACTACAGTAGGTCCTGAAGACACACTTCCATGGTTGCCTCATGTGAAACTCAACTTTCTTATGCAAGTTCCAGTCTTAAAGTTTACTATATTTATTTTGTTAGAGTCATTTCATAATAAGTTTGGGGTAACCATGTTGTTAGAGGAGATATGGAGAGCATTATCCTGTCCCACAGGTATATATAAGAGTGTTGGAGTTAGCATGGGAAAGAGGGCAGGTGTTATACAACAAAAGTATTCCATGAAACTGAGGACTTTGCTTCTGGAAATGATGGCGTGGTTTATAAAAGACTAATGGTTCCACTGACAACAACTAGAAAAGTCAGAGAGGGGTAAAAAGCAAAAGTAGGTGTTTGAAAGAATTAGGAACAGCCAAGACAGCTTCTTTCTACTATCAAACAACAACATCTAGCCAGTTCTGCGTTCCTTTGCATTTATGATTCTGATATGAATTACACAGTCAGGGCAGTCGGGGGATGTGGCTAAGAAAGAAATTATAAGACAACTGCACGAACAGAAAATCTGAGGGACCAATATCTAAGAGAGAAGACAAGTTTACTATGGTGAGCCAGATATTCTGCATGATGATTTTCTCCTGGAGCACGTTTCCATTTCTTGGGCTAGAGAAAGAGGCTGAGTTGCTAAACAGAGTTATGGGCAATCTCAAAGAGCTGGGATGGCCAATTGGATTTTGGGCCTGCTAAAGCAGCTAGGTCTTGAAGGGCCAAGGTCCCAGAGAGAAAGGCGGTACAGGGAAGTAAGTTCACACTTGGCACCAATCTTCCCCTTGAGACATTTTCTGATTCTTAAACTAGGCAGCGTCAGAGGCTATGAAGTTGAGCAGAAAGCAGATAAAAAGCAGACTAAAGTTTTTGTTTGTTTTTGTTTTAGCTGTTTCATGATGCTAAGAAGATAAAAATTGGAGTCCACGACCTGCCAAAGATGTGGGAACTAGTCAATACCCTAGGCTCTGAGTTGACTACACCATAAGGGCTAAGTAGACTAAGCTGTCAAAGAGTGCAAAAGTCATCTGCTCCCTTCCTAGCAAAGGATAGAATAAATTCACTATGGAGGAAGATAACATTGCAAGTCTACAATATTTCAATCACAATTTTTGGCATTCATATAAAGGAACAGAACAAAGAGAGAAATAGACAATAGATACAGACTTATGGATGTCCAAGCTATTAAATTTATCAGTCATACATTTTTCTTTTCATAATTATGATTGATAGGTCTAAGAAAACCGGCTACAAGACGAAAAATTTCACCAGATAATTGGAAGCTCTTAAAACAGATAAAGTAGAACTTTGAGAACTAAAAAGTACAATAATAATAAAGCACCCAGTATAAATAATAAGTACAATAATAATAAAACACCCAGTATCAGATGTATACAGTTGACAGGATTAGCAAACTGGAAGAGAGGACGATAAGAAACATATAAACTAAAGCACAGAGAGAAAAAAGGATGGAAAATGCTGAAAAGAGCACAGTAACACAATTCTTTTATAACTGATATAAAAAAGGAGAAAAAAGTGAAAATATAAAAAATTTGAAGTACACAATTACTTGATGTAAATGAAATATATGGAAAACAGCCATACAATAGAATCCACATTCTTTTAAAATACATTTAACCAAAATTGACTACGTTCTGGGACATAAAGCAAGATGTAAGAGTTTTAGAAGATAGGGGCAGTTAAAAATATGCTTACTGACCATAGTGAAATTAAGCTAGAAATAAATAACAATAAAAACAACAATAAAACAAGTAGACTATCCCCCAAAGTTTTGAAATTAAGCAGCATACTTCTATACAATCCATGGACCAAAGAAGAAATTAAATGAAAATGAGAGAATATTTTTGATCTAAGTGGTAATAAAATATGACATGTGAAAATTTGTAGTATGAGCCTAAAGCTTGTTTGAAGAGAAATTTATTGGCTCATATACAAATAAAACAAGGAATGTCTTAAAATCAGGAAAAGAGTGATAAATTGGACTACATTAAAATTTAAAACTTCTGATTTTTAAAAATCACCATTAAGAGAGTGAAAAGGCAAGCAGGGGAGAGAGATTTTCAAAACATATATCTGACATAGGACTCATATCCAAAATATACTTAGAAATTCTGAGAAGTAAATAAGAAAAAGGCATACAAGCCAGTAGAGAAATGGGCAAAAGACTTTAAAGAGATCCTTCACAACAGAGAATAACCAAGAATATCAATAAACATATGAAAGGGTAATTAGTCCTTCGTTAATGGGGCAGTGCAAATGAAAACTACAAGATACCACCATGCACCTACCAGAAAGAATCAACTTAAAAATGTAGACAATGTTATGTGCTGACAAGGATGTGCAGTGGTGTCTTTTTTGTTTGTTTTTGGTTTGGTTTTGTTTATTTTTGGCTGTGTTGGGTCTTTGTTGCTCTGTGCAGGCTTCCTCTAGCTGCAGCAAGCAGGGGCCACTCTTCGTTGTGGTGCGCAGGCTTTTCATTGTCATGGACTCTCCTGTTGTGGAGCACAGGCTCTAGAACGCAGGCTCAGCAGCCGTTGGTGCACAGGCTCAGCCGCTCCGCGGCATGTGGGATCTTCCCGGACCAGGGCTCAAACCCATGTCCCCTGCATTGGCAGGTGGACTCCCATCCACTGCGCCACCAGGGAAGCCCTGAAGTGGTGTCTTGCACACCAGTGGTCCCCAAGCCCTGGGCCATGGACTGGTACTGGTCCGAGGCCTGTTAGGAACTGGGCTGCACAGCAGGAAGTGAGTGGCGGGTAAGCAACCAAAGCTTCATCTGCCGCTCCCCATTGCTCCCCATCACTCGCATTACTGCCTGAACCATCCCCCCACCCCCCATCCACCGCCATCTGTAGAAAAATTGTCTTCCACGAAACCAGTCCCTGGTGCCAAAAAGGTTGGGGACCGCTGTTGCACATTGCTGAAAGGAGGGTAAATTGATACAACTCTTTCAAAAACTGTTTGATAGTATTTACTCAAGCTGAACATATGCAGACCCAACAGCCTCATTCTTGGGTGGAATATGTATGTGAAATATTCATAGACGTGCTGTTTGTAATAGCCCCAAACTGGAAACAACTCAAATACCCTTTAACAGCAGAGGATAAATAAATCATGGTATATTCATACAATGGAATACTATATTGCAAAGAGAGTGAACCACTATTGCTACATCAACAATTTGGATGAATTTCTTTTTATTTTTTGTAACATCTTTATTGGAGTATAATTGCTTTACAATTGTGTGTTAGTTTCTGCTTTATAACAAAATGAATCAGCTATACATATATTCCCATATCTCCTCCCTCTTGCATCTCCCTCCCACCCTCCCTATCCCACCCTTCTAGGTGGTCACAAAGCACCGAGCTAATCTCCCTGTGCTATGTGGCTGCTTCCCACTAGCTATCTATTTTACATTTGGTAGTGTATATATGTCCATGTCACTCTCTCACTTCGTCCCAGCTTACCCTTTCCCCTCCCCGTGTCCTCAAGACCGTTCTCTACATCTTCATCTCTATTCCTGTTCTGTCCCTAGGATCTTCAGAACCATTTTTTTCTTAGATTCCGTATGTATGTGTTAGCATATGGTGTTGTTTTTCTCTTTCTGACTTAATTCACTCTGTATGACAGGCTCTGGGTCCATCCACCTCACTACAAATAACTCAATTTTGTTTCTTTTTATGGCTGAGTAATATTCCATTGCATATATGTGCCACATCTTCTTTATCCATTCATCTGTCAATGGACATTTAGGTTGCTTCCATGTCCTGGCTATTGTATAGAGCTGCAATGAACATTGTGGAACATGACTCTTTTTGAATTATGGTTTTCTCAGGGTATATGCCCAGTAGTGGGATTGCTGGGTCATATGGTAGTTCTATTTTTAGCTTTTTAAGGAACGTCCATACTGTTTTCCATAGTGTCTGTATCAATTTACATTCCCACCAACAGTGCAAGAGGGTTCCCTTTTCTTCGCACCCTCTCCAGCATTTACTGTTTGTAAATTTTTTGATGATGGCCATTCTGACTGGTGTGAGGTGATACCTCACTGTAGTTTTGACTTGCATTCCTCTGATGATTAGTGATGTTGAGCATCCTTTCATGTGTTTGTTGGCAATCTATATATAGTCTTTGGAGAAATTTCTATTTAGGTCTTCTGCCCATTTTTGGATTGGGGTTTTTCTTTTTTTGATATTGAGCTACATGAGCTGCTTATAAATTTTGGAGATTAATCCTTTGGCAGTTGCTTCATTTGAAAATATTTCCTCCCATTCTGAGGGCTGTCTTTTCATCTTGTTTATGGTTTCCTTTGCTGTGCAAAAAGCTTTGAAGTTTCATTAGGTCCCATTTGTTGATTTTTGTTTTCATTTCCATTTCTCTAGGAGGTGGGTCAAAAAGGATCTTGCTGTGATTTATGTCATAGGGTGTTCTGCCTATGTTTTCCTCTAAGAGTTTTATAGTGTCTGACCTTACATTTAGGTCTTTAATCCATTTTGAGTTTATTTTTGTGTATGGTGTTAGGGAGTGTTCTAATTTCATTCTTTTACATGTAGCTGTCCAGTTTTCCCAGCACCACTTATTGAAGAGGCTGTCTTTTCTCCGTTGTATATTCTTGCCTCCTTTATCAAAAATAAGGTGACCATACGTGCATGGTTTTTTCTCTGGGTTTTCTATCCTGTTCCATTGATCTATATTTCTGTTTTTATGCCAGTACTATACTGTCTTCATTACTGTAGCTTTGTAGAATAGTCTGAAGCCAGAGAACCTGATTCCTCCAGCTCCATTTTTCTTTCTCAAGAGAGCTTTGGCTATTCGGGGTCTTTTGTGTTTCCATACAAATTGTGAAATTTTTTGTTCTAGTTCTGTGAAAAATGCCATTGGTAGTTTGATAGGGATTGCATGGAATCTGTAGATTGCTTTGGGTGGTATAGTCATTTTCACAGTGTTGATTCTTCAGTCCAAAAACATGGTATATCTCTCCATCTGTTTGTATCATCTTCAATTTCTTTCATCAGTGTCTTATAGTTTTCTGCATACAGGTGGATGAATTTCTTAAGCATAATATTGAGTGGTATGAACCAGACACAAAAGTGTACTGAAAGTTCAAAAATAAGCAAAATTAGTCAAATGTGATAAACTTTAGGAGAGAGTTTACCTTAAGAGGAGTTGTGACAGGCAGTGAACAAAAAGGTGGAGACTTCTGGGATGCTTGTAATGTTCTTTTTCTTGACCTGCTGTTGAGTACATGGATGTGTTCATTCTGAAAATGCATTGACCTGCACACTTATAATTCATTTACATTCCATATGTATGTTATGCTTCAATACCTGCTTACCTAAAAATGTTCCATAAAACTGATGTCCTTTGGAATTTGTTGATCTTACAGTTATCAATAGAAAAGTAATAAAAATCAAGAATTTTGATCTAGACTGCTGTTGAATTGTATAGGATTTCAGCATTTGAAGGAAACTTACTGTTTCCATACAGTTCAAAATCCTTCCACATACACAAAGCAGTTTCATTGGAAATCTGCTACAACTCCATGAGTGTTTGAACTTCTTCCTTCACAATTTTATTCATGATTAGTCTAAGGGGCATGTAAAGGAAATATGCCTTTTTAAAAATCCAAAAGAATATATTCTATTCTGATTGTTTGCTTGCTACATTAGGCTTCAAGTAGCTTTTGGTTTTTTTCCTCAAAGGATAAAGATTTAGTATCAAAAATTTAGTAGCATAAATTATCTTTGGAGTTAGCATGTATTTCCCAAGGGAAATCTTTGAAAGAACAACTTCATTGAGACTCACGTATCCAATTGCTTTTCTTTTTTAAAACTTATTTTATTGAAGTATAGTTGATTTACAATATTTTGTTAATTTCTACTGTACAGCAAAGTGATTCAGTTACCCATACATTCTTATTTGTATTCTTTTCCATTATGGTTTATCATGGGATATTGAATCTAGTTCCCTGTGCTATACAATAGGACCTTGTTGTTTATCCATTCTATTGATACATATAATAGTTTGCATCTGCTAATCCCAAATTCCCAATCCATCCCTCCCCTCATCCTCCCTCCCCCTTGGCAACCAGAAGTCTGTGAGTCTGTTGCTGTTTTGTAGATAAGTTCATCTGTGTCATATTTTAGAGTCCACATTTAAGTGACATCATATGGTATTTGTCCAGTTGCCTTTCATAGTCTGGGTACTTGTTAAACATCAGGGGCATGCATGTTTGGTAATGCCTTATTACCAAATACTTTTCCATCTTTAGTATGAACCCATATTTTACCTATGTTTCCAAACTACAATGGAGAAAGAAATGCCAGGTAGTAATTAGTACTTTTGTTTTCTGGATACAAGGGCAGCCAGCTTACAAAGAACCAAAGGCTGACAAAAAATATACACAGGTAATAGGTCAGAATTTCTCAAAGTGCAGTGCAATCTCTGGACCAGAAGCATCAGCATCACTGGGGCACTTGCTAAAAATGCAAATTCTTGGACCCCAATCCAGACCTACTGAGAAAAGAAACTCTGTGGTGGCCTCAGCAGTTTGTGTTTTAACCAGTCTTCTAGGTAATTCCGAAACATGCTGAAGTTTGATAACCACCGGCACAAGGAAGCTTTGTAGCAGAAAAAATGTTGTCTTTGGAGTTAGCCTTAATCCTTGCTTTGCTACTTCCTAATTGGGTAATCTTGGGCAAGTCCCTTGATTTTGAATGTTGAGTTTTCTCAACAATAAATAGGAAGAACAATCCCTATAGTTAATCATCTTATAAATAAAATGAGATTTAGAAATCTAATTTTCCCTGAAATAATGAGAAGTAAAGAATTTTCCTTGGTCCATGTGGTATCACAAAAATGGTCTTGATTCCATTTGTTTAGTTATGAAGCACACTTAAAAATATTGCTGGCTTTGTCCATTCATAGGAGGCTTTCCTGTTGATGAGAGCATAGCCATGTGGCAGCTTCTCCTGAGTAAAATTCTGCTCAGGACAAATACCATATCCTGGGACTTTGAAGATGAAACCACTGAATAAAGAGAAAGGGCGATTCTTTGAAGAAAATGGCTGAGCGTGCATCAAAAACATTTGTCATCCCTACTTTTTGGCTTTCTTTCATGCTTCAGGAGATGTAAGACTCAAAGAGTTGTCAGATCTCTCCACTACTCACTTACAAGCCGTTCTCTTTCCTAGTAAAGGGCTTTGCCCTTGGAGAGCTCCCCAGCTGGAAACAAAAAACCAGAGGAAATGCCTTGCTCTTCCTCTCTTCCTTTAAATACCCAGAAGTAAGTGTATTCGGCTCCAGTCTCTCCACCGCATTATAGAACCCACTATCAAATATGGTGGAGTGAAGACATTTTCTAGTTCATTCTGTTTCCTTCCATTGTCTTCTGTTTCAGTAGTAATGATTTGGAAAGGAAAGTCTAAACTAGCCACTTACACAGGTGACTCGGTCTGGTAGTTAAGTGAAGACACCATGAAATGTTAGACAGATGTTAGGTTGTTCACAAGCATATTGGGTTAGGGTTTTTTTTTCCCCCTTCGTGTTCTTTGTTTTGGACAGGATTTGGGCCTGAAAACTGTCCTTTAGCCTGTGTAGACATGGCAGAGACAGACAATGACACTTCCCCCACTGTCAACCCAGAGTTGTGGTCTACACTGGCAGGAGTTTATCACCCCTGTACTTTTTTCTCAGGCTCTCTTTTATCCCAGTAGAAATGGAGAAAAAACTAACCTCCCACCATTTCTGCTTTAAAAGATAAAGACCTCTTAATTTCCTTGAGACTCTTACTCCAAGAGCAAGTGTATAAAATAGGATGCATGTGGTGCATTTTACTGAATTCATCTAATTGCAATGTTTACATACAAGTTAATTCATGGTACTGTGCAAATTGAAGGGCTTGTCAAAAAACTGAAGGCTTTCAAATTAGTCTGAGAGACACCTATTATTCATTGAATCAAGAAGCCAATCAGAGCATACTTCAGTAATACCTTTCATATATTCATCATCATTGGAGGTTTTCATAATCCCCATATCACATGTCATTCCCAACACATAAGTACGTTACTATCACACATGGAAACCTGCTCATTTGCAGGTAAGTGACTTTTACGTTACTAGAATCTCACTTTCAAAGCATACTGCCATATTGTCTGGCTTTGAAAGATATTAACCAGTTCCCAAAACTTAGCAATGGTACAAGTAGGTCATAAATGTTGTCCATCTGAAAGTACAAAGTCAGATGCAGTTTGTAACACAGTGCTTGTGCACTTTTACACGAATGGTCATTTTTGCATTTGAAAATGATGCACTTCAGGTGGTGCAGGGGATGAGAATGGCTGGAGATAGAACTTTTGAGTGGTCTGAGAAGACTAAAGTCCTGAGAAGAGCAGAACAGACAAGCAGGATGATACAGTGGGGAAGTACACTACCTTCTCAGAATTAGGTTCATTGTGTAGCTTTTCCATTGTATTTGCAGATAAGCCATTTCACCTATATCTGTGTGAATGATACAGTAGTGGAAGACTACTACCCACATGCTAGCATACAGGTCCACACACAAATACAGTGATTCACAGGGGCTACAGAGGATGACACTGCATCTCCAGGGGGATGCTTGGAACGCTATGGGGTCATTTCCAGTTGCCACATTGACTGAAGGATGGAAGGTGCTCTAGCATTTAGTGCCTAGCTTAGGGAGATGTTAAACATTCCGCAACATCCTGAATAGTTCTGCACAAACAAGAATTGTCATGCCAAAAACGTAAATTGCTCTCACTTTGAGAAGCAGCTATTTTTTGGTTAATAGCCGTTGATTGTCCCCATCTTGGGATCTTTGGGTGTCTAATAATTGTGAGTTGTGGGAATCTGTGAACCGCATTTGATATTTCATATCTCAAGATCATCCAGACTTCTTTTCTGCCTTCCAGAATCATTATCCACCTGTTTACTGTACATCTCCTTTCCATCTGGATATCCCAGAGGCCATAATTCAGCTCACCTAAAAATCAAACTCATCCTCTTCTCCCTCAATCCTTTTCATCTCAGATACCCCCCTGTGTTGGCGAATGGTACTGCCTTGGCAAGTCAAGTTAGGTGCCTTCCTCTCCTCACCCTCACATTTAATCAGTCACTAAATTCTGGGAGAGAATTCTACCTCTTTAGTTTAATTCACTCTTTACACTATATTCTTCACATCTGCTTCTACTGCCTTAGTTCGATTTCTTCTCATCTCTCACCAGGACTATTGCATTAATCGTCTAACTGGTCTCCTTGCCTCACTGAATTAGTTAGGAATCTTTTGGTTGCAAGTGACAGAAAACTCAAACGAATGGGCTTATATAACATAGAAGTCAGAAGATTCAGGGACAGCTCAATTCAGGGTCTAAAAAAATTATTTATGGCTCTGTGTCATTCCGTTCTTATACTTTCCTTTCCTCTCTGTGGCCCCGTTTCAGGCTGGCTCTCAGGCATGATCCCAATGTGGATCACGCTGGCAGTTCAGTTCGAGGCCCGTTCCTTTACCAGTCTCACTTCAGAGACAGCCTCTTCCTTAGGTGCTTTAGCAAACGTCCTGGGATCAGCTCTTCTTGACTCTCACCATGTTAATGCCCAACTGAGCCAGGAGAGGAGCCCACACAAACCCCATTAATTGGGCATGGGGAACAGTTGGTTCCTCAAGAAAAATACAGGGTTTGTTAGCAGAAGAGAGAAAGTATACTTGGGTATAAAACTCTCTCTAACCCAAGCTCTACCCAGGGACCAGATCGATCTTTTTCTGCACGTTGAATCACATCCTTCCCTTACTAAAATCCTTCCATAATTTCTCATCGCCTGCATGATAAAGTCTGGGAAAGCATGAGTGACACTCCAAGATCTGACCTCTGCCTACGTCTCATACTCTGCCTTGGCTTCAACCACTGAGATTCTCCAAACACCTCATACTATGCTCTGCTTTGAATTTTCTCAGGAAGCCAAACCCTTGAAAATACCTATTTCTCCACCTAGAAAACATCTTTTCATTAACTTCTCTCTCTGGGCCTCTTTCCCATCCTCTCCCGCCTTTGCACCCCTCCAAACCTGCACAGATTTTTATCAGAGCACCTGTGACCCAGTCTATTCGGATCGGTCTGTTTTCCCACCTCGACTGTCAGCTCTTATGGACAGGGACAGACATCATCTTTGTATCCCGAATACCTAACAAGGTGCATGACCCATAGTTGGCACTGATAAATATTTATTGAATGATCGAATCAATTAATTATAACAAAATAAACTGTTTATCAGTGATAAAGTTAAACAGGATACAAACACAGATTTTTTGACAGTTGAGAAAAATTAAAATGCGTGGGGAAAAAGGAATCAAAAGGTGTTCTAAGTGTCAGAGGGGGAAAGACTACTTTGAGTGGAACATCGTATATATTACAGTATTATTTATTGGGGCATTGTGTTACTTGGTGGAAAGATCATTATTTTGAGGGGAAAATTAGGTGATGTAATTTGGTGATAACTGTACTTGAGATCTATTTTTATGACATCATGGAGGCCTGAGAAAGTAAACTTTAGCCAATGAGCAGATAGCAGTGGATGTAAGGTCAGTGGAACTATGGGTATAGATTGTTTTGTCTTCTAAATCTAAAATCTTCCCAGAGTGTGCTATTCAGAGGGAAACAACCACCAAGCACTCAAACTAATGGCCAAGGTCATTTTTCTAGCAAGTCAGCGATGCAGCTGTGTTCAGTGCCTTAGGCAGGACTTGAAAGCATCCTGTTTGTCTCCCCACTGCCAGGGTTGGGGAAGTGCCCCTCCCCTGCCCCACAGGCCTGCTTTGAACAACGTTCCAAAGAAATCTCCCCCTCGCTCGGTGAATGCTAAACAACTCCTTTTCCCCCTAGAGGTTCAACTCAAAGAACATTTTTCATTAGGACTTTTTTGAGAATTTAGGGAGAGCAAGATTTGGGTTTTATCAGAACAATGAAAGCTCTAGATAATGGATTTATATATAATTTTGTCCTGAGTTGACTGTCTCTAGAGTTCAAATTCTTCTGGAAAGTGCCAACCCTCCGTGTCACCAAGCTTGAGCCATCATCGGAGCCAAGAATAGAACTCAGGCTTCTTACCTCCTCAGCCAGAACTCCATCTATTAGAACACTGTGCCTCTCAATTGTGTCTTAAATTAGGCACATAAATGAATTCACTCACACTCTTTCTGCCTACCAAGTTTCTGCAGAGGAACTTCTCAGCGCTACATGATACAGTTGGGAGAATTTCCTCAGCTCTACAGTTGAACTCCTACGGACTCCGGGAGTGGGAGAAACTCAGATGAAAAAGCTTCAGTCTCCTTGAATCTTCTCAGAGCTGCATGTCCCATCCCACCCCATCATCAGTCAGACAAAAAGCAAAGGAAATCCCCCTAGTCTTCAGCCCAGCTTCATCAGGGAAGTTACATGTTTAATGTGAGACACTGTCAGTCCAGCAAGTTGGAAAGATTTCTACAAGTGTGGAAAGGAATATGCTTGGACAGAGCTGTGAGCTGCTCTTTGCCATCAATGGAATTCTAAACGGGGCCTCATTCACCAGCCCTGTCTCCCAACTGCATCCATCTGGAGGAGAGAAGAGAAGGCTTTAGTGAATCAGAGCAAATTGCTTGGCACTGCTCTGACCTGAAAGCTGAAGAGAGCTCAGGGCAAAGTGCTTTTTATTTTTAATGGGTTCTTGCCTATCTCTTAAATGTGTGTTTTTCTTTTCTTTTTTTTTTTTTTTTTTCTTTTTGGTCACTTGAAGCTCTAGTGCCTGTGGAGAAGAGGAGAGAAACACACACACACACACACACACACACACACACACACACACACACACACACACACACACACACACACCCCAAACCCAAAAGGAGAATATAAATAAATATCATTTGGAATCTTGCATAATATCAACCAATGGCAACAGCAGGTTTTTGACAGGCCTGCGAACTTCCCCCAAAACAACATCCTGCCAGCCTGGCTGTGATTCAGGCATGAGTCAACCCTGCAAGATGGGCCGTTGCCAGCTCCATTCCTGGCCTGGCCGGCCGAAAACTGCTTCCCCCAGGCCAGTCGGTCTATTAATATTTAGAATCTGGGCTGGACTGGCCTGTCATTAACAGCACTGGTCTCCCTCAAGGTAACAACGGGGAAGTCTTTTCTTCCAGCGCTGGGAAGAAATCGACAATGAAGAAAGAAAGATGCCGCTTCATCACAATATGATCTTTGATAAAAAAGGGGGGTCGAGCACAGCTTTTACAGCTGACACAATTATTATAGACTGGAGAAAACCTCTCTCCTCCCCCCGCCCTGGGGTCTTGTTATAATGAGGCCCCCAGACCTGCTCTCACCTTTTTGTAATCTAAACGAGGGACGGAGCCTGCTGAACTGGGAGATGTCGTATGAATCATCAGAGCCCCAAATGCTGCGGAAATAATTCCTTGCTGTTATTAGGAGCCCACCTTCCACAGACACTTTTCTCAAAGACTGCCTTTCACTTGAAAAAGAAGGCTGTGCTTCAAAGGGCAATTCTCACCCTGTGCACATGAAGCCGCAGCCACAAGCCTCCCCCCACGGCTGCACCCCCCCAAACCGCCACCTTGCTGAGTTAGGGCTGATGCCCCACCCCTTCTCAATGCCCAGGGCATCTTCTGAGCCGGGAAAGCACAGCACAAGTCGTGATTCTGCTGATGTTGACTCAGCGTGGAGCTATAAAACATGAGATTTGCTCCAAGCGCCAGGAGTGAGACATAATGGGGAGAAAACAATGCCCTCTGTCCGTTCTTCCGCCATCATTCTTTTGTGCTGGAGCTAAGGAGTGGTTTATAAAACCAGAATCAGGAAGACTTCTTTTTATTTGTTCTTCAGGGCAAGTTCTTTACTCCTTTCCCTTAACCTTTTGACCAGCGAATGAACTGTGCTACTGACAGTGCTTTTGTTAAATTATTCCTTTACTGCTGAAAATATAAAGTAACTTGAAATAGGCTGACATCCATTGGAGAATCCAGAGGGGATGGTTTATGTTGTACCAATCTCGGTTTGGCACGACAGCCTTGATTCCTCAGGTATAGACCTGCTTTTTCGTTCATCCACAGTAGTGGGGAAAAAACCAAACGATTAGTTGGCAAGCTTCTTTTTTTATTAATATATTTATTTTTTTTAATTGAAGTATAGTTGATTTACAATGTGTGTTCCAGGTGTACAGCAAAGTGATTCAGTTATATATCTATATCTATATCTACACACACACATATATACATATACCTACATATATACATATATACGTATATATGTAGGTGTATGTATATACATATATATTCTTTTTCAGATTTGTTTCCCTTGTAGGTTATTACAAGATATTGAGTAGAGTTCTCTGTGCTCTACAGTAGGTCCTTGTTGCTTTTCTACTTTATATATAGTAGTGTGCATCTGTTAATCCCAAACTCCTAATTTATCCCCCTACCTCACAGCAGCAAGTTTCTTTAAATGGAGCATTCAAGCCACCCTTAGAAAATTGCAGGCATGCAAATGGAGAGTTTCAATACGGAGGGGAGGTTTTGGAAATAGGATCCTTGCACATTCCTAATGTTTTAAAAAATATCTTCTCTTGGCTTATACCTCGAGTGACACTTGTCTTGTGGGAACGTTTGTCCCTTGTGTAAAGAGATGACTCGCGTGTTAAAAAGAAAGTTCTTGAAAACGTGGTGATCTTGCAGTCAGAGAAGACGCAGCTGAAACGGCAAGGTTGTGCCGGGAGAGTCATGACGGTTGTCAGTGGGCTCTCACTTTGGAAGCAACTTCCCTGCAAGTTATGCCCACATCTCTGGTGCCAGCCAGAGCGTGGGTGTGGACGGGCTTTCTCACAAATGCTGGCCCTAGTTTTTTTGTTTTTGAAAATTTAGTCTTTGCTGTTTACTCTAGTTTCAGACATGATATCTTTTAGGACCACGCTTGGAATCTGCAATAGCTTGTCTCACCTGATCAAAACTCTAACACAGCTTTGGCCATAGAAGGTGACCTTGTTTGTCAGAAGTGTATATGCTGCGGAGATGGCAAGAAGCCAGCTAATGGTAGTGACACCCAGCTAGCAAATCCTGGCCTTCGTAGGGTTGCTCCTATGGGTGCCTTTATTGACAACCTGACTACCGTTTGCAGCCTCCTCTCTTTGCAGCTGCCTCCTCTTCTCCCCCTCTTGATGGCTGCAGAGCTCTGCTTATCATCCATTTCCATGCTGGCTTTGTGTGTCTCTTTGTAAGCCCTGCTCTGAGTAGTTTCCGCAGTGTGTGTGGCATTGTCAACGACTTGTGGATAAGCCGCCTTGCCTGGTTCAGTCATTCTGGGCCTCCTTTGTCTTGTTTCCTTTTTGATAACCTAATTTCACACACGTTCTAAGGACTCTTTTCAAAATAAGCAGCCGATATGGGTGTTCTATTGTTCCATGTGGCTGCCAGATTATTTTTTTTTAAATGTATTCACCGCCTGGATTTATCACGTAAATTCCTATTGAAAACCATTGCCCCCTGGGAAGGATTTGAGCATTTGGGTAATTTCCTGAAATTCTCAAGTGTGTGTGTTTGTAGTTTCTTTTTTCTCCCTTTCAAATGGATGCAGCCATGTCAGAGAAATCCATAAACAATATTGATTGCATCAAAGCACACAACTGCCAATCTCAGGCTCGCTCATGGTCCCTTGCTGCAGACCCTAATCTCTGAGGAGAAGCCCTTCTTTTTGCACAGGATGCAAAAGGAACACACCGTTTAGATTCATATTTACAGAATTTAAGCTTCAGTGATATTGTACCAATGTTCTTCG
Source organism: Leucopleurus acutus (assembly GCF_964270905.1). NCBI lineage: Eukaryota > Metazoa > Chordata > Mammalia > Artiodactyla > Delphinidae > Leucopleurus > Leucopleurus acutus. The sequence goes on from NC_139157.1 coordinate 67,780,519, forward strand.
TGTCAGCATTGTGTCAGTTTTGGACTAAAAGCTGGAAAGTTATTCGACCTGCGAAACATATGCTTCCCTTCCTAAACCAGCAGAGACACGCATGAATGCAGTAATGGACATACGTTCTGGGTGCCAAATGTGGAATGTGCCGTCTTCCCCTTGACTTGATAATCTGACACAATTGAGCCCATTAATAAGTGAAATTGTTTGGGAAATTGGTTCAGTGCCTAAAATCTGCAAGGCAGTGCCATTTAAAGATCTTTTTCCTTCCTTTCAGAATTTTATCCTTTGAATAAACAATTCAGCTTAATAACCTTTATGATCTGTGAGGTTAGTTGTCACCAAAATAAACTTTCTACTGGTTTGATGGAGCCCACCTTTGAATATTTTTTCACTGAGTTATCCAGTACTTCATGATTTTCTTTCTCGAACCTTGTAATTCCCAATAGATTGATTATGTTCCAAAAGCCACAACCACACATCAGTGTGGTTCGCATCTTGCTAATGTCTTTGGAACACAGGGGTCAAGGTTATTATCCAAAGTTCATTTTTAAACAAACTACACTTGCTGTGGTCCTTTGAGTAGCACTGCCTTATAACCCAACCATGCATTTACATTAATACACATGCTCAGGTAGCAACTAACCTCTAACAAAACCCAGCATTTTAACTGATTAAACATTAATGTGGACATGACCGAAAATTCTGTAGTTTAACCCCAAGACTGGTTGGATTCCAGGAATGGTGTTTTAATGAAGGACCCACTGAATTTAGGACAGATGCTGAGTGTTATGCTAGGCTGGTAGCTGAATCTTGGATCAAACACAACTTTGCAATGACTCATACATTTTACTAATTTATAAGTGCAGCCTTCCTTGAAAGTCCAATGTAAAGACCAGCGTCTTGGTCTATGAAAGTCAATATAACCTTGAAGTCAATGAAAATGAGGGTACTGTTCACTGAATAGAGACTCCCTTAGCTTATCACGTTTTCCCTCCCACATCTTCTAGCTTATTTTGAGTTCCACACGAGGTACTATGTGAAGCCAAAAGCATAAATCTGACTTCTGGAGGTCTGTATAGCAATAAACAATAAAACCTTATCTGGACAGCCAACAGGAAAAAGTTGGACAGCAGACTCATTTAGAAACAGCGTCAGACTACCAAGTGGGTATGTGGGATTTTGCTCTGAGCCTGGCTAGAATTGAGCCATGTGTGATGGACAACTGGGGGAGTATTCCCATCCCTTCTGTCTATTTCAGAAGCCTCTATGTCTTTGGTTATTCCCTGTGGCCCATCTTTATTCACCCCCTGCTGCCACCCCTATTCTGTGGCCATGTCTTACAGCACCCATCTGCGTCCAGCCAGAGGTGCTGAGTTCAGCAGACCACGTTCCCTTTTTATTCACGTTTCTACCACTAACTTCTGATATTTAACACTTACATATAAAAATGATCTCACCATAAATTTGTTTAGTAAAACAGAATATACAAAGACTTACTCTATAGCACAGGGAACTATACTCCATATTTTGTAATAACCTATAAAGGAAATAAATCTGGAAAAGAATATATATATAACCAAATTACTGTGCTGTACACCTGAAACTAACATGACATAGTAAATCAACTGTACTTCAATTTAAAAAAACAGAATACAAAATTGTACTTTTGAAAAATATCCCAAAGATACAAAAAATGACTATGTTGGAAGAAAATGCATCAACATATTAGTAGTCATTGAGAGTATTTTGATCTTTACACTTTTCTCTAGTTTCCCTTTTTTTCTTAAACGACAAACATACTTTTATAACTTGAATGTGTTTTTTTCTCCTCACATACAGTATATAAGATATAGCTTGAAATATATCAAAATCAAATTAAGGAAATAGACTTACAAAAGCAAGTAAAAGGACACAAATTTACAACCACAGATGACAGTCTTTTGCCTCTTTTCAAGTGCAGTGAGCTAATTAAAAGGAAGAAGTGAGCTTCCCTGGTGGCACAGTGGTTGAGAGCCCGCCTGCCGATGCAGGGGACACGGGTTCGTGCCCCGATCTGGGAAGATCCCACATGCCGCGGAGCGGCTGGGCCCGTGAGCCATGGCCGCTGAGCCTGCGCGTCCGGAGCCTGTGCTCCGCAACGGGAGAGGCCACAGCAGTGAGAGGCCCGCGAACGCCCCCCCCCCCACCAAAAAAAAGGAAGAAGTGAAACTTCTAAGGGACTATTAACAATTTGACATTCTCAATTGGTATGGAGTATAGATTTCACTTAATGTGGATCTCAGGAGTGAAAATGTCATACCCTAGAGGGAGCTGGACACCATCACTAGTTTTCATGGACAAAATAAGTATAGGTGTGTAGATCTTTGGCAGAGCTACCCTGCATCTTGTTGTAAAGGAACATCTTAGTGGCCACACTCAGATTCTGTGATGGGCACATTCACTAATCAGTGTCAGAAAGGGGAGATGCTGGGGAGGAGGAAAGACAACGGAGTGGGAAAAACAGGTGCCCCCACCGACCTCTGCTGCTCCTCAGGAGCTAGGAAGCTGGCTGTGCTGGCTGTGTGTGTCCAAACCTCACCCAGGACCCTGACCCTGCCTGTGCTCTGCTCAGCACTGCAATGGGGAGTGACAGGAACATCGCCCACTGGGATTCACGTTTTAAAAAATTCTATGAGTTAGCACTAGATATATGTGTACGTATGATGTTATTATAATACATATGTATATAAGTGTCATCTAATTTAATTTTTATACTATCTGGTAAAGTTACCACTGCTCTTCTTTTTCAGATAAGGCATCTGACACATGGAGATGTCATGAGCTTGTTGAGACACATGCCATGCTAGAAACAAAATCTCTTTTTTTTTTTTTTTTTTTTTTTTGCGGTACGCGGGCCTCCCACTGCTGTGGCCTCTCCCGTTGCGGAGCACAGGCTCCGGATGCGCAGGCCCAGCGGCCATGGCTCATGGGCCCAGCCGCTCCGCGGCATGTGGGATCCTCCCAGACCAGGGCACGAACCCGTGTCCCCTGCATAGGCAGGCGGACTCTCAATCACTGCGCCACCAGGGAAGCCCCCTAGAAACAAAATCTCTTGACCAAGTCTGGGGCGCTGGTCACAAAATCACAGCTACATTTATTAAGGAATCACCATTTTATTTCCTGATTCTGGGCTTGGAAAATATTTCTACACTCAACTCTGCAAACTCCAGTGTGCTCCGTGCTATGAATGCGCAGGTGCCTGTGCCATATTTCACATCTTCTCTAACCATCTGTTCATGCAGTTGGGGCTGCAGTGACTAGCCACACTCCTGCCACATCACCTGGGTGCCAGCAGGAGCTCGTTTGTCACGTGCTCAAGGGAGCTAACACACAAGGGCAACCCATGGGCCACTGGGGCAGAGCACGTGGATAAATATTCCCCTTTCCCATCTCTTGGGTGGACCATCCTGAGGCGTACTCTACATGGCTCCTGAGCGGTCCCCAGTGGGTTCGTATATAAGGAAAATTCCAGTTATGAAGTTAATGTACATTAAGAAAAGGGAAACTAAAGAAAAGGGAAAAAAAGGAAACTAAAGTATAGAAAATACTCACAGATAAATTGTAGCTCAGTAGCGTACCTTGGATTGGATTTCCCTCCTTCTCTGTTTTACTCTTTCAAGTTATCCTGTTGAATTCTAGTTCATTCTAGTTAATTCTAGTTAAGGTGCCAAAGACCTTTATATTGATGATGCCACTTCTTGGGATGATTACATTGAGAAGTTTCCTTCAAAGTGCAATGTAAAAATAATTCTTGTTCTTCTTATGGGAGTTCATAGGCTTCAAATTTCTTTTCCTATGCATCATTTCATTTTAATCTTTTCATCAGCTCTTCGCCACCACATCTCCCCATTTCCATTCCTGACACCTTGGATGGAGTCAGCAGTTCATCTTGGCCCAGATTATTGCAATCGTCTCATAACTGGCCTCCTTGCTTTTGACTGTCCTCCTGTTCTAACCTTTAATCCCACATCATTTCATTCTCAACACAGCAGCCAGAGTGATTTTGTTTAAATAAAAATTAGATAATGTCACCCTTCTATTCAAAATCCACCATGGCTCTCCATCCGACTCAGAATATCACCACCCTTATGATGGCTTAGAAGCCCTTACTTATCCAGGCTCCCTGTTACCTCTGAGTTTTATCTTCTCCACCTTTCACTCTTGTTTACTCCATTCCAGCTGCACTGACCTCCTTGATGTTTTTCAAACAAGCTAAGAATTCTTCGGCCTCAGGGCCTTTGCACTGATGGTTTCATCTGCATGGAATGCTCTTCCCCACGTATTCACATGGCTCCCTCTTTCCCTTCTTCAGATTTTTCTTGAGTTGTACCTTCTCAATAAGGCTTTTCCTGATCACTCTGTTTAAAATCGCAATCCTTCAGCCCTCTCTGGGCACTCACTATCCCTCTCTCTGATTTATTTTTTTCCCTAGTAACAGCATCTTACATAATCTATATTTATTTAGTTATATCATTTACTGCATACTTCTCCTGCTTAATATAAACTCCATGAGGGCAGGGATTTTTTTTTAAAACAAATTTGTTTATTTTATTTATTTATTTTTGGCTGCTTTGGGTCTTTGTTGGTGGTGCGCAGGCTTCTCACCGAGGTGGCTTCTCTTGTTGCGGAGCACGGGCTCTAGGCGCATGGGCCCCAGTAGTTGTGGCACGCGGGCTCAGTAGTTGTGGCTTGTGGGCTCTAGAGCGCAGGCTCAGCAGTTGTGGTACATGGGCTTACTTGCTCTGCGGCACGTGGGATCTTCCTGGACCAGGGCTGGAACCCGTGTCCCCTGCATTGGCAGGCGGATTCTTAACCACTGCACCACCAGGGAAGCCCAGGATGTTTGTTTTGTTTATTCCTATCTCTAATTTTCAGAACAGAGCTGCACATCATACTGTCAGTAAATGTTTGAATTTGTGTATGAATGAATGAATGGGCTTTGTGAGTTTGGCCCTATCCCTATTTTATAGCTAACAGACTAGAGATTCAGAAACGCTAAGCGACTTTACCAAGTTCATACAAATAGTAGGTAGTAAAGTCTTGAACTAGTTTTCCTATCTCCAATGATACTTATAGGAGAAAAACAGAAACAGTCTTTGGATTTAAGCAGTTCACGCTTAAACTAGACTTATGAGGATACAAAAGTTCTGTAGGGAAGAGCTGATAATTAACTTAAGCACATGAAAAACAAGTACGTTTGAATCTTACATAGTTCTGTCTTTGCAATGATGGCAAGAAAACTCAGCACCAAACCTGTGACCTATCTCTAGGATGTGACCGCGTGCATACCTGGCTTCGTAATGATTTCTCCTATCCTTATTTTCTTTTAAACTGATTTCCTCATTTAACTTTTTTTATTTTGTTGCATTCTATGAAGTTTTGTAAGGCACTGCAAGCCCTTTTTTGGAGTGTGACGGTAAACATAATGAGAGAAATAAAAAGCATATTGTGCGGATAATTCACTGTTAAGGACTAATACGATCTGACTACAGGAAAAGATTGAGGTAAGATACAACCCAAACATAAGTGGAGCCTCCTGGGCACTATTGAGATAGTCTGGCCTCTTCACCATGTCAACTCAAAGAAATAACTTTTGACAGAAAAATAGGATTTGAGAAATTCAAATTTGTGCTTTAGTCTTTTAAGAAGCTGACAAATGGATGGATAGATGCTCTTGTCCAGAACTGTGGCGGACCTGAGATTTAGCCTACTTGCAAGTTAACAAGTCGGCTTGATACTGAGTCATCGGCACTAGTAGAAGACATGAGATCCCTGGGTCAGAGGTGAAGGACAGTTTATTACTCACAGCAACTGCAGGTCCCCAGGTTTCAATTTCCACATGGTGATGCAAAGAGGGTCAAATGATACACCTACACACACAGTGGGTTGCATTACAGAATAGGAATCTGAGTCTTTTATAGTCATCCCTCAGTATCAATGGGGGATTTGTTCCCGGACCCCTGCAGATACTGAAATCTGCAGATGCTCAAGTCCCTTGCAGTCAGCCCTTCATATCTTCCCGTTCCACATCTGCGTATACGAAGGGCTGGCTGTACCGGGGAATAAGCATGCCCCCTCATTGCTCTGGAGGGAGACACCATCTCCATCTTCAAAGGATCTTTGCCAGACAGACATCCTTGAAAAGATACCCTGGAACATCTGCAAGTGATGCAGAAACATGCAAGATCCAGAAACATGCAAGATCCATCCATCCATCCATCCAAAATAGACCCCCAGCAGGTGTACATTCTAAGTGCAGAATGAACCCTCTTAAAAGTCATCTCTCTCTACCTCTTTCATTCTTAACATCCTCCACTGGCAGCCAATGGTTCCCTTAATCTTCCTTCTTATTCTCAACTCCCCAAACCATGCTGTCCCTGCCAGTATGGATTTTGGTCTTCCTTCCTTTTCTTTCTGCTCTTATTCTTTATTCTTGACCAAAAATACATCTCAACACTATATTACTCAACTCCCCCTCATTTTCCCACTTCTACCTCTTTCTACTCAATCTTCATTCAATATCACAAAAGCTCAGGACTAACATGGCAAGACCAGGTTTTCTTTAATGAGCAGGGTAGAAAGGCTGAGAATATTCACATCTTAGGAATTTTTGTCCCTGACTAAGGATGTCTTCAGGACCTCCAAGTTACCTTTTCTGTCCTCTATTCATTCTCTTCTTCCTTTTCCAAGGCTTCAGAGCTCTAATATTGCTCCCAGATGGTTGTTAGTTATGGAAGAAAAGGAATCTGAAAGAGTTCTCTAGTTGAAAGAGTTCTGGTTGAAGAGGGCTTGGATTCATGACCCTTGTTGAGACCTTGAGATTTTGTCTGACTCTAGTTTCACATGAGCAACAGTGTGACTTGGCTCACAGGAATTACTCAACCAGGCTCTTACAATTTCTAGGCAATTTTGGATGTTTTTCGAGAAAGGTACTTTTCCATCATCCTCAATAACTTTAATGTCTTCTCCATTTTTGAAGAAAATGGATGGGAATCCCTCTGAACTTCTGAATATCAACCCCCTCTCCTATTCCATCAAACTTTTTCCATCTACCGCTTTTCTTTTTTTTTTCCCACAATAGACTTGGCCTCATATGTTACAGAGAAAATAGAAGTCTTCATATTCCTGCCAACAAATTGCCAATCCTACAGGCATTTACTCCATTTTCTTCATTCTCTTACCAAAAGTTATCTCTCTGCATATGCTCTCAATCCTTCTCTGCCTCCTCACCTCCCACTCACTCTTCAGCCATTTCTAGTCCTGTCTCGGTTCACATCATTCCCTAAAATGGGCTTCCTAAGCACTCAGCAGTCACTCTTTTTTTCTTTTCTTTTTTTTTTTTAAGTATAGTTGATTTACAATGTTGTGTTAGTTTCTGGTGTACAGCAAAGTGATTCAGTCATACACATGTATTTTTTTATATTCTTTTCCATTATGGTTTATTACAGGATATTGAATATAGTTCTCTGTGCTATACAGTAGGACCTTGTTGTTTATCGATTTTATATATACCAGTTTGCATCTGCTAGTCCCAAACTTCCAATCCATCCCTCCCCCACCCACTCCACCTCTTGGCAATCACAAGTCTGTTCTGTATGTCTGTGAGTCTATTTCTGTTTTGTAGATAAGTTCATTTGTGTCATATTTTAGATTCCACGTACAAGTGATACATGGTATTTGTTTTTCTCTTTCTAACTTACTTCTCTTAGTATGATAATATCTAGTTGCATCCATGTTGCTGCAAATGGCATTATTTCATTCTTTTTTATGGCTGAGTAATATTCCATTGTGTGTGTGTGTGTGTGTGTGTGTGTGTGTGTGTGTGTGTGTGTATATATATATATATATATATACACACACCACATCTTCGTTACCCATTCATCTGTCGATGGACATTTAGGTTGTTTCCATGTCTTGGCTAGTATAAATAGTGTAAGCAGTCACTCTTCATTACTGAAGCCAGGAGAACCTTTCCAGTTCTCCCTTCTAGATATCTTTGCAGTAGCTGACCCACCCCACCATCTCCTTCTTATCGAGAAATTTTCTCTTTTGGCTTCTGGAAGATCATATACTCCAGGTGTCCTGCTCCCCTGCCCACTCCTTTTCAGTCTCTTTAGCTGCTCCCTCATCTTTTTTCCAACCTCTGAATGAGGTGGATGGCTTGGTCTTGACCTCAAGGGCAAAAGGATGCAGAAACTAGAACTCAGAATGGAACTTCACTCTCCATATCTGTCCCTTACTAGTGGTCTTAGTGTGTTGGCTTCATTCTTTTCTAGTGAGTGTAGACTTTCTCTACATTATAGGGGACCTGGATGCCCAAAACCTAGACAGATAGCCTAACAGTCCTAACAAGAGAATAAATAAGGATCTTATCTCTCAAGGTAAAGTTTTAAAATCTCAGAGAAGATCCCTAAGGCTGTGTGCCTTCTCCTCAGACTAGTCCTGTGACTGGAGAAGAAGTTCAGTCATATGGAACAGATTTTGGTACCAGGAAGTGGGTGCAGCTGTAATAAATACCAAAAGTTTGTAAGTGGCTTTGGAACTGAATAGCAGGCAGAGGCTGGAATAAATTTGAGGTTCATGATAGAAAAAAAGCTAGATTGTCCCAAACAAATATTGGTAGAAATACAAACATTATAGTCACGTCTGATGAGGACTCAACATTTTATTGGAAACTAGAGGAAAGGTGATCTTTGTTATGCAGTGGCAGAAACTTACCTGAGCTGTGTCTACAGTTGAATGGAAAGCAGATATTGTAAATGATGAATGTAAATGAGCAACATGTGAGCCCTAGATGCCATCATCAGTGTTCTTACAAGAGAGATATAGAGGGAGATTGGATGCCCACACAGAAGAGGAGGAGGTAATGTGACAACAGAAGCAGAGATTGGAGTGATGCAAGCACAAGTTAAAAAATGCCGGTAGCCACCAGAAGTTGAAAGAGGCAAGGCGTAGATATTCCCCTAGGACCTCCAGAGGGAGCATGGGTCTGCTGACATCTTGATGTCAGACTTCTGGCCTCCAGAACAGTGAGACAGTATATTACTGTTGTTTTAAGCCACCCAGTTGTTGGTAGTTTGTCCCCGTAGCCACAGGAAATGAATACAGTAGTGGAATGGCACAGCCTAGATTACATGCCATCCCAGAGGCCAGCAAACCTGAGATGTGATGACAACGCATCACCAAAACTATGTGTGCGGTTCAAGAAGAGGAAGATTCTGGAAAGATAATAACAAACAAAAAAACCCCCAACAAAATAAAGTGAAAACATTTTCTACTCTCCCTTACATACCAATAACTACCCTTGGCCATCTTTATCCTTATGTCACTTCCCCTCAGCAGCATTTGACGCTGTCATAAGCTCCCACCTCTTCAGTAGTCTCTTCCTTTGGTTTCTGTGACCCTACACCCTCTGGCTTCCCCTCTACCCCTCTTACCACTCCTTCCTCCCCAGTCTCTTGTGTATTTCACCCTCTGCCAATCATCCCATCAATGCTGGGGTCCTTCAAGTCCTGTCCCAGGTCTACTTTCATTCTTCCCTTCTTGTTTTATAGACTTTTCCTGGAATTTCCATTTCCTTCCATTGACTCAATAAGCATACAGGGTCTCCCAAATTTATCCTGTCAACTCAGACTTCTCTGTTGAGCTCCATATCTGTATTTATAACTGCTTCCTTTATATTTTGGCTTGAATGTCTCGTATTCATCAAACTTAGCATGACCCTTCCCTACACTTATTCCCAGTGACCCCTCACGTAGTGTTCCTTATCTTGGTAAAAAGAATCTCTATTCACTCAGTTGTTCATGTCAACACCCTTGGAGTCATCTCTAACCCCTTCCCTCTACTCACAATCAACTTCAACCCATTTCCAAGACATAACCCTTCTACCCTTGAAGTAGAACTCAAATGTGGTCGCTTCTCTTCATGTTCACTGCCATCTTTCTAATCCAAGCCATAACCATCTCTCATCTGGGCCCCTGCAGGAGCCCCCTAACTATTCACCCTGCTTCTACCCTTGTTCCACTTCATTATTTTTATACACTAGCAAGAATGAGCTGTTAAAAATGCAAAGCCAGTCATGTCACTCTCCTACTTTAAACTCTTCATTGGTTTTCAGTTACATTTAAGATAAAGTTCTAACTAAAGTTTATAATGCCGGAAGGAGCTGTGTGGTGGACGCCATCATGTGCTGCCCAGAATACTCTTCAGGAATAAAAGGTTTATTCTCCCAACTGCTGGGATTGTGACCAGTGGCCAGTCCTGAGCTGGCAGTTCCCGTTGGGGATTCCCTCAATTGAAAAGAACTGCCTTTCTCAAGGAGTTGACCCCCTTTCTGGGTTGACCTTCATCCAACAACTGACTGATGATGGGGGAGGATGGCATAAACGCCCAGACTTCTCATTCCAATGTGGCCAACTTAAACTTGGGCAACTCTAAAGGAATCACCCCACAGGGTCAGTTGATACCTCTGCTGATACTGTATCACAGCCCAACTTCTCCTTCTGCTCAGTCATGCTTCCTTCCTCTCCCTTCCATGAGTGTTGCTCCCAAGAACACTCCCCAATAAAACTCCCCCACACTAACGTCTATCTCAGAGTCTGCTTTCTGGAAACCCAACCTGTGGCAATCTGTGAAATAAATGTGAGATCAAGGAAGGTAATAATCTCACTGCCCTCTTTGATGTGCAAATTATATCTAAAGTACTGTCATACCTGCAGAGTTACGTTCAGTCTTTGGGGCTACATTTTAAGAAGGACATTGGCAAAATGGAGTGTGACAAAGGAGGACAACTAGAATGTTGAAAACTGAAAATCATGTCACAGGACAAAGGCTTAAGAAATGAAGCTAGTTAGCCTGGAATAGTATTAAATCAGTAGGAACATGATTGTTACGTTTAGATTTTTGAAAGACTGACAAATGGAAAAAATTTTTTACCTTGTGTCGTTCTAAGGACTAGGATTAGCTGCAATGGGTGAAAATTCCTGGAACATAAGTTTAGGCTCAATATTATAAAGAAGTTTCTAGTTGCAGTGTAATGACATCCTTGTGAAATACAGTTCACTTTTACTAGACTTGTGTGACCACATCTTGAGAATAAAATAGCAGAGATTCCTGAACCTGGATAAAAGGTTGACCAGATGACTACATCCTCCATGACAATATTTTATGAATTTCTGCTCTAGGATAGGGTTTTACATGGTACCTGAGAAGGTTGATAGCTGTAATCTGACAAATGGATTCCATGGCCAAGTAAGTTTGGGGAAAAAGTTAAATGATGTTAGGCAAGTTGTTTTTACTGCAGGATTAAGTTTTAGTATGTTGAAAATGCACTGTGAACGTCCATAGAGGACCCCCACAGGACTCAGGATTGCTTAGAGCTCTTTTTGACTAAAAGCTAGTCAAAAGAACAGAGCTAGTGTGCTGTGAAACCTACTTTGAGAAACCCTGCTTTAGAGCATTGTGTTCTTCTGAGTTGTTAGTGAGGAGAGGATAATTCTTAACCTAGAATAATAAAAATACAGATTGCTGAATACTAGTAATTAAGGTTCCTACAAGTGTGATTACTGGCTAAAACATTATACATTTCTTCTTGCTTAACAGAGAAGGTATATTTCCTTATATTTGTAGCTTTAACACATGCGTGTGCCTGCTAACCCCATCCGTGGCAGTATTTGGATGGATGTGGATAAAAGCTAGAGCATTATCATTTTTGTTTATATTCTTTATTAAGTACCACACTGACCCTTTTTAAAGTTTACTAACAATTTAGATTTTGAGGTGTTCATAGGGTCCCTGGATAAACATCCCTCCAGATACATTTATATATAGGACACACAATTGGGGAACATATTTGACTATTGCAGTCATAATTCAGATCTTCAGAGACAGAAAAATCCAGCAAATGTTAGCGATTTTACATTAACTGGGCTTATTTCTGTCTTGCGCTGTACAGACGCTATAGTCAGTCCCAATTATCCAGATGCCTAATCAACACCCTTAATTAAATTCTCCACGTTTGCTTCCCTTTATTCAGCATTTCCAGTGACAATGCACCCACTTTAGAAGAAAGTACCAGTGCAGCCAGACTGTTGCTCATGCCTGTTGCGCATGTGTTAGTAATGCTGTGAACTCCTTTATATAATGCCCATTCTAAACGTCTGGTAATTGGCTTGATGCTTTTCAGTGGGGTGTGAAGTGCTCAAAAAGCTCAGCCACAAAGTATCAGGTTGGTCCCATGACAAGGAAGTCTTCTCAGCATCTCTGACCGTTTCCAGACCACGGTGCCTTTTGACTGATCAGTGAACGTTTGCCCTAACTTGTAGCTTAAATACATCGAGAAGGCAGGAGGAGATGGGGAAAATTGTAGGATTAACTCATGTTTTTCAGAAATCTTTTCAGTTACTATCACCGACAGAGATTTGTGGAATAATCACCACTTTGAAAGAAACTCTGGGCGACAGAATTATTTTGAATAATTCTGTTTGTCATGGAGACATTTTGCAAGGGCGAAAATGTTAGCAGTTCAAAGTTGGTGGGTAACATATTAAAGAGAACTGGGTTATTCAAATTAACACCTCAAAGTCTTTTAAATTCTAAGAAGGCAAATCAAATCATGGCAAATTAAATAATTAATTCATGCTAGAGTTAAGAGATCATCTCTAAGACAAATGATCCAGGACTATTGTGTAAGCAAATTACTTTTATCCATTTTAGGTACCACCCATCTACTGGGGCTCCTTTTTTGGTCAAGAACACACCCCCACCCTCCACACACACTCATACACACACTTATAACATTGCTACCAAACACCAGAGATTGTGTTTCTATGGCAACTACAGCCCATTTTGTTGCAGTTATCTTTACACAAAATCAGTTTTAGAAATCCACTGTAATGTAAAAGGATATCTGTTCGCACTCGTCCAAGTCGTCTTTGCTATTGGCTAGGACTATGTTACGTGTGAAGAATCATGCAACTTTTATAGTTTGATTAATAATTATTGCTTCTTACATGAATCAACGTCCTCAAGCACAGGAGGTCACAGAGACAATTACCTTCCATCACTCTGTGCCCAACTGTGCCGTCTACAGGCTGAAGAAACACCTCCAATGTCATGGGGAGCTTTAAGGGACTCGCAGGGGGAATCTTGCTCTTTCCATTTCTTGCCTCCCTGTGTTCCCAGAGAGATTCCACCTCCTCCACAAAGCAGTAGAGGGTCTTAGGGATACAAGAAGTCTGCCGGAAACGTTATTGAGTATATTCTTCTATTTAGTGGAATAACTATAGGGTTGGAGTCAATGGCCCCTGACCCTGTTACTGATTGCCTTTGTGGCCAGGGACAGTTATATAACTTCCTGGGGTCTCAGTTCCTTCATCTGTAAAATGAGGCTTTGGGCCAGGTGACCTGTCAAGTCTGATTTGGCTTATATCGTCTGTGACGATTTTTTTTAACATCTTTATTGTAGTATAATTGCTTTACAATGGTGTGTTAGTTTCTGCTGTATAACAAAGTGAATCAGCTATACGTACACATATATCCCCATATCTCCTCCTTCTTGCATCTCCCTCCGACCCTCCCTAGCCTGCCCCTCTAGGTGGTCACAAAGCACCGAGCTGATCTCCCTGTGCTGTGCGGCTGCTTCCCACTAGCTATCTGTTTTACATTTGGTAGTGTATATATGTCCATGCCACTCTCTCACTTCGTCCCAGCTTACCCTTCCCCCTCTCCGCGTCCTCAAGTCCATTCTCTACGTCTGCATCTTTGTTCCTGTCCTGCCGCTAGGTTCTTCAGAACCTTTTTTTTTTTTTTTTTTTAGATTCCATATAAATGTGTTAGCATACAGTGTTTGTTTTTCTCTTTCTGACTTCACTCTGTATGACAGACTTTAGGTCCATCCACCTCACTACAAATAACTCAATTTCATTTCTTTTTATAGCCGAGTAATATTCCATTGTATATATGTGCCACATCTTCTTTATCCATTCATCTTGTGACATGATGTTTAATGGAATCAAGAAACTTGAACAAGTAAGACTTTACTTCTCTGGATGTGATTAGAAAGGAGAGGGGAGGACAGAATTATAGCCATCTTTGTAAGACCAAAGTGGACTTCAAAAAATACAAATATATGTATAAGTACGTTGTAATTTTCGTTATTCAAAGGAAACAGAACCTTCAGTCAAATGAGACAAAACTAAGGGATTCTGTTTTAGGTTGGATGGATGTCGATTGTGGTTCCACCTCCGTGACCTCGTTCCCTAATGGAGAATCTGCATGGCACGTTTGCAATAGGAAAACAGCCGGGCAGAAAGGGCTAGATGGGGCCAGAAATTCCACCTGGGGAGTCCCAGGAAGAAGGGCAGAGTTCTTTCTCACCCAATTTGGGAAGCCACAGGAAACGGGAAGAAAATATTACTCTGTAGGTAGCCCTATATTGTTCCTAAGGGCCCTCAAAATGGCTTTAGATGTTTTGAACTTCCTCTCCCTTCAAAAACACAGTCATTCCTTCTGCCCAGATGCCACTGTGCTTCCTGACATATTAAGAGTTATGGATGCTTGCCTCATGATCTCAGGCCTCTACTGCCTCGGTTAATCAGTCTGCTCTCCCCTCTTTGCCCTTGCTGTGTGGGGTTGCCAGAGCAGAGTTACAACAGCTGAGCAGCTGCTCCAGCCTTTGCTTTACGGTGACAGAGGCCATATTTTCCCAACCAAACTTTAGGAAAACATGGTGTGACAAGTATGAATGTACTCACGAGGAGGGTAGGACAGAGTATTAGAAATTAAGGCAGTTCTGGGACACCCCTGATACACCAGATCAATTTGACAACTTGTCATCCTTTGTTTGGAGAAAGGAGAGGACCGGTGGGTCTTCCAGTTAAATAATCTGCTTTCTTCATGTTCACTCAGCTTCTTTAGACCCCCATGCCTTGAATCTTTTCCTTGCTTTCCAGAGGTATACAGAAGTATAAGTTTGGGAATCAGGTCTGGAGCCCAAGGATTCCCAAGGCTTTTAGTTCCCTCAAGCACCAAAAGAAAGCTCATGCCTTCGAGACAAAATGAATCCTTTCCTCTCATGTTTTGTAATGCCTGCCGCATATCCATGCCTTGCCTGACGCAACTCGGAGTGCTTTTAGGATGCAAGCTCCACGAGGGCCAGAAACGTTGTCTATTTTACTCACTGCTGCGCTCACAGCATCTAGAACTATACTTGGTACATAGAAGGTGCTCAATAAACACGTGGAATGAATGAATGATAGGATTTGATCAGACTGAACTATACCAAATTCGTCTCATAAATGTGTGATAATATTAGAAATAAGGACATTTTGACAAGAGAAATGTGTGATAGGAGGAAAAAAGACAACTCCTGTAGCCTTCTCATTTGGTTTCAATTTTGGATGAATCCCCTTTCATATATCTAGCAGTACAAGCAGACTTCGGACACATTGCAGGTTGGGTTCCAGACCCCTGCAATAAAGCGAATATCACAATAAAGTGAGTCACATGAAGTTTTTGGTTTCCCAGTGCATATAAAAGTTACATTTACACTCTGCTGTTAAGTGTGCAACAGCATTATGTCTAAAATAAATGTACATACCTTAATTGAAAAATACTTTATTGCTGAAAAATGCTAACCATCATCTGAGCCTGTAGCAAGTCACAATCTTCTTGCTGTTGGAGGGTTTGAAATATTTTGAGAATTACCAAGTGAGGAAATGCTGTTGGGAAAATTGTGCCAATAGACTTGCTCAATGCAGGGTTTCCACAAAAATTCAATTTGTAAAAAATGCAGTATCTGTGAAATGCAGTGAAACGAGGCATGCCTGTATTCAGCTGTATTTCTTACCTGAATGACAGACCTCTCAGATGCTTCTTATTTATTTCTTTGACCTGAACAGCAGTACCTAGAAAGGGCAGGAATCTTCGAGGTACAATGTCAGATGTAGCTGGCATGTGAAACCTGTTTCATCTGGATAATTAGTCATTGTTTCCTGGTTTGGGACTTTTTATGAGAAACGTCTGTACAATTCTACCTAAAAAATAAACTAAAATTGCCTTTCTTCTTTAAAGTCATTTCTGTCCTACTTTATTTTCCATTAAAAAATCCAATTCAGCTTCAAGTAATAATAAAAAGGTTCTATTTATTGCAAGTCACCAGAACTCCACTGATATTTCAGTAATGTTATTCTCAGTAGTAATGTTACTACTTCAGAGTGACAACTTTATGCTTTTCTAAATTAAAAAAAAAGTAAAACTGTAATAAAACTTATCTGTTTGAAATTTCTAATAATTTGGACAAGGAACTGGCCTAAAGTTTATTTTTACAATTCTTTGGAAGAAAGGATTTCTTAAGCCACTTACTATGGCAAAATTTTTAATTATGTAGAAGGACAGTTACCCAGTAACCTGGATGGACATGAACATAAATATGCAAATAACACACTCTTTTCTATATACTAAAGCAGCTTCCCAAGGAAATCTAGGCAATATTATTTATCTAGTTTAAATGACTATGATTACCTTACATATGTATAGTGCTTTGTTGTACAGTTTACTAAACAACTGCCTATAATATATTTAATTATCACAGCTACCCTGTGAGCTAGGCATTATGCCCATTTTACAGATAGGAAAGCAGTAGCTCAAAGGGGTTAACAGACTAGCTCAAAGACACATGACTAGTAAGTGGCAAAGCTGGGACTTAATTAAATGTAGATTTTCAGATGCATGATCCAAAGTTCACTGCAACACAGATGCCTGTAATGTTTTTTTTTTAAACATCTTTATTGGAGTATAATTGCTTTACAATGGTGTGTTAGTTTCTGCTTTATAACAAGGTGAATCAGCTATATATATATATATATATATATATATATATATATATATATATATCCCCATATGTCCTCCCTCTTGTATCTCCCTCCCACCCTCCCTATCCCACCCTTCTAGGTGAGCACAAAACACAGAGCTGATCTTCCTGTGCTATGCAGCTGCTTCCCACTAGCTACCTATTTTACATCCGGTAGTGTATATATGTCAATGCCACTCTCTCACCTGTAATGGTTTTAATAGGTTCTGTAATTTAAAGTTTTCATTAATCCTGACAGATCAGCTAGCCCAAATCAATGTATTTTCCCCAAGAGAATGGATAGAGTCAAGAAGAGCTTTGGGAAAAGATAAGAAGGGTAAAGGCAACATTTTTTCATGATCATTAACCAGTGATGATAATAAATACTTCACGTACCCAGAGGCGGTTGCAGAATGTTCCCATCTATATCTTTATACTTGAACCCTAAGTTTAGAAGAAACCTCACAGATCAGCAGTTGCTTCCATACCAAGGGAGAACATAAGTATCTTAAAAAAAAAAAAAAAAAGTAAAGAACATGAGTATCTTGTCTGGTGACCCAGAGTAGAATAGTGAGCATTCATGTGAATGCAGCTTCATTGATTTGTTTTGTTTTGTTTTTTAACATCTTTATTGGAGTATAATTGCTTTACAATGGTATGTTACTTTCTGCTTTATAACAAAGTGAATCAGTTATACATATACATATGTTCCCATATCTCTTCCCTCTTGCATCTCCCTCCCTCCCACCCTCCCTATCCCAACCCTCTAGGTGGTCACAAAGCACCAAGCTGATCTCCCTGTGCTTTGCGGCTGCTTCCCACTAGCTATCTATTTTACATTTGGTAGTGTGTATATGTCCATGCCACTCTCTCACCTTGTCCCAGCTTACCCTTCCCCCTCGCCATATCCTCAAGTCCATGCTCCAGTAGGTCTGTGTCTTTATTCCCATCTTACCCCTAGGTTCTTCATGACCTTTTTTTTTCTTCTTAGATTCCATATATATGTGTTAGCATATGGTATTTGTCTTTCTCTTTCTGACTTACTTCACTCTGTATGACAGACTCTAGGTCCATCCACCTCACTACAAATAACTCAATTTCATTTCTTTTTATGGCTAATATTCCATTGTATATATGTGCCACATCTTCTTTATCCATTTATCTATCGATGGACACTTAGGTTGCTTCCATGTCCTGGCTATTGTAAACAGAGCTGCAATGAACATTTTGGAACATGACTCTTTTTGAATTATGGTTTTCTCAGGGTATATGCCCAGTAGTGGGATTGCTGGGTTGTATGGTAGTTCTATTTGTAGTTTTTTAAGGAACCTCCATACTGTTCTTCACAGTGGCTGTATCAATTTGCCTTCCCACCAACACTGCAAGAGTGTTCCCTTTTCTCCACACCCTCTCCAACATTTATTGTTTCTAGATTTTTTGATGATGGACATTCTGACCAGTGTGAGGTGATACCTCATTGTAGTTTTGATTTGCATTTCTCTAATGATTAATGATGTTGAGCATTCTTTCATGTGTTTGTTGGCCATCTGTATGTCTTCTTTGGAGAAATGTCTATTTAGGTCTTCTGCCCATTTTTGGATTGGGTTGTTTGTGTTTTTGATTTGAGCTGCATGAGCTGCCTGTGTATTTTGGAGATTAATCTTTTGTCAGTTGCTTCATTTGCAAATATTTTCTCCCATTCTGAAGGTTGTCTTTTCGTCTTGTTTATGGTTTCCTTTGCTGTGCAAAAGCTTTGAAGTTTCATTAGGTCCCATTTGTTGATTTTTGTTTTTATTTCCATTTCACTAGGAGGTGGGTCAAAAAGGATCTTGCTGTGATTTATGACATAGAGTGTTCTGCCTGTGTTTTCCTCTAAGAGTTTGATAGTGTCTGGCCTTACATTTAGGTGTTTAATCCATTTTGAGTTTATTTTTGTGTATGGTGTTAGGGAGTGTTCTAATTTCATTCTTTTAATGTAGCTGTCCAGTTTTCCCAGCACCACTTATTGAAGAGGCTGTCTTTTCTCCATTGTATATCCTTGCCTCCTTTGTCATAGATTAGTTGACCATAGGTGTGTGGGTTTATCTCTGGGCTTTCTATCCTGTTCCATTGATCTATATTTCTGTTTTTGTGCCAGTACCATATTGTCTTGATTACTGTAGCTTTGTAGTATAGTGTGAAGTCAAGGAGCCTGATTCCTCCAGCTCCATTTTTTTCACTCAAGACTGCTTTGGCTATTTGGGGTCTTTTGTGTCTCCATACAAATTTCAAAATTTTTTGTTCTAGTTCTGTAAAAAAATGCCATTGGTAGTTTGGTAGGGATTGCATTGAGTCTGTAGATTGCTTTGCGTAGTATAGTCATTTTCATAATATTGATTCTTCCAATCCAAGGACATGGTATATCTCTCCATCTGTTTGTATCATCTTTAATTTCTTTCATCAGTGTCTTATAGTTTTCTGCATACAGCTCTTTTGTCTCCCTAGGTAGGTTTATTCCTAGGTATTTTATTCATCTTGTTTAATGGTAAATGGGAGTGTTTCCTTAATTTCTCTTTCAGATTTTTCATCATTAGTGTATAGGAATGCAAGGGATTTCTGTGCATTAATTTTGTATCCTGCAACTTTACCAAAATCATTGATTAGCTCTAAAAGTTTTCTAGTGGCATCTTTAGGATTCTCTATGTATAGTATCATGTCATCTGCAAACAGTGACAGTTTTACTTCTTCTTTTCCAATTTGTATTCCTTTTATTTCTTCTCTGATTGCCATGGCTAGGACTTCCAAAACTATGTTGAATAAGAGTGGTGAGAGTGGACATCCCTGTCTTGTTCCTGATCTTAGAGGACATGCTTTCAGTTTTCACCATTGAGAATGATGTTTGCTGTGGGTTTGTCGTATATGGCCTTTATTATGTTGAGGTAGGTTCCGTCTATGCCCACTTTCTGGAGAGTTTTTATCATAAATTGGTGTTGAATTTTGTCAAAAGCTTTTTCTGTATCTATTGAGATGATCATATGGTTTTTCTTCTTCAATTTGTTAATGTTGTGTATCACATGGATTGATTTGCATATATTACGGAATCCTTGCATCCCTGGGTTAAATCCCACCTGATCATGGTGTATGATCCTTTTAATGTGTTGCTGGATTCTGTTCGCTAGTATTTTGTTGAGGATTTCTGCATCTATATTCATCAGTGCTCTTGGTCTGTAATTTTATTTTTGTAGTATCTTCCCCTGGTTTTGGTATCAGGGTGATGGTGGCCTCATAGAATGAGTTTGGGAGTTTTCCTTTCTCCGCAATTTTTTGGAAGAGTTTGAGAAGGATGGGTGTTAGCTCTTCTCTAAATGTTTGATAGAATTCACCTGTGAAGCCATCTGGTCTTGGACTTTTGTTTGTTGGAAGATTTTTACTCACAGTTTCAATTTCATTACTTGTGATTGGTCTGTTCATGTTTTCTATTTCTTCTTGTTTCAGCCTTGGAAACTTATACCTTTCTAAGAATTTGTCCTTTTCTTCCAGGTTGTCCATTTTATTGGCATAGAGTTGCTTGTAGTAGTGTCTTAGGATGCTTTGTATTTCTGCGGTGTCTGTTGTAACTTCTCCTTTTTCATTTCTAATTTTATTGATTTGAGTCCTCTCCCTCTTTTTCTTGATGAGTCTGGCTAAAGGTTTATCAATTTTGTTTATCTTCTCAAAGAACCAGATGTTAGTTTTATTGATCTTTGCTATTGTTTTCTTTGTTTCTGTTTCATTTATTTCTGCTCTCATCTTTTTGATTTCTTGCCTTCTACTAACTTTGGGTATTGTTTGTTCTTCTTTCTCTAGTTCCTTTAGGTGTAAGGTTAGATTGTTTATTTGAGATTTTTCTTGTTTCTTGAGGTAGGCTTGTGTTGCTATAAAGTTCCCTCTTAGAACTGCTTTTGCTGCATCCCATAGGTTTTGGATCATTGTGTTTTCATTGTCATTTGTCTCTAGGTATTTTGTGATTTCCTCAGTGATCTCTTGTTTATTTAGTAACGTGTTCTTTAGCCTCCATGTGTTTGTGTTTTTTCTGTTTTTGTCCCTGTAATTGATTTCTAATCTTATAGTGTTGTGGTCAGAAAAGATGCTTGACATGATTTCAATTTTCCTAAATTTACTGAGGCTTGATTTGTGAACCAAGATGTGATCTATCCTGGAGAATGTTCCATGCGCACTTGAGAAGAAAGTGTAATCTGCTGTTTTTGGATGGAATGTCCTATAAATATCAATTAAATCTATCTGGTCTATTGTGTCATTTAAAGCTTGCATTTCCTTATTAATTTTCTGTCTGGATGATCTGTCCATTGGTATAAGGGAGGTGTTAAAATCCCCCACTCTATTACTGTGTTACCATCGACTTCCTTTTTATAGCTGTTAGTAGTTGCCTTATGTATTGAGGTGCTCCTATGTTGGGTGCATATATATTTATAATTGTTATATCTTCTTCTTGGATTGACCCTTGATCATCATGTAGTGTCCTTCCTTGTCTCTTGTAACATTCTTTATTTTAAGGTCTATTTTATCTGATATGAGTACTGCTACTCCAGCTTTCTTTTGATTTCCATTTGCATAGAATATATTTTTCCATCCCCTCACTTTCAGTCTGTATGTGTCCCTAGGTCTGAAGTGGGTCTCTTATAGATAGCATATATATGGATATTGTTTTTGTATCCATTCAGCGAGCCTGTGTCTTTTGGATGGAACATTTAATCCATTCACGTTTAAGGTAATTATTGATATGTATGTTCCTATTACCATTTTCTTAATTGTTTTGGGTTTGTTTTTGTAGGTGCTTTTCTTCTCTCGTTTTTCCCACTTAGAGAAGTTCCTTTAGGATTTGTTGTAGAGCTGGTTTGGTGGTGTTGAATTCTCTTAGCTTTTGCTTATCTGTAAAGCTTTTGATTTCTCCATCGAATCTGAATGAGATCCTTTCTGGATAGAGTAATCTTGGTTGTAGGTTCTTCCCTTTCATCACTTTAAATATATCATGCCACTCCCTTCTGGCTTGTAGAGTTTCTGCTGAGAAATCAGCTGTTAACCTTATGGGAGTTCCCTTGTATGTTATTTGTCATTTTTCCCTTGCTGCTTTCAATAATTTTTCTTTGCCTTTAATTTTTGCCAATTCGATTACTATGTGTCTCAGTGTGTTTCTCCTTGGGTTTATCCTGTATGGGACTCTGTGCTTCCTGGACTTGAGTGGCTATTTCCTTCCCCATGTTAGGGAAGTTTTTGACTATAATCTCTTCAAATATTTTCTCAGGTCCTTTCTCTCTCTCTTCTCCTTCTGGGACCCCTATAATGAGAATGTTGTTGTGTTTAATGTCCCAGAGGTCTCTTAGGTTGTCTTCATTTCTTTTCATTCTTTTTTCTTTATTCTGTTCTGCAGCAGTGAAATCCACCGTTCTGTCTTCCAGGTCACTTATATGTTCTTCTGCCTCAGTTATTCTGCTACTGAGTCCTTCTAGTGTGTTTTTTATTTCAGTTATTGTGTTGTTCATCTCTGGTTGTTTGTTCTTTAATTCTTCTTGATCTTTGTTAAACATTTCTTGCATCTTTTCAATCTTTGTCTCCATTCTTTTTCCGAGGTCCTGGATCATCTTCACTATCATTATTCTGAATTCCTTTTTTGGAAGGTTGCCTATCTCCAATTCATTTAGTTGTTTTTCTGGGGTTTTATCTTGTTCCTTCATCTGATACGTAGCCCTCTGCCTTTTCATCTTGTCTATCTTTCTGTGAATGTGGTTTTTGTTCCACAGGCTGCAGGACTGTAGTTCTTCTTGCTTCTGCTGTCTGCCCTCTGGTGGATTAGGCTATCTAAGAGGCTTGTACAAATTTCCTGATGGGAGGAACTGGTGGTGGGTAGAACTGGCTGTTGCTATGGTGGGCAGAGCTCAGTAAAACTTTAATCCACTTGTCTGCTGATGGGTGGGGCTGTGTTCCCTCCCTGTTGGTTGTTTGGCCTGAGGTGACCCAACGCTGGAGCCTACCCGGGCTCTTTGGTGGGGCTAATGGTGGACTCTGGGAGGGCTCATGCCAAGGAGTACTTCTCAGAACTTCTGCTGCCAGTGTCCTTGTCCTCAAGGTGAGATGCAGCCACACCCTGCTGCTGCAGGAGACCCTCCAACACTAGCAGGTAGGTCTGGTTCAATCTCCTATGGGGTCACTGCTCCTTCCCCTGGGTCCTGATGTGCACACTACTTTGTGTGTACCCTCCAAGAGTGGAGTCTCTGTTTTCCCCAGTCCTGTCTAGGTCCTGTAATCAAATCCCACTAGCCTTCAAAGTCTGATTCTTTAGGAATTCCTCCTCCTGTTGCCCACCTCCAGGTTGGGAAGCCTGATGTGGGGCTCAGAGCCTTCACTCCAGTGGGTGGACTTATTTGGTATAAGTGTTCTCTGGTTTGTGAGTCATCCATTCAGCAGTTATGGGATTTGATTTTATTGTGACTGGCTCCCTCCTACCATCTCACTGTGGCTTCTCCTTTGTCTTTGGATGTGGGGTATCTTTTTTGGTTAGTTCCAGTGTCTTCTTGTCGATGATTGTTCAGTAGTTAGTTGTGATTCCAGTGCTCTTGCAAGAGGGAGTGAGAGCACGTCCTTCTACTCTGCCACCTTTAACCAATCTGCAATTGTTTTTTAGATTAAAAAAAAAAGTTCTGTGAAAACAAAACTCTGTATATGAACTAGTATGGCTTTTATGAAATAACTTGGCATTTGATATTTTGGGGTGTGAAATCAATGGCAACATTGCTTCTTATTTCTTCTTGCCCTTAGAAGCAGAAGTCTGTACTTTTGGGCATCATAGAATTCCTTGAGATTCATTCCTTCATTTTCAAGAAGGTAACCTCTAAATTGCAATAATTACTCGTGATGCATCTGAGGTTTCTTCAGCTCTGGTTTTAAAGATCATCTCCTCTGTATCAGTCATGATCTTGTGTTGAATCAAGGACAACATTTATTTAGCAGCTTCAAATGCAGTGTTAAGATTGTCATCAGGACAGTCCATGGACTTCTATTCTCTAAACTCAGTAAACTCAATTCTTTCAGAGTTTTCTTATGAGTCAAAGAATTTAGCTAGAGCTCTGTGAGATATGTGTGCACGTGACCCTGGCAGGACCCAGTCAGCTTCCATTTGTTCTGCACTGCTGACCTTCATCTCCACCCCATCAGTCAGCTAATAAAAACATGACTTAGGCCAAAAGAAAGACCCCAAATAAGCCAATCCCACTCCTGGAAACAGCACAAAGTTCAAAGATTCCTCATAGAAGGACAATAGAATTACCTTCATAGATAAAAGGCAGCATGTGGTCATCTTAGTTACCCCTTGGAACTTTGCTTCAGGTACTCTGTGCATCCTAACTTATAGAGCTACCATTGTAAAACACTATTTTCTATGTTTAATTTTTAAGATTAGCTATGTTTTTTAGTTTTTATTAAGTATGGCACAGACTAGAGTATTGCATATATAGCATTGCTTAGCAAACAATAGTAATGAATGTGACTAAGACATAATATGATTGTAAGTCTGTGTCAAATGTCCCATTAATTTTGCATCTTACCACCACTTTCTTCTTAAAAACAATAAATTATGGTAACCTTTAGTCAACTGTTAATCCTATATTTTTGTCCTTGACAAATCTCACGTTGTACATTACATCTGTGTCTGATTATTTTTCCCAAGGGGACTTAACATTATTTTTATTGGCAATCTGCATTGACTTCTAATTCTCCCATATTGTGAGGTTTAAGCCTATGCTTTGAATGATGTCATCTCTTTGCAAGTTAAATTAGTATACTTTCAATGACATAGAAGCTACTTAGGAATATGTTTAACATCTGTGGGCATAAGCAGGTATTCTGAACAATTTCACTCATCACTAAAAGACAGCGTGGAGGTGTTCCATCATCCTGTCAATTAATGCATTGCTTTCCTACCTTTGTGTTCTCCAAAGTCCAGGAATCAAAAGCAGGTGCTCCTGGGTCTAGAAGTTTCTTTGGTATCTTTAGGTTATTTAATATGGGTTATTTTATAATTTCTGATACTAGCCATTTATTATTCCATCATATCTCATTTACATTAATTAAGTCGCTTCTTAATCCCAGAGACATTAATCAGGTTTGGTTTTTATCATTAAAATTTATCATTTTCACAGTTGTTCAGCATCAGGAAGGCTTTTGTTTGCTCTGGACTAACAAAGTCTGGCTTTTGTGATGTGTAATCTTGAATCCCAAACCTCAGCTTTCCCCCTCCAACCTTATATGGATGAATATCCTCACACCCTCAGTGGAAAGACTTTCCATTAGGTTATTTCTGCGGAAGTATTTGAAAGAGAGTCTGTTTCTCATTGAATTACTTCCTAAAATGAAATTCAAAGCTTCTCTTATGGAATATTGTCCCTATGGAATAACCCTGCCTGTTCATGTTCTAGTATGAAGGAATCAAAGACTGAGGCTGGTAGCCTTTCTTTCAAGATCCAGAACACTTCTCTTGATGAAGGGAAAGAATCTAAATTTGACCAACAGTCACAGAAAGCATTGAAAGTGACTGATTCTTAAATCTTAACTAGGACTTGTCCCATTATGTTGTTTTCTTAAAAATGAATAATTTAAAACTGGTATACATTTTAGACCATAATACTTTTGTCTCTCCAAAAAGGAAGGGCGTTGTCCTAAACATCTAAAAAGATGTGGTACTAGTCACATTAGAAATATTTTCTGTAAATATTTTCCTTAAATGAGGGGTTTGATTTTTTCTCAGGCTTTAGAATCTATTCATCTTTCGTGTTTCCTTCTCTTCGGTATAAATATTAAAAGCAAAACTACAAATAAAGTTCAAACAGTGAAACATTTTATAGACAAAATGTTTGAAACTAATGGTATTATAAAAGATATTTTAAATTATTAATGTTTAAACAACTTAAAAGTAGTCACAAGTCCTTTTCACTTTAACATTATTATTGATATCATTGATATTTTCTAGTTCATATCACATGGCTATATAGATTTTGATACAGAATTGTTTTTGCATTTGTAGAATTACATTTCTGAAAATCTTTTTAGTTGGCAAAACTTCTGTTGGCAAAACCACAGTCTCATAGGAGACTCTGAGGGATTAGGAGAAATCAATAAAATTCCACTGAACATACATCCTTAAGAACTATGTTAAATAAAATTTCTAGAAATTGCTGTATTATCTATTGCAGCATAACAAGTTACTCCAAAACTTAGTGGTTTAAAACAACAAACATTTATTATCTCACAGTTTCTGTGGGATAATGAATTCAGGAGCAGCTTGGCCAGGTGATTCCAGCTAAGGGTCTCTCATGGGGTTGCAGTCGAGATGTCGTCTGGGGTTGCAGTCACCTGAAGGCTTTATTGGGTCTGGAGATTTGCTTTTCAGCTCACTCACATGGCTGTTGGCAGGCAGCCTCAGCTCCTCTTCACACAAGCATCTCAGCAGGGCTGTTGAGTGTCCTCAGAAAATGGTGGTTGTGTTTCCCAGAGCAAATGAACTGAGGGAGAGCAAGGAGGAAGCCAGATGCCTTTGAATCCCTAATCTTGGAGATCACACACCTTCACGTCTGCCTCTTTCCAGGCCTTAGAAGCAAGGAGGGGAATTGGGCTCCACCTTTCCAGTGAAGGAATATTAAAGAATTTGTGGACAGCATTTAAAACAATCAAGGTTTCCAACACAAACGAGATTTGTTGACTTTAAAGAACGTGATCTGGTGGGTTCTTATTCACCATATTTTCCTCAGGAAGTATTTGTATTCCTCAGGAAGTATTACAATACTCTGAGGCAGATTCTTCCTTTGAGTTATAAATAAAGTAAATGAAATTATAAATAAACTATATATCTTTAGCATTAAAAAGAATTTGCCTTTTATTGGTTTAAAATTTAATGTCTTTGCACTTGCATTTCCCTTTATTTAATTTTTTATTTTATTTTTTGGCTGCATTGGTCTTTGTTGCTGCGTGCAGGCTTTCTCTAGTTGCGGTGAGTGGGGGCTTATTCTCCGTTGTGGTGCGCTGGCTTCTCATTGCAGTGGCTTCTCTTGTTGCAGAGCACAGGCTCTAGGCACGCGGGCTTCAGTAGTTGTGGCACTTGGCCTCAGTAGTTATGGTGCCCAGGCTCAGTTGCTCCGCGGCATGTGGGATCTTCCTGGACCAGGGCTCGAACCTGTGTTCCCTGCTTTGGTAGGCGGATTCTTAACCACTGCGCCACCAGGGAAGTTCCCCTTTGTTTAATTTTTCTAAGCTTTAGTAAAATGCTTGTGTAACTGCCAGGAATTTCAGCACATTATCAAGATACTTAAGGGTGTATCTTTGAGGGGTGGGTTCTGCGTGTGCGGCTGCCATCTGCCCTCACACTGAGGTGGAGCAAAGAGATCCCTTTGCCTGTCCTACTCTCTCGACCTGCTGGTGTTGTCTAGGAGAGCCTGAATCTTGTTGCCATATTCTTTATTTATGGCAAACGAAATTATCATTAAATTGTTTAAGTGGAATGGACTAAAACTTTGCTACAGAAATATAAAATCACATTATTCCAATACTATAGCTGGCTAAATTACAGTTGAAGGATGGTGTTTTGTTTTTTTCGGTCTAAGGTTATTTTGTAAAAGAACTTTTCATGTATCTTCAGCCTCATGTTCATCACTTTAATGGCTCCATAATGGTCCCCTGAGATGATATACCATAGATTATATAACCACTCCCTAATCGTTAGCTATTTATATTTCTCATTTTTCCTTCCACTTTCACAAATAATGTTGCTATAAACACCTCTGTACAAAGAGTTTTCTTTTTCCATCATTTCAATCTTTTCCTTAGGGCAAAGTTCCCCAAACTGGATTATTTAGTCAAAAATATATGCACTGTTTTTTTAAAAATTTTATTATGGAAAATTCCAAACCTATGCAAAAGCAAAAAGGATAATATAATAAACTTGATGTACTTATCCTCCTGCTTCAACAATTATCAACTCATGGCCATTCTTGTTCATCTATACCCACACTCACTTCTTTCCCACCTCATTTTCCAAACTATTATTCTGAAGCAAACCCTAGACATTTATAATTTCAGTTATGACAATTTTTTGGACTCAGTACTGATGGTCTTATTGTCTTCCAGAAATTCAAATGAATTTTCAATCCTAAAACCCAAATATGACGGGACAAGAAAAGAATAAAATATAAAAGAAAAAAATGGCAAATTGGACTTCATTAAAATTAAAAATTTTGCTCTGTGAAAGATCCTGTTAAGAGGATGAAAGACAAAATTACATAGTGGGAGAAAATATTTGCAAATTACAACTGTGACAAAGGTTATGTAGATAACTCTATATCTATCTGCCTATCTATCTATCTGTCTATCATCTATCTCTCTATCTTCAAAACTCAACAGTAAAAAAGAAAAACCCTAACAATTCAATTAGAAAATGAGCAAAAGACATAAAGTGACATTTCACTGAAGAAGATATACAGATGGCAAATAAGCACATGAAAAGATGTTCAACATCACTAGCCATCAGAGCAACGCAAATTGAGATCATGGTGGTCTATCATTACACACCTGACAAAATAGCTAAGATAAAAAATAGTGACAGGGCTTCCCTGGTGGCGCCGTGGTTGAGAGTCCGCCTGCCGATGCAGGGGACGCGGGTTCGTGCCCTGGTCCGGGAAGATCCCACATGCCGCCGAGCGGCTGGGCCCGTGAGCCATGGCCGCTGAGCGTGCGCGTCTGCAGCCTGTGCTCCGCAACGGGAGAGGCCACAACAGTGAGAGGCCCACGTACCGCAAACAAAACAAAACAAAACAAAACAAACAAACAAAAAATAGTGACAATACGGAATACTTTTGAAGATGTGGGGAAACTGAGTCTTTGACACACTGCTGTTGGGAATGTAAAATGTGTACAGCCATTCTGAAAAATAATTCCCCAATTTCCTAAGAAAACTAAATATATGCTTAGCAGCAATCACACTCCTAGGCATTTATCTCAGAGAAATAGGAACTTAAATCCATACAAAAATCTGTGCATGAACATTCATGGCAGCTTTATTTGTAAAAGCTAAAAGACTGGAAACGACCCAAGTGTTTTTCACTGGATGAATGGTTAAACATACTGTGGTACATCCATACCATGAAATACCACTCAGCAATAAAATCAGTAAACTGTTGATACTGGCAACAACTTGGATAGATCTCAAGTCCATTAAGCTGCATCAAAAACACCCAATCTCAAAAGATCATATACTGGACAATTCTATTTATATAACATTTTTGAAATGACAAAAAGTGTAGCATGGGGGAGTGTTTTGTGGTGCTGGAATAGTTTTGTATCTTGATTGCCGTGGTGGCTACAGTGTTGTCACATTTATGCTTGTGATAAAACCACATAGAATATATACTATACACACACATTTCACCAATGTCAACTTTCTGGCTTTGATATTGTGCTATAGTTATGTAAGATGCGATCATTGGGGGAAACTGGGTAAAAGGTAACGGGGACCTCTCTATATTATCTCTCCCACTTCCAGTACTTCTATAATTATTTTAAAAGTTAAAAATTCAAATGTGGATTTTCTGTTCACGTTTTTGAGTTTGTATGAGTGAAATTGGAGTCTAGAGGCCTGTGGTGCTGAGATTCTGCTCTCACCATGAAGAAATCTACATAACAATCATCTCTTTAGAATTTCTTAAGACTTTTTCAAACAACTCATCCTGTGGTAGAAGTTGGAAGACATTGCTTCATATTGAACTGACTTGACCAACAATTGGCACATCTGCTGGATCTTCTTACTAAGACGGGGTGCTTTCAGGGCATTTTCTGAGTAGATGTGACTGAAATCATAAAAAAAGTGTCTCTTTCCTCTTAGCTAAACGTCATTTTCCTTAAGAGGAAGAACTCCGAAGGAAGTAGTTTTACTCGTCCATACTTATCACAGCTGAAACCGTAAAAAACACTGCCAATTTCAACATTTAGTCTCCGAAAATTTGTAACACAACGTTTGAATACTTAGACTATCAAATTGGCAATAGATATATGAGAAACCTATAGAAACATGAGTAGAAGGGACACATACAATAAGAAATACTTTAGCAGTCTTATGAATACTTTTATTCACAGCAGCTTACTTAAGAGGAAATATATATATGTACATATGCGCACACACACAAACACACACTAATACACACATGTACACACAAACATATGACAACATATTCCAGGAAACCTAGTGCAGTTTGGCTGCCACTGAGACTGTCCTAGTAAAGACTGAAATCAGTGACAACAAAAGCATAAGCTTCAAATCCAATAGGCGTCTTTAGGTTTCATGTACTTTTTTTTTTTTTTTTTGCGATACGTGGGCCTCTCACTGTTGCGGCCTCTCCCGTTGCGGAGCACAGGCTCCGGACGCGCAGGCCCAGCGGCCACGGCTCACGGGCCCAGCCGCTCTGCGGCATGTGGGATCCTCCCGGACCGGGGCACGAACCCGCGTCCCTTGCATCGGCAGGCGGGCTCTCAACCACTGCGCCACCAGGGAAGCCCGGTTTCATGTACTTTTTATGGTATTTGATAACCATTTTGATGACCTTGAGATTCTAGGTTCCCTTTGGCTTTTGGTGACACCTCTCTTTCTTGCTTCAACCTCTACCTCCTTGATTATTATTTTTCTTAGCCTTGTTTTCATGTTTCTCTTTCTCTGCCACCGCTTACACGTTGGGTTCTCCAATGTTTGGCCCTTAATGCTCTGCTCTTCTCTGCTTACATGGTCCCTCTGGGGACTCTCATTGGCAGTTTCCATGTCCACCCATATGCTAACGGCATCCAAATCTATATTTCCAGTCTCACCTCTTCTTTACATTCAGAAGTCATAGATCCTTGGCTTATTGCACATTTTCATCAGGGTATTCTACCAGCATCTTGAATGTTCTGTGTTCAAAAATTCCTTAACTATCTTTCCACACCTGTTCCTCCTCTTCCATTCCCCACATTGCTGAACATACTTTGACACATCTAAGTCAGAAACAGTGGTGCCCAGCCTTTACTTTCACTGCCACCCTGCCCAGCTGATCCCATCCTACCCTCTTAACGTCTCTTGAATCTGTCATCCTCTCTCAGTCCATTGTCACTGCTCTTAGTTCAAGCCATTTTCCTATCTTGCCAGATCTGTTTCAATAATCTCCTGACTCTTCATCCCACCTCCAGTCGCATACCTTTCTCTGCCCCACATCTGTCTTCTACACATTCACTTATGACTTTTCTAAAGCACACATCTGTTTATAATATTATACTCTCCTACTGAAGGAGCTTCAGTGGTTTCTCACTGCTGACAGAACAAAGGCTTCCATGAATTGGTCAAGCTCTGGCCTCATTTCTTTCCTCTCACTGAGAAGCACCCATCTCAGCCAGATTCATAAACAATCGGTTCCTCCAGACCAGGGTTTCCACGACTCTGAGCCTGTTCTTGCTACTACAAGTCCCTCTGCCTGGAATGCCCTCCACCTCCTGCCCCGCCTGTGGAATATCTACTCATCCTTCAAGACTCTCATAGAGTTACCTCCTGCATGGAGCTTGTGTGGACCCTCCCTGGCCCCTCGTACCCAGTACATGTGGCTTCTTCCTCCTTTGTGCTCCCTTTGCACCCTATGGAACCATCTACTGGCTTATCTACATAACCTGAGTTGACATGTTTCTCCCTCTACTGAACTGAGTTCCTGAGAAAAGGACTAATGTCAAATTCGTCTTTGAATCTCCAGCACCCAGCACAGTGACAAGGGCATGGTAAGGACCAAATAGTCACAGTTCACATTTTTTGAGGAGTTACTTACTGCCTATTGTTCTAAGTCCTCTGCACACACTCTCATTTAATTCTCACAACTCTGTGAGCTAGGCTCTGTACCCCCCTCCACAACTTGATGGGGAAATGTTACTTAAATTATAATTAAATGCACTGAAATGCACTTGGCGAATATTTATTGAATGAAAGATAAGAAATGGATGAATGCCCAGCTACTCAGTCCTCTCCCTGGGAATAAGACCCTGAAATATCCCTCTGGATTTAGTTCACTGCAGGAAGGCTGCCAGCCCCATATGTTATTCTGGCATAAACTGTTGCATTTTATGATCTGGAGAAGGTTTCCATTTCCATTACCCTAGCCCATCTTCTGATTCCAGAGCATACTCCAGACATATGCCTGTAATACGCTACCAAACAATTTTCCCATAAAGAACCCCGATCTTGGAGTCTAGTTGACCAGTGATTTATTGATTTCCTGGAGTAGGAAGTTCTGATTGCTGAATTCTAAAGTCAAAGAGACAAATTATATATTTACATCTTACATACTGAAAAGAACTTGCTTTGTTTTTGATATAGTGCTTTCATAAACAGTTGTTCCTGTGACTCCATTGTTTTTAAATGGACTCTAGTCCAATACTTGGCATGCATTATGATTCTCAAAGAAAGAGCTGTAGAGAGTGGAAAGACGTGGGTTTTGAATTAAAAACCTGAGTTTTGAATCCTAGTTCTGCCACTAACTCAGCAGATGATTTTGGATAAATTATACAATTCCTAGCTTCAGGTTCTTCAGCAGGTCAACACATATTTATCAAGTGTCCACAACAGGCTAGCCCAGTGCCAGGCTTTGTATAGACGGGAGCATTATGTCAACAGAAAAGGACTGTTGTAGGGTTCACATAGACAGTGCCTGCTGAAACACAGCCAGCACTCAACACCCAAGGTTTTGGTGTTTTTCTTTTGTACGTGGCAAGGACTAAAAAAATGACTATTTCCTAATAGAAAATAACTCAGATTCTACCCCAAATCAGTTCTTAGTCTGCATGTTTAAAAGTATGAAAATATAAAAAAAAAAAGTTATTAAAAAAAAAGTGTGATAGCAAAGATTACCAGAATACTCAAAAGCCATACTCTAAACATGTGAATAGGCACCTGACGAGCTTGAAAATTAGGAAGTGAATTTTGAACTTGTGTACTTTTTTTAATAGATTTTTTTAATATATAAATTTATTTATTATTTATTTATGGCTGCACTGGGTCTTCGCCCACTGCATGCAGGCTTTCTTTTTTTTTTTTATTTGTGGGGAGCAGGGGCTACCCTTTGCTGCGGTACGCAGGCCCCTCATTAAGGCGGCCTCTCCCGCTGCAGAGCACAGGCTCCAAGTGTAGAGGCTTCAGTAGTTGTGGCTCATGGGCTCAGTAGCTGTGGCTCACGGGCGCTAGAGCACAGGCTCAGTAGTTGGGGCGCACAGGCCCTGTTGCTCTGCAGCATGTGGGATCCTCCCGGATCAGGGCTCGAACCCGTGTCCCCTGCATTGGCAGGCAGACTCTGAACCACTGTGCCACCAGGGAAGCCCTAGTTTTTTTTTGTTTTGGTAGTTGAACTCCATTTGGCTACTGGTTGTGAAAAAACTTTATACGTAAGTCTCAGGACAAACAAATAAAAGGCAAAAATAATATTGCTTTTGTATATATTTGCATAGTGCTTTCTACATGAGAACCAGGGAACTAGAAAAAAATGGAGAAAAGACACAATAATCTAAGGAATGCCGCTGAGAGTTTATACCATGTTTCAAACATTCCTGTTCTTCATGATTCCAGCCCATTGTTTAATGCTCCTATATTTCCCTCTGCCCAGAATCGGGTAGCTGTTTATTGTTTTGTTAGCTTGTTTCATGTTAGTTATTAGTTGTTGTGTTCCATTGTTCTGTCTTGTATCTCTCACTTGGAGAAAACGGTGAACTCTTCCCCAACACGTCTTCACTACATGTTTCTACAAGAAAATATTTAATGCCTGGGGAATTTTTCAATATTAATAACTGTTAATTAGTTTTAAATGTCTCACACCTCAAAGGAGGTTCTGAAGTTTACCTACATGAACAGTCACTGCGTTACTTGATTACTTACTGCTTTCAACTGGAGCAAGAAAATGATGATTTTCCTTTAATGCAGCATTGCTGTCTTTGCCCCCTCTTCTCAACACACACACACACACACACACACACTCTTTCCAAAGCCAAGAAAGTGGAATTAATTTTATTGTCTCTGGCGGTACACATAAAGCTCATTTACCCTTTATTTTAATGAATCAGCAAAAAATGCCTTCATCTTATTCCTATGCTTATTTTCACTTGTAGGAGTAGGTGTTAACTGCACAGTTTTTTTTACAAAGATGCTATTAATATTATTATTTACACTGCTTGTATATTACCCTGGAGTATTCATCTAAAGCTACTATACATTGACTTTCTTAAGCTGTTGGCTTAGTGTTATATTAGTTCTTATCACAACAGTGCCCCTGTATCATATAAAAAACATATTTTCTAAAATGCTCTGAAAACGACAGCATAATATCAGGAATATAATACTCTTAACCTGGAAATTCATCACCCAAAAAACAATTTTCCCAGATGATATATTGCCAAGATTCACGCTGCTGGTTGTGCATAAGGAAGAGACCATGTATTGTTCTGCCACTACAATCTAGTATTATTAAACAATGAAAAGACAGATGTACAAACAGCTTTTGGATTGAGTATAATTATTTAAATTATTTGAAATATCCTTAAATAGCTTTTCTCAAAACTTATTTCCATTTGAGAATTTATGACATTGCAATCTTTCCTCAAACTCTTTTTGTATTGCTTCTTGTCAAAGATTAATTTGAGTTAATCCCAGTTTTCAGCTTTACATCCATTGCATTCCAATCAGCTCACAGAAGCCTCCACAGAACCATGCAAAGTTGTAAAACAGTACTCTTCAAGACCCCCGTAAATCTACCCTTCACTTTAAAACATTACGGACTAGCGGAATTTCAGAACAATCACAGCCACATTGAAGATGATGGTGTTTGCAGCCACTCACAACCAGAGCTATGTGTAGGCAGAACGCTCAGCAGATCTCCCTGAATAATGGCTGAGTCTTCACACGTAGGATTAGGTAATGTTCTTCAATAAAATAAATTTATGGTTGATATTTTTTCATCCCCCCCAAACATAAAAGCTGTCAGTAGCCACAGCCCTTTGAAATGGAATG
The DNA here is from genome assembly GCF_964270905.1 of Leucopleurus acutus. Lineage (NCBI taxonomy): Eukaryota > Metazoa > Chordata > Mammalia > Artiodactyla > Delphinidae > Leucopleurus > Leucopleurus acutus. Next base: position 67,815,474 of record NC_139157.1, read on the forward strand.
GCCTTCTGTGACCCTCAGGCTGAAATTTAAGAGTGCCCTGCCGCTGATTCATTCCCATTCCCATGGAAACAGTCACCAGGAATGATTCTGCTGTCATTATTTTCAAGCATTTACCCTGGTCCCAGGGATCTGGTGCTGTGTCCAGGGAAGTGAGAAAAGAAATGAGCATCAGTCTCACGGAATGAACTCAAATAACCGTCAACGGATAGGTTGAAAGTCAGATACTTCCTAAAAAATCTACCTTTTAAAAATACATATTTTAATGCTTTTCTAATTATTAAAAGAATTGGTTGCATAAAAACTCTAGAAGGATGTACAAGAAACTACAAATAGTTATTACAGAGGGAGAATTGGGAACTTGGCAGATGGGAGAGTAGAATGGAAACTTTGTAGTTTCTTTTTTTAGCTTTTTATTACAGAAATTTTGAAACAAAGTAGAGAGAATAATATAGTGAATCCCCACATACTCATTACCCAACTTTAACACTTGTCAATTCACGGCTGATCATGTTTTATCTCTACTTCCAACTGCCACTGGATTGTTTTCAAGCAAACTCCAGACATCACACAATTTTATCCACAAATATTTAGTATTTATCTTTAAAATATAAGAACACATTAAAAAATATAGGCACAATACTATTATCACATATTAACATTTTAACTTAATTTAAAATATCATAAAATAGTGTTTCAAATGTCCTCATTTTTTTTTCATAATTTTTTTTTGCAGTTGGTTTGTTTATGTCATGATCCAGGCAAGTTCCTGGATGGGATTTGATTACTAAATTTCTTAAGTCTCTTTTAATCTATAACTTTTCCTCCCTTTTACCCTTGAAATTTATTTTTTAAGAGATCGGTACAGTTTTCTGTATTTTAAATTTTGCTGATTGCTTCCATGGTGCCATTTTACATGTTCCATTGTCCCCAGTGTATCTGTAAACTCAAAGTTAGATCTGGAGCAGATACAGGCTTGATATTTTGACAGTAAGACTTTATATATGGTGTTCAATTCTTCCATCAGGGGATAGAAAATGTCCAGTTGTCTTTCTTTTTTTTTTTTTTTTTTTTGCGGTACGCGGGCCTCTCACTGTTGTGGCCTCTCCCGTTGTGGAGCGCAGGCTCAGCGGCCATGGCTCACGGGCCCAGCCGCTCCGCGGCATGTGGGATCTTCCCGGACCGGGGCACGAACCCGTGTCCCCTGCTTCGGCAGGCGGACTCTCAACCACTGCGCCATCAGGGAAGCCCTAGTTATCTTTCTTTTTGTGATGTTAGCAGATTGCTGAATATTGTCTACATCCATCGTTTCCCTGGGGATCTGAACTAAGTGAATGAATCATCTATTCAAAAAATTAATGAAAGGGAATTTTTAAAAATTCAGAAAAGTAATTCAGTAGGATCCACTGAAATGTAAAAAATGTAAATGTATGTAAAAATGTAAAAAATGTAAAAAAAAAAATCAAACATGCAAAATGGCCTCAGCAAGTTTATGTAACTAGCCCACCTGGTATTCTGGAAGTCCAACCAGGTTACTCAAATCCCACATTGTCCCAAATGAGGTTTGGCGCCATCTGGTGGTACATGCTCACTCTGACATAAATATTGATGAGGATGCTTCTGGGTCCTGTTGCTGACTGTGACTTCCAGTAACATCCTAATGAGTTGGTGCCCATTTTGTCAATTCAATCTGGAGAACTCAGGCTGTGAGAATACCGGGGACAATAGGACACACACTCCAAGCCTTCAATTTCTCAAGAAGGAATTATTTTCCATTTCCTTAGCAGACTTTGCCTCCCTTCAATTTTGTTATTATCCCCCAACTCCCAGACTGTAAAAAATTTAGCAAAATGAGGACTTGGCTGCAGACTGTAACCAACTGCTAATGGCATTGTAGCCTAATTCATATTGTTGCATGAAGAATTTCACTGTACATGCATGAAGTGTGAAGATAATAAAAGTCACTCATAAACTTGCCACTCATAGACAACCATGCCACCATTCTGAAGTATCTTCTTCCAAATATCCTTCTAATAGTCTTACATATACACCCACAAACAAAGCCAATACACTTTAGGACTCTGTCTTGAAAAATGACAGGTTGTATTAGACACAAATCGGAGTGGCTCTCTTTTTATCGTAGCCACTAAACCACCCTAAACCTTTGCCTGACTGACTGAGTCAAGCAGAGAGAAAACTAACCAGACTTGAACAAACCAGATCCTCTCATGGGAACTGCGTGGAGCCATTCAGAGGTGGAAGGTGGCAGAGTAGACACTTCTGATGGTTGTGTTCTCATGAGATTTGGGAGTTCCTGCTGCTAAGAACCTCCAGGTAATCATTGCTTGGGTCCTCCCCTAGGCTTCCTTGTTCAGCTTTCATTTTGGCTCTGTGAGATAGCGCAGGTTCCTTCCAATATGTGGTTATTAATATGTGGTTATTAATAGAGTCAGATTCTGCTACTTGAACTAAAACTATTTCAATTGATACATCAGTATATTACCACATATTTCTCAAAAATGTGAATTTTAATAGATACATGGTGGATGTCCCCTATGTATTTAATCATTCCATTATAACCGGTCATGATTGCTAACATTTTTCAATAATAAAAATAATGTAATAATATACATAAACAATATATAAACTTTTCCCACATTTTAAATTATTTCCTTAAAAGTTGTCAAAATTTTTATGATATACACTGTAAAGACTAATTTTAGGAGGACTGATATAAAGTTACCAAATTACTGTAATTTCATCCTCGAATGTTTTACTATATCTTTAATCACAATTGATTATTATAATTTATATGTTTTTGCCAATTTAATAGGTGGAGAGTGATATCAAAGCTATTTCAATTAGGGTCTTTCATCATTACTGACGCTGAGTATTTTGGATATTTGTGTATTTATTCTGCCAATTTATATTCCTTCTCCATTTCTTATAGGATTGTTCATCTTTTTATTGATTTGTAAGTTCTCTCTCTTTTGATAGAAAAATACTCTTTCCTGTAATAAATATTGCAAACATTTGTTGTTTCTTTCCCTTATGCTTGTTTTTGTTTTCAATATGTATGAACATTTTTCTTTTTAAGGTTTTAAGTTTTTATTCGTTTTTATTTTTTGCCTGTGTTGGGTCTTCGCTGCTGTGCGTGGGCTTTCTCTAGTTGCGGTGAGCAGGGGCTGCTCTTTGTTGAGGTGCGTGGGCTTCTCACTGCAGTGGCTTCTCTTGTTGCGGATCATAGACTCTAGTCACACAGGCTTCAGTAGTTGTGGCACGTGAGCTCAGTAGTTGTGGCTAGCGTGCTTTAGAGTACAGGGTCAGTAGTTGTGGTGCACAGGTTTAGTTGCTCCACAGCATGTGGAATCTTCCCAGACCAGGGCTCAAACCCGTGTCCCCTGCATTGGCACGCGGTTTCTTACCACTGCGCCACCGGGGAAGTCTCAAAATGTAGGGGCATTTTTAACTTTTAGTTATTTACATTTTCAATATTTTCTTTCATAAATTTATTACTTTGCTTAGAAAATTTCTACAGTTCAATTTTATGTAAATATTCTTATAATATTTTTCTTTTTAAACATTTAAATATCTGAAGGTTATATGATTTTGTTGTGTGGAAATGATCTCTTTTCTCAAATGAGTAGCTAGATACTTCAATACTATTTATTTATTTATTTTTAAACATCTTTATTGTAGTATAATTGTTTTACAATGGTGTGTTAGCTTCTGCTTTATAACAAAGTGAATCAGTTATACATATACATATATCCCCATATCTCCTCTCTCTTGTGTCTCCCTCCCACCCTCCCTATTCCACCCCTCTACGTGGTCACAAAGCACAGAGCTAATCTCCCTGTGCTATGCAGCTGCTTCCCACTAGCTATCTATTTTACATTTGGTAGTGTATATATGTCCATGCCACTCTCTCACTTCGTCCCAGATTACCGTTCCCCCTCCCCGTGTCCTCAAGTCCATTTTCTACGTCTTCATCTTTATTCCTGTTCTGCCCCTAGGTTCTTCAGAACCCTTTTTTTTTTTTTTTAGATTCCATATATGGAATGTGTTAGCATGTGGTTAGCATGTGTTAGCATATGGTATTTGTTTTTCTCTTTCTGACTTACTTCCCTCTGTATGACAGACTCTAGGTCCATCGACCTCACTACAAATAACTCAAGTTCATTTCTTTTTAGGGCTGAGTAATATTCCGTTGTATATAGGTACCACATCTTCTTTATCCATTCATCTGTTGATGGACACTTAGATTGCTTCCATGTCCTGGCTATTACTGTAAATAGAGCTGCAATGAATACTGTGGTACCTGACTCTTTTTGAGTAAGGTTTTCTCAGGGTATATGCCCAGTAGTGGGATTGCTGGGTCTTATGGTAGTTCTATTTTTAGTTTTTTAAGGAACCTCCATACTGTTCTCCATAGTGGCTGTATCAATTTACATTCCCACCAACTGGCAAGAAGGTTCCCTTTTTTTTTTTTTTTTTTGCAGTACGCGGGCATCTCACTGTTGTGGCCTCTCCCGTTGCAAAGCACCGGCTCCGGACGCGCAGGCTCAGTGGCCATGGCTCACGGGCCTAGCCGCTCTGCGGCATGTGGGATCTTCCCAGACCGGGGCACGAACCATGTCCCCTGCATCGGCAGGCGGACTCTCAACCACTGCGCCACCAGGGATGCCCAAGAGGGTTCCCTTTTTTCCACACCTTCTCCAGCATTTATTGTTTGTAGATTTTTTGAAGATGGCCATTCTGACTGGTGTGAGGTGATACCTCATTGTAGTTTTGATTTGCATTTCTCTAATGATTAGTGATGTTGAGCATCTTTTCATGTGTTTATTAGCAATCTGTATATCTTCTTTGGAGAAATGTCTGTTTAGGTCTTCTGCCCATTTTTGTTTGTTTTTGTTTGTTTTGTTTTGTTTTTGCATTACATGGGCCTCTCACTCTTGTGGCCTCTCCCGTTGCGGAGCACAGGCTCCGGACACACAGGCTCAGCGGCCATGGCTCACAGGCCCAGCCGCTCCATGGCATGTGGGATCTTCCCAGTCTGGGGCACGAACCTGTGTCCCCTGCATTGGCAGGCAGACTCCCAACCACTGTGCCACCAGGGAAGCCCCCATTTTTGGATTGGGTTTCTTGTTTTCTTCATATTGAGTTTCATGAGCTGCCTGTATGTATATTTTGGAGATTAATCCTTTGTCAGTTGCTTCATTTGCAAATATTTTCTCCCATTCTGAGGGTTGTCTTTTCATCTTGTTTATGTTTTACTTTGCTGTGCAAAAGCTTTTAAGTTTCATTAGGTCCCATTTGTTAATTTTTGTTTTTATTTCCATTTCCCTAGCATGTGGGTCAGAAAGGATCCTGCTGTGATTTATGTCAGAGAGTGTTCTGCTTATGTTTTCCTCTAAGAGTGAGATAGTGTCTGGCCTTACATTTAGGCCTTTAATCTATTTTGAGTTTATTTTTGTGTATGGTGTTAAGGAGTGTTCTAATTTCATTCTTTTACATGTAGCTGTCCAGTTTCCCCAGCACCACTTATTGAAGAGGCTGTCTTTTCTCCATTGTATATTCTTGCCTCCTTTATCAAAAATAAGGGGACCATAGGTGCATGGGTTTATCTCTGGGCTTTCTAACCTGTTCCATTGATCTATATTTCTGTTTTCATGCCAGTACCATACTCTCTTGATTACTGTAGCTTTGTAGTATACTCTGAAGTCAGGGAGCCTGATTCCTCCAGCTCCATTTTTCTTTCTCAAGATTGCTTTGGCTATTTGGGTTCTTTTGTGTTTCCAAACAAATTGTGAAATTTTTTGTTCTAGTTCTGTGAAAAATGCCATTGGTAGTTTGATAGGGATTGCATGGAATCTGTAGATTGCTTTGGGTAGTACAGTCATTTTCACAATGTTGATTCTTCTAATCCAAAAACATGGTATATCTCTCCATCTGTTTGTATCACCTTCAATTTCTTTCATCAGTGTCTTATAGTTTTCTAGGTATAGGTCTTTTGTCTCTCTACATAGGTTTATTCCCAGGTATTTTATTCCTTTTGTTGCAATGGTAAATGGGAGTTTCCTTAATTTCTCTTTCAGATTTTTCATCATCAGTGTATAGGAATGCAAGAGATTTCTGTGCATTAGTTTTGTATCCTGCTACTTTACCAAATTCATTGATTAGCTCTAGTAGTTTTCTGGTAGCATCTTTAGGATTCTCTGTGTATAGTGTCATGTCATCTGCAAACAGTGACAGCTTTACTTCTTCCTTTCCAATTTGGATTCCTTTTATTTCTTTTTCTTCTCTGATTGATGTGGCTAAAACTTCCAAAAATATGTTGAATAATAGTGGTAAGAGTGGACAACCTTGTCTTGTTCTTGATCTTAGAGGAAATGGTTTCAGTTTGTCACCATTGACAACGATGTTGGCTGTGGGTTTGTCATATATGGCCTTTATTATGTTGAGATAAGTTCCCTCTATGCCTACTTTCTAGACGGTTTTTGTCATAAGTGGGTGTTGAATTTTGCCAAGAGCTTTTTCTGCATCTAATGAGATGATCCTATGGTTTTTCTCCTTCAATTTGTTAATATGGTGTATCATATTGATTGATTTGCCTATATTGAAGAATCCTTGCATTCCTGGGATAAACCCCACTGGATCATGGTGTATGATCCTTTTAACTGCTGTGGATCCTGTTTGGTAGTAATTTGTTGAGGATTTTGCATCTATGTTCACGAGTGATATTGGCCTGTACTTTTCTTTCTTGGTGGCATCTGTGTCTGGTTTTGGTATCAGGGTGATGGTGACCTCGTACAATGAGTTTGGGAGTGTTCCTCCCTCTGCTATATTTTGGAAGAGTTTGAGAAGGATAGGTGTTAGCTCTTCTCTAAATGTTTGATAGACTTCACCTGTGAAGCCATCTGGTCCTGGGCTTTTGTTTGTAGGAAAATTTTTAATCACAGTCTCAATTTCAGTGCTTGTGATTGGTCTGTTTATATTTTCTATTTCTTCCTGGTTCAGTCTCAGAAGGTTGTGCTTTTCTGAGAATTTGTCCATTTCTTCCAGGTTGTCCATTTTATTGGCATATAGGTGCTTGTAGTAATCTCTCATGATCCTTTATATTTCTGCAGTGTCAGTTTTTCCTTCTCCTGTTTCATTTCTAATTCTATTGATTTGAGTCTTCTCCCTTTTTTTCTTGATGAGTCTGGCTAATGGTTTATCAGTTTTGTTTATCTTCTCAAAGAACCAGCTTTTAGTTTTATTGATCTTCGCTATCGTTTCCTTCGTTTCTTTTTCATTTATTTCTGATCTGATTTTATGATTTCTTTCCTTCTGCTAACTTTGGGGGTTTTTTGTTCTTCTTTCTCTAATTGCTTTAGATGTAGGGTTAGGTTGTTTATTTGAGATGTTTCTTGTTTCTTCAGGTAGGATTGTATTGCTAAAAAGTTCCCTGTTAGAACTGCTTTTGCTGCATCCCATAGGTTTTGGTTCATCGTGTTTTCACTGTCATTGGTTTCTAGGTTTTTTTGATTTCCTCTGTGATTTCTTCAGTGATGTATTCATTATTTGGTAGTGTATTGTTTAGCCTCCATGTGTTTGTATTTTTTACAGATTTTTTCCTGTAATTGATATCTAGTCTCATAGCATTGTGGTTGGAAAAGATACTTGATACGATTTCAATTTTCTTAAATTTACCAAGGTTTGATTTGTGACCCAAGATATGATTTATCCTGGAGAATATTCCAGGAGCACTTGAGAAAAAAGTTTATTTTGTTGTTTTTGGGTGGAATGTCCTATACATATCAATTACATCCATCTTGTTTAATGTATCATTTAAAGCTTGTGTTTCCTCATTTGTTTTCATTTTGGATGATCTGTCCATTGGTGAAAGTGGGGTGTTAAAGTCCCCTACTATGAATGTGTTACTGTCGATTTCCCCTTTTTTGGCTGTTAGTATTTGCCTTATGTATTGAGGTGCTCCTATATTGGGTGCATAAATATTTACAATTGTTATATTTTCTTCTTGGATTGATTCCTTGATCATTATGTAGTGTCCTTGTCTCTTGTAATAGTCTTTATTTTAAAGTCTATTATGTCTGATATGAGAATTGCTACTCCAGCTTTCTTTTGATTTCCATTTGCATGGAATATCTTTTCCATCCCCTCTTTCAGTCTGTATGTGTCCCTAGGTCTGAAGTGGGTCTCTTGTAGACAGCATATATATGGGTCTTGTTTTTGTACCCATTCAGCCAGTTTATATTTTTGGTTGGAGCATTTAGTCCATTTACATCAGGTAGTTATCAATATGTATGTTCCTGTTAATATTTTCTTAATTGGTTTGGGATGGTTATTGTAGCTCTTTTCCTTCTCTTGTGTGTCCTGCCTAGAGAAGTTCATTTGGCATTTGTTGTAAAGCTGGTTTGGTGGTGCTGAATTCCCTTAGCTTTTGCTTATCTGGAAAGGTTTTAATTTCTCCATCGAATCTGAAATAGATTCTTGCTAGGTAGAGTAATCTTGGTTGTAGGTCTTTCCCTTTCATCACTTTAAATATGTCCTGCCACTCCCATCTGGCTTGCAGAGTTTCTGCTGAAAGATCAGCTGTTAACCTTATGGGGATTCCCTTGTATGTTATTTGTTTTTCCCTTGCTGCTTTTAATATTTTTTCTTTGTATTTAATTTTTGATAGTTTGATTAGTATGTGTCTTTGTGTGTTTATTCTTGGATTTATCCTGTATGGGACTCTCTGCGCTCCTGACTTGATTGACTATTTCCTTTCCCATATTAGGAAGTTTTCAACTATAATCTCTTCAAATATTTTCTCATTCCCTTTCTTTTTCTCTTCCTTTTCTGGAACCCCCTATAATTCAAATGTTGGTGCATTTAATGTTGTCCCAGAGGTCTCTGAGACTGTACTCAATTCTTTTCATTCTTTTTTCTTTATTCTGCTCTGCAGTAGCTATTTCCACTATTTTATCTTCCAGGTCACCTATCTGTTCTTCTGTCTCGGTTATTCTGCTATTGATTTTTTCTAGAGAATTTTTAGTTTCTTTTCATTTCATTTTCATTCATTGTTTGTTTGCTCTATAGTTCTTCTAGGTCCTTGTTAAACCTTTCTTGTGTTTTTCCATTCTATTTCCAAGATTTTGGATCATCTTTACTATCATTACTCTGAATTCTTTTTCAGGTAGACTGCCTATTTCCTTTTCATTTGTTAGGTCTGGTGGGTTTTTACCTTGCTCCTTCATCTGCTGTGTGTTTCTCTGTCTTCTCATTTTGCTTAACTTACTGTGTTTGGGGTCTCCTTTTTGCAGGCTGCAGGTTCATAGTTCCCGTTGTTTTTGGTGTCTGTCCCCAGTGGGTAAGGTTGTTTCAGTGGGTTGTGTAGGCTTCCTGGTGGAGGGGACTGGTGCCTGTGTTCTGTTGGAAGAGGCTGGATCATGTCTTTCTGGTGGGCAGGACCACATCAGGTGGTGTGTTTTCGGGTGTCTGTGACCTTATTATGATTTTAGGGAACCTCTCTGCTAATGGGTGGGGTTGTGTTCCTGTCTTGCTAGTTGTTTGGCATATGGTGTCCAGCACTGGAGCTTTCTGGTCATGAGTGGAGCTGGGTCTTAACATTGGATTGGAGATCTCTGGGAGAGCTTTCGCCATTTGATATTGTGTGTAGCTGGGAGGTCTCTTGTGGACCAATGTCCTGAACTTGGCTCTCCCACCTCAGAGGCACAGGCCTGACACCTGGCTGGAGCACCAAGACCCTGTCAGCCACATGGCTCAGGAGAAAAATAAAAAAATAAAATAAGATAAAGTTATTAAAATAAAAATAATTTAAAAATGATTAAAAATTTAAAAATGAAAAATTAATAAAAATAGAAAGAAAGAAGAGAGCAACTAAACCAAAAAACAAATCCACCAATGAAAACCAGCACTAGAATCTCTACTAAAAAAACAAAAGGCAACAACAACAACAAAAACAGACAGACAGAACCCTAGGACAAATGGTAAAAGCAAAGCTATACAGACAAAATCACACAAAGAAGCATACACATACACACTCACAAAAAGAGGAAAAGGCAAAAAGTATATATATCTATATATATATATTAAAAAAAAGGAAGAGAGCAAGCAAATCAATAATCAGATCTACCAGTGATAATAAGCTCTAAATACTAAACTAAGATAAACATAAGACTAGAAACCAATTAGATGCAGCAAGCAAACCCCAAGTCTACAGTTGCTCCCAGAGTCCACTGCCTCAATTTTGGATGGTTCGTTGTCTATTCAGGTATTCCAGAGATGCAGGTACATCAAGTTGATTGTGGGGATTTAATCCACTGCTCCTGAGGCCGCTGGGAGAAATTTCCCTTTCTCTTCTTTGTTCGCACAGCTCCCGGGGTTCAGCTTTGGATTTGGACCCACCTCTGCGAGTAGGTCGCCTGAGGGCGTCTGTTCCCCACCCAGACAGAACGGGGTTAAAGTAGCAGCTGCTTCGGGGGCTCTGGCTCACTCAGGCCGGGGGGAGGGAGGGGTACGGATGTGGGGTGAGCCTGTGGTGGCAGAGGCCGGCATGACGTTGCACCAGCCTGCGGCGCGCCGTGCGTTCTCCCAGGAAAGTTGTCCCTGGATCACAGGACCTGACAGTGGTGGGCTGCACAGGCTCCCAGGAGGGGAGGTGTGGATAGTGACCTGTGCTTGCACACAGGCTTCTTGGTGGCTGCAGCAGCAGTCTTAGCGTTTCATGCCCGTCCCTGGTGTCCACAGTGGTAACCACAGTTTGCACCCGTCTCTGGAGCTTGTTTAGGCAGTGCTCTGAATCCCCTCTCCTCGTTCACCCCGAAGCAATGGTCTCTTGCCTCTTAGGCAGGTCCAGACTTTTTCCCGGACTCCCTCCTGGCTAGCTGTGGCGCACTAGCCCCCTTCAGGCTGTGGTCACACAGCCAACCCCAGTCCTCTCCCTGGGGTCTGACCTCCGAAGCCCGAGCCTCAGCTCCCAGCCCCCCGCCCGCCCCGGCGGGTGAGCAGACAAGCCTCTCGGGTTGGTGAGTGCCGGTCGGCCCTGATCCTCTGTGCAGGAATCTCTCTACTTGGCCCTCCGCACCCTTGTTGCTGCGCTCTCCTCTGTGGCTCCAAAGCTTCCCCCCACTCCACCCCTCATCTCCACCAGTGAAGGGCCTTCCTAGTGTGTGGAAACTCGTCCTCCTTCACAGCTCCCTCCCACTGGTGTAGGTCCTGTCCCTATTCCTTTGTCTCTGTTTATTCTTTTTTCTTTTGCCCTACCCAGGTACGTGGGGAGTTTCTTGCCTTTTGGGAGGTCTGAGGCCTTCTGCCAGCATTCATAGGTGTTCTGTAGGAGTTGTTCCACCTGTAGATGTATTTCTGATGTATTTGTGGGGAGGAAGGTGATCTCCACATCTTATTTTTCTGCCATCTTGCAGGCCTCTCAATACAATTTATTAAACTATTATTTCTTAATGGTTTTGAAGTAGGAAATTTATCATATACTAAAATTTTGCAAATGTTCTATAGTAGTTCACTGAGTTTTAGAAAACTTCTATGCCAGTTCTACTGTGATTTATTATTTTTTATTCCTTAATATATTTAAAATTCTGACAGGGGAAGGTCCATTTATCATTTTTATTTTTCAAAAATGTTTAGCTTTTCTCATTAGTTAAATGTATCTTAGATAACTTTAGAAAACTGTTTTGCTCTTGTCAAATTCTTTTTGTGTGAGTTTTTAAAGAAAGGAATTGATATTTTGATATTATTTAAACTTTCAGGTACGTGATATATCTTTACATCATTTCAAATATTCTATTATGTCTTATAATAAAATTGTTTTTAGTTTTAAGTATATATATATATATAACTTTAGTACCTTATTTGAAAGGTTTATTCTTAGATATTCTATATATTTGATTCCACTCAAAATGAATCTTTTAACTGAATATAATGGTAAATCATGAAGATATTGATCTCTATTTATGAGAACTAACTCAGTTGACTGTCATTGGTCTTACAGAGAGACAACCCTATTATCACCATGTAATAGAAATTTTATCTCCTCTTCTCCAGTATTTATGTCCTTCATTTTCTTTTGGCCTTGTTGCATTGTTCTTTGATATTAGACAAAGCAGTGGTCATTCTTGTCTTGGTTTTTATATTTTGGTATTACATTTGATGTTGTTTCTAGGTTGAGATTTTATTATGAATAAATCATAACTTTTATCAAATGCCTCTTAAACAGTGATTGACATATAAATAGTTCTCCTTTATTCAATTGGTGACAGAAATTTAAATCAGCTCCCAATGTTGAAACATTTTGCTTTCTTTTCCTAAATCCTCCTAGACCATAATGCATTATTTTCATTAAAGGAGAGGATCTTATTTGCTACAACTTTATTAAAGAATTTTAACTTCCTTATTAAAAGTGAGATCAGTTTATCATTTTGTGCTACCATTGTTAATTTTTAGTGTCAATGCTACCTTCCACTGGGATTTTGATTTGACTTGTGATATACTTACAAATTATTTTAGAAAAATTTCCATCTATTTAGTATTTAGTATGCTAATCTTGGAACATATTATTTCTCCATGTATTTCACTCTTGATGTTGGATCACACTACCTGAGGCAGTGCCATAGAGCTGAAGAGTTAACTGGGTGCAAGTTTGGGGTAGTGGGAGGGCATTCCAGGAAGGAGTTTTAAAGAGAGAAGTTACATGATCCAATATGCCTATTGAAGAGATCTTCCCGATGACAGGTATAAGTAACTTTTCCAGATTTCTTTAAGAGGAGAAAAGGCTGTGGAGGGGGAGAGGAAATGTAACTAGACAAGAAGGATTGGGGAGTGTGGAAAGATTGGAGAGATTTTATCATATTTAAAAGGTAATAGACTAGAAACAGAAGGAAGGAAAGGTTAATGGTACAATAGAAAGAAGGGATAGTTTATAATGTAAGGTTTCCTAGAAGGTGGGAAGTGATAGGATTAAGGACAGATGGAGGCTGGCTTGTGATAGGGAGAAGGGTAAGACCACTAGCATTTTATGGGAAGGAAGAGGATGGGGTCAGAGGCAGGTAGGTGTGTGGGATGAGTAGCAGGAAGCTGAGAGGGTTTCCATCTGATGAAGTAGGGGCAGTTACCTGCTCAGCTGGAGGAGGGGTAGGTGAGGGGGATAACCATGGTAGGAGAGGAAGTGGGCCATGAGAATAGGATTCCTCAGGAGTATGGAGTTCACAATTGAGGTTGAAGATCATGAACTTAGTGTGGTACTAATGAGTGGATAGTTTTCCATTACATTTTGTGACTGGGGATTGCTGGCATATGGGAGAGCCAATGATATAAAAAATACATTTTTCCCTACTCTGACTAATTTATTCAGTTGTCTTATTAATTCAAGAGGTTTTATTTTAAACATGATTGTGTTTAGCTTTTGGCCTATAATCACGTCATCAATAAGCAATAGTAATTTTGTCTCCTATATTTCCAGTGTTTTTTAAAGTTTCATATTTTATTTTATTGGTAAAACTCAATGTATAATTTTGTACAATAACATTTATAGCAGGGATTTTTGCTTTGCTTCTGATTTTATTGGGGCTGCCTGGAATATTTTATCCTGAAATGTAATGTTGGGTTCCTTCTTTGATGATTTAATAATGTTCAGAAAGTTTTCAACTTCTAGTTCTCTAATCTTTAAAAAAGTAAGAATGGGTTGTAGCAAAATCTCTTTCAGCATGTATCCATTATCTATCCCATAATATATATTTTTTGAATCTAATAGATCTGTGAATTCTGGGGATAAGTCTCGCTTGGTTGATTTTTACCATACTCTTGCATTTAGTTTGCTAGGTATTTATTTCAGGTTTTTGAATATATCAAAAATGGATTGGATTTTCTTTTTGTTTGAGTATCAGAGCTATGTTAGCTTTAGAAAATAAATTATGTAGCTATCTATATCTTTGTTCTTTGGAGCAATTTATGTAGCATTAGCTATTCCTTGAACATTTGAAAAAACTCCATCTGGTTTCACAGCCAGTAATTTTTTTATGCCTTTTCCATGTCGTCTGTGGTTGTATGTCTATTTGATTTGGACTCCTTCTTGAGTCAATTTTAGTGACTTAGTTTTTAAAGACAAGCTTATTATAGTTGACTAATACAACACATTTTCTTATTGTTTTAAATTAAATGTTTTAATTTTTTTAATAAATTTATTTATTTTATTTAGTTATTTTTGGCTGTGTTGGGTCTTCATTGCTGGGTGTGTCCCCTTCATTGGCCAGTGGATTCTTAATCACTGCACCACCAGGGAAGCCCTAAACATTTTAATTTAAATGTGTCTGCTGTTAACATCCTCCATATCATTCCTACATAGATCTATTTGCTGTTTCCACTGTTGCTGTTTTTCTCTTGGTTAAGTCTGCTCTGTCAACATTATTCTGCCTTCTTTATTTTGTTTGTTTGTTTAAAAGGTACCTTAGTCACTTTAGCTTTTTCTCTTTTTTTTTTTACCTTTTTTGGTATTCTTCCCTAAAATGTTGAGTTATTTAGCTTTTAACCTGTTTTCTAACTTAACATTGAAACTATGGTTTCAACTATTGTAGTTCAAAAAATATTCTGTAGTTATTTTTGTTTGTTTTCAGAGAGTTTTTCAACAGTGTCATTTGGGGGAAGATATATATGTGTTTGCTGTTACAAAAAAAGGTTGTTGTCATTGTTGCTTAAACTTTTGTTATTAATTTATTTTAATACACAGTAGACAGATGGCCTACTTTAACTTCTATTCTTTGGAAGCTATTGAGGCTTTTGGTAGTAGAATACATGAAAATTTTCATAAAATTTGCATGATATTTGAAAAGAAATTTAAGGCGTACAAGATTTGCTTTTAGTTTAACACTTAATTGTTTTTCTCTCATTTTTCTCTGAATATCTAAAGGAATATTAGAATTTATAATGATGTTATGCTATCTAGGATTTATAGACTAATATATATATAATATCTTTATTATGAATTTTACTTTTCATCCACATAAATGATTATTTTTCACTTCTTCAATGTTTTTGTCTTGAATTTTTGGGTATTATTTTTCATCCTTTCTTTGTCATTTGTTTGACCCAATATATATGCTCAACCTATGTTTTTTCCGTTTTAGGCTAGGTAGTATATAATTTCCTTTTCTTTTTTTTTTTAACATTTCTTTAAACATCTTTGTTGGAGTATAATTGTTTTACAATAGTACATTAGTTTCTGCTTTATAACAAAGTGAATCAGCTATACATATACATATATCCCCATATCTCCTCCCTCTTGCATCTCCCTCCCACCTTCCCTATCCCACCCCTCTAGGCGGTCACAAAGCACTGAGCTGATCTCCCTGTGCTATGTGGCTGCTTCCCACTAGCTATCTATTTTACATTTGGTAGTGTACATATGTCCATGCCACTCTCTTACTTCGTCCCAGCTTACCCTTCCCCCTCCCCATGTCCTCAAGTCCATTCTCTACATCTGCATCTTTATTCCTGTCCTGCCCCTGAGTTCTTCAGAACCTTTCTTTTTAAGATTCCATATATATGTGTTAACATATGGTATTTGTTTTCCTTTTTCTGACTTACTTCACTCTGTATGACAGACCCTAGGTCCACTCACCTCACTACAAATAACTCAGTTTTTTTCTTTTTATGGCTGAGTAATATTCCATCCTATATATGGGCCACATCTTCTTTATCCATTCATTTGTTGATGGATACTTAGGTTGCTTCCTGTCCTGGCTATTGTAAACAGAGCTGCAATGAACGTTGTGGTACATGACTGTTTTTGAATTATGGTTTTCTCAGGGTATATGCCCAGTAGTGGGATCGATGGGTCATATGGTAGTTCTATTTTTAGTCTTTTTGTTTGTTTGTTTTTTTGCGGTACGCAGGCCTCTCACTGTTGTGGCCTCTCCCGTTGCGGAGCACAGGCTCCAGACACGCAGGCTTAGTGGCCATGGCTCATGGGCCCAGCCACTCCGCAGCATGTGGGATCCTCCTGGACCGGGGCACGAACCTGTGTTCCCTGCATCGGCAGGCGGGCTCTCAACCACTGCGCCACCAGGGAAGCCCTATTTTTAGTTGTTTAAGGAACCTCCATAGTGTTTTCCATAATGGCTGTATCAATTTACATGCCCACCAACAGTGCAAGCGAGTTCCTTTTTCTCCACACCCTCTCCAGCATTATTTGTTTGTAGATTTTTTGATGATGGCTATTCTGACTGGTGTGGAGTAATACCAGATTGTAGTTTTGACTTGCATTTCTCTAATGGTCAGTGATGTTGAGCATCCTGTCATGTGTTTGTTGGCAATCTGTATAACTTCTTTGGAGAAATGTCTATTTAGGTCTTCTGCCCATTTTTGGATTGCATTGTTTGTTTTTTGGATATTGAGCTGCATGAGTTGCTTTTATATTTTGGAGATTAATTCTTTGTCAGTTGCTTCATTTGCAAATATTTTCTCCCATTCTGAGGGTCGTCTTTTTGGCTTTTTATGGTGTCCTTTGCTGTGCAAAAGCTTTTAAGTTTCATTAGGTCCCAGTTGTTGATATTTGTTTTTATTTCCATTTCTCTAGGAGGTGGGTCAAAAAGGATCTTGCTGTGATTTATGTCATAGAGTGTTCTGCCTGTGTTTTCCTCTAAGAGTTTGATAGTGTCTGGCCTTACATTTAGGTCTTTAATCCGTTTGAGTTTGTTTTTGTGTGTGGTGTTAGGGAGTGTTCTGATTTCATTCTTTTTTACATGTAGCTGTCCAGTTTTCCCAGCACCACTATTGAAGAGGCTGTCTTTTCTCCATTGTGTATTCTGGCTTCCTTTATCAAACATAAGGTGACTATATGTGCATGGTTTTTTTCTCTGGGTTTTCTATCCTGTTCCATTGATCTATATTTCTGTTTTTGTGCCAGTACCATACTGTCTTCATTACTGTAGCTTTGTAGAATAGTCTGAAGCCAGAGAGCCTGATTCCTCCAGCTCCATTTTTGTTTCTCAAGATAGCTTTGGCTATTCGGGGTCTTTTGTGTTTCCATACAAATTGTGAAATTTTTTGTTCTAGTTCTGTGAAAAATGCCATTGGTAGTGATAGGGATTGCATGGAATCTGTAGATTGCTTTGCGTAGTATAGTCATTTTCTCAATGTTGATTCTTCCAATCCAAGAACATGGTATATCTCTCCATCTGTTTGTATCATCTTTAATTTCTTTCATCAGTGTCTTATAGTTTTCTGCATACAGGTCTTTTGTCTCCCTAGGTATGTTTATTCCTAAGTACTTTATTCTTTTTGTTGCAATGGTAAATGGGAGTGTTTCCTTAATTTCGCTTTCAGATTTTTCATCAGTAGTGTGTAATTATGCAAGAGATTTCTGTGCATTAATTTTGTATCCTGCTACTTTACCAAATTTATTGATTAGCTGTAGTAGCTTTCTCGTAGCATCTTTAGGATTCTCTATGTATAGTGTCATGTCATCTGCAAACAGTGACAGATTTAATTCTTCTTTTCTGATTTGGATTCCTTTTATTTTTTTTCTTCTCTGATTTCTGTGGCTAAAATTTCCAAAAATATTTTGAATAATAGTGGTGAGAATGGACAACCATGTCTTGTTCCTGATCTTAGAGGAAATGGTTTCAGTTTTTCACCATTGAGAATGATGTTGGCTGTGGGTTTGTCATATATGGCCTTTATTATATTGAGATAAGTTCCCTCTATGCCTACTTTCTAGAGGATTTTTATCATAAATGGGTGTTGAATTTTGCCAAAAGCTTTTAGTGCATCTAATGAGATGATCCTATGGTTTTTCTCTTTCAATTTGTTAATATGGTGTATCATATTGATTGATTTGCCTATATTGAATAATCCTTGCATTCCTGGGATAAACTCCTCTTGATTATGGTGTATGATCCTTTTAACGTGCTGTGGATTCTGTTTGGTAGTAATTTGTTGAGGAGTTTTGCATCTATGTTCATGAGTGATATTGGCCTGTATTTTTCTTTCTTGGTGACATCTGTGTCTGGTTTTGGTATCAGGGTGATGGTGGCCTCGTAGAATGAGTTTGGGAGTGTTCCTCCCTCTGCTATATTTTGGAAGAGTTTGAGAAGGATGGGTGTTAGCTCTTCTCTAAATGTTTGATAGACTTCGTCTGTGAAGCCATCTGGTCCTGGGCTTTTGTTTGTAGGAAGAATTTTAATCACAGTCTAAATTTCAGTGCTTGTGATTGGTCTGTTTATATTTTCTATTTCTTCCTGGTTCAGTCTCAGAAGGTTATGCTTTTCTGAGAATTTGTCCATTTCTTCCAGGTTGTTCATATTATTGGCACATAGGTGCTTGCAGTAATCTCTCCTGATCCTTTGTATTTCTGCAGTGTCAGTTGTTACTTCTCCTTTTTCATTTCTAATTCTGTTCATTTGAGTGTTCTCCCTTTTTTTCTTCATGAGTCTGGCTAATGGTTTATCAACTTTATCTTCTCAAAAACCCAGCTTTTAGTTTTATTGATCTTTGCTATCATTTCCTTCAATTCTTTTTCATTTTTTTCTGATCTGAGCTTTATGATGTCTTTCCTTCTGCTAACTTTGGTTTTTTTTTTTTGTTCTTCTTTCTCTGATTGCTTTAGGTGTAAGTTTAGGTTGTGTTTTGGAGATTTTCTTGTTTCCTGAGGTAGGACTGTATTGCTATAATGTTCTGTCTTAGAACTGCTTTTGCTGCATCCCATAAATTTTGGGTTGTCATGTTTTCATTGTCATTGGTTTCTAGGTATTTTTTGATTTCCTCTTTGATTTCTTCAGTGATCTCTTGGTTATTCATTAGTGTATTGTTAGGCCTCCATGTGTTTGTGCTTTTTACAGATTTTTTTCTGTAATTGATATCTAGTCTCATAGCCTTTTGGTGGGAAAAGATACTTGATATGATTTCAGTTTTCTTAAATTTAACAAGGTTTGATATGTGACCCAAGATATGATCTATCCTGGAGAATGTTCCATGAGCACTTGAGAAGAAAGTGTATTCTGTTGTTTTTGGGTGGAATATCCTATAAATATTAATTATGTCCATCTAGTTTAATGTGTCATTTAAAGCTTGTATTTCCTTATTTATTTTCATTTTGGATGATCTGTTCATTGGTGAAAGTGGGGTGTTAAAGTCCCCTACTATGATTGTGTTACTGTCAATTTCCCATTTTATGGTTGTTAGCATTCGCCTTATGTACTGAGCTGCTCCTATGTTGGGTGCATAAATATTTACAATTGTTGTATCTTCTTGTTGGGTTGATCTCTTGATCATTATGTAGTGTCTTTCTTTGTCTCTTGTAATAGTCTTTATTTTAAAGTCTATTTTGTCTGATATGAGAATTGCCACTCCAGCTTTCTTTTGATTTCCATTTGCATGGAATATCTTTTTCCAACCCCTCACTTTCAGTCTATATGTGTCCCTAAATCTGAAGTGGTCACTTGTAGACAGCATATATACGGGTCTTATTTTTGTATCCATTCAGCCAGTCTATGTCTTTTGGTTGGAGCATGTAATCCATTTGCATTTAAGGTAATTATCAATATGTATGTTCCTATTACCATTTTCTTAATTGTTTTGGGTTTGTTATTGTAGGTCTTTTCCTTCTCTTGTGTTTCCTGCCTAGAGAAGTTCCTTTAGCATTTGTTGTAAAGCTGGTTTGGTAGTGCTGAATTCTGGTAGCTTTTGCTTGTTCATAAAGTTTTCAATTTCTCTGTCGAATCTGAATGAGATACTTGCTGGGTAGAGTAAACTTGGTTGTAGGTTTTTCCCTTTCATCACTTTAAATATGTCCTGCCACTCCCTTTTGGCCTGCAGAGTTTCTGCTGAAAGATCAGCTGTTAACCTTATGGGGATTCCCTTGTATGTTATTTGTTTTTCCCTTGCTGCTTTTAATACTTTTTCTTTGTATTTAATTTTTTCTTCTTCTTCTTTTTTTTTTTTTGCGGTATGCAGGCCTCTCACTGTTGTGGCCTCTCCCATTGCAGAGCACAGGCTCCGGATGTGCAGGCTCAGCGGCCATGGCTCACGGGCCCAGCCGCTCCGCAACATGTGGGATCTTCCCAGACCGGGGCACGAACCCGTGTCCCCTGCATCGGCAGGCAGACTCTCAACCACTGCACCACCAGGGAAGCCCTGTATTTAATTTTTGATAGCTTGATTAGTATGTGTCTTGGCATGTTTATCCTTGGATTTATCCTGTATGGAACTCTCTGTGCTTCCTGGACTTGATTGACTTTTTCCTTTCCCATATTAGGGAAGTTTTCAACTATAATCTCTTCAAATATTTTTGCAGTCCCTTTCTTTTTCTCTTCTTCTTCTGGGACCCCTATAATTCGAATGTTGGTGTGTTTAATGTTGTCCCAGAGTTCTCTGAGACTGTTCTCAATTCTTTTCATTCTTTTTTCTTTATTCCGCTCTGTGGTAGTTATTTCCACTATTTTATCTTCCAGGCCACTTATCCGTTCTTCTGCCTCAGTTATTCTGCTATTGATTTCTTCTAGAGAATTTTTAATTTCGTTTATTGTGTTGCTTATCATTGGTTGTTTGCTCTTTAGTTCTTCTAGGTCCTTGTTAAACGTTTCTTGTATTTTCTCCATTCTGTTTCCAAGATTTTGGATATCTTTACTATCATTACTCTGAATTCTTTTTCAGGTAGACTGTCTATTTCCTCTTCATTTGTTTGGTCTGGTGGGTTTTTACTTTGCTCCTTCATCTGCTGTGCATTTCTCTTTCTCATTTTGGTTAACTTACTGTGTTTGGGGTCTGCTTTTCACAGGCTGCAAGTTAGTAATTCCCATTGTTTTTGGTGTCTGCCCCCAGTGGGTAAGGTTGTTTCAGTGGGTTGTATAGACTTCCTGGTGGAGAGGACTGGTGCCTGTGTTCTGGTGGATGAGGCTGGATCTTGTCTTTCTGGTGGGCAGGACCGTGTCCGGTGGTGTGTTTTGAGGTGTCTGTGACATTATTATGATTTTAGGCAGCCTTTCTGCTAATGGGTGTGTTTGTGTTCCTGTCTTGCTAGTTGTTTGGCATGGGGTGTCCAGCACTGGAGCTTTCTGGTCATTGAGTGGAGCTGGGTCTTAGCGTTGAGACGGAGATCTCTGGGAGTGCTCTCACCAATTGGTGTTACATGGGGCCAGGAGGTCTCTTGTGGTCCAATGTCCTGAACTCGGCTCTCCCACCTCAGAGGCCCAGACCTGGCACCCGGCCAGAGCACCAAGACCCTGTCAGCCACATGGCCAGGTACGTGGGGAGTTTCTTGCCTTTTGGGAGGTCTGAGGTCTTCTGCCAGCATTCAGTAGGTGTTCTGTAAGAGTTGTTCTACATGTAGATGTATTTTTGATGTATTTGTGGGGAGGAAGGTGATCTCCACATCTTACTCTTCTGCCATCTTGAAGGTCTTGAAATACATAATTTCTGACCTTTCAGTATTGTTTTCTTTTATAAGTAGATAGAATTGATTACTTTTCCCCCCTTAACCTAAGCAGATGGGTTTAGTTATGTTTGAACGGGACATTTTAAATGAACTAATGTTTGTTCTAATTGATATAATTGGCCTTTTTTAGGCTTTTCTGTTCTTGCATCATAAAGACTGTGTCATCTAGTATACAATTGAGAATGCCAGTTTTCTCATTTTTCTGGTTTTAGGAGTCTGTTTTAGAAGTGTATTTTTCCTTTTTTGTTTTATTAAAATTTATTTCCCTGGTCCTGTAATTTTTTCTATTTTTCCTTCCTTAACCCCAGTCAGATAACTCCACCCAGATGCAGACATTGACAAGAAACCCTCCTTCCTTGGGCTCTGCTCCCTCTCCTTGTGAATGTTCTTCAATCTATAGCTGATGACCATTGTCTATGGTTATCTTGCCATTCCCAGTTCTAGCTTCATCTTCAGGCTCTGACAGGTATACTCATGTGGCATTGGCAGACTGAGACAGGATTGTCTTCTACACCCGTTGACTGTTTCTCTGAAACCTGACTAATTGGAGTTCCCCAAGCCTGTGTCCCTGGCTGCTGGTCATCTCTCTGTCCTCTGCACTTTGTTTCTGATTCTACTTTTGACTTGTTTGAACTACACTGAGTAGGGCACCATGCATTGTACCGGTCCAACTCCTGCTTTCTCACCTGTTGTTTTCTGTGAATTGAGGTAGTAATATTTTTATTTGGACCACAGTATTCTGACCTCTTCAAAAACAGTGGACAGCTAGGCTGTTAGTTGGAACAGAGTCTAACTCTGAGACAGAGGCAGTTAGTTGGGAGCAGACAATGGATCTTTGCTTTGTTTCTGGCAAAATGGGATGCTTTGGGCACTGATTATTTTGCTCAGTTTATCTCCAGAAGGCTTATATTTAATTGATGTATTTTCTTGTTACTTGCAATAGATTAGATGTCAATTTCAGTTTTAAGCAGTGATATGAAATTTTTGTCTTCTCCTGCTTCATAGGTATTTTTGTCACTGGTGGAGAGATGTCATTGTAGACCAGAAGCCACAAGCAACACTTAAAAAAAAAAAAGTCATGTTAATAATGCCCATTTATTGAGCATATGTTGTGTTCTAGGCCTTAATGGTAAATGTTGATGGTGTTTGGAACACCTTTTTCTTCATTTAAGGGACCAGTGGACATATTTTTTTCCCTGATTGCCATCTAAGCAATTGATTTGTCTTATTTTTATGCACATTGAATCAATATATCTATCATCCATCTTCCTTTTTTGTCCTGTGCTAGAAAGCCAAGAGTCTACCTACAGCAAGTTTATCAGACAGACGGTGTGCCATTTTTGTATTAATCTAAATAGTGACTGCAAATCATGCCTTTATTTTTATTCATAATGTATTTCTAGTTTACGCAGTACTCAGTCTATTGAATCTGCCTTAAATACTTTTTGTATCAAGGTGGAATAACATAATAATAAGTAAGTTTGGACTTTTACACCTGCCTCCAAAAGAAAATTGGATTTGAAAGACGTGAAATTGCACTTTATATTAGGTTACACTAAACCTTGTGATCTATAAAGCATTGAAAGTTCCATGACTTAAATCCTTGCTTTTAGCTAATTTTAAAATATTTCTTTCATTCCGGAGAACACCATAATTCGAAAAGGTACATCCACCCCAATGTTGACTGCAGCACTATTTACAATAGCTAGGACATGGAAGCAACCTAAAGGTCCATCAGCAAAGGAATGGATAAAGAAGATGTGGCACATATATACAATGGAATATTACTCAGCCATAAAAGGAAACAAAATTGAGTTATTTGTAGTGAGGAGGATGGACCTAGAGTCTGTCATACAGAGTGAAGTAAGTCAGAAAGAGAAAAACAAATACTGTATGCTAACACATATATATGGAATCTAAAAAAACAAAAAGGTTCTGAAGAACCTAGGGGCAGGAAAGGAATAAAGACACAGACGTAGAGAATGGACGTGAGGACACGGGGAGGGGGAAGGCTAAGCTGGAACGAAGTGACAGAGTAGCACTGACATATATACACTACCAAATGTAAAATAGATAGCTAGTGCGAAGCAGCTGCATAGCACAGGGAGATCAGCTCAGTGCTTTGTGACCACCTAAGGGGTGGGATGGGAGGGTGGGAGGGAGATGCAAGAGGGAGGGGATATGGGGATATATGTATATGTATGGCTGATTCACTTGGTGATACAGCAGAAACTAACACACCATTGTAAAACAATTTTAATCAAATAAAGATGTTTAAAAAAACCCTCAATATCATTTTACCTATTAATTCATCTTCCAGAAATCTACCCTAAGAAAACAATCATAGATGTGCACAAAAATCTATTACAAAGAAAATCAAGCAACACTATTTATAAACGTGAAAAATTAGAAACCACCCCATTAGAGGGCTGCTACAATTAGGGATAATTTCTTCTCTGGGTAAGATCACATTTTCTGTATAGAAACAAATGAAAATTGCAGGACACCAGAAGAGTAGACCCCCTTAGAAGCTTTTACATCCCTATAAGATGGGATGTCCAGCAATATCCAGTAATGTAGAGTTCATCCCCATTGCCCTTGGCCTTGGCCCAAAGTGTGACTCTGTCTTACCTTTGCGGTCCTGAGCCTTAGATAGCCTCACCTAGTGATGGAGGTGACCTTGGCAAGGTTGACTGAGGCTCAGTGGGCTCTCTGCAAGTCTTTAGCACCCACTGCAAGAGGCAGAAGGAAGATGATCTGATCCCTTTACTGAGGCTATTGCTTTTCCCTAAACAGAGATTGAGGGAGTCTCTTATCTCATCTGGGACATCCAAGGGAAGATTTCTCCCTCTTTTATTACAAAAATTAAAAGTAAGCAATCAAGTGAACAGGCAAAGTTTTTTCAACAAAGAGGAACTTTTAAGCATGGGATTTGCAGACATTCTCTTACTTCATGGTGTATATGTAAGCTCTCTCCAGGAAGAGTACATGGTCTATGGCAAGTCTTATGTAAGAATATTAGAAATCATCTCAGTTTATTCATCCCACATGCCTCTTATAGAGAAGTAGAATTAGATACATGGCAGCAAAGGGGATTTTCAAAGAAGTCTCCTATAATAAAACAATAGTCAACAAGTGATTAATTAAATAGATTATGGTATGGCTATGCCATACAATATCATGCAGCCATTAATACCATGTAGTGGCACTATTTACAATAGCCAAGACATAGAAGCAAGCTAAGTGTCCCCCAACAGATGAGTAGATAAAGAAGATATGATATATATATATGTATACACACATACAGCAGCAACATAGATGGATCTATAGAATATACTTAGTGAAGTAAGTCAGACAGAGAAAGACAAATACTATATGATATCAGTTATATGTGGAATCTAAAAAATAATGCAAGTGAATCTATATACAAAACAAAAACAGACTCACAGACATGGAAAACAAATCTGTGGTTACCAAAGGGGAAAGGGAGGAGGGATGAGATAAATTAGGAGTATGGGATTAGCAAATATACACCACTATAAATAAAATAGATAACCAACAAGGGTTTACTGCATAACACAGGGAACAATATTCAATTTCTTATAACAACCTATAATGGAAAATAATCTGAAAAAATATATGTATAACTGAATCACTCTGCCATACACCTGAAACTAACACATCATAAATAAACTGTACTTCAATAAAAAAAATACTGTGCAGTAGAAGAAAATGTCATATGAGAAAGTTCTCACGCATGACAAACAGGGTACAAGCCGATATGTGCAATGCAGTTCTAATCTTGTCCACAAGAAATTGAGGGGAAAAAAAACCACTGGACATATTTATACCACAATGTTAACATTTGGTGGTGTTATGAGTGGTGGTTTTATTTTTTTCTTCGTGTTTTTCTGTACTTTAAAAAATTCCCATCCATCTCATACTACTTTTGTATTCAGAGAACAAATGGTTATGAAAAATGTTTACTTATTTCCTCAGTAATTATTTTTGAAGTACCTATCATGTGCCAGATATTATGGTAAACTGACAACACAAGAGTCAACACAAGACAATTTTCTTACTCTCAGAGCTTATTTCTAGTGGGGTGAGGGCACAGAAAACAAACCAATAAACAAATGAAATATATAGTATATCAGTTGGTGATACATGCTTTGGGAAAAAAAAGAAAGAAAACCAGGGAAGGGAGCTAGGCGTGCTGGGGACTGGAAGGGAGTGCAATTTTAAATAAGAGAAGGCTCTGTGATGGTTAAGTGTATACATTTCTCCTGAGTGTATTTGAATTTCAAATCCTTGCTGGTGGCCACAGGTGGTTTCAAGAAGTAAATCATTATTAAGCACAGAGTAACTCAGGCATCATCGTATAATCACAGAAAAGGCAGACTCTGGTACGCATGGGAAGCAGCTTAGATGGGGACCTAAGTGCCTATAGAGCCAATGGCACCAGCGGATGCCCTGAAATGAACCTGGACTGTCCAACTGTGACTGTATAAAATACCATTCCAATTAAGATCTCTGCACAAGGATTTGTGACAAGAGGGGAAAATTGCACCGCAGCCTATATCTCTTGGTAAAGATAGACAGATAGATGATAGAATAGTCATCCATTCACAATACCTGCTTTCCCTGGGAAAGTGGGATGATCCTCCTTCGTTTCTTTTCTCAGTCTGGCCCTGCGCCAGGCAGGCGTTCAGAAGTATGCCACACGGACAACCAAGTCTGAGTGGAGGTTGCAGCAGTCTGGAAGGCAGTGTACTCTTCCCTGCCGAGGTGGAGTGCTGAGCCAGTCGGCGTCAAGAAGGTTGCTTGGAACCCGAACAGTTTCCCCAGCTCCTCTGGAGAGAAACATTCATACAGCGCGATGTTCTTGCTTGCTTAGAAGTTGTCTTAGTCCTTTTGGGCTGCGGTAACAAAATACCACAGACTGGGTGGATTATAAATGGCAAACATTTACAAACATTTATTTCTCACTGTTCTGCAAGCTGGAAGACCAAGATCAGGGTGCCAGCATGGCAGGGTGACAACCCTCTCTCTGGTTGCAGACTGCCAACTTCTCACTGTGTCCTCACATGGTGGAAGGGCCTAGGGAGCTCTGTGGGGTCTCTTTTATAAGGGCACTAATCCTGTTCCTGAGGGCTCAACCCCTAATGACCTAATCATCTCCCAAAGGCCCGAACTCCTAAGACCATCACCCCGGGCATTAGAATTTCAACACATGAATTTTTTTGTGTGTGTGTGGGGGGTCACAAACATTCAAACCATGGCAGAAGTCTTCCTGAATTCCCAGAATAATGGGCATATTTACAGATAAACAAAACACAAAGTTCATTTCAAACCTCATTACAGATTATGTTGTGCTAGTCTACGGAATTGGATATTTAGAAATTGACCAAGTGAAAAACAACTTGCTTGGCTTGAAGAATTTGAATAAATAATTTAGAATTGTCTGCTCCATCCATAACTGCTATAAATAATTTTAAAATTTTGTTAAAGTCTCTGTGTACTCACCATTTCTAGCCCAGATACGGCATGCCTGGGATAAAGTAGCCACTCAATAAATGATGGCTGTGATCATGACGACATGATGGCAGTGATTAGAGGGATACTGACAAACGAGTACCTGATAAAGCATAGCAATGCTGCAGCAATGTTTTGATTTTCCCAGAAGCACTGGTGTTTAAAGGGAGGACTACAAAGTGAAGATATGCAGAACCTGGAATAAATGTCGAATGGTGTAATTGGGGGCCCTGGTGTTTTAAGATGGGTGGGGGACTGGCTCTGAGTCCTCCAAACTTGTCACATGGTCACTTACAAACTCTGACTCTATATAAACCCAGCACAGAGTTCATGATCTTGGCATCAACTAAAATAGTCATTGTCACCCCCAAGGGCAGAAACTTCTAGAAGGCATCTCTCTCCCTACTCAGCCATGTGGGTACAGCAGCTTCACTCGTCTCTAGGGCAAGGAGCACAGAAAGCTAGCTCTCCTCTACAATACTGGTGCTTTGTCACTGCCAGCTGCAGGTCAGGAAGGGGAGGATATAGGAATGGGATAATTAAATCCCAGGCCTTTTAAGGGACATCAGGACTGTTGAATCCAAGCCTTTGGACTGATATTCCAGTGGCTTTTACTGCACATTAAAAGTGAAAGAGAAATGGATTCAACATCTGTCCACATTAATTATCTGTGGCCCTTTGGCTCCCTGAACAGTGTCAGGAGTTTGGAGATCCTCAAACTCTCTTCTGCTGGATATAAAAAGAAAAATATAAAAAAATATAGCAAGTGGGATAATAGCACTTGTCAGTTGCATTTACAGTTCGTTTAGCTTGGCTGAATTAATGAGTACCTATTAGGCAGACACGCAAGGATGCCATTACACGTTCTGGAAGTATACCGTACAATTAAACATCTCTGTGGTAGAATCATAAGTAGCAGAAGCAGAAAAAAAATCCTTCAAGTTACTCAGATTGGCACTTTTTTTCAGAGCAGCTACTTTTCCCCAGTCGAGAACATTCCTGGTGTTGGGCAAAGAGCAACCACTTATGGGACTCCTTTTATGTGCGTATCGTTGCACGGAGCACACAGTGCCCTTTCTCTCTGAGACATGTGTGTTCTCTCCCTCCATCTGCTAAACTCCCCGAGCAGCTGGTTGGTGGCTTTCGGGGGCACCTCCTATTTACCATCCTCATGTGTAGTTTTTCAACCATGTACTACCCCTCCCTTGGATTATCAACTCAAGCAGGCAGACACCGTGCATTTCACAGCTTCGTATTCTCCAAGGTGTTTTGCTTAGTGTTTCACATTTGGTAAGGTGCTCAATAACGGTTGTGAATTTTAAATGCCAAGACAAAAAGAAAAGAAACTTCACTGCTTCTAAAAGCTTATAATAGCTACTAACAGTAAGCAATAGCTTTAATTTTCTTAAAAAGCATTTTCTATGCGCTTGGTCTAGCACTATGCTTGGCACTTTAAATACATTACTTCCTTTAATCCTGTCCCCGTCTGAAGAAGACATGCCTGAGTCTTACGGAGGTTAACCCATATTAGCTTAATGTTACATAGTCAGACTCAGGACTTAATCACAGGTGTGGCTCATTTCCATGGTCCTAACCTTTATATCATACGTTCCTGTGATCTTCACCTTTGTACCACACATTTCTATCATTTATAAGGGTTGTTGACATTTTAGCATAAATGCTTTAATGTCATCACTATGATATCCCATATGCCAGAATTAATTGTTAAAATGGCTGAATGCTCAAGAGAAAAATATCAAACACACATGTACTGAAGTAGGTTGGAAGAATGCAGCATTGGCTTTGAATTCCCTACTACTGTGGTCTGAAGAATGTTGGCATCATTACAGGTATTCAAGACAGATTTAGATGGAGAGAAATAGTGGTCTTGTTTCTTTTCCCTGGATACCATGGTGCTTAGGAGAGGGAGAAAATTTTATCATGTGAGATTACCAATCACAGAAGTGATCTATAGTTCTTCTGGGTAACTGGAGATGGTAATATACTATTAAATAGAGAAAAATGTTGAGGCATTATTATACCTCACCTTTACTATTACACGCATTTATTGAGTATCTATGAAGGTTTAGAAGTATGCCTAGGCACTTGGAACGTAAGGTAGAATAGAACGCAGTGCCTACGTTTAAGGTTCAGCTGGGTAAATGATTATGACATTTGTTAAAATCTTATAATAGAGGCTCACAGAAAGTGATGTAGGTTCCAGATGTAGAAACAATTCTGCCTAATTGTTAAGAAAGGATTGGCATTATCAGTGAAGGTCTTCAGGATCTGCTGGTCCTGAGGCTGAGGTGGTAGCCCACAGAGCAACTGAGGGAAGGCTTGATTCTGGAATCTAGATGCTCCTGTTCGAGTAGATGGAGTGCAGGATCTGGGGAGGTCCCAGAAGAAGACAGAAGATGAATGTTTAGGACACAGGTCAACCTGCATCGGGAGGATGTCCTGGGATGTGAGTGAGCACAAGAAGGCAGTCTGGTGGTAGGTAAAGAGCAGTCGGGCAGTTGGCACCAAGGGGCTGTAGCATAGGCCATGGGGCTCAGACACGAGCACCAGCGTTCAGGGTCAAGGCTCTGGACCTAAGAGCCTGCGGAGTTAGGCCAGATCCTCATCCTCAGGGTCCAAGGTACTTTGTCAGGAGTTTTGGTAGTTAAAACTGGACCTTAAATTCATCATAAGGAACAAGTCACAGCAAAAATAGCCTTAAAGCTGACTTAAGCATGAGCCTCTATTCTTTGGTCAGAGTCTTCTTAAATGTCCCTTAAAACTGAGCAAGAATAGGGTTGGCTTGAGTCTGAGTGCATTGTGTGGTCAGAGGAGGAAACAGAGACTGTAGGAGGAATCAAGTCCCAGCTACGGGTAGCAGGAGGCCATTGAGCCTCCATCTGCCACTATAGGTAATTCATTAGGCTCTTCCTTGTCATCCTAGGACACTAACTGCTGCTAAAGGGTTACTTGTCATTTTATTTTGAGTAATGACTTTGGTGGAATAATGATATCAGGAGTAAGTCATTTGTCAGTGCTGTCTGTTACTATTGAAATGTTTGGGGTTTTCTAGCAGTAAGGCTTTTATTTTTTTTTAATTTATTTATTATTTCACTAGCAACCCACTTTTTAATCATTTTTTTAAATTGAAATATAGTTGATTTACAATACTGTAATAGTTTTAGGTGTACAGCGTAGTGATTCAGCATTTTTACAGATTATACTCCATTAGAAGTTATTATAAGAAAATGGCTATAATTCCCTGTTCTACACAATATATTCTTTTCTTTGAATTTTTGAATTTTATTTTATTTCTTTGTTTATACAGCAGGTTCTTATTAGTTATCCATTTTATACATATTCGTGTATACATGTCAATCCCAATCTCCCAATTCATCACCCCACCACCCCACGAGCCCCGCTGCTTCCCCCCTTGGTGTCCATACGTTTGTTCTAAATGTTTGTAAGAGTTTTCATATGTTTAGAAAATCTCTGGGATTTCTAATTATGGTAGCTTATTCTAGTGCCTGAAAAAATTAGCAATGTGATATTTAATTAATTCATAATTTTAGATAATTTGACAAGGGGTAGCCTGAAGTTTATTTTTGATTGATTTTCACTATCTACCATTTACTAGGCTAATTAAGTTGGACAAGATTGTAAGGAAAATGCTTAAATGACTTTTGAAAATAGTTTTCAAGTACGCTTAAATACTTTAAAAACTACCGTTTATGGATATAGCCCATACAGAGCAGAGATCAGGTGAAAAAGGATAGAGAGTGGGACTGGAGGGGCAAGTGAAATACCTCCTGCACAGGTATTTTTGTGCCTTAT
The DNA here is from genome assembly GCF_964270905.1 of Leucopleurus acutus. NCBI lineage: Eukaryota > Metazoa > Chordata > Mammalia > Artiodactyla > Delphinidae > Leucopleurus > Leucopleurus acutus. The sequence goes on from NC_139157.1 coordinate 67,846,291, forward strand.
TCTGCATTCTTCCGTGTTGTGTGAATCATTAACAATAGAAACATATTACATGTGTAAGTTTTTCATGTAAAATAAGTAGTGCCAGGTTCCCATCCATCTTTGGAGCTTGAGTCCCCAGCTCTCAATCCACAGCCTCCTCAGCTTCAAACTTACAGTTTCCCACCCACCATGAGAATCCAGATAGTTCAGATTGAGTGGGGAGACACTTTCGTGGTCCACCTAGAATCAATTACCCTTTTGTCCTTCCTAATGAACACTGGTTTTGTGAGGCATCCTGCAATCTCCCGTGTAGCCACATGATGCCTTAGGGCAAGCTGCTTGTCCCCAAGGGGGTCTGATTGGTCTGAGGGTGATCCCAGTCTCCTTTCCAGTGACCCAATCTGGCCAATAGGCAAGGGAGGAAGCCTGGTGGAGGGGCTCTGAGAGTCTTCCTCACTCTTAGCGAGCCACAGGGTCAGACAGTACCTGTTCTCCTGACTGAGTCATGTCTGGGTATGGTGGCTGGAGCAGTGGCAGTCAGCTTGTCTCCAGCACAGGATGGCTGAGCTCAGAGGTGGAATGACTGGGTTCTTGACCAAATCAACCAGTCACGTGGATCTCCCTATTTCTGGACTTGCTGTTATGTGAAAGAAAGCATTGTTTCCACAAAGGATGTCTGAATCTTGGCACTGTATTCGAGGAAAAACTATTCCCCTCTAACTGTCTTAGGTTCTCTGATGGGACCTTGCAAATCAGACTGACAAAAGACAGATTACTGGGAGATAAAAACAAATAGAAGTTTATCAACGCGTGCATCATACATATAGGTGGGAGAGCTCAATGATGAGCATCTCAAAGGGGCAGCTAGAACTGGGGCTTATATAGCATCTTAGCAAAGAACAATCTATTTGTAGATAAATGACAAGACAACAGAAAAGGGCTTTGAGCTTCTGGGGCTGGCAAATTGTGGGAAGGCGGATATATGGGGCAACTTGTGGAAGATAAGGGCTAGTTGGAAAGGTTTGGGCAGATTCTTTCTCAATGTCATTCTGTCTCCAGTGATAAGGTTTTTATCCCCTTCCTAGTGTGGGAAGTTTCAGGGGACACTTTCGCAAGGGGAATTTATGTTCTGATTTCAGGCAGATGGAACAAAGAGGGCAGGGACTGACAGCCCATCGTGTATCTGCTTTTTCTCAGTTGCCTTCAGCTCAAAATAACCCTTGTGCCAGAGTGGCGTACTGTAGAGTGGCATACTCTGAGCTCTTTCAGAGCACAAGGGAGAATCTTACTTGAGAACCCCACTGGCTCTCCCTGGGGTCATGCTAGAGGCTTTCAGGTCAGGCTTCTCCCAGCCTCTCCAGAAGTTACCTCACTCCTCATTGCCACTCTTCAGACCCAGCCATCAGGCCCCAAGTTGTAGGGCTACTTGTGTGTGGACGATGTGTTTTTCAGGTTAGTATGAATTGATCTGAGAAGTGTGATGGTTTGAGGTGCCACATTTGCCAAGATTCACTTTAGAATTGAAGTTACGTTTTCATGAGTACAACCAGATTTATGTCTTTTTAAAACTGTATTATTTGTAAGGTAATGGTTATTTCTTTTTGATAATAAAGTGATTCTGTATATTCTTTATAGAAAATATGGAATATGCAGAAAAATGAAAAGAAAATAAATATTTCATATCCGTAAGTAACTACTGTTAACATTTGTGTGTATGTATATACTTTGAGCTTTTTTTCCCATCTAGCTATGGGTTTTGTTTGTCTTACTAAAATTAAATAAAAGCCTACCCCCTGTGTTGTAAGTTGTGTTTCTCACTTACGCTATTATAACACAATCACCTCATATCTGGTTGCGTGGTATCCCAACGTATGGATGTGACATAGCACATTTACCCACTTCTATGTGGTTCAACATTTGGATTGGCTCTAATTCCTGAAGTATTTTTGATAACAAAGAAAAGAGAAAGCCAAGGGAATAATAGGGAATGTCATATTCAAATGTTAAATTTCAATACCCTTAAATTTGAATAGTAAATTAGAATTGCTCCGCAGAGTAAAGTATACAAGGAACCAATCACTTGCATTTCTCTGCAGACCGTGGTTCTCTATCAGTATATGGCATCAGCCTCCTTTAACGGCCCCTTCAGGGGCAGGTCCCAGGTCCCAGAACTCTAATTTTACATGTCAAAGTTAATATCACTGTCAATGTCATTGTGTGGAGCTGGGCTTTCAAGTAATCACCTCTTACTTTTAGTTTGCTCAATAGAATTGAAAACCCAACCTTTTCTAGAGGTTCACCACTAAGACTGGATTACCATTCCCCAAAGTGGGAGACTCAGTGATATGTCAAGGCATGTTTCTGTCATGGTGGTTCATTAGCAAAATCTCTCTCTTGCCCCTCACAGCGATGACAATAATAACCCATGATAGTTCTATAGGACTTTACAGTTTACAAAGGCATTTCACCTTACCATTGGATCTTATTACAACCACAGTCCTTTCAGATAAGTAGGTAGGTGTATACGAATGTATGGGAAATCTCCTGCCCCTTCCATCTCCCGTCTCCATCACCTCCAAATTCCATACTGACCGGGCCATGCTTACTGGTGATCAGGGTAAACATGTTTTAAAAGATACTTGCATTAGAGGAATGCTACCTCTGGACTTTGTCATCTAACCTCGTGGGGCAAGCTTGCCCAGTTCTGGATTTGGGAAGTAGGCTGGCCATTTCTCTAGTTTAATTTTCTTTTTCACGTGTAAACCCTGCATGTTCTGGTCCCCAGGGAATGAATGACAGTAAGAACTTATCTTTGAGCAGGGGAGAAGACCCATTAAATTTAACTGACCTTAAGCAACACGCTGCAGTCCAGATTACTACGGGATACAGGCACTAACCCAGCTAACAATGAGGTGGTCTCCGCTCCTGTTGCTACTGGTGTGTGTGTGTGTGTGTGTGTGTGTGTGTGTGTGTGTGTGTCCGTCCCTGCAAATCCTCATTAGTGAGTCTCACCAATAAAGTGTAATGAATTAGAGAAGGAAACTGAGACTCAAAACCAGCTGTGACCTGCCCAAGATCACACGACTGGTAGTAATGGAACTTGACCTGCCTCTCAGGGTTTCTGAGTTTCAGTCACCACACCAGATGGCCAGCACTTTTCTGAGAGAAGGGCCACTTCTAGCCACTCTTCCTCTTGCCAATAATAAGCGATGGCAGGATCTCGCTCTGCCATGTGCAGCCTTTCTGTTATCACTTGCTCACCACGTGGGCTTCCCTGTGATCCCTCCTTCTCTCCTGTGACTGGAACGAAGAATAAAGCTACTATAGCTCCTTTCCCAAAGCAGGACATCTCGGTAACTATTGTTCAGCCTCTGTGTTCAGAGGTGACCTGGGCGACAGGGAGTTTTCAGCAGCCTCGGGGAAGTATCAGAATGAACGTGCTTCAAAACTCTGGTTCCCCAGCATCTCTCCTGTACTCTCTCTTTTATCTTTTATTTCCTCGCATGACTGATTCTGCTTCATTTATCACTGAGACAGAAGTATGTTTTTTTTGTACCTGCTGAATCTGTTCTAAGTACCGTGAAAATAGATGGCACAGCAACAGTATACAAACTCACCTCTCAAGCTTCGGCTCTTCACCTTGAGAACCTGGCTTATCTATTTTACTTATTTCAGGTGACTTTGTAACAGACTGTAGGAAAAATTCTTGATGTCAATCAAGAGAAGCAGCCAGTTTTCACTGAATGATAATGCAATGCAGTCCTTCTTATTTCCTTTGAAACTCAGCACAAATAGTAAGCATTCTTTTTCTTTTGCTAGAAATAATGGCCTTGTAGTTACAAGAAAAACAAAATGTACGAGTTGCAATACAGGTTTTAAAAGATGAAGCTGAAACATGCTTTCTTCTCTTGGTAATATTATTTTTTACTACCTTTCTCTATATTTTTTTAAAAACCCACATGATATAGCCATCTGACTCATGAAAAGAATAATTGAAGTGGAAAACTGCCATTTTTCTCAAGAAATATCTCTTTCTTCCCACAGTGATAAAGAAGACTGTTTGACTTTTATTACTATGGTTTCCAAAACCCACACGCACAGCTCTCTGAACGTCTGCAGAGCGTCCTCATTGCCATTGGGTTGGGTGAACTCAGATTATATATTACTATCAAAGGCGAGTGATCGCCAGAATCAGTATTTGTGACCCCATAGCTAATCCCTCCAGCATTCTGAGGTTTCCATCTTGATTTCCCGTTTCCCAAATCCCTGAATTGCTGGATGCAAAGTCTCCACAGTGGTGTTTTCGGTGTTTGTGTGGCTGAGAACTGGTAGGTCAAGAGCTAAAGGAAAAGCCGCAATCATTGGCCTTGGGACACAGATAAGAATGTGATACACAGGCACTCACGTGGAAAGGTCTTCACGCTTGTTTCAAATTTGTTAGCATTCTGGTTACTGAGCGAGGAGGCCCAAGTACAGGGGGAGAATTATGTGCAATAATGAGGGGATGACTCATCTGATGCCTAGATAGTTACTTTGTGTTGTCACACCACTTTATCATCGTGCCATCGTGCAATCATCTTTGAAACTCTGTGATGTCATCTTCCTTCCCTGTAAGTCCAAGCCAGATATAGCTTATCAGGCTACTGGTCATGGCTGTGCTTTCAAGAGCCTCGTGAGGTGTATTGCATTACCTTAGTAATACCAGGTGGAGAGACACATTAAATGATGTCCTCAACTATCCCCACCCCCAATCCTGGGAAGTTTTCTCAATATTCTTAGTAGAGGGGTTAACAAGCTGAAGGTACGGGATTATTTTTTAACATCTCCAAGAGCTGATACCATCAAGGTACCAATATTGAGGTCCTTTCCAACCTCAAGAGAAAGGGCGGTGAACAACTATAACAGTGGAGGTGGCATTGTTGGTGGGAGAGGTAGGTCTTCCATGGCTGATACTACACACGTTTACCACCATCAGCCCCTCGTGATGCCTCTGATTGCCAGCAGAGGCAAGGCACTGGAAAGGAGGGAGCCCTGGTAGCCACCTGCAAAGGAGGCATGGGATTAATGCCAATCATTTTCACCTTTGCTCCCTAGGTCCAGAAGAGGCACAGCTCAGTTCTGGAAGGATTTGGAACCAGTCGTTTGAGAGCCAGCTTTACATTCGAATTCTCGGTGGGTATTCTCATTTTCAGGGGCAAGTGGTTATTCCTATTTAAGGATGGCTGAAAAAAAAAAAACAAAACAGCTGAATTATCCCCAGCTAACTGAGGTGGTGTCATGGATGGAACTGTGTCCTCCAAAGAAGACACATTGGAATCCTAACCCCCAGGACATCAGAACGTGACCTTACTTGGAATTAGGGTATTTACAGAGTTAATCAAGTTAAAATGAGATCAGTAGTGTGGATCCTAATCCAATATGACAGGTTTCCTTATAAAAAGGGGAAATTTGAATACAGAGACATGCACACAGGGAGAATGCCAAGTGAAGGTGAAGGCGGAAATTGGAGGGCTGCACCTACAAGCCCAAGAATGCCAAAGATTGCCAGAAGCTTGGGGAGAGGCATGGAACAGGTTCTCCCCGACAGCTCTCGGGAGGAACCAACCCTGCTGACACCTTGCTCTTGGACTTCGAGATGTCAGGACTGTGAGACAATACAGCTCTGTTGTTTAAGCCACCCAGTGTGTGGTACTTTGTTACAGTAGCCCTGGGAAACGAATACAGAGAGTAAACTAATCCTGGAAAAATAACTCAGTTCTGAACAAGACCACCTACTGGAGAGATTTCTACGTAGTTTCTGGCATCATGCAATTGATGGGTGGTATTGCGAAGATAGTCCTTTAAGCCATTTTGCAGGGTCATAGTCAGAGTAGTTGCACCATGTTCCAGTAGGGCACCAAAGGCAAGCTTGTAAGGCATCCTGAGTGGGAGGCATGAGAGAGCGGTCCCTCTGCTGAACTGGCAGCCCCGTCCTCTCCTGGTGCCTGCCCCTTTGTCCTATACTCATCTCTATAGCTTTTCCCTCCTTCAAAAGGTTACATCTGCTTTGCAGATGACAGTGTTTACCTAGCTGACTTCCTGGGAAAGAAGAAGAGAAATTATTGTAATTTTTCAGCCTTAAGATAAATCTTGATATTACTGTCATAAACCTAGTAAACAAGTTTCCGGTGATAGTGTTATGAGAAATTTTAACCACTGGATGGGAGCTACAATTGTCACACCACCCCCACTACCATTTTTCCTTCTGTTTTGAGTGTTTTAACCTCTGTTGGAGGCAAACTGAGAGGCTGAATTATCCAAATGGACAGTCAGTCCAATGGTATCCGCCTTCAGTGGAATGGTCCTTTGGATAATCTGTTTTCATCACAGCAAGAGCAAAGACAGTCAGTTAACACACAGGAAATATTAAAGGCAATCTTTTTTCATTAAGGTGAGGCACTAGATAACCCAGGTGCTCTTTTTTTTCCCACTTAAACACTAAAGCGAAAGCAGTCTGCAAAGTCTTATTGAGGAAGAAATAAGAAGGAAATTGATTTGAAAACAAACAGATGCTGCTCATATGATATCTAGGAGACTGGGAATCTGGTCCACTTTAGTCTCTCATCTTTTTCACCTTCTACTGAAGTACCACCCACTTTTTTTCCCATTCCTTTCAGCCTGTTTCCCAATATACCATCTGTCCACCTCATCTGAGAATCCTCACAGATAAAAAAGAAAATAGGGTAACTTAGGAGGCCAAATTAGGCTGAAGAGTCCTCCTCGAGATCAAATACCCCTTGTCCTGTAGCTTTGCCTCTGTGCGCCACCATTTGAAACATCTCCCCTGTCACCCCGCTTCCCCCAGATGGGTTTATAGACGTAATGAATGCCCACACAGTCAGAGACAGCCAGCCTAGAATATGAACTCCACAATTCCGAGGACGTAAGCTGCAGGTTAGAAACTCAGCGTGACTGGAGTTTCTCACTGCAGTATGGAGAAAAAGAAGTCTATCTGTGCACAGAGAGGTCACAGAATTGTCAGGGATTGTAAGAATGTCTTGGGCATTCACACTTCCCTCCTACTCGTTTTGGGGGTAGGGGAGAACAGTGAAGCTTACCATAGGAGCGGTAGACCTTCGCAAAAATGCAGTTGTCAGGATGTGTTAGAAATCTCCAGTCATTTTAATTCCTACACTTTGGTGATCTTTGTACCTGCTTCATCCGCCTGTTTTTCTGTCTCCATATTTTCATTGTTATCCACTCCACCCTTGTCTAAACAGATGTTTTCATGATTTAATTTCATCTGATGGTGGCAAAATGAATCCATCCTAACTTGGAAACCTCTATTTAAGTTCTTCCTCGACGGAATGATTTGTTCTCTTAGCCTAACCACTAACGATTTCATTCGTTTACCGTTTATAACCCCTCTCCGCCACTCCTTTCAGAGAAGCACTTGACATGCTTCTTCCCTCCCACAAAACTCATCATCTGTCTGCGGATCTAGCCATAAGTAAATAAAGGAAAGCATCTTTTCTTAAATATCTGACATCTGGAATTACTCCTCTGAGCCCCACGTTTACACTGCCAGTCATGACATGGCATTGAATATTCATCTTTGTTTTTCACCAGCTATCAATACAGGCTGTTGATGCAGTGTTCGGGTATAGCCTCTGGTTTCTTACATCCAGCAGTGAATGGGACTTTCACGTCTTCCTTGAATTCCTCCGTACCTACTTTGACAAATTCCATTCTCTTCCGTCTCATCTCTAATTCATGCAGATCAAGTTTTCTTGTCACAAACATCCTTTCAAAAATGTTACCTAGTTGCCTAATTTTTGTTATACTTCGGATATTTGATCAATGCTTTTAAAAAAATCTCCTTTCTTAGGGTCTATTATAAATGCATCAAGTAATATCAAGATTGGGAAATAGAACTTCTCCATCTCCATGATTTATTTGTGAAATGTCCTGGCATAGAGGAATCCAGTATGACCCTGAAGCAGTGTATTGCAGTAAAGAGCACAGAGGGATACATTTAGCAAACAAGAATGACAATTATAAAAACAAAGAGAGAAGCAAGAGAGGCACTCCCCGAGGCTGGGAATTAATTGAAGGTGAGAAGTTACCAGGACAGGCAGGTCGGCCTTTCCCAGCCCCCAACTTCCATCAGAGTCAAATCTCTCCTTCCTGACAGTAAATCAAGGCAGAGAGAGGCAGGAAGAGGGGGTTCTTTTTCTTAGAATGTCTTGTTTGGGGTTGAAAAATAAAGAAAATTGTTCATACGTTTTGCGCTGTTCATTCATAAGGGAGATGCCTGGGTAACATTTAGATATCTTTGGAAATCTACACACGCTCTTCCTACCTGCTGTGCTCAATTTCAGAATGCAGTGCCGTCATTAAGGAAAAATAGCAACCTTTGTTCTCTCCTCCAGGCACAACACGTTGCACTGGTTTTTTGTTTCCAGGAAAAAAAAAAAATCTTCATTTTTTTTTTTTTTTTAGACTAAGGAAGCCTGACCAAGCCTTCTGTGCCTCTGGTTTTTTGTGCCTCCGCACTGGCACACCATTACTGTGGTTCACTGGGCAAGATTTCCTTCGTGTATTTCATGAAGACAACAGGCCACTTACTGTAATGGATGATTTTCATTCTCAGTGTAATAAAGGAGATTCCTGAGACAGACGTTTCCATCGGAGATGGCAAACGTCAGAAGTTTCAAAGGCTTAGTTCGCATGTATATCCAAGCTTTCAAAGCTTGGCAACACCTCTGGGATTTGAAAACTGGATTGGAAATCTGGGTTTTATATTTTATACTTCTTGACTTAGCCTGCATTTTAAACAATCCATTTTTCAATCTTTAAACCTAGCAGAGAGACCAGAGTAACGGGGAAAATATATACGTCAATAGGAGAGAAAAAAGCAAGCTTTGTGCGCTTATTGAGATGTGATAAGCATTTTGGTTGCAGAATGTAAAATGTTTCTTTCTTTCTTTTGCTTCTTGTTCAAGGTAATAGTCATTTAGACTCCTGGAGTTCATCTTTGAACATCATAGATGTATGGGGGATGGCACACAGGGTTCATCTGACTGCAGGCTAAATGCCGGACTGAAAGGTATGTGAAAGCCTGTAAGCTGATAGGATGGGGGTGTCCCCCGAGAAAGAGAACCAAGCAATGGCTTTCTCGACATAAAAAAAGACATTTTTGGTCCAAGCCATTTTGTGATCGAAGCCTGGCCACGAGACTTGCCCTTGAAACGGTCTCAGTGCTCAATGATCTTCAGGGAAGCAAGGGAATGCAGGAACAAAGAAAAAACAGTCAAGAAGCAATAGTTCAGCGATGAAACAGAGTCCTAGTTCCTCCTCAACGGATATACATAATAACATATTTTTGAGTTGTGCAGGAACTAAGGCCCTCAGCCAAGTGGAGGGTGGAATTATGAAGTTGACCTTCACGACTTCAATCATCTAAGCCTTGGACTCTGTTGACCTTTGCCCCAGTTCCGTGCTGAATTCTCCTCTGCTTAAACTCCTTCATGAATATGCATGTACCCTGAGCTTAAAACTTCCCAATTTTGCTGTTAGGGGAGACACTGCTTTGGGAAAGATCCCTGGGGTTCTCCTTTCTTGCTGCAGATAATAAATCCTTCCTTCTCCCGCTCTTTGGCTTTGTTGTGTCTTTTGGCTTGACACCCACCAAAAGGGGAACCTAGTTTTCAGGTAATATGCCCACCCAGGCTCAACAAAACAGAAGACCACATTCTTCTACCACTAAATCTGTAGGCTCCCCTCTGCACACACTGTCTTTTCCTCTTCCTTTCCTTTTACTGTGGAAATATGATCTCTCCTCCAATGTTTGGTCCTGTCAACTTCTCAAGAAGCGTCTACCATTATATACTAAAAATATGCTCCTATTTCCCCCTCCAGCTACCACCCAATCCTCCCGTAAGGAGGATTTAGAGGCAAACTTCCCGAGTTATCTACACTTCCTGTCTCTATTTCCACACCTCCCATAATATATTGTTTCTTTTACCAATATAATGTTTCTTTGTCATTCTCTATGAATTATATTTGTCTTGAATTCTATCGTCACATACTAAAGTTGTTACCTTTCATATTTGCTGGGTGTCTCTTTCACATCCTTTGTTTTTCAACTTTTCTATGTTCTTTTTATAAAAGTATGTCTTTTATAGGCAGTGTGTTACTGGATTTTACTTTTAAATCCATTCTGAGATTCTCTGTGTTTTCAGAATGAGTTTAACTCATTTATGTTTACTTTAATTATTATATGACTGTTTATTTCTATGACCTTACTTCATATTTTACATTTACTGTATTTTTTTCTCCTGCTCTGGAAACTTCCATTGGATAGATCAAATTTTGTTCTTCTAGTTTGAAAGTTATACATTCTATTTTTGTCATTCTCACGTTTCTGCCTAACTACTTAAGACTTACACTTATGAATATTAAAAAATTGAATTTCTCAAATGTGTCCATTAATCTATCCATATCATCTCTTTCCCCAAGTGCAACAAGCACGTAAGCACTTTGTCATCTTCTTTGGTGTCTCTATCGACCCCTCTTCCAAGATGTTTTCATCTAGAACCTAAGCTCTGGATTGTTATGGATGTCCTTTTACTTTTTTTATGAATTTGTTTGTTTTAGTTTTTAATGTTTTGATCTTTACTTTCTTAGACAATAGATTTTTAAAGTTACTTGATTCCTTTAAGCTCCCATATCTTTTGTAGCATCTTTCTAGATTTCTTTCTCATCTTATTGAGATACTGCTTCACAGAGTGTTTTTAAAAAGGGTCTTTATGTGGCAACCTTTGAAGCTTTATATGCTTGATATTTACCCTTGCATTTTATTTATTTACTTTTCACTTAAAATTAATTTTATGGAAGTTCCAGTGGGTCAGAATAGATAGTGTAAATAATAATATAGAATAAATATCTTACTGAGATTACCAATTTTAAGCTTATTCTTTTTCCTTTATATTTCATTATTTCCTAAGTCTGCATTCACAGAAATATACTTGCTTTCAAAGAGAATGACGTTTTAAAGATAAGTAATATTGTCATGTTCATCTTTTTGACTTCTTGTAATTACTTTTTCTTACCAATATCTTTTCTTATCTTTTTAAGGGTAAGGATTATGTTTTGTTAAATTTTTGATCTTCCTGTTTTGTTATTTCTTTTTGGTGTGGAAGAGTTTTCTTTTATGTTAGCTGTAATCCCTTTATGTTAGCTGTAATCCTCCAGTGTCTAGTTACTTTCTCCCATGAGCTCATGTTCCTCTGGTGACATCAGTCAATCTTTCAGGTGACATGTCTCAGCATATGTCCTCTCTGGTTTAGTCTAAGTCCTAGCCTGTATCTCCCTTGTTGAGGTTAAGGAGGAAGGAATATGGAGAAAAGAGCTTCAAGTACCCAGCACTCATATTAGATCTCATCTTATTCAGTGATCATGTCCTTTATGGACTTTCCCTTAAACCCATTAAGATAGCACACTCTGAGTTGATAACCTCTTTTGATTTAATCTGCTAGCTATGAGTATATGGAGGAGGAGGAGATGGGAATGCTGGTTGCCCTGCAGACAACTTTGTCAATCAGATCCTCACCTGAATCAGGTTGACCTGATGTTACTCCACTTCAACACAAGCACTAAGTGATTTGGACGGCTGATGCTGCTAGCTCTCCCATAGGAGTAATGGAACTGGGAACTACTCTAGGTCACGTGGGGTACAGAAAAGAACAGAGCTCAAAAGCTCACCCTCTATCTGTTTTCTTCATCCACAATTATATTTCTCTGTCCCAGGTAAGTATTTCTTCTACCCCCCAGGTTGTTAAGGCCTTCTTGTCCTCAGAGATTTCTCTTTTATGGTAATTTGTAGGCTCCTCTTTACTTCTTTCTTCTGTACCTCCTGCTATCTGCTTTCATAGCACTCATTTCACGTCCTTTGGCACCACTGCATCACCACCAACACATAACAGGTGCTTCAAGAATACTCGACAAATAAGTGAAAGGTATAAATTCACAATATCAGGTATGACTGTGGGAAGAGTTGGGCAATACATGGGTTTAGGCATGTGCCATTTTGTGTGTAGTACAAATCATAATTGCTGGTCTAGTTCTGCAGATGAGAAAGCTGAAGTCTTGTTAAACCTTCCATGGCCATAGAAGACTTTGCAATTTATTACTACTTCATTATTTTCAATTAATAATAAAAATCCAAATAACAGCCATTCTTATTCCATGTGCACTTTTCTTTCAGCTCTCTCAATTGTTGCTTTATGTATTTTGGAACTGTGTTGTTGATGCGTACATATTTAGGGTCCCTAAGTCTTCATGGTGGATTGATCCTTTTGTCATTGTGTAATGTTCCTTTGTCCTTGCTAATTTCCTTCCTTCCGAATTCTACTTGAGCTGCTATTAACAGAGTGACTCCTACTTTTTAATTTAATATTTGCATGATATATATTTTCCCATCCTTTTCCATTCAGATAACCTATGTTGTTTTGTTTAGAGAAGTTTCTTACAGGCATCATATAGTTGGGTCACGTTTTTTAATCTACTCTGCCAATCTTGTTTTGGCTGTCATATTAGACCATTTAAAGTAATTATTGCTATGTTAGGGTTTAAGTATGCCATTTAATTATTTTTTCTGTTTGTTCATTCTGTCTCTTTTCTCTGTTTCCTTTTCTTGTCTTCTTAGGGATTACGTGAATATTTTTCAGAATTATATTTTGATCCATAGTGCTTTTGAGTATATCTCTTATAGTTTTTATAAGAAGTTGTTCTTGATGTTATGTATACATATGTAACATGTCACAGTTGACTGGCTTAGATATTTTACCACTTCAAGTTAAGTGCAGAAATCTTACTTTATTTAGGCTCCTTAACCCTCCCCACTTTTAAAATACATCTTAAGTGTTTCCGCTACATGTATTGAGCACCACCTCAGATGATGTTATAATTTTTGCTTCAAGCACTAAACTCATAATTTTAAAAACTCCTGAGAGAAGGATGGTTTATTATTTTTACCCCGATTTTGCCCATTGCATAGTTCTTTCTCCCTTCTAGAAGTCCCATTCTCCTTCTGTAAGTTACTTTCTGTTTCGAGAAATCCTTTAGCCCCTCTTTAAGGGCAAGTCTGCTGGCAACACATTCTCTTAGTTATCCTTCATATGAAAATGTCTCGATTTTCCCTTTGTTCCTAAAGGACATTTTTGATAGGTATAGAATTCAGGGTTGACTGTTCTTTCCTTTCAGCGCTTAAAAAATGTTGTGCCACTTCTTTCTGGTAGGAAGCAGAGTACTAAATATCTTCTCCTCTTTCCATTTTGCTGACACAAGTTGGCAGTGGAGGCTCCGCTCCCCACTGGGCCTGGCTGGCTCTGGAAATGGGGGCAGCAGAGTGCCAGTCAGTCTCATCTTGTGCTACTTCATTCCACCTCACTGATTCTAGGTGGGGTTGGAGGCTCAGTGGCCCCTTGGACCCTGCTGACACCACTCTGGTATAAGAATAGGGGCACCACTTGCTTCCACTAGGTAACCATGGGCATTTTTCTGTGCCCTCTCCTTGCTTATCTGGCTGCCTTAAGATCACTTTGCTGCAGATTAGTACATCTATCTGAAAGTAAGAGAAGAAGTGAAACAACACTTTATAGGTCTAATTAGGGAAGACTGCACCAAATAGTTTAAACAACAATGAATTAACTTTCCTTATGTCTCTCTCTCTCAGAGCTACATCCAGGCAAAATGGCTAAGTAGGTAAAATTTTACCTCCACACTTCTCTATTGCCTTTTTGTGTCTCCTCACCTTATATAGGGCACTCAGGCAGCCTTCTGGATACTCCAGACTATTTCTTTCTCCAAAGAGCTCTATCAAAATGTAGCTTCTCTTCTCATTACAAGCCTTTCTGTATTGTTGATTTTTGTTAACCACATCATGCATTAATTTAATAAGATTTTTTATATGTAAAAGTTTTTTCTTTAGGGATCCATTCCTTCAGGTCCTTGGTAGATGACTGACTAGCAAACCTGATAAACTAAGAGGTTAAAGGATGATTATTTTTGAAAATATGACCCCTTCTAGGAAACAACTGGGAGGGAGGGAAGGAGTTATAATTTTTTTCTAATATAGTTGTATTTAAGCAGAAGCCTTTAGTACCTTAAGCAGAAGCATCAACAGTGAGAACATCCAAGGAGTAGAGTTGGTACAGAGGCAGAGGCCCTTGGGGCAAGAGATCTTCAGGAATCCTTAAATAATATAATTATTACTAACAGTGGATTGGCTCATATCTCCTTAATTTGCACAGAGAATCAAGAGCTGTCTGCTAGGTGCTTAATTAAACAGTGTGTGCCATTTCTACTTTTCTGTATTTTCTTGATTTGATCTTGTTTCTCAGCTGTCAGAGCTCTTGGATAGAAGCAGTTGCTTTCCCAGGATGCCGTTTTAGCTTCTGGTCTGCATTTCTGAATGAGTGATTTTAGAATTTGTTGTTGTCATTATTTGGTTGCTGCTGTTTGATTATTAAAATCTATGACGTAGGTTCCACAGGACAAAAATATAAGATTTTCAAGGAAAAAAAAGTGTCTCTGAAAGAAAACAGACTTGTGGTTGTGGGACGGATGGAGCGAGAGTTTGGGGATTAGCAGATGCAAACTATTACATATAGAATGGATAAACAACAAGGTCCTACTCTATAGCACAGGGAACTATATTCAGTATCTTGTGATAAACCGTAATGGAAAAGAATACGAAAAAGAATGTATACACATGTATAACTGAATCACTTTACTGTAAAGCAGAAATTAACACAACATTGTAAATCAACTATACTTCAATAAAATAAATTTTTTTTCTAAAAGTGCTTCTGATGCATCAAAGTTATGTAATATTTTCCCTCTATCATGATGGATGCCTGATTTTTCTTTTATTGTGTCTCTCTATAAGCAGCATGGTTGTGCTGCTAAATGCTCGTTAGGAATCGGTGCTGCTTTTTAAAAACCATAGTCTTCTGAGGTTTTGAAATGGACAGTTGCAACTTGTAGCTGCCTTAGAAATCTGTGTGGACACCAGGATATTGACTGAAAAAGTCAGGAAGGCCTCTGTCAGCCTAGATGTCTCTCCGTAACAACACCTGGAGAGGTTCTTCAAATGAGGACATAAAAAAAGAGACAGAAAAATGCTTACCTGAGAATTAGTGAACCTACATTAATACCCAAATTATAACTTACATGTAAAGTTACGTTCTGATGGCAATTTGAAGTTCTGTTTTGCTAAGGAACTTGGGAGTGTGGGAACCATTAGTCAAGAGTAAACAGGATAAAAGAATCCATTATATTTCCAGCATAACAAGGGTGCAGCACCCCAGACTCGTGTTGACGCACTTGTGGGTTGTTATTCTAATGTTAAAAACGGCATGACTACTACCTTCCAGTTTCACTCAAATTTCATCACTAACTTGCCATTTAAAAGTTCTATTTTCTCATCTAAAAATTTGTTATATTTAATAATAACAATAGTACTCATTGTACTTTACATCTGAATAGTACTTAAGGATTTACACTTTCATATAAAGTATCTCAAGACATCCTAATGGAGGTTGAGATATTTGTTTAAAGTTTATAGCTACTTATATTGAACTATGATCAGAAAATATGGCCTTGATTTATACTTTTTAATAATAAGGACATATTTTCTATTTAGGGATATTTCTATATGTATTTATAATGTATCATGTAATTATATAACTTACATGTTCAGTGATTTTTAAAAGAAGAAATACAGACAATCTCAGCTTTTTTAACATATGAATGCTTTTTCTTCTAATGGGCAGCTTCCAGAAAGGGGCGGATTTTATCCAGCCCTCCAGAGACTGTGAATAAACGGAACTGAGAGAGAGGCTGCGCATGTACACTAGAAATCAATCGTTCTATGGCTGAGAGCAGTCAGTTGGGGTGGGGGGACATTCCACGGGTTATGTCTGCCTACAAAGGTAGATTTGTATATGGACTTCCCACCCCTTTAAAAAGATAAGTTAGTGATATTAGAAAAAACCAAAAAGGAGGAAGACATGGCTCCTAAGAAAGGGAGCGTTATCTAAAAATGAAGAGAAAGAACACAAATCTTTGAAAATTATTTGCCACAAGAAGCAAAAGAAATTTTTTTCCAGATATTTTTACTTGGCTCAAAGCTAAATACAAAAAGATACGGTTTCTCTGCAGAGTTGAAATGAAAAGATGGCTGTATTTGATATGAAGCTAACAGGCTTAGGTGTTGGCTTAGACAGGAAGAATATAGGATAAGATGAAGTATACATATTAAAGGAACCTAAAAATGCAATGGTAGAATCAAAATTACTAACCAATCCTACTCCGTGAGATAAAGAATACCTTAGAAGATATCCTCCTTGGCTTCCCTGGTGGCGCAGTGGTTGAGAGTCCGCCTGCCGATGCAGGGGACATGGGTTCGTGCCCCGGTCCGGGAGGATCCCCCATGCCGTGGAGCGGCTAGGCCCGTGAGCCATGGCCGCTGAGCCTGCGCGTCCGGAGCCTGTGCTCTGCAACGGGAGAGCCCACAACAGTGAGAGGCCCGCGTACCGCAAAAAAAAAAAAAAAAAATATTACCAAATATATCTGATAATTATTACTTACAAACTTTTAGTAAGTTCTGAAGAAAAAAAAAAAAGATGAGCTAAAGAGAAAAATTAACTTAAAAAGAAACCTTAAAAAAAAAAGGAAACACAGGCAAGATACTGACCCTGAAGGATATATAACAGAGGTGAAGCCTACAAATGATACATATTTCCAAGGAAGAACACAGGAGAAAATGAGCCAAACCAATAACCCAAGAGAAGGACATTCAGATGAGACTGGGCATTGAAGAGGGCCACCAGAGGCCAGGATAATTTAGAGAAAATAATCTGCAACCAATGGGGGAATTGGAGAAAAGTGGTCAAAAAGTACAAACTTCTAATAAAATAAATAAGTACTAGGGCTGTAATGTACAACATGAGGGCCCTAGGTAACACTGCTGTATGGTACATAGGAAAGTTGTTAAGAGAGTAGAATTCTCTTCTTCTGTTTGTCTGCACACCTTCTTGCAGATCTTCCTCTTACACACATCAATCCGGTGGTCCCTGTCACAGGGCCTTTGTACTTGCTGTATGAGGCTAAAAAGCTCACTTCCCCAGGGAGGCATTCACTTACCCCATCAATCTGTATTCTCTGACTCTGCCTTATCTTTCTGCATAGCAGTTGTGAAAACAGGACCTTAGATCAGATTTATTATCTGTCTCTCTCACAGGAATGGAAGCTCCTTTGCTCCCTTCCTGGTACTGAGAAGAGTGTCTGGCCCACAGCTGGCCAGTGATCAGTAAATAGGTATGGAATGAATGAATCAACCTCCTGCCCAATGCACAGCTGGCAGAACAAAGCCCACCCACCCATTTCTGCAGATTTGACCAGGGGTGGGGTTGGGAAAGGGGTGTGGGGCTTGGTGGGGGGCAGGTTGGGATGGGTTGGGCTTTAACTGTGTTCCCCCGGTTCTGTCCTGCACGTGGCAATCCTTACACGTCCTAGGGCTCTTTTTCAGTTTCCTCAAAAACTGCTGTCAGAAATCACTGACAGCAAGCCTTTGTTGGTTTAGCTGACTTTAGTGAGGCTTTCCTGGGGAAAGTGGAGAGGAAGAACAAACGACTTCAGGACAAACGTTAGTCCTCCTCGTTCTTAGAGTGCTGCGTCCCCTCATCACCGTGGGTTTCCTGCTTCCAGTGGCTCTCCACCTCTCTGGCTCTCTCCCTCCCCTCCCTTCTCCTGTCTGCCACTTTCTCCCTCTCGAAGGGAGCTTCAAGAACAAATAAAAATTTCCTCCCCTTGACTCACCAAAAGTAATTTCCCTTCCTTCAAAGCCGGGTCTCCTGCCCACACCCAGAACATAGTGTCAGGGTGGGAGCATCTTTCCAAAGGCGGTCCTCTCCCTAAGAATCCGTGTCATTTGTTAATATTCTTCTCCACCTCATTACCTGTACTTTTCTGTATTTTCTATTAGAGAGAGAAATTAAGGTCAAATAAATTATTCTGTCAGGTACTCAAGTACAAAAGAAATTATGTCAGGCAGGCTTCAGCTCTTTCTTCCATAAAAATTAATACTTGCATAGAAACGTCCTTTTCTGTTTTACTGCACCAAATTGAATATTTTTCACTTTCTTAATGTTTGCTAATTTAGTAGAGGGGAAAATGGTGTCTTTCTTTAAAAATCTTTTTAAAAAATTATTTATCTATATTTGTTTCTACATCTTTGCACAATTAGTTAAATCTTCTCCCTTGAGAAAATGGACAATGGAAAAAACTTGAGTATCTCCCTATTACTTGACCCTTCCGTTTCTCTTGTGGTCATTCCCTAAATACCCTATTTCATCAATTTGAAGACACAGATCTTTACATTTGTCATCTTACAGTCGACGGTGTGCAGTTCAGTTTGTCATTTTAAATGTATTTTAAAAGATAATACTATAATTTGAGATTGAAATAGAAAGTTTTGTGTACAGAGACATGAATGGAAACAAAACAGTAGGGCATAAATTTGATATTGATGAAGCAAATATTCACTGTTGGAGAAATAACCACAATTCCATTTATTTGCAAAGCAATGGCTCAGTGCTTTATGGGACTTGAGGAAGAACCCACAAATAGATGAAGCTGAGTTTTATTTTATTTTTTTCCCCACCTGAGATACATACAAAAGGATTGCCTATTACATGCCAACCAAGGTGACTGAAGGAGATGTTGTCAAATCCATTGGAATACATGAAAACGGAAGTCAAGGCCAGAAGATGCTGCTTGCACAATGTAAAGGCATAGTTAAATTGGCAGCATTTTAGCTTTCTTAATAGTGTGCCTTATAATTGATGAAATCTTAGAGTTAAAGAAACATTTCATTATAATTAATAATTAAAAGTTATAAATGCTTTGGGTTTGTATATTTATTTCACATATATTATCTTATTTGATCCCCTCAAAAAATCTGTAAGACATTTATGACACCTCTTACTTTATTATTATTATATATCTTAATAATAATTTTTATCATGATTTTATTATGCCCATGTTGCAATTGAGAAATAATCATAGCATATGTAAAATTCTTAATGTTATATATGAATATAAGATAAATAACAAGATATAGATAATGATATCTATTATGATAATTATGTCTATGTTGCAATTAAAAACTGAAGCTTAGAGTGATTTGCCCAAGGTAACACAGCCCTTAAGTAACAGAGTGTGAGTCTTGTGGTCTTATCTTGGGAAAGTCTGCAGACTCTATCCTCCGCAAGCCTGGTGATATGTCAGTTTCAGTACATGGTCTCTCTGGACCTCAAAAGAAAATGGGTACCTAGATATTTCTGCAGACTAATCCTACATCCCTCTGATCCAGTGTTTAAAGGAACTGATTTAGTTAGGTGCTTTGGGTTGTAAGAAACAGAAATCGCAACTCAGGCTGGCTCCAGCAAGAAGAAAACGTATCATCTCACAGGATATCCAGAGATAAGGCAGCTTTCAAAGGCAGTTGATTCAGTGACTCACTGATGTTATTAGAGACCCAGGTGCCTTCCATGCCCCCTCACTGCTATTCTCAGTATCAGCTTCACCCTCAAACCGGTAGCAAGCCAAGTACAGCCATATCAGGCAAAATATCCAGAATGACAGCCCACAGAGAAAAAGAGAAAGTAACTTTCTGTGCCTCTCTCTCAGGGAAAAGGAAATTTTTCCCAGAAGCCCCTCAGCATGACTTTATGTTTTTGTCTTACTAGTCAGAGTTGGGAAACAAGCTCACTCTTGAACCAATAACAGGCAAGGAAGATGGAATTACTCTTACACCTGGAGTTGGAGGTAGGGTCATCTTCCCTTGAGTCACAACCAACTTCTTTAAACCAGGAAAAGGAATTTGTCATAGATGGTGTTTATCAAAGAAGGATTTGCCTAGGAGGTGTGCTATCTGGATGTACTTACTTTTTTTAAATGACACCCATACAATTCTTCTCTCTAGTGTTTTGTTCTAACCCATAGTTAGAAAATCAGGTTCATCATTCTTAAAATTACACACACACAAATACACATACAGTTTATAAAATTATAGGGGAGCTCCTCCTGTTTTTATCTTTTATAATATTACTGCAATAAGTGTGCTTCACTTGAAACTCCAGGCACTTAACACTTTAGTAGGGCAATGGAAATAGCAGAGGAGAACAAAAAGTTAGATTTGTAGAATAAGGGATCAAACCAAGAAGACCTTGCTTGGTTGGTTGGTAACTGAATGACAAGATCATATGTGGCATTTGCACTATTAGATCTGACGTGAAATCATGAGCATGTTATAGAAAAGTCCTTGTTTTCTTTCAGAAGCAATTTAAGAAGTAGCAAATATGAGCTGAGTTGGACTATGACAGGATAATAGATTTCTCTGCGAGGAAAAATAATGATATGCAGTTGTTATCTGAAGGAACAAAGAATGTAAAGAGGAGCTTAAAATTGTGGTGCTCTGGAAAGCATTTGTAAGTAGAATGCATTCATCCTTAAATAAAAACCATACCTGCTATTACATATGAAAGATGATGCGTTCTGATTCTAATACTGAAAAAAATACAGTAGTCACTGTGCTAATACAAAAATGTGTATGTGATTAAATACTGCCATCCGTTCATACTAGATGTTAAAAATTGGGCAAGTGGGGATCAGTACATTCATGTGTTAGGTTATAAAGGAGAGTACTTACAAAGTTACATGAAAATGAACTACATAAGACAGTCTTCTTGGTTTAAAAAAATGAGGTCTGAAAGAAAAAACCAATAGAAAAAAGGGAAAGAAAACAGTAGACAATGCAGAGAAGACAGAATACAAAGGCTAATATACATATGCAAAGATATTCAACCTCAATAATACAGAAATGCAAAAGAAAAGGAAACAATACCAATGTTCTTTCTCATACAGGCAAAAATTGTTGACACTTTGGCATGGTTGGTGGAAGTGTAACTTGGTACCTTTTTCTGTAACAGGTTGTTAGTGTATCTGAAACTTTTTGTGTACCACTTCCGGTCTTCTTGACCTCACCTGTATCTTATTCCCGTCACAGTTGGTGGTGACTCAGTGTGGGCTCAGGTGCAAGTTGACCTATCTCTTGCCCCACCCCAGAGCTTCTCAGATGACCCACAACTCAGGACTCCACAAGAATAAGCATAAGGGACAACACGTGTGCAAACCGGAAGTTCTGGGCAGTGAACAAACTGTGAGGCAAATCTCTGAGCAGTGGGGGACAGAACTGATGCTTAAGTGTTTCTCCCTCTCCGTCTTTCCCAGCCCCCTGCCCAAATAGATGGTCTTGAAATACATTTCATGTGGCTTCTCAGAAATCTCTGCAGATTTAAGCAACCAGCCACCTGCAGCAGTGAACAACTCAATAAGGCATCTTAGTACAGGCTTTCCTTCCTTCCCCATGTCACTCCCTCCTCTCATTCTTGGTCCCTGGGATCACACTCCCCAGAAAGTACTAACATGGAAGCCTTGTCTCAAGCTCTGTGGAAACCGGGCTAAGGCAGGTACTGGCTAGTGTGCTTTAGTGCATGTGCCTAGCCTGGCATTCTCACTTTCTGGAATCATTCCTGTGGACAAGTTTACTAAAATGTGTCAGAGATGTACATACAGGGATGTGCATCTGCAATATTCCTTATAATAGGAAGAAAGAATCATATTGTTATAACATTCAATGAAAAGGACCAAGTTATGGGAGGGGGAGTTTAGAAATATGTATCAATCTCCTTACATATTATATAGGCATGAAAAAAAGTCTACAAGAAGAAACTCCAACCTGTTAACAATGATTATCTTGTAGGATGCACAATAATCAGGATGGGAACACACAGTTTCTTTTTTTAAATAATAATACTAATAAATCCAACCCAATAAAGATTTTTCAAAAGGAAAATCAACCAGATTCCAATGTTACTAATATTATCAAAAAGGAAAAACACTTCAAAAATATATGACAACTCAAGGTGTAGAAGCAAGGGAAGTTTGTTTTCTTCTCCAATTTTAATTTTTTCAATGTTCGTGTCTCTTCCCTAACAAATCCCTACTTGCTCCTGACCTGGGAATGACTCCCTCCTGTTTTCTCTCTCTCATGCCCAAATCCATCAAAATTGAAGTCTTCTGACTCCCATTCTTTCAGGGTGCTAAATTACAAGGATGATAATCTAGTCACAAACTCAGAATTTCCAAACCATAAGAGATCTTCATGGTCATCTCATCATTTTAGAGATGAAGAAACTGAGACCTAAAGAAGATCAGGGATTTGCCTAGACGTGCATGGCCACAGAGCAGGGCCTAAAATTCAGGTCTCCTGATTCTCAGCTTGGAGCTCTTTCTATTAAATGGTAATCAGAAGTCATTAGGTTATAGCAAGATTGATATTGTGTGACTAGTTGATTTTGTCCCTCCAGGGAATAGCATTCCTTAATCTGCTTCAAAAGTACACATCTTCAAGAGGAACTGAAGGAACATTGAGTGAAAGAACACCATTAGGAAATATTTGGGGGTGAAGTGTCATGCTATTGCCCGAGTCACACCTCCATGAAACCAATGATCCTGTGTGCACACCACTGTCAGAAAGAAGACCCTCACCAGCATGCAATAACCATCATACAAGGACTGAATGACGGCAGATGCTTTGATATGCCTGCACAATTTCCCTTCTGCTATTAGGCTTGAAATGACTGTTGTAATCACCAAAACAGCGAGATCAATGTGGGCCTATGCCCAAATGCATACAGTTCAGGACAGTTGCCATCAGGTTCTCTCTGATAATTTTGCTTTGATTTACTAACCTTTCTTGATGTCATTTGTCTTATTTCCTCCCCTTTTGGGCAATGTCTTCCTGAACATCCATGTTCTAATTGGCGTTGGAACTCGGGGATTGTGCATGACAGAGGAACTTAAAAAAACATTATGTATTGCTCTGATCTAGCCTAAGGCACACAAATCAAAGCCTCCACTGCAGACGAGACATAGCAAAATTGAAAGTAGTTACACTTTATATGGAAATTAGTTGCTTCTAGAATGCAATACAGTTAAGCATATATCAAAACCAAAGACAATGAACATATGAAATATATTTCTGCCCTTAGAATGTTCCCTTCCACTTTTCTTCATATACAGAACAATTCTCAGTGTATTACATTACATCAAAAATTAAAAAGTTGATTTTCTTAACAGGGAGGTATGCATAGTTGGTATGTTTGAGAAAATTTGGAAATTTTCCTTCTTCACTTTTTCTTTAACTACTATTTCATGGAGACTCCAAAAATAATCAGGACCTGAAGCAGTGATCTGAAAACACTGTGTCCTGAATGCCTTTTGTTGATGTAATCAAGAAAAACATTTTTTGAAAGACTAGGTTTTTCCTCCAGAGCAGACAAATGCAAACGCAGATCTTACCTTATTTTTCTCGATTGCTTTTTCTTTTTAAATTACAAAAGGAAAATCTAAAATAAGGTAATATGTATTTTTTAAAAAATTTAAGGCTAAAGGGTAGAAATTGTTTTGTACAAAATAATTGTTCTGATCAGAGTTCGATCTCCAGCTAGGATCTGGCAATCAAGAGCCGCCACATGCCAATGTGGAGAAGAAAAGAAACAGAGGTACAGATCTCAGGGATTTGGTCACTTCCTTGCAGATAGCCACAGATCACGAAGTTTCCTGGTCTTCAAAACTCTTGGTTTAAATGAGGTGAGAATCTGGCTTTTAATTGTCTTCATACACCTCTGTTTTTGCTTGCAGAAAACCAAACTACTCTAATTTCCATAGAAAGGGAATTTATTAAAGTATGTCATGTATGACGTAGAAGAATCTTAGAGAACCAGAGAGTAAAGCTGGGAGGCTCTGCAGCCAGGAACGTGTCCAAACCACACAGAGGATGGCTCCAGTGGAGAGGTCACCATGGCTCTCACCACCATGCCACCTGTCCCGCGTCTCTGCTGAGACTGGTGAAAGGAAGTATATGGTACACCAGGCAGACTAGCTACTTACCACTGGCATCCATTCCAATTAGTAGGTGCCCCATCACACTGATTTAAAAAATACTCTTAATATCAATCATCCTATACATATTATATTTTTTAATGGAGTGACTGATTCTATTTCATAAAATATTATGTACATATACATATATGTTTGTATGTGCCTAGAAAATGTGGTTTCTCTAGGGAGTGAGATGTGGGTGGGGTAAAAGTGGAAGTGAGAACTTAATTTTGACTCGATACATTTCTGCGTTGCTTAAATTTACCGTGAGCATGTATTCCTTTTACAATAAGCATCCTGAAATAAAGAAGTAAATGATTGTTTTAGTTCTTAACATATTTAAGTTCATTTTCATGTTTATCAGCTACAGTTTATGAGCTATAATCATTCACTGCCAGAATTGGAAGAGACTTAGACTTCAAGTGCCACTTTCCTAGCCAAATCCTTTAATGAACAGTCTACATTTATTGTCTCCAATGCTTTACCTCCTGGTTACACTTAAAATAATTCTGACTTCATTTTTATTAGAAGTATCTTTATTTAATTTAATCTTATTAAGTTTTATTTACTCAGTTGTTTTCCTCCTTGTGCCATCATAGGAAAGCGGGAGGGCTGGATTTTGCCCTTTGGGGTCGAGTAAGCCAACCTCAGCCTGGGTACTGGCCAGAGTGGCACCCCATTGATTACTGACCCCCTGGACTCGGGGGGTAGTGGACTCCTGCCACTATCACAGCACAAAAACTACTCTGGAAAAGGTCACCATGACCTTGCAGTTGGAAGATCGATGGAACCTTTTGACTTGTCAGCGTATTTGGTGGCGTAACAGTGAACAAAACCGGCCACTTGTTTTCTCTTTTTTGGTTTCCATACTGGTGTTCCCTCCCTCCCTCTCCAGCTATTGCCTTTTTGTCTCTTGCTGGTTTCTCTCTCCGTACATAGTCCTTAAAAGGCTACTCTCTTCTCTACATTTATAACTGTGGTCTTACTTATTCTTACAGGATTTCAATAATCTTCTGTAATCTGTTGATCCCCCACATGTGCATCTCCAGTGCTGACCTCTCTCCTTAGTTATTCATTATTTCCTCCTTGGATTGTCAGCAAAGTCCTGATAGGTATCCCTGACTGTGGCCATACTTGTGCACATTTTTATTTTATTTTGGCTCTTTTGTGAGCAGGAACAGAGAACTACTCAAGATTGTTCAGGAAACAGAAGCTACAGCAGGGAAGGACCTCAAGGAGACTGGAGCTGGAGGGTAGTTCTGCCTTTAAGAAGGCTCTGGAGGCTAGAGGCAAGAGTGTGCAGACTTGCAGATCTTCATTCTGATGTCCCATCGTGACTTAATCACGTCCCTGTTAAACTTCTTAGAAATGCGTATTCTTGCCTTATTTCTTAGTTTCTTAAGAGAGAATATGACTCCTTAAATTCATATTTTACTTTTTTTTCCTGACCTCAAGTGCATGGAATTGGGTTAATCATACTCAGACATGTCACAAGTTGTTTATGCAAGGCCAAATTATTTGTTTTAATTTTTTCTGTCAATTCTCATCCTCACTCTTTCCATCTTTTAATGAAAATGCATCAAAAACATTGACCCTGATGTATGTAACGTATGTCCTTGGATGGTATGTGTTTTTGAAATATATATAAATGATGCTATATTATTGCTCTCTTTCTATTTTTTTCTTTTTTCAGTCAATACTGCTTTTAAAATTCTTGTTTCCGTATATACATCTAGCCCTGACTGCTGCAGGCTTTTTCGGTGTATGCATCTATCATATTTTATTTATCCATTCCCAATAGTGACAGACATCACTCCCTGCTTCCAAAATAATGCTGCAGCAAACAACTTTGTATAAGTCCATTTATTGATGGGTGACATCAATCTTCTGCTTTACATATATGGCAGTAAGATCGCTAGATATGTGCATAATTAATTTTGCTAAATATTGCCAACTTATTCTCCAGAAAGACTTACCAACTTACATTCCTACCCTCCAGTGCTTGAGGGTTCCCATTTTCCTATGTCCTCATGAGTACTTATGATAGTGCTTTCTGTGTTTGGCCAGAGGGGACCTGTAACACAGCTCTTTCCAAGCCAATTCAGTCAGATCCAGAATAAGTCACTCTTGGATCAGGTGCCTGGACCTCGTTCAATCATGTATAGCCAGGGAAGGCTGGAGTCACATGGTAGATAATATTGCTGATTTGCTTCTATCAGGGGCAGTGGGTGGGGCAACTTTTTCTAGAATGGTTGGAAGATGAGGCAAGACCATGCCGCTTTTCATTTTCCCTTCAGATCTCCTCCATTTTGTTACTGGTATTATCATTCCAAATGCAGATCTGCTCTGCTTGACCACGTTGAATAGTTATGCCCATAGACTAAAACCCAAAACCTTTAGTTTGCTCTACCATCTGGCTCCTAACTTCCCCTCTGGCTACACTGAACCCCTGTGGATTTCCTAGCAGGCCACATGCTTTCACACCTCCATTCTTTTTTTCTTACTACTTCTTGCACTTGCAAAGTCCTTTGGCATCCCCCAGGTCAATTCTCTACCACAGTCCTCAAACCTATGTATTTTAAAGCCTTAATTCTAGACTCACCAACCCTAGAAATGACTCCATGCTCACTCTAACGCATGTGTCTCCTGGGTTGCCCTGGTTCCCCATCAACTTTTCCATGAGAGTATCTATCTCTCTCCTGTACCTGGTTATGTTGCTGTCACCTCCTGCTTGGCCACATGTTCTTTGAAGACAAGGAAAGCATCTTATTTGGCTTTTTAATTTCAGAGCCTAGCACAGTGCCTCACTCTAGTGAGTGCCTAACAAATGTTTTCCCATGAATGAATAAATGAGTCAGTTATATTACAGTGTAACAGACTAGGGTCTGGAGAGGTTTATGGCTTTCCCAATGACATACAGATGATGATGTTGCAGGAAGCAAAATCCAGGTCTCTTGATTTCTCCTACTTTCCACTATACTATGAAGAATTCCCTGCATTTATCCCAATTACTCTCATTTTACAGGATAAGAAACTGAGAAGTTGAGAAAGTCATCTTCTTAATGTCAGAAAACATCGTACCATATAGTTAGTTCCATGTAGGTTTTTAAAACTTTCCTTTGTCCTTCCCCTCCTCTACCGAAAACTAGTCAGCCATAGGGAAGCACAACTTCTAATAGCATTTTAGATTGTAACTTATATAAAGAAATTCACCATGGAGCTTCAAACTAAGGGTAGAAATTCCTTAAATCAAAGATTATGTATACTGATTTTTAAAAAGCTGACATGAATGGCTAAATACTATTTTTGTCTTTTATTTTAGCCTTTTCCCTACACTTCTAGACTATGTATCAGAGATACACAGTCATTGTCTGTCAAGACAAAGTTGTCATTTTCTGTCAAGAAACTTTGCAAAGGAGTTTACAATACTGAGTGTACTATTGTATGTTCTTTTCAGTTATCAGTGGGCCTTGAAGTGTTTTGCAGAACTCTCCACCCACTTCAGTATTCTCCTTGACCTTGAATGCCACAGAGTTCCCGCGGGAGCTGAAGGGGAGCAAAAGCGGTCCTTCTTTTATTTTCCCATTAATTCCAAGAATCGTTCTGATGGAGCTGGTGATGAGTGTGGCCATTAACTCCAGGCATTTTCCCTTCACTTTAGAAATAGCCTAGACAGATGTGGGGTCGTGAGGCTTCAGCAGCAAGACCCAGGGACTGCTGTGGAGCTGTTCCTAATCCCCTCTCAACTTCCAAAGGTCTGCGGAAGGACCAGCGTTCTCCACTGCCCTGGGAATGCGGTTCCTTATTTCTGTGCTGTGAATTAGGGGCAGGATGAACCATTCTCCGTGTAAACTGAGGAAACCCAGATGCACGGAAAGGCTGTGTATGTGATCGTGCAAATCCTGACATAGAACTGGGGACTTCTGATTCTCAGCTTGTTGTTTTCAGTCACTAGGCAAACAGTTTCCCATCTATCAAGTGTGCCACGCAGGCCAATAACATTAATGTTGACGGTCGTCAGAAGATCATAATGTTTATTCACATCGGTGACAAACTAGAAAATTATTTATGATATAACTCGTGTATCGTTTACACACCCTGCGATGTTCTTGCTAGTAATGCTCGTGGAGGGTTTCGGTGAGGGAGGGGGCGGGAGGGATGCTGATGGCACGGAAGTGGGAGGTGATGGTAATAGCGGGACTTGTGACCCACTGTTTTGTTTTTAACCCTTGATAAAATGATTCACAAACCAAGGCATTTGAAAACCACTGCATTAAAAGCATGGCATTTCCAGCAACAAACTAATGTGCTACCTCATCCTGAATTAACAAATATAATTATTGAAAGCCTGAAAGATATACTGTAGAACAACAACCTTTAGACATATATTCATATATAATTATATTGTTTACATTAATTACATAATATGTATTATATATATTTATATTAGTTAATACCTATTAACTAGATGCTTAGTACAATATACGTCATACATAAAGGAAAATCTGCCCCCTTGCCCAAAGTGTAGTATAGTTTAGGAAACGTGGTAAGGTTCATTTGTGGTCAAGATCTGTTTGTGAATTCATAGACTAATGTAAGTGGGCTGGTTAGATGTATTGAAACAAAACATTAAGAACTATTCAAAACTCACAAAAATATTTCCTCAATTTATAAAACTATGATTTTGATCATGGAAATAGATGAAAAGCACAATAAACATAATCTTTAAACTAAATTATACTGTATTTTGTGCTATCCAGGATTTGGTTAAAGGCAGGGAAAGATAGAAAACGTTGTTTCCACTTGACCAGGATTCTGTTTATTCTGTTTACGTGCAGATGTAACCAATAAACCTAGTGACAATCCTTCATTTTTATCTGAATATGGGCAGATGGGCCGTTTTCCTGTAAGGGTAAACTGGTATATACATATACCAAGAAGTGTTTAGCAAAAATTTAAGAAAAATGAATTATTTCAACTTACTTAATTCTTAGATTACATAAAAGTAAGAAAGATATATGTATTAGGTCATCTAGATATTCATTTGGAGCCATGACAGGATTGTAAAATCTCTATCTTAGACTGAAATACATTTCAAAAGAGGAAGTTCATTTTCTTTTTCTCAGCTGACCCTGTGGGAGGCCTTGATGAGATTCTCGGTGTCAATCTTTGATTTCTTAATCATAGATTAATTATGGAATGAGACAGGCTCTAACAAGGTGTTTTATGCAGTGCAGTCCCACATGTTCTGGACAGGGCTTCATGGAAGCCAGGTCCAAATCACAACTCCTTCCTTTCATTCCTTAAACTTTATCAAAGAAGAGAACATCTTAGATTCCATTGATAATCTACCCCCAAAGAGTCTGTTTTCTATACAAGGTGGCAAACTTTACGGGGTGTGAAACACAGACATACCCGCTTCGTGGCAGCCCTTGTGAGCATCAGATGCCTTTTTAAGACTCTGGGTTGTCAGTCAGGCTCAAGACATCCTCAACAAGTAGGAGAGAGCAGGTCTGCGTCCTGGGGTCTCCTTGTTGAGAATGAAAGAAGCAGCCCTTCAGCCTCCATTTTCCTACAAGCCATTTGGAATCTTTTCATCTGGAGCCCGCCAGAATGCTCTACTTTTTATTTCTCCTCCTCCTTGGACGATGACG
The DNA here is from genome assembly GCF_964270905.1 of Leucopleurus acutus. Lineage (NCBI taxonomy): Eukaryota > Metazoa > Chordata > Mammalia > Artiodactyla > Delphinidae > Leucopleurus > Leucopleurus acutus. The sequence goes on from NC_139157.1 coordinate 67,875,978, forward strand.
GTGGGCCCCAGGTGCCAAACTGTGGAACATAATTGTCTACTGATGGTGACATCTGGTTTGTTGGCAAGCTTCTTCCCAAGTTTTTTTTTTTTTTTCCCAGTGAATAAATGATAGCTTAGAGCTGGGTAATAATGGAGCTTTGTCTCCTAACATGTTAGGACCAGGTTTATTTCAGATTCATTAGTGTATGCTAACAGTAAACTATGAAGCAATGATAAACCTGGCTGCAAGTTACTCTTCAAAAAATCTTGCAGTGATAATTAGCCTGGAATAAATTCTACAGCTGAGTTTTTAATAAAACATTTTTCTATCTCCAGGGATGCAAAAGTAAAGAAGAGTTTTGAGTCATTTACAAGGGGAAAATCAACTTTTACAATTGTTAAGTGCTAATCCAGAGTAGGAGAAGGTCCCTTTTGTGAAATATTCCCCAGAGATAAAATTTACAAAATACTTCTGAATTTACATAATATGGTTGCAATCCAGATATCCTTTGTGCTTATTAATATACTGCATCCACTCTCCAGACCCTGTAATATTTCAAAGTTGTTTATGTCTAATCATCATTATCTGTGTCTTGGCTTCAAATCTCCTAAAAACTGAAGAAAAATTAGGAGTGCTTATAAAAGACAAAATAGTCAATGAGATTGTTATTTAAAAGCAAAATTTGAATATTATCTTTTTATAGAAAAGAAAGTTCAAAGTATTAACTATTTCAATTATAGAAATTTGACACCAATCTTTTTGGTCCTGTAATACACAGTCCATGTCTGTGTCTTTAAAGAAGGACAAGTTATGCTACAAAATTCAAAACTGATAGACTGGTAAGTTTCTATTAGCTCAAATAGTCTACTAGTTAATTCTTTTGTTAAAGAATGGATAAAAATCACACTAAAAACTAGATGATACTACTATGTGGCCTTATTTTTTACAAATAATTCTTAAGCGCTAAAGACAGATGATTCAGAAAATGTGGAAGGTCAGCGCTTACCCCTGATGCATTAGTGAGATTGTATTTGCCTAAATTTTATTCCCAGTAAATATTTATTATGTTGGTTCTGCAAAGTCTAGAAAGCAAATGCAATGATTAGAAAGGTCAATAATCAATTTTATCATTCTCTAGAGCTTTTAGGCTAAACTTCAAAGGGTCATGAATAGGATTTAATGGAGGGGTGTAATTGGAAGTAGAATCCATCCCCAAAGAGGTGGGCAGAGTTTCATAGGAAAGAGTCCGGAGCAGGAAAAAAACAGTAAAGCAGGAGGTTGCAGTATTCAAGGGGAGAAATAATAAGGGCAGAAGAATGTCTTGGCTGCGAGGCTGAGGAAGAAAATTATTTTAGAGTAATACTACGGGAAAGGAATGCAAATGTGGCAACTGCTGGGAAACAGAATGGAAAAGGGGAACATTTTAAAGGATTATAAAAGGAGACTTTAAAAAAAAAGATTTACAAAGAGGATGTAGTAAAAGTTATGTTGGAACATTAGAGAAGCAAACCTTTAGAATAGTGGATATGCCTGAGGTTTCTGGGGTCATCTCTGAGACATCCTTTATCTTTTTCCCTGAATCTCTGAGTGATTTGAGAGCAATCTACACTGCTGTCACATCCTCACCAGTCATTCCCTGTCCTCTGTTTCAGCTTCCATTATCCCTGGAGATCACTCTGCAGAAGGCTACCCAGGTCTCTTTCCCACGGGCTTTTTCTCACGCATTTCCCTGTTGGCCACTGCTCACTAGAAACTGCAGGGCATGGTTGTCTCCTCTGGTTTCTGTGGCCCTCAGCTCTGCTGTTTCCCCTCCTTCTCTGGCCCTTTCTTCTCCTTCTGCCTCTCAGCATTGGTGGCACCATCTGTCTTCTCTCTTCACTCCTTCACATAGCTATCTTATACAATTTCAGGATGTCTGACACCTCAGTGGAGAGATGCCCAAATCACCGCCTTGCTCTGAGTTCTTTCCCAGCTCCATCTTCACACTGGCCCACTAGACACTCTCCCTGGATGTCCCCATGGTACCTCAAGCTTAAGGGGGTTAGAAAAGAATTGTTTCCCCCATCACAAGATCGGCTTCTCATTTTATGTTCCCTGACTCTGCTGTTAGTATCACTGTCTTCCTAGTCACCCCGGCTCAAAGAGATTGACTATCTTGGATTTCTCCCTCTTTACCCTTCTAGATTCAATTGTAGAGTTGTTCTGCCTTTGCAATACCTCTCACATTCATTGACTGTCATTGTCACCACTCCGTTGAAGCTTCTGTAACAATAACTTTCTTATTGTTCTCTCTGACTCCAATATCTTGTATAGGATGTACTGATAGTATAGCATGAATAAATACTTACTGAATTAATAAATAATATCAACATTCATTCGATCAACAATTATTTAGCCAGTGCATGCTACATGCTAGACAAAGGTCAGTGGAGATAAAGAGATAATCAAGGTTCTCACATTTAAAACAAAAAAGATTATCAAGTAACTTTTTAAAACAAGAATTCTGATTTTCTGATCTGCTTACTTCACAGATAAAAAGATTAAGAAATCTGCTTTTATTTGTAGAGAAATAAATGCAGTAAAGATGAGCTCATTGACGGCAACATCTGTCAAATAATGGAATAGGGTATGTTACTTGCTTACAGAGTCTCCTTCCTTGAACATTTTTAAGAATAAGTTTGATTATTCATGAAATAAGCAGTAAGTTCAGGACCAAAGCAAAATCATACTAATAAGAGTCAGTGCACCTCCCAATCTATCTACCTCTGTCTTGTTTCAATTGGTTTTCACACGGGGATCCATGTCTGTGGGTGACCTCTGAGTACATTTGCTGGAGGCAAAGCCTTCTATTAACGTTGTGTGTTGGTAACCAGAGAAGGATGTGGATATTGCTCAAAGGGAAGTAAGTGGCTCTAAGACTGTTTAGAAGCCTGAAGTTTTTGGTTTAAATGCCGTTTCGAATAGTTCATTATTGAAAATATACTTCTGCTTTCGGAAGATGCTCCAGCTCTGCATCAGAGGCAAGCTGCCGATTGCTCAGGAAAGGATGTGGTACAAGAACGAGCCAAGTGTTGATTATAAGGAAAGGAGGCTTCCAGCTAGTTAATGAAGCAACTGCTAACAGTTTTCTGGTTGGAAAAAGTGATCAAGGACTTCCCTTTAGACAACAGCATCATCTGATTTCTTTCGCTCTCTTACCATCGAAGGTTTGTGCAATACAGTGGGATGTTGTAGAAGCAGCCTGCGTGGGATTTGCCACCAAATCTGGGGTTGAGTTCCCGTTCCATTCGCTTAATGCTTGTACAATGCTGAGCAAACTCTCTTTCAGTTTCCTCACTTACACAATAGGAAGAACAGTCACCTAGTTTACTCAGTTGTTGTGAAAATTTCAGATATCAAAGGGTACCATGAACTAAAAATACCCTAAATTATCGATGCAAGTATTAACATTTTTTTGGTGCTGAGAATCAAAAGTTAGAATTTTTAGTGTGTAAGGAAGAGCAAATAAGTTCATAATCATATTCAAGTGCTTATTTAATCCCACCCTGAATGGGGATTATTTTTTAAAGTAAATTCCAATTTACTCATGTGTTGTGCTCTGAAATCCACTTGTAAATTAGTTTTTGAAATGCATGGCATATTTTCCTGTAGAAAAAATGATGTGAATGGTGGTGAAATTCCCAGCATACCTGATAAAGACTACTTTACCCAAAGTGACTGAAATATTGGCTTTTGCAGGGTGGTCCCGGACCTAACCACTTTGTAGTGTTGCCATGTAGTAAAAGGAAGGACGTCAGAGGCTGGGGGATCATTTGGGCTTCTGTGTCCTTGGGACAAAGGACTCTTGGAGCCTCAGATAGTGGCTGTGTGCTCTCCATGTCCCCAGGACATGATCAGGACTATGGCTGCTTGGAATATCCGCATGCCTGTCTGCCCTGTACCCAGCACACACTGCACTGGAAGTCCTTAGCTCCTCTCTGTTTGTCCTGTACCTCCTGCTTGGGTTGTGGTGAGTCCCTGAAAATAAATTCTTGAAAAGGGTAAGCCTTGTGGTGAAATCCCTTCCACTCTTGCAGCTTCTATGGTAGATCTCTTTTTCCATAAGGAGATAAACCATTAGGGAATGTTTCTATCATGACTCTTAGAAACTCCAGCTCCTGTGAGGGAGGGGCCAGAGGAAGTAATCAAAGGACTTAAGGGGTCTGGTTCCTCTCAAAACCTTAGTGAATAGGAAACTCCTTTCCTTAGCACAGACCAAACAGGCACATGAGTTAATATTTTCAGTGGGAGGTTTGTAAGTTAGAGGTCTCCATGTAATATTCCTCCACTGCAAATTCTTGTGTTGTTTCAATAGAGGGGATGATTTCACTTTTTGGGAGAACAATCAAGTGAAAGGCATACTTGTTAATTTCAACTAATTCTGTTTCAATAATAAGGCAGCATTCTGATGGCTATCATAGTATAAAATGACAGAGAAATATATCAAAAGATAAAGTTCCATGATGGGACAAACAATCTTGTCTTAGACGCTTTTATATATATATATATATATATATAATGACATTATATATACCATATATATATATTATATATATATTATATATATAATATATATATTATATATATATACCATATATATACCATATATATATAATATATATATATTATATATATAATATATATATAAAAATATATATATTTTATATACATTATATATACCATATATATATATACCATATATATATATGGTATGGCTTTAAGTCAACAGATGTAAGAGAGAAGGGTCTGTGAAAGATCCATATAATTAGGAATATCTGGGCCAACATTTTTAGCCTGAATGATATTATTGTGATGGCTAAATGGCAGAAGCTTCTAGGGTGGTTACAGTGTTGCCATCTGTGGTTGTGCAGGTTGTGCACTGAACAAAGGAGGCGCATCTGGATGTTAGTGACACTGAAACTGGCACAGAGCTGAGCTGGAAGGAAGAGACATCTTCTTGATATTTGCACAGAAATGCCATATATGCTAGCATCTACCCTGTTTGGCTATGGCCAAATGCCATATTTATACACCTACCTGCTAGTAGAAAAAAAATTGCATCCAGAGGATATCTTAAGGGAATTAATGCAACTAACTCCATTAATCTGTGTTTATTCTACACGAGAGTTGACACTTGACATTTTTAATAGGGAAGGAGGAGGAAGTTAATACTTGTTGAGTGCCTATGATGTGGTCGGTACCGTGCTACTCTGTTAAAGGCTGCTGAATCTCTTTAATGAAAATGGGCAAAGGCAGTGGAAACAAATAATAATTACATTATAAATGCCCCAGCATATTTCTTTTCAAGGATTTGAATATACTTTATCTTATTTATTACAATAGCTCTATGAAAGGCCCTATCTACATCTGACAAGTAAGTTGTACAGAGGTTAAGTGACTCATAAAGATTTACTAATCAATTTAACCCAAGTCTCCAGACCCTTAATCCTGTGCTCTTTCCATCACACTATTAAAAGGCAGATTTAAGTATTGATGGAAATCTGTAGGCTGAATCCTGGAGTAAGAAGTAGTGTGGGTGGGCTGGAGTTGGTAAGGGAGAAGTTGACATTGGATAGACAGTCATCTTTGAAAAAAATTAAGTCAACAGAAAGAAATATGAGCTATAGCCTGGACCAGAAAACAATACAAATAAAAAGACGAAAACAGGCAGACATGTTCTCAAAGCCTAGGGAGAGAAGAGAGGACTCTCAGAACTTTTTGTGTAGCAAGTATCTTAAAAAGGAGGTCTTGTCAAGGTGAGGTGGGAAAAGCCAGAAAAAAACAAACACAGATTCAGTTTCAAGGGGAAAAAGGAGGGCCAGACATTAAAGCAATATACACATTTGACAGTTTGGATTATCTTTCCACTGCAAGAAACAATAATATTGACTTGACCTAGCTAATTGTAACATTTGTTTTCATGGATAGCTTCATGATTATGAATCAAGTATATGCCTAAACCATCATGAAATCGTGGAAGACACCACAGTAATTCATAACGCCCTGAGAAATAGAAGCGATTTAGCATTTCAGCCGGTGTGTAAATTCAGCTCACCAAAGACAGGTTTAGTTAAAAATAACCTTGCATTGATTGTGAATTGATGTCTCAAGCAGATTTCTTGAAAACCCATTACCTTATTCAATTTCAATACGCCACTTCTTCATAGCATTTATCAAGATTTGTAACTAAGCATTCTTTTATATGAATTTTTGATTAGTACCTGTCCCCTCTCCTCCCACCCCACAACTAAGCTCAGTGGGGGAAGGAGTGATTTTGTGTGCTTACCATCATATCTCCAGGCCTGACACAGTGCCTGGTACAGAGTAGGCACTCGATATTTATTGAATAAAATGTCAAATGAACAAATGAATGGATAATTTTAACTGAAGAAATTGAAATATAGGCATAGATCTTTCACAAAGGCAGTATATCATGTTGTATTGAACACATGATTTGTGTAACTGAAAGAAAACCAAGGAAAATGGAAATTGAAAAGGTGTTGAGACAAAAGCAGAACCTCTGCTAAACCCGTAGCCATTCCCCTTGGATGATTTCACTGCCAGTTCAGTTTTATTAGTATACAAACAATGGATTATTTGAGAACTGTACTTCATCCAAAAAATGTGCTTTGTTAAAATCCATTGTGCTGTTAGACACAGCCTCTTTCCATCTATTCTTCCATCCATCTTTCCATCCTTTAATCTATCTTTCTGTCCTTGCATTCACCTATCAACCCATCATCTTTCCATCCATCCATTTTAGCACCCACCCATCCTTCAATTCATCCATCCTTCTATCCATCCCTTCATCCATTCATCCATCCAATAATCCTTTTATTCTTCCTCTCCAGCAAAAATTGCTTGTTGATAATCAGAAGTAAAAATAAATAGCACTGGAAATCAAGGATGCATTTTGGTGTGTGATTTCAGGCAAGTCGGAGGATGTATAATTACATCATTTATTATGGTCCTGATAGCCATCTAGTTAGTTTATCATACTGCAGTTCAGAACTAAAGACAGTCAGCTATAATTATCAAGCTTCATTCAATAACACTTTCAGTTTACCATTTGCGTGACTAGTACACATTGTGGCAACTGCCATTTCAGTTCTGAAAGTATATTAAATCCGTCAACTCTTTCTTGATGAAATGTCTTTATTATTAATTTTAGAGAAGATTTACTGACTTCTGCAACATTTGAGAGAAGTACTTGTTTTCATTTTTCAGCTTCATAGAAATAATTTCTTCTGTGTAGTGCTTTACAGTTTGCAACACTCGTTTTTAGATCTATCTTCCTTAATTCTCAATTAAAAGCCAAACTCAGTATTTTGCATATGTTTTGCTGCAGTTCTCATTTCATCTCAGGTAGGCCAGCCTACCCCCCACTCCCCTCCTGGGACCTGCCCTGGTGCTGTTTTCATTAACTTTCCCCCGGTGTTTGTTTGGATATGCAGATGATGAAGTGGATGTTGTTCTCATTATTCCCGCCTCAGGATGCGGTGGACCACCATCTGCAGATGCCGTGTAAGTGATCATCTTGGCACTGACCCATATGCCACCTTTGTAGTCATGAGTATTCTATCCGAGAGATGCCATCTGGTTTTCACGGAAGCCGGTAGAAAAGTGGGGGGTCTATGTTTTACCGCTGAGATGCATGTTCAGAGAAAAAAATGGAACATTTTCCGCTCCCATTAGGGACAGAGCATCAGCTGTTGTGTTCTTTGTATCAAATTTTCTCATAGCTTATACCTTTATTGTTAGGGTTGTTTTAGCAGAACTGTTAGGAAGCCCACTACACTCTATGGAGCGGGGCTGGGATGTAGGTTGGAGAAAGAGGAAGTGAGAATAACTGCTCCAACCACAGAACCTAAAGCTCTTCCATGATTTAGACTAATACACTGATCATGAATTTTTAGTTTTTTAGTGGTGGATGGCTCTTACAGGTCATCCTCTTTATTTGTTAGTGTTTTATTCAGAAATGATTTCAAATTACAGAATTATAAGAACTGTACAAAGAACTCCTGTATATCCTTCACCTAGGCTCATTAATGACTTACATTTTGGCACATTTGCTTTACATATATTTATCTTGATCAATTTGGGAGTTAATTTTTAAAAATTTACCCCATTTACCCCTTAATGCTTCAGTGTATATTTCCTAAGGGAAAGACATTCTTTTATATAACCACAACGCAATTATCAAATTCAGGAGATTTAATGTTGATATAAAACTATTATCTAACATGTAGTTCAAATTTTTAAGACTTGAAACCAGGGCTAAAGTTACAAAAAATTCTCCACCATGTTTCTGAGTTTAATCAGGTTGGTAAAAATTTTTATAACCCTTCTTGACCTCTTCTATGGAAACTTGAAACTTTTGAATGCCCAGTACACTTATCCCAACTTGTAGCACAAAATAAGTATGGAACGAATAGAGAAACACTGTACACTTGACTTCTTATTGACCTTGTAGAAAGAAGTTCTTCCTTTGTCTTACAGAGTGTCTCTCAGATTTGGGCACATATCAATTTCTTACTTCTCTCCTTCCCTTTTTGTCCCCACTTACCTAGTGCAAGGTTGCAGCTTAAATGTTTTTTTATTTTTTCTGCCTTAACCTCTGGTTTCTCTTCCCAGCCCGTATTCAAGCAAGACAGTCTTGTCTTTACAATTGTTTCTTCTCATTCAGAAATCCATCCACTCTTTCAGGGATCAAACTCCCTCCCATAGGATAACATTTTAGATGAACAACATGTACTCTTTGGATTCCTTAGGATAGTGTCATTGATTTTCCGGAAGTCTTCAAAAGGAAATGCATAGAAATAAGCATTATTTATAAAGGTATCTTTTTCATAATCAGCAACTATTCATCTCTTCTGTTAGCAGGTTTATCCATCACAGGGAGGGAAACCGGTGTCTGAAAGTAGTGGCCATCAAAAATCCTGCAGGAAGCTTGCTTTGGGGAGTACATACATTCTTACCTAGTTCCTATTTCCTTGTGAATTTTCTTGGTTTACTGTATTTAACTTTATAATTTGTATTCTGTTTCCACCATTTATTTCTTCCTTTCCTTCCTAATTTATCTGGATAAAGGTCTTAAAACTACAAAACATAATGATGATTCATTCCAAATATTATTTCTTATGTATTTTTGCCCTGACAATAGCTAGTCTCATATTTCAAAAGGACTGTTTTCCTATAAATACCTTTTTTTACAAAAATGGTGAGACACTGAGATAAAAGACCCCAATTTGGCAGAGTAATTAGTTGGTCAACCGCTTTTTTATCACATAAATTACTTTTCTGTCAAGTGACAACAAATGTAATTTGAACTGAGATTAATTACATAATAATTATGCTTAACATAATTGGTTAAATAAAGGAATTTCTTATGAAATGGTAGATTCTTAAATTTACACAAATAAGACCAGATGGTGAACAGCTAGTTTTAATTAAATTAGGTTTGATCATTATAGATGATTAATTTTAGATTTGACTCAGATTAGAAAGACCATATTAAGGAAATTATTTTTAGTTTTTTTCAATAAGATGATAACATATGATGATGATTATAAACCATGATACCTGGGATCAAATTAATAAACCCTTAATTTCACATTGATAAATAAGACTTTGGTAAAAGTTACTAGGAAAAAATGATAGGATCTCCTTCCTGGGACGTCTTTGAGATTCAATCAGACATCCTGTGTATAAGAGGCTAGGTGTTTTTCTTCACAGATGGGGGAGGGGCAGACATGGGTAGATGAAATAAATGACTTTCTGGAGATATTTCTAATTCTTGAATGTGGTGACTAAGTCAGTATTAGAGAATAATGCATGTTAATGTATCAGAGCACAAAAACGGCTTCTGAAAAGGATGCAACAATCCCACAAACGCATGTATTGTAGAGAAAGGGTTTTTCTCCACATTTCCTTTTCTTTCAGAAGGTATTTTCACATGGCTCCTCATATGAACTCTGGCACCAGGAGTCTGTGAATTGCTTCTAACCACAGGAGTCCCTTGTCACTCATCTGTGAAGAAGTCTGTATCTAAAAGTGCAAAAAAAGATAAGCCTGGCTCACTGAGGGGCTGCCCCACACGAGGCAAGAGTCATTTTCATTCTTCATGGATGACTTTTGATTATGTTTGTTGGTTTGCTCATTCATTCATTTATTCATTCATGGAATATTGATCTCATGCAAAGCTCTGTGTTGGTGATATGGTTTTACTAGGCACTGGCTTTCAGAATAAAAGACTGGTGATGCGAAAGCTGGCTTTCTCTATTTTGATGGTGTCGTTTCCAGCAGCAAGTCTTTAGCTGCTTTTACTATTTCCTTTAACAGGAAAGCAAAGCCCAGATCTAGTTCAAAATGAACCTCATGCTGAAGTGGCCTGAATCTTCAAGTGGCCCAACCAGGAGAACAAATGCTGAAGAGAGGTCTCTAAATGAAAGTACACACAGAGCCACGTGCCTGTGATCAAGTGTGTAAAGAGGGAAGGAGAGACGCCTTGGCTGCTTTAAGGCAGCTTCCCAGAGAGGTACCCCCATGCAGGCTGGGGGATTAGACCCCGGTTCATTGACTTGTGCAGACCCGATCTTGACAGCAGCAGAAATTCACCCTAAAAACTATACTGGTAGTTTTAAGCAACCCGAGATTGGATGAATGAGGCCAGCTAAGATAGTCCTTTTGTGTGGGGTTAGAGCCATTAAATTGGTGTGGGGTTAGATCCATTAAATTATAGACCCAAAGAACGCTTTTATGAACATGAAATTAGAACAAGAGAGTTGGCTTTCTATTTTTAATTATACTTTTTGTTACACAAATCAAACTTAAGTATCATGGAGGAATTATAAGATATAAAGAGGCAGGAAGAAGAAAAAAATCACTTTCAACCCCAGGATCCAGCAATTACCACTCTTAACATTTTGGGATACATCCTTCTAGATGTTTTTCTATGGATATGTATTTTTACTTTAGAAAGAAAAAAAAAACATTTGGGAACATACGATTTCGCAACGATTTTTTGTTTTCATTGAATAACACATTGTGAGAATTTTTATGTGTCAGTGTATTTACTTCAGAATAACCCCCTTGATGGGAGCAGGGTGTTTCAGAATATGACCTTTACTTTATTTAGTCAATCCCTTATCTTTAGACATTGAAGTCTCTATTTTAATTTTTCACTTGGTAAACCACCCCTGGTCCACTGTTGCTGAGTTTCTGTTCAGAGTACCAGGGCTATTCATCTGAAATTGGATCACCCTCTGGGCAGCATTCATGAAAAGAGCAAATCTAAACTCTAATTCTTCTTTCTTGGCGTTCATTCCCTTCTGTACACTTTCAATTGCCAAATGATTATAGGTTACTTTTTAATTAATTAACTAATTTATTTATTTATTTATTTTTGGCTGCATTGGGTCTTCGTTGCTGCGCCCGGGCTTTCTATAGTTGCGGCGAGCAGGGGCTATTCTTTGTTGCGGTGCACGGGCTTCTCATTGCGGTGGCTTCTCTTGTTGTGGAGCATGGGCTCTACGCGCACAGGTTCTAGTTATGGCTCACGGGCTCTAGAGCACAGGCTCAGTAGTTGTGGCACACGGGCTTAGTTGCTCCGCGGCATGTGGGATCTTCCCGGACCAGGGCTCGAACCCGTGTCCCCTGCACTGGCAGGCGGATTCCCAACCACTGCGCCACTAGGGAAGCTCCAGGTTATTTTTACTGAGTAAATTTTAGGTTAGTTACCTTGTAGTGACATAAAAATAGCACCCTAATTTAATCAGTAAACTATAATACTTAATTAGTAAACTGTATGAACATCACATGAACTGATAGATTATTGCAGAAAAGATGTCTTAAGTCAGTGATTCCAAACCTTGGCTGCGTGTTAGAACCACATTGAGAGGCTTTGAAAAAATCCTAGTACACGGGTCTTACCCCAGTTAAATCAGAACCTCTGGGTGAGGGTCCTGGGCACGAGGTGTTATTGTCAACCTCCCTAGGTAATTACTATGTGCAACCAAATTTGGGGGACCACTGGCTCTGTATCAAGTCCCTTTCTGTTTCTGAATATGTAGTCTTTTTTTGATTTTTCTGAATCTTTGAATCAGTTACGGGGGAGTAAGGGGGGGAGGAATAATTTGGGAGATTGGGATTGAAATACACATACTACTATATATAAGATAGATAACTAAGAAGGACCTATTGTATAGCACAGGGAACTCTACTCAATACTCTATAATGACCTATATGGGAAAAGAATCTAAAAAAGAGTGGATATGTGTATATGTATATGTAAAACTGAATCACTCTGCTGTACACCCGAAACTAACACAACATTGTAAATCAACTATACGCCAATAAAAATTAAAAAAAAAAACAGTGATGGAAATGGGAGGGTGGGACTGATCTGAAGTGCGAATTGGCAGATGGGGAGGGAAGTTCAATAGGGATGCTTCATCCTTCCTTCCCTTGAGGCACAGGCTGGGTGTGTGGATGGGCATCATCTGGCTCTGAGTTCCATGGGTTACAGCCCTGCCTTGCAGAATGGGTGAGCTGTGCTCTTGACAGTGACCACAGCAACCCCAGCAGTGATAGCCTGTACAGTCACTGAGTCACCAAAGGTCCACAACAGCTCACCCATGCTGCGAACATCCCATGTAATAGAAAGTAGAGGTAAAGAGCACTGGGAGCCCAATACCTGTTTGCTGTCCAAGCTCAGCCTCTTAAAGCTGTGTAAGTTCCAGGAAGGTGTTTAATTTCTTTATGCTTCAGTTTCTACATGTATATATCCCTGTACATTTACTGACGCAGGCAAACTGTCCGGTATGGGTAATTTAACAATCGTACATATTTCCATTTCTAGGCTGTTTCATTCATTCTCCAGAAACTGTGAATAGACAAGAACTGTAATGAACAGGCTGATACATTATAGTGGGTCTCCACAGTTCAGACAATTTAAAAGCCAGTGAAATTTAAAAAAGGGACATCAAAGTGTGCTTTTGCAGTCTGTCAGAGGAATGGCAAATTGCATAACAATAAGACAGCACTAAGTGACAGAATTTCTTTGCGAGTTTATGATCACCTCTGGGTGCCCATTACGGAGCTTAATGAATCCCTCTTAAAGCATCATTTTCACCAGGGGTTTCTTAGAGCAGCTCTCAGGCTGGGACACAGGCAGAGCTGCCCTCGCCCTAGCTCCAGACCACGTCCCTTTTGCATGGCACTCACTCTGAAGAGCTCTTTCTCTGTTATGCATCTCCTAGCACAAATCTAATTCTTCCCCTGCTTTTTTTTGTGTTGAAAGCTCTGTCCTCCCCATGTCCATTTTCCAGCCATATCAGTTATGTAAATCAGCACATCTTCTTGGATTGATTTTCTTTGTGAGCCAGGAGCCATTTGCAGTGTTTCTGCCTGGGAGTGTAATTTGAGCTGCTTCATTGTTGAGTTTTTCAGAGGCTATTTTAATTTCCATACGGTAGGTCTTCTTTCTTTCACTTGTCCCAGATCTCAATCTGTTTCTGTAGAGAATTGATTCTGCATTTGATAATAGCTTCACTTACAGTATATTCTGGAGTTTCCAAATGCCAGACTTAGTAAGAATAAAAGGCATGTACAACATGACAGTTTTTCAACACTTCTGGAAGAGACATAATGCTTGAACACCAGAATAAAATTACCTGTCTGGTAATGGAAAATTGAGAACACAATGATCATTGCCTTTTCATCATAAAAACATTAAAAGGTGAAATATAACAATGCCACTGCATTGCAAATGGTCTACGTCTCATAAATGTAAGAAGAAAATCATCTGTAAATTAAAATGGGGGTATTTCATGGCATACTATGCTTTTAGCATATTGGAAATTATAAATCAGTTAGTTACAAAGTATTAAACTAATATTTTATAGAAATGTAAAATAAATTTATTCAAATCTTGAAAGCTCTACAAACTTTCTCCCCATCCTAGATCAAAGCTAAGACTCAAACATGTCAGTTTATTAGAGCAATACAGGTAGACTTATTTTTCTTTACTTATTTTTCATGAGGTGGGGAAAACATCATTATAAGGATATATTTCTAGGTATGTGTCTACATTTCTTTTTTTTTTTTTTTGGCTGTGTCGGGTCTTCGTTGCTGCATGCAGGCTTTCTCTAGTTGTGGCACGCAGGCTTCAGTAGTTGGCAGCACGTGGGCCCTAGAGTGCGTGGGCTTTGGTAGTTGTGGCGCATGGGCTCAGTAGTTGCGGCACGCGGGCTCTAGGGTGAGCGGGTGTCAGTAGTTGTGGCGCGCAGTTTCAGTAGTGGCGGTGTGTGGCCTTAGTTGCTCCGCGGCATGTAGGATCTTCCCAGACCGGGAATTGAACCTGTGTGCCCTGCATTGGCAGGCGGATTCTTAACCACTGCGTCACCAGGGAAGTCCCTACATCTTTTTATTTACAATAATTTAAAAATAATTGCCTTACATATTTTTAAGCTCACTTTAATAGATATGTAGTAAATGTTAATTTCATACTTAATAAATCAATTTGCAATTTGAGCATCTTCTATCAAGCCAGTTAATTCCATGTTGAATACAGAAAGATTAAAATTGTCATCAGTTGACAAATAAACTTATCTTAGAATTAAGAGCAATGTCAAATTTTTAATAGATTTCTTCAAGTAATTGAAAATGATCTAACCTTTAAAGTATCTCATGAAAGCAATGAAATATTCAATACTAGAAATTAAATTAAGTTAAAAATAATTATGTTAGCTGTGAATAAACATGTTAAACTTTTACATATAAATTGTGAATGTTAATTTTAAGCTGAAACAGTCTAACCTTTAAAAAATAGATATATAATGGCATGCATTAAATACTGAAGTCACCCAATGCACAAATCTAAAAATTATTTTCCTTATTTAAAATATAGAAAGAACAATTTAAGATAAAAATTTTAAAGACATGCATGTCACGCTGGCTGCAAGGGGTCTAAAAATTTTAAAAACTTGTCTTAAATTATGATCAAAATGATAATAAAAAAGATTAGTTATAAGGCAAAGAACCAATAAAGGTGCTATATTTTAATTAATAATGCAAATTGGATTTTAAAATGGTATTCACATTGACTTGTTGGGACCAAAATAATATGTGTAAAATGAACAAAATTCTTAAATTCAACCAACTGCAATTTTATTTAAATTGATGACTCTATGAATTGGATGATGAAATATATATCACATTTGAAAGATTGATTTCCTGCAGAACTATCGTCTACCTCCCCACACCAGTCTTCCTGATCTCTTGATCAAGTCATTCTAGATATGTGAGTTTTCCAAAGCATTGAGACTTCATTGCTCAATTGCCAAAACATCAACGCTTTGGCTTTTATTTAATGGAATTCTTCTTTTTTACTAAAATACAAAGAAAAGTGTAGAAAATAATGTAGCAAGCATGAGTCTAGTCACACATCTAAATTTAAAAATCATAATGTTTCCCCATATTTCCTGCAGAGTTTATTAAAGAAATAAAATCTTACAGACACAAAGTCCATTTTGTACCTACCCCATCCTATTATTCTTCCATGATTCTCCCACTCTCCCTTCTCACAGGTAGTTACTGTTCTGAATTTTTTTTTTTTTTTTTTTTTTTTGCGGTACGCGGGCGTCTCACCGTTGTGGCCTCTCCCGTTGCTGAGCACAGGCTCCGGACGCGCAGGCTCAGCGGCCATGGCTCACGGGCCCAGCTGCTCCGCGGCATGTGGGATCCTCCCGGACCGGGACACGAACCCGTGTCCCCCGCATCGGCAGGCGGACTCTCAACCACTGCGCCACCAGGGAAGCCCTGTTCTGATTATTTTTAATGCATTTTATGCTGATGCATTTATTGGCTAATAGTTTATATTATATCCACTTTTCTACAACCACCCTTTTATTTTTTGTTTTGCTTTATTTTTAAAAAGTGATCAATTCTAAATGTGAACATTCTAAAGTGCATATATCTGAATATGCATATGTATATTTGAATAAGATCACATATGAATAATGATAATAATAAAACACCCTATCTCCCCACCCAATTTATGGGTTCCCATCCTATATCTCACTACCTCCTTCCCTACCCTCCTGTCCCCAGAGTTAGCCATATCCCAATTGTGTTTCTTCAACTAATTTTTGTTTTTTGTTTTTTGCACATCTCCCTATACAGTTATTATTTGGTTTTTGTTGCTTTTGACTTTCTAGAAATGGAATGAATATATATATTCTATGACTTACTTTTTCATTCAATGATATGCCGTTGAGACTCCTTCATGTAGCCATAGTTCATTCATTTCTGCTGTTGTATATAGAGTTTCCACTGTATAAATATATAATCCCACAATTTATTTACCCACTTTAATACCAATGGACATTTCAATTGCTTCCATTTTTCCATTACAATCAATGCTTTAAAGATAGTTCTGTAAGTGTACTCCAATACACATGGGCAAGAATTTTTCCAGGTTTAGACCTAAGAGTGGGAATGCCATGCATGCCCAAATGTTCTTGGTAATGCCAAGTTATTTTCCAAAGTAACTGGACTAGTTTACCTTTCTATCAACACGAAAGAGCATTACTATTACTTTACACTTGTGCTAGCACTGCCGTTGGCTAAAGTTTTTAACAATTTTGCATCTGGTGTCTGAGAAATGGGACTTTAGTGTGGGTTATTATTTATGTTTTCATGATTACTAATGAGGTTTGCTGGCTTTTCATATATTATTTTGGTGTTTCGTGTTCCCTCTTCTGTGAAATGCCTGTTTAGATCTTTTGCCCACTTTTCTACTTGTATGTGTAATATATATATATATATATATATATATATATATATATATATATTTATGACTTCTTTATATACTCCGGGTATTAATCCTTTGCGGTATGTAGGGATACCAAGCTGGGATGCATGCATTTGTAGTTTATGGTTGGCATCCATTCTAATTGGTGATGCCTATGCTATACTTGTTGTTAAATCTTTTGAATAACATTTTTATTCATATGTGTTGTAAATACTTTCTTCTGGTTGGTGTTTTATCTTTCTACTCCCCTTTTGGGTATCTTTTGAGGAACAGAAATTCTTAATTTTAAGGGAGTCAAACATCAATTTTTTCCTGTAAGAGCTGTATACTTTTTATAACTTGTTTAATAAGTCGTTCCCTGCCCTGAAGTCATAAAATTGTATCCTGTGTTTTCTTCTAAAAGTTTTAAAGTGTTGGCTATCACCTTCAAGTCCTTAATCCATGTGGAATTTGTTTTCTGTATACTGTGAAGTAGAGATATATTTTCAGCTTTTTCCATGTGATTAACAAATTGTCCCAGCCCTCCCCTCAAACACTTCCAAGTTTCAGCCCGAGTGGCCCCAAGCTCTCTCTCTCTCTGCCCATTAGCTCTCTTTCTTCCAATGGTCAAAAAGATCCCTTCTCACGGCCACCATCACCACTTCTAATTGACCAGTCCCACATTTACTGCTAAGTTTCATTGATTTATTCCCATTTTCTCCCCCTGCCAACCTCTCTCCTATCTACTGCTTCTTACTTCTGGGCTCACATCAGAAGATTCATTTTTAGAGACACTGGCCACTGGTCAAGAGATTTCTCTTTTACTGTGCAGCAATTTTATAATATTTAGGCCTTTGGTTCTTGAATTCATCATTTCTTTTGGGGTGTTCAGAGGCTCTTTATATTCACATTCTCTCTTCTTCTCCTGACTGATTTTGGAAGGCTGGTCTCCAGAAAGTGGTGGTTTTATTATAATCACAACCAACAAATGAAGGACAGACCTAACATGTAATCCAACACCTCTTTATGCTGCGTTACTGGTAGGATCCAAATGGGCTTGAAGAGGTAAGCACGCTTTTCACTGTGGAGCCCCTGGCATGTCACTGACCAAGGGATGGCAAGCCCGGCAGTGGATGCCAGGGGCCAGTGAACATGGCAAGGTGGAGCAGGGTTAATGGGATGTTACAGTTTATACAGGGCAGGTAGGAATTACACCCCAAATAAAGTAGATAGTAACAATGTATTCAATAGATTCGTCCAGAAATGGTCGTTATCTCCCATCCCGGCCAATTCGCCATCTAGAAAGTTGAGAGCTGGTCGGGACCTAAAGGACTGATGTGGCCTGTGACAGATGATTTGAATGGCTCTCAGCAAAACCAGAAGGAGACAGTCAGTCCTGGAGAGATCTAGCTGAAGGCCACAAGAGAGAGTCTTCTCCAGGAGGTAAGACACAGAGCCACAAAAGTTTGCAGGGGTAGGGCGTCTCCTCCCCAGAAAATGCATGGCAAAGTCATGCATCTATCGGCCATGCCTGCTAATCAGCTCTTCCACCAATAAAAATTCTCATGCCTGCTCTTTCCTTCTAGGTCACGTGTCACTGCATGTTTTCTGAAAGCACAAGTTGCCCATATGAGATCCACAGGCATGCTGCGCTTCCTTCCGAGAGCAAAAGAACATGATTATAAAAGAGCACCCTTAGGGCACTCTACTTATACACCCTGCCCCCCCGACCACTGAAAGGCATCATCTGAAGGGCTAAATTGAAAATCGGTCAGGAATTATTAAATTATTAAACTGGCCAAATTGTTTACATTCTTGCCATCGAAGCTTTAAGAGTTGCCCTGAACACACACTCCTGAATTAACATCATACAATACATTTTCTCATGTGTTCATTCAACAGTCATTCCGCTGACACCTGTTTCATGCTAAACACTGTACTAGAATCTAAAAAGAAAGATAAGCCTTGGGTATGGGAAACAGGGGCAAAAAGTTCTTCCTGCACTGGTCATTTAAAGATGTATAGGTTTTTTCTCTGTCATAATCTTAACATTATATAATCTGGTTTTGGTGACTGAACTATATAACAACTTACAACTTTGCAAAATTGCTGGTGTAAATAACCTCAAAACCTTTTTATGGGGTTTATTTGTCCATATTACTTGATCAACAAAGAGTAAGATAAACCAATGATTTGATGATAAAATACAGTCATTTGTGAAGTATTTACAGATTTTAGTGATACTGTTAGTTTAATAATAATAGTAAAGAAGATTTAACTTTAAAAAAATAAATAAATAAATAAAGATGTATAGGTTTTTTAACTAATGCAGGCAATTCTGTGTAACAGGGACTCCCTCAGAGCCACAGGAAGACTCATAAAATAGAAAAATCTCTTTGTTGTCTGTGGGCAACTATATATAAAAGGTTGTCAGGTCAACTACATAAAACTCAAGGCTCCACAAAAATTGCATCACAGGGTCACAAATTCATTTTTGAAAATGCTAAAGTGAGCAGATAAACCAGTGAATTATACAGTGCTACTGTCATGTATAGCATTACAAAGAGGACAATTTCTTTTCTAAACCCTTGAAAGACTTGCAGAGTGTAATTTCAAGCCCTCTGCACGTGGAATTTCTCTGCACCTTTAGAACATTTGTTCATATAGAGGCAGGAGAAAAGGAGAAAATGTGAACTAATGTATAGTAATGAAATGCTGTTGTTGTTTTTTTTTAAATTTATTTATTTATGGCTGTGTTGGGTCTTCATTTCTGTGCGAGGGCTTCCTCTAGTTGTGGCAAGTGGGGGCCACTCTTCATCGCGGTGCGCGGGCCTCTCACTATCGCGGCCTCTCTTGTTGCGGAGCACAGGCTCCAGACGCGCAGGCTCAGTAGTTGTGGCTCACGGGCTTAGTTGCTCCGCGGCATGTGGGATCTTCCCAGACCAGGGCTCGAACCCGTGTCCCCTGCATTGGCAGGCGGACTCTCAACCACAGAGCCACCAGGGAAGTCCACTGCTGTTTCTTTTCCACCTCATTATTTGCTTTTTCCTTCAGTGCCCACTTTTTCTGGCTTAAGCCTTTAATATTGTTCAAGAAAAAACCCTCTCTCATTTGTAGGATATCATGTACTCCTTACTGAATGGTGTTGCTTTTTCATGACAAAGTCCTTGTCTATTTGAACATGTTTAGTTCTGGATGCACGTCATTCAATATTCAGCTTGGCGTTAATAAGTGTTGGGGCACAGTGTCCATGACTGAACATTTACATAATGGATATTGTGTCCTTTTGGCAGCAATCATCTAATAAATTAATATTAAACAATAATTTCCAGGCTGCTCAGCACATGGTAAATGTCCATCATTCATGTTCTGGGCTTAATATTCTTCTAGCATTTTTCTACCCTTGAGACCCAGTAATATGCCTCATGAGACAATAAAACAACATCAAGAATCGACACAGTGCATTGAAAAGACAATGTTCAGCTCATGTGTACTGGCAGAATGTGCAGCTCATGTGTACTGGCAGAATCGGAATCTTGTCTTCTTATTACGGCTTCTTCAGAACTATGGAAACACTATTAAAAAAAACCCAACCCAACACTCTTTATGCTCTTATGTCTTATATCATTATTGGTCCCATCAGATGGTGGTATTCTTGTGGGATTAATAATAATTATCATCTTTAATAGTTAACAGCTCATTCCATATTTATAAAATAAATTGTTTTTAGAGAACATTGTTACATGTAAGGAAAGTGGTTTGCTCCAACAAACCATGTTTGTAAAACATCTTGAGAATGAAGACCACTGCACAGGCAATAAATGCAAAAGGATGTTCATATCTTTTCCCAGCCTGTGGAGGTTGTATTTAGGAGTTTAGAGCCAGAGTTCTTCTGGTATACCTTTCCTACCTAGTTGTCATCTTCTCTCTAGCACCACTATACACCTAGGAAGTAAGGAGGGAGCATAGGAGGTGTTGGGGAAGAAGAAAAAGAAGGGTCAAAGAGACGAAATTTGGGGAAACATATACTGTAGATAAACTCCTGACAATTTTGCCAGGGAACATCTTAATCTTAATATTCCTTAAAATATTTTTTTTTGTTAATATAAAGATAGTTGGAGTCATTCTCCAGATTAATTGAAGACTGGAAGGATAAATGTGTAATTTTACAATGAAAGATCTGGGGGTCACCATCTTAACCCAATGATCAGTCTTAGCATCTCTGATGGTGAGATACGAGTTGGTGTCTGCCTCCTGGGCGATGAGATGTGAAGGTTGCTGCCCCTCTGTGAAGCGTTCTTGATCTAACTTTCAGTTTACTTGAATCCACGGGATAGAAGAACAAGCTGAGTGAGACTGTGAGGAAACAGGTAAATCCAGCAGGTGGAATATCCTACAGGACGCCTGGCTTTGTTGACTCAACAAATCAGTTGTTGTCATTAAAAAATTGGGGCGGAGCATGGACTCAGATGAAGGGACTTCAGAAACATAACAACCAAATGGAACACGTGGTCCTTGAGTAAATCCTTGGTCAATAAATCAACTGTCAAAGATATATTTTAAATAAGTAAGGGAAATTTGAATAGAGATTACGTATTGGCTGTTACAAGGGAATTGTAAATTTTGTTGGATGTCATCATAGCATTGTGGTTCTGTAGGAAATTTTTCTTTTTAGAGATGTATACTGAAATATTTAGGTTGAAATGTCCTAATACCTGTAATTTAATATTTCAGCAAAAAAAGTTGAAGCATTTATGGTAACATGTTAGCTATTATTAAATATAGATGATTTTCTCTAATTTTCTATATGTATAAACATATTCATAATACATTTTTTAAAAATTCAAATAAAATAGTTGGGGTCTTGAGTATGATTTTTACTATATTTTCTTATAAATGGTCTGTCTCCTATTTTCCCTCCAAACCAAGATGCTTTTATAATTATAAACCATCATTATTATTAAAGTAATATATGAACACTATCAAGTCTTGGTAAGGATGGGGGCAACTGGAACTCTCATGCACAGCTGATAGTATAATTAGGTGCAATCACTTTGGAAAACAGCCAATATATATTAAAGCTACTGTATGGTGCCATTTACATAAAGTTCAAAAAGAAACAGAAGCATTAGCAGTTTGAGAGGTCAGGGCAGTTGTTATGCTTGGGACAAAGCAGTTAATGACTGGAAGGAGGTACAAGCTTCTAGGATGCTGATAATGTCCTATTTTCAATCTGAGTACTGGTTACTTTGGTGGATTGGCTTTGCAAAATTCAGGTTGCGTATTTATGATTTGTACACTCTTCTATATGTGTTACATGTCAATAAAAAGTTTACACCACAGAAAAGCAATACATGTTATAGTAACAAATTCAAACAACAGTGTATTACTTCCCTTTGGGGAACCAGTTGTATGTCAAGGAATGGTAAATAATAGCCAAACTGCAGAGTCTGTTGGATAATTGCTTTGTTATTTTAAGTGAAAAATCCTGGTTTGTCAAAAATAATCTTCCCGTCTAATAGGTCAATGCATTTAAAACTTCTGTTCAAAAAGGCTCTTGTCTAATAGCCTAACCCTAAGCTTAACCCTAACCCTAATACCCCTGTTTGAACATGCAGAGATGGTGTGTTAAGACAACAATGGCTGCTCTATGTTTCCAATGCAACATATTGTAAAGAAAGGAAACTTTAACACTGAATGTTCACTTTGTGTGAATTTAGGTTATCTGACACAACCAAACCTGGAAGAAGTATTTCAGTTTTTTGACAAAATGCCTCTCCCAAGTGAAAATAAGCTATGAATTTTGACATTTTCTCAATTATGACTTTATGTACTATTTTTTGTGTTGGGGGCCTTATACTTACATATGATTTAAAGGTCAACCATAACAACTGTTTTCTGCTACTAATATAAAATTATATTTTTGTATTTGAAGCCCTTGCTTCTAATTAAGCTCCTAGGTTCACCATAGCCATTCAGGCTTCTGAACAGTCTGTTGCAGAAGTTACCACATCACAACCTAATGGCTGGAGAATGAGGGGCACAATGGAGGCATTTATGGTTATTTTCATCGGTGCAATGGAAAAGAAATTATTAGTATCTTACTATATACAATGCACCACAAAGGGGCTGGATATTAACCCTGACTGTGTCCATTTGTATTTATTTTCCCATTTTACTTATAATAGATTCTGAAACCTCCATGAATGACAGCAAAGCAGAACCCCATGTGGCTGCATGCCTCTGTCTCCTACTATTATAATATGCTACAATCTTATAGAGGCTTGTGCAATCAAGGTAGGTCAAATAATATTTTCCTGTATTTATATAATAATAGGAACTCTAATTTATTAAGCATCTTCTGTGTACCAAGCACTAGGTGAACCATTTATTAGTTTCATTTGAGTGTGGTCTATTGTGTGGGTTAAGATAATATTAGCTGCTATAACAGTCAATGCTGGCATCTCAATGGCTTAACACAGGTGACAATTTTTTCTTGTTTGTATGAAGTCTAATCTGTGGTAGAAAAGAATCTCTGCTCCACACAGCTATTCAGAGACTCAGGCTGACAAATGTTCTACCATTTTCAACACATAGATTCCTAGATGGACCTGGTATCAATAGAGCTAGCAGATGGGGAAAAAGAGAGAGAGTGGAGGATCCCACTGAAGGTATTTATGGGCCATGCCTGGTATGGGTGTCATCACTTCTCCCCACACTACTTTGGCCAGAATTTAGTCAGATAACCTTATTTAGCTATGAGGGAAGCTGAGAAATACAGTCGATCTGTGAGCCCAAGAAGACAGGAAAATGGATTTAGTTGGTAGCTTGTCTGTCTTTGCCATGTGGATCCTTTAGAGGAAAAAAATGAGGTGTGTGCACATGATTCAGGGGTAACTGTAAGTGGGTGGGGAGAGAAAGAACTGGTGTTCTTAACAATCAACCAATAATCACGTTGTAATCTCCAAAACACTTGTGACCCTCAGGTGTTAAAAATATCAGAGAAGGGCTTCCCTGGTGGTGCAGTGGTTGAGAGTCCGCCTGCCGATGCAGGGGACACGGGTTCGTGCCCCGGTCCGGGAAGATCCCACATGCCGCAGAGCGGCTAGGCCCGTGAGCCATGGCCGCTGAGCCTGTGCGTCCAGAGCCTGTGCTCCGCAACGGGAGAGGCCACAACAGTGAGAGGCCCGCGTATGGCAAAAAAAAAAAAAAAAAAAAAAAAAAAATCAGAGAAGCATCTCTTAGTATGAACACATGGAAATTATAAAATCTGTAGATGTAGATGAAGGACTTGAGTAAAATGAAACCCAGTGTCATTGCTCCGTTCACCACAGAACAAATTACTGCACTTGTGCCTTGGGATTTGAAACTACCTTCATTTACCACTTCCCAACAGTTTTATGAATATTTATCTTTAGATTTTTATTTTGAAGAAAAATTGAAGAGCAGTGAAGGAAATTGGGAAGATGTATCCCCTAGACTGTCTGGTATGAAGAAAATGGAAACTTAGCTTTTTTAATGGCCTGCATTCTTTATCTATGCCCACCAGGCATAAGTAATGAATATTTTGTCCCATTGATGGGACTTGCTAATGCTTTTTGCCATTTGGCAGCCAGAATGTTAGCCTTAGTATACACACCATAGTTAAGCCTTTTTGTGTTTGTTCTAACCCTTTAATTGGTTGTTTAAATAAGGGAAGAAAATGTACTTATTGAGTTTATAGAAGTTATCAATTTGTTTATCAAAAGATATAGAAAATAGTTTTGTTTTGGAAAATAGGTTTGGACCCCAAGGTATCTTTGGCAGTAGTCATAGTTGAAAACAGAGTAAAGAATAAGGGTGAAATAATACAACAAACATGCATGCATGCACACACACACACGTGCACACACACACACACACACACAGAATCAGCAATGCATTAGGACAAAGGAATATGATCTTTTGGTCGTTCATCTCGACAATACCACATAGAAAATATCTGATTTCCTAATGAACGTGTATTAATGTGTATGTATACATTGCAATAACTGAAAGGAAATCCTAGGCTAGGAATATTTACGCTGGTCTATCTTGAGGACATTTTCTGACCTTTCTTGAGGCTACAAGGATTTTGGAAATATTACATCAGTCACTGGTACAGTGTTACCAAAGAATGTATGATCTTGGATACTGATATAATAAGGGTAAAGCCACCAGTCTATACAATGGTTAAATCAGTAAAGGAGCTCCATTTATTTTGCCTAATGTTTCAAACAAATGCACCGTCTAAATCATACTTTCTGTTGACTACTTTCTATGGTGCCCTTTAAAAATCTCTAATAAAAAATAAACTCTGTGCATGTACTTTCTACCTCAATTCGGTGCTTACTGTTGCATGAGAGCCGAATAGGATGCCACTTGAGATCAGAAGGATGTAATTTTCAGAAATACAAATTTTAAAATAAAAGAGGGAATGGTTACTATCAAGAAATATATTTAAACTCTTTCTTTAGTGCTAGAAGTGTTAAGTGTATCATTTTACTACTTCATGCTATAAGACTATCAATCAATAGTTATTTACTCCAGGAAATAAATCAGAGAAAGAGAATGGAAAAAGAAACCATCTTCTAGAAAAGTTAGAGCCCCGTATCATTTTAATGTTTATTCAGTAGAAATTTGAAAAATACACATGTTAAACAAATGTCTGCTAAATTCTCTGAGTTGTCTTTCCCCTTGCATGAATTAAATCAACTATTAAATTAACTATTTGGTTTGAAGGTGATAAAAGTTTAGGATATTTTTCAGGAACATTTAGGAAAGGCTTTATTCACACAGTCTTAGTATTTAGCTCTTATATGTCCTTTATGGAATGGGAGAAAAAAGGTCAAACCTTCATGTTTAATTTAGAGGTTGACTGTTTACGGTTGCTAGGTCAGGGCAACTTTAGGCCCAAGGACATGGGAAATGAGTAGAATTCAAGTTGTGACACCAGAATAAAAAATGATGTGGATCCATGGAAATTCTGTTCCTGTAGAACATTTGAATTTAATTAAAAGGTCAACTCCAGAGCCTCAAATCAGACGTGGCCACACACACTGCCACACACATGTCCCACAAGAAGACCTCCCCACATACATACAAAGACACACACGCACACCCTCATGCCACAGGTACCAGGCACACATATACCACACACACACAGAAACAGATATCACAACCATGCAAACACATAAATCACAGACACAGCAGACACACATATATACTTAAGCATACACACCATGCACACGTAGCCATACACACACACTCACACACCTATAAGCATCAGATTCACACACACATTTCTATACGCAATCACTTGTTAGCCTAAGATAAATAAATGAAAGGGACTCAGAAGAATTTTCCATCATTTCATTCCTTTTTCTCCACTGTATGCATTGACAAAAATTTGTAATGGATAGTTGGACTTGATATTTCCAAACTCTCCACCCATATTGCATATTACTTAAAAGGCATGGTAAAAGCGGAGGCCTGAAATTTTCAGTGCATTTTGTATTGAAACAAAAAATGCAAAGAAACACTGTCCTATTTATACCTTATCCTTTCTGCTTATCTCTCAGGCATATACTATCTCTCATGATATTTCTAGAGTGATTTAGAATTTACATAGTGCTTTCACACAAACAGTTTTATGTAATCCTCACAGTGGGGTATTGAGGTAGGTATGACTGCAGGTGAAGAAACTCCCTGAGGTCTCAAGACCTCAGGGAGTTTTAGGGCCTGTCAAAGGGTCATGGCTAGGAAGAAACAGCTCTACTATTCCAAACCAAGTCAAAGGTATTTGCTTTTTCTAAATGACTTCTGTTCATATTTGCCCCCCTCCCTGGGGCTGCGCCATGAATCAATGGATGGCATTTCTACACTTTGAACTGCTTGAAAGATCAATCCCCTTTAATTTCTGTTTTCAGTTGTCACCACAAGTCCTCACTGGCACTACTTGCAGGAAAGCTCAAGTGCATAAACACAGTCATGACATCCTAGTGCCCAATCCCACAGCTGATTCATGGTCATATTGCCCCTCTAGGTTATAGGATGATTGAAGGCCCTCTCTGAGATGCTGATCGTATGCAAGGGCATCACCAGCCTTGGAAATGGTCAGTTGTCTACTCTATCAAAGCAACCAGTAGATGAAAGAAACAGATTTCAGGGCTGCAAAAACATTTTTGCAGGTTATATAACAACTTTTACACTGTTCTCAATAGTGCCTGACACATATTGGTACTTAAAATCATTTGTTGTACACATAATGCACATGAAACTAGATGACACTGCAGAAATAAGAAAATTGATTTCATTCATTTTGCTACTATGGTTTCTCCACAATGGAAGATAAGATCCTTCCTTCCTTCCTTCCTTCCTTCCTTCCTCCATTCCTTCCTTCTTTCCTTCCTTCCTTCCTCCTTTCCTTCCTTCTTTCCTTCCTTCCTTCCTTTCTTCCTTTCTTCTGCATTGACTAGCTTATTTACCTGTCTTTCAGCAAGGATTTATATGCATGTGTACCTGCATTCTAAAAGTTACAAACATCAGTTCTTCTATGTGTAAATCACACCACAGCCAACCACAAAGGTCAGACCATAGCATGGGTTGTTTGGAAAAGCATTCCTTCCAGAAATGAATGACCATGCAGTAACTGATAGAAGTTCTTGCTTGACATTCACAGGCTTTCTCTCCACTAATTCTTATCATTTATCAAAATGCCAACATGAAAATCTACTTCTCCACTTACAAATAATGAAGAATTCCCTAGCCATCACCAAATCAAAAATGAAGAAAACCAATTATCTTGCATTCATTTCCTGAGTTTCTCTGTAAACAGTCCTTTCTACTTTGGGAAGTTGGCCTCCCTTTTGCAATGGCTTTATTTAATAATCTCACTGCAGTGAAGTCACCTAAATTATAATCTTAGGCCAGCCAGTGAAATGATGCTGAGAACGTTCATATTTATAGAGTGTACTTAGGGGATTTCCTTGTCATCTGATTTCTACATCCAAATATGTGTTTGAACTTTAATATTTTGATAATTCATTTAGGGCAACCATGCTCAGTAAACAGAAATAGTGTAATAATAAAAATATAACATAATGTCCTATAGAATGTGTAAATTTTACTATTTGGTTAACACATACACACGACAACAGCAATGAAAACCCCAGATGTTCTGTTTGGAATGTTAATTTCAAATGACTCTCATGCACTATTTGCAGCTTCCTAATTGAGAATGTAGAGGTAATAAATGTTCTGAATGATGAATTATAGAAAAATGTTTAAACAATTGTCATAATAGCCATAGGATACTTAAAGTGCAAGAAACAGAAGACTGTGCAATATTTTCTGTAAAATCTGTTTGAATCAGTCTGGAAGGAGAGCAGCTGTCCGTGGTACTGATGGCCAGTAACTGACAAGTGTGGAGCTAAGTGGTCAATGAGTTCATGATCAGAGATCAAAATACCACCTGTTCTCAATATGTGCATTTTCCAGAGGCTAAGGATTAGTAATAGACTCAAACCCTGGAGATCTTCATGCTACTTCCCATCGAGCGTTTGACACAAACTAGCTCCAATATTTCAAAACCAAGACATAGAGAATGAATAGAATTGGTGAGAGCAAAAAGATGTGCATCTTAGATGCCAAAAGCCAACTGAAAAGTTGTATTTCTACATTTTAGTAGTCAGTTACTTCACAGTGAGTACTGTGATTGAAGACGAAAGAGTTTTAGTTTTATTTTACCACTCAGTAACTGTATAATCTTGGGAAATTCATCTATCTCTCTGAATATGTTT
The DNA here is from genome assembly GCF_964270905.1 of Leucopleurus acutus. Classification (NCBI taxonomy): domain Eukaryota; kingdom Metazoa; phylum Chordata; class Mammalia; order Artiodactyla; family Delphinidae; genus Leucopleurus; species Leucopleurus acutus. The sequence continues at coordinate 67,904,610 of NC_139157.1, forward strand.
CTTTACCTGCAAAATGGGATAATAATGAGTATCTCTTGTGGTTTACTTTTATTGTCTCTCTCTACTAACCAAAATGAAAACCATCTGAGGTAGGGATTTATCTGTTTTGTTCACTAATCTATCCAAGCAGTTAGACTACTTTTTCAGAACACTGAAGGTGTTCAATAAATATTTGCTGAATAAATGAATCAGGGAGAAGGAATTTCTTCAGTTTGGAGCTAAAAATGCCCTTGGATGTCTCTAGATGCTAAGGGAGACATATGGTGAAAAGGCAGCTGGACAAGAAACAAATAGGAAAATAAAACTGAAAAAGATGAGAATTTAAGAGAAATGTTAAGATGGATAAAGCAAAATTGGACAAAACTAACTGGTATCTGAGGTGCTACTAAGGAGAGTATATTCTAGGAGATACAGCTCTCTATCCCAGACTATTAATTTTGAGAAGGGGCACTTGTTAAAAAACTGTAATACCTGACACTTATACTCTGCATTACAACAGGCACTTTGAATCATTTGGAACATTTCTTTGACTTTGTCAGGGAGTCATGCTTAGGCACCTGGAGTAAAGACTTATTGAGAATTTGTCTTTCAGAGAAAGAAATATTAATCTGGCATTGAAGGCCCTCTTTTAACTTGCTATCCCAAAACCTTATCTTCTGGGATTTCTCAGTGTGATCCTGCCCTCTATTTTTCATGCAGTCCAGGACAGCCATGGCTTATTCTTGCCTCTGCAGTCTATTCATAATACTTTTTGCTACCAAAAAGAATAGTCTTTTTCTTTTCACCTAATCAAATGCTACACATTTTTGAGGTACACTCACATATCAGCAACTCTTATGACTATACTTCTAACTATTCCTCACTTCATTAATGTCTTCTATTAATAAGCTTTTATATCATTTAATGCTCTACTATTCACTTTGTCATTTAAACATAAAGTCTTCAACATTATTTCGTTATTTTCCTTTGCCTAAGTGTGCTATTACCATTTGAAGATGAAGATATTTCTTATATTTCTATTATATACTTCAAAATGCCAGGTATATTTCTTTAGTGTATTATGGGTATCAAATGAATGTCAACTTGAGATAAAGTGATTGCTTGACTCTCTCCTCATGTACACTCACCTAGAAGAACCATGAACTATTAAGTCTTCCTCTACACAGGGGTTATTTCATGTTCTGGTTAGTTGGGGGCTCAGGGTAGGGTACATGAGTAAAAGGCAAGTGGGGGTTTCACTGGTGCATTTGAATATCATAGGTCACAGTTAGGGGAGGCAAGAGGGGAACCTGTCACAGGGGTCAGCCTTATCACACTGGTGCACCTGGTCACCTGGGCGGGTGCTCAGAACCTGCTTGTCGGGATGTCAAGGCAGTAGGAACATATGAAGTTGTAAATCTTATACAACACAGGTGAAGAAACCGAAGTTAAGACATTTGGTCGGGGCCAAATAACTAACAGGTGATGACACCACAATTTGAACTCAGGCAGGCTGACTTCAAAGTCCTCAACTATTAGGCTAGCCCACCTCCCAAGAGATGATACTAGAAGAATAACAGGAAACTTCCTGTGATTGCTGTGCTTTCCAGATAGGCTAAGTGGCTCCATCTTATCCACTGTCAGGCAACAGGCCCACTTACACTAAGATGTATCTGAATGAAACACCAATAAAAATGCCAAGAGAGGCCAAAGACATGATGATGAATGGCATTTACTGATTAGAAGTGAGGAGATTTCTCATTCCCTGGCAAAACCTTTCGGAGCAAAATTCACCGTTCCATCAACAAAAAGGATAGGAGCAGATGAAGACAAAGAAATGGGTGGTAAGGAAAAAAAACAACAGGAAATTAAAAGGCAAGAGAGAGGATTTAGGAGAAAATGTGCTAAAGAGTAAAGGCAGTGACCAAAAACAATGGCAGTGAGGGAATGCGATGAATGTGATGAAGACAAAAGGAAAGAAACAGCAGCTAAAATGGGGGCAGTTCTCCAAGACTCCAGCTGTGTCAAGCTCTCCTGAGGGTATCACAGAGCCAAAAGGGGTGAGTTCCTGTCAACAGGACAATAGTAACAGTCCAGCAGGGCAGCCTAGTAGAATTCTGTGATAAATTTAGAAATGTTCAGTGTTTGCACTATCCATTATATGACACTACCACAGGTGGTTACTGAACACTTGAATTGTGGCCAACAATTCGTCGTTTGCACAACGAAGAGGTGAAGTTTTAATTTTATTTAAGTTTAATTAATTTAAATATAAATAACCACATGTGGCTAGTGATTGCTGTGTTATTTATGGGCTAGTTATTTGGCCCATAGCAAAGTCCTAGGACTTTCAGGTGACAAAAGAACTCTAGGGACTTCTCTGAAAAGCACATTTTATAACCCCCCTTACTCCTCACTCTTTCTAAAGATGTCAGTGCCACAGAAAAATACATGAACATTCAAAGCTTAATCCTGAGTAATCAAAAAAAAGGCTACAATGTATTTCATTTGGTGAAATACACTTGCTAAGTGCTATGAGCTGAATTATGTACCCAACCCCACTCATGTGTTGAAACCCTAATCCCCCAGGATGTCAGAATGTGACTGTTTTGGAGACAGTCTTTAAAGCGGTGATTAAGTTAAATGAGTCTGTTGGGTTGGGCCTTAATCCAAGCTGACTGGTGTCTTTATAAAAAGAGGAGATTAGGACACACAGAAAGACACCAGGGATGTGCTCGCACAGAGAAAAGGCCATGTGAGGACCCAGAGGGAAGGTGGCCATCTGCAAGCCAAAGAGAGAGGCCTCAGAAGAAACCAAGCCTGCTGACACCCTGATCTTGGACTTCTAGCCTCCAAAACTGTGAGAAAATAAATTTCTGTTGCTTAAGCCACCCAGTTTTTGGTATTTTGTTATGGCGGCCACAGCAAAATATTACATTTTACATATTACACCAAGGCAGTTAAAAACGAGTGTAATACATTTTAAAAAATTCCATGAGATTTAAGTCAAAACTTTTAGGATCTAAAGGTTTAACCTTTGTTTTTTTATACAATCTTATTTCTTGACCGATCCCTCAAAGCTGAGAACTCACAATCAAAACCAATGCATAAGGCTCAGAATCTTGTAGCGAAACATTCAAAGGAGGAAACAAATTATAAACTACACTTATCCGCTGTTAAGGAGTATTTTATGTGCTATTCAATTTAAATTCTAAAAGCTATATTAATGACAGTTAAATGACAGTTAAATGTGACTCTTCCACGCAAGATTGAAGGGAGATTTCTGATTGCTGGTCCCTGGTTTGGTGCTATGAAGGTCAGCATTCTCAAGTAGGGAATTTGAATTAGTGTCTGGGTGTGACAAGAGCTGCATAAATTACCTACTGCAATGGCAAGCTCTTTCAACGATCCCTGCTGGCAGATATGGTGAGTGTGGGGAGGAGAAAAGGAATCTCTCTCTCTCTCTTGCTCCACTTTTTCTTGTCAACAAAGTATGTTTGTCATGTTTTAGTCCATGCTTTTTTTTGAGATGAATGTTGTCTTCATAAATATTTTATTTTTTGTGATATGCTCCAATTCATCACATGATTGCTAGGCATGGTCTGACCTGTAATAGTACTTTGAAACTTGCAGGTATCAAGGCATTATGACAAGATACGCTGTTCTGCTGAACAGAAGCTCCAGAGGCAGGCCTAAAGCTACACCTTTTAACAGAAATTTTCTATCAGTTGGAATAAATGCTGCATATTTGGCAGCAAATATATAAATTCATTTGTAGAGACTCAGAGATCTTAACAAAAAGCTGTTTCCCCCCTTCTAACACATTAACTGATAATACATCTCCAATTACAGGGATTTTTTTTCAAGAAAAACCTCATTTGGAATCAATGTTAAAACTGGCTCTTCTCCAAGGTGAAATCATGAAGTTAGCAAAATCAGTTTTTCCTGGTCCCCCACGTCTCCTGTGTTACTGTTCACAGTGTGGGATCAGTTCATTTGGGTAGACCCCCGGTGCTTTGAACCTTCAGTTGCTCTTTCTTGCATTAAGATTTATTTATAAGATATTTTATTCCCTCTAGGCTCTAAGGATTTCTAGTTAATAAACAACTCTTGCTAATATATTAATGGGTTAGGTTGGACTTTCAACTTTCTAGGCATCATCTTTGTTACTACACTCTTCTGCTAACAGTGTTGCAGATTAAATAAGAGATATGGATGGAGATCATCTGACTCCATGGTAGATGCAGGAGGGAGCAATATTCCCTCCCAGATGGAGCTTCTGTTTCCTCTGAAATTTTATTTCTTATAAAACTTTCTACTCTTCCTACCTTTGTGAAGGCTTTGCTTCAATCAGTAGGTACTTCATTTGGGGAACTGGTCATTGGACATGAAGGCTCCTACTTTGAGGTAGAAAGGGTAACTACACCCATGCTGAAATATGAGCTTTTCAGGCAGTATTTTGTAACTCTGGTCTGTCCTTCAGAACCAGTAGAAATATCCGAACCAAATAGACCCGATCTTAATTTTCAGAATGGGAATCAAAAATGTATTGAATAGTTGGGTCATTCAAAACATCTGTATCCATCAGGGTAGGCTAAGGTATGCTTCCATAATAAGCAACCCCAAATCCTAATGACCTAATGACTATAATAAAGCTTATTTGTCTCTTCTGTCTATATACATCACAGATGGGCTAAGAGCTGCACTTCAGATCTTCCCCTCCCAGGATCTAGGCTGAGAAAGCAGCCATGTATCAAATGTTGTCAACCACCATGCCAGAGGAAAAAGAGAGCTCTGGAAGGTCTCACACCAGCAATTCAACATTTAGCGCAGAAGTGACATATGTTACTTCTGCTCACAACTCACCAGCCAGAATTAATCACAGGGCGCACCCAGCCACAGGGGCCTCGGAAATGCCATTCCCATTTTCTTGTGTCTGAAAGAGAGAAAAGCGACATATTTGGCCAATAGCATGAATGACAACCACAGTACTTGAAAGGACTCTTTTACCTTGAAAATTTATAAGGACAAAACATGAACTAAAATTAACTAGATGTGTATTGTGAAGATGTGTATAAAGAACTGTATTCATGTTACTAAACAGTTAAGTTAGTTACGAACAAATGCATAGTAAATTATAAATAACTCTAACAAATAGCGGCCAGAGAAGCATCTCTTCTCTAGGCCTGGTTTAGATAATCTTGTTTTGTTGTCCTACTTTGGTATTCTGGGCTACTCTATGTCAAACTGTCAGTTTTTATCAGAGTTGATATATTCATTACAAAGTGTTCCCAGTTTTTACCTCCAAATGGAATAACTTTCATTTTTAATGCATAGAAACTTTCGGCCGTAATTATATAGATTTCATTAAGTGAATTTGTGTTGCTATGGTTATTTTCCTTTTCACTTTATACAATAAAAGTCTGTGAGTCATAGGAAATGTAGGGGGTTCCTCAATATGAATATGTTTTGCAGTGTAGCCCCCATCTGTGAATATCTTCTGCAGAAGAAGTTATAAATACCTCAGACTGAACCCTACGAAACGGCCACTTTTGAGAGTCAGACAGTTGGACATTGTCAATATTGTATGTTTCAACCTAATGAATACCTCCATGGTTTTGGATTAGAGAAATCTTTTCATGATGAATATTGCTTTTGGAGTCTTTCCCATTTAGTTATAATCCCTGGTATAAGTCAATAGTGTGGATTTTGAATTCAAATTGTTCTGTCCTTTTGTCAAGATTCTCCTTTTCTTAGTTACAGGGCCTTATGTAGACTCTCTGGCCTTTAGTTGCCTTGTGGCCATAAAAATAATACCAAACTAGAAAAAAATACCAACCTCATGGGGACGTTGTGTGGACAGAATGTGACTGTGTGTGTAACACCTGTAGTACTACCCCTGGCAGCTATCAAATGCTCCCATACAGTAGTTTTATACATTCTTTCTTTTCACTTACAATTACTGCTGACTGCCACACAACCACATTAAAAAATGCCTGTCTCTAATTCTGCCTAGCTAGAGTTTTCCTGATCACCTTTTCCATGTCCTCTGTGTGTGTATGCAAGTGTACTTTCTCCTACCAGAATGGTCCCCTCCATTCAAGGAGAGTAGATGCACAGACATGCCCTCCTAGGCTTCCTCACAGCCTCGACACCACAGTAAGCACCTCTGAGTTCACCCAGAGGAGGGAAGAACCTAGAAGAGGGACTAAGGAGAAATATAGGAACTCTTGCATTTTCACGGTAACACGAGGCTAACCAGGAGAGACTGGGCAAAGACAAATAGAGGTGCAAGGTCACATCAGAATAAAGTGTAGCCTAATTTTCCATGCTCGTGTTTGCATACTCTTTCTTCTGATCCCTCTTTTGAAGGTCCTGAGTCAGGAATGAGCTAAAGGAGTTCCTCAACCCCTCTGTTTCTCTTCCATAAGCCACAACTTGCATAGAATGAGTCCATTAATGAGCAGATGAGAGAACCAGTGTGGATTGCTGATCACCAGGAGTATCTAGTATCTGGATATCCCTATTCATTCCTCCCTCCCATCACCAAATACACCTTTGGTAAGAATCCAGTGTTCTTACAAATAAAGTTCATTCCTATATATATAGGCATGTAACAAACTGAGAAGGAACTCTAAGAGAATTTGAAATTAATAGTAAGAAAACATTAGGACAATTTGATTTGCTCTACTTTAAAAGCTGACTTGAGACAACGCACAGAGGTGGTGGAATATCCTTTCTAATTTTGTCTATCCTAATGATCTTTGTTCAAAATAAAAACTTGTAGCCACATGATTTGAGATAAATAGGATGTAGCCTCAGGACCTATTTTTTTTTAATTTAATTTAATTTATTTAATTTTATAAAACAGGTTCTTTTTTTTTTAATACAGCAGGTTCTTATTAGTTATCTATTTTATACATATCAGTGTATATATGTCAATCCCAATCTCCCAAATTTAAGACATTGTATTTCATATTTAGAAACATATAACACACAGAGGTGGAATTATTTTTAAATTCCCAAATCTATCAAGATTATTTACAAATCCTTATATCAATTTATTTTTCATTTAGTTAATTCCTGTCTCAAAGAAGTTATATGTGCTATGTGAATAAGGTCTCAGTCTTTAAAACCCCTCCTGAGATTGGAAAGGGTTTGACCCATAATTCTGCATGTATCTAAGTCATCTTTCTAACTCTGTTAGAAACAGAGTTAACTAAAAGTCAGTAATCTTACAGCCTCTATCATGAATATTTATAAGAATTTTTCAACATTTCATAAACGTAGAGTGTCATGGAAAATTAACATTCAATAGAAATTGATCAGTGCTATAGAAGTTGATGATAAAATTTGCTTTACGCATAAGAACCAGCTGTGCCTTTGTACACTCAGAGTCACTAAGATGACTCTCTACTACTACTACCTGGGCTGGGCTTCTTGGCTCTGTACTACCAGTCAGGCTAGAGGCCGTTCCCAGGGGTGTGTAAGCTCCTGTGTAATCAACACTCCATTGTGTTGTGGTGAAGCCTATCCTCCCACCAGGAAGAGGCTAGAGTGGATATAAATCATTGAATGCTAAACCCTAGAAGCCAGTCTTGGGGTAGTAACCCTTCCAGCACAGTGAGCTTCATCAAAAGAGAGAAGATATCACAAGCTATATCCTTTTTCAGGATTCCTCCACTGAAGCATACTGATGGAGTCAGATGGGTCACGGGATCCTCTCTCCTGCTCATTCAGTAAGAGGCATTGTCTCTCTGCCAGTTTCCCTGTGGGAGCCCAATCAATATTAATTGAATGAATGAATGAACTGACATGAAGTATGGGATGGGAGATGCTGAAAGACTTGCCTTGCAATGGTCATATGGCCCTACTGGCACACAAATAATAGAATTTCTGGAGGTTATTACTTTTCCTAGCTGGTGGCCAAGACAATGGCTTTGCAACTGACGGTGTTCCTCTATGTGAGAAGATGACAGTATGTTCTCTGCCAATGTTTGTTCTGTTTTGGTGTTGAACAGAGCTACAAAATTGGCTCATTCACACTGCATTTTAGGTAGAAAAGTTAATAGAATGGCAGGAACGTTCTGCCATTTAGTTGTAAACCTTCAAGAACTATCTAAGAATCTGGATTATTAAACAGTGATCTTTTTAGTGACTTGCCTCTATTGTACCTTTCCAAAGCATTCAATTCAATTTTCAAAAGCAACAATTGTACTTATTTTTATATTCATATTTTGTTGTATTGTATATTATTTGTTTTAATTTCTTCATTACAATAATAAGTATAATCAGCATAAATAAATTTGGGAAATGAACATAACTAACTCTTGGTCAATAACAACAGCAGAAACTCAATAGATGAGAACAGATGTGTATAAGCATATTAGCAATTAGCTGAAATTACTTCAGAGTGCTCGGTCAGTATGTTTTGCAGAGGGAACAAGACGGTGTATCAATCTAGCTAGTCAGTTGAATAGAGGCGGATTAAGACAGTTTCCCCTGTACGGCTGTCCCATTGTCCACAGTGACTCTCACACCTCTTGTATCCACTTGGTATTCCTTTCTAACTCTTTGGTCACTTTGTACCTCTCTGCCTCTTTATCTACAGAGCCTGCTATATAATAATTGCTAAGTAAATAAATAATGGATGTTGGCAACCAACTAATTATAAGCTGTCAATTATGGTCCTTGGATACTTGATGGTTCTATGATTTTTCTTCCTCACTATTGCCATACCTGAAGCTCTTTGGATTGTTTAGTGCAGCACTGTATTAGGAATGTAATTAAAGTTCATCTGTGACATATGGGTGCACTGCTTTGGTGCTTATAACCCTAGGTGACACGGAACTTTTAAGAATTGGTGGCATTAGAAGTTTCATTTCTCTCGGTTAAATAAGCCAAGTCCTCTAGCTTTTCTTCCTGGGCTTAATTTTCTGTCCTCTCATCATGCTTCTAAAGGCAAACTGTGATTTAAGTTATAAAGCCCAGGAATAAATACAACATCTGAAAGAATGCCAGACTAATTCTGAGAATAACTAAAATGACCTCTTTATGCTTATTGACAAGATTGCTCACATATTTCAGTCAGTATTACATTTGTTTGGTTTTATATGTGTTGCTTCAACTGCCGTGTTAAACAAATCTAAGTGACGGTGCATTCAATATGCAACTGTATTTTTTAAATGCATTAAGTGGGGTTAATTCTAACCTGCCTGAGGATGGAAACTTGGTCAAGAGCCCTGACTTTGTACTCATTCTAAAGTAATGGACAGCTCTAGAGTCACCTGAAGTCCCCAAACAATATTAATTCAAAAGTTACAACATCCAGTCTGAGGTATTATTTAAATCACTAAACTTAATTTAGCATTAAACTGGAAATATTTTCCCCTTCTTTAGCTTGGAGCTGCTTGAGCCTGGAAACCTGCAATGTAGAGGGAGGGACAGGATGGAATTTTCTCCATTTTTCCACACATTGGGCTTCTTCTTCCCTCATTCTCACTTACTAGCCAATTCGTGACCCTTCTATGGGGAGAAAGATGAGTGGTGAATAGAAAACGTCTTACTCACATTGTTACTGTTGTAAGCCTCAGGTTCTCTGAGCCTGGCTGATGAGAAAAGCCAGCTCTTTGTGCCAGAAGATGTTTTCATGGTCTCTTCAGAGGTTCCGTGATCGACCTCTCTGATGGCACTTTTTTTTTTTTTGCGGCACGCGGGCCTCTCACATCTGTGGCCTCTCCCGTTGCGGAGCACAGGCTCCGGACGCGCAGGCTCAGCGGCCATGGCTCACGGGCCCAGCCGCTCCGTGGCATGTGGGATCTTCCCGGACCGGGGCACGAACCCGTGTCCCCTGCATCGGCAGGTGGACTCTCAACCACTGAGCCACCAGGGAAGCCCTCTCTGATGGGATTTTTTATCACGTGGTAGTTGCAGCTCTTTTCCGGGCTGTCAGTTGCAACTACTCTTTTTCTGTTTGTTTAATAAATTTATTTATCTATTTTTGGCTGCATTGGGTCTTCATTGCTGCACGTGGGCTTTTTCTAGTTGCAGCGAGTGGAGGCTACTCTTCGTTGCGATGCCTGGGCTTCTCATTGCAGTGGCTTCTCTTGCTGCAGAGCATGGGCTCTAGGCACATGGGCATCATTAGTTGTGGTGCGTATGCTCAGTAGTTGTGGCTTATGGGTTCTAGAGGTGCAGGCTCAGTAGTTGTGGTGCATGGGCCCAGTTGCTCCACGGCATGTGGGATCTACCGGGACCAGGGTTCGAACCCGTGACCCCTGCATTGGCAGGTGGATTCTTAACCACTGCACCACTAGGGAAGTCCAGTTCCAACTACTCTTACAGCCCCTAAGAATTCTGAATTCACCTCCAGTTTGTTACTGGGACTATCCCTCTGTGTGGCCCTTTTGGGCAGGACAAAAGATGACCCCACATTAATTCTGTCTCCTATATGACTCATATATGATCCACAGGAAACCCTCACATATCTGTTGGCTCAGAAAACTCTGTAAGTTCAGGCTGCTCCTGATGCTGACACCGGGATACCTTAACTTTCTCAGGCATTAGTCTTTGTGTATCCCACCTCCACACACATTTCAAAATTCTCCAACTCATTCCATAAGAGCCTTTTCCACAAAGCTTGAGATGATGGGGCTAGAACTCACTCCCTCTTGTAGGGAACAGAGTGGCAACAGCTCTTTCAAAGAAATGTCATCACCAAATTTTCTCCCCTTTTCATGTACTTTCTCTATTTATGGCTCTCATTTGGTTGAGGGTTCTGTAAGTCGTAGTAGTTCTTTATAATTTCCTTTGTAAATTCTGCAGATGCGAGTTTGTTTCTCACTCACTCTGGTTTTCTACTGGCACTTGACTCAAAACTGAGACAGAAGGAGTCCCATCCTAACATCCTGTTAAATAACCATTGCTCTACCATTCTCCTGGTTCAGATCAAAGCTGATTAACAGCTATAAACAAATGAAGAAATGGAGGCAAAAAAGTGCATAAGAAATATATGACCAGTCAAAGGACTTCCAGAATCTAAACAGTCCTCTAATAGTCAATTTTATTTAATTCATACAATATTCCTCCTATAAAAATCCCACCAGTCTTTGAATGATCACTGAAACTGGCATAGAGGAAGTATTAGTTGTTGTCACAAATGCAAAATGTAGCTCCAAAGAGAGTCACACTAAAGGTTAGAGGTGACCCTTGGTCAGAGATTCTTGTGCCCTCAAGTGCTGGAATCACCTTCTGGGTGGTTACACTCTTCTTGGCTAGATTCCTCACCCAGAAACCTGGGAATCCTTTCTTCACCAGGAAGCCCAACAGTTTGGCACATCAATTCTCTCCTTTTCCTCTGGAATTACACCCAGAAACTTACACATAAGAATTTTGGCACAAGGTAAGAAAAGAGCCTTATTAAGAGAAAGGAAAAGCAACGCAAATCAAATATTCAGCCATAGAAAGCTCACAGCTGTCCCCAGTCCTACAATACTCAAAACAGAAGTCCCCAAATGTCATTTTCAATTTTTGGATAAAAGACCTTTTCCTACTGGGACCTCCTGTCACCTCTGCTGTGCTCTGTTGGCATGAGCTGCTGCCATGTGCTAGGTTATTTGCCTCCTGTTGGCAAAATTGTTCCCACATGGTCTACCCCTGCCCCCACACACGTGCCCCTAGAAGGATGCTCTGGCCCACTCACCTTCCTCTTCCGGAGCCTGATCTCATGCTGAAGTAATTATTGGCCTGCTCCTCTGGATCCAGTGACCTTTATTGTGCACCTGTTCTGGGGAAGGCATTGAACTAGACAGGACTTTTCTGGCTGCAAATGATAGAATGTCGATTTGAACTAGCTAGGTATGAGGGTGAATTTACTGGCCCAGGATCCAGGTTAGGTAGGGGTATAACTAATGACACAGGAGCCAGGGACCTGTTCCACCAGGACTCCATCCCTCTGCCCCTTATCCCTGTCTCTCAGCCTTCATTCCCTTCATCGGCACACTTTCTTCTTCCATGTACTGGGAGATAGAGTTGGTGCCAGGATCACACCCTCACAGATTTCCAGAGAAGAAGAGCCCCCTCCTCTCTCAATGCTAGGGGTGCACAGAAAGATCTGGACAAGAATTTTGGCCCACAGAGTAAGAGCTCATCTCCTGGGCCAATCACTGAGGCCTGGGAGGCAGGATCAGGGCAGCTCCTGCTGTGAGAAAGGGAGAAGATGTGGGGCAGTGCTTTCAGGATGATGGAGATGAGCCAGGTGTTTCAAACAACAGAGGTCCACCAAAGGAATGATGCCAGCATGACATTAATGAGAGGGAAACCTAACATTCTACTGACTTGGGCAGTAATTACAAGCAACACTTGTTTACCAAACTTCTGCTTTTACACCATGATGCTAAGAGAAAGCACTCTTCCCTTGAGGCCATCTGTCACTTGGATAGTAGGGGGCAATGCCCAAAGGAAAGAAAAATTGTATCATTCTCTTACTAAATCTGGACTTGGTTCTGCTCACCCATCTACTCACGCCAAGTTGGGGTGAAGGAAAGTACAGCACTTATTGCAAGTGCCAAGCGCAAGGAGGATGGGCAGCTCATGCTCAAAAGACCCAAACTCCCTGATGACTTTCAGGGAAGGTTTTTTAAAGGGAGTGTGAGAGAGGGGACTGTAAGTGTGTGTGATCAGCGCACACAATTCAGATTGGTTGGCATCAAGGTAAAGTTTCGAACGTCACCAGTCTTCTGGTTTCAACCGGTCTGGGGGCGGGGGTCTACATGTTTGCAGTCAGCAGTTTTCTTCTGGTGGGGGTCTGCTTCCTGTAAAAATAACTTAGGAATGTGTGTGAGACCTTTATCTATAACTTTCAGGGAACTGGGAGTTAGGTGAATCTGCAATGTGGCTGCTTTATTGTCTAAATTGTTACCAGTTTCCCAGCCCAATAGCTATTCTTTGTTTTTATATCTTCACATTTCCTAATCATTGACTCTTTTTTTTTTTTTCTTGCGGTACGCGGGCCTCTCACTGTTGTGGCCTCTCCCGTTGCGGAGCACAGGCTCCGGACGCGCAGGCTCAGCGGCCATGGTTCACGGGCCCAGCCGCTCCGCGGCATGTGGGATCTTCCCGGACCGGGGCACGAACCCGTGTCCCCTGCATCGGCAGGTGGACTCTCAACCACTGCGCCACCAGGGAAGCCCTCATTGACTCTTGAGCCAGCCTTTTGAGACTCAGGGGAGACCTGGGGGACTAAAGCAAAAGTCTTTTACTTCAAGGGACAGGGACACAGGAGTTTGTATACAGTTTCAATTCAGAACTCCTCATGTCTTCACTTGGAAAGAGTGAGGAAAGTTAGGTAAAGAGTTATAGTTCAACTCAAAGCATTTCTGGGATCTCAATATTCTGCTAATACTCAATTTATCATATGTACACTCTATAAAAATCCTGCTAACCTTGGAAGAGTCCTTGAAAATGGCATAGAGAAAAAACTAGTTGTTGACAGAAATTGAAAATATAGATCTTCACGAAGTTATGTTAAATATTAGAGGTGGCTCTGTGTCAGGGATACTCTGCTACATTAGTTCTCATGTCTTCTATGTGGAGAGTTTAGATCTTGCTTTGGTCCTGGACTCTGGCCACCCCCTTCTCTGGCATCAGGACAAGTGGGGACTCCCCTAAGAGCATGGTCTGGTTTAATCAGAGGGGGTCTGGTTTAATCAGAGGGTACACACTCTGATGTGTGTACCTTGATGGGCTTGTGACATATTGTATAATTGGAGCAAATTATATTAATAGAGTTCTAATTGTATCTAATTTCATGTTTACAATTTAAAAAATTAAACATGATTTCCCTAGGAAAAATGTCATTTTTATTATCAGTTGTAAATTACACAATTAATGCATTCAGCTGTTTCCTCCTGGAATTTATTTTCTTCTTGCTGGGGTATATCCTCTAGTAATTCTTATGAAAAGATTTATGAGGAATATGCTTTCTGAGGACATGTCTGAAAATGTTTTACTCTGCCCTCATATTTGAGTGACAGTTTCATTGTATATAAAGGTAAAGACTCAAGGCTACTTCCCCTTAGCTCTTTGAAGATGTTCCAATACTATGTCCAATGATGCTGCTGCTGAGTATGGTGTCAATATGATTCTAATGTTTTGGTAGGTATTCTGATTTTTTCTCTGTGCAAGCTTTTAGGATTTTCATTTAGACTTGACATAACTTTGAAATGTCTAGAGTTGGGTTTTGTCAGCATTGTTGCTATTGTTGTTATATTTTTTTCCCTGGTAGGCCCTTTCAATTTTAAGACTTACGTCTTTCTTCAGGTCTAGAAATTTTTTGGCTTTTATGTCACTAAATATTGTTTCCTTGCATTCTCCATATCCTCTCCATTTGGACTCCCTAATGGATTGATGTTGATTTCCAGACCTGTTCTTCATGTTTGTTGGTTTGTTTTTAACTTTTCTTTTGTGCGTTTTCCCCCCATTTTTGATACATTCTGGGATAATTTCTTAATGCAGTCTTTCAGATCACTAATTAGTTCTTCAATTGTGTTTATTCTGTTATTCAGCCCACTTTTGAGATTTTTTTATTTCGAAAGGTTTATTTATTGTGTTTCCATAATATCTAATTGGTTCTTTTTCATAATCATTCATCCTAGTTTTTTGAAGGCAATATTTTTCTTTATTTTCCAGATGATATAAAAATAAGCTTATGTTACAGTCCTGCACTACTTCCACTAGGGTAAATTCTTTCATATGTCTAGTTTCTAGTTTTTTTAAGAAAAGTCACCCTTTTAAAGTGTTTGTGTTCCTCAAACTTTGAGAATATTTGCATCTTTCTTATGAATTTTTTTATTGGTAGCTGAGCTTCTTTATTGAACTTTCTAACTCTCTTTGCATAGCCTGGTGAGAGAGAGGCTTGCTTTATTTTCAGTGAGAGTGATGGAGGAATGAGCCAGGGCACTAGGCGAGGTAGAGACATACCTGATGCCTCTGGGATGCTGTAGACACTTGGGAGAACTGCCTTGTCACTCTATCCCCAGCTCCTACTGCTCCTGGGTAAAGACAGATATGCAGTGTGTGTGTGTGTGTGTGTGCGTGCGTGTGCGCGTGTAGGGGGTCAATGTGTATGGCTGCTGCCACGCTGGTACCCTTGCTAATTGCCCCGGGTCTCCTTCCTGTCCTCTACCTCTAACCACTTCTAGCAATGGAGTTCCTTCACTACTCCTATACATGTTCTGAGAAGTGATTTTCCAATTTCGTCTTAAACCACGTGCTTTCCACTTTTCAAGTTTTCATTGGTTCCTCATCAAGTAAAATTTCTCAATTTTTATGTATTTTTAATCATTTTAATGGATTTTACACGGGAGCAGTATTTATTCATTCTACATTCGGCCACTTTGAAATCAGAACTATATTCTTTTTTTTTTTAAGCAACAATTTCTTGAGCCAACTATGTGTCAAACACAGCTAGTCATGAGGATTACAATAGTGCCCCAAAAGGCTCTTTGCCTCGCCTCATAAAACTTATTTTTCTGCCACTTTAGTGCAAAAATCGAATCTAAAGGCAAAAAAAGAAAAATGATCCAGTTTAGGGAACATTTAGTAATCAGCTCAAAAGGTCAGATCAATTCTATCAAGCCAAGTAAGGTGTCAAGAAAATAGACAAGACATGAGATATGGGCAAGAAAAATGCTCTCTGGCCCTCCAGGGTTTTGTAATTCTCTGTGTATAGAGTCACCATATGTCCCAATTTGCCCGAGATGGTCCAGTTTATGCCAGTTGCTCTGGTGTAATCGTTAACAGCATCCCTTTCACTCTCAAAGGTGTCCTGGTTTGGACTATAAATCATATGCTCACCCTATTAAGATATTCTGTGAAGAAAATCAACAAATGAATATCTCTTGTTGGTGATAATATTTGGAACAATTGTGGGTGTAGAGAGCAGGAGCAGCCAGTCACCATTCATTCATTCATTTCTTCACTCATTCAACAAAGTTCACTGAGGTTCTACCACGTGCCAGGCACTGTGCTAAGTGCTGCTTGTACAGTAATGAGTAGCACAGATACACTCATGGACCTTCCCCTGAATAACGATTAGCACAAACTAAGCATGCGTTATATGATCTCTCAATATTTTTTCCTAGTTCAAGAACTTGATAAAACATTGTAAACTCCCTGCTTACTCAATCATACTCTGACAGCTAAGTATTAAGTCAGCACATCAAAAGCACACCCTTGTTTGAAAGGAAAGATGAAATACTCGTCTACTCAACAAGAACAAAGCAGGGGGCTGTGCAGTTCACAATGGATTTGAAGTCACTGGATGGCCAGTTTGGATAATTAAGCAAACAAAACACACCACTGGAAAAATTATCTAGATGAACGATTAGCATGGTTTTGAATTCAAAGGATAATTTCACCACACCCTTCCTCACTTAGGCACTGAGATAATGTGTATAACAGATTGATCACCCGCAATTTTCTGCTCATTATACTCAATCCCTTCTCATCAAATTCCCCACTCCCTGCGAAAAAGCAAAAGCAAAACGCAAGTTGCAACCCGCAGCCACTATTACGCTTTTAGTTTTTTAAATGCAATTCCTTTGAAGAGTTTGAATACTGAGTATACCTTTTGTTATTTCATTTAGACAAAATTTTGCAAGGAATTTTCCTCTCATTTCCCAGAGATCAGTGTTCCTAGAAAGGTTCTCATTATAAACCCCAGGGGAACTTCGAAAATGTCAGGAGCTTCTTAAATGGTGTGAAACCCACTTACAGCTTATTTCATATAAGCTTTGATGTGGAAATAGCAGAATGCTTATTTAAAAAAAAAAATCCAGTGGCAATAGGAATGCACTGTTTGTGATATTATCCATAGTCAATTAACCCCTGGGGAGAGGATGGTGAGGAAGCCTCTAGAAGGCTGGGGGCCCATCCCTTGTGGTGAATTTTCTCCTCCATGGATTACAGTCCTGGTCTTGGTCCCAGATTTTGCACAGATGTGACTACAAAGGAGAAGGACAGGTGAGTGGAGAAGACTCAATGCAAATCTATCTTTATTTCTAGAAAAAGAACTCAAAATCAATGGTGGCCAAAAAGACTATCAAACGAAATGTAAAAGTCTTGGTAATATCTATATGTAGATATTAAATACAGCACATGTGCTCAGATGTTTGCACACATAATTATTAAATCCTAAGCTTCTTTCTCTTTAAACCAGCTTCTCTTCCCTTATCACTTTTTTTAGTTCAGGGTATTGTGATTTAGTCACCAAAACAGAAAACTAGTCAATCACAAGTCTTCCCTCACCCTCCATAGCCAGTCTTCTTCAGATCTTTCAATCTAACCCCTCCAGGTCTCTATCCCCCTTTCTCCCGTTGCCCTGCACCTGCCTTACCTAGCACAGTGGCATCTTTCGGGTCATGGTGACAGTTTTCCTTAAGATCTCCCAGCTTCACTTTAAGCCTCTTCTGCTACAGGGATATTCTTAAAATTCTAGTCAGATCCTGTTTCTCTCTTTGCTTAGAAATCTTCAGCAGTACCCTTAGCATAGAAAGTAACAATCTAGACCCAAGCACCCTTCCCAGCCTCATCCCTGCCTGTCTCTGGGCCTGCCCCATACCCAGGGCATACTGAAGTATCTGCGTCTCAGACACATTGACTCCTTTAAGGTCTCCATGGCTTTGTACACTTTCTCATAAAGCCAGAAAATGCTTTTGCCACTTCTCTACCTAGCAAACTCCTACGCATCTGTCATGGCCCTGCTCAGTCCACTCTCTTCTATGAAATCATCACTGAGTTTCTGTGACAGAGTTCATCACTTGCTTTTTTGCATCCATAACTCTTATAGTTAATTCCATTACAGTGGGCGTTACATACTACCATAATTATTTGTCTTTTCCAGAAGACAGTGGGAATCATACTCTTTTTTATTTTACCAGCGCCTTGCAGTGTTTGGCAAATGGTGTGCTCCTTAAATATTCATTGAATAAATGATTAAACATTTCTTTGCTAAATAATACAATTCATGAGAATTAATGAAACTTTTGTCTATAAACGATTGCAAGGAGATATCTTTCTTTTGTTTGTTTCTGCCATGCTGGAATATGTTTGTATGTGTGCAGATGACTTGTGTGAGTTGCCCACTGCCTCATGGCATTGAATAACAGAGCAGTCAGGATGCTCTGATAATGCCTGCAGAGCCAGGACAGGGTCTTTTCGAGAATGAGGGTGAGAAGAGCATCGGAGCTAGGGCAGAGCAGAACCCCTCACCAAGGCCTACCCAAGTCAAGGTCAGGGTGTCCTAGGAGGTGACAGCACTGCTCCTGGTGACCTGCATGTGTTTGACCCACCTGTTCAGAGGAACTTGAGAAAAAGCCAATTCAGTAACATCTGGAAATGTTGCCTCTGGAAAGGGCTGCCCCCCGCTGAAGGAACTGTCAGGGAGTCACACATTTCCCGGAGGGGACTCGATCTCCAAAGTGGATCCCATGGCCTGCATGTGAAGGTTGCCCCAGCTCCTCCCCAACCTGCCCAGAGCCCTGGCAAAGTCACCAGCAGGCTTGTCAGCCTGAGTTCCTCCAACAAACCCAGCTGGCTGGAGTCTGGCCTCGTGGAACCTTAAGAGTTCTTTGCCACACACTTTTCTACCACTCTGGGCAGATCTGTGAGTCGTAGATAACAAAAAGAGTTGAAAATACTGCTTCCTCTAGGTTTGACTTCGAATGCCTTCAAATTTAGAGAGATTTGCCAAGCAAATTACTTCTTGGCAAGTAGTGTCGTAGTTGCCAAGAAAACTAAGTATTTCAGTGGCATCTCAAAGCACTTAGAAAAAAACTCAAATTCCTTCTCATGATGGAATGATGCCTTCTTCTTATTTCTCCAAGGTCAATTCAGGTCACTCTCCACCCTCTGCTCTTGCTGTTCTCTGAGTCTGGAACATTCTTATCCCTGTCTGCACCTACCTGATGCATCCTTAACATTTTTTGGCCTTGCTTAAATGTTATCTCCTCAGAGAAGTTGTCCTTGACTCTGTAATATAAAGCTTTGTCCTTATTTTTCTTGCTCTTATTCATCCTGTTTATTACCACAGCCTACAATTCTCTTGTTACCCCATTTTCGTTTGTAAGCACCCGCCCCTCCCACTGGGATTCAGGCTGCGTGAGGGCTGGAACGTGTCTTTCATGTTCACCCCCAAGACCCAGTGCCTGGCACACATTCTGGCTCAGGATTTCACACAGAGATTATTGCAGAAACAAAGTCCATTTGGAGTGACAAAAAATGGTCTAAAATTAAATTCTGTTGATGGATGCATGACTCTGTGAATACACTAAGAATCACTGAGTTGTACACTTTACATGGGTGAATTGTATAGTATGTAACTTATATCTCAATAAAGCTATTTTTAAACATTAACTTACTTTACCTTCTTAAGATTTATTTTCCATATTTTCAAAAATGATGATAATACCTGAGAGAGAAAAGAAGGTTGATTAACTTTCATAAGTTTCTGTTTGTTTTACCAAAGTCACTTTTGAGACCCCGTCCTCAGCTGTCAAAACTCTCACTTAGGAACCCCTAGAAATCACCTTGACCCTCAAGTGTCAAAACAAATACCACACTGACTTTGTTCCATTGGTAACAGGTTACTGCCAATCTACTGAAGAAGAACCTATAAGAAAGAAAGAAAAGCAAAGAAAAAGAAAAAAAGACAGGAAAGAAGGAAAAGAAAAAGGAAAGGTACTGCTAGAAATGGAAAGTTTCCCCCCAAAATTCATATGTTGAAAACTAACCCCTAATGTGATGGTATTTGGAGGTGGGGACTTTGGGAGGTGATTAGGTCATGAGATTGGCGCTCTCATGAATGGAATTAGTGCCCTTATAAAAGAGACCCTGGAGAGCTCCATCATCCCTTCTGCCATGTAAGGACGCAGCGAGAAGACAGCCAAATCTTCTGGCCCCTTGACCTTGGACTTCTCAGCCTCCAGAAGTGTGAGAAATGTTGCTGTTGTTTATAAGCCACCCAATCTATGCTTTGTTATAGCAGCTCAAACAGACTAAGACAAGTACACTCTAACCATAGAGTTATAGCAGATCACTAGAACCTTACCACTACTTGCAAAATTACAAAGACAAATGCTTCTACTTCTTTTCCTTCAAATTTCTTTCCTTCAAATTCATGTTTGTTTGCTTCTTGTCCGAGGTCGAATTCCCCCAGAAGTGGAGCCTGAGGCAAGGATTCAAGTGCAGCCTGTTTGTTTGGGAGGTGATCTCAGGGAGCAAGAGCGGGGGCAGTGGGGAAATGAGACAGGGATGAGGGTGGAAGGAAGCCAGCACAAAGGAGTGAGAGGGGACTGCTGGGGTGTATGGGGCTCAATCTTTCAGGGTACAACACACCTCAGTGATGTCCCAGAGAGATGGATTTTCTCTACCATCTCCCAGCTGACATTGTTTGAGGGATGCTCCCATGGGCACTTGCTCCCCGACACTTGGCCTGCCCTGCCTGGGCCAAGCACACTCCTGTGGCCAAGAGTTGCAGATGCTTGTAGGAATAAGACCATGGAGCTATGGTCAGACAAGGATGGGGTCTTCTGCATTCCAGATGTAATCTCCCAGGCACACACCAGCACAGAGGCAGCATTCAGAAGCACTGTCCACCTTCCATGGTATTTGGTGTCATCAATGGGAAGGCAGACCTGTGCTAAGTTTCCCTGGACTCTTCTTGTTCCTCTTCTTCATAAACCTCTCCTGGAAGCCAAGGCAAATTAGACTCCTGAGGACCTCATTCTCACAGAAGACATTGTTGGTAGCCAAGACGAGTTCTGGATTCCACAGTGCAAGTTGCAGCTCTGCACAAGATGTGGGTGGAAATCTGAGCACTCTGGTTTAATCAACTCTGAGACACATCCTGCTGTCTTCTCTGCTTTAATATTTACTACAACCCCAGGTTGATTCTATGTTTCCTTACCCTATGAAGCCCTATATATGTGGTAGCAAGCTGCAGTTTTCTTGAGGACTTTGTAAAACCGTGATCACTCTTTAGAAAGATCGGAAAAGATAAGTGACTTATTGTAGCAAATAAATATGTACGTAACTTTTAGAGACTCTTTTTGCACCTGCTACTTTAAAATTTAGAGTTAAAACTTGTTAGACATGGCAGTTAAAATGACCTGGTGATATACTATTGCCTTGAAGATTCCTCTCATAACATTAATGCTGCAATTGTCACCTTTCTGTACACCCAGAATTCCCTTTAGCTTTGCTCTGTTTTGATCTTTGTAAGTTATTTTGAAGATTACCTGTACTTTCCTTTTGCTGTGTTAAGTGTGTTGGAATGACTTTTGGTCAAATGTAATAAAGTTTTACCCGATTGTAGCTTACTTATCTTGCTTCTCTTCTCCGTCTCACACTTCCTGCCTACTCTACAGAAGGTGCCACTGAGGCGATCTGTACCCTGATAGCTCTATCTGTGCTTGTTTGGGAAGTGCCCTTGAGTCTCAGCTGGACCCCATGGGAGGCTGAAGGAGGAAACTCTGATATCACTTCAGCCCACAACTCAGGGTGGAGTGACCTGGCCCCATCTTCCCCAGCAATGACAGGGACCTCACAAATGCTCCTCAGCCCTGGAAGATAGGATGCCTTATACTTTTTAGTTTCACATGGTATTTGTCCATTCTTTAGCCTCATTATTCTCATTGATGCCAGGGTGGAAAAGTCTCTTATGTCCCAACTACATGAGGTCATCACATCAGCGTGTCCCAAATCTTCCTGCCCAGCCTTTGTTCATGCTTAGCTGTGCCACAGTGCCCTACTCTGTCTTACTTGTTCTCAATTTTCTCCATTCATTTAACAAACACTGACTGATGGTTGTCATAGGCCAGGCACGTTGCTAGTGAAGGTGAAATGGACATATGGAGCTTAAGTCTAGTTAGAGGAAGGAGACATTGAAAATACAAGGCATAAGGAGGTAAATAAATGTAGTTACAAATGGAGAAAATTATTATAAAATATTTTTAGGGTGTCATTGGAAGCTCTCTCTGTGGAGGAATAACAGAAGAGAGTAGGAGACAGCCCAGAACAGGGAAAGAGAATAGTAGGTTACATAAATACACAGGCCCTATAGTCAACTAGCACGGATCCAAATTCTAGTTACTACTCTCTACATGTGTGACTTAAGTAAGTTACTTGACCTCTCTAATCCTTAATTTTCTCCTTTGTAAAATGAAGGTGATAACACCATCTATTCCTAATGATACTGAGATTGAACTAATTTATATAAAACTCCTGGCACAAAGAACGTGCTCAGTAAATATTAGCTACTAATGAGTATTATTATTAAGCTGAGACTTGATGGCCAAGTAAGGGTGAACCAGGCTAAGAGTTTGGGTGAAAAGCATTCCAAGAAGAAGGAACAGAATGTACAAAGGCAATAGAGCTTGTTGTAGGATCTAAGAAAAGGCATGGCTGAAATTGCATGAGTGAGGGGAAGTCTGCTACGGAACTAGGGAGGGAGAGAACCCTGCAGTGGTTGTGGGCTTTCTCCCACACTCTTGCACGAGTGTTAGTCCAGAGAAGGCAGATGTTGGGTTCATCCAGGATTGCTTTTTTCCCCCTAGGGAATGTGAAGGAGGGAGAGAGGGCAAGAATGTTGAGAGTATTTGTAACAGAATAGTTCTAATAGATCTATTAGAATAGATCATGAAATCTAAGCTAGATAAGAAAGAATAAATGACTGGAACTAATGAACAGAAAAATATAGAAGAGAGATGGAATTAATGGTATCCATAGAAAAACTGTTTCAAAGAAACACTTGAGTAATTGAGCTAAAAACACAGGAGGAGGATACAGTAGGAAAACAGGGTCTCTAGAGTCATTGTAAGGTAGTCTAACCTCTGTGTGTGTGTGGGATAAAATCCAGGGTGTGATTGTGGGACCGTATGGTGTAGCGATGGTTGAGGTAACTGGTGGAGAGGAGGTCAAAGAACAAAGGGGCCAGGTATTGAATGAATTATCCGTATACAACCCTGCTACTAGTAAACATGGTGACTTTGTGCAAATTAGAAAATGTCACCTCTTCCTTAAGATACTTTACCATCATCTGTCAAAATTGTCAAAATAACAAAGATAATCAATGTTAGAGATGTTGAAGGATACCATCCCCTGGACTTGTGAAAGTCTAGGCAGCAGCCCTGTCGGTATGTGTTGAATCCAGGAAGGATAATAGGAAGTCAGGGTGAAGAGGAAAATATTCCAGGAACCAATATTGGCAGTGATTAAAAGACAGTGACCAGAGGCTGTTATTTGACAGCAACAAGGATGGGGGTAAGGTAGAAAAGACAATGGCATGAGCGTCAGAGGAACAGAGTTCTTACAAGATGGAGGAATACTAATGGTGTAGAAGCAAGAATGGGATGCAAGAAGAAGACGCCAATCCCTACTCCTCACACAGATTTATTTGGCATCTGGAAAACAAGCAGACTCCATATGAAAGGATGGTGAGAGATGATAAGGTCTCTTCCTTTTCTAAGATTTAACTCAAATATTTTCTCCTCCATGGAGTGTATCCTGATTTTCCCACCTGGAAATAATTCGTTTCTTCCCTGACATCTCTAGCAATGAATTTGTGCCTCTTTTATCTTCAGATCATTTTCTATTCGAACTGTAAGTCATTTCTGTAGGTTCTTATCTACTCTTGCAGAATATTTGCTCCTTGAGAGTGGAACTCTGGCTAATATATCTTTGTATCTACTGTTAATACTGTCTCTTCATTTATCTAGTTGTGGTAGGGACATAATAAATATTGAATCAATGAATGAATATTACTTTTTGTTCCCAAATCTTGGTGGAAAGAATCGATCATGTTATGAACTAGCTTTATCTATATTGTATTTACAGTAACTGTAAATGTGAACTTTAAGTTTTGCAGTCTGAGATCACGGTGCCATATGAATTGTATTTAATGGTAATGTCTTTGTCTCTCCTTAGTATACCTTAGCATAGCAGAGTTAGCACTTCTACTGTAGTTTCTGAGTGGCACTAACAATTCCATGTTATCAATGATAATAAATTTATTAGAAAGAATGATCTTTTATAGCTTGCATTTTTACTTAATAAAATTAAAATCTCATGTTGTTATTTAAAACAGTTACTATGAGTGACAATCATACTGTAAATCCACAGTTTTCCTGTAATTTAGTTTTTAAAATATTTGTATTGTTTTGAGTTAGAAATCTCATATGTGGCTGTTTCTTTATTAATTTAATCAGATATTTTAAATTCATAATAATATGCTTCAGCCCATTATAACATGTAGAAACTGTGAGGTCACCTCTGTTTTGAGGACAGTAGAATAAATAAGCATTTTGGGAGAAATGGAATAGACAACTTAATTGCTTTAATGCCTAATACTGATGTTAGTTCCTTATTTGATTATGAAGAGTATATTTTTACCCTGAAACATTAAATGAAAGATCGTTTAAAAGTTTCTCCTTTGGTTTCTTAAGAGATATCATCTTGTTCCTAAAATTAAAAGGAAAAAAAAAATCCCTTCTAAGTCTTTTCAGCAAATGGTGCTGGAACAACTGGATCTCTACATGCAAAATGAATGAATCTAGACACAGATGTTACACCCTTCACAAAAATTAACTCAAAAGTGATCACAGGCCTAAATGCAAAATGCAAAAACTACAAAACTCCTGGAACATAACATAGGAGAAAATCTATATGACCTTGGGTATGGAGATAACCTTTCAGATATAACACCAAAGGCACAATCTATGAATGAAACAATTTATAAACTGGGCTTCATTAAAATGTAAACTTCTGCTCTGAGAAAAATCCTGTCAAGAGCATAAGAAGACAAGCCACAGAGTAGGAAAAAAATATTTGCAGAAGACATATCTGATAAAGGACTGTTATCCAAAATATACAAAGAACTCTAAAACTCAACAATAAGAAAATGAACAACTGGATTTTAAAAATTGGCAAAAGATTGAATAGACACCTCACCAAAGAAGATATACAGATGGCAAATAAGGATATGAAAAGATGCTCCACATCATATGTCATTAGGAAACTACAATCTTAAACAACAATGAGATGCCACTATGTACCTATGAGAACGACCAAAACCCATTAACACTGAGAACACCAAATGCTGACAAGGATGTGGAACAACAGGAGCTCTTCATTCAGTGCTGGTGGGAAAGCAAAATGGTACAGCTACTTTGGAAGACAGTTTGGCATTTCCTTACAAAACTACACATACCTTATGATCCAGCAGTTGCACTCCTTGATATTTACTCAAATGAATCAAAAACTTATGTCCGCACACAAACCTGCTCATGGATGTTTATAGCAGTTTTATTTATAATGGGCCAAACTTGGAAACCACAAAGATGTCCTTCAGTAGGTAGGTAAATAAACTGTGTTACATCCAGACAATGGAGTATTATTCAATTCTAAAAAGGAATGAGCTGTCAAGCCATGAAAAGACGTGGAGGAAACTTAAATGCATATTACTAAGTGAAAGAAACCCATCTGGAAAGGCTACATACTGTGTGACTCTGACTATACGACATTCTGGAAAAGGCAAAACTATGGAGACAGTGGAAGAATCAGTGGTTGCCAGGGGTTAGAGGAGGGAGGACTGAAAAGGCAGAGCACAGAGAATATTTTAGGGCAGTGAAACCATTCTGTTTGATACAATAATGGTGAATATGTGTCATTATACATTTGTCCAAACCCATAGAATGTACAACACCAAGAGTGAACCCTAATGTAAACTACGGACTTTGGGTGATAATGATGTACATTCACTGATTGTAGTAAGTGTACCACGTGGTAAGAACGCGGGGGAGCTGTGCATGTGTAAGGCAAGTATACGGGATGTCTCTTTACCTTCTTCTCAATTTTGTGGTGAGCCTACTACTGCTCTAAAAAATAAAGTCTATTAAAAACAAATAAACCCTAGTCTTCAAAATCAAGATTATTTTCCTAGCACAGTATTTCTGGCCCTTTTTGATCTGACCTTCCTCTCTCTTTCCTGCCTTATCTCCTACCACATCCCTCTTTTATACCATCCATCCATCCATCTATGAAATATTTAGACTCTTCACATGCCAGATATTGCTAGGTGCAAAATGGTGAAAAGGTAGACACTATTATAATATTTATAACAGTAAATTGTAATCATTGATTTTTTTTTGATTTAAGACTATGAATTCTTTGAGGACAGAGATTTTATCCTGTTTACCAATATGATAGGTTCTCAAAGAAAGTTTGTGGTTAGATATATGAATAAATAAATATATAGACAAAGTTTTCCCTTATGACATTTTGAAATTTTGAGTTCAGTTAGTATATTTATATTTCCCTTTGAAAATGTTCTTCTGAAGACGTCTAACTAAATGGCCATTTGTTAAGTGAATGTACATTATTAAATTATTATCCTTACTCTTCAGCACCTCCTGAGCTCCTGAGAAAAAACTTGAGAGTAAAAGGTTACTTTTCATGTCACAGCAACAGAGCTTGCTTTTGTAACCAAGCTTGTCTCCCTTTGGAAAAGTACAAAAGTACGTGCCTTCTGTAAATGCTCGGGGTTGACAGTGACTGACAGAAGTCTTGGCAGAGGAAAAAGAGTTTCAGAAATAAAGCTTAGTTTGGACTGTTTACTATTTAATAGAAATAAGATTCCTGAGTCATCTCTTCTGGAGATTGTTTTACTTGGTCATTTTTTTTAAATTCAATATACATAGGTAAGAAAAGGTACTTAAACAATTTTTAAGAAAAATCTTCAAATATTTGTTAAGGTTTTAATTATGGAAAATTTCAAACACATGCAAGAGTAGAAAAAGTAGAATAGTGAATCTTTGTGGACAAGCAACCAGCTTCAATGATCATCAACTCAGGGTCAAACGTGTTTCATCTCTAACCCTGCTCACACCTCCAATCTCTGCTGACCACCAGGATTGTTTTGAAGCAAACCTTACCTGCAAATACATAATTCTAAAAGATAAGACCTCTTGAAAAAATTATAGCCACAATACTATGATCACATCTAAGCAAATTAACAGTAATTCCTTGCTATCATCAAATATCCTGTTAGCGTTCAAATTTCTCTTTTTATCCCCAAATGTTAAAATGGTTTGTTTGAATCAGCATCAAATAAGATCAGTGCACTGCAATTGGTTGATATCTCAAATCTCATTCATTTTAATAAGTGCCCCTCCCTTTCCTTTTCCCTTGCAATTTATTTATTGAAAAGAGCTTTGGTTTATTTGTCCTGTACAGTTAATTTCTTGATTTGCTGATTGCATCCCTGTGAGGTAGTTTAACATGTTCCCCTATCCTATGTATGTATTTCCTGTAATTTGGTACCTGTATGTAGAGGCTAATTTGATTCAGGTTCAATTTTTGGCAGGAATACATCAAGATTGGTTGCGTGACTTCCATCAGGAGGCACGTAATGTCTGTTTGCCTCTTTTGTGATGTTAGCAGCTCATGATAATCATTGCCTAGCTCTATTATTTCATTAGGGATTGCAAAATGGTGATATTCTAATCCAGTTATTTCTTCTACAATTATTTACTGCAATTTTGTAAAAAGAAACTTACCCTCTTCCAACATTTGGTTGCCCTGTGGTAGTTTATACAGGAAAATCAAAATAAATGCTTGACTCTTTCCCTTTATTTACGAGTTTTCAAAATAATGAATTGATTCCCTAGTCTCCTCCAAAGTTGACCAGTGAGTTTCTTTTTCCACGATGAGTTTTCCCCTCAGTGTCCTTATGAACGTAAGAATTTAAATATGCTTGATGAGTTTTAATTTGAGCATCTCATATATTTGATATTCCAATGATCCCATCTTTGCATGAGGGTGTAGAGGCCTCTTCACCTTGGCGCCTGAGATTTTCTGAGACAACTCCAATAGATTTTAATAGCTTCCTGGCTTTCACATATGATATGCCAGGCTTATCTTGTCCTTGACATGAAACCAACCATTTCTCCAGCAAGTCTTTGTTTGTTTTAGTGGGAAATGGTTATTTAGAGACCACAATCTTGGTCCTAAAGGTGTTCATTGTTATTGGTTTTGTCACTGTTTCTAGGCCTTTTTTAGTAGCTAGAGCTAGTATATAAAATACACCTAAGAATATAAGCAAATATTGTAAATATTTTTCATATATTTTACTCAAGTGATCTGATTTTTAAAACAGAGTATTTTAACGTATGTTTTTAGAGTGACATTATTAAATATTTCCAAACCTTAAGATGAAGGGGAGGGATAAATTAGGAGTTGGAATTAACATATACACACTACTACATATGAAATAGATAATCAACAAGGACCTACTCTATAGCACAGGGAACTCTACTCAGTACTCTGTAATAAGCTACATGGGAAAAGAATCTGAAAAAGAATAGATATGTGTATATGTATAACTAAATCACTTTGCTGTACACCTGAAACTAACACAACATTGTAAATCAACTATACTCCAATATAAAATAAAAAATTAAAAAATATATATACTTTAAAATGTTAAGAAAAAAAGATTTTCAAACTACAGTAGTAGGAGATAATGTATGAGAAAAGAGTTCCTCTTGAACAATTGTTTTTCTGATATGAGGTCCCTCCTTAAACAAACTCTTCAGTTGAAAGGCATATTCAAAATCTTACAAATGAATTTATGAAGAGTAGAACTGCTCATAATACAAAATCATCTTAAACTAAAATAAATATACAATTACATTTGGTAAAAATATGAAGAGTGAAAAAGTGTATACCTCACAAAATGATTTTGGAAAAGTATAATTCCACTGAAAATAAATATACTTAATTCAATATCCTTTGTAAGAAATATAAAATTCAGGGAGTATATTAAGCTTTTTTGCTTTAAAAATCTTCACATATCAAAGATATGTGTACATAAATTCTAGTATCAATTTTCATTTTTAAAAATTGGAAAACTTATTTTGAATAACAGTATTTCCAGAGAGGGAAAAGGGCTTTTTTTCTACATTAATCACTGCATCCTTAGACTAACTAGTCTTGTTTTCCAGAATAATAGGCTGATTAATTTCCAACCGTATCAAATTTCCTGGTTGTATCAGATTTTTATCAAGTAAAATATGTTTTAGACATCCTTGTTCATTTTTTTGTATATTTCATCACAGCATGGTGCATTAAAATTTGGGGGCTCATAATTTTTCAGCACTTTCATCTGTACAATGCATTTTCATCCATTTTCAAATGGATGCGTGCAGAGAAGAGCAGAAATAGCTTTACCCCAGAGTCAATTTCCCATACATTCTAATTCAGGAGTGTGGAGGAGAGACAAATTATGAAGTCTCTATTTTTGTCACAGTCTCTTGCTCCCCACCATTACCTTCTCATCTCTGAAAGCTTTTCATCCTATCATTAAAAAAACTGCCAGCAATGTATGCCTATGCTTTGGCATTTAACTCATAAGTATTGAGAACACGTATACATTTCCCCTCCTGATAGAAGATGAATAAATCCTTAAATAATCTAAAAGAAGCCCACTCATCAAGTTCAGTGTCCACCATTTCCATTTCTATGTGGCCTCTGATGCCACCTGTCTCCTGAGAAAGTGGCTTAGAAGTGAGAAAAACTTGCATGAAGAGCAGTTGTTAGATGCCTGGACCACAAACCATCTAGCAAACCTAAAGTGTCAGGGACAGCAAATGCCACACTGAGAATGACATCTTGTTCATGGGTAGTACCCAGGTTTTGTCACTCCACATTAAGTAGGATGTGCACAGAGGGAGAAGGGTCCAAATATATGTATATCAAAATGGAAAATGAATCTAACAAGTAAAGATTAAAGGAATGTGGGTAGGACACTTTGGTAGGAAAAAGCTGGCTTTTTTTGGCACCATACCCGGACGGGGGGTGGAGGTGGAGAGAGGAGGAAGAGGGGTACAGGAATAGATCGGAGGTCTAATCTTTGAGCTCTGGGCTTTCATTTCTTCTCAGAAGATGTGACTTCGTTCCACCTTTTCCATTAGTTTAACACATTCATTTCAAATTCACAATTAAATCTCACTAAAGGGTGAGGGGATTTAGAAATAAACAACATAGTTGAGTGGGGAAAAAAAAATCACAATGTAATCTTGGGTTAATTCTCTTGGCACAAATCTAAAACAATAAATGCCTTCCAGGGGTCCCTGAAGACTTTTCACTTTTAGATGATAAGAACTCCCCCTATGTAAAGTTTCATTTCTAGGTCAGTGGGTTTTTGTTTTTTGTCTTACTTTGTTTTGTTTTTGCTTTTGTTTTTGGAGAGGAAGAAGGAAAGGAGGAAGGAGTAGTCATTGTTCTCTTTGCAAATCTGATGCTTTCTAAGGGTCTGAGCTTCTCCCCAGGAAAAATGCAGAGACATACACATTTTTACACATAATTCCATTGGGCCATGAATCTCTACTTTCATTCTACTTTTACTTCCCAGGCCAAAGACAACTTACTGAGCCCCTTTCTTCTTCTCGAAGAATAAAGTCCTTTCCAGATTGAGCCTAACTCCAGACTGATCCAATTTGACTTCCAAATGAATCATATAGTCTTTTCAGCCCTGGCCTCACACATCTAGTCAGTGGCCCTGGGCTTCTGCCCCTAATTTTGATCTTTCTGTCTCACCCGAGCCATTTACTATCTCCCGGAATCTTTGAGTCCTAAGATCCTTGCAGGCTTCTTCCTCACCTCTCAAGTCTGCAGGAAGAGTCCCTGGCCCTTAGAGATTCAGTTCACCTCCTCCCCCCGCCCCGCCCCACCTTTACAAAGGCTCCTGTGGGGAGCCACAGTAATGACGAAGTAATGACAATTCCACAGTCTTCCCTCACAAATTTTAAAGCACTCAAGTGTGCTCCATTTACATTTTAACACAAGAATCATTAGTCCCTTGATGGAGAGCTCAGCTCTTCAATTCACAGCATTTTTTTTCTTTCTTTTTTTTTTTTTTTTTCACCAGTAGGGAACATTTTATCACAAGCCTAGATAAAGAAGATAAAGTATGACTTAATGGCCCCATTCATGCATATATTTCATTAGAGATTACTCTATTTTCAGAGCTACCAAAAAATCACACTATCGTCATAACTTTAAAGCCAAACCAGCATATTTCTTATCAGTTTACATTTTCCCACAAAAGTGAAAGCATGTGAGAGCTAAGATTCTGTATATTAAACACCAAAGCCCTCTTACATTTTTAAATTTTTATTGAGAAATAATATAAAAATGATTAAAATTACATTGTATAAACATGGCTTTATATATGATATACAAAGAGTATTAATTATAAATTGAATTATAAATATAATAAATGTCTTGTTTTTCCAAGGGCAAAATACTTTCAACAGTTCTAATTAATTGCTGATCTGAATTTCAGGCTATATGTAGTTTAGTACCAGATACATTTTTGTGACTATTTGCTTTCTTTGTGCCTTTTTTCCTTTGTATATGTTGTCGACTTAAAAAAAAATGCACAACGTGAGAGTTGCGAGTTAAGTGTTATTTGGGGCAAAATGAGGACTGCAGCCAGGGAGGCAGCATCCCATTATGATGGGAGAAACTGCTCCCATCATAGCTCTGAGAAACTGCTCCAAAAGGTAGGGGGGAAGGTCAGTATATATGTGATTTTGGTGAAGGGAGAATGCATAAAATCAAGCACATGTTTTTTACAGAAGGTTTCTGCTAGT
This sequence comes from Leucopleurus acutus, assembly GCF_964270905.1. Lineage (NCBI taxonomy): Eukaryota > Metazoa > Chordata > Mammalia > Artiodactyla > Delphinidae > Leucopleurus > Leucopleurus acutus. Next base: position 67,936,298 of record NC_139157.1, read on the forward strand.
CTCACGCAGGTTACTGCTAGTCACAAGGAGCAGACGTCATCATGAAGGATTTTAGTGCTTTTCTAGATATGAGGAGATACAAGAATTGGGCTCACAAAATTGGCTCCTGAAAATATCTAACTATCTGAAGACCTGTTCTGCCAGTTTTTCCCAGAGCACAGAGTGCCTCATTTCTGCTCTCCACCCGAACTCTTTACGGGGGTGGGGGGGGTGTTGAAAGTCAGCAGCTGCAGCAGGACATGATTTAATCCTTGTAGAGGTAGATGGCAAGTGCCAATGAAAATGCCAGTTTGTAGACAATGTCCTAAAGAATTGTTATGAATGATATCTACTAAAATGCATGCCAATACAGGATATATTTCTTACGTAGCAATATTTGAAGAACTCCCAATGTCCTTTTCATTTGAACAAACTTAAAAAACTTTTTTTGACAATGCATTCTCTCAGTAACTTTACTTATTGAAATTTCTGGGAAACTTAAGTGTTAGCTGCACTATTTCTCTTAGTGGTGAAATGAGATGAAAAATGACACAGTGGAGTCGATATTGCCAACTTGCTGACACATCTTGGAGAATAAATCCGGTCATTGACAAGGACTATATTAATGTGAAATTTACTAGTGACACTTTATTAGGGTCCCTTTAAACACAGCAGCCAAGTTGTGAGGACAAGATGATCTCAAATCGAACCCCTTGCCAGCTTGTAAGTCAGAAGATTGGGTGCCTCCCAGCTTTCACATTCTCCCATGGTGCTTTGAACACACAGCTCTCATCAGAACACTTTGGTGTTATGCTTACCTGCTTCCCTTTGGCACTGCTCAGTCAAAAGCATGGAATTGAATATATTTTACTTGCTTTTGTGTTCCCAGTGCCAGTTACTTAATGGGTGATCAGTAAATGCTTCTGAAATGTAGATAAGACATCAGTTCCTGCTATGATCTGAATGTTGGTATACCCCCAAAATTCATATGTTAAAACTTAATTCTCAATGTGATAGTATTTGGTGGTGGGGACTTTGGGAGGTAGGATTAGTGCTCTTCTAAAAAAGACCCCGGAGAGCTAGCTACCCCCTCCACCATGTGAGATTCAGTGAAAAGATGGCCATCTAGGAAGTGGGCTCTCACCGGACACTGAATCTGCTAGTGACACCATCTTGGACTTCGCAGCCTCCAGAACTGTGAGAGATAAAAGTGTGTTGTTTGTAAGCCACCCAGTCTGGGGCATTTTGTTATAGCGGCCCACACAGACTAAGACAGTTCTCTACGAAAATTTTCTTAGGATTTTTAATAAGGCTATTTTAATTAAATTCTATCATGGTTGTTCAATCCCTATTGAGTGTCAACCTGATAGTGCATACAGCTTGACACCTTGGCCTAGATTTCTTCTGAACTGCTTGCCTCATTAACATTTACTCAGCCTTCAGTCTCAACCAAGACCTGGAGTTTCAACTAAGATCTCCCTGATCCTCCTGGACTAGGTTGTTCCCCGCCAAGGTGTTCCCATAGCATCCTGTGCTTCTGCTTCCAAAGCTAAGTGAAGAGGGACCAACCCACCGAACTGGTATTGAGATTGCTTCAAAGTGGAAACATCTGAGTTACAAAAGATGCAGAAAACATCCTTATCTGAATTTCCCATATCCGACTAGGATGGAACTTTATGAGAACCAGCTGCCTCAAATCCCAGCCATCCCACCCCCAGCGCCCTCCCACCGCCAACCTCCAGGAAGGTCTCCAGTCAGGGAGACACTGACCTTGGGCGCCAGGACATTCAAAAAAATCGTATAAACAAGTCTCATCGGAACCCTCCATCCTTTGAAACCCTTAAACACTTCCCCATCCCAGCCTTTATTAAGCTGGTATATATACTTTTACCCTTAGCTGTTCCAGGAGCTACTATTTCTATTAGGATACTCTTGAGTGCATAGTAATTTTTCCCTGCTGTTAATCTTTCTGTCGTCAGTTAATTTGCAGGCCCTTGATTAGTCTGACCTAAGTTGGTAGAAATGTTTTTCTTCTCAACACATCACTCTGTTTATTACAAATTTGTTTTAATATGACTATGAGCTCACTGAAAGCAGAGATTGAGTCTGTCTTGTACTCCATGAATCTCCTAGAAGGTTCCCTAAATCCCTGCTTATCCTTGACTATTTTTTCACTTCATTCACACATGAACAACAAAGTAATTGGAATTAGAATCCATTGTACTATAGTCTTTTTCTCCCCCAAAGCTAACTGGATATTTCTTGATTAGACTAGCATTTAATTCTTGTTAAATATACCTATTATTCGCCTTCCCCACATCCTCACCCTTCCTCTTTGTCCATTCCATGTTTTTTTTTTTTTACCTTTTCTGACCACTGTTTTCTGAGAGCTGTCTTCTGTCCCTGTTGGCATTCGTGTTGGCTTGCTCCTGATAGAGTTTGGCAAATGGGAGGTACCAGCAGGAAATCAGAAGGTAGGAGGGGAGAGAGAGGTCAAAGTTAGCTTTTCCCCATTCCCCCCTTGCTCAGTTCAGCATCTCTGGTAGTAGCTCTGTCCCTTGCAATTTGAGAACCCCTCCTCCAGGGTTCCAGCTCATTGGACTCTGCTAACTCCACTTTCTCCCCTGGCTTCTTCAGCCCAAGGTACTGAAAACTTCCCCTTATTGCTAACATCCGGGTGTTTCACCTTCCTTTTTTTGTACCTTGAATCCTCTCTGTAAGTAGAATATTTATTAAAGTCTCTTCACTGAACCATCAGAAGTGGTTACTGTTTCCTACAGTGATCATACCGACACAGTAGATAACTTGATGTGCTGTTGTTGGTTTTACTTTGTGTGTGTATTGGGGGTGGGGAGGGGTAACTGAAAGTGCCTAGAATTTTTACATACCTTTATTGGGAAGGAAAGTTGTCAAGTATTATTGAGTATTGTTGTTTTGTTATGGCATTTGACTGGAATATTATCCATACTTTGATCCTTAGATGTTTAGACTGAATTTCTTTGGGTCAGCAAAGTTTTCTTCCATTAACTCCTTGATCTTGGTACTGGTCCATCTATTCTGTTATCTGCTTTGGGAATTCTATATCCCTTGGTTGAATCTCCATGATCTTTTCCCCATATTTTTTTACTATTTCCATCGTCACTTTAATCTTTTATCTATTTCTTCTGTGTTCTGGGAGAGTTTTGCAAATTCTTTCTACTTCACTAATTGATTTCCTGCAATACTCTCCTTCTATTGGCTGCTTCCGTCTCTTTTAAATTTAGCAGTTGTGTTTTTCAAATTCAAGCAATCCTTCGTTACTTCAGATTTTCATAATTATTTATTCAACTTACATAAATACAATCTCTCTTGAATCTTAATGAGAAGACAAACCAAATATTTTTCAAAGCAGTTTACTGAAAATGGCAGTTCTCTGAGCTGGATTACCCCCTATTTTTCCTTGGTTTAAAAATATCTTTGTAGGCAATGATATTTCTCTGTTTACTCATCATTCAGAGGGTGCTATATGCTTCCCAGTTTTGGCTTACAATTAAGTAAAACTTAAGTTAGGTTCTGTCAGAGATTGGTGTGAGTTTCTGTCCAAATGCTTCATTCAGAGGGCCATCAGGGTCTGGATTAAAAAAATGAAGGAAAAGGGGCTTCAGAAGATACCAGCAGAATCCAGCAGGGAGAGAGTCAGAAGTGACCTGGAGCCTGAGTTGCTGCCAGAAACCATGTTTTATTTCTCTTTGCACTACTAGCACAATATATGGTTAAAAACAGTTTAGATGGTTGGAGTGAATGAGTTCAAAGTTCTAGAGTTTTAAAAGTAGTCACTGAAATTCCCATATTAAAAAAATCAAACTTTTTTATTTTAACACACTGTCAACTCTACAAAATTGTGGGTTTAAAGAAAAGATTAATTTAATGTTTTTAAGTCCTAAAGTGTCATTTTTATTAAAATGCCATTGTTTTCTAAGTCCTGAATCAATATTCTTTCTCTCTGTACTTGGAGAGACAAATATGAAAATGAATCATCTGACTGGCAAATAGGCCATGGGAGGCACGACGGTGTCAAGAAAAGAGCAAACTGATTTGTGAGAGTAGAACCAAAGTCCCACTTCCACCATCTAGCCATATGACTTGGGTGTGTCATTTAAGCAAAGTCTCAGTTTTCTTATCTGAAAAATTTGCCTTATCTAACTCAAAAGAAGGGGACAACAGTGCATTTTAACTGTGAAGTTGCTGTGCAAATTTTAGTTCTGGTTATTATTATAATTTCATGTGCTGTATTAATTTTAAACAAAATGTTCTTTGAGTTAGAAGGTAAAGAACATGAAACATTTCAAGAATGAGAAAAAAAATAAATAAATAACCCGAATGATCTCTGGCTGTACCGAAGGGGGAACAAAAGGACGTGAGTTTAAACAAGAAGAAGAAGTTGAAAAAGTCAAGAGTCCTTGAGTTTGAGTGGATAAATAAATGTAGACACACAGGAAAAGTGTTGTTATTTTCCATTTCCTTTGGAATCAATCAATACTCCTATACGGACCTTTTTGATTTACGTGATAATCCGTGAAATATGTTACCTACCATAGGGATAGAGAACCAGTCTTTCACACATGTACCTTTGATAAAGCACAGCAGGCTGAGAACATTGTAAAGTCATTAGTCCACTGCGATATGCATTCTCCTTGCAGTAAACAAACTGCAAAAAGTACCAGTTACAGTATAGGCTGAAAGAGAATTGCCTGACACACTCTAGGGCCCTCTGGAACACAGGTAATGGACCAAACCCCCCTAAACAATACAATACCATTTTATCAATGCCATCAAACAGGAGGACTTTCAGTTTTTACGCTGCTTTAGAAGAGAAACAAGAATAACAGATTTGATTTGTAACAGAAAGACTGAAAAACAAAACAAAACAAAAACCAGTATCAAGAATGAAATGCCATAAGAGGGATTTCATGATTCCTAGATCATACTCATTTAGGAAAATAGCCATAACTCTTTGAAATATAACTCTTTGAACAGTGATCCAGCACCATACTGATTCTTCATGACCATTAGAGTAGATTAGCAGATTAGGCTTAAATAAAAGTTTATACAAAAAGGTTTTTGACCTTTGAAATGTAAGCATAGTTGCACGGTTCAATGACACTAACTAGGTCACATCTCCCCATAATTGCAAAAGAACGAAGAGGTTCCTTATAGAATGTACCAACTCATTAATTCAGTGTTATTGAGAACCTTGTAGGCCCTGCTGTGGGAGCAGGGACTAAAATAATGAACAAAACTGGGCTTCCCTGGTGGCGCAGTGGTTGAGAGTCCGCCTGCCAATGCAGGGGACACGGGTTCGTGCCCCGGTCTGGGAAGATTCCACATGCCGCGGAGCGGCTGGGCCGGTGAGCCACGGCCGCTGAGCCTGCGCGTCGGAAGCCTGTGCTCCGCAACGAGAGAGGCCACAACAGTGAGAGGCCCGAATAGAGCAAAAAAAAAAAAAGAAAAAGAAAAAAAGAACAAAACATACAGAACCCTATACAAATGGAACTTGCATTCTGGTGGATTGAGCTGACATTTTGGTGTTGGTTAAATCTTTTTTTAAATTTTAGAGTTTTATGGTAATATTATAGGTAGTCAACATTTTGGAGAAAGGATTTTCACATTATGTAAAAAGATAGTAAACAGTAATAAATCATCTTTGGAGAATAAGAGAGAGAGAGACTGAAAAATATTTAAAGTGCAACTGAATAATATTTTAATTATGTAATTTAACACAATAGTTAAGTTCATTCTGAAAATATGGGAGTCTGGGCTATGGTTAGCACCTTGTATAGTAAGCCATATATATCTGGCACTTGAATTCTCTTTCCATACCTAAAACTACAAAAAGCACCAATTACACAGCATAAGTTGAAGAAAAATGACCTCTCTCTCCATAGATAGATAGATAGACAGAGATATATCTATCATGTATATAGGAGAATATTACATATGGGGGTATTAATTTTAAGGTCTGAAGACTGAGCCTTAGACATCCTGAAGAGTGTGAAAGCAGAACTCAAGATTTTCATACTAAGCCAGGACCTTACAAGAGGATTAAAGTAGATCTAAATCAGTAGCATCCCGTGGCTTCTAGTAAAGGCAAAAGCTAAAACAAATCCTCTGTGAAGGAAAGTATCTTCAGTTTAGGTCCTTAAAATTTCCTCAGATTAAGTTCTACAGAATATGAGCTCTCAATTAAAAATAAACAAACCATATGAAACAAAGTACAGTGAGTGAAAGTGAGCAGAAACAACATATAAAAGATAACCGGCCATCCAAGACTTCAGATATTAGAATTATTAGGCAACAGATGTAAAACAATTATGATTAATATGTTTAAGTAATGGAAGTGGAATAAAAAACGAGCAAAGAAAAAGGAACTGTCCAAAACACCAGGTATTACCTGGAGAACTAAATACAATGTCTAGATGAAAATTATAAATAAAAACAATTATAAATGAGCTACACTTTTGATTAGACACGGCTCAAGAGAAAATGACTTAACATATAGATCTGTGGCGATTACCCAGAATGCAGCACAGAGAAACAAAATGCTGGAAAATATAAAAGGGAAGTTAAGAGACTTGGAGGATAGAATAAGAAGGTCTAACTTGCATCTATTTAGACTCCCAGACAGAGAGAAGAGAGATCACAGAAGACAGGCAATATTTGAAGTGATAATGTTGGGGAAACTCCCAGATTTGATGAAAGACATGAGCCCAGAAAAAGAGAAGGCATGATTGAAACAGAATAAATAAACAAACAAGTCCATACCTAGAAGCAATGTAGCGAAAGTGTAGAATAGTGTGATAGTTAATTTTATGGGTCAACTTGACGGGGCTAAGAGATGCCCGGATAATTGGTAAAACACTACTTTTGAGGCTGTCTATAAGGACGTTTCCTGAAGAGACTAACATTTAAATTCATGAACTGAATGAAGCAGGTGGACCTCCGCAATGTGGGCGGGCATTATCCAATCCATTGAGGACCTTAATAGATCAAAAAGGTGGAGGAAGGGTGACTTACTCTCTCTGTTTCAGCTGGGATATGATTTTCTCCTGCCTTTGGACACTGATGCTTCTGGTTCTTGGGCCTTCAGATTTGGACCAGGATTTACATCATAGTCACCCTCACATTCTGGTTCTCAGGCCTTTGGACTCGGACTGAATTAGACCACTGACTTTCCTAGCTCTCCAGTTTGCAGATGGCAGATCATAGGACTTCTTGGCTTCCATAATCACATGAGCCAATTCCTATAATTGTATTAGTTCTGTTATCTGGAGAACTCTGACTAATACAAATAGCAAAGAAAAATAGAAAATCTTAAAAGTCACCTTAAAAGTAATCATTTAAAAGAGAATGGCAACTAGACAAAGCATACTTCTCAACAGCAAATGGAAGCCGGTGTCAGTGTAATTTACCTTTAAAGTGAATTGTGTACTCAACTAGATTATCTTTCAAGAAAACTGTCTTTCAAAAATGAAAGCAAAGTAAACATATTTCCAGACAAACAAAAACTGAGAAAGTTTTCACAAGCAGACTTTCAATAAAGGAACAGTTAACTTCTAAACTACACCTAACACTTATATAACACTTATTATGTGCCAAGTTCCTTTTATTTATTAACCAATTGATCCTCAAGATAATCCTGTGCAGTAGCCACTATCATTATCCACATTTTACAGAGATATTAAGGGCCAAGGTCATGCAGCAAGTAAATACCAATTCCAGGGCTTGAACTCAGGCATAGTACAAGTCTAAATGAAGGTGTATTTCAGGACAAAAGAAAATACTACATTATTAAAATAATAAGTAATGGACAAAGAAATCAGTAAATATATTAGTAAATATAGACTGATATTGTCCACATAAAATGATAATACCAATAATGATGCTGTCCAATCTGTGGGGTTAAAAGTCATATAAAAATTGATAAAAATTTCATGTAAAAAACTTCCAAACTCATTACGAGGCCACCATCACCCTGATACCAAACCCAGACAAAAATATCACACAAAAGAGAAAATTACTGGCCAATATCACTGGCGAAAATCCTCGACAAAATACTAGCAAACTGAATCCAACAATACGTTAAAGGGATCATACACCATGATCAGGTGGGATTTATCTCAGGGATGCAAGGATTTTTCAGTATCTGCAAATCAATCAATGTGATAAACACAGTAACAAATTGAAGAATAAAAACCATATGATTATCTCAATAGATGCAGAAAAAGATTTTTGTAAAGTTCAACATCCATTTATAATAAAAACCTCCAGACAGTGGGCATAGAGGGAACATATCTCAACATAATAAAGGCCATATATGACAAACCGACAGCCAACATCATACTTAACAGTCAAAAGCTGAAAGCATTTCCTCTAAGATGAGGAACAAGACAAGGATGCCCACTCTTGCCACTTTTATTCAACATAGGTTTGGAAGTCCTAGCCACAGCAATCAGAGAAAAAAAGAAATAAAAGGAATCCAATTTGGAAAGGAAGAAGTAAAACTGTTTGCAGATGACATAATACTATACATAGAAAATCCTAAAGATGCCACCAGAAAATTATTAGAGCTCATCAACGAATCTGGTAAAGTTGCAGGATATAAAATTAATATACAGAAATCTGTTACACTTCTATATACTAACAACAAAATATCAGAAAGAGAAATTAAGGAAACAGTCCCATCTACCATCACATCAAAAAGCAACCTAAATGTCCATTGATAGATGAATAAAGAAAATGTGGTATATACATAAAATGCAACATTATTCAGCCTTAAAAAAGAAGGAAATCCTGCCATATGTGACAACAGATGAAACTTGAGGACATCGTGTAAGTGAAATAATCTAGCCATAGAAGGACAAATAGTGCATGATTCCACTTCGGTAAAGTATCTAAAATAGTCAAACTCATGGTAGCAGAGAGTAGAATGGTAGGTGCCAAGGGCCGAGGAGAAGGGGAAATAAGGGATTGCTAATCAAGAGGTATACAGTTTCAGTTATGTAAGATGATTAAGTTCTAGAGATCTGTTGTACAACATTGTGCCTAAGTTACAATACTGTATTGTGCACTGAAAAATCTGTTAAGAGGGTAGACCTCATGTTAAGTGTTCTTAGCACAATACATTTTTTTTAAAAATTGAGAAACCTTTAGGGAGAAACTGATATATCCATCATCACAGTGGAAAATTTCAACACACCTCTCTCAATTATTAACAAAACAAGCTGACAAAAAATTAGTAACGCTATGGAAAACTTGGACACCAAAATTAACAAGCTTGGTCTTTTGGACGTATATAGTACAATGTGCCCACTATTTACCACATTTACAAGTGTTGACCATGTTCTCAGCCATAGAACAAGTCTCAATAAATTTCCAAGAATTTGTGTCATATAATCAGGTTCTCTGACCACAAACAATGCAATTAAGTTCGACATCCATAACAAAAAGATCAATTTTTAAAACTCTCCATTCTTGTATTTGGTAAGTAAACAATGTTCTAAAAATTCATAGTGCAAAAAATAAATAAAAATGTAAATTTATTTTAAAACACATAGAAATAATAGAAAATGAAAGCAACATATCAGTGCCCATGGGATACACTGAACATGTACTTTAAAGGAACTGTATAGGACTTCCCTGGTGGCGCAGTGGTTAAGAATCCACCTGCCAATGCAGGGGACACAGGTTCAAGCCCTGGTCGGGGAAGATCCCACATGCCGCGGAGCAACTAAGCCCGTGCACCACAACTACTGAGCTTGCACTCTAGAGGCCGTGAGCCACAACTACTGAGGCCATGTGCCACAACTACTGAAGCTCGCGTGCCTAGAGCCCGTGCTCCGCAACAAGAGAAGCCGCCGCAATGAAAGGCCAGCAAACTGCAACGAAGAGTAGCCTCTGCTTGCCACAACTAAAGAAAAGCCCACGTGCAGCAATGAACACCCAGTGCAACCAAAAATAAATAAATAAATAAAATTAAAAAAAAGGAACTGTATAGCTTTAAAGTATTTATTGGAAAAAAAAAGACTGGAAAATTAAGAGATTAAGTATCCACTGTAAAGAAGTTGAAAAATGTAAATTCAAAGAAAGTAGATAGGAAGAGCTAATACAGATAAGAGCAGAAATTAATGAAATTATATAGGTAGACATAAAAATAAAGCTACGATTGCTAATAAGGAAAATCTCTACAATCTATTATTAAATAAAAAAGCATGGTGAAGAATCACATAAACAATAAGATCAAGGTGGTGTAGGAAGTAAGATTATACATTTATATGTATAAAATATCTTTAAAGATAGGAGACAACAAATGATCATTGTTTCTGGAGATTGGAACTAGGTTTGCGGCAAGGAGGAAGACTTCATTTCCATTCAACATTGAGTTGGAAATCCTAGATGGTATGGCAATAGGTGAAAGCAATAAAAGCAGAATGACTGGAAACGAAAAAAAACAAATTCACCCTTACTTGCCTATGATATGATTGTCTACATAGAAAATCCAAAAGAAGCTACAGACAAATTACTAGGCTAAATAAGAAGGTTTAGCCAAGTGACGGGATATGCAATCAATATATAAAATTCATTGCATTTCTATAAATACATAGAAAAAGTAATTTTTTGAAAAAAGAGACATTTATAGTAGCAATAAAATACCCAGGAAGAAATTTACCTAAACTAATCATTCTATGTAATTCCTTCAAGATCTCAACAAGGTACACAGAGAAAATTGACTAGCTAATTCTAAAATTTATATTGGAAAGCAAAGCATGAAGTATAGCCAAGACATTCCTGTAGAAGGATGAAATTAGAATTTCTATGTATTGAAAGACTGTAAAGAAAGTAAAAAGCCAAGCTACAAAATGGGAGAAGATATTTGCAACACATGTAACCAATATCACACGATTATCCAGAATCAATTTCTTTCTCACGCTCATTCTCTCTCTTCCACAAATCAATAAGAAAACAACAAACTACATCCTATATATACAATAAAAATAAGCAAAAGACATGGACAGGAATTTCACAAAAGGGGGAATAGATACATGTATAAACATATGAAATATGTTCAACTTCAATGGTAATCAATAAAAGTCATATTAATATCAAAATGTATTGAAAAAGAATAGATACATGTAAAATGTATAACTGAATCACTCTGCTGTACACCTGAAACTAATACAACATTGTTAACCAACTATACTCCAATATAAAATAAAAACTTTTTAAAAAGTGCAACTACTAAATTAGAAAAAAATTTAAAATCTGACAACACCAAGTTTTGATGGTGATGTGAAGCAAGCAGAAGTATTCTACACTGAATATAGGAGAGTAAAGAGTACAGGCATTTGGGGAAAATAATTTGGCATTATAAACACAAGTCAAATATGTCCATACACTATACCCCAGCATTTCCATTCTTAGGTATATTTATCCATGAAAAACTCTTATATCTTACCTGGAGACGTGCACAAGAATGTTTATATCAACAAGCATCCTTCAAAAGAAAACAGTTAAAATCACTGGGGTGTGTTCATACAAAGATATACTATTCAGAAGTAAAAATAAATACAACTATTAAAAAAACCAAGCTGGATAAATTTTGTCTACATAATACTGAGGGAAATATGCAATCTACAGTACCATATTTCTATAAATACTGAAAACAGTAGTTTTGGTGATAAATATGTGATTTAAATTTATTGAAGAAGAAAACAAGCAAGGCATGATAATACGAATGTCAGGATGTCATTTACTCTGATGGGGGAGACGGCGTATGGGAAGGGAAAGGAGTTACAAATAGACATTTTAAAAAGTAAATTGGCTCTTAAGTTGGGTAGTTATGTTCATGAGCATTTATTTTATTAATGTTTCATCATTTACTTATGTCACATATATTCTCTTTCCGCTACCAGGAAGTGAGGCAGCTGTTTGAGGTCTGAACGAGAGGGGATTCTCTGAATGCGGTCCAGGAGAGAGGCGCCCTGGGCAGCTGACAGGGCTGTTTCACTCCATCATTAGGTTCTTGTAATGGACGTGGCGGTTTTAGGCTCCCTTAACTTCATGACAACTGCTGGTAAGGTCACCAAACCTCCTTCCTAGGTTCTCATGCCTACCAGCTCCCTTCTGATAGTAATTTAACTTCCTGTGCTCTGAAAGAGACTGTGCTGCTCAGAAGAATCACAAGCGTGCAGTCTCATCATTCATTGTCATTTTAGCTTACATACATCAGTCTCTTGCGAGTTTGGCTACCATAAGGCAGCATCTCTTAGGGATCTAGATCAATTAAGGACCTAAGGACAAGCTGGTGTTCCTCATGCAGAGCTAAGGGTCAGACCACAGCCCACAGAGCCCGCATCGAGGTGCTGCCACCCTGACTATTCAGTCTCATTCCACACCATGGTCTTTTAACTCTCTCAGATGGAATCATAACATTTCCATACAATGTGAATTTTGTTCATGACTCCAAAAGAGTTTTGTCTTACATGAGATAAAAGAAATGTGTTTCATTAGGTTCCTATATAAGACATGCAATGTCTTATTTTGGGGGGAATAGGTGGATACATATTTTAATTCATTTACTTTTATTGAGCACCTACCTAGCAAGCTCTATTCTAGGCTTTGAGGTTACAAGTTTCCTACTCACATATGACAGCTATGTTCTAGTGGAGTGTAACAAATAAAAAGGAATTGTCTCCGCACTAAAAATGTGCTTTTGGGCTTCCCTGGTGGCGCAGTGGTTGAGAATCTGCCTGCCAATGCAGGGGACACGGGTTTGAGCCCTGGTCTGGGAATATCCCACATGCCGCGGAGGAACTAGGCCTGTGAGCCACAGCTACTGAGCCTGCGCATCTGGAGCCTGTGCTCCACAACAAGAGAGGCCGCGATAGTGAGAGGCCCACGCACCGCGATGAAGAGTGGCCCCCACTTGCTGCAACTAGAGAAAGCCCTCGCACAGAAACGAAGACCCAACACAGCAAAAATAAATAAATAAATTTTTTTTTTTTTAAAAATGTGCTTTTAGGGAAATTAAAAGACAAACATGGATAAATATTTTTAGAAGTATCATTAACATGAGATGAACTTTAAGCAGCCATAAAGGAAAAAAGTAACACAGTAAGGTTAGTAGCATTAGCATATATAATTACATGAATATCGAGGATGTATTTTTAGGTGATGTATTCCGTTTAAAGTGAAATCAGATTGTATGATATTAATCATACTTGTAAAATACACACAAATACTTATGTATAGGGTTCGAGTAACCAGTTTAGACAAATATGCTCCAAATATTAATGATCATTTCTGGGTAATCAGATTATGAATTACTTTAAATTTTATTATTCATACTTTACATTTTTTACAATAAGCATTTATTACTTTTATAATGAGAAAAAAATCTATGGCACTATTTCCAATTGAAAAGAATAACAATAGCAACAACAATTCTCTGCTCGCTTATGAAGATTTTACTACCCACCTACTTCTAGTAGTGGAGAGAATTTTCACTGATCTATGCAGCCTCTCGTCCCCTGGATGACCAGTGACACATGTTCTCTAGATACTGGGCGGGTCTCAGGGCAGTAAGCGAGCATCTTCATGTTATTACTCCTTTTCATATGCTCACGGTCACTAGGTTGGCCAGTTTGCTTTCTCCTAGAAACAGAGAGAAGCTCTTCTGCCCACAGATTGCACTGTTCCTCTGGAGAGGGCTGGGCAGAACTGTCTTGGCTGGGCTGGTTCACTGGAGCTGCTGTGTAGGATTGGAGTAACTAACTTCCTGTGGGTTCAGGGGCCTGGAGGGTGAAGAAGGGATCCCAGAACGTAAGCAAGCTCAGACGCCAAATGGGCCAGCAGGTCCCTCTTGAACCAGGGAATGTGAATGTTCCCCAGCACAGTGGGTTCCATCCCTGGCAGACACAGTGCCTCTTACAAATATTTTGTAGTATAACCTTAAGTAAAGTGAAATAGAATTTATAGATAGTATAATTTACTATACACATACTTTAAAAAAAAAATGAACATCACACCCTAAACACAATATAAAAGGAACCAAAAGGCAAGTAATTTATAAAATAAACATATATATCATTATGTATAAACTTGGGTATAGTGGTAGCATAGTCAGATTACAAATAGAATCACTGTGAACGCACTAGTTATAAATAGAGACCAATAAAAATATGTTGGTTTAGGACTTAAAATGCCACAGTGACGCAACTTTCCAAAACGTTTAACTGTCTATGTACATCGTGGCTGTATTCCTGGAAAATTCAATGTATATTAAAAACACGACAAAGGAAAAAAAAAAACAACTGTGGATGAATTTATATGTACAATGTAGCCAGGCTCTGGGCCCAGGATAACAGAGATTCTTCATCCACATGAATGCCCACCAAAACATTTGTAGATTGTGTGGGACACAGGACAATTGTTCATTCGGTGAGACTGCCCTATGCACTGCAGCATGTCTAATGTCCCAGCCCCTTATTCCGCCCTCCCATTCATTGTGACAACAGAACACCCTTTCTCCTACAAATTTCCAAAGCCTCTGCAGGGCAGTACTCATCTACCATCTTTGAGCTGGCCCAAAGCTGTTGGAGAGATGGGGCCAGACTGAGTTCTCACTTCACTCTAGCTGTGCGTTTATATGGATTGATCACGTCCATTTAAAAGGCTTAGGATACAGTTGACATTTTCTTTCAACATTTGAAATACACAAAACTTTCACTCCAAAATTCCATTCCTAGGACTTTGTCTTTTCATTCACTCAAGCAATTCTATATACAAACAATGGATAGAAGGATATATATCACCCTTAACAGCAAATGCCTTTGAGTGAAGAGTTGGGAGATTGGGGTATGAGGTGCGGACTTTGACTTTGTACTTTCTATCACATAATTTTTCATTTTAATGAGTATGTTTCACTTTTATGAAAACAGTAGTTTTTTGAATGCCAGTTTTACTCAAAAATAATAATAAAGGCTGAGAATGAAATGATCAGCTTGAGTAGTGACCCAACCCATTGAGTACATTAGACCCAATGTATTACTGTAATGTCACTAAAAGGTGTCGTCTTGACATTGTGTTGTCTTTGAATCATTTTCTTAATAAAATAAAATGAAATGTCCAACTTTACCTCAGTGTGCTCTCACTTTCAGGGTTATTGTTAGACCAGTTTGTTCCTGTGAGGTCTCTTAGAGCAGAAATGAATTAGTTAAGAGCTGCTTACACGGAATATGCCAGGAATTCTCCAAAGTCACCCTTGGGGCTGCCTGTGAAAGCTGAGGACTATTACCAGCTTCATATTAGGCAAAGTGTCAGATCACAAATTTCACAGACCATTGCAAATTTCTCATTTTCACTATTTAAGGGACTCTAAGAGATATTGATATTGTCGAGAAATCTTTCTTATTTTCTACTTTCCTCCTGTTTCTTTTTTCCTTGTTTCTTTTTCCTTTCTTATCTCTCCCACCTACCCACCTAACAGACTCCTTATTAACAAAAATGTCTATTAAAGGATTAGAGAACTAGAGAAAGGGGAAATGAAAGCCTTCCTCTAGAAGGTGACAGAGCAGTGGAGGCATGGCCTTGACATTGGGATTCTTCTCATAACAGATCATGATAGAAAACTTCAGAACTGAAGCTTTTTTAAAAATGCCATTTACTGACGGTTCATTTTACCCTTTTATATTCTTTAATAACTTTGACAGTATAAAATTGTCACATGATTTCTTTTTCTAGACTGTTGAGTTGATACATTGGATCATATCTGGCAAATTATTAACAGCTTTTAGATTAACTTCTCATATGAGATTTCTACCCTTCCAGTTGTTCTTCTGATGCCTGAAAACCACACACTACATGGAGATGAAGTTACTCTTATTTTACTCAATCCCTACTCTAGGGAGGATGTTAGTTATACTGCCTTAACACTCAGCAACCAGTTTTGAGGAAAGTTTTATATATATATATATATATATATATATATATATATATATATATATATTTTTTTTTTTTTTTTTTTTTTTTTTTTTTTTTTTTGCAGTACGCGGGCCTCTCACTGTTGTGGCCTCTCCCGTTGCGGAGCACGGGCTCCGGACGCACAGGCTCAGCGGCCATGGCTCACGGGCCCAGCCGCTCCGCAGCATGTGGGATCTTCCCGGACCGGGTCAAGAACCCGTGTCCCCTGCATTGGCAGGCGGACTCTCAACCACTGCGCCACCAGGGAAGCCCGGAAAGTTATATTTTTATAGGAGTAATAAATTGCACATTTTCCAGATTTTTAAGCATAAGGAAAGTATATCCCCTTGACTTGAAAAAGTGACCCCCAGTGGGCAACAATTTGCAGCAAGCAGTAGCGATAAGCACAGGTGGATCAGTCAATTCACCAGCATAGAGAGACCTACCATCATGCCAGGGACTGAAATTCCTTTCAATGTACGTAATTATCTATTACCTCTGTCCAGTATTCTTGCCTAAGAGTCTTCAACTTGGTTATTAGCACACTACATCCTCTTCTCTGGGGCTTAGATACAAAATCAATGCCTTCGCAGCTCTAAGATTCATTATTTATTATATTCTCTCGACATGAGCAGAATAATTAAAATATTCTATGTAATCTTATACAACTGAGAAATCAGTGAACCATTATATCAGATAAATTATCAATGGTAATAAAATCTTTCGGTGAATTTTTCTTAAAGCTTTTTCCAATGTGTTTCTACCTTTCTTGTCTTGTTAGCCATTTTCAATGACAGTGTAAAAGAATTTAGGCAAATTAGTGGCTCCCACCTCACAGAATAGAAAAGTGAGGCCCAGAAATGGTAAGCGATAGTCTGGGCCATTGGTGCCATACCTTTGGATTCAAATCTACATCCGCAAGATGTTCTGGTCTCAGATCTCACCTGAAATTAGAAGACAGTAGGATCCTTTCAATTCTTCAGTGCTGTTGAAACAATCAAGTCTGAGCTGTACCTGTTTGTTTAACGTGTTTTGGATTCAACGGACAAGACAACAAACCCACAGACTAATCATACACCCCACTGGCTTTTGCCAATTCTCATTTTTACTGGCAGCTGCATTTCAAGAAAAAGCTGGTGAACTGCAGGCAGTGGCTAATGGGGACCTCTCTGGGTATCGGTACATCCAGACCACCGCAGAAAGCAGATACCCGGCGGCGTCTGTTTAGAATGGGAGCAACAGCAAAGAAGTGTCAGCTGAGCCCCAAGAAACCCTCAAAAGGTGAACACTTTGTTTACGAATCAGCTGCCCGCCCTCTGGTTTGAGAATTAAAGAGCCTCCAGCCATACTCGGGTCCTCTCCAGATAGTGAATACAGATGCAGCTACAATATAACAATAGTAGTGAGAGCAAGAAAAACAGCTGTCGTTTATTGAGAGCCTAAATTCCAGGCACCAGCCTGGGAGTTTTATGTTTATTATTTCTTTTAATCCTCATAACCCAAGACAGATAATCGTTTTTTCTTCTAAGTTCCCACCTGAAGTTGAAAGAACCATGAAGAACACTGAGAAGAGAGTTTACTCAGAAGGCAGGTCAAGTGACTATTTAAGATGTACATATTTTTAGCACTATTTTTCTATTATTTGCCATATTTTGATACGATAATACTGCTGCTTGCTCTATTTTTTTCACAAGGAAACATTTAGACATATAATGTTTGCAGCCTTTTTAATCATAGAGTTTTTTGTTTTCTTTTTTAACATCTTTATTGGGGTATAATTGCTTTACGATGGTGTGTTAGTTTCTGCTTTACAACAAAGTGAATCAGTTATACATATACATATGTTCCCATATCTCTTCCCTCTTGCGTCTCCCTCCCTCCCACCCTCCTTAATCATAGAGTTTTGATGACTATTTTGCAAGAGTTTAATCAGGGGGGAACAAAAGCTTTATGAACCTGTTTTCTCACTCCCCTTATTTGCACTACGTGCTTATTTATTATCCGTTAGAACGAACTCCTCATATGGTTTGAAATGAAAGGATGATCTATCTCCTCATTACCGATCCTCTGCTTGGTGATGAAAAACAAAACAAAACATACGGACAAAGGAAAAATGCCTTCCTGTCATTTCTCAGCCTTCCTTGCTGCTTCTCAGCTGGGACGTTCAAGAGTGGGGTTTAATGAAAGAAGGTGAGAAGGTGAAAAAAAAAAGCCCTAACGAGCATGTGTTTAGTTATATGGAAAGATCACTGAGACACGGCAGTGATTTTCTTTGTGCCTAACATAATGCAGTGTCCCCCAAGGTCAAAGAAGCCCATCATCCTTCCTTCCCCACCCCTTCATTTCCTACCCTGGCAACCAGCTCCTCCACCTACAGCATATATCATAAAGTTTAATTTCTGATGGTGGAGTGAAAAAGAATGTCATTCCCCATCACCAGCTTGTAGCTCTTGAGAAACACACAGAAGTGGCGCGGGAGGGTCTTTCGGTTGCTTGCATCACTGGTTGAGCATCTCATGAGTGCACATTTCAGATCTCAAGCTTGGGATGACAGATACCCAGCCCAGTCTGCAGGCTCACTCACACTCACCCTTTACATTGGGAATGAAGAATAAATTCCCATCTCACAATGCAGAGCCACTGCAAACACACTGCTTTAATGCTTCGAAGGAGAGCCAATAATAACTGTCGAACTCTAAAGCAACGCGCCGAATGAGAATGAATCCTGTCGTCATAACATCATTCTGAAAATGTCTTTAATCACTGAGCGTTCCAATCCTGTGGTGTAAGCATCACACTGAAAATACAAAAAAAAAAAAAAAACAAACCTAAAAACAAAAACAAAGAAACCAACCACATGAAGCCCAAACTCAGACAGAACTCCCAAACTCTAAGAGAGAGTGATGTTTTTGCTTCCACTTCCCAAACCAGGAAACCATTACTCATCAATCCCAACAGATCACTCCTTTAGGGAGTGGGCGAGAGGTACGACAAACCAAAACAAGCAAAAAAAGAAACTGTGGAGTACGGCTCCTTTCGGATCAGCATCTATCTCAGGGAGGCAGAACATGCTTCTCTAATGTTCTCTGTCCAGTATAACTATCAATACTTTGGCAGAAATTAATTGAGATCTCTTTTTCTTTGAAGTTGAAATATGCAGCCTGAACTGTGCTCTCATCCTCTACATTGCACTGAGTGAATAACCTAAATTACACAGAACGGCAGTAAATTGGCTCATCATAGCCCTGTTCTAATTTTAAAAGGATAAGAAACTAAAAAACCAGACAGCCTCACACGTAGCAATGCAGGGACTAATGAAGCCCGCTAAGGGGCTCTCAGTGTCTTTCCCCAGAAGGTCATGGGTTCAAATTCAACCTAGCTCTGTGATGACCAAGGACCATTCAATGTCTTAGGTTAAATATATGTGTGCCT
This sequence comes from Leucopleurus acutus, assembly GCF_964270905.1. Lineage (NCBI taxonomy): Eukaryota > Metazoa > Chordata > Mammalia > Artiodactyla > Delphinidae > Leucopleurus > Leucopleurus acutus. The sequence goes on from NC_139157.1 coordinate 67,955,705, forward strand.
TCAACATAATGTTCCCAAAAGGATGCTGACAGCTTGCATCTGTCATGCTTGCTGACTCTCTCATGAGGACAGTGGCTGGCCAACCACATGTGGAAACTAAATCACTTCCTCCCATATAAACGTGATCCTTGCCAAATGTGAACTCCGAGGCACCAAGGAGCATCTTGCTTTCACGCTGTCTGCTGTCTGCCCATCTTCCAGCTCCAAGGGAAAAGTAGAGCCACTCTTTGACTGACAGTCTAACACCTTGATGAGCCCAGGACAGGCTTTAAATTTTAAAGACTTACAAGCATGCCCACAAGAAAGGTATTTTCTAAGCAACAGAATAACTGTCTCAGTTTCAACAAAGCATTCACTCACGGTGATAAAATGCCAGGTCACAAGTCAAATTTTGACTCCATTACTGAACATTATCCTTGAGCTCCAAATGGAAAGTCAGTACAATTCACCAGCTGTCAGGCTCCAGCCTTCCCCTCGCCCTGAACAACAACAGACTAACAGGCTAAACAGTTATAGCTGCTGGAGTCACTACTTGATTAGATTCTTAATGAGTGTCTCTGTCCACAGGTCACTTCAGCCAGTCACTCAACAAATAGACTTCAAGTCATTTTGGATCCCAGGTTTCTGCTTGGAATTTCATAGAATTCGGAAGAGATCCCCCATCCATCAAAAGAGATTTAGGATGACTTAGAGATAATTAAGGTAATTAGATGGCTCCTCTTTAGGAGAAAGCAAAAGTCGGTGTGGGTGAGCTGAGATATGAGATTTCCATAGAATTCCTTCCATAGGTTGTAAATGGTTTCCACCCTTAGATTTTTGATGTTCAGCACCAAGGAGTAGCTTGGTAAGTGGGAGAATGCCCTATAAGGGGCACCCCCAGGGTGTGTCAGTGTTGTGTATCCGAGGGATGCTAAAAACCTCGGCCAGCCCAAGAGCATAGATTGCCAGGCTACAGGGAAAGACGGCAGCACCCATGTGAAATCCTATTGCCTAAAAGCCCTCCAGGAGCCCAGCTCCCTAGCTTTTCCTGTCACCTGAAAGATGACCTCATCATAGCCAGAAGAAGATCTGCCTAGATCCTCTCTTTTGAATACTAGTGATCATCTGAACCTATGCTACCAGGAAGTGGCAGAATTTGAAGTTATTTCTTGTCAAGTCACCGGGTCACCTGGGAAATTAGAGTCTGTAAGGTCACAAGGGGGGCAAAACTTGGCGAATATTTCCTCCTGCCAAGGGTGTGAGGTGAAGGTAAAATTAACAACCATGACCCCTAAAAAGAAAAAAAAAAAAAGGAACAGATGCTGAAGCGCCTCCCACCCCCCTTGTAAATCTCTAGATGGAGCTGTGTCCGCAGTGCCAGTGGGTTGAAGATGGCTTCTTCTGGCAGGAGCAGAGTCTGCCTGAGGCATCAGGTTTAATCCCACATCTACCCAACCTCCATCGACTGATGGGTCCATCAGATCTTTATTTATAACTTATTCCATCTACCTACCTAGTAGAAATTGATCATTTCAGCTGTGAACTCTATCGCAAATGGTCATTTTTCTGATGGAGAAATGAAAAATACTTTTTCTAACCTAAAGCAGTCTAGGGGGATTTTCAGAGACTTCACTGGCGCTCTGTGCCTTTCCAGGATTTGGCCTGATTTTCCCAAAAGGCGCTCAACAGCCTTCTCTCCTCCAGGACTCTGGACACACCATCCTTGGGCTTCCTCCGCACCAATTTTCCTCCCTTCCTTGCGAGGCTGGCTTTTCCGGATTCTCACCACGTAGTCCAAATATGGGGCCCAGATATGTGTCGATTGCTGTTGGTCTCTGGGCTCGGGCAAGAGGAGAGTGAAGGTCGGTACCAGAGCGAGTGTGGGATGAAGACTGGGGCAGAATTTGCCAGATGCCCAGCGGGGTGTCATAAGATGAACCCCGAAGTGGCCACAGAGAGGAGAGTTTGGGAACTGAACCAAGAGTTTTCAGCGGGGCTCCTGGGGAAGGATTGACATGGCTCCATCCATCAGGTGGAAACCATGAAGTCCTCCCCCGACCCAACGCCAGAGAGATAAAGATGTCTAAATAACCAGGGTCGCTGCCACAGCAACACTGCCCGGGCCCCGGGGGGAGGGGGAGCGCCTTTTCTGCTGAAGCCACGGCTGGGGCTTGTTTGTAGGTTCGCAATTCACCATGATAAATGTAAAGACCAATTAAGGTTTGATCCTTGCACACAGGAGGCAGACGGCGGCTGATAGTGGAACCAATTAACGAGCATGTCCCCTAATTCCTGCCGCGGCCGCCGGGCGCACCGAGGATCCCCAGGCGCCTGAGGCGGCTGTCCCCGAGCTCCGCGCGCCCCCCGCCAGGCCCTGGAGGGGGGCGTCCTCCTCCAGCTAGAAGGTGCAAGGAGCGGGTCCCCCGGGCGGCTGGGGAGGGGGCGCGCCGGGCAGCGAGGCGCAGAGCCAGCCGCCTACGGAGCCCAACTGTTTGCAGCCGGGGCCGGGCGGGTGGGGCGCGCCCTAGTGGTCCACGCCGGGCGGGGATGGCGGGGGCTGGTGGCGGCGCCCGGCGCGAAGCCAGGCGGTGCCCGAGGGCGGAGGACAGGTGGCCGCGTGGCCGCCGCCAGGTAGCAAACGGATCGGAGGCTGCGCGGTGCGGTCCCCAGCCTTTGCCTGCCCCCGGGCCCGGTTCGTGGCCGGCCGCCGCGGGGGGCGGCCTGGAACGGGGCGGGGGGGGGGCTGGAGGCCGCACCCCCGGTCCTGGTGCGCCGCCGCCTCGGGCCCCCCCTCCCCAGGTCCCCCCTTCCCTTCAGGCTCAGCCCGCTGGCCCAGACGTGACCCCCGCACAAGGTGCTGGCGCTGCCGGGGCGCGTGTGATTAATGGCCCGAGGTCGGGGACGGCACAGGCACGAGCCCCTTCTTGGCTCGGCCAGGGTGTGAGGGTATCCGGGAGGAGAGCCAGGTCATGGCGGTGGGGGCCCTGGGGACCGCGGCGGCGGCGGCGGCGGAGGAGGAGGAAGAGAAGTAGGTGACGCGGCCCGGAGAGGCTCGTCCCCTCTGGCCCCGGGGCCGGCGCCGCGGCGGATCCCCAGCGCCAGCAAAGTTTGGAGCCACGGGCGCCGCGCGCCCGTCCCTCCCCGCACAGTTCCCTCGGCGGTGTCTGTGCCGCCGCTGCTGCCAGGGCAGGACAAAGGCTCATTAACACGTGATGGGACCGCGCTTCATAAATGGGACCGGAGCGAGAGGGAGCCAGAGACAGAGCGCGAGCGGAGGGAGAGGCAGGGACCGCACGAACCGACCAGGCGACGGGCGCCCGGGCTGGCGGAAAACGGTGGGCCCGGCGGGGCGAGCGGGAGGAACCAGCGAAGAGCCCCGGGAAGGGGTGAGGCTCGCGGACGGAGGGGGCGCCAATCCCGATCTCTGTCGCGGGCGGGCGCTCGAGGCAGGGGACGCCGGCGCGCGGGCTGCGCGGACCGACCGACTTACTGACCGACCGACGGAGGCACACCCCGCTCCACCCACCCCACCCGGCCTCGCCCGCATCCCCGCGCCGGCGCCGCCTCCCTCTCGCGACTCCCTCGGCCACCCCTTCCTGCTCCACTTCTTTTCCGCCTCCGCCTCTGCTCGGCTCCCGCGGCGCCAGTGCCTTCCCCTGGCCCGGGCGGGGTGCCTCGGCTCCCGGCAGAGCTCTCCGTAGAGTCGGGGCGGGGGGCGGGGACGTTTCGTTCTAGCAGAGAAGCAGCCCTGCGCTGGGCAAGAGGTGCCGAGGGAGCTTCTCCCGCGAGGACCGGGGGATGCGAAGGGTAAGACCTGGCAGAGTTGCGTTTGTAAATACTTCTTCCGCCTCCCGCCCCCTCGGGTGCTGACCAGTGTGGTCCCCAAGTGTCCTTCGTGGAGTTCTTATTCCGTGTGAGCGAATTGTGCATCGGTGTTTACTAAGCCGTAGAGCCCCAGCCTGTTAACTGTGGTCTGTGCTACTTCTGGAGGTTTCTACCATTTACTAGTTATTGAATGTGTGTGCACCTGGCTCTCTGTATGCACTGACGTCTGTTTGTGGAAAATGTGTAATTGTGCATGTTTGAAAAACGGGCGCTTGAGTTGGTACTTGATGCTTCTAAGCCATATCATCAACTGTCTTCCCGGAGAAATACATCGATCTCTGCACCAAACCTGAAAACTGTCTAAAGTCAAATATTAAATGTCATATAAAGGAATGTATATCAAATAATAAACTTCTGCATATAAAAATATAGCTACAGGAAACACTCTTCTTGGAGGAAAAATGAACGAGCATTTAGCTGATATCTCAATTTGAAGTGATGGAACCATTTAATTCAGAACTAGCTGTTAGATGAAAAAAGTTGACGTTGTGTTTTTAAGAGACATTTCTTGCCAAGGCTCACAATCACAAACGGATCAGCTCCTGAATGAAAATGTGTTTTGCTATGACAGACGTGAGAAACTGTCATTTGGTCGTTTGAAAGTTTAGAAGCAACATGCATGTTTCTGATTTTAGTTTTTAATTAAACAGATGAGAAAAAAATTAGTCACCTTTTAATCATTGTGTCTCCCATGTTTTTTATTTTCCTTCAGATAAGTGCTGTTCTTGCCTTTGTTGTTGCTTTCTGGATGTATTAGCACCCTCGGGCATTTAATCCAATAAGAAATTAGGACAGATCTACTGGTTTTAAAGGTGTTGAAATATATCTCAGTGGGTCCCATAACTTCTTCTCATTTTTAAGACCAAGTTAGTATCTTTTGAACAATGGGGGAAATGGAATCTCTCTGGGGAAACTCTATCAGTGGGTGACCACTGCCATCAATCGATTTTGCAGAATATTGAGAAGCTCAGAGCAACCAACCTTTAAGGTTCCCATAGGACTTTATCTGATTTAAGGTGTTGCTTTTCTAATCCCACCCTACTGACAGTTTGCAAGAGAAGATATACTGATTGATTTTTCTCTGTCCTTTTTTTCCTGGTACTCCTTGCCCCTCCCCCGCTCTCTAACTCAGTTAAAAGCCGTGTTCTCAAAATAAAAGGCCACGTATAGTTTCTTAAGTGAGACAGATTATTTGCTGATTATCCATACTTGAACAGGATCCGCGCACCTCCAGAATTTTAAACGTTGCATACTGCAGGCGGTTTCTGTAGGTACAATAGCCGTTACCACCGTTGGGCAAGACGCTTGGACATGGTTTTTAAAAACAAATCCATTTTTAGGTTATCAAGAGAACTTACTGTAAACGAACTCTTTTTGTTCCAAAGATGTCTCCCACTCCTGGCAAGGAGCAATCTTGGCTGAGGTAGGTATCGAGTGTCTGATGGGGAAAGGTCTCATTGTGTTCCTTAGTCTCCCTGGGGGTAACATGATGCCACAGGGGGCAACTGCTCAGTTTTGACCTTTCAAAAATAAAATTACTATGCTTGCATACTCGTTGTTAGGAAGGCAAATTATATTCATGACACCCCCCCCAACTTTTAATAGATAGCATCAGTACATGTGCATATAAAAAGAATGTTATGCCTAGTCCCTTAAACAAGCCCTAGGTGATATTATTTACTTTGGTGTGTGAAGTTTCACCTTCTAGTGAAAAATCTGATCTCATGTTGGAGTAGTGCTTGGCTTTGTTTGTTATCCACTGTTTTCTTTTTCTGTTACCCTTTTCCCAGTGGACCACATGCCTCTCTGTCTCGCTTGTGAGATTGTTCTTCTCTAATAAGCCTAGCTGCAGGATCAGTGTGTTCTTTTTGGCATTTCAAAATGTTAAAATAGTGAAATTGTTAAATGTTACCAAGACGAAACTGCTGGGAATGAAATTCTCCAGAAGAACCACTACATTTGTGGCCTATCACAGTCTCTTCCAAAAGAAAACTCCTTGAATCGGTTTACCTATTTTCTCAAGAAAGAAGCAGTCCCAGTGATTGTGTTGATATGTATTTAGTATGCGGTGTCAGCTTATTAATTACTAAGGCAAAGCCTGAAAAACTCACTCAAAACAATCATGTGACATTCTTCTTTGCTTTGACTGAATTAATCTGAACCACCAGGATATTTAGACAAGCTCCTAGGTTGTCTTACACATTAGTATGTGGAATTAGAATTGGAATTCTCGGCTGTATTAGAATAAACTATTATGAAATGGAACTTATAATAGCAGTTTATAGTTCACCGGGCTTACCAAATGTTTCTTCCCAGAAAACAGTTGGCCTAATAAGGAGAGGGATGATTTCCCATAATTAGCTCTCCAGGAATGCTGCAAAAAAGAGTAATAAATCAAATTTGTAAATACCTAACAACACATGATGAGTAAAACGAGATTTGGTTATAGGGTCTTGAATTTGCTTAGGAAGATGGAGCCTGTCTGTTAGTTTGCTGACTGTTATTCTTGGGGTAATGATGTTAGCTCAGATGAGAGCTTTCATTCCTCTTTCATTCTAAAGGGATGCCATTGTCTCCACCAGTGTAAGTCTGTCTCTTTTATTTTTGTATTCATCATTTTCTAATTGAACTAACAAATGAGAGTGAAGACAGCCTTTGGGTTTAAATTATTTATAATTCTGCTTCTGACTCTGAAATGACCTGGACCTAACATTGTTGTGAAAAACTATGCCAGGACAGGTTTATATATTGCATATCTATATCTTGAGGGGCTGAAAGCTCTGCTGATTTTGCTTTTCTTGACTGAAAGTTGGTCGAGAAGTTAAAGAATAAGAGGCAATCAAAACCAATGGATGTATTTTGTGTTGACAAAATTTTAACTTCCTATTTTCCCCCCTGAATCTCCAGCTCTTTCCTAATCCTGTGCTCATGATGATGTTAACCTTATATTATAACCACATGAATGCTGTTTTTGAGGGACTGGAGGGTTCAACACTTTGTAACTGAATTGCTGTTTAATGTTTTGATAACCATTTAATTCACCAATCTGTATATTCTTAGATTAGATTAGGTTAACTTTATAACATATTACAGATCAACTCAGATTTCTCCCAAATATTTTCTGGACTAAAAGAAATAATGTCACCCAGAGTTTACAAAATGTCAAGTTATATACTGCATCATTTAAGATGACCAGGATATATAAATACACTTTTATAAATATGTCTGAAGAAACTTTTTCAAAGACATATATCAAGACCGAAATAAAAACTGAGACATGTTGCCTTGATATATTTGAACATATGATTCAGATTTTAAATAAATACTACAAATTTGGGGAAATGTCCAGATTCAAGGCAGCTATGCAGAGGACATGGAAAACTCAAGGCAAAAGGAAGTATCCAGCTTGAATCAAAACAAGGCTGTTCTTATTTTCCAGGATAGTGGAAATCTGTTCCAGTGTCCTGTGTTCTAAAAAGCTTGCAAAGATGCTAGGATGGGCAGAACCACATTCGATGATAGTTTTCTCATAAACACCGATGGATGTGTTTAACACAGTTTTCACCAATCTTGCTGACTGGTTATTAATTTTGGAAGAAAGTTGGGAGAAGATATACAAGGTTATTACTGTGTCACAAGATACACGTTAGTATAGGTATATTTGTTGGATATAACACATTATAATGCTATCACAACTAAGTTAAAACTATAGGAAATTCGTGAGGGGGAAAGGGGAAGGCTGTTTTAGTCGTTTTCCAGTGATTCCCTTGGTGCTGTTCAAATGGTTTGAGGTTAGATGAACTTCTATCTCAAACAGGCTTGCATGGATAATAGATATGTTTATGACATATCAGTAATCAGAGGTCAAAGCCATTACATAAAGTAATCAGTGTGATTACCTCTAGTTATTAACATAAAATATTTACTGAAAATCCTGGGTCATATTTCTTCACCGAACAGAGTGCCTTATGGAAAATAAAGTACATTTCATTATAACAGTTTTTCTAGGGCAGTTGAGATTACAAATATATTCTTGATCTAGTTTTTATGGCTATTTTCCATATATTTGAAGTACTTTCCATATAGATTATTGGTGAATAACTTTGGGATATCCTCTGAAAGTTTCATTTGGACAGGTTAATTTCATAACTTAGCGAGCATGGAATTCTGAGGTTCAGAGTTGTGTTCGTATGGGTTTTTGAGGAAAGAATTGTTTACACCCCAAACCTGGGCAAATAGGCCTGGCAGAGTCATAGCAGTTGTTTCAAAGTACCGTGAATTCTGTTTTAGCCCCAACTGGAGAAATGTTCACACCTACACTTTAGGAAGGCTTTCAAAAGTTTTGCTTTGTTTCTTTTCTTTTCTTATTGAACATGCCAGTTGAGACTGGTCTAATGGGAATCAGTGTTTTTTTAGCCAGCTCTTTTTTTTTTTAACCCCCTGTGCTGTTATTGCATTATAGTCTGTATTTTTGAATAAATTTATTAAAATAAATTTTGCATTTTTGAATGCAACAAGGGATTTAAGTTCCCTTTTCTCCTAACACAGATGGCAAATCATTTTTCCCTAGGAGTATGATATTTTATTATCTGATGTCTTATTTTTCCACTCACATTTGGATTCCTAATTGTTTAGAGTTTGGATTCGTTGAAGAGAAATTTGATACCTTTGGCATGATTCCTTACCACCATTATAAACTCTGAATAGCATTAAAATTTTTTTTAACTTCAGGAGGTAAAGTGCAGCATAGTTTCCAAAATTTGACAGTGTGATATCTATTTCTTTATTCCCACTAGCAAATTCCATGCTATTGCTTTTTAAGGAAAAGCAGAAGCATTTTTCAAAGACATGCCAAGCAATCTGTTGTGGGAGTTGAATATACTGGCAAATGCTTTCACAAACTGTGTATGTCAGTAGTATATTTAAATATAATTAAAATAAAATATTATTAGGAAATAATGTTTTTCAAAGTTTATGTTGAAATGGGAGGGTTCCCCTCTTTCCTTTATCATTTCTTTATTCGTTCTGAGACCATATATTTAGAGAAGAAAATTGGAGTCAATGTGAGTTCTGTAAATTGAGTTCAAAGGAGTTATTTAAATTGGTTAGAAATTCCAGTATGCTTTAAAAAAAAATTCTACTTTCACATTGGACAGTTGTACTAGGAAATTTTATAACATTGATTGCTGTTGGTCAGGTGGCTAAAAAAGATGTTTTTAATATAGCAAGTGAACCAAAACCATAGGTAGTGTGCCTTTGTCACTCTTGTTTGCTTTTAACCCTGCTATATTTAAAAATAAATCAACTTGATTTATTCTTTGTAAGAGAGCTTATTTTAATACCACTGTGATCTGTGTATTTTGGTTTATTCCAGTGTTACTTCTTAAATGGACCATATTTTCAACTCATTTTAATGCATTGCTACCAGAATTTGTAAATGTTTTCTCTAGCTTTTGTACAAGTTGTGGTGAACAAGCGATATGCATGTGGAGAAAAAGGAAAAAATAAAATAAAAAGAAAAAAATTAAACAACTTAACTCATAACTAAAGTAAGCAAAAGATTGTCCAAAGGAATCTGTATCTTTGTCTATGTGGGAACTTGGCTTTGGAAAATGTACAACTACTTTTGGAAATTAGATCTAAGTTCATACAAATTTTTCAAAAGGGAAACCTTTGAATGATTTTAGTCCTCGGCTAAGGAAACTAATTATGAGTCACCTATGATCCATTTTTATTGATGAAATAATTAGAGAGGGAACAGTCTGCCCAGAGTCATATATTTAAGTGCTCTGGGATACATTTCCATATATTTATAACTTGTAGGTATTTTTGAAAGATCCCTGCCAGCTATAAGCAGTGCAAATTGCATAATTACCAGGGTAACTCTGTAAGATAATTTGCAGTAGATTTGCATTACTTGGGCCTACTGCAAAATTTCCATTTTAGTTCGTCATTTTCTGGGTTCACCTCCCGTGATACATTATTTTATGGTTTTGGCAAAAGAAGAACAAATAGAAACATTTCCAGCTTAAAAAGGAAATAAGCTGGAGTGTTACTTACTTTTACTTTTTTCCTGTTCTTTTATGCTCAGTAGTCACGGGTTCCTTCACAACGGTGTTGATAGACATGGTTAGCAGTCCTATCAAACTTTACACAGACTTTGTAAATAGAATTAAGAGAAAATGGTATGCAGTTTTTAATTTATGTCTGCTTACTGGGTAAGTGCATGTTATGTCTTGAAGCCACTTTTCTTTGCTGGACAAAAGATCTAGCAAATAAGTTACCTGAAAAAGTGCAGAGAAGCTCTGGATTGTAGACTGAAAATCCTTGAGAGGTTCTTCACTCCTTACGCTCATTTTCGGGCTAGACTACAGTGTTCTACTCCAATCAAATAGAAAAAGCTTGGTTTTAAAGATCTTCTGTGGGAGACTACTTTATCATGAACAGGCTTCCTTCACCATCCATTTCAATGATCGAAAAACCTACGCTCATAGAATATTCTTTCTTCCTCTCTCACCTCAATTCTTCTTAAAGGCTAGTTCTATTTTCCTCCCCCATCTAGTCTTTTTCACAGGTTTCCATCTTTAACAATGGTTCTAAAATTTTAGAGTGTCTTAGAATCTCCTGGAGGCCTTGTGAAAACACAGATGTGCCCCCCGCCAGGAACAGAGTTTCTGATTCTGTCGGTCTGAGGTCGGACCTGAGACTGCATTTCTCCCAAGTTCCCAGGTGATGCTGATGCTTCTGGTTGGAGAGCATCCTTTGAGAACCACTGACCTATAAAATAACTAACTCTGTGTGCTCTTCCAAACCACTTGTGACTTCTCAGACTGTTCTTTAAGGTGTACCCTGGGATGTCCGGCCTATGCTCAACTATCTTATTTCCTAGTTCTTTATCTTCACGTCACTTTTTCTGAATACTTTTAGTTCCTCAACTCTGTTCAAAATCACATAGTTGTAGCACACAAACCATGATTCAAGGTCAAACTCTTAAGTATAATAGAACTACCTCATGGTTTCAATGGCATAAAAGCTCTGTACTTGCATCCAATTTGTTATTACATTTCCAAAGCATACTTTACACCATTACTGAAACCAAGTTCTTCTAGTTCTGTTTGTACACTATAATTTACATCTTGAAAGCATGTTTTTCTGTTTATATCTTGTATTGTTCATACACACTGAAAATTTTTTTTATTAAGTGACTTTCAATTAAAGTAGGTGATATGTAAGTACCTAGGTTTTTAAAATCATGTTTAAATGGAATCCTGAACTTACAATAAAAATGTTTAAAATTACTCCAGTGAGAAAATGATAGGAAGGAAATTGAATTATTTAGAAAACGAGTGTATCCTTGATTTGTATGAGTATTTAAACAAATATTAACTTCTCTTGTGAAATATTCCATTTTAGCTTCTGTAATGATAGAAAATAATTTTCCATTCTTTTTCATCACAGAGTTATGACCTGTGTTGGTGACTTTATGTTTGAAAATTGGAAAGCCAAATGTTTCATAAAATAGAAATGAGTTGAGTTTGTTATTAGAATTGATTCTGGGCTCCTGAGACCTTCCATTCCTACTCTTAGCATCTCTTGGCATAAACGTGTCATTTGTGTTCAGTATAACTACTTTCCTTTACTCATTCTTAATTACTTTCTTGAGGCACAATTCCAAATACTCACAATTAAGTTTTATCAATATATTAAATTTTCTCAATGCCTTTTTGCCTCAGAAAAGCAATTAGAAATTTTGTTTTTGTAGGCAATAGTAATAACCCTCTTTAACGTATTTTCTTATTTATGTTTAAATTAAGTCAGTTGTAAAACGCATAAAATGTTGTTAGCAGGAAAAGTTGCTCAACCAAAGCAAGAACCATGTCCACTGAACAGAGTAACAAATTGATTCCTGAGGGCTTATAAAAGCCACTCCATCTAGTGGTTGAATTTTCACATAACTTCTCTTGATAAGTTGCTTTGAAGACACACACACACACGGCAGAAACCCATCTGGGAAAAATCAGTGCATAACAGCATGCATTTGAGGGAAGGAAAAAGTCCATTATAATCATAATTTCATACACCGTCTTTAAAGGTCTATCAATACATATAGTTAGGATTCATTCACAGTTGTGCATCTCACAAAAATCTCCTTATATATCATTGTTATATGGCAAAATATTGAGGTTCACAGTACATACTCAGGCTGAAGAAGGATCAGAATAGAAAGTAAATACCTGATCTTTGCCCATAACTTCTACTTGCCATCAATATAATTTCTGTTTGATACCGAGATCAAAGATCCTGGGATACACAGTTGTTGATGCCTTTCATGTAACTTTTACATCTGGTTACAGTTCTTTCCAGTTGGATGTTTGTATGAGACCAAGACTCAGGTTTACTTCCCTAATGATCAACTGACTTTATGCCAAGGAAAACTATTCACAGTTAAAAGTCATTCTGCTAGGATAGCTCTGCTCTACTGCCAACATTCATTTAGTAAACAGGCATTGAGTACATACCCTGTGCCAGGCACTATGCCAGGCAGAGGACATTCAAGACCATATAATACAGGTCCCTACTCTCAAGGTTTTCATGATCTGAAGGGTTTAGACACAAGAAAGACTGCTATGGGATGACTCAGCATTGCCAATCATCTGTCCAGGGAGAAAACCTCAAAGCACATATAGGAAGGGAATTTACCCAAGCCAGTACTATTTGATGATGAAGTATCATCTGTCTATTACTTGTATTCATATCCTACTCAACTCTGTCTTCTGTGGGAGGGGAAGGGCAGGTGGATGGGCTTTATTGGGTGGGTTGGTTGGAATGGAGAATCATTTCCCTTGCTTCCTTGACCTGTATCCATTATCCAGGTGTGATACGTGAATAGACAATGTCTACAGTGTTTAGCACAGAGCACATGCCCAACAAAAATATGTTACACGAAGCATGTAAAGGGCCAATAACTTTATATCCATCTGCCGCCTTGCTGTAGTAACACAGCTGTGTGCCATTTGGGCGCCAAGAGTGAGTCACAGGCACTCCCTTGTTGGAGCCCAAATGACGATTACATAGTTTCTTCTGCCTTGATTCCAGGCAAGTTCTTAAGAACTGACCAGAGAGTGGCATCCTCTCTCTGGGCCTTAAGAAAACCACCCTGCTCATGGTGGGAAGTGGAGTGATTTCCTTTGAGTTTGAATAGCTCCGTGTTTCAAGCTTTTGTCGACTTACAACAGTCATGTCTCATTCAGACCTAAAGAAGGTGCCCCCTCTGTTCCTCGCTGGTGTCGTGGAAACTATCATAACCGTCCATAATCTTTATAATTGACTACTGAAGACAAATATATATACGTAATTTTTTAAATTAGTGGCAAAGACAAGTTAGATTTTATTTATTACTCACCAACAGCCATTGATTGCAAATAAGGTGCTAATCCAAGGCTAGGATTTATAGCTTAGAGTTAATTCTCATACTTTGTCCCTAAAGCCCATGGGACGAGGATGAGTTGCAAGTGCTATGGGCAACTTTTTCTGTCAACAGAGCATTCCTTCAGATTTTAGTTGTTCATTGTGTAAAATTATTAAGTACTGTTTATTACCTCCTTTCTCAAAATTGATTCTTCCCCTTCCTTAGAAGTGGAAAGAAGACTGTCTTATTAAATGGTTCCTGGACCTCAAAGTTGAGAGCAGGGACATTGAGTTATACAGACTTGGGTTGAAGTTCTAACTCCATTCTCTCTAGTGGGCAATGCTGGGCAAAGCTGTACCTCTCTAAGCCTCAGTTTTCTCATATGTAGAATGGGAATTGTAATAGCACCTAATTCATGTAAATATTAAAAATAATACATATCCTTAGCATGATGCATGGCACATAAACATGTTTCTAATTGAAAATATTTGGGAACTGGAATTCTCTCTGTCGTACATTTAATCATCCTAGTCACCCAGTCACTGAGATTTGAGCCCGGGGAAACAAGACTCTGTTTTTAGTTGGCCTTCATGTGTCTGTTCATGGATTCAAAGAGAAGATACTTTTTGTTGAAAGATGAATGAAGAAACTGAAAAGTATGCTGCTCCATTGGACAACATGTGGCACACTTTAAACCACTGTTGTCCTTGACAATGAACTGTCAAGATTACCTGCCTACTGGGTTCTGCATACTGCTTTCGGCCTTTATTGATCAAACCTCGTGCAAGATAAAGACAATCTTATGGACTATTTTGTATATGGGCCAGGGCTTCTATTGAATTGAAAACTTTGCAAATTCTATTTTAAGGGAAGGCTGCTTCAATTATGCTCCTTTTACAGCTTATATAGAAAATGTATCTCCCTTTACCCCACTCCCCCCTGCGCCAAACAAGCAAAGGCACTTGGTAGGAGGAAACATCAAAACAGCAGAGCAACATTAAATGATTCATGGAATTGGTTATAAAGGTCAACAGATCTAAGGAATCAGTTCATCTGTATCATTAACTTGCTTTTGTGATAGGTTTTCCTCCCAGCATTTTCACCTGATAGTGAGTGCTTAATTTGATGTAGTTTAAAGGCATCATTTCTTGAGCCCTGAAATTCTTTATGCTTTAAGAAGCCTATAAATGTTAAATAATTAGGCATACTTCAGGTTAAATTTGAACAGAAATATAGCCTTATAAGTGTCCTAATGTCTATCTGGTTCATAATAATTGATATTTTTAATGAAAAATGTAACACTCATATTGTTAGTAAGAATAGACCAGAGAAAAGGGTACATTTAATAACTTCTGCTCTATGTTACAAAATATAACAAAAGCTAAGCCTTTCAGAACCAACTGAGCATTACGAGCACAATGGAATTTTCTTTGCTATATGGGAAAGAGAGAGAACATTAACACAAGGAAGAAGAATTATGTATTTTTGCCTGAATTATCAGGATAGTTAAGTCAATCTTTGACTTTGCTATGGAAGATGGTGCAATAAGTGACCAAACTACTTTAATCATTCAAAACTCAACTGGTTAGGTAAGCGTTAGAACAGACTCAGTTGCCCATTCAGCTGTAACAGAAGCATCATTCATCAAGTTGTGAAGTTGGCCCGTGAGATCTGCCAGTGTACATTAAGGACGTGCCTTAGAAATAATGCAGTTATAAGAGTCAACTAAAAATTTCCCTACTGACTTATAGAAATACATTAGCAAGTTATTTTTCTTGATCAAATTAAGAGGAACCAGACTTGTTCCCAGAAATGAATGGAAAATAACAAACAAATATATCCACTGGCACCTTCTTTCTCTTGAACCATTCGCAAGGCTCTTTTATAAAGCTAACCAAGCAGAACAAGACAGAACCAACAAACTAAGGAAAACAACACGATTAAGAAAAGGCCTATGGCTCCTACGTTTGATATCCTGGACGCGTCTATCAATCTAGACGTGATGAGCTTGGGATTATTTCCTTAAAGCATTTACAAACTTAGAATCTAGAAAAGGAGCCTGGTCAGCTGATACAGTCTGTAACTATATTGGGAGCGCCGGTCTTCTGATGCTTCTAGAGGGTTTTCTGCCTTCCCGGACATGACATCCTGCAGGAAGCAAATACTCTCTTGTGCTTGTTCCCCCAGAGATGCTGCAAGGATTTTGACTCCAGAATCAACAGTGCCAAATATCTAAATTACTGAAGTGTCCCTCTGAAACAAAGAAGGTCTTCAGTGGGGCAATGACGTCTAAAATAGCCTGCTATTAAATTATACTGGTATAGAAAAGACTTTATTTGAAGTCTTGTTTTGAGGACCTACTCCATGTTCATCCTAATCAGAACATGGATGTTTTATACCCTTAATGGTTATAGAAACAAAGATACAGACTCTGAATAGACTTTAAAAAAAAACTCCATACTGCTTCCAAATCCATAACAATTTCTTGATGACACCATAGCCTGCGAGTTGATGTATAAGTTTGGAGGCGGTGGATGGAGAAAAGCAGGTGTGCATAGAGAGGTGGGCAAAAAGAACAGGTGATGTTATTCTAAAAATTGAAGTTTTTTAAAAAATAATAGATTCAATATATTAAAGTATTTTTATTATTGTTATAAAGGCATGATTTACAGCCTAAATCGTTAGACTATGTTCCTTATATTTTCAAAAGCAGAATTCTAGGAAAATCCCCTTTAAATGTCATTCAATCATTCTTTTGCTATAATGGTAACAAAACCCAACTGCTTCTCTAATAGGTGCATCTACACCTCTTGCTGGAAATTTCCATTTAGATTTTCCCAGTAGCAAACAAAAACAAAATTAATGGTAGCTGCATCCCCCAAAGCCTAAACTATATTACTAATGAACTCTCAAAGAAAACTCTCAATACAAAAAAATAAAAATAATAGTAAGGTGGAAATTACTGTAGTAATCCAAATGTAAAAATAAAGGGTTACCGAAATGCAGAGCACAATTTTCTTGCCATGATCCCATTAACTGTTAAAATAGCCTGTGCACAGTGGCATTTTGACATTGCTAAGATCCTTGAACTGCACAACATCCATGTATATTTTTAACTGTATTCTTTCATTAAAAAGTTGGCTTATATTGGGTAGAAATTACTCTATATTTCATAACCACACTGCCCTGACTCAGGTTTTAACAAGCTGTTTTTTTTTTTAATGAAAGTGCTTGGTCACATTAAAATGGGAAATTGTGATCACATATGTGGTGATCTTAATATAGAGTAAATTACAGGCACACATGTTTTGAATTATTGAAATAAGGTTTGTGATCCTTCGTCTTAACTGAAGAAGCTTTATACCTCTTCCAAACACTAAAATTTTCATCCTTGAGGACATGCCAGTAGGCAGATGTACCTAGATGGGCTGGGATAGGAAAGAGCGATTTAGTAGGAGGTAGTCTTAATTACTATTGGCAAAATGCCATAATTCGTGTTTGTAAGAAGCTGGAAGGCTAGAATATACTATAAGATGCAAAATGGCTTTATCCTAGTTACTGTTAATGCTTAAAAGCATGTATAAAGTCCCAAAGCAGAAACTCTGGTGTTTGAGAGACATGGGTTCAGCTACAAGCTCTTCATATTCTGGACAATTTATTTAAAATCTACTGGTCTCCACTTCCTCATCTGTGACACGGGGATTATAAATAAGCACCTGATAGAGTTGTCATGACAATTTCACGATAGAATATATGCAGAGTCTCTCAAATGCCTGGAATGTAATAGACATTCAATAAAGTTTCCTCCTCCCTCACCCATGTGTGTATCTTATACTTGCTTCATGCGTTAAGTGCCGAGACAAAAATAAAAATTGAATAAGTAGCCTATCATCTAATTAAGTCAATGAATTATCTGGAAGTATAATTAGTATATGGCAAAGAGCCATTATACTAAGTAATGATAATAATAGTTAATATTTATTGAAGACTTAAATTTTGTGCCAGGCACTATGTTAAGTTCTTCACATGCACTATTTTTTTCACGTAATTTTCAGAACAATTCTATGATGGAAGCATCCTCCTACTCCTTCTCCTTCCCATTTTACAGATGAAATAATGAGCTTTAGAAAGAGTAACTACTTACCCAAATACAGGTCTGACACTAATCTTGGTTTTGCTAACTACTAATTCAGTGTTCTCTCCATTACTGGTGCTTGGACTGGCTGGAATCAGTGGGGAAAAGAAGGGAGATAGTAGCATCCCTGTCTTAGGTTAGGGAAATGATGTATCATAAAGGTTGAAAGCAGGGCTTTCCTGGTGGCACAGTGGTTGAGAGGCCGCCTGCCGATGCAGGGGACACGGGTTCGTGCCCCGGTTCGGGAAGATCCCACATGCCACGGAGCGGCTGGGCCCGTGAGCCATGGCCGCTGAGCCTGCGCGTCCGGAGCCTGTGCTCCGCAGCGGGAGAGGCCACAACAGTGAGAGGCCCGCGTACTGCAAAAAAAAAAAAAAAAAAAAAAAGTTGAAAACAGCTCCAAACCTGTCAATATCCAATATGGTCGCCACTAGCCATATGTGGCTATTAAGCCCTTGAAATGTGGCTAGTTCCACCTATTGAAAGGATAATATTTTGGATGTATTGAGTTAAATAAAATATATTATTAAAATTAATTTCACCTTTTACCTTTTTCTTTTTACCCTCGATAATGGAAACTTTAAAATTGCCTATGTGGCTTGCATTCCATTTTTTAAAAAAAAATATTTTGAAGCTATAAATCAAGCTCATAAACTACTAAATAAAGTATGTTCCAGCCTCTTACCTTGACAAATATGCCTTCACGAGGGCCTGCAAGGCCAGGTTCAAATTTAGAATTTTTGGCCTCCTTGGAGTTAGACAGCAAAACATGATGGTGCGGGGGAGCCAGCTTTGCCCGCCCCCTTCTGCTCCCAGCCACACTGCACCACGAGGACACACGCATGCAGGCACACGCATATGATCGGCCCAGCCTGCCCATCCTCACACCGCTTCCCCCACAAACAGCTGCCTCCGGCGGCCTCCAGGAGGACAGACCCCAGGAGCAAGCCCACGGAGTTCCTGGAATTGGAGGAGGGTGACTCTGGGAGGGCATCTCCTTGACCCCATCGTGGGGGGGGCCCAGCTGGAGAGGCTCTGTGACAACGAAACTATGATACCCTCTATAAGGTACACTCTAATTTCAGGGGTGTTAAAATGTGAAAAAAATGTGCATTTTTTTAAATTTAATTTTTTGTTGAAGAATAATTGACTTACAATGTTGTGTTAGTTTGTGGTGTACAGCAAAGTGTATCAGTTATATATATATAACTGATATATATATATATATATATTTCATATTCTGTTCCATTATGGTTTATTACAGGATACTGAATATAGTTCCCTATGCTATACAGTAGGACCATGTTGTTTATCTATTTTATATGCAGTAGTTTGTATTTGCTAATCCCAAACTCCTAATTTATCCCTCCCCTACTCCCTTTCCTCTTTGGTAACTGTAAGTTTGTTTTCTATGTAAGTCTGTTTCTGTTTCGTAAATACATTCATTTGTGTCATATTTTAGATTTCACGTATAAGTGATATTGTATGGTATTTGTCTTTTTCTGACATACTTCACTTAGTATGATAATCTCTAAGTCCATCCATATTGCTGTAAATGGCATTATTTCATTCTTTTTTATGGCTGAGTACTATTCCATTGTATATATGTACCACATCTTCTTTACCCATTCATCTGTTGATGGACACTTAGGTGGCTTCCATGTCTCTTGGCTATTGCAAATAGTGCTGCTATGAACACTGGGTGCATGTATTTTTTTTCTTTTTTTAATAGATTTATTTTATTTGTTCATTTATTTATTTATTGGCTACGTTGCGTTGTCGTTGCTGTGTGGGGGCTTTCTCTAGTTGTGGCGAGCGGGGGCTACTCTTTGTTGCAGTGCAAGGGCTTCTCACTGCGGTGGCTTCTCTTGTTGGGGAGCACGGCCTGTAGGCACGGAGGCTTCAGTAGTTGTGGCACATGGGCTTCAGTAGTTGTGGCTCACGGGCTCTAGAGCGTAGGCTCACTAGTTGTGGTGCGTGGGCTTAGTTGCTCCGCAGCATGTGGGATCTTCCTGGACCAGGGCTCGAACCTGTGTCATCTGCATTGGCAGGCAGACTCTTAACCACTGTGCCACCAGGGAAGCCCCGCATGTATCTTTTTGGATTATAGTTTTCTCTGGATATATGCTCAGGAGTGGGATTGCTGGATCATATGGTAACGCTATTTTTAGTTTTCTTGAGGAACCTCCATACTGTTTTCCATAGTGGTTGCACCAACTTACATTCCCACCACCACCAACAAAAAAAATGTGCATCTTATATTGGATGTCCAGCAGCCTTCTGCATTCCATTTTTATCAGACAACACTGCTCTAGAATCAGAATATCTGAGTTCATTCTGGCTCTGCCCTTACTAGCTGTGTGAATGGCAAATTACTTTACCCCCTCTGTGCCTTTCATCAGTAAAATGGAGATAATAATGGCATCTACCTCACAGGGCTACTGTGAAAATAATTTGATATACATCAGAGGCTCAGAGGGCCAGCTGCACATAACAAGCTCTCCATATGTGCTTAAAAGGGGAAAAATCAGCAAGACTTAGTGGTCTACCTGATTATAGAGGCTGAGGAGAGGGAATCCAGGGTAAGTGTGGGGTGTGAGCTTGAGTGACTAGAGAGATTATTCACAATACTGTAAGAAATGTGAAACATGACATGGCTGCATTATTTGTAATAGTAAGAGACGATAAATAAGCTAAACCTGTGTCCATAGGCGGCATCTATGTGTATCTAACAGATACTCAAGGCAGCTGCTAAATGAGGAGGGAGGTTTTGTGTACTGATGTGGAACTGTCTTCACATATACTTTTAGGTGGAAAAGCAAGGTGCCAAACAGTACCTATATTAGTATTTGTTAAAAAGAAAAGAAAGAGGGGATAAATGTATATATATTTGCTTGAATATGCATGGAATATCGCTGCAAGGAGTACCAAGAAACTTCTTGCCTCTAAGGAGGAAAACTGGTTGGCTGGAACATCAGAATGGGAGAGGTTAGGTTGACTCTTTGCTGTATATCCTTTTGTACGTTTTGAATTGTATGAATGGAATATAAATAATCAAAATGTCAGATAAATTAGGTTTTAATTAGGCAGTGTGAAGGGAGAATTAGTTACTTGAGAGAAGATGATTTATGGGATGGAGATCATGGACTGGGCCCCAGTAGCTGCCTGGAAATGTTGGGCTCAAACTTTGATCTTCAGGCCAAATGTCCATTGAACTAATTACCTTTCTCTCTTCTAATTTTAAGAAAAGGCAAATATATATTATTAAATCACGGCTTTCATGGATCAGTTAATAAAATTCAACTACCACTGTATTAGGTTCATGGGAAGATTTCTAAGTGAGCCCAGCCTCCCCCGTCCCCCCTACGCCTGCTATCATGTTATCAGGTCAGTGAGTCACATAAGAAAAAAAAGACGCCAGTCCTGTGCTTGGAAAGCACATTCTAGTTATGGAAATAAATATGTAAACTTATGCATAAATGCTATGATGAGGTCTATAATAGAGGGGAAAACTGGGGGACTAGTTCTCCCTGGTGCAAAGGGCAGGTCAAGGAGGTAAAGATAATTTATCTCAGAAAGACAACTTGGAAATGAGTATTTCAGACAGAGGGAGGGGTAGGAGGAAAGGAGGAAGGTGTGCAAGCCTGATTCAAGGAGCAGGGAGCCATCTCCCAGGCCAGGAAGCTGTGTGTTTCGGTATGGGTGGCAGTTGAGAAGCAAAAGTAAGATTTGAGGATGTGCCAGGACCATTAACGGCTCTCACAGATTGTGGCTATCTTCTGTGTCCTACCTATTCCATGAACACTTTCCTATGTAAGTGGAGCTGTTGAGCGAATGTAAGTTTGCACAAAGAGCAAACTTGACTCAAGAGACACGGCCCAGTGGTGGGCACATGTACGACATTTTCTGGAAGAGCCGAGGATGTGAGAGAGGATATGACAGACAGATGGCTGAACAGGGAACTTGAGGACACTTGAGAGTGAACAGGTGGAGCCAGGCTGAGCTGGGGACTCAGGAGAGATTGTAATAGAGGAACCAGGAAGCGCAGGGCAACCGTTGTGGCTGTTGAACTTCAGTCTTCTATTTCTGCATCCTTTATTTTTATATCCTCCACAACTAGACAACCTCCCCGGGACACCTGGCTGGGCTTTATCAGACTCTCGGTGGACACTGGGTGTCCCTGTGTGGTCTGTGCACTAGTGTTCCTGCCTCTGGCTGAGCAGTTCCCAGCCCTTGTGTGCCTTGCCCTTTGCCAGTGTGGGAGGGTGTGCAGAACCGGCTCAGAGAAGAAGCAGTTAGTTCCTGAGTGATGCCAGAAGTTAGCCGTGGACGATTCGGGGCCCTCGGCTCGGCGGTGCCTCCGAACTGTCATTGCAGGTTATGCTGATCGTGCGAAAGGGCTAGAGGACCATGCAGGAGCCAAGGGTGCCCTCCTGACTTACCTGTCGTGCTTGCTTTGTTCACCATCCGGTAACATATTGCCGGTATTCTCCTTCACCTCTATCTAGCCAAAGTCGGCTGGGTCATGTGGCTCATTCCGTGAGTGCTTAGGCTAGGTAATCACTACACAGGCAGCTTTCATTTACAATGTCAGTTACCTCATCTAAATAGAGCATTTTTCTAGCACGAATGGATCGGGCAGCTATTTAGGATAGATACCCTGATTCAAGCTACATGCTTATTTATTCCCATTATGATTGGGTGACTCCCTCCCCCACCTTGAATAGGAAAGGGATTTTTTTTCTCTTTTGAAATACATATAGTCAATCAACCAGCTTATGTAGGGCCCCCTGCTATACACTAGACATTACATTAAATGCTATGAATAAACACTAAGATAAATAAAATTCCTTCCCTCAGTGAGCTTACTGCCTAGTGGGTGGGAGGGAGGGGCAAAACAGATGCAAACACGGAGAAATATTAGAATATTTAGTAAACACCGTGGACACCATGGTAGAACTCTATCTGGCTATTCTAGGAGCCCCAAAGAGGGTATGATGGGAGCAGAGGAGCTACATCAAACTGGGGGAAGGAGTTGACCAGGTGGAGGAAGGGAAAGGGTGTTTGCT
Source organism: Leucopleurus acutus (assembly GCF_964270905.1). Taxonomy (NCBI): domain Eukaryota; kingdom Metazoa; phylum Chordata; class Mammalia; order Artiodactyla; family Delphinidae; genus Leucopleurus; species Leucopleurus acutus. The sequence continues at coordinate 67,978,182 of NC_139157.1, forward strand.
CAGAGGAGTGTGCAAAGCAGTGGAAGCAAGAGCACCAAGTTGAAAAGCAATGGATTTGGTGTGTTCATGGAACCGAATTTTCTGGTATAGTGGCGAGTCCAGGAATGGTGAGAGGAGGGATGGAGAGACAGGCAGGGGCTAGACAACCCTGGGAAGGAAGCCTTTTACTGGACTTCATTCTATGGGTGTGGGGGTGGAGGTAGAGAGCTTTCCTGCTCAGGGAGAACAGAATGTGGAGAGCTCTGGGCACAAGGGAGTGAGGGTCAGATCTGAAAGGCCCTCAGCTGGGCTGACACAGATGGCAGAGAGAAGAGCTGCGTGGGACGGTCTGGAGAGCATGGGCCTGAAAGGGAAGCCTCGTGAATGAACTTGAACTTGGTCTTTAGGGCACAAAGGTTGAAATAGGGGAGTCACGTAATCAGCCGCCTGTTTTATGAAGATCACGGCAGCAGCTATTTATTTGGCAAGTGATCAAAAGGGGATCAGTCCAGGGCTTCCCTGGTGGCGCAGTGGTTGAGAGTCCGCCTGCTGATGCAGGGGACGCGGGTTCGTGCCCCGGTCCGGGAAGATCCCACATGCCGTGGAGCGGCTGGGCCCGTGAGCCATGGCCGCTGAGCCTGCGCGTCCGGAGCCTGTGCTCCGCAACCGGAGAGGCCACAACAGTGAGAGGCCCGCGTACCGCAAAAAAACCCCCAAAAAACAAAAAACTGGCCACGAGGTTGGCACTCGGGTTCTGGTGAGCAGTGATGGTGGCCTGGACTTAGAGGTGGCAGAATGTGGGAACTTGGGCCACATTTAGCATGTTGTGCCTATTCCCAATTACCAGACAAACAGAACAAAAACCGCATCATGACACTTCAGGTATTCATTAAAAAATTTTTTCTGTGTCTCCGTGTCCTGCCTCCACCCACATTAATTCTACATACTCTTGGCACAAACATCCTTCCCTTGGGGAAGCCGCCTTCAACCCCCAGACGGCTGCTCCCACAGCATCCTATATGTCCCTGACTGTAGCTGTTACAGTGCTTTCTCATACTTACAGGGTCAGCCTGTCTCCTCTGCTACACTGAACTCCATGTGGTCAGGGGCTCTTTCCAGATACTGTTCTGTTCTTAGTGCCTAGTACAGTGCCTGGCATATACTGGGTGTGCCACAATTTGTTGAATGGATGAATAAATGAATTATTAATTCAGATAGGTGGGATCTCTGTATTTTAGCAGGAGGATTCAGAACATTTTAATTGGATCCAAGCTAATGCCTATCTTTTCCCCCCTCAATACAGTGTGATATTTTTAGGAACAACAAAAAGACAATTAGTGAGTAAAATATTGGCTTTGATGATTTTTAAAATGATTGTAGATATCACTCCGTACTTCTAATATTTCTTCTTTATTTATTTATACTGAGATCGTTGACATTGAACACTGTCTTAGTTTCAGGTATACGACATCATGATTTGCCTCTCCCACACACCTTGATGTGGCCCTTTTATTGTTTGTTGTGAAGTGTCATTCAGCTGGTTTTCAAGTCTTTTTCAGAGGGAATTGTTCCATTTGTAGCTGTAGATTAGGTGGGCCTCTGGGAGGAGGGGGTTCTGGATCTTTCTACACCGCCATCTTGGACTGCCCTCAGTATTTCTAATATATAAGCTAAAGAGCCCAATAGCCACATTTTAAACAAATATTTATAAATAGGAACACCAATTCTCTGGCCATTTATTTTGAAACAGAGGCAAATTGCCTTGCTGAGAATTGAAGAGCCCTGAAAATCTGGCCTCTCCTCTCAGCCATCCTTACTTCCAGTGCCATCCACCTGGAAAGGCCTGGATGATCGGGTCTTTCTCCCGTCCTCCAGTGTGTGCTGGTGTCACCTCGCTGCTGATGGAAGTCGCTGTCTGGAAGCACTGTCCATTGTGACTACCTTCCAGTGTTAAAGATCTTGTTCTTCCCGGGAGCATCAGTGCAAATTTACCCTTCGTAACATTTTTCTTGGCTGGTGTAGACATTCTAGAAGTTCACCTCAGCCATGGCTCAGTTCAAACGTCTTCTCTGGGTGAGGAAACTTGCCCGATGGAGTCAGGGCTAGAACCTGGATCTTCCCATTAAGGCCACTTGCTTCCTACAGTTCCCAGCAATGTCCTCCTCCGCCTTTACACTGAACACACAGGCCACACGACTCAGTCCTTGACTCCACACTCTGTTGTTCTTTGGTTGTCTTATATGCTCAGTCTTACCTGTGTGACAAGGCATGTGACAAGGCAGTAAAGTCTTTAAGAGCAGAGATTGTGTGACATGTGGTTGCTTTCCCCACCAGCATCAGGACTCTGTGTGTGTGTGTGCGTGTGTGATAGTAGAAGCCAGGTGGCAGACACTCCCTAACACAGCCACACCCAAGACACATTGCTTTCACTTGACCACCAGACCCTGGAGGTCCACGCGGGCCTGACACAGCGACTCAAGTCCAGAGAGCCTAAATAATGAAAGAAATGGATGTGTTGGGTGTGTGCCCTACCTCACCAACTTTTGACAGCTTTTCTTGTTTTTTTCCTTCCTTTTTAAATCTTAATTGTGTTTTTATTTTTATTATGGTATATTTTTCTGTACATTGATCAAATGCATGGCTTTATTTTATTTATTTATTTTTTCGCTGCTCTGTGTGGCTTGCAGAATCTTAGTTCCGTGACCAGGGATCTGAACCCACGCCCTCGGTAGTGAAAGTGTGGAGTCCTAACCACTGGACCACCAGGGAATTCCCTGGGAAGCTTTTCTTTAACTGAAGGATCGACACATTTTGTTGACAGAATCGGACAAGGATTTTACCTATGTTCAGAGACAGGAATGAAATAACACAAGGGGACATATTTGGGATGTTTACCGTCGTTTTTTTGGGGGGCGGGGGGCGAGTTGTTCGTGTGTTTTCATTCTCCCTGTTCTCTCCCCATTCAGCTTATCTGTTTTCCCTCCCATCAGGGTTTCCTGCTGCGGGGCTCTTTCTCCGTCACTGTGAGTGTGGCCTAATCGAAGACAGAGGGGATGAAGTCCATCCTCGATGGCCTTGCAGATACCACCTTCCGAACGATCACCACAGACCTCCTCTACGTGGGTGCCAATGACATTCAGTACGAAGACATCAAAGGCGACATGGCATCCAAATTAGGTTACTTCCCGCAGAAATTTCCTTTAACTTCCTTCAGGGGAAGTCCCTTCCAAGAAAAGATGACTGCGGGAGAGCACCCCCAGTTAGTCCCAGCAGACCAGGTGAACCTCACTGAGTTTTACAACAAGTCTCTGTCCTCCTACAAGGAGAACGACGAGAACATTCAGTGCGGGGAGAACTTTATGGACATGGAGTGCTTCATGATTCTGAACCCCAGCCAGCAGCTAGCCATCGCCGTGCTGTCCCTCACGCTGGGCACCTTCACGGTCCTGGAGAACCTGCTGGTGCTCTGCGTCATCCTCCACTCCCGCAGCCTCCGCTGTCGGCCTTCTTACCACTTCATTGGCAGCCTGGCCGTGGCAGACCTCCTGGGGAGCGTCATCTTCGTCTACAGCTTCGTCGACTTCCACGTGTTCCACCGCAAAGACAGCCCCAACGTGTTTCTGTTCAAACTGGGTGGGGTCACAGCCTCATTCACAGCCTCCGTCGGCAGCCTGTTCCTCACGGCCATCGACAGGTACATATCTATTCACAGACCCCTGGCCTATAAGAGGATCGTCACCCGGCCCAAGGCCGTGGTGGCGTTTTGCCTGATGTGGACCATCGCGATTGTGATCGCCGTGCTGCCTCTCCTGGGCTGGAACTGCAAGAAACTGCAATCCGTGTGCTCAGATATTTTCCCTCTCATCGACGAGACCTACCTGATGTTCTGGATTGGGGTCACCAGCGTGCTGCTGCTCTTCATCGTGTACGCCTACATGTACATTCTCTGGAAGGCGCACAGCCACGCCGTCCGCATGATCCAGCGCGGTACCCAGAAGAGCATCATCATCCACACGTCCGAGGACGGCAAGGTGCAGGTGACCCGGCCGGACCAAGCCCGCATGGACATCAGGCTGGCCAAGACCCTGGTCCTGATTCTGGTGGTTTTGATCATCTGCTGGGGCCCTCTGCTCGCAATCATGGTGTACGACGTCTTTGGGAAGATGAACAAGCTCATTAAGACAGTGTTTGCCTTCTGCAGCATGCTCTGTCTGCTGAATTCCACCGTGAACCCCATCATCTACGCTCTGCGGAGCAAGGACCTGAGACATGCGTTCCGGAGCATGTTCCCCTCGTGCGAAGGCACCGCGCAGCCTCTCGATAACAGCATGGGGGACTCGGACTGCCTGCACAAACACGCCAACAATGCAGCCAGCGTCCACAGGGCCGCGGAGAGCTGCATCAAGAGCACGGTCAAGATCGCCAAGGTGACCATGTCTGTGTCCACGGACACGTCTGCCGAGGCTCTGTGAGCCAGACGCGTCCCTGGCAGCACAGGAAAAGAAATTCTCTCTCTCTCTCTCTCTCTTTTTTTTAAAAGCTCAAAAACCCAGAAGAGTCTGTCGTCTCATCGGTTATATTTTTTTAAGTTGACCACGCTCAGTGAAAAGGTGATTGTCACGGTGATCAGTTTTCAGTTCTCTAACGTTTCCATAGTGTAGGTCCTCAAACTCAGTTCTCCGGGGGTTTACGGTGAAGAAAGGCTGTTGTTTAAGGGACTGGAAGGTCCTTCAAAGTCTCAATGAAATAGGAGAGAACTTTGGCTACACAATTGGAAGCCCAAATACCCATAGAAAAAGGCCATCAAATGAGTAATGCCTTTGTAATCACAACTTTCATTATAATGTGAAATGTACTTGTCCGGAAGTAATCAGAGATGTCCATTTTTACAACAGTTATAGTACTAAAGTAAAGCTATTTTGTACAATGTAGTGTGTCCTGTGAGATGTGTATCAGTGTTTACCATGTGTTATTTATATTTGTCTAGTCCAGCAAAACTGCAAGGTGGGCTTCTACAAGAACAATGGCACATAAGCAGTGGATATATGCCAATGAGACCACTTTTTAAAACATTACTGCCCATGATGTAACTTTAGAAACCTTAATATTTTTTTCAAATATCTCTATTTAAATTTGACATTGAAATAACCATAAAGGTTTATTTTTCTGTTAATCCAACAAGAAGAATTTGAAGACTGTCCAAAGTCTTGAGCAGAATTCGTTGACACTTAAAAATTTCTTAGTCCAGCATTTTCATACGAGGACTTGTGTTATCTCCTGGACTATAGCTGTTCTGTTGGGTGATGGATTACAATCAGAACAGAAGAGAGACTGCATGTTGACTTTGGCTGACACCTCCGACTTTCTTTAGACTTTAGCGCTTACTGGACCTCTTAAGACAGCATGTGTCAATCTTAATGTATGTTGTTATCACTGTGCAATTGCTGTTTTCTTGAAGAGTATTGCATCCTTATATTCCAGGTTTAAGTAGATTTCATTCCTGGGTGGCCAAACAACAGTCTTCATTTTTTCTTAATTGAAAAGAAGTAGTGTCTGGATCAGTAAAATTATACTGTGTGTGAGTGTGAATATAAATGTGTGTGTGTGTATGTGTGTGTGTGTGTGTGTGTGTTTCTATCCTGTAACTGTTCTAGTAATGTCCTAAAGTGAGAAAACTGTGACCACGTGTAAGCTGTTCCCCTTGCTGCACTCTTGCACATGAATTCAGTTTCTAAAATTGAGTTCTTCCGGAAATCTAGTTGATAAAAATACTGACCGTAAGCCTTCAGAACCCTCTCCCTTTGAAATTGGGTCAAGTAGTACTAAACTGACCTTTAGGTATTTCACAAGACCAGCGTTTAGCAAGGAGTCATCTATAATGAACCTTCAGGTCAAGGTCTGTGTTTACAGTGTTCATGTCGGGAAATGGGAGTGTTTTGGTTTCTGAGCACCTAATATTGATCAAGTCCACGGAGATGTAAGTCATTATAAGGGAAGTAGCTCTAAAATAAAACCCTCCAGTGGTAACATATTTTAGTTGTGTGTGTAGGCAGCGTGATCCCAGTTTAAGTAGCACTATACTTTGCTCACTGCAGTGGGACTACCAGATCTGGCTTATGTGGTAAGAAGACCTATCAGACGGTGGGTGAGACAGAAGAGGGCAGTGAGGACCTGACACACTCGTGATTGAGGCCTGGATGTCATACGGCTGCTTCTGCGCTTCGTGCAGATGCCCTTGGTGACAGCCCAGCGCCCAGCTTTGTCTGTATAGGTTTGGGCTCTTTAAAGAACAGGCCTCTCCTCTGTTCCTGATTAACAAGAGGTGCTAAAGCATAAATATGAGCATGGCTTGCTTTCTTCTTACGCCCCAGTTTCATACTCCTTAATGGTGCCACGGGTGCTGTGAATTAGGCCCTTTCCCAGTAAGCATTGATAATGCTTAAGAAGCCACCTGACTCTGACAAATTTTACTTACAAACTATCTTCTCCCTAAACAGATAAAGCATGGCTTTTGCAGGACCAGGAGGCCTGCATAGCCTGATGTAAAGCAGAGAGCTAGCATTTATCTGGTGATTGCTAGCTATGTGGTACCCAAGCAGCCTGATGGAACAATGTCCTTTCTTGCAGTGTAAGGCTGGATGTGGCTTGTGGGCCAAGCTGAGATGCCTTTAATTGTCTGTACGGCTCGAACCTGCCTGCTGGTTCCCTCACTTTACCTCTCTGTGATATGCAGATGATATGCTCAGTGTGCTAGAGGATTAATAAGATCTCTTTAGAAGAAGAAAAGATTATTTATGGAAAAACTCACCAGGGTCTAGTTTCCACTGAAGAATTGCCACTCTTTTGTTCTAAATTACCCTGAAGATTAATCCACACATCTCAGAGCTCACTAGGCAATACCAACGCTCTTCTCACAGCTATGAAGACCTGGTGAAGATGAAATTCTTGTTATTGGTAGAAAAATTCCAGGAGTCATTTTTGAAACTGTATTTGTGTGTATGCAATGTAGATTTTATAGTGTGTTGTGCTGATAAGATCTCAATCATATATAATAAATTAAGGGACAACGGGGCTGACAGCACTAAACTTGGTGCTTATTGATATTCTAAGAAATATCTGTGAAATAACATCATGTATGTGTTACACCACCTTCATTTTAAAACATTTAAATGAGTTTGATTCACTCTGATACTTTTAATATCATTTCCTAACCCAAGTGACTCAAATGTTCTCCCCAATGAATATACTCATTAGCATTATTATTCAGTAGTGTCATTCATTAATTAGTCCCTTAATGAGACCCATTGATTGACATATAATTTAGATTGCAGTAAGCTTTATAAGGTCTACCTGCAGAGTTGCCTGCTTTCCTCTGAGGCTGACATATGTGTCCTGATCTTGCATTTCACCATCCTATATGTCTTTAGATAGGGCCAAATGCCAACCTGCTCAATTTCTTCAGAGTAATGATGAACCTTTCAATCCCAGACTAACAGTTTTCTTTAAAAAAGAAGGGCTGTCTCCAAGAACCCCTAATTTTCCACTCCGTATGAAATAAATGTAAAAGAAACACAGATCTGGAAGAAGCTACAGACATATGCCTACAGTTGAGATGATCCCCAAGCCTCCCGTCACATCGAGTCAGGTCTATGTGGCATTAAGTGTCATGGAATTTTGGCCGTCTAAACCCACACTGCAGGAGACAAGCCCAACCTCCAGATGAGAATTTTGGCCCTTGATGAGTGGCATTCTAGTTACTGTCCTGTTGATCGATTTCTGCCATCCCATGTCTGTAAAAGAGACCACCAATATCATGAGCAAAATTAGATTTCTCGTGTTCTAACTGTATATTTGTATGATATTTTAACATCTCCTAAATGCTGGGCAACGGCTATTAACAATTGTCTTGCACTGGCCTTCTGATGAAATGTTAACAATGCCTATTGTAATATAGACAAAACATTTTATCTACTGGTTTGGGCTGAATGTATGTAAATAGGTTTTTAAAAAGTCAGATGTTTAAGCAGTGGCCTACAAATCAGTAATTTTCAGATAGGAGCGTTTCCTTACATTGCCGTGGCATCCTAAAAGCTATCTTCACGTAAACTTAGTGTACCAGGCCTGCTGAGGATCCAGAGTGCTCAAGAAAGGAAACCTTTCCTTGTAATAATATGAATTAAGATACCAGATGATCTGGATTCTTATTTCCAATGTTTCAAGTGGAAAACAAAGCTCTTTATTGTCTGTAAATCAAACATGATTACTTTTCCTCTTAGAAGAATATTGTATTGTTAGATGTTTGTTGAGCTGGTGACATCCTTGCAACCGCTGCAATATCTTTGTTAGTAATAAAACTTTGTACACAAGTACTAGTAAGATTGTTATTCAATGTAGCTTCAGTCATTAGATTACTATAGTGAAGTAGTACTAATGTAATATTTACAATGTATTAAGCCCACGCTATATTTTAGTTCAATGATGTAGTTAAATTGTTATTTATTCAAAGAGAAAACATCCCATCATGTCTATTGTCTGAAGTTACCTGGAATCAAATAAAAATTCTAGATTATCACAAAGAACATACAGTGTTTTTGAATTCTGCCTTATTTCACAGTCTGGTGTTAAAACACTTGGGGTTTAAATTCTAAAAGATTGATTTGTTCCCCAAAAGCAATGAAGACTTTATTTGAGAAATGGGTATAGACTGGATTAATATATTAATTTTTAACATAGGAAAAACATGCAAAAAACCATCATTTACATAATAAAGGACAAAAGCCTGCCATACATTTTATGTCATTATTTAATTAAAGCATTTAATGATTTTGAAGTAAATTAAAGCAAATGTACTATTCTCAATGTATAAATTAAGTTGGAACATAGCAGACAGTAAAATATATAAATTTAAAGAATTTATAACATACATTTGGAACCATGTGAAAAAGATAATTACTTTTCACCTTAACTTATAAAAACATAAATTTTTATCTGAACAATAAGAGAAAATATTTTGAAATTGTTATAATGAAGTATCAATAAAAAAGCATTACAATTAAGTTTACACAGTATTACTGTCTGAAATAAAGTATGTTCGTAGTCAATTTTGAAAGAAGACTTTAAATTTTTCAAATGATGAATTGACAAATATTTGAAAATAGATTATCTTTATTTTTTTAATAGCTATAATTAAAACTCTTCATTCTTCTTTTATTAAACATTGTAGTTAACTGCATGAGATAAATGCTTCTAACAAAGAGCAAATGACGTGTTCTTAATTCTTAAATTTTATACTGGGGTTTGAAGGGAATAAGATACTTATTTCAATATCTTCACAAACATCTTGAAACTCAAAACTGATACCAATCAGTAATACATGTTGCCATCTATATTGAAATATACATTAAGAATGATGTAGAAACAGAAAACCAATTGAGGTATGCAAGAAGCGCCACAGTATGCCCCCAGATGCTTCCAACTGGGAAAATTTCACCATCCTCTTTAGAATGTTCTATGGTAAGTGTTTCTCCTGGTTTGAAGGTGATAACATGTGAAGTTCTTGGTACAGTCTTGGAATATAGAAGGTGAGCAATACACACTATCTTTGTTCTTCAACTCCTTGTCCCTGGAATGCTGGTAAGGGAAATTTGGAGTGTACATATCTGATTAGTTTAGGAGGTGATGAAATGTGCAGCATGGGTGGGTCTCTGAACATCTCAAAAATACAGGTTGGGTTACTTATGAGCTACTTCACAAGTTTCTGGGTAAGGCTGAGTAATGAATATAGAGGATTATAAGATATATAGTTCCCTGTGACATACCCAAAGGGAAAGAGAGTGACAGGAAGGAATGACAAATGGGATGAGTAATTAAAGTATACAGTTGCAGTCTTGGATTAAGAACCAAATGGAATTCTGGGACTCCCCAGTACTAACTGCAGCACCTTATTCATTGCTTTGAACATGGATGCGCAAATATTTGTAGAACAATGGAATAATTTTTCTTTTAACTCTAAGAAATTAGATGACAAATGCAGCACTTCAGTTGTTTATTTTAATAATAACAATAACAGTGTTGTTCCCATCTTTGGGTAAGCCTGATCCATTTGAAAATGTTTAAATGTTTACTACCTAGCACACAATCTTTTTGGCTAACATCAGAATCATGACAGATGTCAAAGACACCCAGCTTTGACTGACAGAGGCAGCTATTGTGCTGGTGAGAACACTGGAGAAGAAATTATTAGACCCAGGATGTAGTTCTGGATCAGTCACTTTCTAGCTATTTGGCCTTGGACAAGCTACAACTCTGACTTGCTTTTCTCATCAGTAAAAATGCCAGTTCTGAAAATGTCAGTAGCATCAGATGATGTAAAGTGTTTTGAAGAGCTTTGAAAACTATGAAGGGCTACACCAATGTAAGTATTGGAATTAACCCGTGTTCAAATAATTCATTTTATCGTATTCAGCCAATGTCTATACCAGTCCTTTAGCTCAGGGGTCCCCAACCCCCAGGCAGCAGACCGCTATTGGTCCGCGGCCTGTTAGCAACCGGGCCGCACAGCAGGAGGTGAGTGGAGGGCGGGCGAGCGAGCCAAAGGTTCATCTGCTGCTCTCCATCGCCCCCATCATTGCATTACCGCCTAAAGCATCACCCCCTGCCACTGTCCATGGAAAAATTGTCTTGCACGAAACTGGTCCCTGGTGCCAAAAAGTTCGGGGACTGCTGCTTTAGTTAATAATCAGGAATAAAGAAGCTATATTCTGTTGGGCCTATGAGTGACAGTCATCGTACCAGCACTTTATATGGGCACTATATATATATATATACACACACACACACACACACATATATCTGTGTGTGTGTATAGATGTGCATGTGTATACATATATATATCTCTCTCCTCAGCAGCGCTATCATGTAGGTGTCATTACCTTCATATTATAGGTGACACAAAAGCTCAGTCAGGTAAAGACCACATAGCTAAGCTTAGAACCCAGGCCTTCTTGATTCCAAAGCCCATATTAATTTTATTAAACCACAGTGCCTCCACTCATTCATCCATTATTTAGTTAAAGCCATATATTCCACAAGTATGTATCAAAAACTTCCCCCGCACTAGGAAATGCAAAGATGGAAACTTACCTTTTCTTACCAGAATGCCTGCTACAGATAACACCCAAAGTTCTTGTGTTTTACAGCACATTTCCACATATGTAGGTGTGGCTCTTGCCCAAGTTTACATGGATAGTTAGTAGTGAGTTGAATCTCTGGAGCTCAAACCCGGGTCCTTGGGCTCCCAGCTCGGGATCTTTCCCCCTGACAACATTGCAGTGTTACATGGGATGTGCTGAGGTGCACGGTTCTAACCAGGTACCTGCGTTTTCCCTCCTTCATTCTCCAGACAGCAGCAATTTGAAACCTTATCCAACCCATTCTGGATGTCAAAATAAATTAAATCCGTGTTCTTCATCACCTGCCTAGTATAAATCATCACTCACCTTGGGTAGCTGAAACAGTGGCTGAGAGGTTTGATTTATTTGTGCCCTGAGCTGGCTGCTACAAATATATTCCTGATCTCACTTAGAGTAACTATTTTTCCACCTCTTTGGCCACTTCCTACCACAAAGTTTTCATTTTAATTCTCTTAATTAAAAAAAACACGTGCTTTATTTTTAACTTGTATATAGAACAAGGCATCTAGGAAATAATACTCTACTAGTCAATGAAATATAATTTGTTAGAATCGTAAAATACAATATAGCAAGTATTTACTGAGAACCTGTGTTGTACTTAGCATTAACAATAATGGTTAGCATTATCTCATTGATTTGGAGATGCAACATCTCATTTAAACCTCTCAACCAGCCTGTGAAGTATCATTATCCCCATTTGGCAGACAGTAAACTGCCCAAGGTCACACAGCCAGTAAGTGGTAGAGTTGAGATTTGCTCTTAGCCCCTACATTACTGAGTTGATAGCCTTAAGCCAGGCTCTATTTAGCAAACTGTACTGTGCATTTATTTTGTTCAATTCAAGCAACATTTATTGAGTATCTACCATGGCAAGTCCTCAGATTACTTAAGATCTAATGAAAGAAGGTGAACACTTAAATAGATAATCTCAGTGCAATGTAACAAATGCTAAAATAGACAAGGCCATGGGAAACCAGAAAGGGCACAAGAAACTGACTTAAGAAGAAGTAATACCTGAGCAGAACATTGAAGACCAAGAGGGAGCTAGCCAGGAAAAAAAGAAAAGGGAAAAAATAGAGATAAAAGATGTTATAGGGAGAAAAATAAGGGTAGGGTGGGAGAGACAGGTGAGAGATTTAAGAGAACGTGATATGTCCAGAGAATGACACATAGACTGATGTGACTGGGATGTGGTACCCATAGGAGAGTAATGAGGATGAGAGCCAAGGGCCAGACCACCAAGGGCCACGGATGCTAAGGAGATTTCGTCGTTCTTTGTGCACCTCCCTGTAATTTACAGAGACCTGAGCAGATTCATAATCTTAGTCAAAAAAGATCAGAATTTAGGTAGCTTTTCCCCTAGTTCTGCTGGTTCAAAGAGATTTTTTACAAAGCATTGCATATGTATGTAAAAGTATGACTTCCTCCTTGGCCCAGTAGAGCGCCCAGGGCTGGGGGTGGGGGGTGGGGGCTCTGTATCCCGTTTCCTCATTAGCCAGCCACATATTTTCCCTCCTGATGACATTACTGTCACTGCTAGAAAGAGCATTATTCACTAGGAACTGGGGGACATCAATTAGCTCCCCAAACAGAGCGGTCATCAGTCACAAAGTGTTCCTGGTCGTTAGTCACCTGGGCTGGGGCAAACCCTCTGATCTCAGGATGACAGGGACGATATTGAACTCCAGCCCTTGGGGCCTCCAACCCTGTGCCCTATTGCCCTCTTTGTAAATAAGATTATTGCTGCTACTGTGTGGTTTGCCCAAAGAGATACAGAAATCCTTCGGGGAGCAAATAAATAAGGACTAAGGGGGAGAATCTTTTAAAACTGTCCAAAGCAACCCAACTTTACACCTGATGCAAATATAATTATTTCATTCATATCGAATAACACAGACTGTTTTTCAATTAGGAGTTTGAGTTTATAAAAGGAAGGAAAAAAACCGAAAACATCTTTGAGTTATGCTGTGGGGAGGGGAATAAAGCTTTAAAATATCCTGCCATCAATCCTTTTCCAGCTTAATTGCATACTTCACAGTTTTTGTCAAGATTCACTCTACCAGTGTTCACAAAATCTACTCAAAGAAATGTTGCATCTTTTTTGGGGGGTGGGGGGAACTTGCCATACATTTTTTGATAGCTTTTATTTACTTGCACTTATAAAACTAACAACGATTTTTCTGGTTTGTGCCTCATTCAAACCTCTGATTATTCTAGAAAGGGACAGAGACCTTTTAGCAGTTCAATTCAGCCTCTGATTGCTTGTCTTGTTAAATCCCTCTCTTTCTAACATGGGTGGCTCTGAACAATTTGTCTTACTTCGTCATCCGATGCAAATATTTTCAAGTATTAATCCTTTCCCACTGGTTGAGGAATTAGAGATAGAAAGCCTTAGAAAATGCCCTCTATTTCCTAACAAAGGGAAAAACCTTATGGATTGCTGCATTATTCACTGACAGTAGATAAATCCAAATATCCCTTTGAATGACCCAGAATAGGACACACTTACTACAAAACGCCACTGTCTCCCAAGGACAGCCTCTAGGGAGAGACGAGCAAGATGGAGCACGTTGCTGCTACAGCAAATATGAATCAACACAGATCTTGGTACAAGTTTTCCCTTCTTGAGGCCCCTCCGAAAAGATGGGGGCATGTTTGCTTCTTCTAGTGCCCCAGTCCCAAGCCCGCTGGGTTGAACTCCCCCGCTCTCACAGCCATTGCCATGTCTACATGGAAAGAGGACGGCTGAGTTCACATGTGAGAGAAGGACAGCTGGACAGTGTTTCTTTAGCAGAAATTCTGGTATGTCCCAAAGCATGAGTGTTCTTTGTTCTAATCACATTATGTCCAAGTGGAGGGAAACAGGAAAAGAAATATTGATTCTGAGAAACTGATTATGAAAGTAAATTCTTTAACAAGGTGGCCTCAGGAGATGTCTGCAATAGAACAGGAAGCTTCTTGAGACTTTATTTGCCTACTAACAGACCACTTTTGATAGTGTGAAGCTAGAAACAAGCAACACTACGGTTAAAATGCGGTGGCCACCAATGAAATCGGCTTCCATGGCTCTCCTTATGGAGAGCCTGGCCTTCTTAAAGTTGAAGGACAGCCAAAAGCACTTCCAGGGCTGCTTCTAAGGATGACTAAGCATGTAACCAATGTATGACCTCTCATCTTAGTTGCAAAGATGGGAATGTATACCAATGCCTGGGAACAGTCGTGAACCAAGGGACTTGGCAACAAGGCTTAATGCCATTACTCTCATTGCTGTCATCTCTGACAGTAAATGGAACAAACCAGTCTAAAGAGCAAAGCTCTTTCATTTGTGTCCAGGGCTAGAATATTCAGATGCTAGGCGGTGGGCCAAGAGAAACGAAAACTCTGGGGAAAATCAGCTTTACTCTACCTTAAACTCTTACAAATTTTTTGGCTTATTTTTCATGGTGCTATATGTTTGGGTTGGAACTCTGAAGCCATTTGCGCAAAGGACAGCAAAGACAGCAATTATCTGGAAAATGGGAGCTAAAACCACTAGTTTTTTTCTGTAGCTAGGAGAGTAAAAATGAGGCATAAAGAGCAGAAAAGAGTATGTAATTTATGAAGGAAAATGAGCTTATATAACTATTTGGGCCTAATGAAAATTCCCTAGGTAAGTGATTAAAGTATTTGCAAAGATATTAGATTTAGAAACTTAAAAACAAACAGGTCTTTCTTATCCAAATATATGTAAACACAATAACCAACAGATTTAACATTACATAAAGCGGAAGCTTCTAAATCTGGCTGTATAAACTTGTCCATTTGCTTTTCTCCCATAGGCAGAGAATGAGTGTTCAAAAATTGTAGGAACCTAACCAGGTGTGGTCCATTAAAAGCCTTATGTCAAATTTATGATAGGCACATCTCACCTTTGAACGTGGAAACAGCCACACAGCTTCTCATGTTCCCGCAGGAGGATGAGTTCATTCATCTATCAGGTAGTCAGTGAAAAGCATCTTGGCAGATTTAGCTATACAGGTGTTTTAAGACAACTTGATAGATTCAAATTCAAATTCATAAAAAAGACAAATGGGGAGGGAATTTGCAACTGCAAAAGAGCTCATAGCAGGGTGTGCCTTGAGTTGTCAACTCCTCTGCTGGATTTCAAATGTAGCTAAATGTTCATAAATCTCATTTTTTAAAAAGATTATTTTTTTTGAAGTATAGTTGATTTGCAATGTTGTGTTAATTCTGCTGTACAGAAAAGTGATTCAGTTATACATACATATATTCTTTTTCATATTCTTTTCCATTATGGTTTATCACAGAATATTGAATATAGTTCCCTGTGCTATACAGTAGGACCTTGTTGTTTATCCGTTCTGTATATGATAGTTTGCATCTGCTAATCCCAAACTCCCAATCCCTCCCTCCCCTACCCCTCCTCCTTGGCAACCACAAGTCTGTTCTCTATGTCTCTCAGTCTGTTTCTGTTTCGTAGATAAGTTCATTTGTGTCATATTTTAGATTCCACATATAAGTGATACCATATGGTAATTGTCCTTCTCTTTCTGACTTACTTCACTTAGTATAATAATCTCCAGGCCCATCCACGTTGCTGCAAATGGCATTATTTCATTTTTTATGGCTGAGTAGTATTCCACTGTATATATGTACCACATCTTCTTTATCCATTCATCTGTCGATGGACATTTAGGTTGTTTCCATGTCTTGGCTATTGTGAATAGTGCTGCTATGAACATTGGGGAATATGTATCTTTTTTAATTATAGTTTTGTCCAGATATATGCCCAGTTCTGGGATTGCTGGATCATATGGCAACTCTAGTTTTAGTTTTTTGAGGAACCTCCATACTGTTTTCCATAGCAGCTGCACCAATTTACATTCCCACCAACAGTGTAAGATGGTTCCCTTTCCTCCACACCCTCTCCAGCATTTGTTATTTGTAGATATTTTAATGATGGTCGTTCTGACCGGTGTGAGGTGATACCTCATTGCAGTTTTGCATAAATCCATTTTTAATAACTTTTCAGAAGTAGCAATATTATTCAAAGGGAAATGTTCCTATAGTTTAAAACTTTTCACCCTTCCTACCCTCTAATCCTACGCAAGTGTTTCTTGCATCCTTCTGTATTCTGTAACACGGAATAGTTTGCATGGATAGATATAATAAACTGAATATGTTCAATTCCTCAGGGCATAAGACCCCTCTGCAAACTTGAAATTGTGTTAGGAATGTAGGCAAACCTTGGCTCTTCACAATTATAGTGAATGGAATCAAGTGAATAATGAAATCCATAAATAATCCCTGGATGTCCAGATCCTTGAGAGCCAAATATGAAACATTCTGTAAAGATTTTTCCACTGGTGTTAACAAGTGGGGGAGGAGGCTGATTAAAGCCTGGCGCCTTCTCTCGCTGACCTCTGTCTGCTGACAGAAGTAACAGTCAGGCAAATGGTCAGAGGGAGGACAGCACGAGGTCTGGGGGCGGAGACTCTCGGCAGACCACATAATTAGCTCCAAAGAAACAGAGAGAAGACCATAATCAAGGCAGGGGCAAGCCAGAGGGGATTTTACCTCCATTTAACAGTGATTTTGTCCATGTCCAGTGGATGCTGAGGCTAAGTGCTCAGCCTTGGACCTCTCCCAAGCCTCTCCAGAAAGGCCATCACCATCAGGCAGCCCCCTGTCTCCCTGGCTCCCCAAAGCTGCAAAGACTCAGTGAAACCACCGTGCTGTCCTGGAAAGGAGGGCAGGCCCATGTTCAAGCCTGACTTAGTAGCTGAGTTTGAGCTTGGCTGTACTTCTTTCCTGCCCCATAGATGAGGCCCCAATACTTGTCTTCCTGGCTGCTTTGCAGAACCAATGGGCTAGAACCGTGATTAAATGGGATCGTTTCTGTGGCTACATGTTAAGTCTGTCAAATGCTGTATTCGTGTAAGATTTTTTTTCGGGAGGGTTTAGAAAATGAGACAGCATTGCAAGTCATGTCAAAGGGACTGGGTGTCTTCCCACAAGCTTCCAGTAGGGTCCAATCCTTTTGTTCTGTCTCACCTTCTCTACCTACTTCCAAGAGCTCTGACAGCCTGAAGGGGAGTGTGGTGTTTGTAGCCAGCACTGAAAAGAAAAGGGGCAAACCTCTGCTATGTAGCTGAACTGCTGGGAGAATTCTTTTTAAAATATGATTCTGTCTTCTATGATCAAATTCAATGCCACCTAGCCAGAGCCTCCCGGGTGATGCAGTAGCAGTCAATCTCCGTGCATAGAATTCACATATAAAGTCAAACTCTTTGCAATAGATATTATTTTCTCCCAAAAATCATATACATGCAAAAAACTGTAGACACTGAAAATAAATAAAATAGATGATTCCCAGTGGTCTTAGGGTTATACTTGAAACTTCTCCATGTAATTGATAACACTATTTCAGTATCGATTTGAGATCCAATTTGGGGAATCAATTTTGGGAATACAGATTGAAAAACTTAGCTTGTCCATTTGACTTTCAAAAACAGGATTGTACCATGATTCCTAGCTGTCAACTATCCCATTATGATGTTTTAGAGTAATTGCTTATTGCTACATTGTTCTTGATTTTTTAGTCAGGCTAAAGCCCTGTGCAAAGACCAAACTGTTTTACTCTGTTCCTTAATGATAGTTGACATGAGTCAACAGAATCTGATTATTTGTTGATTTATATGTTATTCATTCAACAAACACCTGTGCAAATCTATTGCCTACACTGGGGAAACAACTCAAAGCCCCTTGGAGGTTACATGGTTCTGTGATAATTTATAGTACGTAAGTGATCCCCTGTACTCAGAGGTCTACAATTCCTTGGATTTTGAATATCTATTAGGTTTGAGCCAACATTCACTTCTCCCTCCAAAAATGACTCTCTTTACCAAGTCCCATGAGATATGAAGTCATTTGTAAAGATGTTAGGATAGAGAAGTCTAGGCGACATGAGACTTCCTGCTAAGAAACGGTATTGATTCTCTGCATTTTATACCGTACGGGACTAGTTTGCAAGGCAGCAAAAGGTGGAGGATGTTGACTCCCCAGATGAGATGAAGGGATTGAGTGGCTGCTAGGAGAAGAGAAGCTGCGATTTCTCCAATTAGAAATGAATTCAGATTAACAAGATCCTTTATTAGACTGCAAATGTCCTCATGACATATTGAACTCATCATCATTTATACCTTAGTGTAAATATTCTAAAATAATAGCTTCAATTATATGTATTTGTTAATAATCACTTTTACTTCACTTACCCTGGGCTGGGTGGGCTAAATGATAATAATAATTTACCATCCTAAATGATAATAGTAAATGATAGGCTATGATACTATACTGTAAAGCCTATGTTTTCAATAATATATGTCTACCATGTAGATTCCGATCTACTGTCAATTTCCCCCTCGGATCAGGCATGGACACTTCTGGTAATTCTCCTGGGCATGTCTTGATCTCATTTGTACGAAGGCCAGTAGGCTGCTTTCACCACCTGCATCTAATAATGCCTTTTAAGCTTCCAGAGTTGCATCAATGAAATAAGTGTTTATTCTGCACTGGGAATTTCAGTTTCTAAATAAACATTGTAGTAGGTCATTGTTTCTGAATAAGATGTTTGAAAGATGATTTTGATGGGCTGCAAGGAGAGACATTCTGTATCTTTTTAAAGTTAATAATAATGCTATTGTTTATATATATGACATTTTCTTCTTTGAGAAAAGTGTTTTCCAATAATTTATTAGTTTCACTCAACTGAAAGCATTTGCCCTTTGAGCTCCATGGTTCTTACTGTAGGCATGTTCTTCTATTTCCCAGTCATAACTGGTGTTATGTCAGAATCTTTCTGTTTTAATTGATATAATTCTTTGACCCAAGGAAGCCAGAAGCCATGTACAAACACACTGCTTTTTAAAAGCCCATCAAGCAATGACCATTACCTGCCATTTACACATGTAGACACTGCAATTTACAAATGTTTATAGGAGAATCACTGGAGAATTCCCTACCTTTAAAGTCATGTGCAAATACATGGTAGATCTGGGAATTAAAGTGTTCTAGCCATATTAATGTCTTTTTAAAAAGATACAGAGATGGTGAGATGGGGAAAGTGAGTGGAGACTAGAGGGGAGAGAAATAGTCTAATGGAATTCTTCCAGATTAAACCAGTACATTGAAAATTCCCTCAATCTCACTGCATGCCTATCTGAACTTGCAGGATAATTGAGGTTAAGTGCAAATTTTAGAGAACAAAGGCTCCTCCACCTGTGACAGTTTATTCTGCAAAAGGCTGGTACGTCCTTTTGTCCACAAATCCAGAGACTCAGAGGCAGTTAAATTTATGGAAGTTTAGCTGATTAAGAATAGAGGTTCTGGAATCAGAGTGCCTGGGTTCAAACCTTGGGCAAATACCAAGTGGGACCGTGGACCTATGGAATCCTCCATTTCCATTGACACTTTGTCATGTCATCAGGAGCACTTTTGATTTGGTTCTAAAACAAACCCCAGGGGCTTCCCTGGTGGCGCAGTGGTTGAGAGTCCGCCTGCCGATGCAGGGGACACGGGTTCGTGCCCCGGTCTGGGAAGATCCCACATGCCGCGGAGCAGCTGGGCCCGTGAGCCATGGCCGCTGAGCCTGCGCGTCCGGAGCCTGTGCTCCGCAACAGGAGAGGCCACAACAGTGGGAGGCCCGCGTACCACAAACAAAAATAAAAAATAAAACAAACCGCAGGCACACTACATTTGAATCTTAGGGATCCCATATTCATTCCAATATTCTGGTCACACACACAAAAGGTTTTCCATCTGTCAATCACTTTCTTGTTCTTTATCTAAAGAAAAGGTCAATGTCTCCACTTGGGAATGTACTTTAAGACCACATATAAATGCTGCCAAACAGACAGCCCCACCCCCACCTGTTGGCTTTGAAATGACCCAGAACCCGATCCACCCCTCCACCTCTGCCCACCCATCACAACGCCTGGAGTCCCCAGTGCAGAACACTAAGAGAGGCCTTCTTATAGGTTACTGAGCATTTTCTTCCATTCTAGGGATGTAGAGTGTATAAAAGCACTACACTCAGTGAAGGTATACATCTTCCTTTCTCCTTCTGCATCCTTCTCCCAACCCACTGCTCATGACCAAACTTTGCCTTCAGTGACCCTACCATTATAGGAGATGGATGTAGTCTTAGCATCCAAATGCATTCCTTCTCATCCTTTATAGATAGGGATTATGCCTAGTTAAATCAGCACTATTAATGCTACTCTACGGGCACAGCATGTCTTGACCTGGTTACCCAATGACCATAGATAACAAGATGTTGACTTCCCTGGTGGTCCAGTGGTTAAGACTCCGGGCTCCCAATGCAGGGGGGCAGGGGTTCAATCCCTGGTTGGGGAACTAAGATCCCGTGTGCCATGCAGCACGGCCAAAAGAAAAAAAAATAAGCTAATGTGATAACAAGATGTCTATAGGAAAACTTCCTCCAAATGCTGAACACCTTACAAACCAACCTGAGGGATGAAAATTTCCTCTAGACTAAAAAGATGCTGTGTTTATGTGTTTAGCCTCAAAGGTGCTGTGTTTATTTGGAACTGTTGCTTAAATTTCCAGTGAGGTCAGCAGCCTGACTTGCCTTTGAGGTGGACGGTCCCAGTCATGGATGAAGAACAAGCCACCACTCTGTCTCTCAACAGCTGTGACATAGAACTGTCCATTTGCTCCAGCCTGACCTGGACCTGGGGGAACTCTGGGCAGGCGAATCATTCGGCCTTCCTTGGAATCAACTTCCATTACATATTTCTTCAACATATATTCAAGATAAAGGTTGAGCATCACTTATGGGAGGAGGGTCAAACAGGAAGGCCACAGGTAGTATTGTCCTAATTTGTATTCCCAGTCACAAACTGAAAGCCCTGCAATTAACTGAATCTACTTTCTTTAGAAGGTACTTTATGACTGACCACTTAAGTGCTTCAAGTAGCTTACAAGAGGCCAGATAGTGGGATGAATTCTCGGCAGTCAGCCCTTGTGTATGGCTGGCCCTCACTCCTGGTCTTGGGTAGGGACCCTCTCCTTGCTCCTTTGGATGACCGTTGAGCCCCCTGCCGGGGACAACAGGCTCGTATTCTATTTCCGTGAGGGTAGTAAAGAGGCGAAATCAAAGAGACTGTAATTAGCTATTGATTTCTTTCTTACCAAAATTCTATTTAAAAAACAAGGTCTTTTAAACTTAAATTAGTCCTCAGAACAACCCATGAAAAACTGAAAGTGCAAGAAGAGTACCCAGAATTTTCAATGGCTCCATTCCAGGTGCTGTTAGGCTGTTTCCAACTACAATAAAGAGCTCCTGCCGTGAAATTTAAAGAAATAAAAGCCTAGGGCAGTGATTCTCAAACTTTAGCTTGCGTCAGAATCAGAGTATTTGTTCAAACACAGATTGATGGGCTCTGTTCACAGTTTTCGGTTCAGCAAGTCTGGGATAGAATCTGAGAAATGGCGTTTATAACACGTTCCCAGGTGATGCCTCGCAACACTATGCATTTTCTCTGCCTCCTTTTCATATTTTAATATTCTCTGCCTCCTTTTGATATTTGTCCTCCCTTTTAGAATGTAAGTTTCTCGAGGGAAGGAACTGAGTCTGTCTTATTCATTACAATAACCCTAGTTCCTTACACAGGGTCTCAAGTATTTGTTGACTGAATAAATACCATGATATTTACGACTTTGCTGTTTGCATCCATCTTTCTCAAAATCCTCCCTGTCTTAATAAGAATGGTAGTTATAATAACAAGGGCCAGTGCTCATTAAAACGTACTAGAGGGCTTCCCTGGTGGCGCAGTGGTTGAGAGTCTGCCTGCCGATGCAGGGGACGTGGGTTTATGCCCCGGTCCGGGAAGATCCCACATGCCGCGGAGAGGCTGGGCCCGTGAGCCATGGCCGCTGGCCCTGCGCGTCCGGAGCCTGTGCTCTGCAACGGGTGAGGCCGCAACCCTGAGAGGCCTGCGTACCGCACAAATAAATAAATAAATAAATAAATAAATAAATACTAGAAACTGTGCCAGGTGTTGACACACATAATCTCATTTAATGATCACAACAACCTTCTGAAGATTTCATATTGTTCTTCTCTATTTTACAGTTGAAGAAACTGAGCTATAGAGAGATTAAGTAATTTGAGACAGGTTATATTACTAGTAAATTTCAGACCCAAGATTTAACCACGAAGTCTGACTCCCGGTTCCTAACTGTAGTACGATTGTACTTTCCTTCTACCTCTCTGTAAAAATCACTATTGCTATTCACGACCTACCCTTGTCTACTTCTCTACCTTTTCCTTCACCTCACACCCAGTGGCCCAGACTTACCGTGTTGTTTTACCATGCACCTTCTACTTTTAATGGCTTTCCCTCTTTATGGGTCTGGAAAATACCCACCCATAGTTCAGGCCTCAATTCAAGGATCTACAAAGGCTTTTCTGACTGCCCTCCACCCAACCGCAATAGATAGACTTGATCACTCCCTCATTTAAGCCTCCTTGTGGCCTATTCATCTGTAATATTTTATTGCTTTTTTTACACTATTGTGGTCTGTCCTAGAATATGAGTGCCTCAAGGTCAAGGACTGCATCTTAACTGGTTTTGGTATCTTCAGAACTCAATATAGACCTTCATAGTGGGCATTAATAAATATTACATAAAAGTTCCTTATTCTCATAATATTTATCATTATTGTATAATATAAAAACATCTACTTCTGATACATAACCTCTCATCATACTCATATGTATCCTTTTTAGCATTTAAACATTTTAATCTCTATTGTTTTCATTTCCAGAAGTTCTATGCAATTCTTTCAAAAACTACATAGTCTCAAATTTATTATGTTCAAACTTGGGTAGCTAGTTTTCATTTGTTTTCATGCCTTCCTTGACTCTCCTTCACGATGATTCATTTCCTCATGCCGGTTTGCAATTTTTTAATTTGTGAGCTCATCTTCTGCAGGGCCTGTTTTTCCCAGGAGGTCTTGATCGCTCTGAACGTGGGAGAAAAGAATAAAGCATTTCTGAGTCCTTTCAGACGTGTTGTCACCAGGGCTTTCAAGTCATTCAGTAGTCCAGAATCAGCTTCTGATGCTAACGTCATGGTTTAAGTTGTCTGCACCAGCCTAGTAGAATGAATGCAGACCACATCTACGTTTCACACAGCTCACATGTGGCTTTACATTTCTCATAAGCAGCTCTTCCCCTTTTACCCCCAAAGCCTTGGACAAATAATAAGCTGTTTTTCTGAGCTGGTAGGAAAGGTTTTTCTAGATCTCTTTCAATAAACAAGGCAGCTTTTAAGACTCCAGGCTCTATGCGTGGGGTTCCTTTTCAGCACCACCGCCCCCCCCCCCCCCCAGACCTCACAAAGAACCAAAGCCATGTCTTGGGTCCCCAACCTCTGGAATCTAGAGACGTATCTGATCTGAAACCCACTTGGACAAGTGGTGTCAGCTGCTACTTACTGCTCTGGTTTTGGTTTCTCTCAATTTCTGCCACGGCATTTCCATTTCATTGTTTGAGCTTAGCTCTGTACTGAATAATTGGCAGAAAAATATTTTTCCAGCACTTGAACTTGCATTCTTGCCTTCTTGATCTACCGTTTTATTGAAAGTCCCGGTTTAGATTTTCAGAACACATTCATATGCTTTCTCATGTGATCCACGAATAACTCTTAAGAAAGACTAGCCAGGTGGTAGGCCCTCTTACACTAGGCAACTCTGTAGATTGAAATAGTGTAAGAGACTTACCTAAGTGCTCACGAGGAATAAGGTGCCTTGCCAGTTTGAAAAACTCAAGGCTTCTAGTTTTAACCTGATGCTGTTCAAACTGAGACCCAAAACTTCAATCAATACCCAGTGAGGGCAAAGGTGGCCTTTTGGTAGGTGGTCCTAAAAATCCACCAACTTGCTTTTTCATGGGCTCTAGACCTTGGTTTATTCCCCCGGAACTCACCTTGCTCCACACCTGTCTCCCGCATCTTCGTCCTTTCGCCTGAGTATTTTGATGAATATCTACCATTCTCAAATACACTAAGTGATCTTTGCCACCAGCTATCTTCTGAGCTGTCTCTCAAACCTCATGAATTTACCCAAAGCCTTCTATGACCACAGGAATCACTCTCCCTTACTCAATCACAGTGGGGGGTTCACTTTC
This sequence comes from Leucopleurus acutus, assembly GCF_964270905.1. Taxonomy (NCBI): domain Eukaryota; kingdom Metazoa; phylum Chordata; class Mammalia; order Artiodactyla; family Delphinidae; genus Leucopleurus; species Leucopleurus acutus. The sequence continues at coordinate 68,002,566 of NC_139157.1, forward strand.
ACCCTATATTTTTCTGCATCAACTTCATCCTTTTGCACTCACACATCATTGCTCCATCCAGTGAAGAAGGAAATTAGGAAGATAGGTCACATTTAATCTGCAAAAGAATGATTTTAAGACCTGTGGGTCTACTGAAGAATTACATGCCCATCATAGAAATCATGCACCTTTTCCTTCTTTGTTGACAGTATTATTATACTCTAGGCTTCCAAGGGGTGAAAACAGTCTTCAAATGCAGCGTGCTCTGAGGTGCCTGGGTCCCATGAAAAAATAACGAAGCCCACATATGGAAGACAGTCAGATTGTCCACTTGGAACTGGCCCCTTCCAACACAAATAGCTCAGGGGCCAGAGGTACCCTAAAAAAGCAGGAGTGAGGGTCGGTACCTTAAATCAGAGAATTCACTTTGGCTCACCTCCCTCCCTCTCCTTCATGTCTTTTCTCTAACTGAATTCTCTTGGTTCCTTAAATGTTTGGTTTTGCATCTTGGTTTTTTGTTGTTGTTGTTTGTTTTGTTTTGTTTCATTTAGACTTGTTTAGGTTAGTGAGTTGCTTCCAGCTGTTTTCCTTGGTCCTGACTACCATCCCCTTGGGAACACATTCTAGAAATTTCTCACCATCTTGAAAACCTCAAGTGACAATACGAAACATTCTGTTAGCTGGACCATAAAGGGCCTCAACCCCATGTTCCACACGAGAAGGGAGATCCAACCCTTTTGATCTTTGAGCACCAATGAAATACCAACAGAACAGGTAGTGCAAATGTATACGTAAATCCTCTACCAAACATTTTATTACATATTCGGAATCAACTAAGAGCAAATGTCAGATCTGCACACTAGACTGAGAAATTCTGCCACCTCAAAAACCTCCTAAAGCCAATAAAAAGTCCTACTAGCTTCAATTTTCATTACAAGCACACGAAAAAGAAAATATTTACGAATGGAAATCAGAAGGATAGGCATTCCTGAGTATTTGCTTCAAAGCGTCTTGTTGATCAGTCAGCCTTCACTGTCTCCTTACATTAGGTCAGTGTATGCAAGGGAAATCTATGTAGAAGCACTTGTTTTCCTGAAATTACTCATTGCTAGTAAAAGATGTTTTTGCCAAAATTTGATGTTTAAGGTTCTCCTCTTGTTGAAGATGACGGTTGTCACAGCATGATTGCCAGCAACAAGGGAGAGTTCATGCAAATAGTTTCATAGGACCATGGATGAGATGTTTTTCATTAGTGTCACAGTGTGTTGGGTTAAGTACATCCTCCTAGCATGTTATACCTTTACTGCCCCTTCATGGACTGCTGTGCCAAAAAGAACGAAAGTGTCACCCAGGTGGAATCTGAAGAAATGTTAGGATAGGAAGCTTTTTTTTTTTTTTTTTACCTTATTATCATCATTATTATCTTTACCAGCGCAAAGCACTCAAAAAGCTTAGATGAAGCAACTGAAAATTCAACTGTTAACAATACACAGTGTTCGGGGGCAAAGGTGACCTAGACGTCCCTGTTATCGTCATCTCCCCGATGATCTCACGTACGTATTTCCTTCAGACGGAAGGTGTTAAGGAAACCAGTTTGGGGCATAAGGTTGTTTTTCTTCTCCTTTGGCTCCTATCCAGAGCGATTTCCTTCTGATCATTGGACTCCTTTTGGGGCTCTCTGGCTGTGGTCAGTTAATGCAAGTACCACAGAACCTGATACTCGAGTGGAGAGGGAGTTGGAGGTCGCAGAATATGACAGTCTCCTCTAGCAGAAGGCTGTTAGGTGCATCTACTGGGGACCGCGAAGGATATGGCTGCTCCTGAAATCAAATGCTTTCTCTGGGATTTAACATTGCTTTATTCTGAGATGCTGCAGGGCTTCTGTGGTATTGGGCTTTGTTTGAAAATTCAAAGGATTGTCCAATGGTAAGCTTGGCTGAGCTAAAAAAAATAATCAATTAAAACCCCAAGTGCTTGAGACAGTCTCTGAAAGCAAGTCACAAGTGTCCCTGGTTTGCATCTGGAAAAAAAAAAAAAAAAGAAGAGAGATTGAATGTTACTTTAGTATCAAGGACAGCTATCACCTTAATGGGGTGAATTCTTTCCACAAAGAAGCGAGAAGCAATGGAAAATGCTAAGGTCTAGCATTGTGTTAGCAGGCTAAACTGAATAATGTGGTCGAAATATTTTATTGTGTAATTGGTTTGATTTTATTGCTTTTTATGGGCTGCAGAGATGTGGTGAGAAAGAAGCTGCCTTTCATCAGGTACTGTAGTCCCATCAGTTTTGTTAGTATTTCCACCCCTTGGACCCACTGATTTCCCAGAGAGGTTTTTCCCAAGTGTCACATGTTTTGTTCTTACTTATGCATTGGAGAGATCATCCTCATCTTGCTGTCTCATTTACCACTGCACCAGATTTACCAATATCTGGAAATAACATTACCCACCCAGCACAGTCATATTTCTGTGCTCTGCTCTGGATGTGAATGGTCAGAAATATTCTCCCTGGTAAACTTCTTCAGGAAATAAACATGGAATATGTCACCTTTGCCCAGAGGTTAAAGAGAGGGATACCTTTGAATCAAGCCCTGCTGCCGCCATAAGAGGTAAGGATGCTCTGACACCCTGGAAGGATGACAGCCTTTGCTTGGAGCAGGAAATGTGGCCCCAGGGCTCCAGAAAGCAGGGCCTCACAACACACTCTGCACAGTCCAGTTCTGTTTCCTCCCAAGGCAGAGAGAAAAGCCAACAACAATAATAATTGCTGACATTTATTGAGTGCTTAGGCATGGTAAGTGCTTTATGTATATTAACCCATCTAATCCTCACAACATCCTGCCTCTAGATGAAGCAACCAAGGCATAGAGAAGTTTAGACATGTGTCTAAGGCTACAGAGCTGGCAACAGCAGAACGAGAATTGGTTCCAAGCAGTATGCTTCATGTTCCCGACTCTTCAAATCTGATCGAATCTGCATTGAATGTCATCATCCCTGATGCAGAACACACAGCTGCTTAAAAGAAAGAGGTCATAAATTGAGCTGGTATTTTGAAGACACACACCAAGTCCTAGATCCTGTGACAAACAGCCGTGACTTGAAAAAAAAAAAAAAAGGATAAAAATCCTGATCCCTAAGAGCAGCTGTCTGACAGAGCAAGTCAGGTGCGATAAAATAATATTGTCATGATTGATGGTGGTGGTGGTGGTGGTGTGTGTGTGTGTGTGTGTGTTTAAAAGAGAAAGGCGTGGTCCAGTTCCTGTCAGATTTGTTTACCAGTAAAGTCCTGGCCTTTCCTCCACAATGGACCCTGAAGTAGCAGATGACAGTTGACATTTCAATCAGTTTTGATACTCACGGGACACCTCCCCTGCCTTCTTTCCCTTCATTTGCATACTCGTTTGCATATATCTTCATAAGGGATGGACACGTGCCTCTTCCTTAGACCCAGTTATTGTTTTGATTCCTGTTGATTCTCTTACCATCCTTTAGCCCCTTTCTTTCAAAGCACTTGTGTCCTTCTTGTCACCTCAGCCCACCTCTTGCTGGTTGTTTCTTCTAGAGAGCATTCCAATTACTATCAGGAAAACCTTTTTCTGAACACTTGAGCTCAGACTTCAGGTCCTGAGGTGTCTAGGTACCAGGTTCAGTGTCTCTGCCATTGAGGTACTGAGTTGCATCAGCCCCAATCACCTGATGAGGATGAGTCACCTGAAGGTGGAAGAGGATGAGACAAAGTTCAGGTGAGGAGTCCTAGGAAGAGAAAAACTGAGGTCTCAGACTGGGGAGAAGAATGTGTTGGAGTCATGGTCACCAAATGACCTAGGACACTCAGAGGAGATTCTCTCAGTGGAGGTGATCGGGGTGATGGAAAGTTCCTGCTGGTGAGAGAATTCCCAATGTGTTCTCTTCCTTGATAACAATACACCCCAAAGGGCCAGTCTGACCTCTTTGACTTCACAAGGGGTCCCAGGACCTGTAAAAAGAAGGAGGAAACCAATACTACTGAGGAAGCAGGACTGACTTCATAATTGTGGTGCCTGGTACAAAATGAAAATGCAGGTCCCTTGTTACAAAGTTATTAAGAATTTCAAGATGGTGATGACAAAGCATGAAATACAGCAAGGGGCCCTTCTAGGTACAGGACCCTGCACAACTTCACAACTCACACACCCATGAAGATGGCCCTACTGGGGGATTCCTATGAAAGAAGACAGGGTCTCTTTCTGCTGGAGAGCTGTTTATTTCACAATTAATAATTGAGGTTTGGCCAGTGGGCCCAGTAAAGGTGAAGATGTGATGATGATAGAAATGCTGTTGGAGAACTTGAGGAAAAATATAATTTTTACAAGCAACTGTCAGGCACACACAAAAAAATCTATGATACAGTCATACGAGCAGTTAATAATCTCACCAGCTGCAGAAAGCTATCATCTCTGTCTGCGTGTGTATTTGGAGATAACTCCAAATTGAAAGGTCGTACCCTTGAGGCCACTGAGTTAAATTCAAAGGTAGTGGAAAAAAGTGAAAAGAAGAAAGGCATAATTTTGAGAGAGTAGATGAAAAAGGAGTTGCTTGAGAGGTGAAATGAGACAGTGTGCATGTATCTGTATCATGTGCATGTGGGTTTTGTGGGAGAGGAAGGAAGAGAACGGAGAAACGTGAAAAATGCAGATGTATAAGCAAATGGAAAATTAGTATAGGTTAAGGAATCAAAACAAACATTTCATTACAGATCACGTTCTTAGGAAGAAAAATGGCTGATCAGTTGAGGGCATGGGTGGGGGTGGGCTAGAACTCTGATTAATCAGTTTGGAAACCTTAAATTAGTAACTAATGAAAAACAAATTTGCTTTTTTCTCTCCTCATTAATTTGTATTATTTGAAGGAAATTACATTGACAGTAAACAGCAAAGAACCGAACATTTTGTTAAAACCGGAGATACAACTGTATCATTAAATAAATACACAGCAGTCCCTCTCCAATTAGTTACTGTTTATAAAGTGCAATGAGATTCCTGGATGAAGAGTGCTATGAAATTATATTCTATTACAGCACTGATTATTAATAAAATGACCACAAATGAAAAGGGTATACATCCTCCACAGGAATGCATGTAAGAGAAAACTACCATGTAAAGAAAAAAAACAAAAAGATACAGATGATTGTTTCCTGCTGCAAAGGGTCTGAAAATCTCCTCCGGGAGAAAGACAAATGCATAGGCTAGTTCGGCAGGATGCATCTCTCTGGAGTGTGTTCTGGGGTCAGTGAGGGCCAAAAGGGGTCAGAGAGGGCCAAAAGGGGTCAGAGAGAACTGGTTAACAGCTGTTCTTCACGTTGGAATTTTTCTACCTCTTGCCCAGCCTGTGAATGAAACTGACAGGAATTCTAATAAGTGCACCAGGAGGACGGGAAGTCTTGTCAGTGACTCTGAGCTGCTGATAATTTGGGGAGGCTCAAAAGGGAAACTCTTGGGAGCTTCCCTTCCCTGGTGGCGCAGTGGTTGAGAGTCCGCCTGCCGATGCAGGGGTCACGGGTTCGTGCCCCGGTCCGGGAAGATCCCACATGCCGCGGAGCGGCTGGGCCCGTGAGCCATGGCCGCCAAGCCTGCGTGTCCGTAGCCTGTGCTTCGCAACCGGAGAGGCCGCAGCGGTGAGAGGCCCGTGTACCACAAAATACAACAACAACAAAAGGGAAACTCCTGTAGATTCCTGGAATCTGGGCTTTGAAAGACCTTGGAAAGAATCTGGTGCTTGGAAAGACCCTGTGTCTTCCTGGAACGGGCTCTAAGAGTAGATCTCCAAAAATCCAGCAAAAAGAGGAGCTAGAGGAGTGGGGTGCAGAAAACAGACCCAGGCAGATGCAAGGGGCCCCAGGAGTAAGTGGACACAAAGGCATTTTTGCCTTTGGAGAAAGGTATGGTTTGGAGATTGGGGTGTGTATGTGGGGTGGGGGGATGGGGGGGATCTTGTCAGGAACTTGCCTTCCTTGGAAACTTGGCATAAGGAGGACATGAGAGGAGATTTGGCCTATTTGTTTCATTTAAAAAAATAGAAATAAAGAAATAAAAAGCATAAAGTTGAATGTGGGGATGGGCAACTTGGAGTATTTGTAGAGCAGAGTTTAGCAGTTGTCAGCAACGGAGACAAGGAATCAATAATCAGGAAAACAGGTGAAATGGTTTTATACCGATAGCTTCAGGGTCGCAAGGCAACTTAAAGTTATTGGCTCACATGGTTGTCCCCCTGACCCTTTCGCTTTGCATTTTGGTAAATGGCTCCCCTTTGGCTGGCCTGAGCCCATGCTGTTTTTGCACTGGGAAGCATGGTCGCAGTGATCAAGAACAGTTTCTTTGTGGATTAACGCTGGCGGGGCTCTAAACTAGGCAGTCGGACACTGATGGGGCTTTAATCCACACCAGGCAGCTGAGTGAGCAGGCAGTGGTTTTCAGGGCTTGGCACCTCACACTGGGCTGGCCTTTGGGTGTCCTCTGGGTATCAAGAAACAGAAACGTTGCGACACCATAGATGGACCTAGAGATGATCATACTAAGTGAACTAAGTCAGGCAGAGAAAGACAGATACCATATGATGTCACTTATTTATGTGGAATCTAAAATAGGACACAAAGGAACTTATTTAAGGAAACACAAACATATTCACAGACATAGAAAACAAACTTCTGGTTAGCAAAGGGGAAAGGGGGTGGGGAGGGATAAATTAGGAGTTTGGAATTAGCAGATACAAATTACTATATATAAAATAGATAAACAATAAGGTCCTAATGTAGAGCACAGGGAACTATATTCAATATCCTGTAATAAACCATATGGGAAAGAATATGAAAAAGAATATATATATATATATATATGCATAATAGACCCCTGAAACTAACACATGGTAAAACAACTATACTTCAATTAAAAATAAATAAATAACAGTAATTAAACAGAAGTGTATTCCTGGTGCAATCTGATGCTCAGACTGACAATGTAAAGGAGAGGCTATAAAAATGTGGTCAGAAGGGGCAATTAGCAAGGTACAAAGGGTGCTGAAAAGGCAACTAACCGTGGGGATGGGCGGTACAACTGGCTCACCTTTTAGGTGCTGTGTACTCTGAGATTCCATAAGGCACAATTTCCTGGGGAATAGTGAGAAAAAATATGTGTGAGAAAAAGCAAAGAAAACTCCAAAATTTAGGGCTTCCCTGCTGGTGCAGTGATTAAGAATCTGCCTGCCAATGCAGGGGACATGGGTTCAAGCCCTGGTCTGGGAAGATCCCACATGACGCGGAGCGACTAAGCCAGTGTGCCACAACTACTGAACCTGCCTGCTACAAATACTGAAGCCCACGTACCTAGAGCCCGTGCTCCACAGCAAGAGAAGCCACCGCAATGAAAAGCCCATGCACCGCAATGAAAAGTAGCCCCCGTTTGTCGCAAGTAGAGAGAGCCTGCACCCAGCAGTGAAGACCCAATGCAGCCAAAAATAAATAAATAAATAATTTTTTTTAAAAAAAAGAAGAAAAATCCAAAATTTAAAATAGCTAATACTTAATTTACACATTCTCTAAACCAGGTACTGGGCTAAGAACTTTATATGATTTTCTTCTAGAATTCTTACTACAATCCCATGGGAGTGGCTCTCCAATAAGAGAGATATGTAACCTCTCCTTTTTACAGATTATAAAACTTGTGCTAAAAGAAAGTTACTCACTCACTCCAGGATGTAAATCTGGACCAAAAAAACCTGAATCTGTCCAACTCTGTGGTCTTCACTCCCACCACAATGTTGCACTGTCTCCTCCAAGTAGGACTGGAAAAGGAATTGAAGAGTCATGTAAGTTAAAAGGTCCAGGGTGAAAAGGATTTGGAAATGAATGTTCTCAGTCCCTGAGAGTTTCAGAAAAGATTGCAGATAGGAGATAGAGTAAGATGTTATTCATTAGTAAGAAAGGATCCCATAATTGTTCAAAACAAATTCACAGGGAAAACATTTTCCAACTCAATTTCTGTTCCCCCACTTAGTGGCAATAACCAGCTTTGTTGATTACACCATTACTGAATGTTAAAGAGTATAACTGAGTAGAGTTGTTGCCTCACATCTTGCGTGGGTGGCCATTGATGGAAATGGATATAGTCCTCCCCATGAGATCATAGAGCGCCATCTTTAGAAAACCAAATGCAGCTCAGAGTCTGCTTTCCTGGCAGCATGAAGGATGTTCATCACTTTTTATTCTTTGTCCTTTTATGCTTTGAAATGGAGCAGAAGAGTATGCTAAAAACTTGACAAAGTGCCTAAAGCAGAGAGGCCTTAAGCAGTGTTAGTTTCCCTACTCTGCCTTCCCTCAGTCATCAAGGAGTGTCCAATATTTTTTATAGCACTCCCATCAGTTAAAAAAGAGAGAGAGAATGAAAACTACAAGGACATGCCACTATAGTAGATACTGTGGCGCTCCCCTTAGCTCTCCTCCCCAGGGCTGATGCACAAACTCCCCACTGCTGGTTTTCACAGCTGCATCCTTCCCTGAATTGCCCTCAACTGAAGGGAACTGCCTCCTTTGAGGTATTCCCTCCTCCCAGGAGGGTGGCCCATGGCTAATGACTGGCCAATGTGGAAGTGGGAAGGCCCAGCCCCCTTACCTGAATTCAGGAAAACTCTGAAGGACCTTCCCAGCTCCAGAGCTCACAGTAGTATCTGCTGAGACCTCAGGTGCAAATACATTGCAGGTTACCTTTTCCCTCTACTGGATCTGAAACTAAGCAGGACCCTGTGCAGCCTTTCTGTATACAAAAGCCCTTCCATGCCCCTCGTTTCTTGTTTATAGAAAAAAACTTTAGTCTCCTGGGCCTTCCCTGAGTTCCAAAGAGCAGGTACAGGCAGTTACTAATTAGGGAAGTGTGGGACTGCAAAAACAGAAAAAGCAGTTAAACAAGAAAAGTAAGACAATAGTGCAGCCATAAGACAGAGTCCTACATGGAAGCAACCTAAGTGTCCATTGACAGATGAATGGATAAAGAAGATGTGGCACATATATACAATGGAATATTACTCAGCCATAAAAAGAAATGAAATTGATTTACTTGTAGTGAGGTGGCTGGACCTAGAGACTGTCATACAGAGTGAAGTAAGTCAGAAAGAGAAAAATAAATACCATATGCTAACATATGGAATCTAAAAAAAAAAAAAAGTTTCTGAAGAACCTAGGGGCAGGACAGGAATAAAGATGCAGATGTGGAGAATGGACCTGAGGACACAGGGAGGGGGAAGGGTAAGCTGGGATGAAGTGAGAGAGTGGCATGGACTTATATATACTACCAAGCGTAAAACAGCTAGCTAGTGGGAAGCAGCTGCATAGCACAGGGAGATCAGCTCAGTGCTTTGTGACCACCTAGAGGGGTGGGATAGGGAGGGTGGGGGGGAGGGAGATGCAAGAGGGAGGAGATATGGAGATATATGTATGTGTATAGCTGATTCACTTTGTTATTAAGCAGAAACTAACACACCATTGTAAAGCAATTATATCCCAATAAGGATGTTAAAAAAAATAAAAAACAGTCCTAGTTCCTCCTCAAGGGATATATTTGAGTTGTTCTTTAGGAACTAAGACCCCACCAACCCATCTACCCAGGTGAAGAATGGTGACTACATGCTGAGCACAAGCAGTAGACCCCAGGCTGCTTGGAACCAGAAGGTTGAGGATTGAGATTCCCCAAACAGTACCCTGTTACCTCACCACCAGTCAATCAGAAGAAAGTCATGCTCTCTGCAGTCCTCACCCCCAAATATTGCCTTTAAAAATGCTCTCCTTGAGGTGGGAGATATATGGGCCCCAGGCTGCGCAGCTGGAGTTCATCCCCTAGGGACAGATACTCCAAGATAGCAGGAGAGATGAGAAGCTAAGCCCTGCCCAGATAAGAGATAAAAAACCACATATTCCTCATTCTCGAAGTCAAGGTGACCTTCCCAATAGACATGCACAGAAAGGCTCCTTGAAGGTCAAAAAGGGAGGGGGCCTCACCTCATAGTAAGTGAATCCATCACTAGAAACCATCTTGGCTAAGAGATGCGTGTGCACACATAGGAGGACCCTAAGTTATACCAAATACAGACTCAGAACCAGGCAAAGCAAGATGATTGGCCAAAGGAAACCCGGAAAAAACGTCCCATAAAAGTGATTCAAAGTACCACGAGGGTGCGACTCTCTCTCTGAGTCCACCCGTGTGTCTATCCACATGTACTATTTGTCTCCTAATAAACACTTTATTTGCTTCACTACTTTCCATCTCTATGTGGAAATTCATTTCTACACAGCTGACAGGCCAGGACCTTGTCACTGGCCACTGGTCCATGGTGGCCTAGTGGCTAGGATTCAGCATTCTCACTGATGCAGCCTGACTTCGATCTCTGGCCAGGAACCAAAATCCTTCTTCAAGCCACTGCAGGCTGAAGCTCCCCTAGATCACCCTGAAAACACTTCTCTGACAACCATTGGAGAGTTCAGGTCTTTTGAGTTTGAGCTGCCCACACTCCTTGCTGGGTCCCCCACAATAACACTGACTTTCCTGCACCACAACCTGATTTTAGTAATTTGGCTTTGCTGTGCAGTGGGCGACAGGACCCAAGTTCAGTTCGGTGACAGATCCTGCCTCCTCTTTCTAGCAGGTGTGTCACCCATGACCACTCCCAATTAATGTAGAAAGTCAACTTTCTACCTCCAAGTCTGTTTCGAGTGAATCCAGTCTAAGACAACCCTCAGGTGTATTTAATAATGAATACTGTATTCAAATGTTGAATATATGGATACTGTTAAATATTATTTCACTGCAAAACATTCACAAAATAGAAATGTCAAATAAATGTAAGTTGAAGTTCTAATATTTTCTTTCCAAACCTCAATGAACTGTCTTGTGCAACCTCTCCCCCTACCCTTACACATGTTACTGAACCAAGCTTGGGTTTACCCCCGCTCCCCCCCGCCAAGCCCCAGTGTGCAGCAAAGCCAATCTACTGACACCAGGTTGTGAAGAAAAGTATGGCATTTATTGCAGGCATCAAGTAAGGAACACAGGCAGGCTCAAAAGACCTGAACTCCTCAATGGCTTTCAGGGAAACGTTTTTAAAGACAGTGTGAGGGAAAGGGTTGTGAGGTGTGTGATCAGCTCATGATCAATTCCCTGATTGGCTGATGGTGATGTAACAGGGTGATATCACAGAGATCAACATTATCAATCCTCAGGCTCCAGCCCGTCTGGGGGTTATGTGTTCCTGGTCATCATAGAGTTAGCTTCCTCCACCTGGTGGGGGTTGTAGTACCTGCAAAACAACTTAGGAATGTGCATTTCACTTACCTTTACCTTTGAAACAGAACCGGGGGTCCTTGTGACTGATTTATTGTTTAAGTTATGGCTACTCTCTCCTGCTTGACTGTCCTATCTTTGTTTCTGCATTCTTTACTTCCCCAAACATTGACTACTAGGGCCTGTTCTTTGATCTACATGGAAGGCCCAGGAGGTCACAGTGTATTTCCATAGCCTTTTTTTCCAGTCAACAATAAGCAGGAACACAGAGGGGTCTGTCACCGGGAAGACCCCAACGTGGACGTGCTTGGTTTTGTATACACACACACACACACACACACACACACATACACACAGAAGAGACTATTCTTATTCAATAAATAAGTTTTATCTTAAGTGTCATGGAGAATGTAAATATGATCTTACAGTTTAGTTGGGAAGAAAAACAATGTACAAATAACCAATGTAAGGGACCATGGAGGGAGGAATCTAGGAACACATGTAATAACATATAAGAGATAGAGACACCAAGTACCCTAGGTTCTATGTTGTAGTAATTTATAGGATTATGATGCTATCACCCAATATGAAGACATCAGGAAGGAATAATGCTGGATAAAAAGATGATGTTTTTGTTCTGACATTTTGACTTCAGGGAGATCATGTGATGTCTAGGTGGGAATATTTAATAGGTATACACATAGGGCTGGGGTCTAGAGGAAGGATAGGATAGAACTAGACATAGACATTTCAAAGCCATCTGAATAGCCCATCCTATTTGAATTCTTGAGAAGGGATGAGTCTCTTGGAGCGAGATTCACATAGAGCCAGAGTCTCAGAGAATGGAAGAGGGAGACAGAAGGATCTGAGGTGGGGAAGAGAGTGTTAGAAGTTCAGGAGGAAGAGACGCTTAGAAGTTCAGGAGGAAGAGACTCTGAAAACAAGTGCAAGAACACTGCTAAGGTGCGGAAAGCTGCAGAAAGCCCAGGAAGAATGAGCAGAAACCATCAGGTGGGTGACTAGGAACTTACAATAATCTTTAAGAGAACAATTTCAGATGATTTGGGAGGAGGAAGCTGAGAGGTGTGGTGAGGTGTAAACAGCTTTCTTTTTAAGTTTAGCTATGAAGAGAGCGAGAGAGAATGTGGTAAGAGGGAGGGACAGAGACACAGATAAAGGCATTTTCAAGATAGGAAGGACATGTACAAGGAAGACAGAGGAAATGAAAGTCCTAGAGAGAGAAAAAGTGGTGGGTAATTCAAGTAGGAGGCAAGGTTAGCCAGAGCATGGAGGAAGGAAGGGTGCCTTGAAGATGAGGGTCTCCATCATCTGAGTCAACAGAAAATGAAGAACATGGGTAGAGGGGTGGGCACTGCAGACCTGCTCTGAGTTTTCCCAATTTTTGTTGGACTTGCACGAATTCCACTCTCTGGGGAAGAGAGCTTCTGCTATAGACATACACACATACCACGGAGACCAGCTCCCACTGAAACTGAAGTAAGTCATTTTCAAATGGGGAGCTCTTTGGCAGCTGGTTGTAGAAGACGAGAAATTCGATTTCTGGCTCCCTGAGTTCCCTTCATTTAAAGACATTGCTGTCAACCTCCCACAGGTATAAATGCCACCCTCCCTCTCTCTTGTTCTTTAGCACGACTGAAGTCCTACGACCTTGGCTTAGGAAGTAAAGGAATCCTGTCCTGATCCCACATCAAGAGGGATCGGTATAGTCACTAGAGAGAGGTTGATTGGAGCTGCATCTGTCAGGCTTCTCCTTTATTCCATTCACAGATATGTTGGGATGTTGGGATGGGCTAGAGTAGACTGGCAGAATCAAGTCTAGAGATCTAGGTAAAGCAAATGGAGACAGCCTATGGATATAGAATAGAGGATGTTCTGAGACCAAGGTGCCATCTGGCAGAAAAGGCAAGGCAAGAAATGGAGTGTGGCTATGGAGCAGAAGATCTAGATTCAAATCCTGGCCTTTTGCCTTGGTAGTTGTGGAAACTTGAGCCAGTAAGTTGCCTGCTTTGTGTTTCCGTTTCCTCATTGTCAGTGAAAGGTTAATAATGCTTACCCTGAAGACTTGTTCTGAGGATTGGAAGGGAGATCACCTAGTACACAGTCATTATGGTTTGGGGTGGGCTGGGGGGGACAGCCAGGTGAAGGAACTACCAGAGGAAAGCTTTCTTCAGTGGAATTCTGCTGGGTGGGATAGGAAAGCCAGAGGAAAAAAAGAAAAGAAAGGCCATGTTTTCCCCAAAATTTAGGGTGGGCAAACTTACATTTGGTGTGTAGGAAACTCCAACGAAGTGCCCAGAAGAGTGGAAAAATATGCCCAAAGATTGTCAGAGCAGCAGATACTAAAATATGATTGGAGGTTCTGAGAACTCTGGCTAGATCGCTTTTAAATAATTTGCAGGCTGTTAAATTATTTGTAAATGCCTGAGAAAACAAAAGTGTTTTGGTGCCTGAGTTCATGCACATTTGGCAAACGCTGCCCAGCTTTCTGAAGGAAGGAAGGATGCACGCAGGGAGGGCTAAGAAGAAGAGTACAGTCTTCCAGCCGTGTGGCCCCCCAGGCAACACAAGACAATGTAACCATGAGGAGGAAGGAGAGACAGGGACTAGAGGCACATCTATTCAAGCTGAGGAATCTGTCTTGGTTAGGAACCTCAGAGAACTTGGGAGACAATGAGTCACCACATCCTATTTAATATGCACGGGAAACTTGGAACAAAATCAATCCAGCAGTGAAAACTGGCCGGTTACCTGGAGAATCATGAAGCGAGAAATGCTTCTTATTCAAAAAGCAGCTGATGTTATCCTCCAAAAGCCAGGTACAGGCAAAAAGAGGCAATTAAATTCTTCTCTGCCCTCTGGAGGCTCCTGTGAACTCTTTGGCTAACTTATTCCTGTAATTTGCTGAAACCACTGCTAACATATTTCATTTATAACTGACCATGGACAGCTCCAACAGTGGGCATGGCTTAATACTCAGACACACAGGAATACAAACACACACCAGTTTACACACATGCGTGCAACCTACACACACTGTAGGTTTGCTAGAAATATGCTTTGGAAAGATGGGGCAGGGATTTGGAACATACAGAAAGGAGACAGAACAAAGGGCTCTCTTCCAATTTCTTACACCATATCCCTTTTTCCCCATTTAAGTGAATGTCCTATCTCTACCTTAATGTGGCTTAAAGAAGTGGCTTAGGGAGGCATAGAAGTGTCTAGAGGATCTTCTTCCTTGAATTATTGCTAACCACGGGGCTGGTGACTGCCCTACTCCCACCAGTAAAGAAGTACTTCTGAAGAGTGATAAATTCACGCAGCATCCACCACCACTGCCTCTGCTCCTAAGCATTAGTACTGATCATGTCCTGGGACACAAGTTCACATAGGCTGAATCTAATACTACCTTGATTACGCAAACAACTCATGACTTTTATCCTTGGCAATCTTGGCAAGTCCTGGCACCTTGAAAGGAGCCATGGCCAATCTCAGAACATCATTCATTGACTGTCACTTGGGTACCAAGGGCCTGGGACAGAAATACTTCGAACAACATCAATAGCAAAGATGTCTCATCTTGGAAAGAGTAATGATAATTAACAAAAACAATGATTTAAAGGCAAAACCTTTATAATGGCCTATGATGCCCTACAAGACCTGGCCCCTTCACCCGTGCGAATACAACACCTCACAGAATCTGCCCCGTACACAGTCCTCCTGCTGTACTTTGAATACACCCAGTGCATTTGGCCCAGGTGTTTCCTCTTCCTGAAGCTCTCTTCCCCCAGATATCCAATAGCTAAACCCCTTTGCCTCCGCTCAAATTTACCTGAAACCTTTGCTCAAATTTCACCTTCTCAGTGAGACCCACTCCGACTGCCTTATTTGCTGCAACCTGCCTGGGACCTGCTGGCACTCAGACCTCCCTTATCCTACTCTGCATGTGCCCTTTCCTATAGTTCCCGTCGCCTTCTAACATACTATTATACTTGGCCTCATTTATTATGTTTAGTGCTTGTCTCTTTGGCTAGAATACAAGTAAATTTTACTGGGGCAGAAATCTTTTTGGTCTGGGGGGTTTTTTTTGTTTTGGCCATGCAGACAGCTTACGGGATCTTACTTCCCTGACCAGGAATTGAACCAGGGCCCTGGCAGTGAAAGTGCTGAGTCCTAACCACTGGATCTCCAGGGAATTCCAGGGAATCTTTGTTTTATTTACTGATATACCCAAGTGCCTACATATCCCCTGGCACATAGTAGGTGCTCAAAAAATATTAGTTGAATAAATGAAAGTACCTAACTTTATGCCAAGTGTAGTTCAAAGAGCATGGCATTTATTTAAATCTCACCAAAACTTGTACTGTTATTATTCTGAGTTTACAGATGAGGGGGCTGAGGCACAGAGAGGTTAATAACTGGCCAAAGGCTACCCTATGACTAAGTAATGGAACCAGAATTCAAAGCCATTCAGTGTGATCCAGAGCCCACACTGAACTGTCTGTTAGGAAGCCCACACAGGAGACAATCCCTAAAAGGAAAAGTTCTGTCCAGAAGGAGAGATTATATTTTCTTGTTTGCTCTATAACAGAATGATCTTAAACACTCACAGAGATTCTGTTACTGCAATGGGATTTTAATGATGCTTTCAGAGCCTTGTAGCTAGGATGAAGATTGAATATGGTAATAACTGTAAATAGCAGTTCCATTTACTAAGCATATTAGTGTGTCTCTAGATTCAACAGGTATTAAAATAGCTAATATGGTTACTGAAGAAATTGTTGACCTCAAAGTGTTCATTTGAAGCAGCAAACCAATTATCTCAACCAAAAGTTACCTGCAGTTGCCCTGGTTGCTTTTTAACATGCTGATGACTTAAAATGCAAACCATCCATTTATTAATCTCAGCTTGTTAAACTTGCAAAATCTGTGCCATATTATTTTTAATTGCATCAATTAAAATAAGAGTCACATACATAGCATGAATGTCATTGTGTGCCTGTAATTAATCAGAAGCTATGAAACAAAGGCCACTAAGATATTAACATTATAAAGCACATCCGCGAATAAGGGAATATTCTGGATTTTTAAGCCTCATACTGTAAAATAATAAATATCCTCATGGAAGTGATCACCTAACAATTTATATCATGTTTAAGGAGATGAAAACTCAAATTAACTGTTGCTTATTTTTTAAATTATACTACAAAATATTTCATTTTCCATTTCTTTGTATAGTTTATACTCTGAGCTGCATGTTACTGCCCCCTATACCAATACAATACCAATACTATGATGTAGGAATCCAATGAATTAAACAGGGTGTATATTTTTGCGTCTGGCTTCTTAAACGCAACATCATATTTGCAAGATTCATCTATGCTATAGTTAGTGACAATTTATCCATTCACTTTGTTGTGTAGTATTCCACTTTTTTTAATATACCACCGTCTATTTATCCATCTTATGGTCGGTGAACAGTTGTTTCCAACTTGGAGCATAATGAATATACATCTATAGATGTTTTTGTACATGTTATTTGGCATATATTTATATGCATTTCCACTGTATATATACGCAGGATAGGAATTGCTAGGTCACAGCTTTACATATGAGCTGTCCCCAGAAGCAGTCCCAGAGACAAGATTTGAGTGCCATTAGTCTAGGCAGTAATCCCAGGAAGCACTCATAGTGGAAGTGGAGACACAGGAAATGAAAGAAAGCCTTAAAGGGTGGGTATCAAACAAGTTACCACTGGGAGCAACTAGAGCTTAATAAAAAAATATCTGAGTTATCCCAACTGAGGGGTGAGGAAACTAGGATATTTATCTACGAAATCTCTATCATTGGTTGAGAGATGTGTTCGTGGCATCAATTTCCTGGCATTTCTAGCTTGCTCTGCCTGCAAGGTGAGTGTGCTCACAACCTATATAAAGCTCCCAGGTGGAAAGTCAGAGGTGAGGGTATTATGTGGCCTTTTGCATATGGAACCCATGCTGAAAAGATGTGGGCCAACAGCATTTACTATAAGAGCTGAGCTCAAAAAAGAAAGTAAAATCTCTATGTGGCAAAATGGAGAGAGAAATTAAAGTCAAAGCTTTAATTTTTAGTTTGATGCTGTCCCACTTGTTTATTTTTAATTGACCATAGATGCTTGGGTTTGTTTCTGGGCTCTTAATTCTGTTTCACTGGTCTACATGTCTGTTTTTATGCTAGTACCATACTGTTTTGATGACTTTAGCTTTATAGTATAGCTTGAGACCAAGGAGTGTGATGCCTCCTGCTTTGCTCTTCTTTCTCAGAATTTCTCTGGCTATTCCAGGACTTTTGTGATTCCATATAAATTTTGGGAGTGTGTTTTCTACTTCTGTAAAAAAAAAATGCCATTAGAACCTTGATAGGGATTGTATGAAATATATAGCTGGGCTTTGGTGGTATTGATATTTTAACAGTAGTAATTCTTCCAATCCATGAACACGGGATACCTTTCCATTTATTTGTGTCTTCTTTGATTTCTTTCATCAGTGTCTTACAGTTTCCAGAGTAGAGATCTTTCACCTCCTTGGTTAAATTTATTCCTATGTATTTTATTTTTTTGATACTATTGTAAGTGAAATTGATTGATTTATTTATTTTTCAGAAAATTTATTATTAGTGTATAAAAATGCTACTGATTTTTATGTGTTAATTTTGTATCCTGCAACTTTACTAAATTCATGGATTAGATCTAACAGCTTTTTTGGTTGAATCTTGAGGATTTTCTATATATAAAATCATGTTGTCTGCAAGGAGGGACAATTTTACTTCATTCCTTCCTATTCTGATACTGTTTATACCTTTTTCTTGCCCAATTGCTCTGACTAGGACTTCTAGTAAAATATTGAACAAAAGTGGTGAGAGTGAGCACCCTTGTCTTGTTTTTGACCTTAGAGGAAGGTCAATCTTTCACCATTCTCAATCTTTCACTTTCTCAATCTTTCACCATTGAGTATGTTAGCTGTGGGCTTGTCATACATGGCCTTTATTATGTTGAGATATATTCTTGCTATGCCTAATTTGTTAAGAGGTTTTATCATGAACTGATGTTGAATTTTGTCAAATGCTTTTTCTGTGTCAGGAAAATGATGTATCACATTGATTTGCATATGTTGAACCATCCTTGCATCCCAGGGCTTAATACCACTTAACTGTAGTGAACGATCCTTTTAATGTGTTTCTGAATTTGGTTTGCTAGTATTTTATTGAGAATTTTTACATTTATATTCATCAGGGATATTGGCCTGTACTACCTGTTTTGAACGTTATCTCTGTCTTTGGTTTTCAGCAGTCTTATTGTGATGTACTTAAGTGCAGTTTCCCTTATATTTATTTTATATTGACACTGCAAACTTAGATGATGTTATATACATCTGGGGAGGATTTTTGTTTGTTTGTTTGTTTTTAGTTTGTGGTAAACTGGGTGGGAGACAATCACCTTAATCCAATCAAAGGCAGAGTTAATTGAGGCTTTGTTTTACCCTTTATAAGGCCTGGTCTATTTCCAGTTTGGCTGTACTCATGGGTCATACTCCTTCAGGGTCAGTTGATGGGTGTTTTCCAGGGCTTCTCTCTCCTAGCTAGCCTTGAACACCAATTTTAATCTTCTTAGACTTGTAAAACTGCTGAAAACTCTACTCATATTCTCTGACCCTCAGCAGCTACTTTCTATTTATCTTTTCATTCTCTCCACCAATGCCACCTATGAATCAGCAAATTCCTGAAGGGGAAAACAATGCAGAATGCTGATTTCACCTTGAGTTTTTCTTGTCTCCAAGATCTTGAACCCTAAACCCTGGTTGACTTGGTAAATTTCTGGTGACTTTCAAATAGATATTTTTTATTTTATTCAACTTTTCTACTTGTTTTTGGTGGAAGAATTGATCTACTGCAAGCTAGTTCCTTGCGGTCAGAAGAAAAATGTTAGTCGTATTTATACAGCAAACTTTGTTAACAGACATTTAAAACCAGCATTGTCATGCAGTTTCAATATAATAGCTGATGATCATAACACCAACCTTGTGCCATTCTGATGCTAATATGTCTTCTGAATCATCAAAAATTAAATTAAAATTAGAATAACTTTAGTGTTTAAGATATTTAATGAGCTTTAATTCATCCAACAGGTAATCTGTGAACATTGTATATGAGAATTTCCTTCAAAATATTCCTGTCAATTTGAGTAAGTCTAAAGCTGCTTCTTAAATGCCTTGGTCTTTCTCTCTGCACTCCAGAACTTTTATGCAGAAGAGGGACACCTTCCATCTGGCTAAACAAGAACTGATGGCAGAAATTTAATTTTTATGCAAAAATATCATCTTTGCTAACAAGATTCTTGGAATCTAAAGTGTATGACTCACCTAGTCTTGAATTTGTTTGCTTTAGAGCTCCTGTCTACAACCCAGCTGAGACAGCTGATATTCAGGAAGAATTATCTAAGGACACCATGCCAATCATTTATTTCTAGCTGCATGGTAGAGTTACATCATATATGTATGTGTGTGTATAAAATTAACTGGGTCTCTACTCCAAACTAAATTTGAACATCTGGGAATTTTTCAGAAGTACTTGTGGTGATTCTAATGGGCAGCCAGCTATTTCAAAATACTTCTAAATGACTAGAAAACTATATATCTAAATTCTATTATTTTAGCTCCTAGGAGAAATATATTAACACAACTATGATTTAAATGTTCGGCTGCCACCTTTTCTTGAAGGGAAAAGTAGGACTACAAGTGTGACCAACAGTTTTATATCATCTGTGAAACCATTTTTGACAATATTGTCCATCATGTGGTTCAATATTGGTTATCCAAAGGACAGTTTGAATTCACCAGGAGTCACTCACAGGGCTTCAACTACACCTGCATATTGATGACTTTCAAATGCATATCCTGGGCCCAGATTTCTCTCCTGAGCCTATGGTACAGCTTTACCTGGTTGCGTCTCTGTCACCTCGAGTACAACAGTGCAAACTGAACCCATTGTTAATACTCCTCCTCTCCTGGATCTGATGCTCCTTCTGATTCAGTGAATGGAATCTCCAATTACCCAAGATGGAAACCTGGGACTCGACCTCCACACCTTCCACATTCTCACCCCCCACCAATTGGGTCTCTAAGTTTTGCTTCTTTGCTATCTCTCACATCCACCATTTTCTCTACCAGCTTCTATCTCTTGAGTTCAGGCTCATCATTTCTCATCTGGGTTTTTGCAAAAAACCTATAACTGGATTTTAGTGGCTTCACTCTCTTTAATCCATTTTCACACTATTTACAAAATCAACTTTCTAAAGCAAAAGCCTTGATTATTCCCTCCCTTGTGACCTTTCGATGGCTCTTCCAGTGCCATTAGGGTAAGATCTAAACATTTTGGATTACATTAAAAGCTCTTTTCTATCTACCTACCTCTTCATCTCACCCTTTGGTTCTGCCATATTCTAGAATAAATTACAGCCTCATATGCAAGCCTTCTCACCTGGGCCTTTCTGCTTGAAATGTTCTTCCTTCTTTTTTTGCCTAGAAAATCCAACTGGTCATCGTAATTCAACTTAGGAATAACTTCTTCCTGAAAACTTTCCTGAGTCCTCCAGGATGGCCTATGACCTCCTGTTCCATGTACCCTAAACACCAGCGCTTGCCTTATCACGCTATATTAATATTGTCTGTTTACATAGCTATCTTCTCCTTAATCTATAAATTCCTTAAAAGCAAGAAACTTGGTCCTATTTTTTATAATCCCACAGCCTCACAACATAATAGGCCTGGTGCAGCCTCACAGATAACATGTTTGGATGAATGAAAATTTTAATGTGCTTTTTGGACTTTTGTCAGTTAAATAAAGAGGGCTCCCCCTCAAAGAAAAATCATGACTTCTTTTTTACTTCACTGCCAGAAAGGTTAGAATTAAGGTTTGTCTTAATTGGAGAACCTAGCCTTGGACCAAGGTTTCTACCACACATCCCATTCCTACCCTCCACCATTTCTATCCCCTTACCCCTGTTCTTGAACCCCAGTGTAACGCACCTGGAGCCTGCTGGTTTATGTATTACCTTGTGGCCATTGGAAGTAGCATAGAATGTGCTTTGCAATCAAATAGACCTTGGGTTCAAGTTCTGGACGACTATTTACTAGCTGTGCAACATTAGATAATTTATTAAACATCTCTAAGCCTCAGTTTCCTTATTTGCAAAGTGGGGATAACAATAGTACCTGCTTTGCTGGTGGATAGGGATGATGATGCTATGATTAAATAAGACAATGCACAGTACTTAATCTCATAATAAAAGTTCAGTAAATTATTATTGTTGTTTATTATTATTATATTTATTATTGTTGTTATTATTGTTGTTATTATTATTGTTATTATTATTGTTATTAACACTACTAGCACTATTAACAGGAGAGAAGCTACTATAGGGAGGCAAGTTAACCTTTACTGTTTGATCCTGAAGATAGCAAAATGCCTGGCCCATTGGCAAGTGCTCACTAAGTAGTTATTATTGTTAATTCTTAAGGGCTCTAGATAGTTGAGTTTTTGTTGTATTCTTATAACACCATAGTGTTTTTTAGGTTTTTTTTTTTCTTGTCTCATGTTGTAGGTTATCTTGCCTTATTATTACAAGCTTCCCAGTGTTTACATATGCTGGTTTTCCACTATCAGGATCATCATTATACACGATCATGGTCATCATTATCATCCTATCACCATCACCACCATTGGCATATGGGCATATACAGGGCCCTGTGCTTCCCTTTCTCCAGGACTTTTCTTTTTCTTATTCCCAACCTAACAGACTCTGCCACCTTCTTGACTTAAGCCTTACAGGGAGGCTTGGGGGTTAGAGGATATAAACCTAGTGTTCCAGCCAGAACAGTGCAAAAAATGAAACGTGATCTCAAATGGGAGAAGGGAAGATCATGGAGAGAAGCTGACCAGAAGTGGCACAAGGAAGGCCAGGAGGGTCAGTGAGCCTGGGCTTGGGAGTATGGGTACCTGGAAGTTGAAACTGAACATAGGCTAAAAGCAATAAGCAGAATGACTCAAGGAAAGAGAGAGACTGGAAGCCGATTGGTCCATTCTACCTGGTTTCCTTGGTCCCTGTAAAATGCTTCAACTTTCAAAGCCAATTAATTGAAAGACTGATTGGCTTGAAAAGACACTTCAGCAATTACTTTAACCAAGGCCAAAATTTTTTATTCCACAGATAAAGGATTTAGTATGCAGAACTATGTGACCACTGGTGTGAATGAGATGGTCAAGATGTAAATAATTCGATATCTGTCCCTGTTTGGATAGAAGGAGGGTCTCTACAGTAGGAAGATTGAAGACCCTAATTCTTGGAGGAGGTAATATGCTTAGACGAAATATCAGTGAGGAAGAAAAGGGAATAAAAGAGGCAGAAACTGAATGTTAAACTTTTATTTATTTAATGAACAGAATTTGTCAGCAGTCACAACATAGATTCTTAAGTTAGCTACAAGCACTGTCCCTGACAGATCACAAAAACTCAAGGGTCAGGATAACACGTCTTAGAGCAGCCAGGACGGGGTTTATGCAATTGGAATGGGGAAGCGCCAGAAGGTGGTGATGGGGAGGCAGGAGGTGAAGCTCAGTGGAAATTAAGTAGAGGCACAGAGAGAAGTTAAGTCCAGAATCCCTGTGGCCTCAAAAGAAGTGAAGGGAAAAGAGTAACCTAATTTTTTTTTACCTTCCAGCCCTCAGGTGCAGTTTGTTGCTTGAATGGGCTCCCAAACTATGATCCAATAATTCCTAAGATTGTGATCATAAAGGGAAATGTTTTACGTAAAAGGGAAAATGTGGTTAGAGCTTAAACATTTTTAATTTTTTTATCTCTATGAACTTGACTTTTATCATTTAGATCTAATAGGCTTAAATCTGTAGACAACTTTTGTTTTTTCTGACTTCAAACACAGTGACTATATATCCTTCCACAATACCTTCTACATCACCAATTATTGATGTGAGGCTGATTTTTTAAAAATAATGAATAATAACCAGGAAAATGAGCTAAGCTTGTTTTTGCCATAACGTTACTGCAGTACATTTTAACATATTAAACATGAGGTACAACCTGATTATTTAGTATTTGCCAGAAGCACCACAAAGCATTTATGGTCTTATTTTTCAGATCTCTCTTTTTTTCATTCTACTGAGGTTTCCTTTACGATTTTGAATGAATTCAGAAATACATACATAAAATACATACAAAAATACATAAAATTTTTTAAATGATTCATAATTTTGGTTAGGACATGATTTGCACATATTCTTAACTATATATTTTATTTTGCTGGAGGAAAATACACTGAGTTTGCATTTACCTGTCTTTATCATACAGAGGTTAGACTTGATTATTACTAATGTTGCTTAATGTTTTAAAAGTGTATGACTTTATATGAAATTAAAAAAAATTCTTGGATAAATGTAAGTCCTCTCTCAAGGAAATATAATTTTTAATCAAAATAGTATGATGACTTCCTTGTATATAGCCATTTACAATGTTCACAATTCTAGAGGGAAAAAATGATAATAACTATCACAGAAAAATATTCAAATGGTTAATAAATGTACGATGCCCTTTGAAAAAGATTCCTACAAATGACGAATAGATCATAAACAAAAATCATTGAGCAGTATAAAGAGATACATAAAGGAAAACACAAGCTAACTTAATGTTGATATTTCCAATGATTCTACATCAGAACTTTGAACATAACTCAGTTTTATCATGTACTTTGCAGGGTGCTCAATACTATGAATATGACAAAAAGTATAAGTTATGTTCTCCTTCCTCATAGTACTTACAATATTAGAGAAACAAGGCTAACACATAAGAAATAATTAGAGGAAAATGTAACAATGAATTCTTGTCCTGTTTGGTCTAGTGCTTTACATAAGACTTAATGGTTTTCAGAGAAAGGTTAAAAGAAAATAAAACATAAAAATTATAATTCTCTCATAAGACAATTAGGAAACCCTGAGAACCCTTAGAGTAAACTTCAAGACCTGTGTTACAAAGGCATACCTGCCAGGCTGTTGTCTAAGTCAATTCTACAACTCACCTCCATTCCCTTATCAATGTTTGAATGACAAGTTAAAATAAAAGAACAACAATATTTAAAATTTTTAAATTAACTTGGAAATTGCTAATGGAGCTAATGTCAATTAACAGAGAGGTTCTATCCATGAGGTTAGGCTCAGCTCCATGTAATAGAGACTGAAAATATTAATGATTTTGATGCCAAAAACTCGGTCTCTGTGTCCCAGTGTTGAATTGAATCATGGAGACAGAGTTTTGGGTGAAGTAGAAAAGAATAGCTTTATTGCTTTGCCAGGCAAAGGGGGTTATGGGAGGCTCATGACTCAAAAACTGTGTGTCCCAACCCGGAGGGTTTTGGTGAGGAGTTTTATAGCAATGGTTCAAGCTTGGGATTGCTGAAAAGGATCTGGGTGTGTGCAGGACCTGCATGCCTTTAATCTGGTCTCAGGTGGTCTCCTGATGAGTTTCTTGAGGTTATCAAACTGTGGCTTTCTCTTTGGAATATCTTCCTTTTGATGTGGGTTTTAGTTCTGCAGAAGAGCTGACAGATATTTTTATGTGTATCCCTTGAGATGGAACCAGGACCCTGTATTCCCTCTCTTCCCTGATCAGCAACTGTTTGAATCTGCCCTTTGGAACTCAGGGAAGGTCATGGACGCTGGAGTCTATTCCCTACAAACAAGAAAGGCTTCCATGCCCAGGAGACCCACAGGGTCCTGCTCGGTTTCAGTTTTAACAGAACAGAACTTTTTACTCTAAACTTCTAATAGAAGTTCAAAAGTTTTGAAAGCATATGAGTCTGCTCCATAAAATTTTTGGGAACCCATGCTGTCTCCAGTTTTGAAGTCCATCATCACCATGGGGACCCTATGATCTAAGCAATCACAAGTCTAGCCCAGTTTCAAGGTGCTTATGAAAGAAATTCCCACCCACATCTTGGTGGGGTGACAAAGAATTACAGCCATCTTTAATCTACCACAAATATAAAGAAGGCAAAATACTGGAATAAGTTGAGTCTTGCAGATATTGTTCATGACAACCAAAAAGACTTTTTTTTAAGTTGTACTTGGAGCAAGAAGACAAAGTAACACATTGTTTCATTGATTTGGATGAATGGCATGAAATAAGTGGATGAATGATAGAAGGAAAGTAAAATGTCTCAATTCCTATTTTGCTTCTGTTCTCTCTGTCAGGAAGAAATGCCAGTCTAGTGGGAAAGGGCAAAATTAACATTGATAAGAAGGAATTGCTGTCCAAGATAAGCAAACAGACACGAAAAGAAGAATTTAACTGCTCTGAATAATATTTTCCCCTGCCTTGAATGACTCAGCGTTTAGGATTTGTAAACAATCAACATTTATTGAGCATATGCTATGTGTCTTGTACATTCATAGACACTGGGGATTTATTTCGAGTGCAATGTGATTCATGGTAGGACAAGATGGGGAAAAAAAGTAATGAAATCCTAAATTATATTTACATGTGACTGGAGTCTGGAATATGGAAAAAGACAATCCTACTCTGCTGAGATATGATAAGAACAGACATGTAGCATTGTGTCCAATGTTGAGGCTTTACTTAAGTTGATTGCTAATAGCCTGGAGGGAAACCTAAAGGAATGCCTAGAAAAAGAGGATAGTCTTGGGAAAGGGACACAGAAGGAAAGGATAATCTTTTAGCCTGGAGGCAAGAAAGCTTTTAATAGCCCTGATAAATTGTCTACAAATCGTTAAAGGCTTTTCATGTGACTCTGACTCATAATAGGAGGAACTTTCTAATATTTAGACCTATTGGGTGAACAAATGTATTTATTTATTTAGAGATTTTATAGGTTTTATTCAGTCTCATGATTTTGAGTGTTCTGTAGGTTTTTCTCCAAAGAATGAATTTGATAAGGAGAGAAATAGAATTTAAAAAAAAAAAGGAAATTGTAGAGATGAAAAACAAAGTATCTGAAGTTAAAAAAAAAAATACACTTGATAGAATAAAACTGTAGATGAGACACTGCCCAAGGCAAGATCGGTGAAGCTAAAAACATAACTATAAAGCACACAACATAAAGCACATGGAGAAAAAAAAATGAAAGAAAAAACATGACCTATAGGACATTATCAAGTAGTCAAATATGCACATAATTGGTGTCACAAAAAGGAGGGGGGAGAGGAGAATATGGGGGTAGAAAAAATATTTGAAACAATAATGGCTAAACATTTTCCAAACGTCTCAAAAACAATAAATGCAAACATCAAAAAGCCAATAAATCTTAAGCAGAAGAAATATAAAGAAAACCACACTAAGTCACAACATAATCAAATTGCTAAACATCAGTGCTAAAGGGAACGTCTTAAATTCAGACAGAGAAAAAGGACACATTATGTACAGAGGAACAAAGTTGAGAAAGATAACAGACTTCTTGTCAGAAGCTAATTAAACTAGGAGATAAAGGAGCAACATCTTTGATGTGTTGAAGAAAAAAACCTGTCAACTGAGAATTTTATGTCACAGAAAATATCTTTCAAAAGTGAAGGCAAAAATAAAAGAGTTTTTCAGAAAAAATCTGAGATAATTCATTGGAACTAAATATGCATTACAAAAGGTGACAAAGGATGTTCTTTGGGCAGAAGGAAAATTATACAAGATGGACCTACACAGAGGAATGGTAAATATATGGGTAAATATAAGAGAATTTTTTTCATGTATGTATCTTTTTAATAGATTATTGATTGTTTAAAGTAAAAAGAATAATAATGTATGATAGAGTTTATAAGATATATACAAGTAAAATATATGACAACAAAATCATAAAAGATGGGAGGGGAAGAAAAAGTGTACTGTTATAAGGTTCTTACACTATATGTGAAGTGGTATAATATCATTTGAATATAGATTATGATAAGTTAAAGATGTATACTGTATACTATAAACCATAAAGCAATGACTAAAAAATTAAATAAAACAAAGAGGTATGGATAATAGGCATAAAGGAGATAAAATGAAATCATTAAAAAATGTTCACTTAATCTAAAAGAAGACAAGAAATTAAAACCATAAGAGACAAATAAAAAACAAATAGCATAGGACAGATATTATATGATTCCTCTCATATGAAATATCTAAAAGTAGTCAAAAGCATAGAAACAGAATGTAGAAAGGTGGTTGCCAAGGGCTAGAAGGAAGAGGAGGGGGGAGTGAGAATTAGAATTTAGTAGGTATAGAGTTCCAGGGATGTAAGATGAAAAAGTTCCAGAGACCAGTTGTACATCAATGTGAATATACTTAAGACTACAGAACTGTACACTTTAAAATGGTTAAGATGGTAAATTTAATGTTATGTGTTTTTTTAACCACAATAAAACAATTTAAAAAAACCAAGATGGTAAATTTAAACTGAACCATGGAAGAATTACATTAAATGTAAATGGCCTAAATATTTCAATTAAATAGCAGAGATTGTAACATTAGATAGAAAGTAAGACCCAATTACAGGTTGTCAACAAAAAATGTCAACAAACTATAAAGACTTAGAATCAATGTGAAAATATAGAAAAAGACATACCATGCAAACACCAATCAAAGGAAAGTAGGAGTGGTTATATTGATATCATACAAATTATATTTTTTAAAAAGGAATATAACGGAGATAAAGATACTTTCTAATGTGAAGGTTTCAATTCATCAGAGAACATAACATTTCTAACTGTGTATGCACCTAATAACAGGGTTTCAAAATACATGAGCCCAAATCTAATAGAATAGAAAAGAAAAATTTTTTAAATCTACAAATAAGATTGAAAATTTTGGGACTTCCCTGGTTGCACAGTGGTTAAGAATCCACCTGCCAGTGAAGGGGACATGGGTTCGAGCCCTGGTCCAGGAAGATCTCACATGCCACGGAGCAACTAAGTCTGTGTGCCACAACTACTGATCCTGCACTCTAAAGCCCGCAAGCCACAACTACTGAGCCCACATACCACAACTACTGAAGCCTGCATGCCTAGAGCCCGTGTTCTGTAACAAGAGAAGCCACCGCAATGAGAAGCCTGTGACTGCAATGAAGAGTAGACCCCACCGCCTCAACTAGAGAAAGCCCACAAGCAGCAACAAAGACCCAACACAGACAAAAATTAATTAATTAATTATTTTTTTTAAAGACTGTAAATTTTAACACTCCTCTCTCAGTAAATGATAGGACAGATAGATTTAAAAAATTATTAAAGATATAGAATACTTCTCCAATACTCTCAACCAACATCCTTATCATTTTTTTTTTTTCCTTTTGGAATCTTAAACCAACTTTGCATTCCTGGGATCAATCACACTTTCTCATGATATTTTGTCCTTTATTATACATTGCTGGATTTGACTTGCTAATAGTTTCTTAAGGATTTCTATTCTACCTGACAGCAGAAGTATACATATTCTTTTCAAGTATATATGGAACATTCACCATGATAGAACATATTCTTGGGGGTAAAACAAATCTCAATAAACTTAAAAGAATTGAAATCATAGTAGATCAGTAGGTGTGTTTTCTGACCATACAGGAATTAAACTAGATATCAATAATAGAGAATACCCTAAAAACACCTCCAAATATTTGGAAATTGAGTAACACACTTCTAAATAACCCTTAGGTCAAAGAAGAAATTACAAGGGAAATTAAGAAATACTTTTTAACTAAATGAAAAAAAAACACAACATCAAAATGCATGGGATGTAGCTAAAGCAGTGCTTAGAAAGAAATCCATAACTTTAGGACTTCCCTGGTGGTGCAGTGGTTGAGAATCCACATGCCAATGCAGGGAACACATGTTCAAGCCCTGGTCCAGGAAGATCCCACATGCCGTGGACCAGCTAAGCCCGTGTGCCGCAACTACTGAGCTTGCACTCTAGAGCCCATGAGCCACAACTACTGAGCCCACATGCCACAGCTACTGAAGCCCGCATGCCTAGAGCCCATGTTCTGCAATGAGAGAAGGCACCGCAATGAGAATTCTGTGCACCACAACAAAGAGTAACTCCTGCTCACCGCAACTAGAGAAAGCCTGCGTGCAGCAACGAAGACCCAATGCAGCCAAAAATAAATAAATAAACTTAAAAATAAAAAAAGAAAAGTGCAAACTTTCTTAAAAAGAAATGTATAACTTTGAACACTTACATGGAAAAGAAAAAAGACCAAAATGAATGAAACAAAATTTTACCTAAACTAGAATAAAAAGAGCAAATTAAACCCAGAGAAAACAGAAGAAAGGAAATAATGAAATAAGAGAAAATTATTTGAAATTGAAAAGTAATATAGAAAATCAGTGACACCAAAAATGGATCTTTGAAGAGATAAATAAAATTGCTAACTTTCTAGTCAGAATTATTAGCAGAGAGAGAGAGAGAGAGCTATGAGTTGCTTACACCAGGAATAAAACAGGGACCATCACTAAAAATTATACGGACATTAAAAGAATAGTAAGGAAACATAAAAAATCTAATGTCCATAAATTCAAAATCTCTGATGAAATGGACAAATTCCTTGAAAGATACAAAGTTCATTTAAAAAAATATATAGAACTTTAATAGCTCTATATCTATTAAATAATTTGAATTCATAATTAAAAACCTTTCTACAAAGAAAACTTTTGGCTCAGGTGGTTTCACTGTCAATTCTGTGAAAAGTAGACCAGTGGTTCTAAGATCCAGGGAAGATTGTAAGGGACATACTGCAAAGGAGCATGAGGGAAATTTGGAGATTATAAAAATGTCCAGTATCATGATTTTGGTGATGGATACATCTGCATTCAATTGTCAAAACTCATCAAATAGTGTACTTAAAATTGGTAACTTTTATTATATGTTAATTATACATCAATACTACAATGACAACAAAAGAATGAAAGATCATTTATCACGGATGTTAAAGAAAAAATTCATGCACAGGGAAGAGTATTGAGCTAGGTCAGTTATTCTCCATCCTGGCTGCATTTTAGAGTCACCTAGGCATCCAGGCATTTGTAAAGTAAAATACCAAAGCCCAGAGCCTACCTCCAGAAGTTTGGAGAGCTCATCTGATGATATTGGACTAACCTAGAAGAATTCAAATTGTCTTCTAATACTAAACACTGAAATTTTGGTGCCTTCAGTTATTTTTTTTTTCTTTTCTTAAGTTTAAATGGAGTTAATCTGGCAGCTTTATTGTTCCCAATCTCACCCAGCCACCTGGCTGCCTTGCCAAGTGTAAAATTTTCAAAACCATTAGGCAATATGCTGAATAGTTTAACAATTATAACTTTAAAATGTGGGTTATAGAAAAACAGAAATACTTTAGGCTATAGCTGAGATACAGTATCCCAAGAACATATGTGAGTTTCCCAGATGGCTTAATCCCAAGGGAACATATGTAGATGTATACTTATTATGAACCATCAGAAAGCCCTGAAAATTAATCAGTTCTTATAAAGAGAGAGAGAGAAAGAGAGACAGAGTAATGAGTTTTTATTATTGAATATATCCCCTTTAAATCTTATTTTCAATGCCTTAAAGATTGTTTGGAGACTGAAATTATTTTACAGAATGTCTTATTAGACTCACCATGTGACTGAGGAACTAAGACTTTCTCCTGATATAAGTGGGAAATTAAGGGGAATGTTTTCTCTAAAGTTATGTCAAAAGGGCCTTAAATTTCAAAGTCAAGGAATATGTAAGCAGATAAATTAAAGATACTTCAGTGGGTTGGGTTTTCTTGATTTACCTTTTCAAATGTAAATATCTTCTCTTATCTCTTGTTTTTCCAAATACTCCTCAAATTCTTTTCATTTTATTCACTAATCACAGAGTTTCAGTCATAGAACCTGTATAACTGATTCTTTGGTATTATAGCCAGATGAGTTTTTGTTTTTCTAATTGATTCATTGTTTATATCTTATCTACTCAAATAGATTTTGTTTCTTATATTCCCATATCATTTATAATATATTTTTTGAACTCAGAAATACATTTTTTTTTACTTTTTAACATTTCTGAAACAAGGATATATCTTATAATCCATGCATTTATTTAATGTAATATTCTTAATATTTTCTAAGCCAAGTAATTGATGAACACCCTAGATTTGAAGAAAGATGGTGTTTTTCTTACTGGTTCCTGTATTCTCTGCAGAATATGTAAACTCCATCCTTATATCAAGTAAGTGATATACGCATGTTGTTCACTAACAAGACATTAGTAGGAATAATACATAGAACTAGTAGTAGTGAATATGGCCATCCCCACTATAGTAGGCAAGTTTTCTTCTTTCTTCCTTCATGTCCAACTCCCTCTTCTCACTTCATACCCAATGTCAAATATGTATATGACCAGGCTATGCCTGATTTTCCCATGGGATTGAACAACCTCAGATGATTGCCAGTCCAATTACCAACCCCAGATGATTATAAAAAAGGGTGTATAACTAAATTACCTTGCTGTACACTTGACACTAACACAACATTGTAAATTAACTATCCTTCAATTAAAAAAAATTTTTTTAATTAAACATTTTTTAAAAAGAGGAACAACTGAGAAGTTATTTTTTAACAAATTAAAATACTTCAAACCTACCCTAAATAATAAGCAAAAACAAATCTACAATCCATATTTCCCAAATTCCTGATATCCTTCTTTCTGCCATAATATGACATTAATGTATCCTGCCAGTGACCCAAGTGTGGGCTAATAGTATTGCTTTATAACTAGAAGGACTTTAATCAAACTGAATATGCAGTAAATGAATCTCATGTTTATGAAACCAGAGTGTTTACAAAATGACTTGTCATGCTCAGTGGAACAACTTGAGGACAGCAGATTCTTAGTCTCTCTAAATGTCTTCCTGTGATTTAATTAAAGTTTTGTATGCTAAAACTGTGGGAAACTTTATATGAGAAAGAACAAAATCATACTAGTGGTTGGGGAGGAAATGTTTTTCAATATTAGAAAAGAAATGAAGCTTATCTAATTGCCCATCATATTGTCAGAGACACATTGCAAATATATACTTAAGGATTAGATGTTTCTTTCCTTCCTCTCAGGTCTTTTTACACTTCAGTTTTATTTAATATCCAAAGTGAACTCCACTGACGTCAATATGCTTCTCAGCACTAAAATCTACAATAACACTTCCTAGATAGTCTCAGGGAAAAACAAATAGACTAACAGAGGAAGACCCAAGGCATCCCGAAGCCTCCACTGAAATGTACAATTGATTCAAAGAATAAATACAAATTTGGTTCTTTTCCTTCAGTGTCTGTATTTTGCTTTTCAGACCAAGCCATTTGGTGACATTTTCGAGCATTACTATGTGGATGCCTCATTGCTACTATTTGCGTTCATATTGGGCCAAAATGTCAAGACATAATTCAGGAAAAAAATTTAAAAAACAGAGTAGAGAACAAAGAGTGGGCAATAAATATCTGATTTGAAGATTTGAAGATGACCTCCAATCTGCCTTTTATGTAATTAGGACTTATTTCTTCTCTTATCTAGCCTCTCATCTTAAGTTTCTTGCTTTGGCTGAGTTTAATAGGGAAGAGGACAAAGCATTGTCTTCTGGGTACCCAATTATGTTACATTTTCAAGATGCTACTGTTTTCTTTTATCTGAAGTAAATATGAAAGCTAATTTAAGGAAATAAACACTTATGTAAATTTTAATTAGGAAATATTTCTGATTTAAATATTTCAGGAAACTTTTTTAAAAAGCAAGTCAAGGTGAGGTGAATGATGAAAGTTGACCCTGAACTATATACCTCGTTGTTGGGAAAATAAATGCTTTATAGGGTCTTTCTACCTGGGCTGATCTTGGAAACAATTCACTTAAATATTAATGGATATTGAGGACAGGAAAGGATGGAAAAGAACAGAAGAGATTTCCAGGTGCCCTCTGGGGCAAAGGAAGATGACTCACTTTTCCTTTGATGAGAAGTTCAGCAGCTGTCAGGGAAAGGCTTGCTTTCAGAGACAGGGGATACAGCTGGTGGTAGAGATAAACTGATGGACAGGCAGAAGAAAGGTAGACAAGTCAGAAATGCAGTCCTCCATGGTACCATCATCACCGTCTCCATTGGAGGCTGGGGTTGAAACAACCACGTTCTCTGACAGAATCTCCCCTCCAGAATTAGATATGAGCAGACGGAGTGTTGGGGTCCCCTTTGGAGACAAGAACTTGAAACAGAAATTGAGAGATAAGGAAGCTGGCAAGTTCTGTCATGGATGGTGAAAGGGGAATGAAAGTTTCACATAGAGAAACTGACATTCTTGGTTGGGGAGTCCCCTGGTTTAAAGCTGCTTCTTTTGACATTGTCTTGACCAGGAAAGTTGTGAAAAAAAATCAAATAGCTTTGCCCACTTTTCTGAGAAGTATTTGGCGTTCTCAGAAGATTATTGTAATTTGGAGCGTTTATGCCTAACCGTAAAGCATTCCTAAAAATGAGGCTTGCCTCTCCTTTTCCTGCCTCCTATTTTCCATTTCCCTTTGACACAGCAACCCTGAAAGAGAAAAGGAGTCCCCTAGATTTTCATCTCTACTCTCCCTTCTCCAAGTTCTCATGTTAGAGGATTTGTTGGTGGCTGGAAGGGATGAGGTGGTAGTGGCCAGAATGGGGTGATGTGAGAGCTGTGGCCAGTTTACCTGGGGCTTGACACCTGCTGCTGAATTGAATGCAGGAAGAAGTTCACAGTGTAAGCCGCTCTCCCCACGGGGTAAAGCGGTTCATCCAGGGATGCTTCAGTGTAGAATCACTCTCCCAAACCACTTGGCTCCAGCACAGTTTCCCTAATTAGGTCTCTTTTCCCCGTGTTGGCCCAAAGTCGTAGATTCACATTCTCTTCCACTCAACTTGCTTAACTCCCAATACCTTTGTTTAAATGGTCTGGTATTTAGCTTTTAGCCAAAAACTGATTAAGAGAATGGTTTTGTAAGGAAAACAATTTGAGAGATCGTCGCCCTCTTCCCTAGGCACTCAAAGCTCTATCAGTGGATTAAGTTCAGTCCTGGGGAGGTTGTCCACTTGGACCTAATTCCTACAGTCTTTCACCTAAATACCTTCTCCAAGAATCATTCTAATATAACACTTTGATCTTGTCTCTGTTTATGCCCTACCTATTTCTAAAAATAATATGTTTGTTCACAAAAAATGATAAATACAAAAAATTAACAAAATGGAAATGAAAATAGAGAACCCATAGATTATGAGCAGCCTGGCAGATTATTAAAACCCTTAACCATCGCTGAGAAGGAATATCATACCTAGCTTTAAGTTTCCTGGCAGTAAAGGCAAAGGAGGAAATACTTGGAAGGAGGAAGCATACCAGTTATTCATAAGAGATAAAGCTTATCTTTCTATTGAACTGAAAGGAATTTTTTACCTGCACATTGTCTAGGAGGCAGGGCGTGGTTCAATGCATTCAATGCATAATTTTCTCCACCAAAACTTTACAGAGAGTGAAGAAGGGGTTCTTATAAGATCATTTGTGTAGTAACCTTTGGCAAAAGTACTACAGGGGGCACAGAGAAAAGGGAAGTTTGTTTTGCCAGGGGTTGAAGCAGAGGAACTTTCACCAAGGAGGATGTAATATTGACACTGAGTGTAATTTTACCAGGTAGAAACAAGAGAATGGGGATTTTCTGAAAGCAAAGGCATAGAGTTGATAACATTCTGAAAGTCATTCGTATATTTGGTGAAGCATCAAAAGCCTAGTAGTGTTGGAACACATAGGAAACATAAGGAGATAGGGAAGTATAGGACCAGGACGCACATCTTGCATCCCCTGCCTTTGGTGGATATTGTATGTTTGCATGAACCATGAAACAGTGATATCTATGGCTCTTCCAGCTCAATAGATGATTCCTTTACCACTCCTAAGCCTTTGCTCACCTCAAAAGTCAGACCTGTAATGCTTCCCACATAGACCAGAAGATGTGGGTGACTTTCTGTATACGGGCTCAGTCTAGCTGGTGGGATGGAGGGGCTCTTTTGTTTGTACTCCGCAGTCTTTCAAACAAACTCCAGGTTCTCTTTGGTCTATCAAAAGGCCGATGAAGAGTGGGGAGGAAGGCATCTGTTAATGAAATAAGGTTCCAGGTAGTCAAAGGGAGTCATTCCTCAGCACAACATGGAGATTCCCAGGGACAGCCTGACTCAAGGTGTTGAAGGGGAAACAAATTGTCTCAACGTCATGTGCCTCTTAAGAGTTTGGGGGCCAGGGCTAAGAAGTTGGGGAGCACTTGGTTTGAAAGTCAGACAAATGTGTTCCATGTGGAGCCTAGTTAGGAGACCACCTTCAGTTAATGTCCCCTTGAGACTTACTAATAGAATGGAGACAGCTCTGTGTCAGATCACCTTCTATGGGAAAGGGAATACGTTTAACAGAACTCCTGTGTGGTTTTGAGATTCGAGTTGCTTCTGGATTTGCACAGAAATTATTAAGCATTTGAAAGTCACATCTAGTAGACAAGACTGGAAAATATGTCAGCAGATAGAGTTATTAAACCTCCAACATAGAGCTCCCTCTCCCCTTGCACCTAATCTCACAGAAGCAACGAATGATGTGAGCCTAGCCACAGAGAAGGGAAATTCAGCACTCCCACCAAAACATTCTTCGGTTATCCCAAGCTTTAATTTTATGTTCCTTTTGAGGGTTTTCATTTTCAATAGAAAAATCTGAACCTGGGATTGGAAATTCTGTAACAGCATACAATCACCATCTAAAAAGGCTGGGCATTGTGACTTGTAAATGATGGCTGTCACAACTTCTCCAGGGTAAAATTCCCACAAATCACTTATTGATGAATTCATTGCCCTGAATGCCTGTTACCATTATAAGATGTTACCAAGAGATATGCTAATTCCTCTCCAGAACATTATTGCTTTATGCTCATTGCTAATGGTGGGAGGGAAAGCTGTGTTCATTTTTAAGATAAAAGTAATCCGAAAACTAGACATATAATAATCCTTGTCCTGTAAATTCCATTCTAAGAGCCACTTGTGCTCAGGATAATAGAGTTTGAAGATATATTCTAACCTGTCAAAGAAAGTTCCAAACCATATGCAGAAATATGAACTAGATATGATGAGCTGCTTCCTGAATAAAAGTCAGGCATCTTTTGAAGCAGAATGAACATCTTTGGCTCCCTGGTGTTTGAATACAAGGCAGCCTTAATTTAATGACTAGCATTTGAATAACATGAAGAAATGAATGTAACCTCCAAATTTATCTAAGGGTTGAGCAAAGTTTTGCAATAGGAAAATTCTTCTTCACTATTCATCATTGCTAAAAACTGAAACATCGGATCCAAGCGGTTTGTTTTACAAAAAAAAAGATTTACTTGGGAGAGTGAGTACTGTGAAGCGTTAACTCATGAGCATAAATTAGTTGGCAGTAGATTAGTGATTATTTTCACCATTGGGTTTTCAATTGTTTTATGGCTTTTACTACCTTCTAAAGAGTTTTTGTCCTGTGTTGGTGTCTTCAGAGAATGGGAGCTCCTCAAAGACAGAGAATCTCCTTATGTACTCTTGTCTCTACTTTCCCTTAACCCCCTAGTGTCTGGCAATGTGACGAGCAAAGAGTGCTCAATAGATAGCTGTTGAACAAAATAATTAATAATTATTAATATTAAATATAAAATAGAGCTAGTTGATTCAAAAATTCAAGGGTGGAACTACAAGAGAGCTTTTTTCTCTTTATCAGGGAAAAAAATCAACTTTATTCTGAATTATTTTTATTTAAGCAAAATTATCCCCAGTATAAGGTTAGCTGTCATGGAAAGGAATGGGTTGGGATAAAGACCCTACTCCAGCCCTAGGTGGCCCATTCTATCACTCTTCAACTATTCTGTGGTTCCCAGATATCTCTATTATATACCATCGCTCCCTTCAAACATTTCCAGAAGGAGAGCAAGAACTCTATTCAGTAGGTTGCTTTGTACTTTAATCTGAAGGCCTTGCCTCTGAAAGTATTACTTTCCTTATGCAGAAAATCACAGCTATTACAAAAAGTCACAGAGATAGAGCCACCTAGGGCTTTGATCTATGATTACTTTGCCTGTAATTGTTACAATGTAAAGAAATACAAAAATTTCACTGGGACATTTCAGTGCACAGCCCATGGTCCAAGGCTTCCATGGTAAGCTTGGCATTTGTTGCCCTGTAGTTACCTGAACTACTTTGGCATATTTCCAGGTGGACTTCCTACAGAGTTGAAACACCAGTTGTACAATGCATGCCCAGTTGAGGGAGAACAAGAACCACATTGCTGTATCTTTTAGTTAGGATGGTTTCAAGCTGGAAGTGCCAGAAAATTCAACATATTCAACATAGGAAATATGTTGGCATTGGCTGGAATACAGAAGTCCAAAGGTAGGGCAGCTTGAGAAATAGCATAATTAGTGGATCCAATTTCTTTGGACTTAGGTTTCTGTCTCCAAGTATACTGTATGCTAGCCCCATGCTTAAGATGAAATCAAAGTGGCTGCATCACTTCTGGGCCTTAAATCCATGCAGGGTAGTAACAGAGGAACAAAAATCTGTCCTTTTCTGTGTCCTCTCTTAAGATGGAAAAAATATTTTCCAAAAGTTTTGCAAACATTATCTCACATCTCACTGTCACACGCTCATCTTGAACCAACCTCTTACTCAGGGATTATGCCATCATGCTCTGTAGCTGAGGTCATCCCCCCAGTCACATGATTTCTATACAAAGTGGAGGCATCAAGGAGAAAGCCATCATTTTCAACCACATCATCATTGTGCCAGGACTATATAACAACGATTAAAACAACTCTGAAGCTTTTAGATAAAGATGGCATCTCTTTCTTTTGAAACTTACCCAAAATAACAAAAAGGATACAAGGACTGGGGCAACCATCCCAAATCACATACTATAAAATATCTGCAAAATATTATACAATTGGGATCAAGATAAATAAGGACATTGAAAGATAACACGTACAATACTTCCTCAGATCACTGGCAAAACACGTATGAACTAAAAATAAGTGTCACTTCCGAAAAGGCTCATCCAAGGATGCTGTGATTAGAACAAGATCTAACAGCTGGGAGCGGCTGCAGGAAAAGCAGGTAATATGATTGACAGAGGTTAACAGATGTAAGAGCCAAACCACCAAACTGAGGAGACCCAACACACCCATGAATGGAATTTCTGAAGAATGGAACAGAACACGTGACACAGGGAAAAACACTCAACAGTACAATAGAAGAAAACTCTGAAATAGTTGATAGAAATGAATCTACAGATTGAAACAAAAATCTCAACCCAGAAAAAATGATACAGAATAATCAATACCGAGCTGTATCCCAATAAGATTACTGATCTTCAGCGACGACAGCAAAAACAACAATGAATTTTAATTTTATCCCAAGTAGAAAAATAAGTTTAAGCCAGAAATAATTCAGCTGATCCCAGAGACTTCTCTTCAGTAGTGATTAATGTTGTAAATAGCCGATCGGTGCCTGTAAACTTCTAAAGGAGATAAAGTATAGTCAAGAATTGGAGGAGGTTGAGAGGAAGTGGGGCTTTTCTTTGAATTGAACGCTGTCAGGAAGTAGGAAGTAGCATTAACTTTGGGGTTGGGCACCTAATAATTCTTTTCTTTAAAATTAATTTTTATTGGAGTACAGTTGCCTTACAATGTTGTGTTAGTTTCTACTGTACAGTAAAAGGAATCAACAATACATATATCCCCTCTTTTTTGGATTTCCTTCCCATTTAGGTCACCACAGAGCACTGAGTAGAGTTCCCAGTGCTTGCTATACAGTAAATTCTCATTAGTTATCTATTTTATACATAGTATCAATAGTGTATATATGTCAATCCCCATCTCCCAGTTCCTCCCACCCCCCACTTCCCCCTTAGTATCCATACATTTGTTCTCTATGTCTGTGTTTCTATTTCTGCTTTGCAAATAAGATCATCTGTACCATTTTTCTAGATGGGTTAATATACGATATTTGTGTTTTCTCTTTCTGACTTACTTCATTCTGTTTGACAGTCTCCAGGTCCATCCACGTCTCTACAGATGACTCAGTTTCGTTCCTTTTTATGGCTCAGTAATATTCCACTGTATATATGTACCACATCTTCTTTATCCATTCCTCTGTTGATGGACATTTAGGTTGCTTCCATGTCCTGGCTATTGTAAACAGTGTTGCAATGAACATTGGGGTGAAGGTGTCTTTTTGAATTATGGTTTTCTCTGGATATATGCCCAGTAGTGGGATTGCGGGGTCATATGGTAGCTATATTTTTAGTTTTTAAGGAACTGTTCTCCATAGTGGCTGTATCAATTTACGTTCCCACCAACAGTGCATGCATGTTCCCTTTTCTTCATACCCTCTCCAAGCATTTATTGTTTGTAGATTTTTTAAATATAAATTTATTTATTTATTTATTTATGGCTGAATTGGGTCTTCGTTTCTGCGCACAGGCTTCTCTTTTTGCGTCAAGCAGGGGCTACTTTTCATCGTGGTGCATGGGTTTCTCATTGCAGTGGCTTCTCTTGCTGTGGAGCACGGGCTGTAGGTGCACGGGCTTCAGTAGTTGTGGCACACGGGCTTCAGTAGTTGTGGCACACGGGCTTAGTTGCTCCACAGCATGTGGAATCTTCCCAGATCAGGGCTTGAACCCGTTTCCCCTGCATTGGCAGGCGGATTCTTAACTACTGCACCACCAGGGAAGTCCTGTTCGTAGATTTTTTTTTTTTTTTTTTTTTTTTGCGGTACGCGGGCCTCTCACTGTTGTGGCCTCTCCCGTTGCGGAGCACAGGCTCCGGACATGCAGGCTCAGCGGCCATGGCTCACGGGCCCAGCCGCTCCACGGCATATGGGATCTTCCCGGACCGGGGCACGAACCCGTGTCCCCTGCATCGGCAGGCGGACTCTCAACCACTGCGCCACCAGGGAAGCCCCTGTTCGTAGATTTTTTGATGATGGCCATCCTGACCAGTGTGAGGTGATATCTCATTGCAGTTTTGATTTGCATTTCTCTAATAATTAGTGAAGGTGAGAAGAATGAAGCAAGGCTAATGTTGTGATTGGTAAATAATCATCACTCTTGTTTTACAGAATAGGTGGATGTTGGATCATTTTTGTGGTTTGGACAATGTTCATGTTTTTGTGTGAAAATGGTTTTCTATGAAGTTGTTTATATTCAGCAGCAGAATGCCATAGCCTAGTTGTGAGTGCCAGGCCAGGTCCTGGGGGTCAGGAGCTGCCATCCTCCTACTTTACTGTCTGTAGCAGAGAGTTGTGTTGTGAATATGAATGTCTATGTACTGTGTCTTGGAAATTCTGGTACTCCTTAGGAACTTGCAAATAAAATTGATAACTTACAAGTTGCTATAACGGGCAAACGTGGTTCCAAGATTTTATTATGCTATGTATCTGCCATTCTACTTTTGTGAGTGTGGGATTTATGCTACCCTAGTTACAAAAATTATAGTTGTAGTAATAAAAACACTGCCATTTATTGTGTCTAGTATGTACCAGAGAGCCCATTAAGTGATCTATACTTGGGTCTCTTTTACTTCTCTCAAAAGCCAGTGAGGTAGGTATAATTATAGATAATTATAAGCTTGGAGAGTGTGTATAACTTCCCCAAGGTCACACACAAAATAAGTGACAGAGACACAATACCTTTCCATGTCTCTCTAACCTCAAATCCCATATCATTTCTGTTGATAAATGTTAATAAGG
This sequence comes from Leucopleurus acutus, assembly GCF_964270905.1. Taxonomy (NCBI): domain Eukaryota; kingdom Metazoa; phylum Chordata; class Mammalia; order Artiodactyla; family Delphinidae; genus Leucopleurus; species Leucopleurus acutus. The sequence continues at coordinate 68,043,696 of NC_139157.1, forward strand.
TTTCAGAAGCTTGTTATTTTCTATTATCCATAGAGAACAGGAAATACTAAAAGCAACAGCAGTGGCAATAATAGCATAGGAAGTAAATTTTTGTTAAAAAATTTTTGAGACTGCCTCCTTGCCCAAGATAGGGTTCGTTTGTTTGTTTTTAACCTCAAGTTTATTGGATTACTTGATATTTCCATAATGACTTTCCTTTCATCATCTTGTTCTTTCAGCTGATCCCAATTAATTGCTCTAGAATGACTTTCTTCTTTTCTAGATTTCTAGTCCCACTGGTGGGTAAAATTTAGGAAATATATTTCTCCAAAGCACAGTGAGGAACCCATCTGTGATGATATCAACCACAGATGATCACAAAGAAAGAAGCTCCTGACCTCGGTAGCATCAGACAACCCCCCTCTGCTGGTCCCTTTTGGTAATGGGCTGAGGAACTGGGACATCAGGGCAAAATATGGTGACATTTTGGCTGACAATTCCTTTAGAAGATCTTCCTTTTTAAAGTTGCCCTTGAACTAGAACATCACATGGAAGATGCCATCTGGCCAGTAAAATTTCCCAAGAATTAACTCACCGAGGAAGCTTTATCTTTTATAAAAGTTTACCCAGGTTCTCATAAAGGGTCATGACTACTAAGTGACAGATTAGTCTTTAAAATTGCAACACTTTCCCACTCCATCTCCCCTGGGTTATACGTCTCTGAATGCCCACTTTCCCACACCACCTTCCCTTGTTGATCATGTCTGATTGCCCTCTAGGATGTTGAGAGAATGGCAAAGGAGAGATAAGAGGCTATATTGGTTTAGGGATTACAGTGAAGGGGGAACCAGGCTTGGGAGATCTCAGCCTTGCTAGTGTCTGTTTTAACCTCAAGGAAACCCATCATTTCCAGGAGAAGGTACTCCAGGCTGCAGAGAAGGAGATGACTGACTCCAGCCAATGCCTGAATGAGTGCTTTGGCTTGAACAGAGCAGAATACAGAAAAAGCATGGGGCATGAGCTGTCTCAAGACATTGTGTGAGCCAATCAACAGGAGCAAATAATTATTAGTATTTATTTAATTGATGCCTAGAATTTTTACAGAGAGGAAGCATTTTTGGCCATGGTGGCATTTCTTTCTAAGGCCTGGACAACCATGGCTCCGCTCTCAATTTATTTTACTGCAGAAGTCCAGCCCTTTACAAGGCTTCCCTCACTGATTATTTCTAGAACCTACAAGGAATGTTTGCAAGTGCTACAAACCTGTCCCAGCTGTACCTTATTATAGATCTATCCCTCAGTCCTCCAAAGCATGGCTTCGACCAAATGATTATGTTTAACCAAATCTTATTGCTGGTTTAGAAATCTCAGAAGGGAATTAAAGTACAGAAAACTTAAAAATTGATATAAAACTAGATTTTGCCTAAGGTCTCCAGATTATGCCCCTGTAGGAGCCTTTACTGGTGTCTCTCTCCTTAGCCCATGACCTCTCTCCAGGTGCCAGTGCCAACCTGAATTTCCTTTCTCACCCAATCCAAGCCCTCAACCCCTCAGAAGCTTCCTCTCACCCCCAGGCTCAGAGCAGTGTCTGCTGAAATATAATTCCTGTTGTAAGGGGACAAACTTGTCATTGGGATAGGGAACTCAGCCCCCTGACTTAAAAGAAATTTTTTTTGCTCATCTCTGTTTAACCATTAGCTAAAATAGATGTTTTCCTAATACAAATAAAGGACAATTTTCTCTTAAAGTTGAATGCATATCTCTGCTTCTAGTTGAAGTTTTGGACTTTTATCCGCCATTCTGTCAAAAAATATGGAGAGTCCAGTGTTGGGTACAACATCCTGTAAGATGAGGCATAGACAATATATTGTCAACATTACCATGTAAGTTATCATCTCCATTGTTAAGACAAAAGGCAGTTGATCCTATCAAATTTTCTTAAAAAAAATGTTGTTGGTTGCATTTTTCCCAATATTCTCCTTTCTGGAAAGAAAAATCTTCATGGGAGATCCTTTGGACCAGAATAATGTCAGGTTTCCGACATTATTATGGAATTATATCAATAAGTTAATAAACAATTTAATAACATAAAGGCACTTCTTTTTCCTAGTGAAAAAAACTGAAGCATACTTTTTTTTTTTTTTTGGTGGTAAGTGGGCCTCTCACTATTGTGGCCTCTCCCGTTGCGGAGCACAGGCTCTGGACACGCAGGCTCAGCGGCCATGGCTCACGGGCCCAGCCACTCCGCGGCACGCGGGATCCTCCCGGACCGGGGCACGAACCCGTGTCCCCTGCATGGGCAAGCGGACTCTCAACCACTGCACCACCAGGGAAGGGAAGCCCTGAAGCATACTTTCAACCATTCTTAATCACACACACTGGAAGGCTGTGTGTGCTCCCACTCCCACTTCAGAAGAACTGGGATCCAGTTGTGTCCCCTCAGTGAAATTAGCATCACTTGAAGCCATGGTCTAGTGTTTAAAATTCTTACCTCAAAAACTTCTTTTGTTATCCATCCTCTTCTGACCCCTCCATTTGCCAGAAGCCTTTAAATTATTAAGTGATTATCTCTGTACCCATGTTTCTTTTACTTCTTTATGAAATGAGCTTGGAATTCGGTTTTGCCAATTTCATTCAGTGTGGCAGTGTTTATAATTGACGTCAATGGCTTCTTGGCCATGTGTAGTTCTTTTCTCATGCTCCTAGCTTCCATTTCCCTTGTTGAGAAGGTCACTTCTTTCTATTTATGTGACTCCTTTTACACACACCCTGTCCTTTCTTTGTAGGATTTTGCATCTTGACCTAGTCTGTTACCAATGACAGCTTCCTGACTATTCACATGTAATCCCTTTCCTCTTTTTTTCTGAAATCCTCCCACCATCACCCTGCTCTCATGGCCACCTTGCACTGCTCATTTTAGCTTTTCTGATAGCTGACAGAGTCAATGTACCGGTCTGAAATTTGTCTCTAGCAGTTTAGTATCTGGAGTCACAACATTTAATCTTTTGAAGTTATGGAGAATTTTTACTCTATTTGCATTAACATACTACAGCATGGCTTCTGTGAGGTGTCACCCAATTTCTAACCTAAAAGTACAGTTAGCTGCATGATCTCATTGGTTTCCACGGGTTTGCCTATTAAAGTTTGCCTTCCTCCTTTGAAACATCGCCCCTGTTCACGTTCAGAATGCCTGCTTATCTTATTGCCATCTTTAATGTAGCATGCTCATAAATTGGTTGTATGTAGGAAGGGGTCTGGGTTTGAGGTCAGCAAAACCAGAGTTAACAGTCTATCCCTTAACACTCACATAGTATTGGATAAGTTCTTCAACCTTCACTAAGCCTTCACTTTCTCATATTTAAAAGGAGACTAATAATGACCTCACCCAGATGTTATAAGGATTCAATGAGATCGTGAGTCTGGACGTAAACTCCTCGGGCCTGTTGATTCCCAATATGTTCACATGGAAGGAGGGAAATTAGCCAAGTGATGCTGAAGCACTTTTAGGTAAAACTTGAATATGTGCACAAAGTATATGTTGTACAATCGGATCTTTGTCGTCCCATTATCCTCCCATCCATTGCATTTGAGAAAGCTCTAATACCTTGCTTATCTGAACATAATAACTCTAGTGTTTCTGCAAAAGCAGAAATTAGGGGCAGCATTCTAGTATGGTGGGGGGATCAGGAAAGCTACATTTGCACACTTTGGAAGTCTTCTATTTTTCATATCACAGAATTGATGAGACTGTGAAGTTTATGAGGATCTTAAAGTGCCACTGGACCCCTCCCCACCCTGAGTCTTGCCCTGGTTCTACTACCCGTTGGGTAGAAAAGAGGTCTTCACCTCTACTTTGTGAAGACAGCCATTAAACAGACCACCCAAGGCAGCCCTTGGACATGGCAGCCAAAAGAATACGTTATGTTTGCACTTGCTAAGGGTGTAGGAAAATCTTCCCTGTGAACACGGGGAAATTGAGAAGCACACAAAGAATTTTGAGTAAGTCAATTTCCCATTTTAAGCCTCATTGTATGAGAATATTCAGCTCTAGAGAGCAGCAGCATACCCAGTCTTCAGCTCTCTTGGAGTTTGTAATGCTCTTCCTACCAAAGAGTCTTAATGTAGCATTAAGAATAATGTAGCGGGGCTTCCCTGGTGGCGCAGTGGTTGAGAGTCTGCCTGCTAATGCAGGGGACACGGGTTTGTACCCCGGTCTGGGAAGATCCCACATGCCGCGGAGCGGCTGGGCCCGTGAGCCATGCCGCTGAGCCTGCGCGTCCGGAGCCTGTGCTCCACAACGGGAGAACCCACAACAGTGAGAGGCCCGCGTACCACCAAAAAAAAAAAAAAAAAAAAAAAAAAAGAATAATGTAGCATAGATTCTTCTCTCTCAGCTTGAACCACAAATTCCAATCATGTTCAGATCCGAAAGGCATCATCATCACCATAATTTGCAAGAATGATCATTTTTACACACCCTCTGTGTACCAAGTACTGTGTTAGGTACACAGACACGAAGATTATATCACGCAGTTGGAGTCCTCAAGGAGCCTGTATTTTAGGTGGAGTGCTAAGAAAAATGTAAAAGAAGAAATAAAGAAAAGAGCATAAATTCAATGTAAGCAGATCAGTACAGACGATTAGAGGCAGTAGAGCTCCTTGTGGGGTTGGTGGTTGTAGCACAGGATGCTAATTCCTCCTCTCCTTCCCCCAGTGTTCTCTGCACCTTCCACCCCTTATTTTACATTCTTCCTTTTAGAAATACGATTCTGAATTTTAACTGGGATCAGACTCCCAGCATCCCTTGCAGCTAAGCGTGGTCATGTGACTAAGGGCACCCAGTGAGATGTGAGTGGTAAATGGTGTGTGCAACTTCCAGGTCACACCCTCCGAAGGAAGCTGCTTTATCCTCAACTTTCTCTTTTGCCTTTACTGTAGTCTGGAACTGTGCCTTTTGCCCTTACTGAAGCTCTCACCACGGGAATGAGTAGAGCAACAAGATAGACAATCTCCAAATCAACTCATAGGCAACTGCCTGCCTCCCTCTAGATTATTATGTAGGAGAGGAAAATAAACCTCTTATTTAGTTGTTAAATGCTTTGGTCTCTTTAATATGGGGGCTTAATATGTACAGTGTAAAAGGGAAGCTTTGTGATGGAATGGCTTAAAGGGTGGCTAAGATTTAGATTAAAGAGAAGTGAAAATGAGAGATGGAGGAAGAAAGAAAATGAAAATTCCCACCTGAAGAAGAAGAATAAGGACCAAGCTGCGGATGTAGCACACGGCATGCTTGAGGGGGAGTTGATGGATTGATCTTGTTGAAGCTAAAGATACACATATAGGAGGAATAAAAGACAAAGTTCAAGTTGGGTTTTGGGCCGAATTGTGGAAGCACTTGAATAACTAAAATAAAATTCTTCACGTAGGAAAAAGGACCAGTGTATTAATAGAAAACCTGCCTGAAGGGCACTGAATGGCCAGAGACAGCTGGGAGAGATAATCCCCTAGGAGGGTTAGGGAAAGGTGAGTCTGAACTTGGATGAAAAGGAAGAACAGATTCTAGGGAGACATTTACTGGCCTTGGAAAATATTTGGATATGTAGAGGTGAGGTTTTGAGACTGAATGACTGGAAGATAGTGATATCACAGAGGAGGTACTTTAAAAAATATGTATATAAAGAAAACTTCAATTTCTGAAGATAATAGCAGTGCATCCACGAGGAAATATCCAACAGCAGAAATACAAAATTAAAGCGCTGGGGATCTGTTCAGGTTGGAGATATATAATTAGAGGCATCCAAAAGAGAGATAAGGAAGACTAAGATATTAAGCCATAAGAAAGGGGATGACAGGGAGGTAGATGGAAAGCGGTGTTAGGTCAAAGGAGATTTTTGATAAAATAGGGACTAATTAACGAGGAGTAGGTGAGAGGGAAGGTAACAATAGAGAGATTAAAGTTGGCTTCTGTGTTCATGTTCTTTCTGTATATCCTCATATCTAGCCTTACTTAAAATCTTTTTTTCCCTAAAATGTTCTTTTTTATTTCTCTCTGCTGCCAAGACACTCATCACATCCTGCCTTGATTTACACAAACTCCTTCTCATTGGCCTCTTTCTCATTGGTTCCCTACTCCAGTCTTTGCCAACTGTGACTGCCAAGTCCACTTTCCTTTCCTGCTGTTCAGACTCTGTTTCTCCCACTCTGCTTTGGCTTCTCTTCACCTTCCAGCCTCCCCACGACTCTGCACCTGCTTAGAACTCGTTCTCATCCTTCCTGCAGCCCCCAGGCCGCACCCTACCCGCACTCCTTCCTCTGACCCTGTTAGCTCCTCTGGCATCTTTAGCCATCAGATTCAGGCACTCATAACTTCAGGCCAACACTCTACGTCATCCTCCCCCACAGAGCTCCCAACTCGTGCACATCGACACAACTCCTTTTCCTGCTGCAAAGCAACCCAGCACATCCACTTCCTTTATGAAGATTGCTCACGCTAATAACTGTATGCTGTGTGCTGCTTTACCCCAGAGCATACAAAAGAGTATTGCTTGTACTGTACTCTTTCCTGTCCCTATTACCTCTAGGGTTTTATATTGTTTGCTCTGGAAGAACATGATTTCATTACTGTCAGATGATTTCTGTTCCTTGTAAATCACTTTATTGGTGTTACCTTGGGGTACTGCGTAAAAGATACAAATCTCACATGCCTTTCTAATGAGAGGGCTTAAACCCAACCAGTTTGTCCAAAATCACCTTGAGCTTTATCTCAGGAATACCTAAAACCATATCTGTCAGAAAAGGGAGGAAGATTAATGTACAGAAAGGAAGCTGTGATGTTCCTATTGTCCTCAACAAATAATGCACACCCCCCAAAAAATATATCTGAGTGAAGAAGAAACTCAGTGGGCATTGTAGGTAGCTCAGGATAAATTCTCTACAGTGATGGAAACATTCCTCAAGGACATATCCTACTATCATCACATAAAGCAACCATTTACATTGCCACCTTTGGACCTTTTCTCATGCAAATTTCACTTAGCAGAGATAGTCGTGTACTTTCATGTAGTGAAAGTACTCACTACAGAGCCTAGAGGCTCTTGTTATTTCAAGTAAGGTCTATATTTATAAATACATGGACAGGTACAAAAAATAACCAACTAGTACACATGTCTCTAAGAACACGATTTAAATAATTGTTGCTTAATCCTAAATTTTCCTCTTAATAAGAAAAAAACTTGAATACCTATCATGTACTTAAATACACTGGGTATTTTCACAAAATGTAGAAGTTGAACATCAAAGAAAGATGCGTTCCCTTTTGCAATTTATTTCCTTTAAGTGGTGAAGGAAAAAGCCCTTGATATTCAACATCCTAGTTTCATTTTCAACAAGAACAGAAAACTGTCAAAGGCAAATTGTTTTCCATCACACAAATGACTTGATCACAGATAATAAAATTGCACAGACCTCAAAGCCTAAATAACCATGTGAATGGGTTATATGTTTTTTGAGACAGATGGTGGATCACAACAGTGATGGGTTATGAATTCCAAAAAGATTGTCCTCCAGAATATAACCAAAAATGACTGGGGAAGTAGATTTAAAATGTAAAGTGGAACAACAACAACAAAAAAGCACGTCAATTTTCAAGAGATCAAGAGACAGAAACAGAGAATATATGGATTATACTAGAAACACTCTGGGAAGAAAACCATTTTGAATTGAAACATTATGCGTATGTTAACTAAAGAAAATTCAAATGTGTTTCAACAGGATGAGTCATTACAGGTCATGTTCAAGACTGCAGAAAACCGCAGCCTACTATGTCTATCAACCACTTTATCGCTTGCTGCTGGCCCCGAGGCATACCCACCAGCCCTGGTCATTGTTGTGAACTCTTAATCTTCTCTATCTAGCTCTTAGCTTCATAATATGAGAGTGAATTAGGAACTGTTATGGATAAGAATTAAGGTCTGATTAATGAGATCTTGCATTTCAGTAGGACTCAAAGGAACCCAAATAGTATAGACTACCCTATCTAGGTGAGCATCAATAGTCATTGTTTGTCAAAAGGCCGATAATAAATGAATTCCAGGAAGGCATAGGCAAATGCAGTATAGCAAAAAAAATCAGGAGTGCCAATTTCAACAACGACTCCCTTGATTTGTATTCTCAGGTCACTTAGCTATATTTTTTCATGTGTGTTGTAAACACACACACACACACACACACTATCACCAGTTCCTGCATACATCTCCAGCCTCATCTCCCACCACTCTTTTCCTCTTTCTTTACACTCCAGCTCAGCTAACCCTTCTTCAGGATGTGTCATGTTCCTTCCTGACTCAGAGCATTCACAACTACTGTTCCCTCTGCCTAGGCCCTCTTCCCCATTAACTAGAGTAACTCCTATGGGGGCCTTACATCTCCTTTATTTTTTTAATTTCTATTTTATATTGGAGTATAGTTGATTAACAATGTTGTGTTAGTTTCAGGTACACAGCAAAATAATTCTGTTATACATATACATGTTATCTATTCTTTTTCAAATTCTTTTCCCATTTAGGTTATTACAGAGTATTGAGTAGAGTTCCCTGTGCTATACAGTAGGTTCTTGTTGATTATCTATTTTAAATATAGCAGTGTGTACATTTACAGCTCCTTTAAATGTCATTTCCCCTACTACAGCTTCATAGAAATGTGCAGTTTTCTTTCAATTTATTCATCCCAGTTTTAGTTAATTTTAATGGCTGTCTTGGGTAATCGACCAACTCCAAGAGAAGAAGGATCTTTTCTGCTTTTTTTGCACAGACTGTATTCCTAGTGCCTAGTACAGTATCTGGCCCATGGGGTAGCCCAATGAATGTTAGTTGATTGGAAGGGCAAACGAAAGATTCTCTTGGTGAGTATGGTGTTATTTGAATGCTTCACAAAATCCAGCTGCTGCATATGCAGAGACCAATGTCCTGGGGTCCAAAAGGAAGGTCTCTTTTTGGTATATAATTGCTTACATTTTTTTTACCTCCTGGATCCAGATGCAAAGTTCAAGGCTTTTTTTGTGGATATTTTGGTGACCAGGAAAAGTAACAGATGTCTGGAATTTAGGAGTAGATGGGAACTAGAAGATGCCTCTGGCCTGGTCTGCCTGGAGAGGAAAGTGACTGGCCCCATTAATCTTTAGTGATGTGCAACAGAGACCCCATGGCCCATGGCAGCGAGAGATCCCCTTACACACAGACTATGACCAAGTGGCAAAAGACAGAGGGTTTTCATGAGACCTGGAGTGAGTTCATGGAGACCTGGAACATATTATAATCCACTTCAATATAAGATTTGTCGATTATTTGAACTTAATGCAGTGTGGTCATAGGACTTGAGAGAGGAGCTGTGGTCTTAGGAGGATGATTTCAAGAAAGTCCATCAAGGTGGGTCTGGATGAGTGAAAGGTCTAAGTAACACTGAAAGATCTAAGAGGGAAGGTGCTACTGTTGCCAAGCTGCATTGCTGACTTGTTGTGTGTTATACATTATGAAAGACTACCTCACTGAGCCTTGACTCCTCGTAGACAGACCTGCCAGAGAGTCCTGCTCAAAAGTGTGTTTCTGAGTTGGGATGGCAGGCTTTCAATTTTGTTCCACAGACCACCAATAAGTTAGGAAAATACTGCACCTATATCCCCTTGTTGGAGAGTCACAATGTATATAACACCTTGATGGGAAGTCCTGTACTGAAGAGGTCTTTGACTCATTTGACCATGAAAACTTATTTTTCAGAAAACATGTGTCACTCAGGATAGTCTTACTAAGGCTGCTGTATCAAACAGTCTCTAACCCTCAGTGCTTAAAATAACACAGTTTATTTCTCTCTCACACTACATATCCACTGTTTATTGACTGGAGATCCCGTGCCATGTGGCCTTCCCTCTGGGATCCAAGGTGTCAAAGAAGCCACCATCTAAACATTTCTGGTTGTTCTAGCAGAGAGAAGGGTGAGCTCGGGATGTTTTCACAGTGAAATGTTCTAGACTGAAAGTGACATTTGAAATCTGGGCTCATAACTCATTGGCCAGAAGTAGTCACATGACCCCACCCAATCACAAGGGGCGGAGGAGGTACTGCCCTAGCACATGGCTGGTAAGCAGACAGCCAGGAACATCCAGTGAACAGCACTGACAACTAAACCTGTTAACCTGACTGAACATTAGTGGTCATTGAAGTATAGTTGGAAACGACCGCTGTTCATGGTTTTAAAAATAAGAATTGATAGTAATTACTATTCAAGAATGTCTAGCATCTATGCCGAAGTTACATGACCATACTTAATCAGGAATAAGAAGGCTTATTTTTTCCCCCACACTTATATGGGGGGAAGAAGGGGTGTCACACACACACACACAAATTCTTTTGAAAGATTTTATGAAAACAATTTCTTTTCACTTAAAATCCCTAGTGGAATTCCTACAACAGATAACAAAATAATTTTCCACCCAATTCTTCATTGCTTCTCTCAAATACAAATGCTGTATAACAAAAAGCATGGATAATTCCACAACACAGCCTCTGTCTAGGCTACCATAGGGAGGTATACCATAAATGCCCATCTACAATGACTTTTTCACAGATGTGCAGAGTTAACGCTTTCATCAGATAAATCCCATAGTGATAGCAATAAAGTTGGCATACAGTTCATCTAAACAAAAAATTAAGTGTATTTTGTGCTACTATCATAGACTCTGAAAATTAAGTTCTGATGAAGTCTACCAAATCAAATTATCTAATGTCTTGTTATCTTGTCTGATAGTTGACCACAACTGTATCACATAATGACACAGCACAAAAAGCCAGTGATGATATCCAGATATAAGTTTTGAGATGTTATCGCCCGCATACCAAACACAATGAAGGTACTTACCAGTGGTCATGCAAAACTCCTTAATTCACTGTTTCTGTGAGAATTGCAGGGCATGTTAAATTCACGTCATTTACTCAGCCATCCCCAAGTTCCTCCTCAGTTCCTCCTTATATACTTCCTATACGCGATCATGATTAAATCACTTAATACATGTAAAATGCTTTGAGCAATGCTTGGCACATAGTAGCTACTAAGTGTCGGTTGCTATCATTATTATTATTTCATGTGCTAAAAGTGATGCTTTGTATGTCACGTGCCCTGCAGAGATTCTAAAGTATGGTTTGCTTTAAGCAAGTTCAATCCAGTGCTCCCAGCAGGGAGAAAGTCTAATATGCAAGGCATCTTCTATATATTATTTTCTTGTTTGTGACAGAACAGGCAAATCACCTTAGAAGTGATCAAAGTGATCAAAAATGTGTTTAAAAGATTTTTTGTGTGTGCCTCTAGATAAAAGCTACCAAGTGATTACTTGAAATGGTAAATGTTGAGAACAAATTTAAAACTTTTTGATAACTCCACCACAAAGATGCACTGATTAAAACAGCCCCTTCTCATATTACATTACCTTCAGACTATAATAAATCACTTACAATATTGTTAAAGTATTTCACTATATATTTTATTTTTATAATAATGAATCTGATATGCTCTAATCTCCTTTGGTTTGCTATACATCATGCATACATCATTCATTCCATTCACTTAAAGCATCATCTTCATGTCCAGGTATTTCTGAAGTTGGTGATTGGTCAAGACTGGATAAATCTTTATATCTCACTGAACTCAGCTCAGACTGTATCTCAGGTGTCGAGGCTTTTGCCCCCCAGAAATCTTTGACTGCCGCCCTGGAAGAAAAACATTTTTTAAATCTTTTATGAAATGAAAACTAAATAGATTTATATTTAGTTTTCTATATATAGAAGTGCCTCCTTAGTCATGATTTATTTTTACTGTGTGGTGCACCAGCTGCATTGTGATAGTAGATGAGCCCTCAGATGTACCAGGGGGTGATACTTATGTAGGTATCAGAAATATTCTCATATAAATGAATTAGTAGGTTACAATAACCAACTTTTAAAGTTGTGATAACTACAACTAGACAACACAAATATTAATTCAATAAACGTTTTTCTTTAGCAACTACTACGTAAAATTGTAAAAATTGCATTGAAAAGCTTTCTCATGGTTGGGGATCAAGTCATGAGATTAGGTAGCTTGAACTAGGAGAGTCTCAGGAGGGATGAAGAGAGTTGGACAGTTTCAAAACCCATGTGAGAAGCATCATGGACAGGGCCTTGGATTCAACAGACAGGGAGGGGCAGTCAAGGAGGACATCAACCAAGGGTGATGGCTTAGTTTCAGTCCTTCACCTACCAGTTTATAATTATGAAGATCAGTACAAAGACCACGAATATACACATAATAACTCCCATGGTCAGAACCAAAACTAGGACTGCATCAATGTCTGGTCGGCTTGACCTTTTCATCTGCAATTCTAGAGAAAAAAACACCTGATGATTATTACTACTGGAAAATAAAAGAAAATGGATATCTAAATGGAAACTTTATATTTGAAAAACTCTAGAAAAATACAGAAAGAATTAATGGAAGCAAAGTTATTAATGAACTTGCTCTGCGTGTTTGAAAAGTGTCCCTTTCAAACACACAGAAAAGTTGAAAGCATTTGACAATAAACATCCCACCACCTAGACACTACCATCAACATTTTAACTATCCCTCTATCCATATTCTTCTCAATCCATTGATTCATCTTATTTTTTGATGCATTTCAAGATAATTTGCTGATGTCTGCACACTTCCTACAAAATTCTTCAACAGGCATATCATTAACTAGAGTTCAACATTCGTTTATATTTTTTCTTTTGAGGTAAAATTTATGAACACCAAATTGCACAATGATCTTAAATGTGCATTTATTTAGTTTTGGCAAATGCAAACAGACATATATAATTCAAACCCCTGAATATACACAGAATATTACTATACCCCAAAAGTTTCCTCGAGCCCCCCCAGTTAATCCCTGCCCCAACCTCTAGGGACAACTACTGTCCTGATTTTCTTTTCCACCATAGATTAGTTCTGCCTGTTCTAGAACTTCATAGGAAGGGAAACATACATTAAGCATTCTTCTGTGTAAGGCTTTTTTACTCAGTGTAATGTTTTGGAGATTCAACCATATTGTTGAATGTATCAATAGTTTTTTTCTTTTTTATTTCTGGGTACTATGCCTCAATTAGTTTATTCTATCTCCTACTGATGGACACCTACGCTGTTTCAGTTTGGGGTTATTATAAATAAACTGCTATGAACATTCTCACACCAGTCATTTTGTGAACATACATTTCCATTTCTCTTGGGTAAATACATATGAGTGGAACTGTTGGGTCATAGGGTAGAGGTATGCTTAGTTTTCCAAGAAACTGCAAGATCTTTTCCCAAACTGATTGTACTTGCTGTACTTGTTTTATAATTTTTTTTTCTCCCAGATTTTGGCTTGCCTATTCATTTTTCTAATGATTCCTTTTCTTTCTTGTTTTTTTTTTCTTTGCGGTACGCGGGCCTCTCACTGTTGTGGCCTCTCCCGTTGCGGAGCACAGGCTCCGGATGTGCAGGCTCAGCGGCCATGGCTCACGGGCCCAGCCGCTCCACGGCATGTGGGATCTTCCCAGACCGGGACACGAATCCGTGTCGCCTGAATCGGCAGGCGGACTCTCAACCACTGCGCCACCAGGGAAGCCCTCTAATGATTCCTTTTAAAGAGCTGAAGTTTTAAACTTTCTAACGTAAGTTTCAGGTGTACAGCATTATAATTTGACATCTGTATCCACTACAAAGTGATCCCCACCACAAGTCTAGTTACCATCCATCACCATACAGTTGCACTCCCCCCTTCATCCATTTCACCCACCCCTGAATTCCCTTCCCCTCTGGCAACCAGTAATCTGTTCTCTGTACCTATGAGTGTGTTTTTGTTTTATTTTATTTGTTTTTTTAGATTCCACATATGAGTGAAATCCTTGTATTTGTCTTTCTCCAACTGACTTACTTCACTTAGGATTAATACCTTCAAGGTCCATCCACGCTGTTGCAAATGGCAGGATTTCATTCTTTTTTTATGGCTGAATAGTATTCTATTGTATGTATATATACCACATCTTTATTCATTCATCCACCAATGGACACTTAGGTGGTTTCTATATCTTGGCTATTGTAAATAATGCTGCAGTGAACATAGCGGTGCATGTATCTTTTTGAATTAGTGTTTTTATGTTCTTTGGATAAATACCCAGAAATGAAATAGCTGTCTTATGGTAGTTCTGTTCTTAATTTTTTGAGGAATCTCCATACTGATTTCTATAGTAGCTGCACCAACAATGCACAGGGGCTCCTTTTCTCCACATCCTCTCCAACATTTGTTATTTCTTGTCCTTTTTGATAATAGCCATTCTAACAGGTGTAAGGTAATATCTCTTTGTGGTTTTGATTTGAAATTCCCTGATTAGTGATGTCAAGCATATTTTTATGTGCCTGTTGCCCATCTGTATGTCTTCTTTGGAAAAAATGTCTATTCAGATCTTCTGCCCAATTTTCAATCAGGTTGTTTGTTTTTTGTTGTTGTTGATTAGTGTGAGTTTTTATATATTTTGGCTATGAACCCCTCATCAGAGATATCATTACAAATGTCTTCTCCCATTCCATAAGTTGTCTTTTCGTTTTGATGATGGTCTCCTTTGCTGTGCAGAAGCTTTTTAGTTTGACGTAGTCCCATTTGTTTATTTTTGCTTTTGTTTCCCTTGTCTTTGAGTCAGATCTACAAAAATATCACTAAGACCTATATCAATAAGGTTACTGCCTATGTTTTTTCTAGGAATTTTATGGTTTTAGGTCTTACATTCAAGTCTTTAATCCATTTTGAGTTAATTTCTGTGTATGAGGTAAGATAGTGACCTTCTTTCATTCTTTTGTATGTGGCTGTCCAGTTTTCTCAACACCATTTTTTGAAGATGAAGTTCTTAATTCTGATGAAGCCTAATTTAGCAATCTTTCCTTTATGGTGATTGTTTTTTGTCATGTCTAAAAAGAAACTTGCCTACTCCTGAATCATACAGATACTCTCTTATGTTTCCTTTTTTAAGCTTGATGGTTTTAGCTTTTACATTTAGGACTATAATACATCTCTAATTTTTGTATACATTGTAAAGTAGGAATTGAAGCTCATTCTTCTTCATACGAATAGCCAAACACCACTTTTAAATCAGCATTCTCTCCCATATCTTTCTGTTCTTCCTGAAAATAATGCTATTATGGAGACATGACCAGTTTACCATATGCATTATAACACTGCTACATTGTAAACTGATAAAAATTCAATTTATATCAAGCATTACTTACTTAGTGAATTATGTAGCTTTCTTTTGGCTATTCCTGGCCCCTTAATCGTAGACTCATAAAAGATTCATGTGGGGAAGGACCAGAAAGGTCATCTTATACAACTTTTATACAGATAAGCAAACCAACATCCAGGGAGACATAATGATTTGTGCAAGCTATGTTTTATGTATTTTAGTATTTTGGTAAGTACCACTCTAACAGAATTAGTCTCATATATGGGCAATCCCAACTGCTTATTCATCTGGATTTTCTTCCTGTTCTTTAAACACCATGCAGTATAATCTTCCATTTTCCTTGGTAATTCTAGAGCTATAAACTCAATTTAGTAATCTCGCTAAATAGTTCCAAGTATGGTAGACAATTTATATCATATTTATATTCCAACATTGTTGGATTTTAAAAATCTTTTTATTTTTGATAATTTTAGATTTATAGAAGCAGTGGGATTTTTTAAGCTCAAATTTTAAAAAACCTTTTAGGATTAAAACTTGAGAAGAAATGCAAAATTTCTTTCCATTTATCTACTACCCTGCAATACTAGCCAAGAGAAGATGGAGAATGAGAGGTATAAAGATTTTGGTTCATTTCAATGGTAGTCTTCTTGCAAGGGTCCCTTAGATTACTTTTGTATCTAATAAAAAGATAGTCTGCATTTCTACTGAAATTTTCTGATGAAAAACAGGCTGAATTTCGATGCTCTCACTTTTTAGAAAAACTAAGTTTATGTTTATATTAGTTTCTTAGGGCCACCATAACAAAGTACCACTAACTAGGTGGCTTAAAAACAACAGAAATATATTGTCTCACAGTTTTGGAAGATAAACGTCTGAACATAAGGTGATGGTAAGGCCATGCTCTCTCCAATGGCTCTGGGGAAGGATCCTTCCTTTCCTCTTCCAGCTTCTGGTAGCCCCAGATGTTCCTTGGCTTGTGATAGCACAACTCCAATCTCCGTGTGTCTTCACATGGCTGTCTTCTCCCCGCGTGTCTTTGAGTCTTCACATACATTCTCCTGTCTCTCTGTGTGGCTGTGTCTAAATTTCCTTCTTCTTACAAGGACACTAGTCATATTGGATTAAAGGCCCACTCTCCTCTAGTGTGTATGATTTTGTCTTAACTGAATTAATTACATCTGCAACCACCCTATTTCCAGACACAGTCACATTCCTGAAGTTCTAGGAGTTTGGACTTGAAAGTATCTTTTCAGGGGGACATAATTCAATCAAAACCATGCCTAACTATGAAAGACAACTATTGTGGAAGTGAAAAACCTGTTATATGAGAGAATGGATGGGACATTTTCATTAATTAAACCATATTTACCCTGAAAATATTTCAATCATGCATTCGTTTCAAGCCAGTACCATATTGTGTGAACATTTATAGCCAAAATACTTGTTTGATGTCTAAAGAGCCAAAAGGGTCTGTCACAGCGGTATGCCCAATTGTCCTTTTTAAAAGAAACTAATAAATACCAAAGTTTTCTGAAAACGTTTTGTCATTTAACCAGTGCATGTGCTGAGATGGCAGAGCTACCCCACCAGCCTTGGACAGCTACAAGAGAGAAAAATCAACTTTGTCTCACTTGCTGACACTGTGGTCTGTGCTCCAGCCCTTAGCTTACACATGTTGCCTTCTAACATAGGAAGAGCTAACCACTACTAAGCTGTCCTAACAGGGACCAAGCTGTGGGGAATATAACTGAGAATGGCCTTTGAATCCTTTAATATCCTGAACTATGACTCACTGAGATACTTTTTAGTTGATGATGTTTGGTCCTTTTTTGCCTTTTATAGCACTTTATTGAAATTATCCTGTTAATAACACCTGTTATCCCAACATAGGAGTAAGGTTATTAGCTTTCACCACAAAGATGGTTTTTTAAGGACACTGAACAACACATCAAAGAAAGTTATAGTTTATTTTTTAAAATCACCCCCAAAGCACCTTATCTTGTTTCCAGTTCAATAAAGGGTGTTATGTTTCATGGTATCTCTAGACTGCAGCTTGAGTTCTTTACTTGGGATTGAGAAATAGCTTCAAGAAATCCATGAACTCTCTTAAAATTATGGGTAACTTTTGGCATGTTAGTATATGTGGGTATTTTTCTGGGAAAAGCCTCCCGAGCCTTGATTGGATTCTCAAAAGAACTTGTGGCCAAACCCCTCACACACCCAAAAACACAGATGACAACAATAAAAATGGGTAAGAGCAACTCAACAAAAGGAAATAATTATTTGGATATAGAAGACATCATAGTTTAAATTGAAAAGACATGCACATGGATCCTTTTTGCAAGGGAAGCACAGTTTCTAACATGTAAAATTATGTTCGGGTCAAGATTTGTGTTTTGTGACATATATGAGGACTGTATTGTTTCATAAAAAAATGTCTTCCAATGAATAATTTTTAAAAAGATGTGCTTTGACATAACGTTTCTTAATTTTATTTATTTTACTGTATGAAAACTTTTGTTAAGCATCCATTAGAATTCTATGTATCCATTTTCACCTCTGTGATAGAAGTAAAAGTAAGAATATAATTCAAGTTAAAGGACTGTTCTTTGGAGATACTTCAGGAATACACCAGTTTCCCAAAGTGAGGTACATCTGACTCTCTTTGTGGAAAAAAATAAGAATTAAGTATTACCTTGTAGAAAAGTCTAAATGGTATAAAACTAGTGGTTCCCAAAATGTGATCTCTGGACCAACAGCACCTAGGAACTTGTTTGAAATGGAAATTCTTGTGCCAGCTCCACTAAAGATCTACAGAATCAGAAATTATAGGGGTTGGGCTAATGATCTGTGGTTCAACAAGACCTCCAGGTGATTTTGATGTGCTTTGAAGTTTGAGATATAAGCAAACCAAAACATTGCCGGGTACTTACCAGTTGTTGTATAGATTGTGAATTTAATAGATGCTACTATTTCATTATTATCCAACGTTTCACACTCAAACGCCTTGGGGTGAGTATCCCTGTGAACCTCCAGGATTGCTGAATCATTTGCAAGTATAATGGCTTGCTATTTTAAAAGAAAAAAAAAGGTATCAACATTCTTCATGAAAACTTAAGATCAGGAAACAATTTATTTCTTGTAACAAAATAAGAGTCACTTTCTCTCATTCTAGTACAGTAATTAATTATGCACATGTATTTTAAAGTCAGATAATCCAGATAACAAGTACCAACTTCCTGCCTGTGTGAAGCAGGGCAAGTTACTCTCTGCATCTCAGCTGCAGCTCGTCCTCCATATCCTTGGGTTCCATGTCAGTGGACTCAACCACCGGAGATTAAAAATATTCAGAAAAAAAATTCCAGAAAGTTCCAAAAAGCAAAACTTGAATTGGTTGCACAGTAGTATTTACTTGGCATTTACATTTTATTTATAACTATTTATATAGCATTTACATTGTATTATAAATAATCTAGAGATGATTTAAAGTATATGGGAGGATGTACTTATGTTATATGCAAATACTAGGCCATTTTACATATGGAACTTGGGCATCCCCAGTTTTGGTATCTGAAGGGGTCCTGGAATCAATCCCCTGAGCATACTGAGCAACAGCTGTATTTATCTGTAAATGGGAATAATGACAGGAATTACCTCATAGATTTTTATGTGAGTAAAAGAAACTCTAGCACTTTGTGTATGTCTGGCACTGAATAAGTCCTCTATTAATGTTAGCTACTGTTATCAGTACTGTTTGTACTATATATACAAATGAAACTATTGCTTCCAAAATAGAACACTTTACATAAAATAGGTGTTTTTAAGTTGATAGTAGCTGGCCCTAAGGCATATGTAAAGTCTTAGCCTCCCTAAGCAATGAAAAAATTTAAATCCCAATAATAATAAAGTTGTATGATTTTAACTTCATTTTTGCAAACTGCTTTTAAAGTTTTCTGAGAGTCATCAAGCACTGGGAAACAAATTTTATCACTCACTAGAAAGCACCAAATTACATACATTCATTACTCACTTGGTCTGGCCTTAGAAGTCTCCAAATATATTTGAAACGGTTTACAGGAGATGTATGAACACATGCTAGCCTAACACTTTCAAGACTTTCTGAAATTGGTTTACCCCCTGAAATAAAGAAAAATTAAATACATATATACCAATGGGCACTGTAAACTGCTTTATACACAATACTACTTTTAAAAGTCACTTCCAACTTTAAAACCAATTACATGCTGGAAGTTAGCAAATGTATTACTGAAAGTCTGACTGTAGAGGAGCAGAGAGGCGTCAAAGATTAAGTCGCCAAAAGAGGCAGGTAGAAAACACCATACCTGTCTGTTCCTTCAGCAGAATAAATCGTGAAGAAGAGATAGCAAGGGCAAACTACTTAGTGATCTATTAAACTTTGAGATCTACTAGTGGCTTCCAATTTACTGGTTAGGGTCAGAACCCCCCTCCCGCCCCATACACTCCGCCCCTTCCATGTTTAAAGATAATGGAATCTGACTAGTGAAAGGTGGTATAGAGTGGCTCTCGAAGTTCCCAATGTAGGGTTTACCAATCTACTGATAAGCTGTCACGACCAAAGTCTCAAAAGCATTTCACTTGAGGACAGCCTCAACTACAGACCCTGAGTGCAATATGGTTCCAGTGTACTAGAGAATGTATGGTAAATTTACACATCACTGAAAAAATGTGAAGCAAAAGTAGAAAGAGTTGTAACTGTCTAGAGAAGCGGAAGCTTAAGTTTTCTTATGAATTCCTTTCAGTATATCATTTGATCACCTCCTTCCACTCACGGCAACCTGAGGTTAAGGGTATTTCCCCAGAGTAAATGCTTCCTCAGTCTCCCTCCAATACATAGGCCAACTCACAGCCACAATCTACTGGTCCACGACATTCTTCCACCCGTAGGATACATTTGGATTCACTCCCAGGACATCCATTTGTTAATATAACTTCTCTTATACCAACACCTTTGGTAAAAGAAATCAGCAAATGTTAAAAATAATAATAATAATTCCAGAGTTCCTTTACTTTTGCACCTAGGTCTTTTTGAGACTTTTCTCCTAATTTCAGAAATTAAATTCCTAAATTCAGGGTAATAACATTTAGATATTTTTAGGTCCCTCATTTTGAATTATTTCATAAAACAGCATTTTCCAAAGCGAGTTACATGAAACACTATTTCCTCTGGTTGTTACCATAAGAAAAAGGATTCCATGATTATATACATTTGGAAATTATACATTACATTAAAATGAAAGGAACCTCTTTCCTCAGAATTTTAGGGGAACTTTTAATATGCTAGTAAATTAATGTGCTTTTATGTGGAAACTTTCATTGATCTAAGATGTAAAATTTTTACATTTTAACATCTTTGAAATCAGAATGCATCTTAGAATTGACAGTGTGTCAAGAATGGCAGCATTTTTCCTTTTTTAGAGATGCATAAAATGTGATTATCACAGCCAAGAAAGTCTTAGATTTGATGAAATACAGTAGTACACAGGATCTTCTAAATTTATTTGACCATGGAACTTTTTTGTTGGGGGGTGGGGTGGGTTGAGCTTGCAGCGGAAATTACAAAAATTAGATTTTAACATAAATGATGCTTTTTAATATCTAAATTGGTAAAAATCCCTGTATTAAATACATCAGGATAGACTATTAATGACCAAATCTCCATTTCCAAAAAGATACTCTCATTAGAATTGCAATACATTTCAGAGCAAGAAATCACGTCTTTACTGACTGATCTCCACTGAGTTTGCCCTACCATCACCAAAATTGAAGGAAATGATAAAAGCTGGTTCAGTGACGTGTTGAACATGTCCTGTGATAAATGACCTGTGATTAAGACTCTGTTGTCACAGGCTAAGGAATAGCCCATCTTGATATCCTTTCTACCAGGTTCCCTCTTTCAGTCCCTGCAAGATGTTAATCATAAAACCCATTCTTAAGGCAAGGGAAAGTTGAAGTCTAGAGATGGCTTATAACAGCGCTCCTCAAACTTCAGAGTGATTGCAAAACACCTGGAGACATACTAACATGTGAATTCTGATTCAGTAAGTAGGTCTGCAGTAGGTCCTAAGGTTCTGCATTTCTAACAAGGTCTCAGTCGATGCTGATATAGCAAGTCTGTGGACCAAACTTTGAGACACAAAGGAGAGTACTCCATATAAGATAAAGAGAAGGAAGGTTGGAGGGGGAGAGGTCTCTTGATTAAAAGAGATGCTTAAGAATGGCTGCAGAATGGCTCCCCTTGAATTTATGAATGGCACTTCTCTAGAGGCATAGCCTTATTCTGAAATGCATATTTTCCAAGCAGGTATTTTATGCATTTACTTAGCCAGATACAGTTTATCGCAAGGATGTGTGTAGATGTGAGATTTTCTGTAAGTCCATACTTAAAAATCTGCCTGTGTATTCCAAGAAAAGAAAACTTTTTGACTGCTAAAATACTGTTTTGGGGTTCAACAGAATTTTCACTAAGGCATTTTTTCCTTTAAATAGTTGTTATAAATTGAAAAGATTTCTTAATACTTAAAATTATAGATGTGAAATATTGCCTTTTATGGTTTATTTTCTTTTTAGAACTTATCACCACCTGACATATTACATGTTTTACAATATTATTGGGTGGGCCAAAAGGCTCATTCGATTTTTTCCGTAAGATGGTTCTAGTAGCACTTAGTTGTCTTTAACTTCATTTGAAACAATTTTGTTAGATAGTATGTGACAGCTATCATATCAGCGTGCATTTAAAAAAAGACTTATCAAAATTGGTGAATTTTTGTGTAGCCATTTTAATATTGAAGATGGAAGAAGAAAAGCAACATTTTTTGGCATATAATGCTTTATTATTTCAAGAAAGGTAAAAATGCAACTGAAACGCACAAAAAGATTTGTGCAGTGTATGGAGATGGTACTGTGATGGACTGAACATGTCAAAAGTGGTTTGTGAAGTTTTGTGCTGGAGATTTCTCACTGGACGATCACAGTCAGGTAGACCAGTTGAAGTTGACAGCAATCAAATCGAAACAGTAATTGAGAACAATCAATGTCATACTATGCAGGAGATAGCCGACATACTCAAAAATATCCAAATCAAGCGTTGAAAATCATTGGCACCAGCTTGGTTATGTGAATCGCTTTGATGTTTGGGTTCCAGGTAAGTTAAGCAAAAAAAACCTTCTTGACCATATTTCTGCATGCGATTCTCTACTGAAAAGTAATGAAAACATTCGTTTAATGAAAACGTTCCATTTTTAAAACAAATTGTGACAGGCAATGAAAAGTGGACGTTGTAACCATGTGGAACAGAAGAGATTATGGGGCAAGCGAAATGAACCACCACCAAACACACCAAAGGCTGATCTTCATCCAAAGAAGGTGATGTTGTGTATTCGGTGGGATTGGAAGGGAGTCCTCTACTATGAGCTCCTTCGGGAAAACCAAACGATTAATTCCAACAAGTACTGCTCCCAGTCAGACCATCTGAAAGCGGCACTCGATGAAGTGTCCAGAATGAGTCAACAGAAAACGCATAATCTTCCAGCAGGATAATACAAGACTGTGAGTTTCTTTGATGACCAGGCGAAAACTGTTACAGCTTGGCTGGGAAGTTCTGATTCATCCATCATATTCACCAGACGTTGCACCTTCAGATTTCCATTTATTTCGGTCTTTACAAAATTCTCTTAATGGAAAAAATTTCAATTCCCTGGAAGACTGTAAAAGGCACCTGGAACAGTTCTTTGCTCAAAAAGATAAAAAGTTTTGGGAAGATGGAATTATGAAGTTGCCTGAAAAATGGCAGAAGGTATTGGAGCAAAAGGTTGAATATGTTGTTCAATAAAGTTCGTGGTGAAAATGAAAAATGTGCCTTTTATTTTTACGTAAAAAACCGAAGGCACTTTTAATCTCTTTGCCCCTACCAAAAAATATGTTCTTTGAAGGCAGAGAGTTTCCACTTCTTTGTTCACTGCTTTATTCCTAGCACCTATAACAATACCTGACACAGAGTAGGCAAGAATAAAAAAACAGAAAACAAAAAAATAATTGCTGAATAAACAAATATAATATATAATTTCTGAAGTACACCTTTTTTTAAAAAAATTTATTTACTTATTTTTGGCTGCTTTGGGTCTTTGTTACTGCACGTGGGCCCTCTCCAGTTGTGGCGAGCGGGGCCCTCTCCCATTGCGGAGCACGGGCTCCAGGCACACGGGCTTCAGTAATTGTGGCACGTGGGCTCAGCAGTTGTGGCGCACGGGCTTAGTTGCTCCGCGGCACGTGGGATCCTCCCGGACCAGGGCTCGAACTCGTGTCCCCTGCATTGGCAGGCGGATTCTTAACCACTGCGCCACCAGGGAAGTCCCTGAAGCACATCTTTAAATAATAGAGTAGGACAGTATCAATTACTAGAATTGTCATAAAAATAATTCTCTACCTGTGAAAATTTCTCAAGTAAGCAGCCAGAAGATGTAATTTGCAAATGAATAAACACAGGTTTATTACACAGAATTCCTCTAATTTTCTGACTCTGACACACTAAGAAGTTAAAGTAAAAAACAGGTTTCAAACTATCTCAAGAGACAGAAAGTACAATAATGGTTGCAAGGGGCTGGGGGGAGTGGGGAATTACTGTTGAATTGGTGTGGAGGTTTCAGTTTGGGATGATGAAAAAGTTCTGGGGTGGATCGTGGTAATGACTGCATGGCAATGTGAATGTGCTTAATTTCACTAAATTGTACCTTCAAAAAATTGTTAAAGTAGTAAATTTTTTGTTAAGTCTATTTTAACATCATTTAAAAAATGCTATCTCAAAAACAATTCAGGCACAATTTTTGACCAAAAAATAAAAAACGTACATATTGTTCTGATCCATACCTGCATGGACTTTCTGTCTTCTTATCCTCTGGTTTTTGTCCTTCCCTCCTGTCACTGTCTTTTTTCCAAGGCAGATTCTATTTAGAATAAACTTAATTTCATTGTGAATTATCTACTGTCTTCTTAGCACACTAGTCTATAGTGGTTCTCAAAAGATGGTCTTTTAAAAAACAGCATCAGCTTCATTTATGAACTTGTTTAGAAATACAAATTCTTAGACCCCTTCAAAGGCCTAGTGAGTTAGAAATTTTGAAGTAGGCCTAGCAATCCATGTTTTAACAAGCCCTGCAGGCACCTAGGGTGAACACTTAAGTTTGAGAAACACTGGTCTATTATAGCATGTGTAGTCTTAATCCCACCCCCACGTAAGAGATTTTTATGTCCAATTTCTATTCAAGGAATGATCAAAATAAGTTATAGTTTTTGAATATTATTTTCCCCACAAAGCCAATACCTCTTTTCTCTAAAACATGACATATAAATTGGGAAAATGTATCATTAAGAATAGACTATTACAAATAAAGTAAATTTCTTGATAGATTTGCCAGCACAGTATGTGGAAGACATCTGTGAGATGCATCAGAAGATCTTTCATCTTCTGAACATCTGTGAGATAAAGTTTTACTTTGGTGAAAGCAGTTTATGTGCCCCTCCTCCCAAAATATATACATATAGGGAGTTGGCTTAAAGTAAGACCTACAGGTTATGAACTGAAAATACCCTACCTTGTAAAGCAATCAGTTTGAGTTTTGTGTGTAAATCATAGATATTAGAAATAGAAATCAGTGAGAGATGAATGAGAGTACACATTGTTTTTACCCCCCCGCCCCGTCCCAATACAATGTTATTTATCTGCTCTATGCTACTTACCGCATGTGACGGTGCACATCCCAAATTCTACTTCTTTGACTGTTGTCCTATTTGAAACTAAACATAAATGCAAAAATACATTATTTAATCATAGGAAAACTTTTCTAAGTGAAGAACTCTTACTTGGGGATGGAGGATACAAGCACTTATCATATGGGAAGCAGACATTTTTAAAGTTTTATTAAATCAGAAAAGCAATGCCATTCCTAGTACATCTTCTATTACTGTTTAAATCAAAAGAAAACTAAACCTTTGAAGAATTAAATTAGGAAATAACTTACAAAGATTTATGTTTAAACCTTGTACATAATTTAAAAATAATGTTTTTCATCAGTGTAATACCTGGTGAGTTAAAGTTATATAGGAGGTCAGAAAAACACAAAAAAGCCTGCCAATTATAGGGCCCAATTTTTTCTATTCTCCGTTTTCCAAAAAAATTTGAGTGTGTTATTTCTACCCAAAAAGAAGTAGTTATGCAAAGTGTTCATTAAAATTATGTTATAGACTGGTTCTACTCATTCTCAGGTTAAGATGGTAAATTATTCCTAAGAATTTATTTCGACACTTTATTTAGCAGGATAATTTAGGAATATATAAGTATTCGAGTAGCTAAATATTGTTGGTTTTAAATCTCAAGTTTCTCTTTTTCTAATTGTTCTGAAATCTGACATGAATTCCACTAGCTGTAGCATATAATCAATTCTTCATAACTCAGATTAGGACTAAAAGCTCAATAAAAATAAATATTAAATGAGGTGCTAGAAGGTAATTTTTAAAAGGCATTATGTCCTGAGGCAACAATATTACATGGGACTATGCATCAAAATTGGAGTCCAAATTGCTACTCTACCACTAATTAGCTTTTCTGAGTTTGGGCAAATTCCTTCAACTGTGTCAGGCCTATTTAACCCCTCTGCAAAATTTGGAAAGGAGAACCTATCTGATTATCATAAGAATTAAACATGATAAAGTACATGCAAGCATTCTGTAACTTGTTTAGCCCTACCAGCATTCTTAAGATAGCATAACCTCATTCACACTTCATTCATTTTGCACTTATTAATTTCATATAATTCTAAGAATTTTTCCTATTTTGATTATTGTAATTTTTCATAAACACTTCTATACTTATAAGCACCAAATACAGTGCCTTGAATATACAGCAAGCAAATATACACTTGATGTATATATAAGTAAATCAATATTGACTTCGTGAAATAATTTGGACTACGACTCTGATCAATTATGAATTGACATTTTTGCTTGAAACGCTTGGATACCTTCTGCTGGTACATTATGAAACATAAATTTGAATCTAAGGCATTATAACTCCATCACCTGGGTTTAGCCTGAACTCTAGCATTTACAGATAGAACTATCCCTTGACCAGTTTAAATTGTTAATTACTTTTAAAACTAGAGGGAAGCAATAGCCACTACGCTTTAGAACATGGTCTTTTCTACCCTAGTCCTCTTTTTCATATTTCCAAAGTCAAGGACTTCTCCAAGCTCTCTGAAATGTAATGTTATCAAGGCAGTACAAACCTCAATTCCACCATTAACATCAGATAGTCAATTTCTTTATGTCCCTGAGGGTCACTATCCGTCATCAGGAAGCAAAAGAATGGCTGATAAATACAGCACCTACTTTGTACTTATAGGAGACATAAGACTGCCAAGGATATTTAAAAGAATCTCAGATGGGTCAATTTATGGAGGGAAGAGAAGTATTCTCCTTTAGATGGCTGAAAACCTGCAACTGACCTTTTACCTACAAGCACGTGAGCTACTAATCAACATAACATGTACCACAGCTTGTCAAGTTTTATTGCTTAGTGAGCCAGGAGAATAAGGCAAATTTATGTATCAAACACAGGCTCAGTCTTTGTTGGTTAACATGTATTGTATCCTCTAACAAAGCCTCTAGTTGGATCCCTTTATTGGTGTTTTCTACTGCCACCGTTCCTTTGTGACTCAAAGTTGAACTTACAAATAAAACACTATCACACTGCAGAGGTACTCAAGGGTGGAGGCTGCATGAAGCTGACACGGGGCTTCCGGGGAATTTTGTCAGCATCTTGTTTTATCTAGATGTGTCACCGTGAGGGGAATTGGGAACTCCCTTGAGTTCTAACCCAAAGTGCAAATGTGAAAAACGGAGGAAGACCTCAGGCACTTTGGAACTTCAAGGAAAAAAAAAAAATCTGCAATGGAAAGGAAAAAACATAACTGCAAGGGGAGTCAAAATCGGTCCCCGTGGTGGGAAGCTACTCTCTGATGTTTAAAAAAATAATCACCTATTCCCTTGTCCAGAACAATATTTTGCAGTATTTCTGTAGCAATTTCTATACGTGTGCTCGTTTATCTTGCTCTGGTCTTGGAGAATTAGCACATCTTTTTTTTAAGGCCATGAGGTGTGCGATAATGTATAAATTCGGGGTTGTTTTTGAGAGAGAGCTCTACAGATGTTAATTTGGATAATTCTCATCGTCCTCAAAGAGCAGGGAAGGCTTGACCCTCAAAGGGTGCCTGCGGGTCCCCGCCAAGGAGCCTCCCACACTTACCATCCGTCCTGGCCTCAGCCGGGGGCTCGTTCTCGGCCTCGCTGTCGTTTTCAGCCTCCTCCTCGGCCTCGTTCTCGCCCTCGCCCTCGCCCTCGCCCTCGCCCTCGCCCTCGACCTCGTTGGCCAAGCTGGGATCCTGGACCGCGGTGACGTTGATCCCGAACGTTGACTGGAGGCCCGCCAGGAGCAGCCAGCCGACTGTCAGCAGCAGCCTGTCTGAGCAGCCTGCGCCCCCGGGGCCCATGGTTCTCGGCCCGGACGGCCGCCCAAGGTGCAGTCGCAGCCGCCCGCTCCAGATGAGAGGTGCTTCGAAGAGAGGAGAAGCCCGACTCCGAACGCCCACCCCGTGCCCCGGCAACCACTGAGACGTCACGGAACGTCACCATCGCGCTGGGCCCACTGAACGCGCGTTGGCCTGACCACAGGGGTCCCAAGGGCCACTTCCGACGGCGCTCGGGTACACCCCGCCCCTTCCGGCGTTCTAGGCCAACCCGGCACGCTGGGCGGGTCCATGCCTTCGCATTTCCTCATTAGGCGAGCTGCCAGCCAACTGCTGGGGGTGGCCGTTTTCCCTCACCCTGCTTTGTGCTAAAAGGTGCTCGTCCTTCCTGCATTTACGCCTCAACAAACTAGACTCCCTAGAGCCCAAGCACTCTCTATATGACTTGGCTTCAAATTACTTATGCACAATAGCCAACTCGGCATGTATCAAGAATGATTCACCATGGCCTTGTTAAGTAGGTTGCCCCAAACTTGATCCGTATCTGCAGGTGAGGCTTGATTTGTAGAGGATATAGGGGTGCACTTTCTCTCTTTGATCTGAACACTATTGCTGTTGCAGCTCAGGCATGTACTCACGTTTTAAGAATTTGTGCAGTGCCATCAGCTCCGCGTGGGGCTTCGTTGCAAGGTGGGGGTAAAGGAAAGGAGAGGGGAAGATGCAACTACTGTCAAACTAGTTCTTCTCCTTTCTCTACTTGGATAGCTGATGTTTTGGGAACCAAATGTCGGACTTAACCTTTGTCTCTTGTGAATGTCTGTCTTCGTGCTTTTGGCCTACTTTTTAAGGTCTCATTGAGATTCTTCTGAAATCTGATTCTGTTGCCTTAATATATTAAATATTTCTCCCAAGTTTGATTTGGAAAAAGTTTCCTTCAGATCACTAACAAAATGTTTAAAAGGGCAACAGGCCAAGAATAGAGCACTAAAAAGTCAGTCTCTGACAATGATCCACTAATCCACACGTTGATTTAACCCAAGAATCAATTCTTTTACTAAAAAAGAGTTCTGTCTTTTACTAAGGTTGAATCAGACTGGAAGCTAGAATACCTTGGCATTCCCACTTGAATCAGTAGAAAATATTAGAGGTAAGTGTAACTCCCCACTGTCCTCTTGATGGTACTTAGTAGTATCACTGTGTCCAATTTTGTCATAGAAAGAAATGAAATTCAGTTAGGTTCCTTCAGTTAATGGTGTTAATTTCAAGAGGTCAGCTCTAATTAATTAAAATTTCTTGAAGAATAGACTCATAGGCTTTTTGAGTCAAAGAAAGCTTAGAAATAATCTAACACTCCAAGTTCCTTATTTTTAGGTGAAGAGATTAAGAACTGGAGAGACAGGGGTGGGGGGGGGTGATGAATTGTGCGATTGGGATTGACATGTATACACTGATGTGTATAAAATTGATGATGAATAAGAACCTGCTGTATAAAAAAATAAAATAAAAAGAACTGGAGAGATTAAATGACTCACCCAAGATCATCCAGAAAATTATCTGTAGTGCAGGGCCTCACAACCACATTTCCTGAATGCTCATTCAATGCTTAGTGTTTCATATGATTTAAAATTAACAATGAAGAAGCAGTCAGTGGGTAGTCAAGAGTTCAAGGACTGAAAACAAATTAGGGTTAAAGTTTTTTTATCTTGTTACTCCACATTTGACTTGATCTAATAGCTATAATGTGGTATTAAGAAAATATTGATGAATAGATGGTTTGATGGATTTCTGTTTCGGGTTTGAAACAAAGCTCATTTGGCTATGTTTCTATATAATATTATCCCCTACCTTGAGGTTTAATGTCTAAATCCATATGACACATGGGCTGAAGAGTAATCTACTACAGAGTGAACTTCAGGCATAAACTGGCTTTTTTTTACATCTTTATTGGAGTATAATTGCTTTACAATGGTGTGTTAGTTTCTGCTTTATAACAAAGTGAATCAGTTATACATATACGTATGTTCCCGTATCTCTTCCCTCTTGCATCTCCCTCCCTCCCACCCTCCCTATCCCACCCCTCCAGGCGGTCACAAAGCACCGAGCTGATATCCCTGTGCTATGCGGCTACTTCCTACTAGCTATCTACCTTACGATAAACTGGCTTTTGGAACATATGTACCACCAGCCTCAGCAGACTAACAGCAAAGCAAGTAACTGAGAAACCTATTAGGAGGGTCTTCAGAGCCACTTATTTGTAGCAAAAGTAGATTACTTGAAACAAAAATGAAATTTTTATTTGAATTTTTCTTTCAAAAATGCTTTTAGTTTTGAAAATAGTGAGACAAGAACTGCTAAGAATGGTCAGTATTAAAGTTCAAATTGGTATTGGTAAGGAGGCCATAATAATATTTTATATCAACTAAAATACCATAAAATATTAGAGCAACTCAAAAGATTGTGAGGGAAATTAAAATGAGAAATTAAGAGATGATCTTGAGGCACAAAGATGTTTGTTTCATGGCCAAATGAGTGCAAATTTTTTCTTTTTTAAATGCTAAGAAAAATAAGTCACCCATTATGCTTTCAAGCACAAACTTGAAAAAGAACATCTGTAGTATTTCATGGCAACATTGTTGAATTCTTCATATTTAGGACACATCTTTTTCCTGAAGATGGTATCTTTTGGTATCCTCTTTCCTGAAGAGGAAGTCCTGTGAACTC
Organism: Leucopleurus acutus; assembly: GCF_964270905.1. Lineage (NCBI taxonomy): Eukaryota > Metazoa > Chordata > Mammalia > Artiodactyla > Delphinidae > Leucopleurus > Leucopleurus acutus. The sequence continues at coordinate 68,074,231 of NC_139157.1, forward strand.
TAAGACATGTGATTTAATTCAAAGAACCATTAATGACTAAATAAACAGCTCCAAAGAGAATCCGGATGGAAATTAAGGACCTCAAAGAGGAGCTGAAAGATTTTACTCTTAAATAAAGAATATTCAAATAATATCTGTAATAGCAGCAATACTAGTCCCTTATAAAATATTGTGTTCCTCACATAAGTTATAAGAAAAGTATCTGCACTCAACAAACTTACAGTACTTCTAGTTGAAGCATAAATAAGTGAAACAAACATTAAGGGCATAGTATCAAGAGAGGTTGACCCTACTCTGACCATACAGGTACCAAGTACCAGGAATTACAACCTCAATCCCTGATTTGTACCTCTGACCTCCTTGCCTCAGTTCACTCAGCTCTCCTCACCCTGCCTGGCAGTAAGCATCTCCAACTCCAGCTCCGGTTTTATTCTTAGTTTCATTTTGTTTTGGTTTTTAATCAGGAATGGATGTTGGATTATTTCAGATGTTTTTTCTGTGTCTATTGAGATGATTTTTTTAGTTTATTAATATGATGAATTATATTGGTTGATTAATGTTAACCCAACCCTGCATTCCTGGGATGAAATCTACTTCGTCCTGATGATTTATTTTATCTTTTTTATATATTGTTGCATTCATTTGGCTTATATTTTGTTTATAATTTTTACATCTCTATTCATGAAGGATATTAGTCTGTAGTTTTCTTGTAATGTCTTTGTCTTGTTTGGGTATCAGTGCAATGCTGGCCTCATAGTATGAGTTGGGAAATATTCTTTCCTCTTCAGTGTTCTGGAAAAGTTTGTTTAAATTGTCATTATTGCCTTTTTAATATTTGGTTCAATTCACCTGTAAATTATCATCCTGAATATTTCTTCATGGGAAGATTTTTAACTACAAATTCCATCTCTTTAATAGATACAGGTTTGTTCAGGTTATCTGCTTCTTTAGGAGTGAGCTTTAGTAGTTTGTGTCTTCTAAGGAATTTCACCTTAGTTGTCAAATTCAGAGGGATAACAACAGTGTTTATAATAACAGTGTTTATAAAATTTCCTTATTATCCATTTATCATCTGTGGAATCCACAGTGATACCTCTCTCATTTCTGATATTGATAATTTATATCTTCTCTCTCAGTCAGGCTAAAAGCTTATCAATTTTATTGATATACTCTCAAAGAACCAGCTTTTGATTCCAATGACTTTCTCAGTTGTTTTTATACTTTCTATTTCATTGATTTCTGCTTTGATCTTTATTTGCTTCTTGTGTCTAGTTTGGATTTAATTTGCTCTTTTTTTTCTAGTTCCTTAAGATGAAAGATGAGGTCATTGTTTCGAGACTTTTCTTACTTTTTAATATAGGCATTCAGTGCTATAAATTTCTTCCTAAGTACTGCTTTAGCATTAGCTCAGTTTCTAATTTGCTGTTGTTTCATTTTTATTCAATTAAAAATATATTCTAATTTTCATTTTGATTTCTTCTTTGACTCGTGGATTGTTTAGAAGTGTGACATTTAGTTTTCACATCTTTGGGAACTTCCCAAATATTTTTCTATTGGTTTCTAGTTAGTTGAGTACAGTTGGGGACATATTGATATTTTGTATTATGACTCGAAACCTTTTATTAAGATTAGTTTTATGGTCTAGAATATGATCTGTATTGGTAAATGTTTCATGTGCATGTGAAAAGAATATGTATTCTTCTCGTTTTTTTTTATTTTTGGCTGCGTTGGGTCTTTGTTGCTGCACACGGGCTTTCTCTAGTTGTGGCGAGTGGGGGCTACTCTTCATTGTGGTGCGCGGGCTTCTCATTGCAGTGGCTTCTCTTGTTGCGGAGCACGTGCTCTAGGCACACAGGCTTCAGTAGTTGTGGCATGTGGGCTCCGTAGTTGTGGCTCACGGGCTCTGGAGCACAGGCTCAGTAGTTGTTGCACACGGGCTTAGTTGCTCAGCGGCATGTGGGATCTTCCCGGACCAGGGCTCAAACCCATGTCCCCTGCATTGGCAGGCAGATTCTTAACCACTGCACCACCAGGGAAGTCCCTTCTTCTCTTGTTTGGTGCTTGTTCTATAAAGGTCAGTTAGGTCAAGTTGATTGATCATATATGTCAAGTCAGCTATATCTTTGCTAATTTTATGTATACTTACTCTATCAGTTATTAAAAGAGAGGTATTAAAATCTTTAACCATAATTGTGGATTTGTTTACTGTTCCTTGCAACTTTATCAAATTTTGCTTTGTGTATTTTGAAGTTCCATTATTATGGGCATACATATTTAAGATTTTTATGTCCTCATGATTAATGACCCATTTATCTTCTGAAATAACCATCTTTATCCCTGGTAATATCCTTTTCTCTGAAATCTACTTTTTCTTACAGTAAAATAGCTAATCCAAGAGAGAGTGGAAAAAATAGCTATCTTTTGACTGATGTTAGAATGGTATATCTTTTTCTGTCCTTTCACTTTTAACCTAATTGTGGCTTTATATTTAAATTGTGGCTTTGGTAGGAAACATATAGTTGCTCTTTGTTAAATAAAACTTCATTTTGAGACAATTGTAGATTCACATGCAGTTGTAAGAAGTAATGTAGAGAAGACCCATGTGCCCTTTACCCAGTTTTCCCCAATAGTTTGCAAAACTGTAGTAAAATATCAACCAGGATTTAACATTTACACAGTCAAGATACAGAACATTTGCTTCATCTCAAAGACTCCTCATGTTGCCCTTTTATTATAGCTACACCCACTCTCTGCTACTCAAATTCCTCCTTAACCCCTTGCAACCACTAATCTGTTGTCCATTTTTATGATTTTGTCAATTCAAGAATGCTGTATAAATGGAATCATTCAGTATGTAATCTCTTGGGATTACCGTTTTTTATTCAGTATGATGTGTATATCAAGAGTTTGCCCCTTTTTATGGTTTAGTATTCCATGGTATGAATGTAACACAGTTTGTTTAACCTCACCCATTGAAGGATACCTGGGTTGTTTCTAGTTTTTGGCTATTACAAATGAAGTTGATACAAACACCTGTATGTAGATATTTGTGTTAACATAAATTTTACTTCTCTGGAATAAATGCCAAGAGTACAGTTGCTGGGCTGTATGCTAAGTGCACATTTAGTTTTTAAAGAAACTGCCAAACTGTTTTCCAGAGTAACTGTACCATTTTATGTTCCTGCCAGCAACGTATGAGTGATCCAGTTTCTTCGCATCCTCACCAACATTAGGTATTGCCACTTAAAAAAAAAATTTTAGCCATTTTGATGGTGTATTCTATGTTCTAACTACTAGTTCTCTGTCAGATATGTGGTTTGAAAATATTTTCTCCCAGTGCGTAGCTTGTCTTTTCAGCCTCTTAACAAAGTCTTACATGGGGCAAAACTTTTAATTTTAAGGAAGTCCAATTTAACAGTTTTCATTTGATTGATCAGGTTGTTGATGTCAAGTCTAAGAACTCTTTGCCTGGCCCTATCCTGAAGATTTTTGTCCTATGCTTTTTTCTGAAAGTTTTACAGTTTTATATTTTATACTTAAGTTTATGATCTATTTTGAGTTAATTTTTGTGTAAGGTGTGAGACTTAGAGTTTTGGTTTTGTTTTGGTTTTGGAGGGGGCAGGGTTTGCCTATGGATATCTAGTTATTCCAGCATAGTGTGTTGAAAAGGCTGTTCTTCCTCCTTTGAATGGCATTGGCACCCTTGTCAAAGATTAGTTGGTCATATTTGTGTAGGTCTATTTCTGGGTTCCCTGTTCTGTTCCACTGATCTATGTGTCTATCCCTTTGCCAACACTACAGAGTCTTGATACTGTAGCCACATAATCTTGAAATGGGGTAGATTGTTTTCTTCCACTCTTTTTCTTATTCAAAAAAATTGATAGCTATTCTAGTTCCTTTACCTTTTCATATAAATTCTAGAATAATCTGCCTGTATCTACAAGAAATTTTGATAGGAATTATGTTAAACTTGTATATCAACTTGAGGAGAATTGACGATTTTACTCTGTGAATCTTCCAATCATGAACATGGTATTCTTTCCAATTATTATTTATATATTTGGTAGCTTTTACCGTATGTGTTGTACACATTTCATTAGATTTATTCCTTAGTATTTTTCTTTTTTTGGTGATTTTAAATGGTGTTGTATTTTAAATTGTTTCTGTGTGTTCATTGAAATATAATTGATTTTTGTATGTTTATCTTGTATCCTATGAACTTGCTAAACTCACTTATTAGTTCTAGACTTTGTGCAGCTTTCTTGGAATTTTCCACACAGACAGTCATGTCATATGTAAATAAGGACAGTTTTATTTCTTCCTTTCCAATCTGAATGCCTTTTATTGCCTTTTCTTGCCTTCCTGCACTGGCCAGAACTTCCAGTACTAGGTTGAATAAAAGTGATGAGAGCAGACATCTTTGCCTTTTTCCCAACTTCAGGAGGAAAGCGTGGAGTCTTTCACTGTTAAGTATAATGTTAGCTATTGGTTTTTGCAGATGTTCTTTAAACAAGTTGAGGAAGTCCTCCTTATTGCTATTTTTCTGGTAGTTTTGTCATGAATGGATGTTTAATTTTGTCAAGTGCTTTTTCTGCATCAGTTGATATGATCATGTGTGATTTTTCTTCTTGATAGCCTGTTTGTGTGATGGATTACGTTGACTGATTTTTGAATATCGAACCAGCTTTGCATCCCTGGAATAAACCCACTTGATCACAGTGTGTAATTCTTTTTTATATGCTGCTAAATCCTATTTGCTAGTATTTTGTTAAGGATTTAAAAATCTAAATTCTTGAGGGATATTGGTCTGTAGTTTTCTTTTTCTGTACTGTTTCTTTTTTGGGGGGCGGGTATCAGGGTAAAGCTGGCCTCACTGAATGAATTGCGAAGTGTTACCCTTCTATTTTCTGGAAGAGATTGTATAGAATTGGTGTTAATTCTTTAAACACTTGGTAGAATTCTCTAGTGAAACCATTTGGTCCTCAATATTTCTTTTGAGGGAATTTTTAAATTACAGATCAATTTTCTTTTCTTTGTAGGGCTATGCAAATGATCTGTTCCATGATGGGTGAGTTTTAGTAGTTTGTGCTTTTTGAGGAATTGGTCCATATTGTCTACGTTGTCAGATTTATGGGTGTGGAGTTCTTTGTAGTATCCCCTTATCTTTCTGCTGTCTGAAGTGTCTGTAATGACATCCCTTGTTTTATTCTTGATATTGATAATTTGTGTCTTCTCTTTTTTTTTTCTTCGTCAGCCTTGCTAGAGGTTTATCAATTTTATTGATCTTTTCAAAGAGTGAGCTTTTTGTTTCATTAATTTCTCTATATTCTGTCTTTAATTTCATTGAGTTTTATTCATATGTTATTTCTTTCTTCTGCTTGCTTTGGGTTTATTTTCCATTTCTTTTTCTAGGTTCTTGAGGTGCAAGCTTGAATTATTGATTTGAGACTTTTTCTCTTTTCTACTGTAAGCATTTAGTGCTATAAATATTCATCTTAGCTGTAGGTGTGCCCCAGAAATTTTGGTATATTGTATTTTTATTTAGTTTAAATTATTTTTTATTTCCTTTGAGGTTTTCTCTTTGACCCATGGATTATTTAATAGCATATTGTTTAGTTTCCACATGTTTGGAGATTTTCCTGTTATCTCCCTGTTATTGAGTCCTAATTTAAGTCCATTGTGGTCAGAGAACATAGTGTATGATTTCAGTTCTTTTAAATTTGTTGAGGTTTGTTCTGTGGCCCAGGATATGGTTTATTTTGGTATGTTCCACTGGCACTTGGTAATAATCTATATTCAGCTGTTGTTGAGTGGAACATTCTATAAATGTCAATTGTTTCCTGTTGGTTGATGGTGCTGTTGAGTTCTTCTACATGCTTGCTGATTTTTCTACCTAGTTGTTATATCTGTTGCTAAAAGAGTGTTGTGGGAGTCTCCAGCTATAATTTTGGATCATCTGTTTCTCCTTTCAGTCCTATCAGTTTTTGCTTCACACATTTTGTAAATCTTGTTTGCTGCATACCCATTTAGAATTGTAGTGTCTTCTTGGTGGATTGACCTGTTTATCATTATGTAATGTCAGCTCCATCTCCTCAACTCAGAGAGTCCATCAGGCTCTGCCTGGCTTTACCTTCCCTGTGCCACAGACTGGAAACTCTCTCAAGGCAATATACTGGGGCTACTGTAGGTTCACTTCATTTGTTTTTCATCATTCAGGAATGACTGCACTTCATTGCCTGATTGTCCGTGTCTTGAAAACTGTTGTTTCATATATTTGTTTCTTTTTTTTGCGGGGGGTGGGGGGAAGAATTGCTAGAGATGGCAGGGTAAAACTGGCCCCTCTTATTCTATCTTTGGTGTAAGCCAAAGTCTCAATATGAGTTTTATTAGTATTGGATGTAGTGACTCGTTCTCTGTGCTTCTGTTCTCTAAATGACTATCTAGGAAATTCAGACCTTCAGAAAGCTCCAATTAATTATGAATAAGGTGTTGTCTAACTTTACATTACAGTGCAATGATATGGTTAGATCTCTGGGACTTTCTCTTGAGAGCCAAGTTTTGTAGCTCCTCTGAGTCCACATTTTCTACACCTCAGATAACTCTTCTAGAGCTTCTTCTGTGAATGTTTATCATTAATTGACTAGTAGGTAGCATAATTTCCTTATAAGAGCCAAGTATTTAGGGGGAAGTATCCAATAGACATCACTATTAGTCATCATTTCTAGACATTAGATAGCTTTCCAAGTTTAAGATGGCTTTTCCCCCAGTATATCTGGGTTGTACAGGCTTTCATGCAATTACTGTGTGATAACTAATTCTAAGTACCTTTAAAATAAATGAATCATTTACACTTACAACCTGAGTTTTAAATTAATAGTTGATTTAATAAAAATGCTTTTATTTGTAAATAGCACCAGCTGCTACCCTATCAGTGCAACCTGTCAGAGCATTGTGTATCATGATAGAATCATTATCCCTTCTTTCCAAGTGTTTCATAAGAAAGTCTTCACTCCAAATTTAGGACCAGTTGATTCAAATAGTGGCACATCTCCTGTTTTACTATCCATAGTATACAGTCGATGGAATTGTGAATATTATTTTGAGGTTATAGATGAAAGGTCATCTTATATTTGATTTGTTAAATCTTGAATCAGTCTTACACAGTTACTCTTGACTTACTAATTAGAATATATTTGTATCCAAGAAGTCATAACCATCCAAAACCTGTATGCACCTAACAACTTGGTGTCAAAATATAAAAGGAAAAAATTTTTGGAAATGAAAGGATAAATAGACAAATCCACTGTTATAGTGGGAGACTTCAATACCCTTCTTTGAAGTAACTGAGAGTTCAAGTAAGCAGAATTTAAAATTTAAAGATACAGTTGACCTGAGTAGCACTATCAATCAATGGGATCTAACTGACATTTATAAAATGTTCCATCAGACAGCAACAGAATACACATTCTTCTCAAGCTAACCTGGAACATTCATCAAGACAGATCATATAATGAGCCATAAGCCACACATTAAGAGATATTTAAAAACAGAATTCATACAAAGTATGTTCTCAGACCACAATCAAATTAAACTAGAAATCAGTAAAATATTGTTGGAAAATCACTCAGATATTTGGACATTGACCAACACACTTCCAAATAACACATGAATCAAGCAATAAATCTCAAGGGAAACTTAGAAATATTTTGAACTAAGTGAAGATTAAAACACTACTTATCAAGATTTTGTGAAATATAACAAAAGCAGTGCTTAGAGGGAATTTTACAGTATTGAATGTATGTATTAGAAGATAAAATAGATCTAAAAAGTCAGTAATCTAGGCATCCACCTTAGGGAACTAGAAAAAGAAAACAATTAAACCCAAAGAAAGCAGAAGAAATAAATAATAAAAACGAGAACAGAAATCAATGAAATTGAAAACAGGACATCAGTGGAGAAGATCAACAAAACCAAAAGCTTTGAAAAGATTGATAAAATCCATACCTTTAGCTAGGCTAATTAAGAAAAAAGGAGAGAAGATACAACTAATATCAGAAAGGAAAGAGGGGGCATCACTACTGATCCCATGGGCATTAGAAGGATAGTAAAGGAATATTATGAACAACTCTATGCCTGCAAATTTGACAACCTAGATGAAATGGACCAACTCCTAGAAAGACACAATCTGCCAAAATTTACACAAGGAGAAACAGACAATCTGAACAGGCCTATATCTATTAAGAAAATTAATAATAATTAATAAGCTGCCAAACCCAAAAGTACCAGGCCTAAGTGAGTTCATTGGTGAATTCTACCAAACATTTAAGGAATAAATTATACCAATTCTCTACAATCTCTTCCAGAAAATAGAAGCAGAGACAATACTTCCTAACTCATTCTGTGAGACCACAATTGCTCTAATACTAAAATTAGACAAAGACATTACAAGAAAGGAAAACCTATAGACCAATAGCTCTCATAAAGATAGATGTAAAAATTTTCAACAAAGTATTAGTAAATCAGATCTAATAAAGTATGAAAAGAATTATACACTGTGACCAAGTGGGATTTATTCCAGGTATGCAAGCCTACTTCAGCTTTCAAAAATCAATCAGTATAATCCATTTTATCAACAGGCTAAAAAAAAAAATCACATGATCACATCAATAGATGCAGAAAAATCATTTGACAAAATCTAACACCCATTTGTGATTAAAAAAGAAAAACAAAACTCTGAGAAAACTTAGGAATAGAGAACTTTCTCAACTTGATATAGAACATCTACAAAAACTCTACAGCTAACACATTACTTAATGGTGAAAAACTAGATGCTTTCTCCCTAAGATCAAGAAGAAGGCAAGAATGTCTGCTCTCACCACTCCTAGTCAACATTGTATTGGAAATCCTAGCTAATGCAATAAAACAAGAAAAGCAAATAAAAAGTATATAGATTGGAAAAGAAGAAATAAAACTATCTTTGTTTGCAGATGACATGATTGCCTATATAAAAAATGTGAAAGACTAAACAACAAAAAATCTTTTGGAACTAATAAGCAATTATAACAAGGTTGCAAGAGACAAGTTAATATATAGAAGTCAATTGCTTTCTTACATACTAGCTATGAAACATTGAAATTTGAAATAAAAACACAATATCATATACATTAGCACCAAAAAACCCGCTTAAGTATAAATCTAACAAAATATGTGATAAATTGCAAAACTCTGATGAAAGAAATGAAGGAATATCTAAATATATGGAGAGATATTCCATGTACATGAATAGGAAGACTCAATATTTTCAATTTGTCAGTTCTTTCCAACTTGATTGTAAATTTAACACAGTCCCAATAAAAATCCTAGTTTGTGGATATTAACGACCTGAGTCTAATGTTTACATGGAAAGATAAAAGAATCAGAGTAGCCAACACAATATTTAAAGGAGAAGAACAAGTCAGAGGACACTACCTGACTTTGAGATTTAATATAAAGCTACATAATCAAGACAATGGGATATTGCCCCTCCTCCTGCCAAGAAAAATGATAAGTAGTTCAGTGGAACAGCAGAGAGCCCAGAAATAGACCCAAACAAATACAGTCGACAGAGCTTTGACAGAGGAGCATAATCAATGCAGTGGAGAAAGGATAATGTTTTCAACAAATGGTGCTGTAATAACAGGTCATCATATGCAAAAATAAAAACAACAAAAATAACAACTTAATTCAAAGTGGAATTATATTTAAATGTAAAATACAAACTATAAAACTAATAGAAGATAACATAGGAGAAAATCTAGGGGACCTTGGGATTGGCAATAAGTTCTTAGATACAACACCAAAAGCCTGATCCACAAAAGAAAAAATAGATAAGTTGGACTTCATTAAAATAAAAAACTTCTGCTGTCAAAGACATGTTAAGAGAATGAAAAGACAAGCCACAAGCTGGGAGAAAATACTTGCAAAACACATATATGATAAAGGACTGGTATCCAAAATATACAAAGAACTCTTAAAACTCAGTAATAAGACAAGCTGTTTTAAAATGGGCCGAAGATTTGACTAGATACCTCATCAAAGAAGATATACAGGTGGCAAATAAGCATACAAAAACCTGTTCAGGGCTTCCCTGGTGGCGCAGTGGTTGAGAGTCCGCCTGCCGATGCAGGGGACACGGGTTCGTGCCCCAGTCCAGGAATATCCCACATACCCAGAGCGGCTGGGCCCGTGAGCCGTGGCCGCTGAGCCTGCGCATCCAGAGCCTGTGCTCCGCAACAGGAGAGGCCGCAACAGTGAGAGGCCCACGTACCGCAAAAAAAAAAAAAAAAACCTGTTCAACAGTAAATATCATTAGAGAACTGTGAATTAAACAACGATATATCACTACATACCTAAAATTCATTCATTGCTGGTAGAAATGCAAAGAAGACCATTTGGCAGTATTTCTAAAACTAAACATATTATCATACAGTATCTTACCATATTGTCAAACAAGGAGCAGTTGAGCTCCTTGATATTTACTCAAAATGAGTTGAAAACCTAAGACCACACAAAAACGTGCACACATATATTTACAGCAGCATTATTCATGATTGCTAATACTTGAAAGCAACAAAGAGGTGAATGGATAAGCAAATTGTGGTACATCCATACAACAGAGTATTATTCAGCAGTTTTAGAGAAATGAGATATCAAGGCATGAAAAGACATTGAGGATCCTTAAATGTATATGGCTTTGTGAAAGAAGCCAATCTGAAAAGTCTACATACTGTATGATTCCAACTATATAACATTCTGGAAAAGGCAAAACTATGTATACAATAAAAAGATTAATGGTGATAGAAGTCTGGGGAAGGGAGAGATGAATAGGTGGAGCACAGGTGATTTTTAGGGAGGGAAACTGTTCTGTATGTTGTTGTAATAGTAGATTTTGTCATAGTTTGTCAAAACCCACAGAATGTACAACACAAAGAGTGAATTCTAATGTAAACTATGGACTTTGGTTCATAATAATGTATCAATATTGGGTCATCAATTGTTTTAACAAATGTACTACACTAATGCAAGATGTTAATAATAGGGTAAACTGGGGAAGGGAGGCAGGGGAAAGAGTGGAGGTTTCCATTTACCGTACAGGAAATCTCTCCTTTCTGCTCAGTTTTTCTGTAAACCTAAAACTGCTCAAAAAATAAAGTATATTAATTTTTTTAATTAAAAGAAAAAAAAGAGCAAGAAAGAGAGCTGAAGCAGGGAAAACAGTGAGCAGAAGGGTACACTTCCCAAACTTCTTTCAACCTATTTCGTGGTGGGAAGTGACCATCCAGGCTTTAGCTACCTCCAGACTTACTCGGAAGATTACAGAGCACAATATAGCAACATATCTGCAGCCCATTTACAGGTTAGGCTACAGAACACCTGTTGGGAGATTTTGCTCTAAGAAAACAAGAGAGAAAAAGTGAATTTTAATGGTAGTTTTAATTATTGTCATTGTGAAAAATCATGAGCTGTATACCGACTAATTAGCAAGTTGGAAATAGTTATTTCTATTGCTGGCCTGATGTGGTGAAATTGGAATGCTCTAACAATGTGGGTTTCAAAATAAATTGTTACAGAGGTTTTCTAAAACAACATAGCCAGTAGTTTTCAAAACCCTATAGTATTACATATACTTGAATACAATAATTTATTATTGGTAATTTACGCTATGGAAATGAACTTAATGAATTAAATTATTGTACAAAGATGTTTATTACTACATTATTTATAATAACAAAACATGAAAACTCTGAATATCCATATAATAGGAGAATGATTGAATAATCTTTGTTCATCAACTCAATGGGATGTGATGCAGCCATTACAAATCATGATTAGGAAGTTTTGTTATAGTTTGAATTGCTGTTAATAATCGTGATTCCAATTAGCTCAACATAGCACTCTGTGAAAAAGACTGAATACAAAAGCTTCAAATATTACATTCTTTCCTTTTGACCTCCACAGTTTTGTCCATGCTCGCTCCTTAACTTGGAATAAATGGATCAGTGTACAGATACACCTACGTAAACATCATATGCGAATACAGAGATTCTGGCAAGGCACTGAAATGTAAAAGCCACATGGTGAGATTTAGGATTTTCTTTTTTTAAATTTTAAATTCCTACCATTGTTTGTATAATAAATAGTTGATCTTTTAATGACTAGCAGTGCTATGCTTCTTTTAATTCAGTAGGGATTTAAGAATGATCACCCTTGAACAGTCATCATGGCAGTACCTACACTGGCAGAAAAATTTGAGAATTTAGGTACTTATCCACATAATTCAACATCCTGACCGACCCCCTTCTCTACACCCCACCCCCCAAATTATCACTTTTTAAAAATCATACAGAAAATTAAAACAGGTTTTTTTCCTTTAGATAAAACTGTCTCAACTCTCAACTCACTTTGCTGCTGGTTACAATCTGTTACAGCAATGCTTCTCAAAGTTTAATTGCATAGGAATCGCCTGGGGATGTTAGTAAAAGGCAGGCTTTGATTTGGTAGGCTTAGGGTGGGTGGGGCCTGAGATTCTTCATTTCTAACAAGCTCCCAGGTGATGCCTACGCTGCTGGTCCAACAACCATACTTGAGTAAACAATCATATAGCATTTGAGTAATTTATTTATCTAGTGAGTCCCGATAATTCATGTACTTATATATGTGTGTATACCTATGCATGCATATGCATATATATGCATACACAGGCATACACACAGACACATATTCAAAGCGTTCTGTCAGGTTTGGCCATCAACATCAAGCAAATTTTGGAAACTGCCCAATTTACACTGTAATATATGCTATATAGACAGCCTAGTATCCTTAGTTTTCTCATTTTTGAAACAAAGATAATAAAAAGTGGGTTACCTACCATTCCTGAATTCTGTGGAAGAAAGAAAGGAGTGTTGTGGAGTTAGATCATTGTTGGCAGAGGCTTGACTCGTTCAGTGATAAAAGCAAAATCTGGTTGTAAATGTTCAAAAAGCATGAGTAGACTTTTGTAACTCTGGCTGATGAAATTGACATTTAGCGCTTTTCTTTCTCATAGACTATGCCCAATAAATATTTGTTCAGTGAATGCCACATGAACAAATGCATGAACACCTACAGCTATGTCTTTGTAATGTATCCCATGCAGTAATTTTCAGCTACTGGCTGAAAACATTACCTTTTTTTTTCTTCACGGTGTTCTCACATGATAACCTGATCGACGTCAACTCTGATGAAAGTATTCATTTTGTAGAAAATCTTAAATCAGTGAAATTCTGTTTTCTATGACATAGTGCTTGAATTGATAATATCTTCCAGAGTCAGTGAGTTACTATCAACAAATTTTATTTTCCAAATAATATCTTCCAGAGTCAGTGAGTTACTATCAACAAATTTTATTTCCTCAGCAAATATAATGCTGAGAGGTCAGGGCCCATCTGCAGGGTGTAAAGAGGCAGCGTCTGAAATACTCTTCTCGCTTCTTCCTTTGCATAGATAATGCATTGCTTTCCCCTACTGAATAGGAATTGTTGCCATAGTAATGCTTTAAAAACACTCCTAGGTCAATATCAGAACAGCAGAAAGTATCTTAAATATGCTATGCAATTTGAGTCTAAAGCTATACCCTCACTCTTGTTTATTTGCTCAACTGTGGAATAAAGATTTGAGCCACTGGGCTTCTCTGGTGGCGCAGTGGTTGAGAGTCCGCCTGCCGATGCAGGGGACACGGGTTCGTGCCCCGGTCCGGGAGGATCCCACATGCTGTGGAGCCGCTGGGCCCGTGAGCCATGGCCGCTGAGCCTGCGCGTCCGGAGCCTGTGCCCCGCAACGGGAGAGGCCACAACAGTGAGAGGCCCGCGTGCCACAAAAAAAAAAAAAAAAAAAAAAAAAGGATTTGAGCCACTCCTCACTACTGGCCAGTTCTGTGATGTGAAGAATGAGTCAGTCAACCAACAAGTGTCCTGTGAATGCTTCCCAAGCAGAGGACTGACTGTGCAAGGCACTAAAATACAACATGTCAAATGCAGAGCCTTTGGCTCTGCCAGTCTAGAAAAATGCAGTGCCAACTGTACCAGGAGCCAGGATCCCTGCTGTCCCTTAAATGCACACTCTGATATGTGCCATATTATGGTTGTTAGTTCACATAGGGAAAATAAATATCTTTCTTTTTTCGTTGTCCTATTCATCTTTAGCTTCCCATCACAACTGCCAACCTGTCCACATAAATACCACATAAGTACCACATGCCCCCTGCACAAAGTATGAGAAATGAGTTGCAATTCCTTATATTACAGAATGTTTAGAAACATTCAGATAGTTCAGAATCAAGAGCTAGAAGAAAAAAATATACCAATTATGTGTCTGCTTCCTTTTGTAACAAAGCTGCACATACATGGGCAGTGCTTATTATGTCAAGATGTAGATACTTATTCCAAAAGAGCCCATCATCTTCAAGTGCTATTGCACAGAGCTCCTCACATTAACCCAGTAGTGAATGTGCTTCTGAGGAGCTGGGGAATAAGAGGCCTGGGTTCCAGCTGTAGCCCTGCTTCCAGCCGTGTGACCCTGAGCAAGTCATTTCACCTTTCCTGAGCCTGGCTTCCCATGTGTGAAAAAGATGAAGCTGCGTTTCACAATCTCTGAATTCCCATCTGACTATAAAACTCTATGGCTCGGGCTTCCCTGGTGGTGCAGTGGTTAAGAATCCACCTGCCAATGCAGGGGACATGGGTTCAAGCCCTGGTCCGAGAAGATCCCACATGCCGTGAAGCAACTAAGCCCGTGCACCACAACTACTGAGCCTGCACTCTAGAGCCTGAGAGCCACAACTACTGAAGCCCGCGCGCCTAGAGCCCGTGCTCCACCGCAACGAGAAGCCTCGCAACACAATGAAGAGTAGCCCCTGCTCGCCGCAACTAGAGAAAAGCCCACGCATAGCAACGAAGACCCAACACAGCCAAAAATAAATTAATTTTTTTAAAAAAGATTTAATTCAGTGTTTTCCCAGCCATACATATTATAGGAATAAATTCAAGAATTCACTTTGGGAGCTATAACTTCAGAGAGGACACTTGTGTTTTCAATCGTTAAGTGTATATGTATGTATATATACATATATGTTATATATATAACATTATCAAGTGAGCACTGTCAAGTAATTGATCAAGTTGCCTTAATTTTCTATAGATCTAAACTTAGAAATAAAATCAAGTCCAGCTATATATGGCTTCTAGCCATCAGTCCTATATGATTCCCCCATTGTGGACTTGATAGAAATGGCATGCAGTTAGTCCATTGACCTGTAAAATAAGATGCAGCCTTTAAAATGCAAACTATTTTCAGTATAAACCATTCTTTGTTTGACTGGTTGCGACGGTCACTTTAGTTATATGAAAAGTGCTCGAAGTGTGGGCTCAGAATGCTAAATTATAATTTAAACATTATTTGGCATAGAGTTGACTGTGCTGCTAGGTGAATCCTTGGTTATCTGCATGTGGCAAAGTGCCATCTGCCCAGGTAATTGAAAATTGACTGTATTTTCTTTTTTTTAGTTATTTATTTGTTTATTTATTTATGGCTGTGTTGGGTCTTCGTTTCTGTGCGAGGGCTTTCTCCAGTTGTGGCCACTCTTCATCGCAGTGCGCGGGCCTCTCACTATCGTGGCCTCTCTTGTTGCGGAGCACAGGCTCCAGGCGCGCAGGCTCAGTAATTGTGGCTCATGGGCCCAGTTGCTCCGCGGCCTGTGGGATCTTCCCAGACCAGGGCTCAAACCCGTGTCCCCTGCACTGGCAGGCAGACTCTCAACCACTGCGCCACCAGGGAAGCCCCCGTATTTTCATTAGTCTGAAATTTCTCTTGGCCTGCTCCTTTTCTCCCAGCCATCTCTGGCCACTTAACCTTTCCTCAGCAGGAGCTATTCCTTTAGTTGGAAAAAGTCAGAAACAATATTGTGTGGGACTCCTAGATAGCTAGATGTTAGAGAAGTAGTGATATTACATAAGAAGCGTATTCAGGATCTTTCTGTTTGCTCAAATTAAGTGGAATGAATAATCACGACAGCTTCCATAATTAAACAGAACTTTACACTGCTCCGTGACCATCAGGCAGCATGCAGAATGAGCTGACGTGAGCAGGGTTCCAACCTGCATCACTGTCCTTACGCACAGCTCCCCAAACAGAAATGCTGGATAACATAGGACAACACCACAATACAAGCCCAGCACAAAAGAAAGGTTAAAAATGTAGGAAGCATATCCAAAGAAAGAAGCCAAAACCAGAGCAGCGTGCAATGGATAGTGTGCTCTAGCAGTAGCCCAAAGAGACTGGGTGGGATGGAGGCCTTAGGCACTGCTGACTCATGGACAGGAAGTTCAGCCTGGACCCCGTGAGGCTGGGAACCTAACCGGACCTTGGGCATGAAGGTCAGAGCCCTGAAGCACTGCCTGCTCTAGGGAAAAGGGGCCCGGAAAACTCCCCACTAGTCTGAATAAACCTTGACGAAGGTTGCTGTCCTCCTTGGGCTTTGGGTTGGAAAACAGTCACCAGAAATCAAAACCCAAGTTCTGTGATGCATTTGGGTGTACAACTTGGATTTATACTAACTGCATGATGGGGAAGTCTCAGGCCAAGAAACAAGCTTATAATTGGCCCAGGGCCATTGGAATCCTAGGGCCCAGAGGAAGGAGTTCCAACTGAGGGGATCTGGGAAGGTTTCCTAGTAAGGTGTTTGAGTTGGGGCTTGAAGGATAAACGGAATTTCAATAGGCAGAATTAGGGGAGGGCCAGTCCAGGTGGAGACCTACCAGGACAGAGGCACAGGAGGGAGCACGTGGCATAAGGCAAGGAGTTTGTGAAGTGGGTGGAGTGAGAAAAGCTGCTGAAATGTGTAGATTAGGGAGACCATAGGGTCAAAGTTTTTCAATGTAAAAATAACTAGTATTGTGTTCAGGTTTATTGCAAATGTCATAGTACAAAAGGCAAGTAACCAAGGCTTGTTCCTTTCTGCTGTATAATGAGCAGTGTGACTTGTGAATGGTGTGAATGAGGGACAGGGTTGTTTAATACTGGCTGACCTCCCTCTGAGTTTTTTTGGGCGAATTATTGCCTGTCATCAGGTAAACAAGCCCTTGGTGCTACAACTCCCCATGCAGCTCGCTGTAGAGAAGGCCAGATGAGAAGAAGCTCAGTCTTCATATAATTTGGGGCATTGGTTCTTGTTATTTTCAGTTTGGGGCTCACATTTACAACCATTGTTTGTCTGGTATGTCTTGTTTGATCATGCACAATCTCTCACTGACTCTCAGCTTTGGCTGCCTTGGGAGATCACTATCTATCTCCTGATATCTTCCCTGGGATCTCCCTAGGGTGTATTTTATATAGTCTACATGGCTTATACTTAAAGTCAAATCATACCTAAAAGAGCCTTGGAAGGACATATGACTTGTTTCACATGATGGGGTGGGTGTCACATAGAAACTATTTGATTAATATAGTTCAGACACAGGCAAGCTTTTTCAATGGAGAGCCAAATAGGATATATATATATCTTAGGCTCTGTGGGCTACATACGGTTTCTCACATTTTCTTCTTTGTTTTTTTGCTTTTACAATACTTAAACAAGGTTAAAATCAGTCTTAGCTCGCAGGCCTAAGATTTGGCCCACCAGCTGTAGCTTGCCAAGCCCTGATACAGATTAATCCAAGGAATACAACATTTTTGGCATTCAATTACAAGGAAGTCCGGAGCGAGCATGAGTGAATGCCCAAGACCCGGAGGGATGACGGTTGTAGTGCTGAGACCAGCTAACAGCGAATGTTAAGAACATGAGACCACGCTTGCCTGAACAACCAGAGCATCCATGAAAAGGAAATCATTTTCAAAGTGAAATCATGCTTGCGTGATGAAGAGCAGAATATCAATCCAAACAGATGTGTAGGAGGCAATGGAAAGTCAAAACCACAGAAGAGTAGATTATTAAAAGCAAGTGAAGTGCAGTGCCAGAGAGGATATAAAAAAGAACCTAGAATGGAAATTGAAGGAGGCTTCTCCATGAACATGAAACTACTCCGCTGCGTCACCCCCCCAGTCTCAAGACCGGCTGACTACCTCTAGTCCAACCATCCGTTAAAAGCTTACATCTAAAATATAAAGCTCTTTTTTTGGAGAAAGGGAGAAGAGAGATGAGAAAGAAGGAGAGAGAGAGAGGGGAAAGGTAGGAAGGGAAAGGAAAGGAGAAGAGAGAAGGGTGAAGGGACAAAGGGAAGAACAAAAACATACCATCTAGTAAACCTTTAAATACGTGTAAGGTGACCATTGGCATTTGTCTCAAGCCTGAAGATGCTGACAACAACAACAAAATATTACCTGTTTTTCTTCATTTACTTCCCACAAGGAGGTGACACTTATCCTCCAGGACTGGTTACATGGCGACACCTGGCTGCAAGGAGGCTGGGAAATAGCTAAGCACATTGCCTTCTCTGATGGATCAGGAGCAAAGGGACATTGAGGTTGGGGTAGGCTAAGATGGCCCTTGCCACACATAGCTAATGTGACTGTCACCTCATTGTGGTGAGCGAATATTTTTCACCCAAGCCAGGGATCTGATACCACAGGAAATTTAAGAAGCATTCAGAGCCTCAAGTATGTGACTGGCCAAAGTATTTTGGTAGATGGACATTAGTAAACATGAGTGCATTAAATAGAAATGAATGTAGCTAAAATACACTTTTCTTTTAAGCCACGCAAAAGAACGTGACATTAACCTTGAAAGAACAGCAGTAGTCTGGAACTAAACAAAACATAATTTATTAGAGGACCTCTTTTGAAATCGAAAACAATTTAAAAAGTGCTGATAATCCAGACAGCTACTAAGTAACTAAAGGGCAAGATACGCTGGACAAAGGGATTATTCATGTCCCAGGCTGATGGAGCGATATTTCATCAGTCTACTCAGAATGGCATGCAACTTAAAACTTATGAATTGTTTATTTCTGGAATTTTCCATTTAATATTTTCAGACTGCAGTTGACTGCAGCTAGCTGAAACCAGGGAAAGTGAAACAACCTCGGATAAGGGGGGACTACTATACTCACAGCGCAGCAAATGGCATGAGCTCCATGTTGGTGTCACTTCTCCCTGCCTCTCGCATCCAGTGAGAACATCGCGGAGGGGCCCCAGTGAATGCTGCACACACGCTGGGTGGTGTTAGAACTGAAGAACCCTGAGCATTTGTATTGGACAGTAAGCAAATCCCCTCTGCTCCAGAAGAGGGCACTCTCTTCCGAGGCTGTTTGCTATACACACATGCTTGAAAAGACAGTTCAGAACGGGAGGGCAGATATGCCTCTGCTCACAAGAAATGCAGAACATGAAAAACACCCATGGAGAATTGTCTCCCAACATCCAGTACCTCTCTCTTCTCAGTATTCTCTTATTTGTTTACTTTTTTATTGTCTTTTGCTCCCACCAGAACATGAGCTCCTTGAGAACAGGGACCTTCTCTGCTCGGTCTCTGCTCTTTCCCCTACTGTCTAAAACAGCACTTAGCAGATAGTAGAAGTTCAGTAAATACAAGTTGAGCAAATAAATCTCTCACAATCTTACTTGTCCTTCAAGATCCAGCTTACCCAGCCTTCAGAGGAGCCATACCAGATCCCTGGAATTGAGATGTAGTGTTTAGGCATCTGGGCTTTCATAATACTTATCCTTTAAGCATGGCTCTTGGAGTTGAACCTTTTGTGTTATAATTTTTTGTTCCTGTTTGTTTGACTAGTCTGAAAAATTCCTGAAGGCAGGGATGGAGTCTTATGTATAGGGCTTAGACTAGGTTGAAGCAATTGAAGCGCCTCGGGTGCAAAATTTAAGCAGGCACTCACTCTCATGTTCATGCAGGCGTCCCAGGTGCCTTGCTTGCCTCACTCTCATCCAGCCCTGTTTATCTTTATATCCTCAGAACCCGCTAGGGTGGCTCTCGTCTAGTAGATCACCAATGTTTTTTTCCATTAAAATGAATAGAATTTAAAGGATCACAAACAAAACGTGTTTGAGACCTATGTGTTTAGCACCTGTATCTGGTATTGCCCCTTGGCCCCTTCAGAGTCATGCTCTGCCACTGTGTTTCACTTTGTGCCCCAGAGGCTGACTTGTATGAGCTGCACCAAAAGGCATTCTTGCCTCTAGCCTCTAGCTGGGCTTGGTCGGGGGCCACTCCCGGTAGGAGTTGGAAGGGCAGGAGGAGAATGTGGTATATACTCCCCCAAATCCCTCCCTGCAAGGTCACCTTGGATTGAATGTGTCCCCAACAAAGACCAAGCTCTCGTCAGTCAGTCCTGTCTCCTAGTCACAGTTACGCTCTTCAGGCTTCAGTAGTTGTTTCCTTGCCTTGCGTCCTCCTGCCTGTGATGGTGATGGCTCCCACTGTGGCTAGCCCTGGAATGCATTCCCAAATCTTTTTTCTCCCTCAACGCTGCCTGCACCTTTTTATGAGTTCATTTACTGAAACTCTTTCAGTTACCTTATTTGAGTGTTATTATTTTTTTCTACTGGGTTTCCAAAAGACCACAATATTGGACCTCAAGAGACTTTACAATAAACATGGGAAAAAGCAAAGATATGAAATATACCACTTAAATTTTTTAAATATAAAAGATGCCATTTTAAAAGAAAATTTGACAGCAGCTATATAGCATTTTATTGATTTCAACCAAATGGATTTAATTTCAATGGATCATGGTACCTAAAATTGATGAAGTAATGAAATTAGGCCAAAGGGGAACTTGTCTGAAGGCCGGGAAGATTGGTGATGTGTTAGGGATGATGGATGCTGGGAGGGGAGGGGGGCATTTTTATAATTCACCTTTATGTCACTAATAAGTTAACAGCAAATATATATATCAGAATTAAAATGCTCGATTATAAGATTACAGAAGACCTTAGATGACTCCAAGAATTATTAGGGCATGCAGACTTTAAAGAGTCTGGAAACTAAAGGATGCTATTCAAAATTTGTAAAATTATTTTAATGATTAACATTATAAGCATGAACAGTCTTAATACAAAATGGCATAAATGGTCCCAGCTAGTAAAATAAAGGCTTTGATTGAATAGAAAACGGCTAAAGTTGATATACTGTTTCATCTGGGAAACTCAATTACCAAAAAGTAGAAGAGCATATCGATTAATAGATGGTTTTAACAACGGTTTTATGCTTTGGTGTCTACAAATAGAGTGAGAGGTGATGGAATTTTGCTAATTAAATTCATAACATCTTAATAAGCCCAGAGAATTTTGGAATAATAGCAGGTTTATTCTGATGTGGGGCTGACATGTTACTTTAGATTCTGTCTCTTCTAATGGCATCATTAAAAAAAACATCTTTGGATAAAATGGGAAAAGCAGTTCCTTAACCCCTTTTTCCCTACGAGTAATTACCTACAGAAAGAATGTGATTGCCTGTTAAATTTTAAGCTTGTTTAGAAGATACAGAGCCAAATTGAATTGTTATGCAGATAATTGAATCCTGAAACTTTCTCTTTATGCAAGGAATCCAAAAAATTGATGTGCGAGGATGAATTATCCTGGTTAGGGTCTCATTTCTGGACTTTGCTTTAGTAATCGCAGGTTAAAATTCACCTGACATTTATTGAACAGCAGCTGATTCCAAGGTATCCCATATGCTGTCTCCGCTAATCTTCCTAACACCTTTGTAGTATAGGTATCAATTGCATCTTACAGATGAGGAGACTCAAGTTCACGGAGGTTTATAACTTGCCATGGAGTTGCACTTGAACCCACACCCTGTTACTTTAAGTCCCGCACAGTTTCCTCTAAAACATATGGACAAATAAATGAGAAACGAAACTTGAACATGGGTGTCAAAGCCACAAACTCCAAGTAAACACCAGCAGCCCAGGAATGAATTTGCGCCTACAAAGCTGTAACTGAAAATGCCTTGAATTTTGCTGAGGAGTCTATCCTTGGGCTCTCAGAGCAGAGGTGAGACAGTAAGTTTACATTAAAACTGCTGTTTTTCTCCTGTGTTACCTGTCACTTTCTCTGGAAACTATTTACCACTTTTTACCTGATTTTTTTGAGAACTAAAGGGAATATGACAGGAAATGGTCAGCAGTTAAAAAGTGACTCATGGTTTATCTAAGGAATATGGAGAGACTTTCCAGAAGACTACATTTGTCTTTGCCGGCACACAGATAAACATTCGATTTTACATATAGAAGATCAAAACTGAAAGGGAGCAAACAACAATTTAAAATTCCAATGCCTGAAATATTACTCAACCATAAAAAGAAACGAAATTGAGTTATTTGTAGTGAGGTGGATAGACCTAGAGTCTGTCATACAGAGTGAAGTAAGTCAGAAAGAGAAAAACAAATACCATATGCTAACACATATATATGGAATCTAAAAAAAAAAAAGGTGGTCATGAAGAACCTAGGGGCAGGACAGGAATAAAGACGCAGACCTACTAGAGAATGGACTTGAGGACACGGGGAGGGGGAAGGGTAAGCTGGGACGAAGTGAGAGAGTGGCATGGACGTATATACACTACCAAATGTAAAATAGATAGCTAGTGGGAAGCAGCTGCATAGCACAGGGAGATCAGCTCGGTGCTTTGTGACCACCTAGAGGGGTGGGATAGGGAGGGTGGGTGGGATATGCAAGAGGGAGGGCATATGAGGATATACGTATGCATATAGCTGATTCACTTTGTTATACAGCAGAAACTAACACAACAATGTAAAGCAATTATACTTCAATAAAGATGTTAAAAAAAAAATTCCAATGCCTGAGAAAAAAAATGTATCCAAAGAGATAATTCCTCAGGCGTTTACTGTCTCTTATTCACAGAGAAAAGAATGCATACGATTGAAAATATAGGAGAAAACTGAAAGAAGCAGGAGGTGGAGAGAGACAGAACAGAATAGCTGTTGTCTAGAAGAGAGCAGATGCTTCTCAGTTGGTAAGAATACCACTCGCATTCCAGTGGCGTGTGACTTAGTAGAACCAAAATAAATGACATATTGGTCCAGAGAGAAAACTGCCGTAAGTGTAAGCCGGCCAGAAAAATGAAGAGCTATAGAATGTGTTCAAGGAAACGTGATTTTCATTTGCATTTTCCCCTTGGTTTGACTTTGTACCTCACACCTCTAATCTCCTGCACACTAAGCAGTGAAATGAGCTTCTTTCTAGACTCTTTCAGCAACCCACCCAAACACTGGCTCATAAGCGCCCAACAGAAACCAATCTGTATAAAAGCCCCCGAAACCCCAGAGAGGTTCATTATGTTCTTTCCCTTATGAGATATTTCTCATCCCGCCTTCTTGCCTTTCTCAGTCCAAAAATTGCTATAGCTTTCATTAGAAATAGTCTTCAATAAAACCTATATTTTTTTTTCTTCATTTTTTTTCTCCAAGAAACCACTGGAGTAAAAACTCTTACAAAGAAGGATCAACTAGTCTTTCTAGGTAAACCTACTGGAAAGAGGCAGTTTCTCTGTTATTCCTTCTTCAGTTGTTTAACCAGTGCCTTGTCATTTCCACACACCCTGTCGGGGGCTGGGGGTTCTGAGGAGTGGCGTGATCTGGCTTTCAGCCTAGAAGGGAAGATAGGACGCACAGTACACTGTAGTTAGGGCGCCTCACAGATAGGAACATCAGTGTA
The DNA here is from genome assembly GCF_964270905.1 of Leucopleurus acutus. Taxonomy (NCBI): domain Eukaryota; kingdom Metazoa; phylum Chordata; class Mammalia; order Artiodactyla; family Delphinidae; genus Leucopleurus; species Leucopleurus acutus. Next base: position 68,097,934 of record NC_139157.1, read on the forward strand.
AAATGGCACAAACATGGAAGCTTAAAAGTTTTATAATGATTTAAATTATGCTGTTTCGTTGATTTGACGGCGGTGCTGTGTCTTGCAGATACATGTGTTACAAATGCTGACTGGGCTCTGGCTACAGAGTGTTGCTTGCAGCCCTCCCCTGCCTGTGATTCTCAGGTCACTTCTGCACAAACTGAAAGTGGCCTTTGTTACGGGGGTGGCTTTGGTAAGCAAGGCTCCTTTACAGTGAAGAGAAACTGCCCGTCACCTGAGCAGTTTCCAGGTGAGCCAGCACCCGACCTACCTGTCACAGCTTCTTACTACATCCCTTTAAATGTAGTGAGTTCTTTTTTTTTTCTTTTAACTTTTTTGGGAAACACACAAATGAGAAAAATGCCCACAAGTATTTAACACGAAGTGTACCCTAATTTGTATCATGTCTGTGTCAGAGGAGGTACCTCAGGCAATGGGCAAGAATGAGGTCAGAGTCCTGAAAAGACTCCTAAGCACAGAGGAGAGAGATTTTCCTTCTTTCCCTAAATGATTTCTCCTTCTGTGAAGATTTCAAAGTGGAGGATACAGTCCCCCGCTACCAGCACTGCCCCAAGTTCAGTGTCAGCTGGCTGCTGCTTCCCCGGAGGAAGGGGCCCTGGGGGTGGGGATGGGGAAGCAGGAGGGGGGAGCATCATTCAGCATCTCCTCCCTGAGCCTTCTTCCCACCGCAGGCGTGGCAAATAGGGGTATTCCGTGCCTCCTTGCCATCCGTTCATTCTACTTTCTCTGCCTTGCGAAAAGTCCCAGAAGGTCACCAAGTGTATCATCCATCATGGCATCTTGCCAGAATACTGTCAGCCCTGCTGAAGGAAGACGTGTGGTCCTTAAGGGCTTTCAACACAAGGAGGAGGAACCAGATTATATATGAACCAAATGGCTTCTCTTGGCCAGGAGGGATATTAATCTTGAAATGAATTTCCTAGAGGCTGTTGCAGGATCTTCCTGCTTGGACACCTTGAAGGAGAGAAGTGGTACCATCATGTCTAATGCTAGATAGGCGTTGGAGGGAAGGACTGAGAGGTAAGCGGCGTAGCCCCCACATTTTCTTCCCACTTTAGACGTCTATTAAACTTCTATTAGATACTGGTCACAAGAGAAAGTATTAGACATGAAGTGAAACAAATTGCTAATCGTTTACCTTCACTCAGATCACCTTTGGGTGTACATCAGTAGTTGATGAGAAATAACAAAACTAATGGAAACTGTCCACTGACGAGAAATTGCTACCTACCTCTCTGCTCCCTGTACGCTTTCATAACCAGGAGAATCAGTTACCAGAAAGCCTGCTGGGGAAAATAAAGTTAAGGGACAAAAACAAGAAGAAATAATCTTTAAGTCAGTGACCCCATTTTAACCCCTTCTAAACAACCACAGTTGTGCTCAACATTTCTATCGACTTAAATGAAAATGCAAATTGGGCCCCTAGTTCCCATTGATTAGTCACACTGAGAGACAGGTCAGCCAAGAACCCAACTGAATTAAAAGGCTTCTTTATTTGCTGAACAAGATAAATAAAACCTAGGAACAATCCTTTAGCATAGACAGTTATGACTCAGTTGTGAACACTCAGCACAAAATGATCCTGAGATGATGGAGAGAAATGACAGCTATCATTACTACTGTTACCATCATTAGTTACTATTATTATCACATTTTACAAAATGTGGAAAACAAAAAGTAGATGTGCCACTGTAAAACTTATCTTGAGAATTTGAAATATAGTTAGAGAAAAAAGAATTCAGCCTTCCCCAATTGTGCTTTAATTAAATGAATGTTTAATACATTCTGCTAACATAATTATTTGGCCTGACTGTAACTAAAAGGGTAAAAGGACTTGTACATTTTCTGAAAAGGAAAAGGAGATAAAGAAGTCAGAATACTGCAGCAAAATAAATACCGTTCTAGTTGATAATTTTATCTATCACACAATGCAGTAACTTTCAATTAACTTGGTCACAGTTTAATTAAAACCTGTTTTCTTTGATCTGCTCTCCAGGAAGCTAGTAATTTGCATTTGCATTGTGCTTAGACTGTGTATTTTGTTCTCCCCGGGTTGTTATTACCAGGTAATTCAATAATGATTGCTTGTGACTAGGCCCTGATAGTCACAGAATTTATCACCTCACTAGTGAGTGACCTCTGCTCAATTTCCTTAGGCTTCTCTGACTTGCCTTATTCACGAGGCACTCTTTTTCTTTCTTTCTTTCTTTCTTTGTTTATTTTTGGCTGTGTTGGGTCTTCGTTTCTGGGTAAGGGCTTTCTCTAGTTGCAGCGAGGGGGGGCCACTCTTCATCGCGGCCTCTCTTGTTGCGGAGCACAGGCTCCAGACGCACAGGCTCAGTAGTTGTGGCTCACGGGCCCAGTTGCTCCGCGGCATGTGGGATCTTCCCAGACCAGGGCTCGAACCCGTGTCCCCTGCATTGGCAGGCGGATTCTCAACCACTGTACCACCAGGGAAGCCCGAGGCACTCTTGTTCCAGGAGGCCAAATACAGTTTTCAGTGGCGAAAGACAGCACCTGTCTTTAGATGGCTCATAAGTTAATGACCCTACAAGGGGTTATTACATTGCATTATACTTTATGGACTGCATGTATCAGGAAAAGCAAACAAGAAAACAAACAAACGAAAGCAAGGTGCTGTCCTGTCCCTGATTAAGTCTGTGATCTGGTTTGGGAAGGCATGTGGGTGTCTTATCCCCTCATAAGGGCCTCCCAGCCAGACTTGCCTCCTCGAGCCTCTGCTCCCTACCATAGATCCACCTGGTGCGCTTCCACCTGATCAGTCTTCCTAAGACTACTCTGAGCCTGTTCTTATGCTCCACAGGACAGCTGAGTCCAGATTCTTCAGCTGTTAGAATCTACGTGATGTGGTCCCAGTTACATAACCTCTTCTCCAGCCTCGCCCTCCACACCACGGGATGATGCTGGCTCCAGCCTCGTCACCACCTGAGCCATCACCTCCCCCTCCTTTGTGTAGTCATATGCTACCTGTACTTCAAGTTCTCCTCCTCCACAAAACTTGTCAGAACATCCTAGGCCTCAGCGCTCTCTCCCTCCCTTTCCCATTCGTGGGACTTTCTGCTTTGGCAGAGATTTCACTTAACAATCAATCTACCAAATTAAATCATTGGTTTCCTGTGTAGAAGCCAGGATTTACACCTTCATATCCCTAGGCCCTACCCCAGCACTGTTTTTCCCTACCTAATATTTCTTAACAAATGATCATAAGTCATGATGGATCATGAGAAAAATAGTAAATAATTGAGGATGTAATGCCTTAAAACACTCCTGATATGTTGACACATACAACGGTTATATTTTAAATTTACTTGTATCTCACCTCTCCAAACTACACTATATTTTCTCTGAGAATCTAGAGCATGTCTTCCACTTTTTTTGTTTTAGCCCAAATTTTTAGCCCAGCACTGTGCAAACTGTAGAGATTTACTAAATAATTGCTGATTTAATTTAACTAATTTGGTATAGCTGACACAGATATCTACAAAATGAAATACAAATATCTGTGCCACTGCTAAAGACTGTAAGCTAATTAGCATTCTTCAACAATGTTAGTAGACTGTCCTTGCATTGACATTTCACTGCTCAGTCTCATGGGTTATTTAATTAATAGCTACTTGCCCATGAGAATCCATTAACATATCAAAATTGTTTTTTCTGAGACTTAACAAAAAGAATAAATTGTACATGTGTTTACTCTGTGACTCTTAATTGTATTACTTTAAGAGGCATTACGTCCGTTTGACGACGATGTAGGGAGTCCCTAATAAGATAACAACGTGTACAAAACATTAGGTGTGTAACTCCTTTGTAAATATAAGCATAATACATGAATTTGCTGATGGTTTAAATCTCTTCTGAAGTAAATAAAGGTACAATAAATCAACTTGATTTTGTAGGACTTTGTCTTGCTTAGATAATAAATATAAAAATGCAGGAAGATACTCTAGGGTTAATTGTGTTTCTAGGAGTTTCCATGATTTAGTTACAGGTTCTTTACTTGTTTCTTAGAGTTTCTGTTGGTCTTTGCTTCTGGCACATTAGAGGAAGACAACTTTGGTTAATATGTCTTTCTTGGCTGTAACGAAGCTCTGTGTTGGAATCATCTTGGCTTCTACTCCCTACAAACAATCCATTCTCTATTGAAGTGAGAGCCTGCTAAGAAAAAAGAAGACTAGAGCAGCAGGCAAAATAGATCAATGTTCAAGTCTACCTAGTAAGCAAATGAACCAAGCCACTGCCTTGAATTGGGGCAGATGGAGCTTAAAATGGCTGCCCTGAGACACACTGAAGAACTGATGTTATTTGCGCTATTTCTTGGAATTCATATACTGAACGACTTTATCTTCAAGCAAACAACATAGCTAAGCATGAACAAAGGAAACCATGGTCTTGTTTTTTATACAAGACTAAAATGCAGTCCACAGTCAGGCCTGTCACCACTCCTGTTTCACTTAGGACCAGATCTTTTAATGAAATTATTGAATTATTAAAGAAGCACTTCTCGCCAGCCCATCAGTCACTGTTTAGGGATTTATATTTCACAAACAAAAATCAATAGTCTCGTGAGGACATTGCTGCTTATACTGCAGAGCAGCACCATCTGTCAACACTGAAACTTGGGGAAATCTTTATATGACATGCTATGGAAGCATCTTCTATGAAGAGACCTTAAAAAAATTTCTATGAGTGCCTCTTAACTACACCAAATTTGACACATATAGCAGTCTAAGAAAAGGGCATAGTTAATAAAACTCAACAGTAACATTCTCAGCAATCAAAGCCATCATGAATGCAAAGTATTCTTGCCACCTGGGTCAGCCAAACACAGGAAAACTACAGTGCAGATTCAAATTCTGCAAAGGGCCAGCCCCCACTCCTCCACCGACCCGCACAACGTGCACACGCACACAATGTGCACGTGCCTGTTCTGTGTGCGTTCAAGGCTATACATCAAAGGTCCAGGAGTGTAGAATCAAGCCACTCAACACAGATGTTTTTCTTACTCCAAGACCATAAATCATGGGGAGATGAATCTTCCTCAGAGGGAAGAGGAGGTGCCTCAGGAGACAGAATTTTTACCACAGAAGTCATGTGCAAGGTGGAAGCCAATTCTGATTGTAGAATTTCTCAAAATGGTAAAGATAATCTCCACAGAGGTTTTCCTCAAGAACCACTTGACAAATTGTTTAAATTCTGTGTCATTCAGGGTAAGAGTGTCATAGCAGATGTTTTTGGATACCAGGTTAAAAAGAATTGGTATGGAACCCACAAGAAAACATTTTCTACTTTTTCAACTCAAGGAGGTGGTACAAAGGGTGCAATCGAATGTGTCTCTCCAAATTTTATACGTTGAAACCTAAACCCCAATGTGATTTGGGGTGATGGGAGATGGGGCCTTTGGGAGGTGACTAGGTCATGAGGGTGGAGCCCTCATGGTTGGGATTAGTGCCCTTATAAGAGAGGCCCCAGAGAGCTCTTTTGCTCCTTCCACCATGTGAGGACACAGTGAAAAGAACCTGTGAACCAGGAAGTGGGCTCTCAGCAGACAAAGAATCTGCAGACATCTTAATCTTGGACTTCTAAACCTCCAGAACTGTGAGAAATAAATGTTTGTTGTTTAAGCCACCCCGTCTGTGGTATTCTGTGATAGCAGCCCAAATGAACTAAGTCAGAAGGATTCTTGGGAAAGCATTTTACTCCACTGAGAATTTGTGGAAATCACTCCAACCATTAAACCATTGCAGCTTCAGATGGGTTTCAACAGATATTCCAAAATCTCTTTTAAGAGAAATCAAAGTGCAGGACTTCCCTGGTGGCACAGTGGTTAAGAATACACCTGCCAATGCAGGGGACGCAGGTTCGATCCCTGGTCCGGGAAGATCCCACATGCGGCAGAGCAGCTAAGCCCATGCGCCACAACTACTGAGCCTGTGCTCTAGAGCCCACGAGCCACAACTGCTGAGCCCACATGCTGCAACTACTGAAGCCGGTGTGCCTAGAGCCTGTGCTCCACAACAAGAGAAGCCACCGCAATGAGAAGCCCGCGTACCACAACAAAGAGTAGCCACCACAACTAGAGAAAGCCCGCACTCAGCAATGGAGACCCAATGCAGCCAAAAAAAAAAAGAAAAGAAAAGAAAATCTAAGTGTACAAGGTGAGCTTTTGTCCATTCTTTTGAACTCAGTCATTAGACTAGTATTCTTAGAGTAAAAAGATGTAATGTTCTCAGACCTATTCAGTACACTGTACCAATGCTTGTTGGCTATAGATTACTCAGTCTTTATGGATGTCTACGATGTGTCAGGCACTATTTCAGGTCGGGTAACACAGTGGTGAGCAAAGCAGACTAGATCCATGCCTTCGTGGAGCTTCACGCTGGCTGGGGAAATGGACAGTAAGCATATAAATAAATAAATAAATACTATTTGATACTCATAAATACTATAAATAAAATAGAGTACAGCAATGCAGTGGTATTCTGAATTAAAAGAACCTTAAAAAAAAAAACCAGTAAAGGACTGAATGTCTATATTATGACATAGTATGAGTGTGTTTTGTGTTTGGTAATTGCAATCATTGTTGCTTTTGTTGTGGTCATCCATTTACAATGCTTGGTGTCAGTTTATTTATCTTGTAAAAATAAAATACAGTGTGTGTGTGTGAAGAAAAAACAAAAAAAAACAGTAAAATTTCTTTGAGAGCAAAAGTCCGTGTCCTGTTTATCCTAAGACCCCTGGAGTCTAATGCTATGCTTGGTACTTGGTAGGTGTGCACATTTTTCTCCCTTTAACCGCTGTCGAATTAATTCAAAACGCATCAAAAATAAGACATTAACTGAAGCAGGAATTTTGAAAGAAGGGATTAGAAATTCACGGACAAAGCTTAAAATCCTTGGCAGTCAGAATTCTAATGCAAATGGAAAGAAGCACAGGGAAAGCACTTAGAGATGCTCTCTGCCAGAGGATGGAGCTTCCGGTCCTCCGATCAGGGCACGGCACAAAAACCTCCTCATCATCTAAACCCCGGTGCACTCTGTGCTCACGGGAATGAAGGGAGCATCAGCTTTACTTTGACTCAGATTTATTATGGCAGGACACCCAATTGCTTCATTACTGCTAGACATGAGGGAGATTGCAGGATGAAACCTAGGTGTTAAAAGCCATTTGATGCTGAACTTTCAGCCACACCTCCTGAGGGGTCAACAGAGACACCAAGTGGGGAAAGAAGTCATCCTCCCGTAGACAGCAGGCTGCTGAACCAGCGTCCCTTCCAACTCACCAATCGATAACACATTACAGGAACAGGCAGAAAGAGGCCACAGGTTCAAGGAGGAGGTGTTAGATCATTTATTTATTTCTTTGGGTTGTCGGTGTTAGCTCCTACAGACATGTTTATTAGAGGAAGTAGGGTTTGGTTGGTTTTGTAGTTCTTAGTTGTAGTAAGATCCTGTGTTTGTGTCACGTTAGTCTCTATCTATTTTTAATAATAATTTTAAAAAAATCTACAGCGTCCATAGAGCAGAGAAAATTTTTGCAAACTCATTAATTAGGGCAGTATTTATATTGAGCTAGTAGTAGAAATTGTTCATTACAATTCAGGTTTCTTGTTTATTAGGATCATTAGTAGGAAATAACATCCTCACTTTTACAGGGCAGCCCTCTGTCATAGACAGAGCCCTGGACCATGGGTCCTATATGCTCACTCATGCACTGGCTCTGTGGCCACTGACTTCCTGGTCACATCTGGATTCAAATTTTGGCTCTTTTCTCTCTTAATTGCATGAGCTTTGGGAAATTACCCATCTTTTCTGAGCTTCTGCTGCCTCTTCCATAAGATGAGGATGACAATATGTACATCAAAGATTTTATGATAACTAAATAACAAAGCATATTAGTTTGCTAGGGCTTCCATAACAAAATACCACAGACTGGGTGGCTTAAACAAGAGAAGCCTCTCACAGTTCTGGAGGCCGGAAGTCTAAGGTCATGGTGCTAATAGGGCTGGATTCCTCTGAGGCCTCTCTTTTTGGTTTGCAGGTGGCCATCCTCTTGCTGCCTCTTGACATGGTCATTCCCCTGGGCACATGTGGATCACCAACCAGTGTCTCTTTCTCTTCTTATAAGGACACTAGCCATACTGGATTAGGGCCCCACCCTAATGGCCTCATTTTAACGTAATCACTTTTTTAAAGACCTTATCTCTAAATACAGTTACATTCTGGGAGTTGGGACTTCGACTGATGAATTTGGGGGGACAGGGGACACAACTCAGTCCATAACACAGTGTCTATAAGGTACTTAATAAATATCAGATTCCGTCCCCTTACCCTTCACAAATTAGGAGTTGTTCTAGATCAGCAGATCTCAAAGTGTGGCCATGGATCCTGAAGTTTAACAAGCTTCTTTCAAGGGCATTTGTGAGATCAAAACTATTTTCATAGTAATACTAAGACTGGAGACATTATTTGCCTTTTTTTCAGTGTTGACTTTTGCACTGATGTTGTATTAAAGCAATGGTAGGTAAAACCATCAGCCCATTAGTACCAGTCAAGGCAGTGGCACCAAACTTTGCTTGTAGTCATTGTATTTTTCATGCATTCATGGTAAAAACAGTTGCCACCTTCACAAGAATGTCCTGGATGAAGAAGTCAGAGTTATTAATTTTGTTAAATCTTGAATATATGCATTTTTAATATTTTGTGTGATGAAATAGGATATGCACACATAAAGTATGTATGCCTCGTACTAAAGTACGATGGTTGTCTTGTATGGCTAAGGTGTGAGCTGACCTGGTGGCCATTTTCATGAAACACCAGCTTACACACTTGCCAACTTTGATTTGATGAAGTTTGACTTACAGACAAACAATGGTTATTGGGACATTGGTATTTGATGACATTTTCTTGAAAATGAACTAGTAGACCTCTCAACTCAAGAGGAAAAAAACTATGTTTTTCGGTATTTGTTGCCAATAATAAAATTGGAACTATCAGGGAAAAATTGGAATTTTGGAAAACTCATATCTGCCATCATGAGCTTAACAGCTTTTCAGGGCTGAGAGATTTTCCTGATGTGACTGGAGATGATATTTTAAAATGAAATTTTTAAAGTATTATATGAGGAAATGTGCCAAGATTTGGAAGATCTGCATAACTTAGTGAAATAATATTTTCCAAATGACCAAAGTATGCTTTCAAAACCATGCATGGGTAAAAAATTCATTCAAGATAGAAGGTAAACCAATAGATTTTAAAGTAAAAATTTATTGATTTGATTTCAGATTCTATATCTTGTTGAGCTTTGGTGCGGTATCAAAGAAGAATATCTACAATTGTGTGAAAACACTATTAAAATACACTTCTCTTTTCCAGCTACATATCTGTGTAAAGTCAGATATTTTTCATATACTTCAACCAAAACAACGTATCACAACAGTGATTGCAGATACAGGTGTCTATTAAGCAAGACGTTAATTTACAAAAATGTAAAACAATGCCATGATTCTTTTTTCTTTTGAGATGTGCAATTTAGTTTTATTTATCTATTTATTTTTAATTTTTTGGCCTCACCCTGAGGCATGTGGGATCTTAGCTCCCTGACCAGGGATCCAACCCGTGGCCCCTGCACTGAAAGGCGGAGTCTTAACCACTGGACCACCAGGGAAGTCCCAACGCTATGATTCTTAATATATATTTTTTTGCTTTGGAAAACATAGTTGTTTTATGATATTTATGTTACCACATGATGGGTTATTATTTTTTTAATGAATTAATACATATATATTTTAAACATCTCAGTTTTAACTTCTAATATAGCAAATATTTATAGGCATAACTCATATAAATAAGATCTCTTTAAGAGTTCTAAATTGTTTTAAAGAGTATAACTGGTTCCTGAGTCACGTCTTTCCATCCTCCCAAATATTGTTAACTGCTGATGTAGTTCAGTGTTTCCTAAGACGCACTGTTGATCATACATGAGATGGTTCTAATGGGAGCACAGGTAAACGTTAAAAAATTTTGTAACTCCAAATTTATTTAAAATTTTTATGGCAAATGATACTGGCTTACCATTTTTTATAATTTTATAAAGTTTCCTCTTTTCATACATTTTTAAAAATCAGTTTAATGGAAACACACAAAAATGGTGATGGCTGTATGTGAATGACTGAAGCGTGGGAAATCCTGGTTCCCAGAATATGTTTTCAAAAGTGTATATTGCATAGGCTTATTTTTTCTAACTTGGGTCGTCTCACTCAACATTTTTACATATGAACGATACGAAAAAGCAGAATTTGCTTAGAAAACAAATTATTATCCCTGGCATTCAGACCACAAAGTTCCACTGGAGGCCTGGATAATTGGTTTGGCTTGGCCATCTACAGTAACAATTTGAAGTGTCCATCTCATTTTGAGTTTTGTAGACTTAGTTCTAGTTAAACAACAAGTAACATTACTTGGTGAAATAGAGACCATTACTCCCCAGTTTATTTACTTTAATCTCACCAACAAGCTATGTCAACCTCTGGGTTTCATCTGAACCAGGAAACATCCCAAACTCATGTTGTGTGGACCTTGACTGATACTGCTCTTCACTTTCTAACTCCCTGGACAGTGGCTTGGGAGCCAGTCTTGAGAAACCGGGGTGTCTAGGGGGTGGAGTGCTGAAGCCAGCATCAGGATACCCGATTTTGTCCTGAGGCCCGGACGAGTCAGCCTCTCCAGACCTGACTTTCCTTCTCTGCAAAACAAGGGTTTGAACTAAATGATCTTGCAGTTCAAACAGCCAGACTCAGAAGACGACTAGAAATAGCTTCTGGGGGAGCCATTTGTCTCAGAGACCCTGAAGGGATGGGAGCATCCACCCCAATGAGGTGCCACTCAGGCCTCTGAATGCCAGGCTGCCTTTATGGACTGGACTCCATTTCCATTTAGACAGTGTGATTTTATCTTAATCTGTGACTCTGCAATGGCACCAGAACTTAACATAATTAAAGGAAGGGTTCTGTGAAAAATGCCAGTGGTAGTTTGACAGGGATTGCATTGAATCTGTAGATTGCTTTGGGTAGTAGATTCATTTTCACAATGTTGATTCTTCCAATCCAAGAACATGGTATATCTCTCCATCTATTTGTATCATCTTTAATTTCTTTCATCAGTGTCTTATAATTTTCTTCATACAGGTCTTTTGTCTCCTTAGGTAGGTTTATTCCTAAATATTTTATTCTTTTTGTTGCAATGGTAAATGGGAGTGTTTTCTTAATTTCTCTTTCAGATTTTTCATCATTAGTGTATAAGAATGCCAGAGATTTCTATGCATTAATTTTGTATCCTGCTACTTTACCAAATTCATTGATTAGCTCTAGTAGTTTTCTGGTAGCATTGTTAGGATTCTCTATGTAGAGTATCATGTCATCTGCAAACAGTGACAGCTTTACTTCTTCTTTTCCAATTTGGGTTCCTTTTATTTCTTTTTCTTCTCTGACTGCTGTGGCTAAATCTTCCAAAACTATGTTGAATAAGAGTGGTGAGAGTGGGGTACCTTGTCTTGTTCCTGATCTTAGTGAAAGTGGTTTCAGTTTTTCACCATTGAGGACGATGTTGGCTGTGGGTTTGTCATATATGGCCTTTATTATGTTGAGGAAAGTTCCCTCTATGCCTACTTTCTAGAGGGTTTTTATCATAAATGGGTGTTGAATTTTGTCGAGAGCTTTCTCTGCATCTATTTACAATAGCCAGGACATGGAAGCAACCTAAGTGTCCATCAACAGATGAATGGATAAAGAAGATGTGGCCCATATATACAATGGAATATTACTCAGCCATAAAAAGAAATTGAGTTATTTGTAGTGAGGTGGATGGACCTAGAGTCTGTCATACAGAGCGAAGTAAGTCAGAAAGAGAAAAAGAAATACCGTATGCTAACACATATATATGGAATCTAAGAAAAAAAAAAAAGGTCATGAAGAACATAGGGGTAAGATGGGAATACAGACCTACTAGAGCATGGACTTGAGGATATGGGGAGGCTGTGACAAGGTGAGAGAGTGGCATGGACATATATACACTACTAAGCGTAAAGTGAATAGCTAGTGGGAAGCAGCCGCGTAGCACAGGGAGATCAGCTCGGTGCTTTGTGACCACCTAGAGGGGTGGGATAGGGAGGGAGGGAGACGCAAGAGGGAAGAGATATGGGAACATGTGTATATGTATAACTGATTCACTTTGTTATAAAGCAGAAACTAACACACCATTGTAAAGCAATTATACTACAATAAAGATGTTTAAAAAAAAAAAAAAGGAAGGGGGTGTATATGTCCGACGGGTGACAAGGCCTGGCTGCCTGAGCCCCAGGAACTGCGAGTTCTAACCTTGGCGCTGACGCTGTCTCGGGACACATCATGGACCCTTTCTAAAACCTAAATAGCTGCCGGCCAACAGCATTAGCCCATCTCCCAGGACTGTTGTGAGAAGTAATTTCTAAAGATAGCACCGTAAAAGAGTTTGCAAAATGAAGTGCTAAACTGAAACTTGAGCAACACGCTGAGTATTCTTACCCCATGGAGCTAACTAATAAGTATAAATTTGCTATTAGTTGAAAAGTCCTTAAGAATATAACTACTTGATCAATACAACACCAGCAGCCTGGCAAATTAGCGTGAAGCCACAGGCCTGAGACCTGAAAGAAATTAAATTGGTGCTTGATACAAATGGGACTGTGAGCAAGGAGATTTCTGGGAATTTCAAATCTAGCCCATGAAACCAGAGCCATATTCTACACCTTCAGGGCTGCGTGCACGTGATGACTGGCCCACATTGTGACACATGTTACTCATACTATAGTAAATGTGAGAAGACTAACAAAAATGTTTTTTGTTAGCCCAGGAAATTCTAACATCTATCTGCAAGACTGACATATGAAATGTGCCTTTATAATGGACTTGAGAATCTGTTTTAGAAATGAAAATAAAAAGTGTTACCGTTATTACTCGAAATAAATTTATTGATACCTTTTTAAATAAGTTCATTTAAACTAGGCAATTTAAGAATTAACTAGAGGGAGGGAGGGGCGGGTGGGGAAAGAGAGCGAGAGTGCTCAGTTTATTTGGACGCTAGTTTGTGTTTTTCCTCTAAGTCCTGTACAGGGCAACTTAGCAGGAGAATTGCAATACCTATTGCAATGTGTGTGTATGTGTGTGGACAACACCCACACAGAAACTGGGAAAGGAAAGCAGCTGGAATAGTCAATTGAGCTAGTCCTCCCTGGAGAGTTGTAGTCATTCGTCCACTGGCTGGTGGGTCAGTTTTTCTGTTTACCTTTTCTTGGTGATGAAAGCTAGCCACAGCTCTCTTTAGGGCAGCCTCCTTCAAGGAAGTGCTTCAATGCTGGCATAAAGAAAGGCCTAAATGAATGAATTATAAGAGTTTTGGTCACCTCCGTGTGTCTGTATACTCCCTCTCTGCCTGCCTAGCACACCTTGCAAACCCAGCAACAGTCCGTCCTCCTAGGACAGCAGCAGGCTGCCTTGATGGCCCTGTGTTCTTTTGCTGGATACAAAGGTTTAGTCATGGTCAGATTCCCTCGCCTCATTTCCATGGAGTTAAACTAAATGACAGTCTGGCACTCTGTCTTGTCTCTCGGAGTCAGCAGGAAATGGCAACGCCACTGAGACCAATCTGAAGAGAAAAGATACTTTTTGCTAGAACCAGCCTACCCAACCATTTCTTATTCCACAGGTAGTCAATGAAGTATTAATGACTTAGAGATTTAAAAGCCCCCAAACAAAGACCTTATTCCAGGCTTCACCTTCCAGGTTTGCCCTTTAGAGAACTTTGTACCTACAGGCAACTATAACTCGGGAAACAGACTCCAAATTAAGTTATCCCAGAGTCTGGGCCATCTGAGCTCAGGCTTGATGACACAAAGAGAGCAGGGTCTCCTTTGCAACATCTGCTCTACCCATCCAGTGAAGGACCAAAGATGACTGTCTGTTTGATCTGTTGATAGGGTACGTTCCTCTTGCCCATTATTCCACTGCAGTGAGCTGAAAAACAGCAGTTCTTTGCCACTTGCCAGGCTGCGATAAAAGAAAAGAAAACTCAGGGAAGAGGAGAAAAGGGAATCAGATGATCTGATTATCAACCAAGTGTGCACACAAAGCTCTCTGTGGAAAGCTTCATTCCTTTATGGGCGTTAAATAAGGGTCATTTTAACAGCTGTTACTCTGCCACTACTTGTTGGCATCTAAAAATATGTCAGAAGCTGTAATACAGAACAGGGATGAAACTTCCATTTTTTTCCCAAGTGTCTTCTCTTTTCTTCTGAAACCTAGTAACCCACAAATGATAACTTAATTCCTTGAGCAATGGAAATTAAGTCGTTAGTCTTAATGTCCAGTTCACTAAAATGCATCAGATGACTAAGCATGTGATGCAAAATTGTCAGAATTAGAGAAAATAACATACTTATATGTAATTTTTTGAGAGGAGACAAATTGTTTGCAAGAAGTACCACCTCAGGCGCATTTAGTGAGTTTTGCTGGAGGGTGGAGGTGGTGAATAGGTTCCCTGGGAATTTTTGTCTCCCTTTAGTCAGATGGTCTGTCTCTAAAACAGCACCCTGAGCAAACCGCCACCCTTCCATCCAAAAAAAAAAAAAAAAAAAAAGAAGGAACAAAAGGAAGAATTCCTAAAAGTTAGGAAATTGAATGTTTCTTTTTGCTATTGTTTTCATACTAAATAGGAACATGAAAGAAATCTTTCACTCAGCAGCTGCATCTAATTTAATATGAAGCTCCCCGAAGAGGAGTGAACAGGATGTGATGAGGAACCATGAAACAGGGATGCTAATATTTTGCGAGGCATCTGGTACTGTTCCACCACCTAGAAATCTAAGAATCAAATTAGCAGATTCAGTTCCGCCAGAGCGATCGAATTATTGTCAAAAGGATTTTGCAAAGCAGGCTCTTCCTTCCCAACATCTGCTCTACCTACCCATCCAGCAAAGAACCAAAAATGACCGTCTATTTGATTTGTTGAGAAGGGACATTTTGCCCGTTGCTGGTTGGTCCAGCTACATCCTGCACCTTTTATCATAAGATTCTTGGTTAGTGAATCAGTCAACACTAACAAACTAGTGCACCCATTGGTCCATATAGAGGTGATTTAAATATTTTATTTGAGTCATAAAATATTGAATTGTAACATTTTTACATATTTTGTAAATATGTTAAAATTGTGTCAAGATTTCAAGTGAACGTCCAAGCATCCCCTCCAGCAAATAAATAAAAGCAGTCCTTTTTTTTTAGCCATGAAAGGAAGAGCGATAAGGGTTACCCTGACATTCTACTCAGAAATTTTTAATCTGCTTGAGAAGTATAATTTAATCCTAGAAAATTGCAGAGGTTACTACCGAGGACTGCTGTTCATCCTTGCCCTACTATTGGAATCGGATGACAGATTGCTGGGCAAAATCTGTTAGGCAAAAAAGCTGAAACGAAAAGTTGCCAGGGTCTTGACTTGCCAATGTCTTGGGAGAGGTAAGGAATGAAAGAGTATTTATTTGTCTGGGATGGCATGTGTATGCTTTGGCCTTTTCATAGAGTCATTTCTCTTCCCTCCAACCAAAATGGAAACTGGAGTTCCAGTGTACATCAGTCATACTGGATTCGAAGACAACTGACTGGAAACTGACCAGTGAGGATGTGGCTTGTGTAGCTCAAATTTATGACGGTACATCTGCTCTGAGTGGTGTCTTGATTGGAAGCCAGGAACTCTTCTGTCAGCCACATCCATATGCTATGCATGTGTTCACTGCTACGCACATTTTTTAAATTTAGCTCTTGTGGGTACATGTTATACACTTTTCCCCTGTACGTGATTTTCTAAAATATGCTTTAGAAAATATACACAATCTTTTTAAAGTCTTTGCTGACTCACTGGGGGTTCTTTTGAATGTTTTCCTTTTGAAAGCCTTGAGTTAAGTAGTCAAAAGTGTACAACTAAACCTCCTCTTGGTCTGCTAAGATCAAAATCTACTGCTTAGTCTAACGCAGCTATTATGACTGCATTGAACTTTTCAAAGGAATTAGGAGTGTTATTTGAAAAGCTGATACTTTTAGAGTGGGTGACAGCAAAATAATTGGATGACAGCAACATAATTGATTGATTCAATAAATGCAGCCTATAAAATGAGCCAGTTTGGAATATTATATGGAACAAACATCTGAATATTTCACGTTCAGCCAGTCATCTTATCGTATGGCCAGCCATGAATTAAAGGAGAAGAAAAATAACCCCCCAGAAATGGCTTTATAAAGCATATTTCTAGATGTCTTCCCTGAGGAAGAATAACCTTCTATTCAATCTAGCTGATATCTTTAGGGTCACTGCATTTGATGAAATGATAAAGGGAAAAAACATTACAGGACTTTACCCAAGGCTGGGAGCCACTGAGAACTACACTTGAGACTGGATAACACGACACACTTCATGAATCTTTCTTAAGGCTGCTCTATAAACTCAACTGTTTTCAAAGAAGCATTCAGAGTAGTATGAGACATCACATGCCTGACTAATAGTGCATTCCTATAGGGTCTAGTGACTCCCCCGTACTCTTTCCAAGTCAGACATAAATCCATGGTGCGTACATTAACAGCCTGGCCATCTCTGCTCTTGAAAGCAGTAGTAATGCTGTGTATTTCCTTGTGATAAAGGGTGAGAGACCAATTTATCATTCACTTGAAAATCTTATCCAGCTAGAAAGAAGCCATTCAGTTTCTCTGGACCTTCACAAACATTCGGTTTTATTCCACATTCACCTAAAAATCAGCCTTTTTTCTCCTACCACGGAAGGCACATTGTCACTCAATGCTAGCCTGGTCCCTGTGATGGCTCTGTGTCCAACTCATCCAGCCAGTCACTGAGTCCTGCCTCTACTTGCTCCTAATTTCTCTCATCACCCCCTTGTCTCTGTGCCCACTGCTGCTGGCTTATTTCAGACACTCTTCATCCTGGATTACTGTCATACCCCCCCTCTAGCCTACTTCTCTACTTAATCCTCCATGCTGCTGCCAGAAGGATATTTTTAACCTTTGATGCTGAAATAATTTTAGGCTCACAGAGAAGTTGCAAAATCAGTACAGAGTTTCTGTATACCACTCAGCCAGCATCCCTTAATACTAATCTATGACCAGAGTACAATTACCAAAGAATTTTTTTTAACCAGACTCTAATCATGTCATTTCTTAGCTTAGAATCCTCCCATGGTTCCTCAGCACCTTCAAGATAGTGCAAATCCCTTGGTGTGACTGCACTGCCCTTCACAGTCCGATCCGCTCAGCTTCCCTGCTTTTCTACCTGTGATGGTTAATTTTATGTTGACTTGGCTGGGTCACGGGACGCCCAGCTACTTGGTTGAATACTAGCTCTGGGTGCGTCTGTGAGGGTGTTTGAGAGTCCCATTTGAATCTGTAGACTGAGTAAAGCAGACTGCCCTCCCCACTGTGGGTGGGCATCATCCAATCTGTTGGGCCTGATTCAAACAAAAAGGCAAACGAAGGGAGAATTCACTCTCCCTGCACAACTGCTTGAGGTGTGACATTGCTCTTCTGCCCTCAGACTGGGACTTATACCATTGGCACTCCTGAGGCCTTTGGACTCAGACTGGAACTACACCACTGGCTTCCTGAGTCTCCAGCTCCCAGACCACAGATAGTTGGACTTCTCAGTCTCCATAATCAGGTGAGACAGTTCCTCATAATAAATTCCTCCTCCCCACCTCTCATGCACACACACGCCCACAGTTCTATTTCTCTGCAGAACTCTAATACGCTACCCAAGCTCTACACACCTTCTGCAGGAAACTACACATAGTTTCTTGAATTTATTCTGATTCCTCTGGGCCTTTGCACATACTGTTTTCGCTCCCTTGGATGCCCTTCATTCCACTCTCCACCCCCACTTTCCAAACCTTCCTGCTTTCATTTGACGAACACTGACCTGGCCTTCAAGAGTCTGCTCTGTCCTGTTCTCTGACTCAGCACCTATGCATTGTTTGTCATCGCACTGTCATACTCTGTTATCATCTCTGCTCACCAGAGCCTCTCCTACAAGTTCTAGGACAGTAGCTGCTAACCGTAATGAGTTTTCAGTATATCTAGAGCAGAGGCCAGCAAACTCTAGCCCCCGTGCCAGATCCCACCCTCCTCCTGTTTGGCAAATAAGGTTTTGTCGGAACACAGCCACGCTCATTGATTTCTGTCTTATCTGTGGCTGCTTTCGCACTACAGTGGCACAATTGAGTGGCTGTGACAGAGATTATATGGCCCACAGTATAAAATATTTACTGTCTGCTAAAAGAAAAAGTTTGTCAATCACTAGTCTAGTGCATAAACCAAGAATCGACTTCATTTCGTATTTGATTATCAAGGGCAATGTGTGCTAGAAGTCAATTAATTGGTCTAAAAAAACCTTTTTGCAGTGAATTAATTGTCATCATTATATATTAAGTGGAAATTGGCAAAGATGTTTCAAAATACCAATTTCCAGTGGTGGCAAGGGTACAGGAAATGGTCACTCTCACCCACTGCTGCTGTGAGTGTAAATTAGTACATTATTTCTGGCGGGCAATTTGACAATACATTTCCAAAGCATTAAAATACTGCATAACCTTTGTTCCAGAAATTTCACTTCTAGGAATTTGACCTAAGGAGTAATCACAGATTTGCACAAGGTACACTACCTTGCTCACTGGAGCATTATTTCCAATATGGAGAAATTATATCAACTAAATACCACCGAAATGGCTAGAAGAAAAAAATGGTTAAATAAATTATATTTCATCAACAGCCTGGGAAATTAATTGTAGCCATTTCAAATCATAGGAGAATACATATCAATTTAGGGAAATCCTCACAATATAAAGTTTTAAAACTGTAAGTGAAGTATGATGCCATTTTGATTTTTTAACTATTATAGGTAATACATGCACAGAAACAAATAAAAAGCCTAAAAGGAAATATGCATGAAAGTCAACAGGAATTATTTCTATTATGTCTGATATTTATTTTCTTTGCTGTTCATCTCTGAATTTTCTACAATAAAGCTATATTACTTTGGTAATTATAGTTTTTTTAGAAAGAAAAATAAGCAGTTCTCCCATTCCCTATGATTTGGAAGGATTTTCACTTCTTAAAATTACATAATTTCAAATAAAGCAGGTAAAATTAAAGATGCTCTTGCTGAATAGAGGTCGGGGGTAAGAAATGCCTCTCCCCCCCCCATCCCCACATCAAGAGCATCAACACAAGGCAGCTGGAACACTGACCAGGAGAAGGAAAAATTGCTCCCTTGGGCATGTCAATATCGGGGTCATTTGTTGCCTAAGGTCAACTACCATGAACCTTAAACAAAGATCAGTGGCAAAAAAAGGCTGAAATCTGTAAACTTTCAGGGGTACAGGAATATGGGATGAGCTGTCCACCTGATTTCAAGTAACTAGTTTTATTGATTTTTTTTCTCACTTTCAGCTGGATGTGAAGTATTATGTAGACACAGTATTTGAAAACAGCCTCACACATAGTTGACCCTCCAACAGACAAGGAAAATTAAAATCTAGTAGGCCAAACAACTGCAATGAATGACGTGTGTGTGTGTGTGTGTGTGTGTGTGTGTGGTAGGTAGAGGTGGGGAAGCACTACGAGTGCAGATGGAATTTTCTGATTCATAAATCCGTGGACTTTTTTGTCTGTGGGTGAAAATTTGTATAGCCTTTATTTAAAAATCTGGTTGAAAAATTCGTCTGTTTTCTAAACTGTCAAGTGTTTCCTTATTTGCCCTAAATCAATCCCTGCCACTCCAGCCAGGCCCTCCACATTGCCTCCTATTCCCTCTTCCTTCCTATCCCCTCCCTGCTTCTCCACTTCTCTACTTCCTCTTTCTAAAATATGCTATGACTGTGGCCTGCTAAAATAGACGAGGGCGGGGTTTCTCAAACTGTGGTCCAGGCATCAGCTTCACCTGAAGAGCTTGTTTAAACGGCAAAACCCCAGAACCCGCCCCAGACAGACCAAGTCCGAATGTCTGAGGCTGAGCCCCAGGTTCTGTACCAGCATCAAGGTCCCCATCACCAAGCTGCTCCAGAATAGTTTGAGAATTTCTGGTCAGTGAGTGCCAGCATTTCTGGTCAGTGAGTGCCAGCATTTCTGGTCAGTGAGTGCCAGCATTTCTGGGTTGATCCATTTTTACTGAGACTTTGGTGAGATGAAATGACTCAAAACATAAATGTAAAGGTTAAAATGTCAAGGACTGTTGAGGAATCTTGTTTAGGGAGGGGGTGGTACCTTTTGGCTTATTCTCTTCCTCACCCGCAAAAGCCACATCAGTTTGCCTTCAGTTAGGAGAAGCAATCATTCTCTTAGGGAGGAGAACAGGGCCGGTCCAAGGGGAAATTAACTAGTAAAGCCATATTAATTGTTAAGGTCTTTAAGAATTTTGCACTCTTGGAGTACTTGATCTTTAAAAATTTTCCTTGTTTTTAGCCCTAAAAGTATCAATTCTAAGTCCCAAAGGGATTACTTTTTACTTTACTACCCTACTTCTTTATTTGCATTTATAAACCCATTCCTTAATCAATCCGCCCTTCAAAAAATTCTTTTGATTGAAATAACACCTTGACTGGCATTGCTGATTGGAGTTTTAAGTCTTTAAAACTTAATTTGAATGAATGTGTTACTAGCTGGATAAGGTATGGCATTAAGTTTGGGGAAGCGGTATCCTTGTTTCTCCAGTCTGATATGTAGTGATAGGCAAAGAGGGATCTCTTCTGGGGAGAAAAAAAAATCTTTCATTTTTCCTTTCATTTGCATTCATATCCACATCAATTTTAAGTGCAGTAATTACAACTCTGCAACTATATTCTCAACCTCAGTCTACATTTCTGGGGGAAAAAAATGGAACATATTGTAATGCCACATTATTTTAAATTGCCAGTAGAGTCCATTATATATTCAACTCCCACACAATAACCCTTATCTAGTCACCATCTTACTTAATCTCCACGGTTTCAAAGGTGAGCTATTGCGCTGGTTGACGAGGTACAGACTGCTGAGTTTGATCTTTTTTTTTTTGGTAGGAAATATTCTTTATTCTTAAAACAGGATAATCCAGTGACTGTCATACAATGTGAACATTCTCATGACTAGAGATCTCTGATGATCCTATGATGATGTAATATAGAACATTGTGGAATTCCAGGTGATAGTTACAATTAGATAGCTCTGGCAGGGAGAACCAGGGAAATTAAAGGTCTGCTAGACTCCCTAAGAAAGCAAAGGGTCATTTCCAAGGAGGTCAGCTAAGAAGGGGCAAGTAAGTACAATAGGTCTAAATAGGCAAGATGACAGCTATAAGGGTCATAAGATCTATACCTGTGAGCAAGGTTGAACTCTGATCTGCTCATTCTAACTTTGCTGTATGTTTCTTATACTAATTTACACTCTTTGCTGAACATGGACCACCATACTTAGCCCACAGGTAATAGTAATAACAATAATACAATTTATTGAGCACTTGTTACATTCAAACACTTTGCTTAGATTTTATTTTATTTTATTATTTTTTAACATCTTTATTGGAGTATAATTGCTTTATAATGGTGTGTTCCTGCTTTATAACAAAGTGAATCAGCTATTCATATACATATATCCCCATATCTCCTCCCTCTTGTGTCTCCCTCCCACCCTCCCTATCCCACCCCTCTAGGTGGTCACAAAGCACCGAGCTGATCTCCCTGTGCTGTGCGGCTGCTTCCCACTAGCTATCTGTTTTACACTTGGTAGTGTATATATGTCCATGCCACTCTCTCACTTCGTCCCAGCTTACCCTTCCCCCTCCCCGTGTTCTCCAGTCCATGGCTGGGTTTGATCCTAATAGGAGTTGAAAGATATTCATCAGACTCTTGCCTCTCTAAGGTTCTGCAGCAGATAACAAAATTGTGAAATGCTCCATTTAAAAAAATGAAGATTGACAAGCTCACAGCTATTCCCATTTTCTTCTTTCAGAGGACATTTTGGTATTGCTCTGACAGAAACACCTCTGCAAATGAGGGTATTGTAAAAGCTTTGCCTAATAAACTGTAATGCTTCCAGACTCCCAGGTCAGAGAGAAGCGTTATAGTTTCTGTTGCCGTGTAAATGTGACAAGCTGTGATGGGAGCTTTTGCTGTTCATCCCTGAATTATAAATTCATCTTTGCTAAAGACATTGCATTAATAGGGTTCTGCTTCTGCGTATGTATGTGTGTATGTTCTGTCTGTATGTGTATGATCATTAAAAGGATGGTATTAAAAAGGAATGGAGGTACTCAAACACTATTTATATCAAATGTTGTAACATACAGGAATTTTCAAACATTATAGACCCCATGACATGTTAAGTACATGATCAAGGTTGTGCTTGTGCACACGTGTGTGTGTGTGTGTGTGTGTGTGTGTGTGTGTGTGTGTGTGTGTGTATGTGAAGTGTTTAAAAATCCAGACATCTGATACTAACAAATGCTTTTCTGGTCCTCCACTAGGAAAATGAAAAGACAATTTTCTGGTTGCTTTGTCCCTGGATATGTATATATACAGTTTATTTTCAATTTGGTGGGGCAGTTATTTTCAATTTCAAGCCCTTTATATAGAGCCATCAAATCTTCAAATTCCGGTGAAGTGGGAGCAGTTAGTGCTCTATTATGTATATTCAATCAAAAATGAGATTACATTGGGAAGTTTTATGGCTTTCTGAAATTGAAGAAAGTCAGGAGATGAGAAGAGGTGAGGTGGGGATGGTAGAGAACTTGAACTCTGAGGGCTCAGGCCATTTTACTTTAACATGTGCCTGCCAGCAGGAGCCCCAGAGCTTTCAGGAACAGCTTAAGCAATAAACAACTCTCAAACACAGACTCAAAGCAAACTTGACAGACAAGATGCCAGCCCAAGACAGACAAGACTAAATTTAACAGGCTATAAAATACTATATTTGGTTTCAAAAAATCAGTTAAACAAATATAGGCTGGAAGAGACTTGACTAAATGGCCATTCACTGGAAGGATATCTGAGACTTATACTTGGCTTGGCCACAACTTTAACATAAACTGATAATGACAGTAAGAGGGTGGCAATTTACAATTTTATAGGAGTCTTTGGTTGACTTCTATTATCTCATTCGATCCTCCCGAAGATGTGAGATAAGTGTTTTAATCCCTAAGTATAAAGATTCAGAAAACTAAAGTTAGGAAAGATTAAGAGCCTGTTTCTGAATAACACACCTAGAACCCAAGAGGTCAATAAACTAGAAGGCAGGATAGGGAACTAAAATTTATTGAACACCTATTATGCACTGAGTCTTTATATATAAATACATGTATATAAACGGACATATATATATATCTTTGTTTATATATTAATTCATTTAAACCTCAATACAATACTATAAAATGGTCAATGTTGGTTCCAATTTATAGATGAAAAAATTGAGGCTCATATACTTGCTTAAAATCATGGTAATAATAAGTGGCTGTAATGGGCTGAATGGTGTCCATCAAAAATATCAGGTACATAGAGGCTGTCATACAGAGTGAAGTAAGTCAGAAAGAAAAACAAATACCATATGCTAACACATATATATGGAATCTAAAAAAAAAAAAAGAATGGTTCTGAAGAACCTAGGGGCAGGACAAGAATAAAGACGCAGATGTAGAGAATGGACTTGAGGACACGGGGAGGGGAAGGGTAAGCTGGGACGAAGTGAGAGAGTGGCGTGGAGATATATAGACTACCAAATGTAAAATAGCTAGTGGGAAGCAGCCGCATAGCACATGGAGATCAGCTCAGTGCTTTGTGACCACCTAGAGGGGTGGGATAGGGAGGGTGGGAGGGAGATGCAAGAGGGAGGGGATATGGGGATATAGGCATAAGTATAGCTGATTCACTTTGTTATACAGCAGCAACTAACACAACAATGTAAAGCAATTATTCTCCAATAAAGATGTTAAAAATAAAATTAAAAAAATATACACTATGGAAAGTAAAAAAAAAAAAAATCAGGTCCACATCCCTGCAACCTGTGAATGAATGTTACCTTATTTGGAAAAGGGGTCTTTTGCATACGTGATTAAATTAGGGATCTTGAGATGAGGAGATAATCTGAGATTACCAGGATGGATCCTAAATGCTATCACAACTGTCCACGTAAGTGAGAAGCAGAGAGAGATTAGACATCACACACACAGAGGAGAAGGTAAACTGAATACAAAGCAGAGAGGGATGTAGCCATGAGCCCAGGAATGTCAACAGCCCCCAGAGCAGGAAAGGCAAGGAAGGATTCCCTGGCAGAACTTCTGGAGGTCGTGCAGCCTGGCCAATACCTTGATTTCAAACTGTAACCTCCAAAACTGTAAGGAAAGACACTTCTGTTGCATAAAGCCACCCAGTTTGTGATAATTTGTTACAGCAGCCCAAGGAAACCAATACAGTGCTGGAGGCGAAGTTAAAACCCATATTTGCTAGACTCTAAAATCCATATTCTTTGTATTCCGGAGATCCTAAAGAAAGAAGATTGTGGGAGTAGGGGGAAGGTTGAGGATGAGGGATAAGGCTAAAAACTGTCTTTAAGTAGGATATCCAGGGCAGAAATATGGAGAAATAAGAATGTTTTATACCTTCTAAATAAATCAGTCCCCCCAACTGCAACTTCAAGAAGAAGAAACCACAAGACCTAGAAAGACGAACCTCAAAGAGCAAATCTCAAACTAAATATGGGTTCAATTAATACATATAATTTTAAAACCAAAGGAGAAAAAGCAAATTAGCAAGAACTAAGAGAAGAAATCTAATAACAAGCACAAAGCTCACAGCAAGCATAAACTAACATACTCATGGTTTAAAAAGAGGCCTGGGGGAAACGATAACTGTAAAAGAATATATCAACATACTAAAAGGTTCCACGAATGCTGGGACCCCTACAGAGGAATGAAAACATCACCTATAAAGAGACCCACCACAGCAGCATAAAGAACTACTTATGTATTAGAGGAACCAGCACGGCTGCTCCCAGCAGAGCAAAATTACACACAGATGCTAACACAGGAAAGGTGATGGACTTAAAGAACTATTTTAATGTGGAAAGAGGCCCAAGCCCAGACACATGATTAGACTTGTTCTGTGTTTTTCTAGAGGTCTCAACCACACTAATGAGAGGGAAATGACGAGAAAGCCATTTGGCTCAATGAAAGGAAGACATTTTAAACAACCAGGACTTCTCAACAATGAAATAAACCCCCTTGTGTGACAGTGGCCTACCCATTATAAGAAACACGACAGTGGAGGCTGGGTGACTGTCAGAGATGCTGTAGATGAGATTTCAGCATCTCTAAATTTTAATATCTCTTCCAACTCTAGGAAACTATGATTTTTTAAAAAAACACATAAATTATAAAAAATAATTCATACAAATATATAAAGGATGTGATGATGTTTATTTCTCTAAAGAGAATCAAGATATAATTTAAGTTGAAATCTAAATGTTTAATTTACCTTAAAACACAATAGTGGCTAATCAAAGTTCTCAAATGGATATAGTTAACATGTTTCAATGAAATTTAACATGTAAGGAGAAGTTAAATAGCTATTCAGCTACACTAATGGAATCTACATTTGGCAGAAGCATTGGAAGTCATAAGACTTCTTGGCTATCAGCGCCCGAGGATACAGTGAAGAGGTGGAAGCAGTTGGCCATTTGGAGACAGAGGTCTGAATTAAAGGCCAAAGCCTCAACTTCCTAGCTCTTAACAGGGCGTTTAACCCCCCCAGAGCTTCAAGGTCCCCCACATTAAATGGGGATAAATACTAGTCATCATAACTCACCAGTAGTTGTAAGAATCTAATGAGAAAATGAGATGAAAGTGCTTTGTAATCAGTGCTATATACACATGAGTGATTATTATTATTAGGACTTCAGAGCCTCACTATCTTTTGATGTCCTTGTAACTCATAGCTATAAGCCTTAGGTTGGATTGGCCCTGACCCTGGGACAGGGATTTGGGTGCAAGTGGTTTGTTTGGACAGTGATCCCAGAAAGCTCTAATAGGAGAGTTGGGAAGTGAGACTGGAAAGGGAAGATAGTCAATATGGGTGCGTCTTACCGAACAAGTTACTGCTGCTGCGGGTAACAGAGGTGCAGTTCTGGTGAGGACCTCTGGGAGGCAGCATACAACACACTTGAGTGGTGAGGAAGCGACCGCCTTGCTCCAGTTCCCATCAGTCTTTGGTTGAGGTCTGCTCTTAGGGCGCTAGCTCTCCATGTTTCTGACCTGCTCCAGCAGTCAGAGAAAGCCCACAGGCAAAGAGGCACAGGGGCATGGTGTAGGAGTCATTGGGTCTGCACGCTCCCATATGGGAAGGCCAGGGGAATATGCACAAGGCACCCACAGCATCCTCTCCATGCTCTTATATTCATCTGGATAAAACTCAGGCACAAAGCAGTTTTAAGACTCAGCTAAAAATATACAATTGCAAATCAAAGACATATATCCCAACCTAGTGAGCTACTCAATTATAAAGACTGTCAAATTTCACCTTATATGAATCAATTCATCAGAAGCCTGTGGTCTTCTTAAAGGCCATGCGCATAGGATTTGACAGTATGACAGTATTTCGGCATTTTTTAAACCAAAGGAGCATCAGCTTGAGAAATATGGAGCTAGGAGAAGTATGAAAAGACAATTAAAATCAAAACTGAATGGCAGGGGCTTCCCTGGTGGCGCAGTGGTTGAGAGTCCACCTGCCGATGCAGGGGACATGGGTTCATGCCCCGGTCCGGGAAGATCCCATATGCCACGGAGCAGCTGGGCCCGTGAGCCATGGCCGCCGAGCCTGCATGTCCGGAGCCTGTGCTCCGCAATGGGAGAGGCCACAACAGTGAGAGGCCCACGTACTGCACACACACACACACACACACACAAAAACTGAATGGCAAAGAAGAATGCAAATATTTGTCAGAAAGGTAAAGGCATCAGAGTTCAGATTGGAGACGCTCATGAACCAAAGCCTGCCCTTAGCCTGCCCGCCTCCACCCGCACTCCACCCTCCCATCTTGGTAAATACAGATCTTTGGAAATTCACAGAGGACATTTCACCCATGTCTAGTTCTGCTCTTCCTTTTCCAGGCACATCTTCTGTCACGTGGTCTTGCAGAGCATCATTTTCTCTTTCCAGGGGCCAGCCCTGACCTGCGTGAGACGGTACGCTAATCCTCACTTATCTCAGCTCTAAAGTATGATCTATTACAGCACTAGCCTGTCAGTCAGGCTTCTTAATGGTGCAAGGAGTGGGATTCGCTTCAGCAATCTACTGGGAGGTGTGGGACCTGGGAGCACCTTCGTTCTGAGCATTTGATGTCATTGACTTCCAGTGTGGCCTTTGAGCAAGCCATTTAACCTCCTTGGCTCAGTTAACCATATGGAAAGTGAACATGATAATATTTCACAAGGGCATTGTGAGATTACTCAGTGTTTTTAAAGTGCTTGGGAAATGGAAGGCCCTGGGATGTGCCTCGCAATGTCATCAATCATGTAACCAGTTGAATTCAGGCAGTTGGACACTTACAGAACTCTTAGCTTCCTAGATAATTTCATTGCAATACCTCACAAATCATGAAGCTTCAATCTGAGAATTTGAATGATGAATTTCACACCATAGTGGAGGACTCAGAATTTTTCAAGTGTTCAACATTTGAACCGCCCTTTCATAGACTCTGTTTCTTCCTTTCTCAAGAGCAGAAAATTATTCAAACACTCATTCTTTTATTTTGAAAGCTATACCTCTTCTTCAAGTACAATGGGCTTTTTCTTGTCTTCATCTTCTCTGTCGCTTTGGGTTTTTACTCAGTCATTCAACAAACACTCATTGAGCCTGAGCTATATTCCAGGTACTCTGCTAAGTGTTAGAGATAAAAACACAAGTAGGACAAGATTGCACCTTGGAGGAGCTCCCAGTCTGGAGAGGGGAAACAGGCATATTCACAAAGAATTACAAAGGAATCTCACACTCCAAAGAGCTATGGAAACCCAGATGAATTTCTAAACTATGTGTCAGGAAGTGAATACCTGAGTTCCCTCCAGGAATGACTTCCTCCTTCTTGAAACCTCTTCCTTAAATTCCATATCGCACATCTATCCTAGTTCTATTGCTACCATTGTTCTCCTTCATCAGCCCCTCTTTTCCCTTCAGTTTCTCAAAGGCAGGCAATTCTCTAAGGTTCTACACTTGGTTTTCTTCTCTCTTTACCTTCCTTTCCTCAATACCACTTCTCTCCCCCAATGGCAGCGACTGTTAGAAGTGCACAGCTCTCACCCTGACCTCTATCCTCAGAGTCAGACCTACCTGGAGGTCCTCGAACTCAACACGGCCCCTCCAAACTCACCATTTTTCTGACAATGTAACTTCCTCAGCATAATCTCTCAAGTTCTCTTAATAGGACCACCATTTCCCTTCGAACCCAGGCTTTAAACCTTTGACCATCAGTCTCTCTCCTCACTCATCCTCATATCAAAATGACCACCATGTCCTCTTCATTTTGATTCTGCAAGGCCCCTCCGTGCTCCGTCCCACGGCTGGCCCCTCCCATTCCCATGCTTGCAGTGGTCTCTTATCTCCCATCCCTATGGCTAAAGTTCTCCTTCTCCAGTGCAGTCCACATACAGTGACAATCAGCATTTTCTTAAGCCTTCTATCTATATCATTCTCCTGCTCAAAAAGATTGGTTACTCCCCCAATGCCTACTAAATTAAATTCCTCATTCTGGGACTCAGGAACCTTTCCAGAATGTCTACAGACTTGCTTTCGCATCTTTTCTCCCACTATACCCCTACACTGAGCAAGAGATGGAGACAGGTGGATGGTTGCTTGTCTCCAGGTGGATAACCCATCAGTGCCCTCTAGGTCTTTACACACACTGTCCCTGCTGCCTGGAAGGCTCTTCCTGCCGGTCTCTGCCCGTACACCCCGTATGCACCAAGGCCAATCTCCAGCGTCACCACCTCCACACAACACTTCTTCCTAATCCCCAGCTGTGCTGGCTGATCTTCCTTCAAACCTCCAGAACTCTTTTTGGTTCCTCTCAAATGGCACAAATTTTGCTCCGCTTCTACTCTACCCCCTCATCCCCTTCTATTCCCTACTTACCTGCTTCTGGATGGAAAGCTCCTTGAGGAAATAGAATGTATCTTATTCCATCGTCGTTATTTCCCATAGGACTTACAGCAATACTTGTTGAAGTGAACAAAATTAGAAATCCCAGCCTTGCTGTTGCTTCAACTATCCTTCATTTATATAAATGTGCCTTGTTCTACACAATATTTATAATAGCTGGCCTCAGTATTGAAAAGAAAAAAGCAACAAAAAATTAAACTAAAGAAACTGTACAGTGTCTGCTTTAACAATGGAAATAGTTACTCTCTATTTCAATTTAACAGTGAAATAAACATTTTTGGAGTCACTGAGCCTATGCTGTTTGTTCAGTGTTGGCATATAGATAATCAGACCTCATCCTTGCCTTCAAGAAACCATCATCAGGCATGGACATGTGTACACTACCAAACGTAAAATAGATAGCTAGTGGGAAGCAGCCGCATAGCACAGGGAGATCAGCTCGGTGCTTTGTGACCACCTAGAGGGGTGGGATAGGGAAGGTGGGAGGGAGGGAGACACAAGAGGGAAGAGATATGGGAACATATGTATATGTATAGCTGATTCACTTTGTTATAAAGCAGAAACTAACACACCACTGTAAAGCAATTATACTCAATAAAGATGTTAAAAAAAAGAAAAAGAAACTCATCATCAAATGTGGGAGACTAATAAATAAACACACTGCAATGCCAGGTAATAAGTACAAAACTAAAAATATGGCCAAGGTACAGACGGTAGAAGCAGTGAAGAGGTGGAAGACTTGCCAGAGGTGAAGCCAAGACAGAATAGTCCCAGAGAGCAAAGCGGGGGAGACAACAATCCCTGTGGAGAAAGCAGCATTTGCAAAGACCCAGGGACATGAAATAAGACGGTGGTGTAGCAGAACCGAGGCCAGCTCAGTATTGCTACGACATGAAATACAGGTCGAGGGGGCCCCGTGGGATGAGGGTAGCTAAGTGATCAGCAGCCACATTGCAAACAGCCTTTGACTCCTTGTTCTGGGGTTTGGATTTTTTTTTTTTCTATAGGTGATGGGGAGCTGGTAAAGGGTTTTAATCAGGGCAAAGGGGCTGACTTTCTTAAATTGAATTTTCTTATAATGGGCTTAATTCTGAATGAAAAAAAGTAAAATACTAGCACTGACTAGAAAAAGGAAATCAGGCCAAGATCTGGAGAAAAAGTACTGCGTTTCCTGAGGAGTGCTGATGCTTAAATCTCCGTGAGAACCGGCAGGTGCAAGTCCCCCCCAGAACAGCAGCGGCAGTACTGAGAGCTGCTGTGCACCGCGTAGTATTCCAAGCATTTTTAATGGATTACCTCACTTCATCTGCCCAACAGTCATATGAAGTCCACCGTACAGAGGGGGACACTGAGGCCCAGAGGGGTCGAGCTGCTCCTTCAAGGTCCACAGCTGGTGAGAGGGACCCCCAGGCTCCCCGCGCAGGCTTCCAACCCCTGCGCATCACAGCCTCCCCACGGTGGCGCGAAAACTGTTGCACAAATCTGCGCCTCTGCTTGTTTTCGTCCTCTTTTGTAATGTGAGAACAACTATGTTTCTATGTTTACTACGTACTTCGGAGCCGGTTGTGTTAGGCGCGGCCTCACACCGGGTAGAGGATGCGGCGGGAAGGACGCCATGCTACGCATCAGCGCGCCTCGCTCTGCAAAAGAACCGGGTTGTGATTCAAAACAAAAATACTCTGAGCGGCACTGGAAACTCCACTTACAAGTTAGGCACACGTTTTCTAAAGGGAGAGAAGATTCCAGGGCGGGGGAGCATCCTCTCAATGCCTATTCATGAGGGGGCCTGTCTCCCAGGGAAAGTAGCTTTCCAACCGGACGCAAAATCTTGATGTAAACATACACCGCACAGAACTCAAAGCCCACTTTTCATCATCTCACTGCAGCGGCTCTAATGTTAGCACTTTGGATCTTGTAGTGTGAGCTATGTGTCTGGGCACATGTATACTTCTGCGAATAGCACTCCCATATGTACAGGCTGAGATATTAATGTAATAAGAAAGATTCCAAAAACCAAGTCTGCAATCTGCTGCATTACTTTCAAGTCACGAGTCACAGTGTGTGTGCCCAGACACACACACACACACACGCACACACACAGTGCTGTATAATACAGCACTATGGCTTTCTCTATTTTGGGGCATGGAGGTCTAGGGTAAATCTCCACCTGTCTTGTACCTTCTGTCACACTCTCCCAATCTTTGTACCCTTGAAAAAACCCTGGATGCCTCTGAGTTATCTGTGCGCTTTTTCAAAGGAGAAATAGGTAACATATGAATTGAAACAGACTTGCTGCCCAAAATGGACATGTGCATCGCATTACAAAATCCTTGCCTCTTTCCTAAACTTGAAATTTTGACTGCCTAAAATTGCTGACTGATGGGCAAGAATTCTAGTGGGATTAAAATACCTACATAGCCACTTCACTTGCATCCTGTTCTGTCTGAATGTACAGAAAGCCTGCCCTCTTCTCTACTTGGAGCTCCACAGACCCACTGCCTTCCATTCCAGGCTCTTTATGAGTGTCAGAGTGAACTCAAGCAATGTGCCATGTTGAAGCTGTAAATGCACTGAAGGTACAGCTCATTGCTGCCGTATGTGGTTTTACAGGACAAGGACATGCATTGAACTGTGGAATTTTGATGCTAGATGGGTTTCCAGGACCTTTATGAAGGGGATCTGGAAGTAAGGTTCTAAAGCGTGCCCAAGATGCTAATTTGAAAGCTATTCCAGGTTACAAAAAGTGACATGAGCAAAATTATACCATCTAGATTTGGAAATGACGAATGAAGCTGGGGAGTAGAAAGGTGCCTTGGACACAGATAAAAGGAGTGTGAGACCATGCCAAGCTCTGAAGATGAGGAATGGCTAAATCCCATTAAAGACCGTGGGACTAGACTGAGACTTGCTAGAAGTATTCATTGCACGAGTATTTAAGAAAACGAAAGTTGCCTCATTGGACTAGACTAGAAAGAAGAAAGAAGAGTGAAGAGGTTGAGGAGAGGAGGCTGAAATAATTGGCACAGGAAATGGGGGAATGTCAGGAGGAAAGCACCTTTGGGGACCTGAAAGCAGGGTCAGCTTTTTCTTTTTTTTTGGCTGCACCACAGGGCGTGTGGGATCTTAGCTCCCCGACCAAGGATCAAACCCGTGCCCGCTGCAGTGGAAGCTCAGAGTCTTAACCACTGGACCACCAGGGAGGGGTCAGCTTTTCTAGGCTGATCCCCGTTGATGCTGGAAAGGGTTCGTTTGAATGCCGTTAAACATGACCTATTGGCGAGGATGTTAAGTGAGCCCCAATATGAGCAAGAGAAAAACCCATGGCTAGTTATGGGGATTAAGTGGCCTAGAGGGATCCGATCTCTTTGCAAAGAGGCCCTTTTTCAGCAGCTCATCATTTCTGTCTCCAGATCGGCTCACGTCTCCACCACTGTCTTCTGAGGTATTGACCATCACTGACAAGCCAGGCATCGATGTCGACTCTTCACAAACACTGGTGTTAAGTACCGGAAGGTATGTCCGCATTTGAATTTGATGGGGTAAATTCCAGGAGAACTAGGGACCACCGTGCTGTGGCTGAAGGGCCTCAGCAGGTCAGGAGCACAGATTGTGTCAGGCATTTATTTGGCCCACATCATAACCTCTTTCATTTCAGCGTGTGTGTTCGTAGCCAGCCATAGCAAGCAGCAGGGCAGGAACCTGTTTTGTTCCTCGGTATTAAAATGCCTTGGCTAATCCCCAAGGGGCACCAAATGTCATGGTGATCAGATTTGTCACCACCCAGAATCAATTCTTGGTCATTTACTGGGGACTTGGGAAATATATAGCTCAGATAAATTAAATCCAAAATTAATCTCAAGCCAGCGGTAATAAATACTTGCTGACAAAATTCTTTACCAGAACTTTTTTGACAAAGGTGAGTTTCCTCCATTGCCCCCTTATTTTATTTCCTCCAAGATGTACTAATGAACTGGGCAAAAATTTAGTAAAGGGTAGAGGAAGAAGCAAGCCTCTGAAAAGTCAAGTGCTGTCTCTCCCTGGAAACAGAACTCTTTATGACAACTTCCCTCCAGAACCTGAAAACCAATTATGGCCATTTTTAAAGAGGGTCAATTAGTTAAGAATAGAGTTCATCAGTAAGAATGTACTGAGCTCCAGAGGGTGCTAGGCGCTTCAGAAACAGGCCAGTTGTTGTGTCAGGGTCCTCTAGCATCTGAGCCAAGACGACTCGTATAAAAGATGATTTTCCAGTACTCATACAGGGCGCATCTCGACAAATCGTTGAGGCAGCAAAAGGGGTCTTCAGTCCCTCCCCAGATTTTCCTGCATTCGTGTTCTGGGCTGATGTCAACAAGTCTTTCCAAAGTTTTTTCTTAACCAAGGTGGTTAGAATTCAATGTGTGATCCCTCCTGGGAAGGGAAAATGTGAACTCAGAAAACTCTCAAGACCCAAGTAGGGTAGAACCATGAACTGACAAGCAATGGAGCTGATATTTTGGTCTTTAATTCCACCATGTAGACGAGGTTAGCATGGCCCCAGCAGCTAGAATTGAAGGGAGAGAACTCTGCAAGAATAGGCATGTTTTAAGAAGCTCACCCCACCTTCTCCTCCGTATCAGGATCATGGAATTTTTTGCAGGGAGTGGGTGGGATGTAGGGGAGTTGCTGGCAGTGGGCAGGCACTGCCCTCGACCCACTCAGCACCATGGGAAAGGTGCCCTCCCCCTTCCCCCGTATCTTTGTGAAATCATTCCTAACACTTGGTCTCAAGGCATATACATATTAGATTTGATGTTAAAATCATTTCAGATTGATCAAGGACACACTCAACTGACAATGCTCTCTGTAACAGCTTTCTGTCGCCGGGTGTCAGACTACATTTCCTGCCTATTTCAACACCAAACATCAGGTGTGGTTGCCACTACTTCCACCAAATTCCAATTAGTTCATTTTGAAGGATACCACCCATGGGTAGGTACATAGGGAACCTAACTTTGAAGTTAGGACTTCTCTAAACCATGCTGGTTTAAAATCCCAGGGAATTCCTTTTTGCAGCAGACCTCCTAGGGTGTTTTTACACAAGGAAATGAAAAATTAAATTACAGTATAAGGTATTCAACTGATTTCCCTGGGTGGTTTTGATTGGGAAGAAGTGTACTACTGTGAAAATTTCATCTATCACAGGCTTGTGAGATTCGTCTCTTTCACTCCTAAACCCACATAGGCTATTCAAAAACCTCAGATTGAGGGCATCTTATTTGCTATTTACTATTTGGGAAGAATACATTTTATTAAATTCTCCATCCATGTTTTTAAAAAGTATTTTGTTTCAAATATGTGTTCATAACCTTTTTTACTTTGATCTGAATTTTAGTCTAATTCTTATAAGTAGATATTTTATGTCCTTGGTACAAAATTCGAAAAGTATGAAATGATGTATAGGGAAAAGTAAGTCTCTTTACTCCTCTGTCCCCCAATCAAGCAATCTCAGAGGCAACTACTGCTACTAAGTTTTAGTTGTGCTTCTAGATGCATTCCAGGCAGATTTGTCAAGTAGATTTTTTAACACAAATGGTAGAATGTTATACAAGGTGTTCTATACCTTACTTTTTTCATTTAACAGTATACCTTAGAGAGCCTTCCGTATCAGTGCGTTCTCTTTAACTGCTATAGAACATTCCCTTCTATGGCTATACCAAAATTTATTTAATTAATCCCTTATTGATTAAAAAACAAAAAACCTAAAAAATTTAGGTTGTGTCCAACCATGTGCTAATACAAACAATACTGGAATAAATAGGTCACTTCACAGAAGCTGAGTATAACTGTAGGAGAAATATTTAGAAGTAAATTGCTGGGTCAAAGGGTGTATTCGGTTTTTAATTTTAATAAATATTGCAAATTGCTTTCCATAAAGTTGTAACAACATGAGCAGCATAGGACAGTGCCTGTTATCCACCCCTTGACCACAGAATGTGTTATCTGAGTGTATTATCAATTTTTAAAATATTTGCCAATGTGATAAGTGGAAATTGATATCTCTTTGCAATTTTATTTTGATTTTTTTCTTAACATAAGTGAGACTGAGCTCCTTCCCATGTATTGTAGAGCTGTTTGGACTTCCTTTTCAGTCAACTGCCTTCATATCTTTTGCTAGTTTTCCAATGGAGTTAGGTCTTTCTTTTACTGATTAATTAGTTCTTTACATCAGGAAAAACATGCTTTCGCTGAGATAGGCTTTTAAAATGTTTTCCCAGGTTCTTATCTGCCCTTTTACTTCTGTAAAAATCAACTTCTATTGGTTTTTGCTATACACAAATTTTTGATCTTTCAGTAGGATTCTAGAATGCTTAAATGCTTTAAAAATTACTTACCAAATAATTATAAAATATCACAGAATTGGTGTCTCTCCTCTTGGACCAAGGAGACTTAAAATTTTACATTAGGCCTGTATTAGTTTTCTTTGCTGCATAACAAATTACCACAAATTTAGCAGTTTTAAACAATATCCATTTATTATCTCAAATATTCTCTGGTTCAGGTGTCTGAACATGGCTTAGCTGAGTCCTCTGCACTGGGTCTCACTAGACGGCAATTAAGATGTTGGCCAGGGCTGGGGTCTCATCTGGAGGCTCAAATGGGAAGGGTCTGCCTCAGGTTTTTGGAGAAGTTATTTCCTTGAGGCTTTAGGATTCATGACAACTGTCTTCTTCAAAGCCAACAATGGAAAGCGTCTCTAGAGCCAAAACCTTGGCAAAATGGAGTCTTTTATAATGTAACATAACCATGGGAATGACATCTCCTCACCTTTGTCATATTCTGTTGGTTAGAATCAAGCCACAAGTCCTGCCCATGCTTAAGGGGCCGGGGGAGGGCTTATACAAGAGCATAAATACCAGAAGGCAGGGATCACTGGGCGTTACTTTAGGATCTGTCTGTAGCACGCATAATATGAAGTTCTAGGGAAAGTATAGAGATTAAATCACCGGGGAGTGTTCCCTCAAGAACGTAAAGTACAGAAGGAAAAGTTAAAATAACTTTAATATAAGACATAATGTAGCGGTCCAGTGGCTAAGACTTTGCCTTGCAATGCAGGAGGTGCAGGTTCGAGCTAAGATCCTACATGCCATGTGGCCAAAAACCCAAACCATAAAACAGAAGCAATATTGTAACAAATTGAATAAAGACTCTAAAAATGGTCCACATCCAAAAAAAAAATCTTAAAAAAAAAGACATAATGTGGAAACTTCTACCAAGAGCAGTATAAAATAAAATATTATGTAAGTTTAGAAAAGGAGGAGGGAGTCTGAGAAGTCTCCTTTAAGGTAGCATTTTAGTTGAGCTTTTTATTGGTTGTCGTTTTTGTTATTACTATTCTCATTATTTAAGAGTTAGCATTTACTGAGTGCTAAGTCTATCCCAGGCAAGGCACTGTGCAATTAGGAATTCTCACCTTTGTTCCAGCCAGGGCACCCCCATTTTTAATCTGTTTTACATATTACACTTTTGTTTAAGATTTTTATTTTAATAAAGGGTTTTCATGGCTGAAAAAAAATCCAAAACCATTGGTTGGGACTGGGTAGGGATTTTGAAGAAGGTGAATTCAATGTTGGAGCTAAGGTTCCAAACCGAGTTCAAAATCTACAAGAACTGGGGCCAGACAGATAAGATCAGAGGTCCACACAGTGACCATCATATCATAGCAGACTGCAACTGGAGAGCAGGAATTCTGACTTTCATGCAGTCCTTGCCTAAACTGGGTCACAGGGGGAAATGGGTTGTCCAAAAGTTAGTGGGACCAGGAGCAAAACTGAATCAATGCCAAGCCTTTGAACTAAGTGCTTGGGGCAGAGGGTATGGACCGATTCTAGAGTCTAATATTATGCTTGTGGAGACAGGAGTGGAGGAGGGTAGAAAAGGGGTAAGGGACATCATCTGTGAAGGTTAGGAGACTGCAGTGGCAGTCTGTATAAGTGAAGTGTGTTGAGTTTAGCTATCCTGGATGGTTATATTGAAAGCCTTCTTTCTATTATAATTACAGCAGATAACTCAGTTATTACTTAGAAGTCACACCTTGTATTTCCTTCTACTTCTGATTCAGAAAAGTCTTTCATAATAGCTATTCTCTGTTTGACATGGCTGTAGGTGACCTGCCTGAATCTATTTTTTCGACAGTATCCCCAACATGCCATCATTTCAAGCAATGGTTTTCTAACTGTACTCTTGTGTGGAGTGTCAAGGGCATCCCAAGAATGTGGGAAGGTCTGAGAAAAGAGGCACGCGTTCCACATAGGACCTTAACCAGAGAAGCCCTGTTTTTATTGGTTTCATTTACTTAAAATTCCATATAAAGTTTGTTTCAAGAAAGGCTATCTAAGTTCTAAAAAAATAAAAAGCGGTTATTAGAGTATCTGTTAGTTTTTTTATCTTTTCCAAGAAAATTCAGTCTAATCTTTTTTAGTCACACTTCATTTCTGACCACAAATGGTATTACCAAATTTGACTCCCCTCTTTGTTCGTTAGACTTAACTCTAAATGATTTTGACTGCTACCAAAGAAATCAAATCTTTGCTCAAAGAATAAAGATTAGTCATTAATTTGAAGATTCAATAGAATGAGCTGTAGCCTCTGAAGAAGATTCCAGAAGGTGAATTCTGCAAATATTTTGAGCAAAGATATCATTTTTGAAATAAGAGCATAACTCCTCAAGATAAATACCCTGAAAGATGTAGCACTCAATAGTAAACATAGAGAAGATCCTCATTATTCACTGTTCACATTCATATTTTTTTAATTGGGAAGAAATTCCAAAAGTCTGTAATATAACGTCTGAATTTGAATTAAAAACTCTGTAACACTGGCATATGGGGAGTGAACGATCTTAACCCAACTTTGTTACCCTGTAACAAGTAACTTTCTTGAAGGGTCCTCTTATGCTTTTTCATGAAGGAAGCACTTATACTTTTCAGTTTTAACTTACTCTATTTGGTAAGAAAAATACATGCTGTAAAGTTCTTCTGACATACATTCAACAATCTTCACTACATTTTGGTATACTCACTTAAAACTCAGTCAATTGTTTTGCAATCAAACCCAAACAAGCCCCATGATTACCCTACTGTGAGCCCTTGACCAGAGAGTAAATGTGTAATGGGCAAAAATTTTAGTCCACAAACACAAGTACAAATAAATGACACTATTTTTCTAAAACTTGACTTATTTTCTACTTCAGACTCTCATCCCAGTCAGTTCAGGTCCTCTCCATCAAGACCTCCCCACCCTCAACTTCTGCCCTATCCCTAGTGTATCACTTATGTTTCAGTGGACACCGTAGGGTCAAGACATGGTGCAGGGACAACTGATCCTTGATTGTTGTCACTTACCACTGCTAGATTCCATGGAGACATCACGTCTTATTATGCACCTATACGGTTATGGTCTATACAATTGTTGCTGAACTGGCCCAAAGATGAGATCCTTCCAGGTCTGGGTTTTTCTCATCTATTCTAATACCCATCTTGGACTGCTGATGAATATTTTCTACCTGTATCATTCTAGGTATGGAAAAATTCTGCAAGGTGGTCTTGGGTAGGTCTATCTACACCTTCTAAGTAGTGATCTCTACTCTACTTCTGGTCTTTGGGGCAATTCATGAGGTTTGCACCTCCTTGCATTCCATCCAGGAAAAGACACACAAGCTCATTCTGTTCTGAATCCCTACAAACCTAACTGAGGTTTCTATCAAGTGCACTCCTCCACTATACGTTACACCACTGAAGACTCAGTTTTGAGGGTAGGAGACAAAGAGTAAGACCTCTTTCTAGAGACATTCACCAGCATATAAGGCTCTCCTTCCCCTCTAATTATCTTCCTCTCTCCCACATAGTTATTCTTAACTCATCTGGGAAAGGAAATCTGACTCACACAATTAAGCACACTCCCAAATCCGCACTTTGGACTTTATTCCCTGAGTCTTTCAAGGCTTAGTATTTGAAAGTCAAACACCAGCTCTTTTAAATCAAAAACCTTGGTTCTTA
Source organism: Leucopleurus acutus (assembly GCF_964270905.1). Lineage (NCBI taxonomy): Eukaryota > Metazoa > Chordata > Mammalia > Artiodactyla > Delphinidae > Leucopleurus > Leucopleurus acutus. The sequence goes on from NC_139157.1 coordinate 68,137,284, forward strand.
AACGTCTACTTCTGACCAAGGTGAAATAACAGAAACAGATCTATTTTCCTTCCTGAAACAACTGAAAAACTGAACAAAAGTTATGAAGCAGAGAATATCAGGAAAAAAAGAGAATTAACCCCTGAGACACGGAAAACAAGTGAGATGACCCCCACAATTGCACTAGCTTGCTACCTGGAGAGTTTACATGCTGCAGCACATAGAGATCCACGTGGAGCCCAGGAGTTTCAGAACTTGAGGAGATGGAGCTGGGAGTTCAGGAAGGCCAAATGTTAGAATTCATGGGGCAGCATACTGCAGGGAAGAGTGCTACACAGAGTAAGAACTCAAGAGGTATGAAGATGTCCCAGCTGAGTACTGATGAGTACTGATGAGGAATTGACGAGCTGATTCTAAAAATCATACAGAAACACAAAGAACCTGGAATAACAAAGCAAAACAAAACTTAAAAAGAAGAATAAAGAGGAAGGGCTTATAGCACCTGATTTCAAGATTTACACAAATCTGCAGAATCAAGGCATTGCAGTATTGGTGTAAAGATAGACAAATAGGCTTGCCACATAGGGACAAATAATTTTTGACAAAGGCAGTTCAGTGGAGAAAGGATACTCTCTTCCAAAACTGGTAATGGAAAAATTGGACATCCATAGGCTAATAAATAAACTTCAATCTATACTTGTTACTAAATTAAAAAATTAACTCCTTTGCGATGACCTAGAGGGGTGGAATAGGGAGGGTTGGAGGGAGGCTAAAGAGGGAGGGGATATGGAGATATATGTATGCATATGGCTGATTCACTTTGTTGTACAACAGAAACTAACATAGCACTTTGAGGCAATTATAATCCAGTAAAGGTGTATTTAAAAAATTAACTCAAAATGGATCATAGACTTAAATGTAAAGCCTAAAATTATTAAACTTCTGGAAGAAAACACAGAAGAAAATCTTTGTGACCTCGGGTTGGCAGAAATTTCTTAGTACAGTACTAAACACTATCCATAAAAGAAAGGATTGATATAGATAGGATTTCATTAAAATTAAGAACTTTTGCTCTTCGAAAGACACTTTTAAGAGGATGAAAGATAGCCAGTCCACAGGCTGGGAGAAAATGTTTGCCAATTGAATAGATGATAAGGGGCTTGTATCCATAATATTTAAAGAACTCTCAATACTCAATTTAAAAATAATCAATTTTTTTAAATGGGCAAAATGTTTGAACAGACACTTCACCGAAAACGATATAACAGATGGCAAGCAGAAACAGGAAAGGATGCTCTTCACCATTGATCATTAGGAAAATGCAAATTAAAACCGTAATCAGTTACCACTACACATCTATTATAATGTCTGCAGTTAAAAAGACTGACTATACCATGTGTTGGCATGGGAACAATGATGACTCTCACACACCACTGGTGGGAATGTAAAATGGGCAAATTCTTGAGAAAACAGATCGGCAGTTGCTTAAAAAATTAAACATGCACCTACTACATGATTCATTCTACTCCTAGGTGTTGACCCAACAGAAATAAAAGCATGTGTTTACAGACACTTGTACACAAATGTTTACTGCAGCTTTATTTATACTAGCCAAGACCTGAAAATAATCCAAATGTTCATCAACCCGTGAATGGACACACCCTGGTATAGTCATACAATAAATGACTACTCAGTAATGAAAACGAATGGACTATTGATACAATAACCTGGATGATTCTCAAAATAATTATGGTCAGTGAAATAAACCAGACAAAGAGAATAAGTACTGTATGATGCTATTTATAGAAAATTCTTGAAAACCTGCAAACTAATCTATAGTGGCTGAAAGCAGATTGGGGCTGTCTATGAAAACAAAGCAGGGAGAGAGGGAGGAAGGAGGGGTTACAAAAAGGCACAGAGCAACTTTGGGGTGATGGATATGTTTATGATTTTGATTGTGATGATGGTTTCATAGGTGCACACGTATGTCGGAACTCACAATATTGTGCACATTAGATATGTATGATTTATGTCAATAAAGCTGTTTTAAATTGTCTTCACTCTTGAAACTCAACTGTATTTTCTCTCTTTCCCCCTCTTTTTTCTGTATTAACTCTTCTGTAAGGCAAGGGATACCACCAACTGAATGAAGGAAGGGTAAAGTATACAAGGATATTCACAAGGGGAATAAACCTAAGTTTGTATCTCAAAATGCACCATGTTATACAAGCACTGTAGTCCAGTGGAGGGAACATTGGACTAATGGTGGCTAATTGGCTGTGTTACATAGCTTTCCTCTAGGGAGGGTTCTCTTGGTAGGTATGTATGTCAAACTTTGTTGTAAAAATGTTAGAGGTTGAGGAGCTTGTCCGTAGCAAAATTGTGAGGTGAATAAATCTTATCTGAGGTGTTCCTCAGTTCCCCTCTTTGGGTGTCTCTTCCCTAATTTTCTATATTACTCTCCCTCCCCTTATATCCTTACTTATCCTCCAATCAAGACCCACTGCTTTCATGCTTCCACCAATGCACTCACTCCTGAGTATTCTGGCAGACACTGAAAAGTTATATGATAAATGTAGTCTGATTAAGATATTTGTAATTCAGTGTGAATCACTACGCTTAGCATAGGGTTTAAGAACATAATTGCTGGAGCCAGGCTGCCTGGGTTCAAATCCCAGCTCCATCCCTAACTGGCTGTGTAACCTTGGGCATGTTCCTTAACCACTCAGAACCTCAGTGTCTTCATCTGTAAAATAAGCATAATTGTACCTATTTCACGAGTTAGTCATGAGGGTGAAATGAATCAATATTTCTAAAGCATTTAGAACAGTATCTGGCACACAGCAAACACTATATAGGTATTTCTAAAGTAAATTAATAAGTGGGCAGGGACTATAGTTTTAAAATGAGAGAGAATGTTTACATCCAGAAAACTAATTCTTAACAGTGGAGTCTTATGTTTCCTGGAAGCCCTGTGGCAGAAATGTCCATCAAGAGATAAAAAGCACCTCCCTGGCATGTATCAGATCTCCCCACCCGAGTGCCCACCACTTCAGTCTCTACATCAGCCCACTGTAGGATGCTCACTGCCCGTACTGTGAAGCCAAGCAGGTGCTAATGTCACACCTCCTAATTTGGACCAACAGAGATCACTATTGTCTTCAGAGCTGCCAGGGCTCCGATCAACTCAAATCCCTCAGAGACCTAAGCCTAACAGCCACCTGCCTCTCAGCTAAAAACACAGTAAGTCTGCTCCTGTAGATTCCAGCAATACTAAGCACACATGCTAATTCAGTTCTGAAACCTCCTGGGTGAAATCTTAACTCTTTCAAGGATATGTAAACCCAGACTGAAATGCTCATTAAAAATATTTCAAAGCTGTTAATCACAGTGGCTTTTAAAAGGCAGTGGAGCCAGAGAACCAGCTGAAGAGAACCCAAAGTTTCTCAGTGTTATTTATTCCTCCAGTGCCTAAACCCTCTTGAGAAAGAGTCTATATCCAGAAGGATTAGAAGATTCTGCCTGCAAATCTGTTGACCCAGTACTGACAGGAGTGGGATACACCCTTAGCCATCTTATTATTTTTTTTAGGTTTGTCATTAGAAAGGTTTTCAGGTTTCTGGCTTAGGGGTGTGTCCTTACCCCATAGGAAAGCAAACCTAATTTATAACACAGCCAATTCCCATCTGGGTCCTAGGGTCCAAGACCACAGGGACCCTTTTACTCACCATTCTTCCCATAATCCTTTATTGAGTATCTGCTTTGGGAAAATGCTTTGTAGCACCAGCCCGGCCCTTCCAGAGTATAGTAACCATCCCTCCCATGGCCCCATTCTCAAAACCCTGTTGTGGGGGAGGGTGGGAGAGAGGAGTAATGTCTATATGTATGACATACCTCCAGAAACTTCTGATTCAAGCAGCATGGACACCCATACCCAAACCAACCCTTTCAATGGCCAGCTGGTGCCTAATCACATTCTCTTCCATGAAAGTTATAATCGGCAGAGGCTGGATTTAGCTGGACCTGTGAAAAATACACTGACCTGGGCTGCTGGCCATTTGGTAAATAGAGAGCCAGAGGGAGAGGAGATTGTAAGAGCAGAAAGGAGAACATACAGCCTGTAAGAGACAGCACAGCTTCTGGGTGTAGAGGTTGCCAAGGTAGAGCTCCCCAGAAATCTAGCTGTCCTCTTTACCTGTATCAGTGACATCAACTTGGTTTGTGGGCTTAAGGGGGTTCCTGTTCCTGTTGATTAAACAAGTTCTGATTAAAGCTATGGAACCTCAGGACCTGAGGTTTTTAGCCTACGCTATGTCCGGAACTGAAAGGTCCGAGGATTGCTCTCTGCTGTATGTAATGTGAGTCCCAGTTTAGGCCTACTCCCTGTTCAGCTTAATGTACCAAGATGTCTGGCGGGGCCAACCTACTGTGTATCTGTTTGCATAAGGAACCTTGTTGCCTCCTGGGAAAGAATTCATCCTAAGGTAAAAGACAATTAAGACATATAAGTTTGGTCCAAAAACAATGCCCAGGACAGAGGAAATGCAGAGCATTTTAGTACAGTAGTGCTTCACTATTTCTGTAACAGAGGCAAAACCCATCCTGAGTCTTCTTATGAGGGGATTGAAATGAAGGCCTGCTTCCAAAAATATGCAAAAAGCAAGCAAACAACAGTAGCCAAAAAACAAACAAACAAAAAAGCCTCTAATTTGGGGGTACAAAATCATCACTACCGCAAGAAAAAAAAAGAATACAAAATATCTCCGGCATTTTTAGACATTGGCTACACACTGAAATGATAATTTTGGATATATTAGGTTAAATGAAATACAGTATTAATATTAACTCCATGTATTTCTTTTTATCTTTTTTAAACATGCGTATTAAAAGAAACCTTTAAATTAAAAAAAAAAATTACTATTTTGTTATCCAAGTCATTGAGTAATTCCTACCCTAGGGAAAGGGATTCTTCCCGGTGCTTCAGCAGAAAATCTAGCACAACACACAAGGGTCAAGGTTAGCCACAGTAGTTAGAGCTCTCTGGACAGATATCTGTGGCCACAGCTTGGGGACTGGTGGCCCATATGGACAGGCATCTCCAGCGGTGGCAGGCGTCAGCAACCCCCTGCAGGCCATGGGGGGAACAGAGAATGCAACATGGTAGCCGTAAGAACTGAGTCCATGATCACCCATGAGAGAGCCCCAGAAACGCTCAGCGGCAGGAGAGGGGTTGGAAAGGGAGCTTCAAAAATTTTTTGAAAATCCCATATTGGCTGGTGGGCACTGAAAGTAGAAGAACACTTGTTTTAATTGCTGTTGTGACAGACCTCCTCTTTCTCACTTTTGATTTTTAACCCTAGGCTGTGCGTCTAGAGAAGCAAGGATTCTGTGTGGGAAGCAAGGTTTCCTTTTAATTGTGCTCCCATCTCTGAGGAGTTTTCAGTCCACCTCTCTTGTTCTTGGATTTGATGAACAAGGCCACCCAGACCTTGATCATATTATAAACTTGTCCACCCTGTACCCCCATCACGCTTTCTCTTTGAGGACTCAAGTTTCCTAATATATTTTCACCATATTAAAAAGAAAGTGTATTTCCACAGTGGAAAAGAGCCATGATATATTTAATCAAACCCTTCATAAAACTGGGGTTTCATTAGCACCCTCAAAGTCTCTACCTCCTAAAGGTGGAAATGTGTCTGCCATGAGATAGCAGCATGACAGAGAAAGCCTTCCATTAAACTTAAAACTGGAATGTGAGGTAAATAAGAAACTCGAGAGCATTTGCAAGGACGTAAATATCTACCTTAGCTCAGACCTCAGTTCAGCAAAGCACCAAGGTCCCTGCTGTCAGCAGGCTGGGTCTTCCTTGCTATGCTAAGCACATGTGGGCGCCAGTGTGAAATCTGAATAATGCTTTGAAGGAATATAGCTCATTCTGGGAAGATGAAAGCACTTTGCACACAGCATTATCTCTTTAAGTCACACACATCCCCTATGCAAGCAGTAGATAGGAAGTAGGTATTTATTCTGGGTTTCTGACTCTATTAGTGTTGAATGATTTACATATTTATGGGAGCAGAAGGACCCCTGGAAAATGAACACAGTGAAGAGAAAGATGCAGGACCGAGGTCAGCTGCCGTTAGGGCCACGTGGTGGCCAGTAGATGACACTGTTCGTCTACCCTGGGGCAGTGGCACCAAGGAGAGAATGCACGGGCGTGTTCATGAAAAGGCAAATAGTCCAGTTTGCCCGCAGTTATGGGCGTATGCAGAGAAGTAGTCACGATAGAATGAAAAGGAATGAAAGGATCAAAGGAGACATGGTAATGAGAAAAAATAATGGCAAGAAAAGGGGCACTGGGGTCTGAATACAGAGAGCTCCGTATACTCTATGAGCAGAGGTTGGACTTAGTTTGGTACAACATGGGGAGTGGCTGACGGTTTTACAGTAGGGCTTGATGTATCAGAACCAACTATAGGAAGACGAACCTGGAAGCAGTGAGTAGAGAGTTTGGAAGAGAAAGAAGGACTTTCTAGAATATCAAGAAAGGCCCCATCCAGACCAGGCTTTGATCTTGAGACCTTGGCTTCTGAAGCACTGGTGACTCGCCCTCTCGCCAGCAACCCCAGAGCCACTGAGGGCACTGAACCTTTAGTGCACGAGGCTCTCCACAGAGGAAGGGATGGGAGGGTGTCAGGGCCAGTTTTGTGTGTGTTGGGACCTAGACCTCGCTGCCGTCTCGGGCGGAGCTGCCTCAGGTGGCTGACGTTCTGGTCCTCAAATCCCTAGACACGTGGCTACTCTCTGACAGCCAAGCCAAGGAGTCCAGCGGCCTAGCTGGCCTCCTGGCTCCGCCCCACTCTTATCTCTTTTGACATCACTTTTTCTCGTTCCCTCCTTGCCAGCTAATCAACTGAGTCACTTCCTAATAGAGACACAATAGCCCCAACTATGGTACTTAATTCAGCAAATATTTATGAAGCACCCCATGTGCCGGGCATCGTACTACAGATATTGGCAAAATCCCAGTGACCAAGTCCTGGATGCCCTGCTCTAGCTGACCCACGGTCCTGTGGATTCAGTTTAAACCACAGACCTCTAAGTGAAAGCTGCTTGAACTGGTTAATGCTGGGAAGACTTCATTCAGCAGACCTAGACAAACTCTGATCTCTGTGGGCCTGCTTTTTTGTTGCCCTCTGCCTTGCATCCCGTGGGAGCTGAGCTCTGCCCTAGAGGGTGTCTAGCAATATTCTTGCTTTCTAGCCACCTACACCAGTAGCTCACCCACTGCCCCGGCTGTGATCATCAGAAAGTTCTCCAGACGTTGCTAAACGTCCCCTGGGGGGAAAAGTCGCCCATGAAAGAGAAGCACAATTTTACAGTGACCACACAACTTTACAGATGCTTAATCTTAATCCGTAAGGGAAAGCAGGTCCCACATTTCAGCTTCAGTTTCTTTTCCACGTAACTCATCTCTTCACAGAAGGTGCTGCTCTCCAGACCCTAGAAAATGGGGACCTGGGCAAGGAACAGGATTGCCAGTGGAAGGGTACCACCTGTACTTCCCAGTCCAAACCAGGCGGAGACAGACTCGGGGAAACGCCCGGATGACAGGATGGGCAGTGGCCCCCCTCCTTTTCCTCCTGGCTTGATGGCAACAGCCAGAGCTGTAGTCACTCTGACCCCCGCTCACCATGAGTGGAGACAGTCTTCACTGGGAAAGAGGCACCGAAGTCCATCATCCACTCGTGAAGGCCCAGCATGTGAGGGAGGGAGGTATCAGCCTCAGGGGGCTCTTTCTACATCGGGGGTTTTGCTCTGCTCCCAGGAATACCAAGGGTTTCCAAGCCACTGGGCTCCAAGGCCGAGGTGAGGTGATAAGGGGTAAGGAGAGTATAGCCACCAAAATAACCGCAATTTACATCTGCACCTTAGCATGTGCGTGTGGAATGTAAGAGAGAAGAAAGATGAATGACGCTTTGGTTCCTCAGAGCCTCATAAAGTTATCAAGGTCCATGATCCGGCTTCAGCTTTTCTCACTGGCAAAATAAATTTGTCAGTGCTCCTGAAGTGAAAGCAATTCAGGACGACCAATTTAAACTAATCAGACTTACCCGCGCGAGAGAGGACAGAGCCGGGTCAACACTTTGTATTCATATAAAGTGAGCCTGAATATTTATATCTGTTCTCCAGGCTACGTCTTTCTTGATATCAAAGTTCCTAAGGTTTGGTCAACACACAAATTCTTTTAACAAATTTGTTTAACAGATTGTTATTGAGTGCCTTCTGTGTGCAAGGGTCTATGCTAGCATATCAGACAGAATGATTTCTGCCCCCTTGGAAGGCACAATCTGGTCAAAATGATAATTATAAGCTTCCTTGTGGGCTAGTAAATCAGAGGAAAAAGTACGAAATCGTGTTAAGGGATGTGTTCAGAGAAAATGCTGATAAGCTATTTTAAAACCACAACAGAAGAGAGACCTGGTCTCTCTCTTTGAACCGCGATGTTTAAGCTCTGTGTAAATTCCACCTTCGACACGAACTTGTCGATGTTTATATTCCACCTTCTACACGAACTTGCTTATGAATAAAGGCAAATTATCATGCCTCCCTGAGTGGCTGCTTCTGCATTTGTAAAATGAGGTATCAACATCTTTTTCTGTCCTCCCTAGTGAAAAGTTGCTGTAAAGAAAACACATGGGAGAGTCCTTGGTACTGATGAAGGGGCTGGTGGTCAGAGCAGCTGCTTGCATTGTTTCATTGCATTCAAGAAATGGTTTTTACGTCCCAACTCTGTGTCCAGCCCTCACTTAAGAGGAGGAAACAGGGCTAGTGTAAATACTGCAAGTCAGCACGGATTTCTGTGAGTCCGCTGATGTAAGAAATAGGAGGAATGTCATAATACTTGAAAAGATCATTTATTCAAGAGTTGTTTACAGAAGTAAAAATGGAAGATCTGGGGATCATTCCTGTGGATCCAATAACAAGCCTTCCTCCTGCTGCCTGGTTCCTGTGGATTAGTTGGTTATGGATGATAAATTGCTAAGTGCCTGTAAAGTTCTGTAACATTATTAATTCCGTCGTCCTTCACAAAGAATAAGAGGAAGAAAGAGAGAGAGGAAAGCCTATGAGATTGCTCAGCCACTAAAATAGCAGAGAAAATGCTTAACACAAACAAAACTAAAGCCCTTTCTCCTCTCACATCCTATTTCCAAATCATTTCAAAGAGTTATTATTAAACTTCAGAAAGTCTTGCAACATAGGAAACTATATTAAATGTCAAAGATCCATTAAGTGCAATTTTGCTGCAGTGAAAGGCAACATAAAGAGGACTAATTCAAGAAGGAAAAAATTCTGGAAGAGAAATTTATTTTAAAGGTCAGTTTTTCTTTAGAAACAACAGAAAACCCTTCCATCGGAAGCATTGGCTGGGCTTTCGTCCAGGTCACGTTCTCCCCTTAACGTTCAGCGTCAGAGAAGACAGCCTTGAGTTCCAAAGGACATGGTTAAGTCACGATGATTTGAAGAAGTGTCACACTATTCAATTTCTTAAACCACCAACTGCCTTCAGCTTCCGTCAAATGTCATGCTCTCACTGTAGCTTGAAAACAAGCTTCTGTCAAGCAGTCACGGGGAAAGGGATGATGCAAGTCATAAAGGGGGCCGTAGGCTATGTTTTATTTACTGTACTGTTAGTGGTCCTCAACCAGGGGAAAGTTTGCTCCTCAGGGGACATTTGGTAATGTCTGGAGTCATTTTCGGTTGTCACAACTTGGGCGGGGAGTACTACTAGCATCTAGTCAGTGGGGACCAGGGCAGCTAAACACGCTAAAATGCCCAAGACCCTCCCTCAACCAAGCGTTATCCAACCCAAAATATATACACAGCCCCGAGACGGAGAATCCCTGTGCTACTGTGACTCTGTTTTTTTTTTTTTTTTACCCCAAATGCTGCCCTCTTGATAATGAACTCATATGTTGACAACAGCACGATCCATTGAATGTAAGAGAGCCACATCAAACCCTTTTAATTAATGGACAATTCTAATTAGTTTGTTATCTTCCCCACCCCACCTTATTCACTCTTTATTCATCTTGGGTGGAAGCACAAGTAACCACCCATGGATGCTACCAGCTCACAGAAAGGAGGGTAAGAATGTTGTTGGACTCAGGCTGTCTGGGCTGCAGTCCAATCAGATTTCAGTATTTTGCATGGCATTCTTACAGCCTCACTTTGCCAGGCATCGGGGAGTTGAAAAACAAGTCCCAGTGGAACATGCGTAAATATATCTCATCGTATGAGAGGAATCACAGAGAACTGGATGATGTAATATTGACTGCCTGTTAGTAAAGAGAATAAGAATGTCCGCCAAGGAAGCAAGCCCCAGAACAGGCAATGAAGAGGAAATGATGAGACGGTTGATACGGTGCATGAAGATGTCAAGTTACATGACATGTGGACCGAGGGGCTGCGGCAGCACCTGGAGTGTTTACAGTCGTCTCTTTCCAGAACGGGACAGAATTTCCCCTGCAACATTTGAGCCCGTCTATCACACTCTTCTGTTGGATCATCTTTATTTTCGTGTGTCTACATGCTGCCAGCAAGCAACGTGGTCTGAGTCAGAACAAAGCCTTGCTGCCTTCCTTCAGCTCACTGAGAAGCTTTTTATTTCTCTGCCCCGAATTCCATGGAGTCAAATCCATGCTTTCATCATAGTTCATGCTTGTTAATGAGGAAAGGGGCCTATCCCCATCACCTCAATGAGACTCTCAGTAGATTCTCTGCTGTTCGATTCAGCATATTTAATACTCAGATGTTTCTTTAACTGCTTTACCTCTGAGCAGTACTGTTCAGAGGCGGTTTCCAACTGTACAAGTCTCTGTCCTCTTCAGCCCATTTCCGCCTCATGGTTTGTCTCCCTCCATTCAATACCTTGTTGACATTTTCAAGGAGGGGACAGGGGCCGAGAGGGGAGGGAGCCCAGCCAGTGCCTCTCAGTTTATTTACAACCGAGTAAGTCACTGAGCTCTGAGAACCTGAAGCAAATGCAGGGCCAAGCGTTTGACGAACAGCCCACTTTGTTCTGACAGCTTTCCTGCGTCAGCCATCCCCACAACTAGATCACCATCATCAAAACATCTAGGATTCGGGGAGGTTAACACACACTTTCCCATAACGATTGTCCCCATAACTCTGTGAGGAAGCAGGTCACCTTCTCATAGATGGTTGGAAGCCTGCAGGTGGAATTCACCCATAACTACTGGATTTGTTCCGTGTTGATAATATATCAAGCTTTTTCAGAAAGAGCGTCATTTTTTAAAATTTATTTTATTGAAGTATAGTTGATTTACAATGTGTTAATCTCTGCTGTACAGCAAGGTGATATATGCGCGCGCGCGCACACACACACACACACACACACACACTTTTTCCTATTCTTTTCCATTCTGGTTTATCACAGGATATTGAATATAGTTCCCTGTGCTATACGGTAGGAACTTGTTGTTTATCCAGAGCATCATTTTCTTAAATACTGTCTCTTTTCTCATCCTGGAACTCCAGAGTTCCCCTGTGGCAACTGTATCCCAAATCTGCCATGCTTCAAAGCCCCAGGGTGTACAAAGAGAACTTCAGAATAAATTTTTCCTGCGAAATTTGACTTAGGGGACTTGGGATTTGAACTCACCTCCTGGACATCTCTCCTTTGCCTCTCAGGCACTGCTTTAGCTCTGCCCTCTCACCTTGGCCTGATGACAGAGCCTCTGGCCTGTCCTGACTGATCTTCTCCGTACTGGTAGCCGTAGGCATGAGGCCGGTGTTGGTGATGTGAAGGGCTCTCCTTCTATCTGTGACTTGCCCTGAGGCAGTCACATTTTTTTGTCATCTTTTCCCCGGTGTCATATAAATCAACTCCACGTGATAAATACCGAGTATAAACATTGCAGTCACCCCTGAGATTCACCACCTTCCTTTCTGTCATTATTAATCACTTGTGTAAACACAAGTCAACAAACCACTTGTGTTTATGGTAAGGTGGGTTTCTAGACACTTGGCCAACTTAAAAGAGACAGAGAGAAACTCGACCCACATCCTAAAGGAGGAAGCTTCAATAAAAAATTGGATGAAGAAAAACTTTGAAGCATCTACTGAGCCTGTCCCGTAACCCCAGTCAATCCCGGGTCGGGTGTTCTATGTGTGCTCGTTCATTCAACTCAGGACAACCATGAAGCCTAAGTTATCCCTATTTCAGAGAGAGGTCAGTAATTCAAGGTCAATGTTCGAGGTCACCTAGCAGTAAATGACTTGGTCATGACTCAAGCTGGGTTGTGTCTTCTCCATCCCTTCAGGCTGCTTCTCCAAATTAGTGCACTCCAGATGAGACCCAAAGCCCCAAACTCTGGGAGACTATGGCAGAACAATACCATTGAGCCCTGGGTTAAGTTCTTATACACATACCTCTCAACAGTGGGAATGGCCATTCCTACCTCTGGATTGATCTGAGCCATGTTGCGTGTCTCTGAAGACAAGAAATCTCAACCTCCTGTGTCACGCCAAAGGATAACATGTTAATTCCGGCTACTCAAAGGGCCAGCAATGAGCTTCCTTGCCTAGAGAGAAAAGCACAGGTCTGAAAGCTAAGAGATGTCCAAGTTTTACCCTAACTATATCCCAGCAAGTCACTTGATCTTTGTGGTCTTGCTTTCCTCTTTGAACAAGCTGGAATTCACTCAGTAAATAGTTTCTTAGCATCTACTCTGTGCCAGGTATTATTCTAGATGCTGGGAATATAGCAGTGAACCAGACAAACAAGGTCCCTTCCCTCATGGCCCTTTCATGCTACAGAGGAACAGAAGCAATAAACAAATAAATAAACGTAAGGGTTCCAGAGAATGATAAGACCTTTAAGGACAATAAGCAAAGTAAGGTATTTTAGAGCATGTGTTGGGTTAGGAATAGGGTGAGGGCAGTGATTCTTCAGAGTAGCCAGAGAAGCTTTCTTGGAGAAGAAGGCATTTTAGCTGAGAGCTGTACAGTGAGGAGATAGCCATTTGGAAGAGTACAGTCAGAGGGAAAGCAATCCATAGAGGAAACAGTCAATGCAAAGGCCCTGGGGCAGGACCCCTAGTGATGTGTTCAAGACACAGAAAGGAGGTCAGTATGAATAGAACATAGAAAGCAGAATAGGCAAGGTAAAGAGTGGTAGAAGATGGCAGGGCCAGATCCTGTGGGGCTTACAGGCCATCATTAGTAATAACGTTTGCCTTCCTAACCCGACAGCATTACTGTAAAGCTCTGGTTGGATAACACTTGAGATGGGAAGGAAAGTCCTTAAAACAGCTACAGCCTAGACAAAGATTGTGTGGTGCAATCCTAGGTCCTGTCAGTGTTTTATATTTTCCCCATTTTTTGCCCACGTCTTTATCAGTGGCATGTATGTACAATCTTTGTTAAATTACTCTTACCCTAGGGTTGTTCAATCTGGATGAAGCCAGGGATATGTGGCCCCTGCTTTTCCTTCTGATGCTGTTTTCTGCATATAGAGAGCAATACAAGAATGGGGCATTCATGGAAGGGATGTTACCCCTAAAGGCATCCCAAGCAAGTACAGGGCAAAAACTGCACGGCTTACTTTAGCGGAGAAGCAAACCACATATAGCTATTTCATTGTATGTATACCTTTTTTTTTTTTTTTACCAGATGTTAGTGGTTGGTAATTTGGGAAAGAAAGAAAAACCTTCTGAGAAGAGATAACTTCTCCATATCCTCTGACTTCTGATGAAGTTAAAATGCACGTGCGGACAAAAAAACAGGCAGGCTGCCCTCTGTACCCATGAAGGACCACAAAACAGAATCCAGGCTGCCGGAGAATGCCAAGAGAGCTCTGGAAACACGGAAGTTCATTAAAAATGTAAAATAAATGTGACGATTACATGTGGTTGTCTTCGGGGCATTTCGCCTTAGACCTCGGACGTGTTGGGAAACAGTACTGCACATGCCATCATTATTTTAAGATATGAAATGGTTTAAATTGCCTAATGAATGCAGACCCTGACACCAGCCTGCGTAAGTCGGAATTTATTAGCATGTTGGCGGGCGGGGCGTGGTCGGAAACAGATTGACTTATTAGCAGCGGCATCTGCACTTTGTTCTCCTCCTCGGCCCGTTCAAAGACAGAATGTCCAAGACGGCATGATCATCTAGAGGCAACATACACCTTCACATCCATTAGTGCAATTAATTCTCATCACTGGCATGTGTTGCTGTTATCTTGCCTATCTTCCCTGTATTTTATCTACAAGAAAGCTACACTCACGGAGGTTAACTGTCTTGCCTAAGATCACACAGCCCGAAGTGGTACAGTCACTGAACCTAGTTCTTCTGTTTAGTAATCCTCCCTCCATGATTTCATGCCGATGGACTATTACCAGTTAGCAGCCTGATCTCAAGTGATGGGTTCTGTTAGAAGGGAGATTTTTTTTTTTTCAACTTGGTGTCTAGCAGTTTCCAGGAATAAAGAGAATCTGTGTAGAAGAGCAGCTCTGTACATAGAAGCCTTTGCTGATTCATCAGTATGTCAGATCAGTTTTTGCCAAGGACACTCTTGCTCCCCTCCCTTTCCCTTTCCAGCCTTTTACTGGCAAGCTGACCTTGTCATGGTTTTGAAACCGACATTAGCCGTCATCTGTCTCCAAGGGCAACAGGTCTTGCAAAGGTAATGGAGTTCCGCAGCAGCTGTCTCCGTTTGCAGGTTCCTGAATGAGATGCTATCTCAGCCACCTCTTTGTTCTCCGAGAATCCTTGTATTATTGTTGTTGTGATTATTTTCTAGTAGAGGATGGAGATTACAGCCATTTGAGGCAGTGCCAGAAAAACATGTTTTCTTTCATTTCGCGATCATTAACCTTACCAATGAACATTTATTGAGTACTTGCTGATGCATGATACCAAACAGACTTTGTTTTCCGTTCTATTCCAGGGACTATAGCTCTGAGACTGATGCTGGTTAGAAGGCTGTAAAACTGTAAACTGAGGAGGAAGTCAAGATGCCAGCATGAGATGACAACCCCAACTTCTGAGCAAGATGCCCCCAAGAAGGACGTGGCAGTGAACTACGGCAAGGCCGGCTCTCATCCCTCTGACCCTACCCAGTGAAACCTCAGCAGACTTGATCAGCTTTTTCACTTGGGATTGTTTGGGGAAGGCTGGATTAATCCTAGAGAATAGGGAGTGAAGAACATCAGGAAACGGACGCCCAGTTTCATACTAAAGGAAGCATCACATCTTCTCTATCCCAGGAAGCAAAACCTCTACCAGTCTTCCACTCTCTGCCTGCTTTCCCTTGGACCCGCACACAAGCCTGTCATTCCTGGTGGTTTCTCCAGCACCGTCTCAGCCAGGAGGGAAGATTTGGTGTTCATGATCTCCCCGGAGGCCTGGCCAAGAAGTTAGGCAGCTCTGAGGGATGGGAAAGGGACCCAGACTTCTGCAGAAAGAATGAGCCTTCCTTATCCGAGCAACGCATGCAAGGAAATCAGCCTTTGCACAATACCCATTCCTGGAATAGCAGATGCCAGATGATTAATTGCTTCATTTCTCCCTCTTCATTTACAAATTATTTCAGCTGGGATGTATATTTTAACCCCCAGGTTATATCTCGTCTTTTCCCTAATATGACTAGAAACAACTGAATTTATTTAGAGAATAAAATCACTAATATTATGAATTTAAAGAGGCCCAGAGGTATGGTATCATCGCCCATGTTCCCAGATATACCTGATTTTAAAAGGGCAACCCTAGACAGTTCAGCTCAGTAAATACAT
Organism: Leucopleurus acutus; assembly: GCF_964270905.1. Lineage (NCBI taxonomy): Eukaryota > Metazoa > Chordata > Mammalia > Artiodactyla > Delphinidae > Leucopleurus > Leucopleurus acutus. Next base: position 68,153,084 of record NC_139157.1, read on the forward strand.
AGCAAGTCTGTATTAGACTCTGGGCAATAAAAATATACTAAATTCCTACTGTATTCTGAAAACTATGCTAGGCTAACAAAGGTGAGGAACTCACACTCGGTGGGAGGTTATACTTTCAACGTAGCAGAGTTGGTTATACAATTGATGAAGCAGAAGAGCATGAAGGGGGAATACTAAACTCAGCCCTCGAGTCTGGGGAGACTTCCTGGAGTTGAGTTGGGTCCCTAAAGACAAGTAGAAATAAGTCAGTAAAGGAGGATATAAAGGGCACTGCAGAGAACAGTGTGAGCAAAAGCAAGACATGGGTGACAAGATGGTACTCGATACGTAATACACGAAGTTGAGTGTCACCAGAGCATAAGTGCAACACGGGGATGTAGGACCTTGTAAACAGTACTAAGTAGCTTGGATTTTATTCTGTGGGCAGCAGAGAACTGTAACTGAAAGTAGGGTCCGGCTGCTCGCCACTCAAAAGCCAATAAAGAGGCCAGGTTGGTGGAAAGGAAAGTTTGCTTTATTTTGAATGCAGGCAACCGGGGGGTTGGGGGGTGGACTCCTGTCCAAAGGCCGACTCTCCATCCCGTACCCCCAACCCCTGCCTACGACCAGTGGGCAAGAGCTTTTATAGGATAAGGGAGGGGCTGCACGTAGAAATAGCGCAGTCAGCTCTGACAGTCATCTTGAAATTGGTCATGCGGTGGTCTGACCAGAGTCATCTTGATTATTTTAAGTACAGTTAATCTTCAGTTCCAGGGTCGGTTTGTTCCCACTTCCTTGAGGCCAGTTCTCAGAATTGTGGCAGCTTAAGTCTGGTTATCATGTAGTTAACTTCTTCCACCTGGTGGGAGTTTTAGTCTCTATAAAACAGCTCACAAGCTCACAGGATACGGCTCAGAATATTATCTGTAGCTCTTGAGAAGGAACTAAAGGTCCTTGACTTGGCTTACTCATTACACTATTATTGTTTTGTCCTGTCTGACTGCTTTTCTTGCTTCTGCATTTTCTCACTTCTCTGATTAAACTTATTTTTTGGCTAAAGTTTTTCCACAGACAAAAGGCAGGTGGAGGACATGGGGGACAAGGACCACAGAGTGCTACTCCATTTCAGAACCACTGTAGGGACTTGGTAGGAGAGCAGAGTAGTCAGAGTCCTACGTTAGATGGATTCCCTAACTGATATGGAGGACGGATTTAAAAGAGGCAAGACAAGTTGGCACAGGGTACCTCTCACTGGTGTTACATATTAGAATCATCTGCAGAATAGTTTAAACTCTATATTTCGTCAACTTACCCCAGATTTTTTTTTAAAATATGCATTTTTTAACACACTCCAGAGATTCTGAAATATACCCTCAGCCAAGCACCACTAATTGGAAAATTATAATAGTCCAGATAAAAATGACTAGGACCTGAACTAGGACCATGAGAGTAGGAAAGAGGTGAAGAGACAGAGTTGAGAACTATTTTATAAATGTAATCAACAGAATCTATTTATTTATTCATTTACTCATTCAACAAGTATTAGGCCAGGTACTGTGCAGGATAGTAAAAACTCAATCATGAAAAGGACTCAGTCCCTGCTATTAAAGATTGTATAGTCTAGTACAGAATTTCTGCAACACGTAACTAATCTTTTTGGCAACAGGAAAATAAGCAAAGAAAAAATTCCTGAGATTGTCCTCATGGACCTGCCCTGACATGGATTTGCAGCTTGGGTGGCCCAGGGAGCTTCAAAGGATTTGGTTTAGACACCAGGCAGAACAACAGTAAATCCTCTCTAGAGAAACACTTTTTGGGGGAGCCTCAAAGAACCTCTACAGATAGTTTTTTCAAGAACAGTGAGCAATATACAATTAAAATAATAAAGTAAAAATATACATAAAAAGCACATAGGAAACAGACTCCAGAAATAGACTTGTAAGGACTTCAGATATTAGACATTCAGAACATTTATATATTCAGTCTCTCAAAACTACGGAATATGTATTTAAACACATAAAAGAAAAGCTTGAAAATAACATCAGGGACAGGAAACTGTAAAAAGTGACCCACCAGATGTATAAGGGTTCATTTGAAATAAAAAAAATACAGTAACCAAAATGAAAAACTCAGTGGACCATTTTAACAGTAGAACAAACAGAGATGAAGAGAGAATTTGTGAACCAGAAGATAAGAAGTTATCTATAAGGGGACAGCAGTTTTTTTTCTGTAGAGCCAGAGAATAAATATTTTAGTCCTGAAATATGTATACTCTGTCACAACTACCCTGTCACACACAATGTGTAAGCAAAAGGGCATGGCTGTATTCTAATAGAACTTTATCCACAAAAGCAGGCAGGGGGACAGATGTGGTCTATAGGCAGTAGTCTGCCAACCCCTAGAGTCTAAAAATGAAGCCTAGAAAAGAGAAACATGGGCAAAATAAGGAACAGATGTTAAGAAACAAGGAAGACAGAAATATGTCCGACATGTTAAACAAGTGTTCCTGAAAGTGAAAAGACAATGGGGCAGAAGCAGTATTTGAAGACATGACTGAGAATTTTCCAGAACTGATGAGACAGTTTACTGATTGACAAAGCTCAGCAAATCCCAAGTACAATAAATAAAAAGAAAATCACACCTAGATCCACGTCGTGAAACTGAAGACAAAAAAACTAACGTGCAAGCAACAGAGACACACAGACATAGCACACCTCCAGTGGATGTACACTAGAATGCAAATGGGCTCCTGGAGTTGTGTGAGATGAGAGCCCTGATCAAGCTGATAGCTGATTTCCTAACAGCAATACAGGACACCAAACATAGTGGGCAGTAAAAACCTACTTTGAGGTCCCAGAGCATCTGGCACAGTGCTGTACAGGTGATTGGGGGGCTAATCCCGGATTTGGGGGGACAATGAGGCTTGTATAATTTGTGGACCTTCTTTCTAAAAAACAATGCAAAATTACAAATAGAAAATTGACTACAAGCAAATGGATGAGGCCTGTTCAAGTGAGAGAACCTGAAGTCTGAGCTTTATTGGCTTCATGGTAAATCCACCTCTGTAGGTGCAGCATGTTCTTCCTTTCCAGTGTCCCAGCTCTTTTCCTCCAGCATCAGCCTTTTCCCAACATGGGCAGCAGAACGCGTTGCTCATCCTGGGCATGGCCTTGGAAAGCTGACCCAGTGCTCTTTATTGCCCCATCCTTGTTCAGAGATCTTCTGAGTTAGACCAGAGGAGACTCTTAATCCTGAGTCTCTATCACATTGCCGGGGCCTAAAAGCCAGTGGGGTTCAGAAGTTCTGAACAAACTATAAAGCATTTGTAAACATATGCGTATACTGACATGAGGCTTGTGCATGCCTGTGTACCTCATTTGATCTAGTCAGTGATATTTTTCATGTTAAAAGAGAATAGCTTGAATTATTTTCCTACTTCTGCATACCCAATACCCTCTGCCCTCATCCAGGCTCTCATCTCATCACTTCCCAGCATCCAGACTGGTCTCACCACCCTCATTCCGCACCAAAACTTACCTTCCCTAAACCCACTCTCTACAACAGTTTTTCTCAACCACCAGCCAAGGGATACAGTCAGGGTGCAAAGCAATAAGTCTCCACCCCTGTAAATATCTCCCTCTGGTTCAAAAGATGGGGCAATACCTGGGCCATCTCCCTTGTTCCTCCATTGCCTAGAGCTCCCCGGTGGCCAGCACCGCACTGGGACCCCTGAAGAATATGCCTGCTTCCCAGGGAATCCACACCTGCTACTGCTGTTGCTGCCAAGCAAGCCACATTTCAGTGGAGCCCACCAGTGGGAGGTGAAGGAGACACAGCCCTGCACCCCAGAGAGGCCTGGGAGATCCACCCTATGTGATCTAGTTCAGAATTGCCTTATGATCTGAACTTCCCTGGTGGTCCAGTGTTTAAGAATCCATGCTTCCAATGCAGGGGACACAGGTTCGATCCCTGGTCGGGGAACTAAGATCCCACCTGCCACGTGGCGTGGCCAAAAAATTACAAAAAAAAAAAGAACTGCCTCATGAGTGCACCCTGGTCACTTACTATCAAGCAGAGACCCGCCCTGTACAGCCCAAAGAAGCCGTCATTTGCTCTCTGTGTCTAGCACTTTTGTTGCACCTACTTTCCTTCCTTGGGGCATTGTGGACTAGGGGGGCCAAGGAGCAGTCGCCCTGCCTCCTGTGCTCTCTTAAGTTCATTCTCCCCACTCCAGTCTCATCTCACCTGAGAATCCAATGCCCTCCCTTTTTTCTAGAGAGAGTGAGGACTTGCCTTATAAGCTGATCAGCCTGGGCTCCCTCCAGCTCAAGGGGTAGCTTCTCCAAGATCACCCAGATACCTGGACGTTTGAAGGAAAGTCCCTCCCTGATTGGTTAATGCTACACATCTGTTATACAAGATCTTTCTTCAGGAATCCATGGCTTATACAATGTGATATGCCAATTACATCTTAAAAAACTTGAAAAAGAAAAAAATATATGGGTATATGTACATGATATCTTTATCATTTCTTTTACTTCTGAATGTTTTAGATGAATTTGTGATAAAGGTGAGATTTTTTAAATCCAGCCTGATGATCTTCACCTTTTAATCAGATCATTAGAACATTTACACACACCAGAATTATCAAAATATCTGTTGTATAGCTTTACCATACATCTTATCATTTCTAGTTGCCCTCACCCATTTCTTGTTTCCTTTTTCATTCCTTGCCTCATTTTAGAGTAATTATTTCTTGTATTACATTTTTCAATCTTTCTTTGTATGGAAATTACACATTTTATTTTTCTTATCTCATGGCTATATATAAAATTATAACATTCATAATTATAAAATTTAAGCTTAAAAAAAAGAATCCATGGACATTTATTAATTTAGAAAATGAGCGCCTCTGGCTAACTTTGAAGCCCCTCTACTCTGACTGCACCCTCCCTTTCCACCCTTGCCTGCCAGAGCCCAGGTCTGAAGCGGCCGCTCCCCAGCCCTCCTGGCTCCTCTCTCTTCTCATGTCCTTCCTCCTTCCTAGAATTGCTCACGTGGTTCCCTCCCCAGCTCCTATCCTCTTAGCCAAACCCTTTCCACCCACCCCAAAGCTCCTCTATTCCTCAGAGGTCCCCTGACCCTCTAGCTGCTCTTGACCTTGCATTTACTGCTGGAGCATTTGTAGTCCCTGTTGTAGGATATGTTACTTTGCAACTGTGGTTCTTGACCCTGACTGGGGTATTTTTAAATAATATATGTCCTTGGGCCCTTACCTTGGAAAATCCTGATTCTGGAGAGTTTGGGAGCTTTGGAAAGCTCCCTGGGTGATTCTGGTGTACAACCAAGGATGAGAAACACGTCTCTAGAAACACGCTCTCTTGTGATTTTATGTAATTGCCTTTTATGTCTAAGCCTTGTTTTCCCAAATAGACTGTAAATTTATCAAATACAGAAGCTATCGCTATAATTTTTCTGTACCTTTCACATAGTCTTGTCTACCAGGCATAAGTAGGTGCTCAGTGACAACTTAAATGACGAACTGATTGATATAGCATGATGTCGGATACTGAGCTCTTGGATAGGAGGAAACCCGAGATCTGCTCCTGACTCTGTAACTCGCAAGCCACTATCCTCTCTGGATTTCTGCTTCCTTATTTGTAAAATGAGGGTGATAATTAGGTTTTCAAACTCCTGGGAGTTTAAGGAAATAGTAGAAGCTCATGAGTTATTTTCAATATTTCAAAAAGCCATAGAAAGTTATGGATTTCCTATCAATTTCTGGATTAGTAATCTATCAAAATACACATAGATGAATGACAGGTGAGAAGAAATAATAAAAGGAATCTTTAGTTTGAAAAGGTTTAAAGGTACTCTGAAAATTATAGGACTCCATGCTTTGGTTGGCTCAATGTTTAGGATCCAGATCCCCTGGGAGAGAGAGTAGAACAGAGTAAAGTAAGAAATGTGGTGTTAGACTGACTTGGGTTCAAATCCCAACTCCACCACCACTAGCTGTGTTACCTGGAGCAAGTTTTCTTCTCTGAGCCTGTTCCTTCATCTGGAAAGTCGACATATTGATAGTAGTTACTCTATGGAGTAGTAGCTCCATAGGGCTGTTATAAGGATAAATAATTTGATACACAGAAAGCCTTTAATGCCTTGTCTGGCACATAGCAAGTGCTCAATAAATGTTACTGGGAACATACCCGGTGTGCTAGTCTGCTCAGGCAGCCAAAAATAATACCACAGACTGGATGGCTTAAACAATGGACACTTACTTGCTCACAGTTCTGGAAGCTGGAAGTCCAAGATCAAGGTTCCTGCAAATTCAGTTCTTGGTGAGAGTTGTCTTCCTGACACCTTCCTCCTGTATGCCCACATGGCCTGTCCTCTGTGTATGGGCAAGGAGAAAGAGAGAGAACAAGCTTTCTGGTTATTCTTCTTATAAGGACACTAATCCTATTGGACCAGGGCCCCACCCTTATGACCTCATTTAACCCTAATTACTTCCTTAGAGGCCCCATCTCCACTCTGGTTGAAGTCATACTGGGGGTTAAGGCTTCAACACATGAATTTCAGGGTAGGGGGGGAACAAACATTTCAGTCCATAACACCTGAATAAGAAAAACACTCAGAGCTAATGCCAAGGAGAGAATGGAGAGTCAAAGAAGTCACAAGAAATATTTCTCTCAAGAAATGATCTGTCTCCTAGGCTGGGGAGGTTGATAACAGGTTTTGGAACAGCCCTTCAGCTCCAGAACGAACCAATGTGTTTGACAGCAGTCACTGTGGTACAGCCTGCATCATGGAACATGGGACTGGGGTGGGGGAACTCCAACTGTTCCCAGGGCCAGGCTTCTCCCACCTCTGTGCACATTTACATCACTGGGAGGATGGGATAAAGTGCCGATTCCCAGGCCCCACCACCAGAGATTCTGAGTAGGTCAGGAGACTTCTGCATTTATAACAAATCCACAAAAATACTGCTCTAAGGAAATGATTCTAGAAGAAAAACTCAGAGCCCAAGTGGAGAGGAGGAGGGAAGCTATGATGCTTCTGCTGCTACGATGTCTGCTGGGGTGGAAGCAGGTGTGTGTGATCAGGAAATTCAGTGTCAAGAGGCAGAGGGCAGGGTGGGGGGAGGAACAGGCAAGTTGGCTGGGCAAGGATAGGGCACACAGTGGTGGTAGGGGACCAGAGGGGGGATGCTATGTGGATGACTGCCTTCAGAGGAAGCCAGCCCTGGAGAGCCGGGGGTTGTGGGGTGATGCTCGGGTGCCTGTGGTCAGCTGCAGGAGCCTAGGCTAGGAGTCCTGAGATCTGTGGGGGTGGGTAGATCAATCACAGAGAGCCCCCAGCTTTGGCTTCCTTCCGGGTGGCTTTGTTTCCTTCTAGACTACCGTTTTTTCCTGTTACCATCAACTCTAAGTAACTTAGAGGCACTACTGATTATCATATGGAGTCCAGGGCTTGAGGGTGCTAATGAATATGGTGCGGGCCCAGCATTGCTACAGTGGCATCTGGTGTCTAGACTGAAAAGAGGCAACATGACCCGAGAAGAGGAAGCCCCTGTTTTCACAAAGACAGTTAGCTTCCCTTGACTACTTTTTAAAATTATTTTTCTGTTCTCGTCAATCTGTTGTTAGATGCACCTCTCCCCGGATGATTGAATGCCATGATCACAGGCAAGACAAATGTTTGATGGTTTGGTGGACTGTCATATGCATGACACAAACCTTGTTTGCCTTTCCTGAAACTTATTTCTGCAATCACTGCGAGTCTAGGTCATATTGAGAGAGAATTCTCAGCCCAGTACTTTACCCTGTTTTCCTAGCCATTAGGGTTTCTAATATTTCACATTTTCACTCTAGCCTGTACTTTTCCACCATGCTTGGAGAGGAAATGCACCTGCATTGAAATAGGAAGGGAGCCTTATGACTTCTGAACCTCTCTTCTCACCCTCAGTCCTTATCTGAAATTGGATCCAACTTGAGAATTTTAAAGCTCAACTGAGGAAATCAGGGATAATCATCACAAATTCTCCATCCAGAGTCCATTTTCATTTAAGGCTGCCAAAATGAAGCCATTATTATTAGTTTATGTTCAGATTAATCAGATGGACAGTGCTCTGGATTACATAAATGGGGATAGGAATGTCGAGGGGGACATTTGGTTGGGAGAACTTTTTCCCATCCCCTTTTTTCTGTCTTGACTTATACACACAGTCCTTATTGCCACCCCGTGTTACTCGCTCATTTACGAAGGAGGAAGAGTTGCTAAACCATTGGGTAGGGCCACTGCATTGACACATGCTAGGTGGCTGCGAGCTCTGCTTGCCGCAGCTGAGGAAGGCCCAGCCTTCAAGGGCAGACCTGGGGGGTCTCCTTACCTTCTTCCTGCTCTCCCAACTCTATGCGGGAATTGGGACAGGCAGGCCCTTCCTGTTAAGAAGAAGTCTTTGGCCCTTTTTTGGCCTTCAGCCTAAGTCACACGCTCCAGTTCAATTTAGCCAAAGATATCTTGCTCAGGGCAAAAGGGGTGGTAATGCTATAAATGAGTTTGCTCAGATACTAATAAATCTGGTTATTATTCCCACACTACTGATCTTTGTATATATAATTCCATCCGAAGGAAGCTTCCATCTTAGGATTCAGGCACCAAGTTCTCTACCTTGAATCTTTATCAGAATTCTCTCACAGTCGTTGAATATTTACTAAAGATCACTTTGTGATCCTTAAGTCCCATGCAGTTTTTCCTCTGCTCTCTAAGTAACATCCACACTGTACATCATAAAACATCTAAGAGATTTTCTGCCACTTTAGGTGTAGGCTTGCAAAGGCAGCATGTACGAGGTGGCCCACTTTTACTTAAGAACATCACCTGTGTTTGGATGCATCATTTCCAAATGATTTGTGCAAACTTTGGTTTTAGCCTTGTGATGAGCCTGTAAGAACTTGGTATATTTCAGAGATTTCATTTGGGAATTCACCATCTTTACCAGCTTAGACATGAGGTCATCTACCCCACCAGTGAGAAGTTGCCAACTAGAGGTGATCTGGTCTACATCCCACCTCACTCAGGAATTCCTTCTGCTCTCCCTGATAGCTGGGGTTACCAGCATCTATACATGCTTCCAGACTAGGGGTACACAAAGGGTATCCATATAATCTGTAAAGTTATATTTTTTTAATGCCTAAAGGAAATATAGCCAAGTTTAAAACTTTGAAAGAATAGTGTGGTAGGAACATGGTTATTTGATACTTGATATGTTTGAGATTTGTTATAGTATTTCATGAATGCTTGAAATATTTCATAAAAGATTTTAGTTGCTGATTATAAAACACAAAATGAAACTAATATTTCTATTAATCACCTTAAATTTCAGCTCTATAGGCACACATTGAAAATGTGCTCAGTACCTATGTCCCTTGAATTAAATAGATTCCATAATTTTTCATTATTTACCCCAAGAGCATCACAATACAGTGGTCCCTCAGTTACCTGCAGGTGATTGGTTCCAGGATCCCTCCCCCGCTTTGGATGCCCAAAATCCATGGATGCTCAAGTCCCTTATATAAAATGGCACAGTATTTGCATATAATCTAAAGTCATCCTCCAGCATCCTTTGAATCATGGCTACATTACTTATAATATCTGACACAATGCAAATGTTATGTAAATAGTTGTAAATGTTGTGTAAATAGTTGCCATGTAGCAAATTCATGTTTTGCTTTGTGGAACTTTCAGGAATTTTTTTTTTCAAATATTTTCCAGCCACGATTGGTTGAGTCTGCGGATGGGGATTCCAGTAGAAATGGAGGGCCAGCTGTATCTAGCTTCCTGATACAGTTTCTGTTCATCATGAGTATGTACAGAGTCTTTGAAACATCACTCTTATCTGTTTTTTTTTTTCTCCCTAAGAGACCCACATCTCAACTCACCCAGAGAGATGGCGATCTCTGCTTTCTGAAAGGCCTTCAACCAAAACAATGCCCATCTTCTGGGTTGGGGGGTAGCACGTGGCGATTCACAGTTCTCAGTGCCAACAAATCCTTTCTATTCCCCTTGTTCTAGTTAAGGCTCCTCTCCTCTCCTACTCTGGAAACAGGGAAAAACTGAGCACCGTTCTCTGTAAAATTAACGCTTCATGTACCACGTATATTATTTAAAAGGTTAGATCTCCTCAAAATATTGTTTTCTATAAGCTAAAGAGTTGACAGTAAATCCAACTAAAGGAGGAGGGTTGAATAAAATGTGTGAACATATTGATTATTTTAATATAAGAAATGATTCTGGGTTACCAAAGGGGAAAGCAGGGGTGAGGGAGGGATAAATTAGGAGTTGGGGATTAACTGATTTATAAAATAAACAACAAGGACCTACTGTATATTACAAGGAACTACAATATCGATATATTATAATAACCTATAATGGAAAGGAATCTGAAAAAGAACATATATCTGTATATGTATAACTGAATCTTCCGGTTTATAAATGGCCCCACGGTCCTTTTCTCCCTCATGCTCCTGTCCTAACTTTCCCACCGTCCAAAGCATTATCCCAACACTGACCTACTCAGTTAAGTGTACTGGTTATCAGGTTAAATTGCTGGTTTTAAATGAAATCCACCACCCACCTTTCTATCAATTTAGCCAAGTGAATTGCTTTATTTTCCTGGAGAGTTGAACCTGGGTCTTATTTACCTTCATGTGCCCAAGCCCTGTGCCAGGTCCAGAGTAAGAGTTCCACATACAGTCTTTGGTCGAAAAAAATGAATGAACAGATCAATGAGTCAGAAACACCTAACTGCAACCACTATATGAATCAGAAATGCCTAAATAATACCACCGGATTGTGTTCAAACCAACCAGATTATAATTATTTTACAGCTACCGATGTTGAGCTCTTCACACTAGGCATGTTGCTTTATCTATCCCATGTCCTTTAGCAGGACAATCATGTTTTGTCCTTCAGCAGGACAATCCTCGTAGCAGGTAACTCAGGCTAAGAGAGAGGATTAGGAGAGGTTAAAAGAAGGACTATAACGTCCCCACCCTTTAGTGTTGCTCTTATCTTGTCCTCCCTGCCTTTCAATCATTTAGGTCCTGCAGTCATGCATGATTTTGTGGTCTTCGTGGACAGCATTCAACACCTCAAGACTGAGGAAGTCAGCCAGCTGACCTCGCACTACATCCACCTCCTTGCCCTTCTCTTTGTCCTGAGCCAAGGTGTGTGTATTCTGGTTCCCGTGTGCCACCTGCTGGTCTCCCAAGTCACTGCTTCCAAAGTGCCTCAGGAGTGCCGTGTTGTGCCTGGAGAAAGGGAAGGAGGAGGCATTTCACAGGAGACGTTCCTAGGGACCCAGGAATCTAGTCTGGGATGTGAACTAGCTCATTCTTACCACGTGTCGGTGGTGGCGATGAGGCAGCTGAGGCACAGAGAAGTCCCTCCCCAAGGCCATACTCTCTGTGTCGGACTCCTTAGTCCTTCTCAAAACATTCTTTAACCACGCAATCCTCCAAACACCCACAAAAGGACGCTTCGAAGAAAGAAAGCAGGAAAATTCTCCATACTTATAATAAACACATGCATGAGATGAATAGGTCAGATAAAGTGAGAAAGGGTTATTTGGGTGTTTAGGCAAACTATGCCATTCTTTCTAGAAATAAAATAAAGAGAGGGACGGAAGGAGGAACAGAAGGATGAAAGGAGAGGAAAAATACTTTTATCAGAAATATTGCTTAATACACATTCATTTATTTCCAAACACTCTCTAAGCTAAAAATGTCGAGGATTTTTTTTTTACTTCTTTTCTTTCTGGAATTTTATATGAAAATAATAAACCCTAAAAATCATTGATTACTAGCTTATTAAACAGTAGATGCAATCACCAAGATGTAAGAGGACTACCTATAGGGATACTGGTATCAGTCTGGGGGCAACAACTCGTAGCTATGATTCGATGGGCTTCTTCGGCGGTTTCCTGTGCATGCATTAGGACCTCAGCGAGTTCGGGTTTCTGAGCTCACGTTCAGCATGAATGATTCTGTACAGAGTATTCTCATGTCTCCTCCCATAGACTCTTCATCTAGATCACTCTTAGGAACATTTCTAAACTTCCAGAGACATGTGCCTTCGCCTTCTGTTTTAAGAAGTATTTATTTCTTGCACACTGTGATAGCTGCCAAACATGACTTTTATGTAAAATCATTTCCCTCCTGAATAGTTTCCCCTGCTCTTTTCTCCTGAGCCACAGGCTCAAAGACGTTGTATATGGAAGCCCTGTCGAAGAGTGGTTCAAGAGTGCTTCTCATTTCTTCCTCAAAGACTAGAAGAGCTAGTTCCCGAGGATCTCAGACAATTCTTCCTCACTGTCCGGCTGCCTGAGCCCCAGCCGAACTCTGCCTGCTGAAAATAGGCTGAAACAATGTCTAAAACCCTGGGCCCTCAGACAGAAGCCTCTGTGAATGCTGTAGCTGAAAATCTGAACAGGAAATGAAAATGTCAGCTCTTCTCTTGGCACCGTACTTGGCCCTCTGGGTTATCGAGTGCAAGCCATTTTCTTCTGTATCTCAGTTTCTCTGTTTTTAAAATGGGGACACCAAAGTTGGAATTTTGATGTTGATAATAATATATAGTGCTGGTTAATATGTATGGAGTGATGACTACTTGTGGTGCGCTGTACTAAACAGGGTTATCACATTTCATTCTTATAAAACCATATGAGGGCTTCCCTGGTGGCGCAGTGGTTGTGAGTCCGCCTGCCGATGCAGGGGACACGGGTTCGTGCCCCGGTCCGGGAGGATCCTACATGCCACGGAGCGGCTGGGCCCGTGAGCCATGGCCACTGAGCCTGAACGTCCGGAGACTGTGCTCCGCAACGGGAGAGGCCACAACAGTGAGAGGCCCTCATACCGCAAAAAAAAAAAAAAACAACATATGAGATAAATACTTATTATCCCCACGTTACAGGCGAGGACAGAGGAACTACAGTAGGTTAAAGCACCTTGTTTATTGTTTCTTTAGCATCCATCCTTCCCAGTTGGGACTGGGAACCAGCTCTCCTGGATCTCATAGGCTGGGATCATTTCCTACCTGACATGCCTCTCTCCTCCCTGGCCATGCAGTTTCCAAATGATTCCCCAACAGATGCCAGATTTATGAGCAAAAATGGATTGACTACAGCACATTCCTACAACAGGAAAAACAACTCCAAGTGCACATCTTAATGATAGTGCCTCTGCAGTGTCATCTCTGTACCCAAGGACAACATAACACCCACAGTAGACAACAGTTACAGGAACCTACTTGGTGCAAGGCGCTGGGCTGGGCACGCTATAGACAAGATCTCATTTCATCTTGTTATTATCACTATCTTGTACACAGTTAAGTAACTCAATGTCACAGGTAAAACCAAGTCATAAGACTCCAGAATTCAAGTTGAATGACTATTCCTGGCCACTGTTCCTCACTGCCTCTCCATGAAAAAAAACATCAGTGGGACCTGCTATCTGAAAAATGCCACCATGAGGCAGCCAACCTCCCTCCATACACCCTGTGGATTTTTCTAGTTCTAATTTCCAGGTCCTGTTTCAGTTACCTGTGTGGATAGTAATAGCCTGATGCACTGGTATGAACAAAACAGGTCCGCCATTCCCTAAGCAACCTTGAGGGTTGTGATGAACTCTAGGTAAATGAGGGTAGCTTGAGCATTTTGAAGTGGAACATATGAAATTGGTTGGGTTTATAATCAGAAGAGAGAAAGCAGGGGCTTTAAGAAGGCTCACTTCTCATGGACCCTTCCCATTACAATGTGCTATCATCAACACTTTTTTTTTTGATTGAAGTGTAGTTGATTTACAATGTGTTAGTTTCAGGTATACAGCAGAGTGATTCAGATATATATCAAGATAGATAGACAGATATGCGTGCTTTTTCAGATCCTTTTCCCTTATAGGTTATTACAAGATATTGAGTATAGTTCTCTATGCCATACAGTAGGTCCTTGTTGTTTATCTATTTTATATATAGTAGTGTGTCTGTTAATCCCGAGCTCCTAATTTATCCCTCTTCCCCTTTCCCCTTTGGTAACCATAAGTTTGTTTTCTATGTCTGTGGTCTATTTCTGTTTTGTAAATCAGTTCATTTGTATCATTTTTTTTAGATTCCACATGTAAGTGATATCCTATGATCTTTGTCTGACTTACTTCACTTAGAAATGCCATCATCAACTCTTTTTTTAATTTATTTTTTATTGAAGTGTAGTTGATTTACAATGTCGTGTTAGTTACTGCTCTACGGCAAAGTGACTCAGTTATACATATATATACATTCTTTTTCATATTCTTTCCCATTATGGCTTATCACAGGATATTGAATACAGTATAGTTCCCTGTGCTCTACAGTAGGACCTTGTTGTTTTCTATATATACCAGTTTGCATCTGCTAATCCCCAAATCCCACTCCAACCCTCTCCCAACCCTCTCCCCCTTGGCAACCACCAGTCTATTCTCTATATCCTTGATTTTGTTTCTGTTTCATAGATAGGTTCATTTATGTCATATTTTAGATGCCACATATAAGTGATGTCATATGGTATTTGTCTTTCTCTTTCTGACTTCACTTAGTATGATCATCTCTAGTTGCATCCATACCATCATCAATTCTTCATGGAAAGGGTACAGATGCTGGAGTTCAAGGCCTGGCCAGCTGAGTGACGCCATAGCAGTACCTGCCAGATGGGCGGGAGGATGGAGCAGTTTACCCACGTGAAGAGCCTGGCATGGGGCCTGGCACCCAGTGAAGGATCAACTACATGCTCATTAAAACATAAAGCAAGAGCATGGTTCCACGAGTGGCAGGGACTCCCGACCACCAGGCTGGAAGCATCTGCCCAGGGCCGCCTGCAGCACCCAGGCTGGCACCGGCCGTGTGCCTCTGCCGGGGCAAGTGGCTTTCCCCGCACCTCGGGAGAGAACGTTCGGGGAATGAGGAGATGCAGCCTGGAAGCCCACTGGGAGCTGCCTCTCTCCAGCACCGGCTTTGCCAGGCCCCCTTGCTTCACACTGAGAGACTGATTCCTCAGCCCTCAGTCAGGTGGTCTGCGGGGCGGCGGGGGGGAGGGGGGAAGGGAGGCTGCGGAGCCCGAAAAGCTCCGGCTCTGGTCTCAGGCTTGACTGCTTCAGACCCCGCAGGGGTTCAACTGCCTTCAGATTTATGGACCCATAACTGCCGAGAACTGCCTCCTGCCTGCGTCCAGCGCCGCCACAGGGCCCAGGGGGCTCCTGGCTGATGCTGTCTGAGAACCTCTTTATCTCTCTAATGCCACGTTCCCTAAATCTGCGGTGTGACGAGAAAGGGCGGAGGAGGGTGATTCATGCCCCCGTTACACTGACAATGAAATTCATCAAAATCAAATTTCTCTGGAGCATGCCAACATCCCAGCCGGTGCCCGTCTCAGCTCTAGGGCTGGGTTTGCTTGCTATCTACAATGATTTTTCTTTTTAATGTCATTATTTTTATTATTGTCGCCTGATGTTTTTATAATGTGCTCACTGAGGAGGTTGCTCCGTGCCCACCAGCTCTCTGGGGACCGGGGATGGGGGTGGGCCGGCCTGTGAACCCCAAAGCTGTTGTTCTGTGCATCCCTCCAACCACCGGAGGTCCCTGCCCTTTCCCCTTCCTTAGCCCTGTCCTGACAAGCAACCCAACACTAAACGTGGAATCTCTGACTTACCAGTTCAGTTGAGAAAAACCCCAGTGTTAATGAATGACCTCAACCCACCCTCCCCTTCAGCCACCCACCTACCGTTCTCCCAGTTAAATATCTCTGGATGCTTCCTTCTTTGTATGTCATGGCTTCTAGCCCCATCTTCCATCTTCCCACCCCGGAAAGCTATCCCCTCCCCTACTTGCCAGTATGCCTCTTAAAATGTGACAGCGAGAAAGACTGCATAAATAGTAGCACATCCATATCATAGACTATCAAGCATTATTTTTAATACTTTAGATCTATCTATACATATTAACCCAGAGAGGTGTTGATGGTGTATCCTTAGTTGAAGAAAGAAAGTTAGAGAGTAATGGGTTTTGCAAGATCGGCTTTACAAAAAACAATTCCCTTGAAAATCTCATATGCGTATGGATTTGTTTTGATGTATTTATATCAGCATGAATAACAGTGTGGGAAAATGCTCCAGAGGCGATTTACGTGAGTTACCTGGTTTAGGGGATGTTGGAAGGAGAAAATATTGGTTTTTCAAATACACCTAATCATGTTTCATTAGCTGCAGTTAACCCTTGTTACTCGGGTAATTTTTGAAGAGGAATTTGGTAAAAGAATTTTCAGTCAATAAGTGACATATACTCTGATTCTTATTTTAAATGTGGCAGACACCCAAAGTCCTGCAGATGTGGCTGGACCTGCACAGGGCTCACTGGGAAGGACGCTGACTGTGCTTCTATTTGGACACCTAACTTTCATCCCCTTTGTGGTTAATTCATACTGGGGCTATAGTCCTTACTTGTTTTCTTTAGAACTGTTACAAAGATAGATGTCTTCCTTCCCTCCTATGTGCTTTTAAAGCAGATTTTTTTTTACTCTAAGTGCAGGACCTTAAATTTCTTTTATTAAATTTTTTGTGTTGGTTTTGGCCTTTTGCTACACTTGTCAAGATCTTTTTAAAAATCTGGTCTTCTTAGCTAGCCTATTAGCCATCCTCCCCAGCTTCATGCCAACTGCAAATGTGATCAGCGGGCCTTTTGTGTCTTGATCCAAGTCCCTGATAAAAATGTTCAACAGGACAGAGCCAAGGACACAGTCTTATAATTGCCCATTTTATTTTTATTTTTTAAATTTATTTTATTGAAATATGGTTACTTTAAAATGCTGTGTTAGTTTCTGGTGAAGAAAAAAGTGAGTCTCATATATATATATATATATATATATATTCTTTTTCATATTCTTTTCCATTATGGTTTATTACAGGAAATTGAATATAGATCTATGTGCTATACAGTAGGACCTTGTTCTTTATCCATTCTATATATAATAGTTTACATCTGCTAACCCCAAACTCCCAATCCAACCCTCCCCCACCCCTCCCCTTGGCACCCACAAGTCTGTTCTCTACATCTGTGAGCCTGTTTCTGTTTCATAGATAAGTTCATTTGTGTCAAATTTTAGATTCCACATATAAGTGATATCATATGGTATTTGTCTTTCTCTTTCTGACTTACTTATAGTATGATAATCTCTAGGTCCATCCACGTTGCTGCAAATGGCATTATCTCATTCTTTTTGGTGTGTACTTGCCTGTTTTAGATAAATAAGTACAAGTATTTTGTATTCGTCTTTCAGTGAATTCCTTTCATTGCATGCAGGTTCCTAATGGACAGAGAGATTTGTACTGGGCAAGTCGGTAACCATCAGCACCATCTGACTTGGAGATGATAACAATAAACACTAAGCATAAGCCAAAGCGAGCCAACCTGGAAGCACAGCAGCGTGAGTCAGAGCCATGGAGCATATGGCTCTGTCCACATCTGTTCGGAGGCATCCAGATGGAAGTAGGAGGTGGGCTGGGGGGCGGGGGGAGGAGCAGGCAGGGGGGAGGGGGAGGGGGAGGGAGGAGGGAGCAGGCAGGTGAAGGCAGGCAGGAGACAGCTTCAGGGACCAGGCTCCCAAATCAATCTCCACAATAGTGTGTTTAATGTATGAGCAGCAGGCACAGCTGCCGATGGCTCCCATCCGTGACAGTACAACCGTATGACAAATCCCTCCCGTCGCACTTAGAGAGCCCTGTCTTCTGCTTTTTGGTTAATGGTCCTTTGACACGCCTACTCAAACCACTTCTTCGCAGGCCTTACGAGTCTTTGTCACCCATGGGTGGTAATGTTTTCCTTCTCTGCGCGGCTGTTTCCTCAACGCTGCAACTGAGTAAGTGGCCCTGCTGCCCTGTTCCTCCACACTAGCTCTCCTCCACAGCCTTCCAGAAGCTGCCACACTCCTGACCTATACATCTCCTGATACAAAAGAACAAACTCTCACCTCAGTGATAGAAGGTGCAAATTCAAGCAGCCCTTGTTTGTGGTACAGCTCGAAGCAACATTTAACCCTCTTTGTGCCACAGTGTCACACACTAAAAGAAGGAATTTCGTGACTGCAGCATTTTTCGAAGATTAAATGAGATGGCATGTGGCAAAGAGGTAGATGCTAAATAAATACGAGCTGAGTTGTAACCCGCAGAAGACACAGGCATGACTCACTCCACACTTCTGGCTTTGACTATTTGCAGACAT
This sequence comes from Leucopleurus acutus, assembly GCF_964270905.1. NCBI lineage: Eukaryota > Metazoa > Chordata > Mammalia > Artiodactyla > Delphinidae > Leucopleurus > Leucopleurus acutus. The sequence goes on from NC_139157.1 coordinate 68,171,366, forward strand.
GGGTAGGGCCAGCAAGTGGTTCTAGAATCCTCAGTGTTTTGTCACGACTCCTCTTGGTCTCCTGAGAATGCGTTGAGAACTTTGTGCAGGATTCTCACAGCTGCACTGAGTCACTTCATTCACCCGACATTTGCTGACTGTCAACCCTCTGCAAACACTGGACCAGGGCCAAGGCATACAAAGATGATGCAGGCGAGATCCTGCCACTCAAGTAACTGTCTAGTGCCCATGACTTACAGTGAGAAATATTCCTAGACACAGAACACACATGCGCACACACACGCACGCATACACACAGTAGCAGCAACGGCAAAAGTCCACATACCAGACACTTACTAAATGCAATGTACTTGATATTTTCTGTTCTATCGCATTTTAAGAATTGATTTCACCACCTACTAATGGGATATTGACACACAGTTTTAAAAACTCCACTCTAAGGTTGGATAGATGTTCTAGGTTCTGTTCTCAGTGTTTCCTAGACTGCCCTGGGAATGCCACATAAGGAGGTCCTCAGCTTGCCTGGGGGAGTCAGAAGACCTAACCCCTAAGTTTGAAGGAAACTCAGGTATGCACAGGGCACTTGGTGTTCCTGGAAGAGGGAACAGCATGGACAAAGGCATGGAGGAATAAAAGCATGAATGCTCAGAGAACTCCAAAAAATTTTGAATACGTAGAACCCAGAAAGCTTTGGGGAAAATGGAAGAGATATAAGGGTTTAGAGATAAATTTTCAAATAAGCAAAGGTTAAGGGACCAATGATTGAACACTCAGAGGAAAAGATTTCTACTGCCAAGCAGGAAACCCAGTCCAGCACACACTGTAGGCTCTGGGAGATAAGATTTCAGGGGAAGAAAAAAGAGGGTAAGTTTTTAAAAGTCAAATAGGTCACAAAATATTCATGCCCTGGGTTTAAAAAGTAAAGTCTCTTGGGTATTGCTGATTGTTTAGCAGCAAAAGGACACGGAGAAAGTGCTGGGCTGTGTGGAGGCATTGTCAGCTATGTACCTAGGCACCTAGATTGGAGCACCCAGAGGTCCTTTTAGCAGAAGGCATGTCCGCTTCATGGACAGCAGTCGAGTTTGCCATAAAGAACTCTGTAGCCTGATAAAGAATTTGGACATTAATCTGGCCAGGGAAGCCACTGGAAGATTTAAAGGAAGAGAATACCTGAAAATCGGCAGAAGCATCAACACTGCTGGAGAGTAGAGTAGCAGGTGGATAGAAAGGAAGGGTTGGCTGGAGGCAAGCCAGCCAGATGAACAGCCAAAGTTAATAGTTCACAAGACTGTGATGGGAGCCTGAAAGATAATAGGGCTGAAAAGGATGAAAAGGAGGGGATGGCTTAGGAAATAGAAAGTTGGGGACTCAACATGACCCAGGGCCTGATTCGATGTAGGGCAGGAGAGAAGGAAAATCCAGGATGAAGCACTAAGTTACTAACTTGGGTAGCTGGGAGGATTGTGGAACTCCCCAAAGAGCAGATTTGGGGTATTTGGGGACGAAACAGGAGGATCAGGACAATACAAAGATACTTCTAGAGGACCCAGATTGGTGTCCTATGCATTACCATGGTCAAAGAAAGAATGATCTTCTACCCTCAAGGCCCCTATATCCAGGAATCATAGAGCTAGCTTCCCTGCTGGAACACGCACCTAAAGTCAGAGTTAGAGCCAGGAGGAAGGGAAGGTGTCTGCCTGGTCTCGTGAACAGAATGACATAGTAGCCCCTTCTCTTGTGCACACGAGATGCAGTGAGGATTCTTGGGAGCTTCCAAGCAATTCCTCCCTCTAGTTGGTGGAGAGTTGGGTGGATAGAACAGCACAGGAGAGAAGCAGAAGGAAGCATTTGTCAGCCCTGCCTCCAGAAAATCTCATTGTCAGTCTGTCTGGAGTCACAGGAGACACCCAGGTGTGCAGTATCTAGAGAATGTTCAGGTCCTCCCCAGACCCAAGGTTTGAAGGACGACGTCTGTCTTGGGTTGAATTGTTGTTTCCCAAAAAGATACCTCCAAATTCTCACCCTGTACCTGCGAAGGAAACCTATTTGGAAATAGGATTTTTGCAAGATGCAATTAAGTTAAGGAGAGGTGAGATCATCCTGGACTTGGGGGGGGGGCCCTAAATCCAATGACTAGAGTCTTTATAAGAGAAAGAAAAGGCAGATTGAGACACACAGACACAGAGAGAAGACAGCCGGGGAGAAGACGGAGACAGAGATTGAGTAATACATCAGAAGCCAAGATGGCTGCTGGCAGCCACCAGACGCCAGCATGGAACCCATTCTCCCTCTGAGCCTGACTACCTCTTGGTTTGGGGTTCCTTGTCTCCAGAATTTTAAAGTAATAAATGTCTGTTGTTTTAAGCCACACATTGGTGGTAATTTGTTATAGCAGGCTCCAGGAAACCAAGACAACGTCCCAATTAGTACTTTCAGGACACTTGGGTAAAGGCCGCCTAGTGACTATCTCAGAAGTGATTATTACTCGCTGCGAGCTGGCCTCTTCTCTCCGGTCCATTTCCCCAGCATAGACGCACCTCCTCAAGCTGGGTCTCTGTTTTCCTCCTTCTCTTTGCTCTTTTTCCAGAGCAACAGCTTTTCTTCCCAACTCAGACGCTATTCTGAGCTCAGGGTAACAACCAACGAAGCAGGTCTTTACTGCTTCGTGGTAGTACCGCAGGAGTGGTACCGTGGAGTACCGCAGGCAGAGCCCAGGGGTGACACAGAGAGGAAAAGCACGATTTTCTTAGGCATTTGGTGAGAGTTTGGGAAAGCCTTCCCAGCCTGCGTTCCCTCATTCCTATTTTCACCAGCGGCAAAAGGCATATTATCAATCTTAAACTCTTATCTGCCTGCTCTGCACTCCAGCTGCCACCCCGGTTTTCCCTTCTTTGGAAAGGTCTCCTGGGAAGAAGACCAAGACGCAAAGCCTTTCCTGGCCCGTCTTCAATTTGCACTATCAGCATCCCAGTTCCTTCCTGGGCAATAATTCTTACGTTTCAAAAAATAGCTCCTTATCAAGAAAAGGTTGGAGACCTCAGCTCTGTTCTAAGGCTTGGCTTGAGCCTGTGGATCAGGAAGGTAGCCATGTCCTTAAGAAGTCACAGCATTCTCATTTCTACTTGAAAACCTAACGCTCCCCAAAGAGCAACTATCTCCCCAGATGGTCCAAGTTCACTGACTGATCCTGATAGTGTCACATTGAAGTTGCAAATCTGGATGAACACTGGAATTAAAATGTATTTTAATTTCCTGGAATTTAAAAAAAAAAAAATGAATGAAAGGACTTAACCAAATCCGCAGGTGGCCCCGGGCCAGTCACTTAACCTCTGCTTGGCCCCGTTTGCTTATGGAGGCATTAAATGGGAGTCGTGAAAAGACATCTTATGAATGAATTAATTAATGATTTGAAAGGAGCTTTAAAAGTGCTATGCAAATATGCAGCGTTATTGTAAGGCCCCTGGGAATCTGAGACAAAGCAGGGAGCCAAACTCCCAATTGAGGATTATAATCAAGGAGCAAATGTAAGCATTTTGGAATGTGAAAGAACCATTAATATTGGTTACTGTGATGGATTCGTTTTTTTCTAATCCGGATTGAGAGGTGAGAAACTTAAAATGTGCGTTCAGTTTTAAAATCCATGTGAGCCCAGATGCTTTCTGAGTGGTTACACTTCAGCAAATGCCTGCACATTAAAACAAAATAAAAAGATAGAAGGAAGCTGAGACAGGAGAAGAAGCAGGTACATAAAACCAATTCTGTCAGCATATGTATGAGCACAAACAGTGCTTTGTGCCCACAAAATCAGATGATTAGCATTTGCAGATGTCTGTATATATAGTTCAAATACTGCCAAAATAAAACCTCTTGAAGCCACCTAATTTTAATATTATGCTCATTAGAGAGAGAAGCCACTCTCAAACCACTAGCCTGTGGAAGCCCTCCAGGCAAAGCAGCTTGTTTTTTTCTGTTTTCTTTTCCTCAATAAATAGACCCCTGGCTTTATGGGGGCCTGGGGCAGCCATTGATCCTTATAATTATAAACAAAACAGGGCATTAATTCATCCCTTTGAAAAAACATATTCAAATTAAGCTATGGAGATGGGGCTGTAATGTCTTCTAAAGGAATATAAAGCCATCTTAGCAGCAACGCCAACAAAAATCAAGAAACAACCCAAACCAGTTTTTCTTACTTAAACAACTTCTGGCTTCAGAAGTTGAACCATTATAGAAGAATGGTTTTGCCTGATGGAAAAAGCAGCTTTTAGTGTCCAGGCCTGACTTAATTTCTATTTTCATGCTTGAATGGCACTCTAAGATACCAGCACTGTGTGTTCCTTGGTTTACCAGGCAGGAGCAGAATTTTCTAAACTGGCAGCTTCTCCTCTCCAAATCTTCATAATCCATGGGTAAGCAGCAATTATTGTGGAGCTCAGGATGACCTACTGAATGAGGAGACCAGAAAAGCAAGACACACCAGAAAATCTTCCTGTTTTCCAAAATATTTCCTTTTAAATGAGAAAAAAATCTTTGGTCTTTATTTTCCTGCGCTGTTTTTGTTGTGAATTCCGGTCCAATTCAATAACCAATTATGGCCAAAGAGGCATTCAGGATTATCTGGGCAAGTAATGATCCTCGAGTAATAGTAACTGCTTGAGTTTGCATGGTCCTTGAAGAAGCCACAGCTGCTTTTCCTACATCTATAACATTAATTACACCATGAAAATGTTAGGTGCTCAAAAATTTGGTGAAACTCATTTATAGGCATTGATTTTGAAAGAGTATTGTGATCAAAATGGTAACCAACCCAGGCACTCTTTGGGCACAGTGATTCATTGCATTTGGGCCTCCCTGGACCTTCGTAAGTACCAAAGTTGAGTTTGTAGGATTCTGCTTCTTTGGTAAGTAAGTAATAAAGCAAACAAATAAGAAAGCTCTCTTTAATAAAAATGCACTGTTCTAGTCTTTCCTAATCTGTTCCTTATCTCCTGAAATGGCAGAAGTGGGAATGTCAGAATCTCTTGAAAGGTTAGAATAATTAAGAGAAATTTCACCAGAAAGAAAAGAACATTTTTCAACCTTGCACTAAACATAAAGTGTCTGATATTCCAGAATACGCAAGAAGTTCAACTTTTCACGGTGACATCTCAGGAAATCCTAGATCCCAACTTTGCTCCCATGTTCCCCTGTCTTCAAAGGCAACTTCCTTCTAACCTGTTCTCCTCCCTGACCACCTTTTGAGAAACCCCATTCTCTACACACAGGATTCCCCTCTCCTGCAGCAGTACATCCCGGGTCTGAGAACAATGGCCTTTGTCCCAAGGTGTGTGTCTGTCGGGGCTTTGACATGCTTAAGCCATGCAACAGAACACAGCATAGGTGTAGCTTCCCCTTCAAGAGGTAAGCTGAAGACACGCCTATCCCCGCTGTCAGCAGGTAACTTTGGATCTCTGTTTGTCTTTGCCTCTGTCTCTCTCTTCCTTACACACACACACACACACACACACACACACACACACACATACACACAACATTCATTCTCAGAAATTGCCAATGGTGAAGAAGAGAAATATCTTCCTGAGTCTTAATTCACAGTGCAGCCAGATTCATATTATTATTCAGAGCAATGTTAATTCCTTTCCTTTCCCTTTCCCTCCCTAGCCGTTTCCCTCATTTACAAATTATGTCTCACTGGGCTTTTCCTGGGATCAGAAACTGACCCATTAGGAAGCCAGAGATTTCTTAAATATCCTTAACCACACAAAGACCCTATGAATGTTTCATTCATTCATTCATTCAACAGATATTTATCCACTTCCTACAGCACCTTGTTAGGCATTTGGAATATAGGAATATAACAGTGAACAAACCTCCACGCAGCCCCTTGCTTTTTTTTTTTTAACATCTTTATCAGAGTATAATTGTTTACATTGTTGTGTTAGTTGCTACTGTATAACAAAGTGAATCAGCTATACGTATACATATATCCCCACATCCCCTCCCTCTTGTGTCTCCCTCCCACCCCCCCATCCCACCCCTCTGGTGGTCACAAAGCACCGAGCTGATCTCCCTGTGCTATGTGGCTGCTTCCCACTAGCTATCTGTTTTACATTTGGTAGTGTGTATAAGTCCACTGTCTCACGTCGTCCAGCTTACCCTTCCCTTCCCCATGTCCTCAAGTCCATTCTCTACGTCTGTGTCTTTATCCCTGTCCTGCCCCTAGGTTCATCAGGGGCACGGAGCCTCTTCCTCAGTCTCTGGGCAGAAAATAAGTGGAGATCCTTCTTTCAGTTATATGTGTTAGTCGCCACATACAAAGCACTCCCTAAATGAGTTATCATTTTATCATTGATTTGGACCAGGTTGCCTTTTATCTGGAGTGCTGTGGGTACAGAATTGCTATCACATGAGGCAGTGAGCTAGCCGAGCCTGGGAGAGCCTCTCAGATTTTTCTGATTCTCTAATCAAATGATCAGTGTCAAAGCCGAGCCTAGAGATTATCAAGCCCTCCCTCACCCACCCCCATGTCCCTGATGGAGAGATAGAAGGACAAAGACAGGAAAGGTCTTGTCTAAAGTGAAACAGTTATTAGCAGAAGAGGGAGAGCGAGATGGGTCTCGTGCCTGCTGGTGTTCCGCTCTCTCCACCGCATCCTGCTGCCTGAAAGGAAAATCTGGCTTCTGGAATCTGACTCCTAGATGTTCTGCTGAAGCTACCAGTCACCACTGGCCAATCTGAGGGTGACTCAATAATCCCTATGCTGACCTCTTTGTAACCCTACTCACATTGAGAAGCAGGTGTAATAAATACGGCACCAACAGTCTCTCAGTGCTCCAGAAGAGGGGAGCCAGCACTGCTCTTCCAGAGGAAAATGTGAAAATGTATAAAAGGTAGCTGAATAATAGGCAGCAAGAAACAGTCACTTATACAATAAAATTGGGGGACATCCTACATGTATCAATCATTACACTGAAAACCAGATCTCTTAAGGTTACCTACGAAGAAACCAGAGAAGTAGCAAAAAGACAGTATCAGGAGGTTTGCAGAAAAAGTATTTTTTATATTTTTATTCATTAGCAGGTGAGGGCAATGACAGATAAATGGTATCCTGTCATAAGATCTATGCCATCCAAGGTTATAGAAGCTGACAGTATGATTTTCCTACATATGCCACATACTTCATTCATTAAAATTAGAAGACACAGTTTGGTTATTGAATGTCTGAATGTTTATATTCCTTTACTGATCTATACGAGTGCCTGCCTACATCTCGAAATATATAAAATGTAAATTAGGTATAAGCAACCTAACAAGCGATCACTGCTCCTTCACTGAGAAAACAATTTTGGAAAATAAAAAAAGCGCAGGGCGAACAACTCAGTGTTATAGCTCTAGTTTCATTTCTTCATCCCGGGTCTTCAAATTCCTAATCTTGGGGGGCAGGGGAGGGCGGTGGTGTTAAGACTGCACTCCCTGGAAATGTGCATGGGCACGTTTTTAAGTTTTTATTAGGCTCTCTTTTATTACCATTCTGTTTAAATCCCTGGTGGCCACACTCCATTTTTAATAAGCTGGACATCCTGTCAAGTGATTGCTCAGTGGTCGCATTTAACTAGCAGGCCAGTGGCAGAGCCAAAAGGTTCACCGCTGGGCTCAGTGAGGATGCTGGAGGGCCAGCAAGCTGGCTCAGCCTCCCCACTTCCAGTGCAGCCCCTTTCATTCTGCTGCTCATTCAGAATCAAAGGGCTTTCAAACCTCATTCACCTCCATGCCAGCAGGGGGCCCACGCGGGAGGGTGCATTTTGCTCCTCCGTGTCGGGAAATGAAGACTTGGCTGCGCACAGTCTTGTGTTATTATGATTGTTGTTGTTGTTGTGTTTCTGTTTATGAATATGGAGTTTTAGTAATGAAAACAAACAGGTCTCTCAGCCAGGAGGCCGACAAAGCTTGGTAATGTGTTTCCTGCTGGAAAGGCCCTCCGGGGTCCATGCTTTATCCCACCGTCTCTCTCTTTTACAGGGAGAACCATCTGGGGTCGGGAGAAGGTACAGAGTTCAGGGGGGCCTCACAGAAATCCTGAACAATCCCAGTCATTAGTGTGTCTGCCACTAGAAAGGGAGAGAGGCGGAGAAGTTTCCAGTATAGGAAATGACTGCCACGAGACACAAAACCACTAAGCTAGAGAGGTATTGGCCCCACTTCCAAAGATTAAATGGGTAGGGGTGAGATTTGGGACAATACCGGTTTGGGTATATTTCTACTGCCTGTGCATGTATGTTGAAATGCATCCTCACGTCTGGAAAGGATGCTAACCTTGGGTCTCATTTCTCCAGCACTGTGCTGCTAATGACAGGTCACTGTCAGCAGTTTCCACACTGGCTGGGGGAGGTCAGGATGTGGAAGATGTTTCAAATGTTGGCCAAGAGGTTTGGAAGGGAACGAAATAGCATAGATGACCACAAATTCAGGAACATCTTATCAGATGTTGCACAAATTGGCAGGGTCCCCCCAAAGCCAATGCAGGCTTTTATGGTCTGGCAGTTTTGATGGCCTGCTTGAGAATCTCAGCCCACAGATGCTCTGAATAGCTATGGGAAAGAGAGCTCTACCACACGCACACATATATGCATCCTCCAATGCCATGTGGACCACTCCTACTTAAGATGATAGGCCATTCTCAGCTAAAATTACACGACCATCTGGTCAACCCAATTCCTGGACTTATCTCATATTAGGGTTTAAGGTAGCATTAGGGCTCCCAAACTAACAGTCACCCATCTTCCACTCCACTGCTGTGGAGATGCCAGAACAGACATCTGAACGAGAATCCAAGCATTAACATCCAATATCGGTGTTATTAATAGACTAAGCAACCACCTAAATAACCCCTTGCTGGAGGTTTAGGCTTCCTGGGAACAGCTGGATTGGAGTATGTAGTTTGGCTTCATATCTCCTACTCCAAATCGAGCACAGGCAGAGCCGATGGGAAAGGGGAGTTCTGACTAGACTCCTAGTTAGTTGTAGGTAGAAACGCTGGAACAGAAAGTGAAAATGCCCATCTCCCTCCAACACCATCATCAGTATAGGAAGACCTTGCTTTGAGTGGAGAAAGCAAGTGGGAAGTGGCCTTTCTCACTGATCAAGGGGCAGGCAATGAAAAGAGAGAAGCTGGAGCCCATTTCCTTTTTGGTTTGTTTTGCTGTTCTTGTTGTTGTTTGAGAGACATGGACATATACCCATTTTTTTAATTACTATTTTATTTATTTTTGGCTGCATGCTGCACAGCATGCAGGGATCTTAGTTCCCCAACCAGTGATTGAACCCATGCCCCCTGCAGTTGAAGCGTGGAGTCCTAACCACTGGACCGCCAGGGACGTCCCTATGTCCATTTTCTTTTGAGGAACACAAGTCCATCCTCTTATAATTTGCCGAAAGGATTATCAAGCTTTGGCCATTTCTATTAGCCATTCATTCACCCAAGGAGAGGAGCAGGTGGGAGAGTGGAGAAAATGTCAGGAAGGGTTGCCTGTGATGCAGACCTATTGGGGAAGAGAGAAGCTGTATTCTCCATTAAACCATGGCAGAGAGGTCATTAATTAGTACCCGCCCCAAAATCACTGTAAACATAGAGGTAGAGAGTGGCCTTTGAGAAAGGCTATCACACAGCCCCAGGGTAACAGCTCAGTGAAATTTAGGGAGCCCAGCAGAGAATAACAGGGTATTTTTAAGGTCTTAACACAACTCTGCATGCTGTGGGAGATACCAAAGAATAAGAGACAGAGTTCCTACCTCTGTAGGGTGGGGCATCAACTTGCATAAGATTTAACAAGAAAAAAAATAAGAAAAATACAGAATAATAGAATAATCAAGTTCAAGTTGTGTGATACAGATTATAATCATTGTTAGGTTGAGAGGAATAGAAGAATATTGTGGGATAGAAATAGTCAGGGAAAGATCTTTAGAGGAAGTGGCACCTCACCCAGCCTGAGAAGGAAGTAAAGGGAAATCATCACAGACAAGGAAGAGGATGACAGTGAAGGCTGAACATGGTATAAGAGGGAAGAGGGAAAACCCGGTACGGGCAGAGAAGCCAATGTCAAGAGTTAAGATGGAGATAGTTGCTGGGGACCCCAAAAGCCAGGAAAAATCATTAAGATTGGCTGTGATAAGCACGGTAGATTTTGACAGACTTTCTAGCACAGAGACATCTGCTGAAATAAATAATCCTACCAATGGAATGGTCTCTGGGCCATGAAACAACATGTGGAGAAGAGGATTCCAAGTCAGAGTCATGGAGTCTCTGGGATTTAGAGTCCTTGGAGCAAACCTTCTAATCCCACAAGGCAGTTTATCTTTCCTTTTCTTATGACAGACCTCAGGGACTGGAAACCTTCTGCGGGGAGGGGGAGTATGCCATACCTCCATTGATCCTCTCCTCCCATGTGAACTTCCAGAGATAAAAGGGGGCACAATTGGGAGGAAACAGGGGGGACACAAAACAGCAGTCCTCTCTCACAAGAAATAGACCACACCTCTTGCTCTGCACCCCTCCTGAGAGGCTCCTTCAGTGTGTGATGCCCAGTCTCAGCTCATGGACCCGCATCAAGGTACCTCTTGTGAACACCTGTTGAGCCCCAAGTTCCCTGAAGCAGAGTGATGACAAGTTATCAAGAAGTAACCCGTTAGGCTGCTCCCCAACACTGTGTGAGTCTGTCTTTAGTCCCAGCCCCATCTGTGCCCTGGCCGGGCTTGTCAAACCCCGCCTTCACCATTCTACCATTCTCCATCACCTGCTTCCCCTCCAAAAGGTTTTTCCAAGCAAGGGAGTGCACTTTCCAGTCTTCAGTATCTCTTGACATCTTTTTTCCTTAACAACTGAAATAAAGTATTGTTTGCATGCTGTCAAATTCACCTGTTCTAAATGTAAAATGTATTGATTTGTAGTAAATTTACCGAGATGGGCAACCATCACCAAAATCCATATACAGAACATTTACAGCATCCCAGTGAGATCCCTTACGTCTGCCTTCAACTAACACTTTAATGATATTGTTTGACAGGTAGCTGAGAGTAATACCAAGACACAGGGGAAGGGAGGGGAGGAGTGCACTTTAGGGGGTGAAAGAACTCCAGAGAGAGATGCAGATGGGAAACACAGGAGGAAGCCTTCAGATAATCTCAGAAGACAGCATTGGAATGCATGTCAGAGGTGGCCAGTTCTTTATTGCCTCTCCTCAATGAAAACCATGGGATTACAAAACCATATTCCCAACACATGGTCCAGCAATCAAGCTTCTTGGTATTTATCCAAAGGAATTAAAAACTTAACCTCTGCACAAAAACCTGCCCGTGGATGTTTACAGCTTTGTTCATAATTGCCAAAACTTGGAAGCAACCAAGATGCTCATCAGTAGGGGAATGGATTAATAAACTGTAGTATATCCAGACAATGGAATATTATTCATCACTTTAAAAAAAGAGCTGTCACGCCATGAAATGACATGGAGAAAACATAAATGCGTACTACTAAGTAAAAGAAGCCAATCTGAAAATGTTGCACACTGTATGATTCCAGCTATGTGACATTCTGGAAAAGGCAAAACTGTAGAGACAGTAAAAAAGTTCAGTGGTTAGGGGTTGGAGAGAGGGAGGGGTAAATAGGTATAGCACAGAAGATCTTTAGGACAGTGTAAATACTCTGTATGATGCTATAAAGGTAGATACATGTCATTTTTAATTTGTTCAAACCCACAGAATATACAACACCCAGAGTGAAGCCTAATGTAAACTATAGACTTGGAGAGACTATGATTTGACAATGTAAGTGTGTCAGTGGTAACAAATGTACCACTCTGGTGGGGGATGTTGATATTGGGGAGGTTGTGCTTACACAGAGGCGGGGATTATATGGGAGATCTCTGTACCTTCCTTACAATTTTACTGTGAACCTAAATCTGTTCTAAAAAAAATAGTCTTTAAAAAAAGCCATCAGAGTAACTGGCCCCATTAAACGCCAACACAACTGGTAGCAAAGTGTAGAAGACCCCTTTTCCCAGAATGCTTGATACCGAATACAGCACCTTGTGCAGGGTTGATACTTAGTAAATGTTTGTTAAATTGAAAGGAGTTGGAGAGTGGAGGTATTGGAGGGGGAAAATGCCTTCTCATGGATATTTGTCACCTAGTATCCTTTCCCACTTTCTAATGACCCTCCAGTTTTATTTTTGGTCCTTACCTCATCCCAGCATGTGTTACGTGTCCTCTTAGAGGGACGTTAATTCCAGGGACCCAGGAAGCCATGGGATCAGATTTTCTTTCTTCTCTCCCCAACACATCCACGGACAAAGGTGTCATTTGGACTCTAAACCAATGATGCAAGGTCAGCAGGAATGGCTGCACGTCATCCATGGCCACGGCCGTCCTCACCCCAATCAGATTCAACCTGCTGTGAAGCATGTGTTGTGCTTCCTGATTCCTGGCTCCCAGGGATGCCTTGTTCCTACGTATTCACAAACCCAGTTGCCCATCTCCTGCTGGTTCTGTGTATCCTTCCCGTAATTCCTTTCTATTAGCCAGAATTGATTTCTGTTGCTTGCAACCAAGGAACCCTAACCACTTCATGCCCTTTAAAAGCCATGGCAGTGATACAGGTGAGAGGTTAAAAAGGCCTAAATTGAGTTATGGGGTGGCTTCCACAACAAGGAAGTTCAGGGGTAACTATTTTGTGACTGAAGAGATATTTCCAGGCAAGAAAGGGAGAGTAGTCAAAATCGACCCCAACATTTCAAACTTCATGTGTTTCTACCACAAAGTGCTTTCGGTCATATGACCTTTCACCCAGGCGGGCTGAGAAAAGTGGTTGCACGTTTCTTATAAATGGATCAACAGAGCAAACTATTTTAAGACCTAACATATGAGGATGAATAATTTTCACATGCTTTTCTCTTCACGGAGAGAACAACCAACACGGCAGTTGGTCTCACTGTTCAACCTCATGCACGTGCCGCCTGGCAAGTGAGTCAGGCTCCCCCGAGTGCTGCTTCCTGCTGAGTAGAAGAGCCAAGGGTGTGAGTCAGCCCTGCTCACAGCCAAGAAGCTTTGATTCAGGATTCTCTTCTGCCTTACCACACAAGGTTCAAAATGCCCAATCTCCTTTCTTTAGCACAAATGCCCAAATAGTTAGAAGTCAGAGTCCAGAGCGGCTTCACTAAAAATGTTCATTTCATAGGATACACATGAACTTATTTACAAAACAGAAACAGACTCAGACATAGAAGACAAACTTATGGTTACCAAAGAGGAAAGTGGGGGAGGGACAAATTAGGAGTTTGGGATTAGCAGATACACACTACTATATATAAAATAGATAACCAACAAGGACCTACCGTATAGCACGGGGAACTATATTCAATATCTTGTAATAAACTAATGGAAAATAATCTGAAAAAATATATATGTATGGGTATATATATATATATATATATATATATGAATTACTTTGCTGTACACCTGAAACTAACACAACATTGTAAATCAACTATACTTCAGTAAAAAGCAATGTTCGTTTTCAGAAATCATTGATGCTTTCTGCACTCCTCCAAAATAAAAATATAAATAAATAGAAAAAATGAAAAAGCAACCAAGAAATAGCAAAATGGTGAGGGGTACAATATAGCATGTTAATGCTAAATGCCAGCCTCAGTGGTTCAATGCCCAATTTCTTATGATGAAAGCACCAGGCAGAAGACAGGCATCAGATTAAATGACTGAAGAAATGTGCTACCTCATGAAAACTATTTGTGAATTTCCTGGCCGTCTGGCAGCAAATAAAAGCTATAGTGATTGGACAGATACACATTTTGTTAATGCTACTTCAAATTGATACTTTACCAAATTGCTACAACCCTTTCAGGTGTGGGAATCACAGAGCGCCTTTGAAGGAAGTCATGACTTACCGCACTAGAGCTGAAAGGCTGGCCAAAATAACAGAGCAACGGCCCATTACTAAAGGGCTATGGTATGAAAGACATGTAATGCATTTTGGTTGGAAGGGCTCCCCCCCCATCCAGGGCTGAAGTCCGCCAGTTAGAACCCACTCAGATAATTTGCGATGGTGTCATATCACATACAAATGCTCTGGTGATTCTCCTAGTATTTCAAAGACTGGGAATCTGATCCAAGAACAGGAATAGATTAGCAGAGTTTATTCAGTTTACACGTGAATCTTCTCATTGCCCTCTTTAGAATGGAAATATGTCATCATAGTTCAGTTTCCTGAGGTCACAAAGGTGACACAGTATCTACGTTGATTTCAAACAGAATCCTGTATAGATAAAAGAAGCCTCCTCTATAAAATAAAACAGCTTTTCAAATAGCCTCTCTCCACAGTTAGTAATAATTTATGCTTGTTGAACAGGAAAATATGCTGAATTTATTCATTTTACCGTGCAAGCTGATAAAGAAAGAGTGGGGGTGGGTAACTTACTGGTATTTGCAAATCTGATATAAAAGATTTTTGTAATTCCTCCTGATTTCAAGAGAAGAAAATTAACTCTGAAAGTGGCAGAACAAAAAATTTATATTATTGTCAAAGCCATGGTATCTGGCATTTTACCACGTAGATGGTTCTAGAGGCTTTTTCTTTTGTCTTCCAATATCGTTTTTTGCTACACTTTTGAGCCCTCATTAAAAAAAGATTGTCGCAACAGACAACCTCTGGTTATGAAGCTAGAGTCTGGCCCAGTTTCGCTGGCATTGTCCTGCCCTGTCCCACTTTCATAAACACGTCTAAGAGCTGGATAGCAGTTCACTCGCCTCCTTTGCCAACCAGCTCCTTGGCTTTAAGCAGGGCATATTTATTTTCACTCTTAATTATTTCTGAAGTAAAACTTACTTTTCTTGCATGATTTCAGGGTATGTTTTAGAGTGTTTTGTGTTTTCAAACTCCACTTTGAAATGGAAGATGGTTTCTATATGCCCAGGTGGTCTTCTCATGTTCTGTCAACTAAGGAGGTGTTGAAACTCCTTACCTTTAAATAATTGTTCAGAGGACATCTGTGGCTTCCCACTTCGTGTGGCAGATGGGGCATTAGGTACAGCTTGAAATTTAGAAAATTAGCCTAAATTAATGCCCAGATAACCGGAAGTCTTAGCTCATACGCCACCTCTTTCTTTTTGCCAACATGTCAAGCAGTAAAATCTTTATCATAAATTAAAAGTATAGCATGAAGTTTGAGGCATTTTGAAGGGGAAAAAAAGGTGGAAAGAGTTCAGGATTTAGCAAGTTCATTTTATAGACCTGATATATTTGTTTGTTTGTTTGTTTGTTTTTAAAAGCACATCACAAAATTCTAGCTGAAAACCATTACATACTATAGCTTGACGACACTGTGTCTCATTTGTAAAAATTATAACTTAATCATGAAAAGACTACATTTTCTAGACAAAGCTTCTTTCTGAACGCACTTCTTTTCCCATATAAGTCTGAGAAGGCACAGGCAATGCCACCCACTGAGAATTCTTGGAGGTAGTTGAGCATAAACCTCACATTTCAAAATAACCACACTCTGCCATATCACAACCACATCCTGGATCATCAGAAGCCTAGGAAATCCAGTGATGAAAGTTTTTCTTAATCCCACAGGAATCTATGGGGAGGGGGGAGCAGGGCTGCATTGCTCAAGCCCACGGGTTTTGGTGTCTTTGAACTCTCTCCCCCCAAGGCTATATCTCCCAATATTGCTGCAGTAGCCTGGGAGGCTGTGTGGAAGGGCCAATCCATCTGCAAGCTCGACACAAAGATATGCTCCAAAAAGCCCTCCTCTTCAGAGGCCCAGACCCTCTCCTCACATTTGGAGACAGTTATGAAGCAGAACTAATCATTACATGGCAGTTGTGAAGCCCAGAGGCATCACGGGATGCTGAATGAAATAACATTTTCCAAAGTACGATCTAGTCAAGGGTTTCCATATTCTCCTAACATTCCTTTCATCACTACCACTCAAAGGGTTAAAGGTTTGGAGTCTTTCGTTTTTGTGTGTTTGATTATTTATCATTAGGAGGTAACTGAGGGCTAGAGCCTGGCCAAATATTTCTACTCCTTGCCCTTGCCTCTTCATAAGTCACGGAAACCCTACTCAAGAACATCCTTTGACTAGTACCTTGACTTCATTCTGAAGAATTTAGGTAAAGACTTGGCATAACCAAGTAAATGGCAGGTACCTACCTAGCTTACCCACAAGAAACAATGTATCACAAATTAACAGATAGAAATTCTTCCATCTCCAATGGATTTTCCACTCACTGAAGAAGCGTCATGGTCAACAAGGAAGTCTGCGCCCTGGGTCAGATGTATTTGGGTATCAATTGCAGCTCGATTAACTGTGCATCCTTGAGTAAATTATCCTCATCTTTGAGTCTGTTTCCCCAATTTTAAAGGACTGTTATGAAGAAGCAATGAAAAACAAGCACTTAGCACTTTGTGGGGCACATAGTAAGCACGTAAAAAATGCTAGCTATTATTATTGTAATTCCCTTCATAGGGATGCTGTGCAGAATTAAATGAGATAATATCTGTGGAAGACCTGGCTCCTTGGTAGGAGCTCAGCAAACATTAATTCCTTTCTCCTTGGAGAAAATTAAGTCCTTTCTGAATCTGCTTGGGATTTTTAAAATTGAGTTATAGTTGATGTACAACCTTATATAAGTTACAGGTGTATAATATAGTGATTCACAATTTTTAAAGGTTATACTCCATTTATAATTATTATAAAATACTGGTTCTATTCCCTGTGCTTTACAATATATCCTTATAGCTTATTTTATACACAATAGTTTGTGCATCTTAATTCCTATCCCAATCTTGCCCCTTCCCCCTTCCCTCTCGCCACTGGTAACCACTAGTTTGTTCTCTGTATCTGCGAGTCTGCTTCTTTTTTCTTTTTTTTTTCTTTCTTTTTTCTTATATTCACTAGTTTGTTGTATTTTTTAGATTCCACATATAAGTGATATCATACAGTATTTTTCTTTCTTTGTCTGACTTATTTCACTTAGTATAATACCCTCCAAGTCCATCCATGTTGCTGCAAATAGTAAAATTTCCTTCTTTTTTATGGCTGAGTAGTATTCCATTGTATATACATATGTACCACATCTTCTTTATCCATTCATTTGTTGATGGATGCTTAGGTTGCTTCCATACCTTGGCAATTGTAAATAATGCTGCTATGAACACTGGGGTGCATGTATCTTTTCAAATTAGTGTTTTGGGGTTTTTTGGTTTGTTTTTTTTTTAATATACCTGGGAGGGGGATTGCTGGATCATATGGTAGTTTGATTTTTAGTTTTTTGAGAAACCACCATACTGTTTTCCACAGTGGCTGAACCAATTTACATTCCCTTTGTACAAGGGAATACAAGTGTACAAGGGTTCCCTTTTCTTCATACCTCACCAACATTTCTTATTTGTAGACTGTTCAATGATAGCCATTCTGACAGGTGTGAGGTGATATCTCACTGTGGCTTTGCCTTGCGTTTTCCTGATGATTAGCGACGTTGAACATCTTTTGAATCTGCTTGGGTTTTAAGTGATCTGAATCCAAGGTGCTTCCCTGCAGCCACCTAATCATACACGCCCCTCCCTCCTCCTGCAGAGGAGAACATCTTTAGGCCATGTGCCCCCCTCCCCACCTATATCTCTAGTTTTTAGCAAGTCTCCTGCACCTCACTCTCTGGCCTTCTCTTCTCCCAGCACTAAGATGTTTTTTCAGTTTCTTCCCATCATCTGATTTCAAGGTGGGATCCCAAATCCTGCCCTCAGCCCACCCCACTCTTATGTCCTCCTCTGCTGCTCTGTGCTCTCTCCATCCATCCCTGAGGTGCTCATTACACATGCACATTTTACAAGGACAAACCAAACACATTTGCGTTTAGATCAATTTTGTCTTAGTCAAACTGGGGGACATTTACAATACAGAAATAGGAGAGGACTGGAATGTTTTATCACAAGGAATTAAAGCTATTATTCCACAAACCTGATCACTGCGAGCAGCCAAAACAAATATGTTGAGTAACTTCTTCCCTCGCTAACTAGTTCTTTTGCCTGAATTTTCCGGACAATGTCTTACATGGCCAAGTTTCAAATAGTATATTATATTCACCCCCAGCACTTGCCTTCTGTTTTGGATTATCATTTTGAGAGAAGACATCTTAGAGAGGAAATTCTTGGGGAAGAGATATAAAGAGAAAAGTACCAGAGAGATAGATAGATAGACCCAGATTTCAGAAACGTTGCAAAAAATAACAACAATAATAGAACGACTGTAATTTTTCAAGCATCTTCAGACCACAAATATGATGCTGGGGGAAAATAGATGCATTTGTTCTCCTCCTGCCTTATGGCTGAAAGAGTAAGCCGTGCATGATGTTTATGACCTGGCTAGTGATGTGTCCCTTCAGGGACTTATTAACTCCATCCTTATAGAGGGTGACTGATCCACATCAAAATTAGAAATTGCTTAAAACCGGAAAAAAAGTATTTAATTCCTAAATAGGCCATTAGTGTGATACTGGACAGTTTGTTATGCTGTAATGTAATATTGAAATTCCTTGAGGCAACTGATCTTCAGTAGTGAATTAAAAAGACCAAAACTAAACTCAGTGTTTGAGGAATGAGTGAAAAACACCTTGGACAGCTAAGTATTTTATAGGTTGTGTGTCAGCAACTGACCTTTTGAAAATCAAATCATTAGCCCTCCCAAGAAAACTAAATGCACATGAGCCCAGCCCAACTGTGCAGAAGGTATGAAAACATTTGGATGGAAAACTAATCGTCTACTTGGATTTCCAGAGCAGGGGGAAGTATTTAAGAAACAAAATGTCAGAATAATGACCATTATCCTCAAAAGAAAGTAAGTGGACTAAAAATAGCAATGGACAGTTTTGCTCCTTAGAAATTATAAGCACTGATGCATAGAGTAATGGCAGCAGACATTTATGGCAGGTTTTCTACCTTGAGTGTGTGCCTGGATTCGCTGTCCCCGCCTCACTGCATGGCTAATGCAATCTTTGACAACGTTTTCCCAGGGGTGCAGAACTCTAAGAATAACACACACAAACAAAATAGTATCGATCCTTATCTTACAGTTACAGAGAAGCTGATTTACCAGCGACATGTGACAACAGATTAAATAAGACAGCATTGTTTTCATGCCTATACCTATCTTCAAGCTTAAGGTAAATACCTGTTTGAAAGACTGCAACTAAAGCAATCCGGCTATTGGAGTGATTCACCAACAGCTCTAATTACAGAAGCATAAAACTATATGTGCCTAAAGGCTTGTAAATGCTAACTAATTCCCATTTCTCACCGTTTCTATCCAAAAGCCCCAGTTAATTTCCTTTTCCTGAATTATGGAAATTTCCTGTATCTGAATTATGGAAGTGTGGGAAAAGTCACTAGTCTAGTAAATGTATCTTTCAACAGATACTTAATTGCCTTCCTGAAGTTACTGTAATTTATTTCAGGAACTGAGCCTTTTTTCCTGGAATCTTTCTTGTTCTCATCAAGACAACATTCCTCCAAGGGCATCCTGATATTTCTCCTGGCTAATCTCTGGGGATGTTATCAAATGTATGGTAGAGTAAGTTAATATTTCACCAAAGGTTAAAAAAGAAGGAAGAATACACGGATGTGTGTGTGTGTGGGGGGGGTGTGTGTGTGTCAAGAATCATATTCAGGTTAAAATATTATTAAATTCATAGAACTGTAAAAATTTTACATCCATATAGATGCTTTCAACAAGCATATAAATCAAAGCCTTGCCCAGTCCCTGGCCTGACTGATGAGATTTTTCCATTAAAATTGCCCATTCCATCCCAGATATGGATAATATATAATTCAAAGTTGAGATCGGGTCCCTTGAGTTTCTTGAGATTGGATAAATGTCTCAAAACATCAGCAAATAGGCCTTAAAGGGAGGCAGCCATCTCTAAACTGCCCGCTGCCTTGTCAGTAGCAGGAGAGGCGGGATGAGACTGCAAGCCAAGCAACCTTTGTGTGACCTCAACCCTCCCGCAACCTCTGAAAAGTAATAAGGACAGTTCCTTGGTTCTTTGTTGGAGGAAGCTGAGAATAAGAATGATGAGCTCCTGCGTTCCCACAGAGACTTAAAGTAACCACAGCTCTTTCCACTCAAAATTGCTGTATTTGGTGACCTGAGGTTCAACTAGATGAGATTTTGCCATGTTCAAGCGTTCGGAAATAATTCGCACTATCGCTCTCCTGAGTGAGACAACCCACCAGGGCTAGTGTGGCTCAAGGAGATAGTGAGGGTGGGGGAGAGACAGGGTACAGAAGGACATATTTCAAGGTGGTAGGTGGACTGGGGAACAGGAACCGTCTGAATGCTTCTCAGGGACCCTGTGATTTTAGCGGAGATTTTTTTAAGATGAGAAAAAAGCACCAGATTCAGAATTAGCAAACCAGGTTTCTGGTCAGCTCTGCCACTAATTTATTTTGTGACCTTGGTTATGTTTCTTGATCTCTCTGGGCCTCAGTTTCCCCACCTACAGATTGGTTGAAACAATGTCCAAGTTACTGTAACCTCGCCAAAGTCTACAGTTTTGTGACTGTTACCTGTTCATCAGAGATATGAGAAAACCAATGCTAACAGCAATCATATAACTGGAGGAAGAGAGAAGATGTGAACTAAAAATGCCACCTGTCATATCAGTAAACAAAGGATGTTGCAGTCATCAAGCCATCGCATTAGAGCTGCCCTGACGGTGAGCCCTCCGCCACATCTAGCGGACAGCCGCTGTAGCCACACCCGACAGTGCATGTTGAGGACACTCAGGATGCGAAGCACGGGATACTGGCCCCAGATAGCTGAGGTGCATATAAAAGGAATGACTTCAATGAGCCCAGACTTCGCATCTTCCCGTAGATAGAAAAGCACTAAATTCCTTAACTTGAGATAATCTGGTTTTCCTGAATTCCCAGTAATCGTTTGATGTTCCAACTACCTGGTCTTTGTTGCAAAAACTCCTGTACATCCTGGCTCCCTCTCTCTTGCCTCTTCAGAGCAGTCTCTCAGAGTTATCTGAGATGCTGTGTCCCAGGCTTAAGTCCTCAGTTTTGTCCGCCGAATAAAACATAAATCTCAACTTTTAGGTTGTGCACTTTTTTTTTCAGTCGACAAAAACTAATTGAGTTTTCTCAGTCTAGCTAATGACACTCCACAGCTCAGCAGCGAGGCAGTCAGAGAGAGGCAATGGAATAAATCAACATCCTTAGGCTAATTACACATGGAAGACCTCTGTGCATCACTATGGAAACCAAAGGGAAAGTAACCCCAGTGAAGGTCAAAGACTGGGAAAGTGAACATGGCATTATGATAGGAATAGGTAAAATCTACCACAGCCTGTGACTTCACCAGATTAGTCCCCGATACAGTGAGAGCCTAATTATTTTCTAAAAGTGTCTTAATGTAGGGTCCATGCACCACCTGCTTCAGAATTACCAGGGTACAAAAGCAAATTCCTTGAACTCACCCAGACCCACTGAATCTCTGGAAAAAGGGAATCTGCATTGCTAAGAAGTTCCCCCAGGTATTCCTTTTGCACAATAAAACTTGAGAACTACTGACCTAGCAGATGGAGAGAAAGAAGTTGGGAGAAAATGAATAACGAAGGGCCCAGCATTTATACTCAAGGAGTGAGAGTCTGGGTAACTCTGAGGTACAGGGTCAAAGAGAAACTTATTTTTCACTGTAAACTCTTTAATTCAGTTTGCATTTTTACCATGAGCAAGAATTAAATAAATACATACATGTAATCCTGAAAAAACTGTTTCAGTGCAAAATAATTTGGTACACTTCTCAGAGTTGGAAAAAATGAACACTCTTTACAAAGCTGAAAGATAAATAACAGCAATAGTTTAAATTTTTCTTTTTCAATCAGACTTGGAAAGGTTAGGCAAAATACAGCCTCAGTTCTGCATTTTATCAGATTAAGGATGGCAAGGAAGACTGTCAGAAGGATACTTAATAAAGATGCCTCCCCTCAGTTCATCTTATACCTGGGTGGTACCCTAGAAGTCGTACCTTGTTACTATGTTGTAGGAAGGGGGACCCCTTCCAGGGCCCAAGAGTGGGCTCTTGTCTAACTCTTGGAAATGAATTGTCCGAGGAGACACATGTGCTGACAAAGTAAGAGACTTTACTGGGAAGGGGCGCCCAGGCAGAGAGCAGTGGGGTAAGGGAACCCAGGAGAACTGCTCTGCCACGTGGCTCGCAGTCTCGTGTTTTATTATAATGGGGTTAGTTTCCTATCACTCTGACTCAGGGTCCTTCCTGGTGGCGCACTCATCGCTCAGCCAAGATGGGTTCCAGCGAGAAGGATTCTGGGAAGTTGGCAGGACATATGGACTGGCGTCTCCTTTTGACCTTTCCCGAATTCTTCGGGTTGGTGGTGGCTTGTTAGTTCCGTGTTCCTTACCAGGACCTCCTGTCGTAAAATAACTCATGCAAATGGTTACTGTGGTGCCTGGTCAGTGTGGGTGGTTTCAGTCAGTGTTTTCCCTAACAACGACACTATTTTTTTTGTTTGTTTGTTTCCTGGGTGATTAGCAGTTTTTGCTAACTAACTTATGAGAACCTCATAAGCAGAGACCATAAATTATGTTTCTTCATATATCCCATAGCCTTTTTCATGCCACATAGGTCATAGTATTTGCTCAGTAAAATTCTTATGAAATATTTTCTTTTCTGTACCACATAACATGTTCCTGTTCTCAAGAAGACTCTAAAATTCAATGAAATCAAACCTCCAAGAGAGGCTGAAAGTTGTGAGGTCCAATACTTGTAAAAAGAGGATGCCTAAGGAGAAAAGGGACAGAGAGATCAGGACCAGGGGCCCCAGGATCATTTTCACAAGAAGTCTGCTCAAGAAAACTCCAGGACTAAAGGGTCCACAGTGTTGAGCTCTGATTGGAGGAGACAGGCAGAGGCCTTCTGCCAAGGCAATTGTTTTAAATGAGGCACCATAAGCTTAGGTGAAATTTATTAGAAAGTGTCTCACCCCACAGTCTCAGCCATGGGAGAACCAGTGGGATGTACTGGGCTGTGCCCCTTATGAGAAGGGGAGGGATGAGCACTGCCTGGTATAAGGGTGAGAAATGCACCACCAAGCCCCGTTATTAAGTATCTATTAGAGAGGTCAGCTTTCTTCCCCACTCTGCTCAAGACAGGTGGAGACAGACCTGGAAGTACTTTTGGGACACTTTCCAACTATCTGTTAGAAAGCAGAAGTTAAGCTGCTTCAGTGGTTCAACGGTAATGAGGTGGCAGAGAGCAGCAGACAACCATCTGATGCAAGATGAGCATCTGGGCCACTGGACAAATGGTGTTGCCCTAAAAAAGCAGCAGATCTACCCCAGCAGCTAACTGTACCCTAAACTCAGAATCCCCTTTCTAGGGTACAGAGCTGTGAGTGGTCTCTGGAGAGCAGCTGCCCAATCAGGGACTAGTTTCCCAGTCCTCTTGCATCTGGAGACATATAAAGTGAACAGAAATGACGTGCCTCACTTCCAGACCAAGGCTTGTAAGCAGTTACTGTACCTTCACTCCCTTTCCAGTTCCATTGGCTGGATAGGACTGGAAGATGTCAACCCCTATGGGTTGACAGAGCCACAGGATGGAAGAAGCCTGGGTCAGAATCATTTCATAAAGGAGTCATGGATCAACAAGGAACCACTGCTTGGGACTGGTACTACCTTAACAAGAAATCAACTTCTGTTGGTTTGGGATATAACACATTTTGGGTTCTATTTGTAATAGCAACTAGCATTACCCTAACTCATGTAGTTAGCTAGGCCAAAGGTAAACACAGTCTTTCTGAAGCTCAGGGCCAGTATCTATTCATAGATCTGAATAAGGTTCAGTCCAAAGGGCAAGAGCCTGGAGTTGCTTTACTCTGACTAGGTGTTTGCAAGGGACAGAAGGCTCTTGTGATAAGCTTTACCAGGCTCGAATGGGAAGTACTCCTTTTTGGATTCTCTTCTCTCCAGGACACGCCCAACGATAACTTCCAAAGGAGATATAACTCCCTTCCATTTCTCTCCCCATCATATGCCCTTTAGAGAGGGGTGTGCTTCCAAGGCCTGGAACACCATCTGGCTGCAAAATGTTTTAAGAGTTCACGAGTTTCCTTTTGCAAAGAGCAGCCCCATTAAAAAGACAAAAACAAAACAAACAAGGCCAGGAAACCCAGCTACAGCCCAGAAGAGAGCCCACAAATTTCCCTGAGAATGTTGACTGACTTGTGTTTTCCTGTGATAAAAGATCATAGAAAATTATAATAGGGGCTTGTAGTTCACACTCACACACACACACACACACACACACACACACACACCCCTGAAGATATTTGACCCTTGAATCCCAAACTCAGGTTATATCTATCAGAGACAAAGCCAAACATTGAATCCTTCAGGTGGCTAAAAAGAAATTAGACACCGTCCCTGACCTCCAGGTACTGCCAATTAAAATATAACTCTAACCTAAGTGTTACAAAAGAGAAGGATGCAGAATGTGCTATAAGAACAAAAGACAGGGAAGGAATAATTCTACATGGGGCACTCAGAAGTTTTCTTCTGAGGGATGGAACGAAGGCTGCTTGTGTAGGAGGATCGCCCAGAAGCAGGCAGAGAAAACAACTCAAGTACAGACCATGAGATAGGAGAGGACAGGAAGTTTACTTACTTTGGGTCCTCTTGCTTACAAGAGCTTTTGGTGCCATTATCTCAAGGCAAGGGAATAATACAATCTTAGTTACTAGCCTTCTTAGACTTTTTCTTTCCAAAAAGATAAAAATGCAATTTTTAAGCAATAAACCTGCCACTAAGAACTCTCTGGGATATTGGGTAGATGAAGGGAGGGCTATATTCTGAAGCAGCAGAGAACTAGGATATAAGGGAGCCCAATCCACAATTTGCCAAAATCATGTAATGCTCAGGTTTCTGATGGAAGCTAAGACACTGAGTAAGGAGAAGGAAGTAAAAGCTGGAAAATCCATATTGCTTAGGGGTAAATGACCTATGAAATGGGATGGGGCCATACTTCAGTAGTGCCAAACACCCAGTAGGCATTCATTAAATGCCTGTTGAATGAATAGCCCGTACATCTCGCATATGCTTTGCCATGATAACCTGTGTCAGGAGTATTGTTAAAAATTCATTGGTTCTGTTGCCCTAATTTAGTGACTCATCCTCTGTCCTTACCACCCACATGCAATCAGAGCACAGAAACTTCTCAGGGCTAAGCTAGAAAAAATAATATATATATATATATAAATGTATTCAATATATATACGATTTATGTAAGCAATACAATGTCTGACTCCTATCAGAAAACAGAATATATATATTCATACAGGAGTCATACAGTGTAATTCTTGCATAAAACATATATATGTAAAGGACTTTCCAAGCTGGGAGTCCCATAAATACCAAGAACTGCCCTCCATTCAAGCTCTAGATCTGTCTCTCTCTCTCTCTCAGTCACAGAAAGAACAGGAAAGGCACATCCATCTAGATAGCTATAGACCTTTCAGTAAGGACAGTTTTAAAGTGTCTAACATGGTGAGAGCTATGAAATCATTCTTCACGTGTACATTTTTAAAGGTCTATATACATAA
Organism: Leucopleurus acutus; assembly: GCF_964270905.1. NCBI lineage: Eukaryota > Metazoa > Chordata > Mammalia > Artiodactyla > Delphinidae > Leucopleurus > Leucopleurus acutus. Next base: position 68,197,061 of record NC_139157.1, read on the forward strand.
ATTAGTTTCCCATAGTGCTGCAGAGCTCTAATTATTTTTTAATTTATACAAATACATGCAATTAAAATGCAATTACAATGTAATTAAAATGCCAGTATAATTAAAATGCAGAAAGAAGAAAATTTATAAATCTGTTCATGAAGCCCCTTGATTTCTTCTTGTGTTCAATGAATGCCACTTATGATTTAAAGATTGTGAAAAATCTTATTTCCGTTAGTAAGACCATCCCATCAATCCATGTACCTTAGAATGTGAAGTCTTGTCTAGATCCACAGGGTATATCTTTATGACGAATGTTGGACCGGAACTGGCCAAATGAGAGTTGTTTGACAAAGATATAGCCAAGAGAAGGGGGAAACATAAAGGGTGTCTGCCCTACAGAGGAGTAAAGAATGCATGCAAGATCCAGGTCTTCCAGTATTTCTCAAATGTTGGCCAGATATATTTACATAGTTCCCTAACAAGAGCCACCACACTCTTTACCCTAATTGCTCTGTAAATGAAGACATTCAGTTAATAGGGACTGATCTGAGGTACAGCAGTACACGATAGACTTTAAAAAAAAAAAAAAATGAAGATGGCTTCTGCTAAATGACTCTTTTTTTATAGATTAAAAACTTGGGAAGGGGAAAAAAAAGACAGGCAGCAAGCACTCCAATGACAAGCTGGAAACTCAAACCCAAAAGGCTAGATTTGATTAAATTATATTCATACAACAAACATTTATTGTGCACTTCTAGGATCTGGATATATAAAATAACATGTGGTCCCAGTCCTCTGAGAAACCATGGTCTGCAGGAGAGAATAGATATGTAAATAGCTCATTGTTATACAAAAGGTTCAGTGTTATAGTGGTCACATGCACTTCAGGGGCACAGAGAAATTATTAATAAAAGAGCTCTCCAGGAAGGAGAAAATGCTTGAGCTGGGTCTAGGGGGCTTATTATCTCAGTGACTGGGGCACAACTGGCATTTAGTGGGTAGAGGTCAGGGAAGCGAACCATCATTACCCTGGATCAATTCCCCACGCAAAGAAGTGTACTGCTTCTCACATGACTCAAATGTCAAGTATCATGCCAGGCATTTAGGAGCTAAAAAACTTGTTTATAATTATTTGAGCCTTGATCTTAACTTGGTTTTACATATAAACCACAAAGGATATGTTTTCTTCTTTTTTTTTTTTTTTTGGTATCATTCAAATATCCAGGAATATTTTTTAATTTTCCAGGAATGCAACTACCTTGTAAAACAAAGGAACATTGCATTTTGTTTTGTTCAGAACTTTTACATTCTTATATAAACATATCAAGGTATATGTATTCTTCATTCTTTTGATATAGGGCAAGAAACTTTTTTCTTCAGTATATGCCTTTTGATAGGGGTCATAGATTTTATTTCTTACATAAATATCAAAATATGTCTATAGTTTCCAGTTTCAACTTCTTAAAACCGAGTGGAAGCAGAAGAACAATTTCTAATGAGTATGAGCTTCAAATCCCTAGTTTTTCCTCCAGTTCTTTAGAATGGTCTCTATGCACATTTGTGAGATCTGTTCTGACGTGAAGGGCTGTCCATTGCCCAGCTCCAAGGTTTCTGCTGTGCCGTAGCCCTCGTGCATACCTAGAGGTAGAACTGCTGAGTCATAGAGTTTATGCAGTTCCAATTTTTCTTGATATTTCCAAATAGTTCTTCAAAGTAGCTGTCCTATTTATTGTTCCACCAGCAATGGTCCCACAACCTCACAAATACTTGGAGTTATCAGACTTCTTCATTTTTGTTAATCTCAGTAATAACATAAATGTATATCACTGTTGTTTTAAAGTTCTCGGGTAATTAGAAGTTGGACATTTCTTATACGTTTATTGGCCTGTCAGGTTTCACCCTCTGTGAATTACATGTTATATCTTTTCTCCATATTTCTCATAGTTATTTTCTGTCTTTTTCTTATTGAGTTATGATTTCTTAATATACTTTAGATCCTAATCTCTACGTGCATTGCAAATATCTTCTCCTAGATGCTGGGTTGTCTTCTCAATTTTGTTTTAGTTTTTAATGTAGTCAATTGTAACCATCTTTTCTTTTTTTGGCTTGTATTTTTTTGTGTCTTATTCAAGAAATCTTTCCTATACCAAAGTTATGAAGCTCTTCTACATGTTTTTCTTAAAGTGTTTAATATTTGCTTATCTAATTTTGGTCTTTATTCCATCTGTGTGTGTGCATGTGAGTGTGCGTGTGAGTGTGTGTGTTATGACATAGAGATGTAATTTTTTTCATGTAGATATCTAGTTGTCCTAGCACCACTTTTTTTTAAGAATTAACATTTTCTCACTTATTTGTAATGCTGTTAATGTCAATGACCAAACTCATATATACTTAAGTCTATTTCGAGGTCTAACGGTCTAATTTTTTTATCCATATATCAATACCACTCTTTTCATTCCTAGAGCTTTACAATAAATCTTGGTAACAGATAATATCCCTCCCTCTAGTTATTCCTCTTCCTCAAAATTGTCTTGACTGTCCTTTTTCATTTACTCTTCTATGTGAGTTTCTGAATCAGATAGCCAAGTTCCCTGAAAAATCCTGCTCATTTTGTAATCATGTTGAATATAGGTATTAATTAGAGGAGACTTTATCATACCAAACCTATTCATTCAGAAACATGATATGGTTCTTCATTCATCTAGGTTCCCTTGTTGTCTTTCAATAAAATTTATTATTTTCTTTATAGTCATCTTGAATGACTTTTCTTATATTTATTCTTTGGTTCTTTAGAGTATTTCTTGCAATTACAAATAACATACTTCTAAAATTATATTTTCTAATTATTACTTGATGAGATAAAGGCATTACTTCTGATGTTTTGATATTGTTGATAAATCAAACAGTATATTTGCCTTACTGATTAATTCTAATGGTTTGTAAAATCTTGCATTTTCTATATAGACCCTGAAAACAATGGCAAATGCCAATCAATCTTCTTTTTTCTCTTATTGTGCCAATTAGGACTTCTAATACAATGCTAAATACGAGCAAGAATAGAGGATATCTTTGTCCTGTTCTCACCCAGAATACTTCTAAGAATGATATTCATCATATATTTTTGTTAGATACCTTTATCCGATTAAAGAAGTTTTGTTCTATTCTAGTTTGCTAAGAGATTTTACCATAAATGAGTGTTGATATTTTTTCCAGAATTTTTTTGCAAATATTTGAGGTACTGAATGGTTGTTATCCCTTAATATTACAGTAAAATTTTTATATATTGAATATTCCTGAGATAATCATATTTGATTATTTATTATATATTTTATACTCATCTCTGTTCATAAGTGAACATAACCTATAATTTCCTATTTACATGCTGTCCTTTTCTAATTTTGCTATCAAAAATATACTAGCCTCAAAAAATGAGTTGGGGACCTTTCCCCCATTTATATGATATTGGGTACATACAAGTCTTGAATTGACCTATTTTCCAAGTGAAATGTTCTTTCTTATCATCATGTAAAATGCTCTTAATTCTTAATAACTAAGGAGTAATGCTCTTAATTCTTAAACAGTATTTGTTATTAACGTATCTGTATTTATTTTATTTAGTATGACCTAGAATACATTTTTTTATCCTTTAATTTTAGCCCTCTGTGTCAAGTTTTAGGTGAGTCTCTTTTAAATATTACAGAGCTGCATTAAAAAAAAAACAAAAAACCTTATCCAAGATTCTCTGCTCTTAGTTACTAAGCTAGTTCATCTGTATTTGGTGTAATATTGAAATATTTCCATTTATTTCTACTCTATTATTTTCAAATTTCTATTAAACAAGTTTTGATGAACTTCCTATTTTTCCCTTCTTAACTTCTGTTGAATTGGTTGTCTTATTCTTTATATTAGTTTGGAAGCTATACAATCTATTGTTATTTTAATGATTATTCATATTTTAATATATATGGGAATATTAACTATAAAATTAATCTATATGTCTTCACTCATCCCAAAGAAAGAAAGAAACTTAGAATATTTTAACTCTGAGATCACTTTCAATCTTACTTGTTATTTTTGCCCTGTATTTAAATTCAACCTTGCTTTTAAACTCTGCTGCCCCACTGCCTCACCACCATTTATACTCAACATTATTATTATAGCTTTATACAGTCAGCACTTGTTTAGTTTTATTGAAATTTTATCAATTTCTTGGGTCACCATTGCTTTTTGTTTCCCCCTCCTTCGTTTGGGTTAAATTTTCTTCTTACTAAAATATACCCTTAACAAGTTCTTGTAGTGAGGCTCTATGGGTGCTAGATTCACTCCATCTTGTTTTTCCGAAAATGTCTTAATTGTGTCCTCACTCTTGAGTGACAGTTTAGTGTGGTCATTCTAGATAACAATTATTTTCTTTCAGCATTTTAATATATCATTCTACTGGCTTCAGACTTCAGTTGTTGATATTAAAAATTCAGCTGTATGTTTAATGGTCATTCCTCTTGTAAGCTGACTTTTTCTCTAGTTGCCTATAAAATCTCCATGTTTTCTTTGTAGAGTTAAGTTTCATCATAATGTGTATGGCTGTGGATTTATTTGTATTTATTCTGTCTTACATTCATTGTGCTTCTGACATTATTCATATTCTTATAGCAATTCTGGAAAATTCTCAGCCATTGTATCTTTATATATTGCCTCTTTACTATTCTCCCTCTTTTCTCCTTCTGGAACTCTTAGACCTATATTGGACCTTCTCATTTTACCCTCAATATTTTAAAATTTCTCTTTTATATTTTCCATTTGAAACTTCTTGCCTAGCTACTGTAGTTAACTCTATGTTATTTACATTCAACTTCTCGGCCATTGTCATTTGAGAATGACAAGTAAAGACTTCATGCTTCATTCAGTGCTATAGCGTTATGGTAAACTTTTTGAAAAAAATTCCGTGTATGCTCTGAGGAAAAGCCAACTGCTTAAACATTGCATTGCACAAAAATCCCTCAAGTGCCCGTAGGAAACAGCTGCCATACTTTCTCAAAAACTCCAAACAACCATACTCCAATGGGATGAGACAGCACCTGGAGCTTCAATGTCTTCTCTAAGTTACAGAGCTAGGTTGGACACAGTACAGGTCCAACTTTTCATTCACTGTAGGCAAACCAATAGTCTTGGGTCTCACTATGTCTTTATCAATTAAAATCTTAGCACCACAGTGATCCTAGTCATGGTACAACCTATATAGGCATGAATCTCTAGGTTTTTCAGCACTGGACTCCATGAATGGGAAGGTAACTCTCCTTCTCAGCTAGCATACATCTTCTGATGTCTGGGTCCCAAACGCTAAGGAACCAAGCTTAAAAACCTAAATAACACACTCTATCTAGAATAATCTTTATACCCCTGTGTACTCATACAATATGCAGAACATAAAAAGGGCAGAAGAAAGCAGAAGATGCCACTTGGGGGTTCACTAACAGGCCTATACTGGCACACAATCCACATATAGAGTAATACTGTAATAAGCATTCCCTTCACAACTCAGCCACTGGGTTTTTCATCAATGACCATAGTAGTCATTACTAGGGGGTCTATTTGATTTATTTACAAACATATCTGGTCTTTTCATTGTATCTTACTTTTCGTGATTTTAATGCATTCTTCTGCATTTGTAATTATTTTAAATGTACTTATTTTATCATTCCCATTCCAGGTTTGGGAGATTCATTCTACTTATTGTGCCGGGTGGCTCTCATTCATGGTTTGTTGTTTTCTCATCTGTTCTGTGATCTTGGATTGTGACCTCATCTTCAGCAAGTTCTGTTGAAATCCTCTTCCACAGAGTGAAAGTATGTTTCTCCAAAGTGGTTTTGTGTTTGCTTCTCTAAAGTATCCCAGGGACATCATTAGCTCACAGCAATTTTCTTAAAATTTTCACAGAATTTCTCGGCTTGAGGGTGCCCAGAACATGTGGATATTATCATTTCAAACCTTGAAACCAGGTTCTCAGAGATTTTCCTTTCTTTCCTTCACTAAAGACAGATAAGCTTTCTCATCATCTCTTTATGTTGGTGTGTGGATTTTTAGTCCACTTTTACACAGAAGGTGCAGGATTTCAAAATCCAGGCTTTATACAAGGGCTTTATTTTGAACTCTCTGGTTATCCAGGACTAGCTTCATTTCCTCTCCCTTGTAGGAATTAAAGCTATGCTCCCCAGCCTCCAAAAAAGACTAAACATCAGCTCAGACTCATCTTATTTAATTAACAGTTCCTTCTTTATCCCTGGGAACTGGGGTTACATTTTCTCATAAATGCAATTGTACATATCTAATAATTTTTATTGTATTTTATCCAACATGTATAGAAGCTGTTAGAAGGAGAATTTTCCGATTGTTTTGCCTGCCAGCTTGCTGGAACCAGAAATTCTCAATTGTACTTCTTACACGCAACTCTCTTTTTGTACTAATATTATAATGCTTTTTGTACTAATATTTTTGTACAAATATTATACTCTCTTTTTGTACTAATATTATAATGCTTTACATTCACTTTCACTGAATTACATAATTATAATAATAAGTTTAACTTAAATCAACAGATTTGGGAACACATGTACACACTCATCTGATTCTTCGTGAGTATACAACTCCAACTGGTAGAAGCAGGAGTTTAGTGCATACTAGAGAGTTTCCTGCTAGCCAGGTATGTTCTGCAGGCTATAAACATCAGTTAGTATGTTTTAAAGAAAGAATGGGGACTATTACAAATCCAATGAGGGGGTTAAACGGGGATTAAGAAAGCATCTGTTATAACTTTTAGGAATGGAGCGTAGGAATTGATGAGAAATGAGTCTAGAGAAATATGTTAAATTCATGCTCTGAAGGCATATCAGTCATTCTAAGAAATTTGGCCCTAATCCTTATCAAAGTATATAGACCTGTGGGTTTTAAATGAGAAAACATACATGGAACAATCTGCATAAAGTTTTACACAAATGTAAGACATTTTTCCTATTATTCCAATATCGATAAAAGCTCCCCAAACCCCTAGAAGTTAGTGAAGCAGTTTAAATATTCTAATATTTATATGAATGCAAGTTCTCAAGCCACTTTGAAGTTTTTGCAGATACTCTTGAGTGGAACTGTCACTCCACTCACTTGGCCTGTGATACCTCAGTGAACTTCTCCACCATCCAATGGACCTCAGTTACACCCTCTTCAGAGAAGTCTGACCCTCAGCCTTAGTGATGGGGGAATGTGTTCAATCCCTGTGTACTCTGCCTCAACCCTAGAGCTACTGACTGCCCCTATATTTGTCATTCTTGTCTTCTTTAGAGTTCTTTTTGCCCCTTAGTAGTTATGTCCCATTACTAGTTAATAATTCTTTATATTAAACTTTCTCTGTTTGAATTAATGTGTTGTTTCTCTCTCCAGATTGGACAATGATTAATATACGCATTGAAATTTGAGAACCAATACCCTAGATCACAAAATTATCCCAGAGTTTCCTGTTATTTTCACCAAAAGTAAGTGAATGATTCCAATGACCATATAAATACTTGTTCCTAAAAGACTGAGGGTCATAAATACCATAAACTTACAAGTTCAAATAAATATTTATTCAGGGAAATTCTGACATAAGCCACATACTGTGTACTTTTATGGCTATATATGTAATCTGTACACGTGTGCTGATGCTTTTCTGATTACAAAGCCTATAAAACACTAGTTTAATTTTTTAAAATCTCAGGTCACTATGATTCAAGGCAAAATTAATCATCTGGGGAGCTAAGAGATAATAGTAATTATAGTTTAAAGTTGTTTAAAATACATTATAATTATTCATTTATAGAATCCTATTTCAGTCATGAAATGAGTACAAAGGTCAAGAAAAGGAAATATATATTTAATGGGGCTTTACAAAAGGAAAATCCTTTTTTTTTTTTTTGCAGTACACGGGCCTCTCACTGTTGTGGCCTCTCCCGTTGCGGAGCACAGGCTCCGGACGCACAGGCTCAGCGGCCATGGCTCACAGGCTTAGCTGCTCCATGGCATGTGGGATCTTCCCAGACTGGGGCACGAACCTGCGTCCCCTGCATTGGCAGGTGGACTCTCAACCACTGCGCCCCCAAGGAAGCCCGTCCTTTTTTTAAAAGAAGCACAAGATCTCACACAACATATTACACCCATTATTATAGTGAGTAAACATTGCTCACAGCAAGAAACCCACCTTAATTTACTTATTGAATTAAAATAAAAACACCTACTCAATCAAAGTGACCTATCAGTGCTGTAGTTTCTACTGCTTCCATGAATACATTTCTTATAAAAGATTAGGCTGTTAAAACGAAAGGTCCAGATAAGAAAGTGAGAATTGCACATCAAAGCTACAGGCCAGGGCTTCCCTGGTGACGCAGTGGTTGAGAGTCCGCCTGCCGATGCAGGGGACACGGGTTCGTGCCCCGGTCCGGGAAGATCCCACATGCCACGGAGCGGCTAGGTCCGTGAGCCATGGCCGCTGAGCCTGTGCACCCGGAGCCTGTGCTCCGCAACAGGAGAGGCCACAACAGTGAGAGGCCCACGTACCACAAAAAAAAAAAAGGACACAGGCTCACTGAATGCATACAAAAACAAGACCCATCTATATGCTTTCTGCAAGAGACCCACTTCAGACCTAGGGACACATACAGACTGAAAGTGTGGGAATGGAAAAAGATATTCCACACAAATGCAAATCAAAAGAAAGCTGGAGTAGCAATACTCATATCAGATAAAATAGACTTTAAAATAAAGAACATTACAGGAGACAGGGAAGGATACTACATAATGCTCAAGGGATCAACTCAAGAAGAAGACATAACAATTATAAATACATATGCATCCAACACAGGAGCACCACAATACATAAGCAAATGCTAACAGCTATAAAAGAGGAAATCGACAGTAACACAATAATAGTGGGGGACTTTAACACCTCACTTACATCAACAGACAGATCACCCAGACAGAAAATTAGTAAGGAAACACAAGATTTAAATTACACAACAGACCAGATAGATTTAATTGATATTTATAGGAAGTTCCATCCAAAAATGGCAGATTACACCTTCTTCTCAAGTGCACATGGAACATTCTCCAGGATAGATCACATCTAGGGTCACATATCAAGCCTCAGTAAATTTAAGAAAATTGAAATCATATCAAGCATCTTTTCTGACCACAACGCTATGAGATTAGAAATCAATTACAGGGAAAAAAAAACCTAAAAAACACAAATACATGGAGGCTAAACAATATGTTACTAAATAACATAGAGATGACTAAAGAAATCAGAGGAAATCAGAAAATACCTAGAGACAAACGACAATGTAAACATGACAATCCAAAACCTATGGGATGCAGCAAAAGGAGTTCTAAGAGGGAAATTTATAGCAATACAATCCTACCTCAAGAAACAAGAAAAATCTCAAATAAACAAACTAACCTTACACCTAAAGGAACTAGAGAAAGAAAAACAAACAAAACCCAAAGTTAGTAGAAGGAAAGAAATCATAAAGATCAGAGCAGAAATAAATGAAATAGAAACAGAGAAAACACCACCAAAGATCAATAAAACTAAAAGCTGGTTCTTTGAGAAGATAAACAAAATTGATAAACCTTTAGCCAGACCCATCAAGAAAGAGGGAGAGGACTCAAATCAATAAAATTAGAAATGAAAAAGGAGAAGTTACAACAGACACCACAGAAATACAAAGCATCCTAAGAGACTACTACAAGCAACTCTATGTCAATAAAATGGACAACGTGGAAGAAATGGACAAATTCTTAGAAAGGTATAACCTTCCAATACTGAACCAGGAAGAAATAGAAAATATGAACAGACCAATCAAAAGTTATGAAATTGAAACTGTGATTAAAAATCTTCCAACAAAGAAAATCCAGGACCGGAGGGTTTCACAACATTCAGGGAAGATCTAACACCCATCCTTCTCAAACTCTTCCAAAAAATTTCAAAGGAAGGAACACTCCCAAACTCATTCTACGAGGCCACCATCACTCTGATACCAAAACCAGAAAAAGATACTACAAAAAAAAGAAAATTACAGACCAATATCACTGATGAATATAGATGCAAATATCCTCAACAAAATACTAACAAAGAGAATCCAACAACACATTAAAAGGATCATACACCATGATCAAGTGGGATTTATCCCAGGGATGCAAGGATTCTTCAGTATATGCAAATCAATCAATGTGATACACCATATTAACAAACTGAAGAATAAAAACCATATGATCATCTCAATAGATGCAGAGAAAGCTTTTGACAGAATTCAATACCCATTTATGATAAAAACCCTCCAGGAAGTAGGCATAGAAGGAACTTATCTCAACATAATAAGGCCATATATGACAAAACGACAGCCAACATCATCCTCAATGGTGAAAAACTGAAACCCTTTCCACTAAGATGAGGAACAAGACAAGGTTGCCCACTCTCACCACTATTATTCAACATATGCAAAACTTTTGAAAGTTTTAGCCACAGCAATCAGAGAAGAAAAAGAAATAAAAGGAATCCAAATTGGAAAAGAAGTAAAGCTGTCACTGTTTGCAGATGACATGATACTATACATAGAGAATCCTAAACATGTCTACTAGAGCTAATAAATGAATTTGGTAAAGTAGCAGGATACAAAATTAATGCACAGAAATCTCTTGCATTCCTATACACTAATGATGAAAACTCTGTAAATGAAATTAAGAAAGCACTCCCATTTACCATTGCAACAAAAAGAATAAAATACCTAGGAATAAACCTACCCAGGGAGACAAAAGACCTGTATGCAGAAAACTAAAAGACACTGATGAAAGAAATTAAAGATGATACAGACAGATGGAGAGATATACCATGTTCTTGGACTGGAAGAATCAACATTGTGAAAATGACTATACTATGCAAAGCAATCTACAGATTCAACGCAATCCCTATCAAACTACTACTGGCATTTTTCACAGATACTGAACAAAAAATTTCACAATTTGTATGGAAACACAAAAGACCCCAAATAACTAAAGCAATGTTGAGAAAGAAAAACGGAACTGGAGGAATCAGGCTCCCAGACTTCAGTAATCAAGACAGTATGGTACTGGCACAAAAACAGAAATATTGATCAATGGAACAGGATAGAAAGCCCAGAGAAAAGCCTATGCACATATGGTCACCTTATCTTTGACAAAGGAGGCAAGATTATACAATGGAGAAAACACAGCCTCTTCAATTAGTGGTGCTGGGAAAACTGGACAGCTACATGTAAAAGAATGAAATTAGAACATTCCCTAATGCCATACCCAAAAATAAACTCCAAATGGATTAAAGACCTAAATGTAAGGCCAGACACCATCAAACTCTTAGAGGAAAACATAGACAGAACACTCTATAACATAAATTACAGCAAGATCCTTTTTGACCCACCTCCTAGAGAAATGGAAACAAAAATAAACAAATGGGACCTAATGAAACTTCAAAGCTTTTGCACAGCAAAGGAAACGCTAAACAAGATGAAAAGACAACCCTCAGAATGGGAGAAAATATTTGCAAACGAATCAATGGACAAAAGATTAATCTCCAAAATATATAAACAGTTCATGCAGCTCAATATTAAAAAATCAAACAACCCAATCCAGAAATGGGCAGGAGACCTAAATAGACATTTCTCCAAAGAAGACATACAGATGGCCAAGAGGCACATGAAAAGCTGCTCAACATCAGTAATTATTAGAGAAATGCAAATTAAAACTACAATGAGGTATCACCTCACACCAGTTAGAATGGGCTTCATCAGAAAATCAACAAACAACAAATGCTGGAGAGGGTGTGGAGAAAGGGGAACCCTCTTGCACTGTTGGTGGGAATGTAAATTAGTGCAGCCACTATGGAGAACAGTATGGAGGTTCCTTAAAAAAACTAAAAATAGAATTACCATATGATCCAGGAATCCCACTACTGGGCATATACCCTGAGAAAACCATAATTCAAAAAGACACATGCACCCCAATGTTCACTGCAGCACTGTTTACATAGCCAGGTCATGGAAGCAACCTAAATGCCCAATGACAGACGAATGGATAAAGATGTGGTACATGTATAGAATGGAATATTACTCAGCCATAAAAAGGAATGAAATTGGGTCATTTGTTGAGACGTGGATGGACCTAGAGACTGACATACAGAGTGAAGTAAGTCAGAAAAGAAAAACAAATATTGTATATTAACACACATATGTGGAATCTAGAAAAATGGTACAGATCAACCGGTTTGCAGGCAGAAATAGAGACACAGATGTAGAGAACAAACGTATGGACACCAAGGGGGGAAAGTGGGGGTGGGGGTGGGGGTGGGATGAATTGGGAGATTGGGATTGACATGTATACACCGATGTGGATAAAATGGATGACTAATAAGAACCTGCTGTATAAAAAAAATTAATTAAATTTTTTAAAAAAAGGTTTGAATCCCAAGTGAGAGTTGCCACAATGTGCATCTAAATCTGCCTATTCAGATGATGACAGTTGGAGACTAACTTGCCTCTTTTGCTATCCCCTTGAACAGTCAGTGGGAGAATTTACTATCATGTATATTACCAGCTACATCCAGCTGATCAAAGATACGCAGAGAGTTGGCTATTATACCTTCATATAAAAGGTGAGAGATTGGAAGAGAGGCAAAAATTGGTGCCGTGTTTGGTTTTTTTTGGTCCACTGCATCCTTAATAAATTGGCCCTTTTAAAGGAATGTGGTATTGTGTGTTTACCTCTCTTGGTGCAACATAGGTAGGTTAAGGAAGTAAGAATAGACTTCAAGCAGGGCTGAAGCTTGGGCCTTTTAGGGGATTACACACCAGGAAAACTGACCTGGAAAACCTAATTTCAGTTTTTTCATTCTCCAGAAAAGTGCTGGGGTTGTTAATTGTTGCTTTCCCTGGAACCACAGGCTTGTAGAGGATCTTCTGGATGGCTGGGGATTAGGAGGGCAAGACAGTACACATCACTTCATGAGAATCACAAAGGGAGTCTTGGAGGACTCCACATCCAAAGGGATCCTCAGCCCATTAGGTGGAACCATCTTCAGTGGGGTATTTTGTGAGACGTAAGGGCCAGGGAGACTTGTCCCTCTGACAGGGAGAAGGCTGTTGTGTTCCCACTGCATGTAGTAGCAGCTGACTCTGTGTTCTCACTAGAGGTGTCTGTTGTTTGTTGGTGTCTTTCAATCAATTGTGCAATCCTTTTCTTCCTGGAACTCACCTAGGTGGCACCCAGAGCCTCGTTCAGTTATTTAGCAGATATTTATGGATTCCCTTCCATGGACGGGCACTGCATGGCCTTATTTGGACAGTATCACAGACATGCATTTAGTAGTGGCTATAGAGGGAGGGGTTGAGAACACAGACAGACTTGGGTTGGAATCCCAATTCTATTACCTACTAGCTATTTGACTACTGTGAGTTTTTGCACCTATAGAAAGAAGATAATCCTTCACTGGACTGTCAAAGGAACTAAATGAAATAATGAACACAAGGGACCAAACAGCAGTGTCTGGCATATCACAAGAGTCCAATAAAGTGTAGATATTATTTTATTGTTATTGTTATAATTATTTCTAAACACACCCTCTGAGCTCTTGTCCAATATTTCCAACCACCCAGAGTTCTCTCTTCCTAGATATCCTCTGTAAGTACCTCAAACTCACTATTTCCAAAATGGAACCCATTAGCATTCTCAGGAAATTCATTCCTTTTTTTCTTATCTTAGTATCTCCAACTGCTATTATCTTTATGGACAAATAAATTATCTGGAGGCCACCTTTGACTCCTGTTTCTTCTTTACTCCAAAATTAAATATCATCTATTCTGTCCTTTTTAACTCATAAATGCCTCCCTCCCTCTCCATTCCAACTTGCACTGCCCTGCTTTACACTTTCATTCTCTTTTTCCTGCATTGCCCTTAGGTACAGCTTCTGTAAGTATTTCTAAATAATGCCGATTTTAACTACTTTGTCCCGTTGTGTCCACAACCACATTAGTACTTGTTGAACTGTGTTCTAATTTTTTAATTCAAGAAATGCAGCCTCCTTACTGGTCTCCAGCCACCAATCTCTACCTTTTCTAAATCACGTGTTTCTCTGCCTCCAGAACAATCATTTAAAAAAAACAAATCTGATGATACTGCTCCAAATCACAAATACCTTCAGGAGCTTCCTATTATTTCAAACTCCACTCAAGGTGTGGAAAACCATCCATTACTGATCCCCACATTCACTTTTGAGCCCCATTCTCCTACCAAACCTATGTCTATGCGTCCTATATACACTCTAGCCACATAGAGCCAGAATTTTCAAGGCAGGGAGCCTTCCCCATGTCGTCTCGACCTCGGATCCCTTCCCCATCCTGTGCCCCCTCCTGTCTTTCCTCCAATTGCCATCAATCCTTTCCTCATTCTACAAAAGTCACTTCCTCTGTGAAGACTTCCAAACCTTTTCTTCCAAGGATATTTAGCCACTTTTGCCTCATAAGGTAAAATACTCTACCACAGGGTCATTACAGAACAAGTCCTTCTGTGTCTGACTCTCCCGTGAGACTTTGAGTGTCTCTCCTACTAGACTGGGAGCTCTGCAGGGGCAGGTCTTTGCTCACTTCTTCATATTGACAACATGTAGTTGATCTTTGGTAAATGTTTGATGTATGAAAGGATGGATGAATGAAAAGTTTAATCAAGCTGGAGGCAGGGTGCCCTGGGCTCATTTGGGAGGGAAATGAAGGACACTCATTGGTGTTCTGTAGTTGAGAGGAAAGTAGCGTCTCAAACAGTAACAGATTTTACAAATCAAAGCATAGCCTTCTTCCTTCTCCTATGAGAAGCACACTGAGAATTAAATCATCACTAAATGAAGCACTATCATCATTAAATCTGCAAGGAGCCAAAGGCCTGTGGAGTCCAAGCATAACAGAAAGGCCTTAGGGAACACTACGTGCAGGTCTTAGGAAGACATACAAGAGGAAGCGAGGGCCAGTGCTCTGGGTCATTTGCATAAGGCTTTGGGCAACTACTTGGTCACTTGAGGACAACTGATGGCCTAGGTAGAAAGGTATGAGTGGACATTCTTCCATTAATGGTAAGAATTAAGGGATATATCATTCTGAGCCAAGAGAAGTGCTTTCTCTCCAAGCTAGTTCTATTACATAAGGGGTATATTACTTTGCTAAGGCGGCCATTAACAAAGTATCAGCAGAAATTTATCGCTTCGTAGTTCTAAAGGCTAGGCATCTGCAATCAGTTCATTCTGAGGCTGTAAGGGAGAATCTGGTCCATGCCTCTCTGCTAGCTTCTCGAGTTTGCTGGCCATCTTTGTTGTTCATGGGCTTCTGCTGCCTTACCCTGATTTCCGCCTTCACCTTCACATGGCACTCTCCCTGTGTATGTGTCCAAATTTCCCCATTTCATGAGGGAACCATCATATTGGATTAGGGACCCATCCTACTGTAGTATGACCTCTTCCTAACTTAACTAATTACAATTGCACTGACCTTATTTCCAAATAGGGTCACATTCTAAAGTACTGGGGAGTAGGGCTTCAACATATAAAATTTTGAAGGAACACAATTCAACCTATAACAAGAGATTAGATGGTGCTCATCCCAGGAAAGGCTGTTCTCCCAGCATCTTGGGATGGCATACGAGAAACCCACAGAGAAGAGAGCTGTGGTTCTGATGTCTCAGGAAGAGAAGGGCTAGGAGATCCCTAGCAAACACTATCAACTAACCACCCAATTCTTGTGAGCTGGGAAAGGGACAGACTATAAAAGGAGGGGAGGAAAGGTCTTCAGAACCAGACCCCTTCCTAAGAAGTCTTCTGGCAGGTCATGGGAGACGAACACCAAGAAGCTCTCAGGGACACACACACCACCGGACTTGAGGAAGCACAGGATTGGGAAGGCATTGTGCCAGCTGGCACAATGAAGCCCCAAGGTGTTTGAGTGAGGTGACAAGGCACTGAGACTAAAGTCCTAATTCCTTACATCCAAATATTGGTTATGCATAAAACACAGAATGTTTAGAAAGAAGATAATTTGACAAAAAATATCTGTCTGCCTTAATTTATGGAAGAAGAAACCAAGACTCAGAGGGGAAATCTGTGCTATAATGTAGAAGAAAGAACACCAGACAAAGAAGCAGAACTCTGTGAAGTCCCTATTTTGACACTAACTAATCAACCTTAGGCAAACTACGTCAACTCACTGAGCCTCACTGTCCTTATCTTAAACTATGATACACCCTTCAGAGAATGGCTCGGTTGATTAAAGGCGATAATGGATGTGAAAGTACCACTCGACTCTAAGAGATGGTTCAATAAATCCCAAAGTACACTGATCAAATCCTATTCCTATTTGAATCTATATTATCCAGCACACAGTAGACGTTCAGCAATGTCTGCTGATAAATGAATTAATTCAATCCAGCCCTTAAAAGGGAAAAACCCCAGAACACAACATCCAGATCTTAACCTGAATTCTAACTTCCTGAGGCCTTGAAAATAAGACTTCCCACAGAGGTCCTTATCCAACAAGGCAACCCCAGAATCATAGGGACAATAGATTTCCTAAAGGCAGCATCTCAGTTATCCAGAAGAAACTCTCTTTCTAGGGTTGCTGCTTGTGTTCTGAGCAGGCTATTGGAAAGACCACATCCCCTGGCAATACACAGCGGGGTTCTCTGGACTCGGAGAAATCTCCCCTGGGTAAGGACTACACGTCTGATACACTCCTCAAGGGGTGAGCGAGTGAACCCAGAAAGCAAATCCATAGCAGCCAGCATGAACCTCCAGCAGTTATGCTTCTGGAGTCTGGTGGCCACAGGAGAGACCTTTGGGCACATTACTGTGGCTGAGTATTATTACTGTATATTGCAAGTTCTGACCTGGGGCAGAACTTTCTCTGTCTGGTGACTCACTCTTTTTCTTAGTACCAACTACATTGTTTCTTGTAGACTGATCAAAATGCTCACATAAAATCTCTTCCTTTAGTACTTAGCCAATGATTAGAGGCTAGGAAAAGGAAAGTTAATTTTGATGCAAACAACAGAAACTGACCAAGTTGTAAGACTTACTGAAAAATCCAAATCGTATATTGCAAGGGGACATTTTTCAGGGAAATTATCCTTTAAAATATAGATGGTGCTCACCACTGTGAATCTGTAGCTTCAGTCTTTAGGGTGATTAGACGACAATGCTTTACCCTAACAAGTGATGTTTAGGAGATCATTAGATCCTGGAGGGATGTACTTTACAGCATTTAAATAAACCTAAGTTACTGAACCCTAAAGAGCATAATTGATCATCATTTTATATTTGATCAAAATGGTTTGCAATTATTCCCGCTGGGAGATTTATCCATTTGCATCTTGCAGTCAGTTTTGGAATTTTATCCCTTTGATCTTGCCATAATATCATGATTAATTGATTGATTCAAGGGTTCAGGAGTCAATAAACCCAGTATTTGTTATTATTTATTATTTAATTGCCCCCAGTGTGCTGGTTGGAATTCAGACGCTAAAGAAAATACAGTCCAGCTCTCACAGCTTCTTAAAGAACTGATTACGCAGAAGAAAAAAAGAAGAAAAGAAAACCCCTTTTTTGTTCAATCGTGTGAATATTAATGGGAGAGAGATAACAAAGAAAATGCATGCTATACTTATATTGGCCATGATTTAAACATGTTTTGAATATCTGCATTGTTGCTTACTTTTAAATTAATTTTTGAGATGTATATATGCATATATATATCCATATTTGTATCTGTACCTGAAAATAAAGCTCCCAGTTTAGTTATTCCTCACATTGTAGAAATGATTCTACTTGGGCATTATTCAAGAAAGACACGGACTTAGAAAAAATAAGCAATAAAACTGTCTTCAGTTCAGAAAAGTAAAAAACATGTAAGTTTAGAGATATTAATTGTTATCCTGATGACCTGTGTGCTTTTCTTAGATTAGGACTAAGCCTCCCTCACCTGAATAAACACTCCTTCACATGATGGATTTAGCAGTGGCAAAGAATGAGTCGCTGATCCCAAGAAACTCTAACTTCAGATGCCTAGACTTGCTGTCAAAGCCCTGGGCAAGCAAGAATATAACCAAATTGGCCAAATGGGAGGTAGCACAGTGATTAAATATGTTACCAAATTTGTGCTGTGATTCTCAAATCATGCTTTTTAAGATGATCATTCAAACATGCACCCTAAAAGAAGAAGGGATTTGCTTTGTACATAATGACATGCATGGGTATTACAGCCTCACCCAATGATTAGCACAATGTCAGGATGATTTGGTGACTATTTTACATTTTACAAGGGATTAAATAAAGATATACAGAGCTCAGTGAATTCTTCCCAAGGATGCTAAAATAAAGTTAGTATTAACACTAAGATATTGCAATCCTAATTCATAATTTCCAGAGAATTGTCTCTTCCTAGGCCACATTTCTACCCATAAACTGTCAAATTATATAGAGATCTCGTTACACAAATATGCTACTCTCACTTGAAGCTCCAGGAGAGAGGTTTGCAGCATCTAAAAATGGAATTCATCACCAAAAGCCCAATAAAAACTCAAAGGTGTAAGGATGCTACCAAGCTAAGATTGACGGTATGTCCTAAATGCACCAGCTGTGTAAAATATGAAACCATTGGCCATGCTGACATCCCGAAGGAAGTCAATGAGAAACACATGCAATGCCACATGTCCTATATGACAGGCAAGACAACAATGGTTGACCAGATGTTCTTTTCCTTCTCATTTGCATGATTAAGACATATGGTAACTGGGAAGAATGAAGTCATCTCTTAAGCAGTGATATGAATGGCTGGAAATAAAATTGTTTTAAATCATAGGCCGTACACCTGCCATGGATTAATGTTGCAGAACTTCTGAAAATAAACATGTTAACTATAACCTAAACACCTTATGTCATATGGCGTTTTTTTATGCCTTACAGCACATTTACAATCCTTTAAATAAAGCATAGCTCTTCGGAGGGTTTGAGATTGCATAGTTTTATCTGGAGAAAGGTTTGGTTTCCTTACACATGTTAAACTTGGGAGTATTTCAACACTTGCAATAGCAATATTTGGATGTCAGAAGATCTAGATTTCAGCACCCAGAGATAATTTGGTATATAAAACATCTGGTGTGTTTATGAGAGAGTATCAGATTTAAATCAGTGGTTTCCATATTCCTTTTAGTTTAAATATGCCTTTTGGTAGCAAGTGCAGTTTCTGGTTTATGTTCTTTTCTTTTCAAAGGCTAAAGTAAAACTAACACATATTTTTAAAGGTTGCCTTAAGTAAAATAATAGCAAAGAAGAAAGTCAATTTGCTTTTGCCATCTTGGGGACATGGGCGGCCAGACAACACAGCTCCAACTTATTACAGCTGATTCTCATACTCGGGATATTAAAATCTTGGTAGTGACTTATGGAGCACAAATGAAACCAAAGCCCTGAAATTCAGTCATGCTGAGAATTCCCAAGGAGTATGTAGAGTTGGGGATGCTGTCTTCTTAAATTTGGAGGTGACAGGAAAAAGCCATCTACTCTTTCCTCTCGTAACATAATTGATTTCCAGACAAGGAAAACTTGCCCCACCTATGGCTTCTATGCTTATATTTTGGCAGATCTCCTAAAATTCTGGTAATGTCAACACTCCCTGTTTACCTTGATGCTATCCTACAAACATGATATGTTAAAAGAGTCTACTTGCTATAAAATATATTATTACTGATTTTTATGAAGCATTCTTTGGTGTAAATCATCACACAGCAGTATTTTGAAGCCAGTATATGAACCACACTAAAGAAGGAGAATAAGGTGTGAAGTTTTAGTCTCATGTAAAAATGGAGCTTTTGAGTTGAAAACATCCCTCTGGACCAATGAGGATAAGATTTTAGAAGGGTGGACAAGAGGTATGGTTCAGCAAAATCTAGGGAAAACATTCAACAGCTACTGTAACACAAACCATGAAGGGGGAAGGCTTAACTGTATCAGACGTATCACAATTGAACACCGTTAGGCCAATATCTGTGGTATCAGTGTCAAATACTGAGTATATAATCTCTATTATTTTCAAGTTGGTGCTTATGAATACTGACAACGCAGGCAGAATCCTTTGGCCAAATCAATCCTGAAAAGGGACAGCTAAATAGACCTAGAAGAATGACTAGCCCTTCCACTTCACGTGTTTATTGGCATTATTTCTTCAGGTCTAGGCACGGCTATGTCTATGGACCAGAGGGCAACATCAATACCACAACCTTGCCGGGTGGCTCCTGGAAAATTGTGACTCTGGTATGACTTTGACCCAATGCTCACCATCACCGTCTCAATGCTCTGCTCTCCACTTTCAGCATCTCCCCAAAACAATGCTCAGTGCTTTCCCTACCCCCATCCCTGCCACCACAGCACCGACACGCTATTCTCCCAGTGGAATAGCTAGCGCGGCCAAGCCATGAACCACACCGTGTCATGCTGGAGATTTCTTGTAGCCGTGCTTTATCAAGCTGAGGAAGTTCCCCTCTACTCAATTCGCCGAGAGATTCTTTTATCATGGTGGGTATCAGATTTTGTCAAACACTTTTTCCTATCGGTGAATATGATTTTTCTTCTTTGGCTTGTTGATGTGGTGGATGACTTTGATTTTTGGTTGTTGGATCAGCTTTTATTTGCTTTTTAAAACACAAATAGGGAAACAAAATTCTATTCAATGAGTACAACAAATAATGAAAGCCACCTCAAAATCTTCTGACATAAGAGATAAAGATGAGAAACACTGACTAATATTGTTATTTTTCAATATGGAGAGGGCATGAAACCATTTGGATTTACAAAAACATAAAGTAATATTACTAGGCATTGTTATAAAGAATACTTTAATTCTCACCTAAAGTTTGGAAGCTCTGGGATTCCTTAAATTCTCTCTCTAAATGGAGCCCTACTTTCCAAGGCTAGAATATCAAGAGAATAAAATTTTTATTTTGGAAAAACCACAGAAAATGTTTTTTTAATTTTCAGCAGGAAAAGGCCTACTTGATGGAACTATGTCACCAACTTGTAATTGACAACATTACTTCCAGGACTTTTAATTCTTGTTGCATTTCGCACCTAGAAGCCATAAACAGTGTCCTCTTGTGGTGCTTCTGCTCTATGGGACAGGTAAAGCAGAGCTCATACCTGGGTTTGTTCACAGGATTCAAGTCCTCTCTGCTGAACTAACTTATAATGAAATATTAATAGCAGCATCCAGAGGTGTTACCTTTCCAAGGAACATTGACATTTTTGCTTCCTTATACCTAAAAGTTAACCTCCAAGACAGGTTTTCAGGAACTGGACAGAAAACCTATAGATCAGGTCAGTAGGGCTGCAGAGTATTTGGTGTCCCTTTTCAATCATACCCTGTAGCTGACTGCCTAGTTCAACTATATATAAGGCTTTTCAGAGTCTTCACGTAGCTATTTAAAAAAATTTTATCCTGAGGTTTTAGCTGCCATCAGCGGGAGGGTTAAGCTGTAGGGGGCTTAAATCACCATAGTAGTAGAACCAGGACTCTAAACAACTCATCTCACAGACAAGCAAACTAAGGCCCAGAGAAATGGAAAATGATGACAGCAATTTCTTACGTTTGTTATAGACCTTGATGGTTGACAAAGCACTTCCTCCTATTATGCATTTCAATCTCACAGTAATCCATTGTGAAGGTCCAGCCTTCTAATGCCGTAGATTCTAGCAAGTTGCAATTTATGTTATAAAATTACGGCTGTGTTTAACATTTCATTTTTATTTCTCTCTGTTTTCCTTGATCTATACAAGTAATATAACCCAACAGACAATGTAGGAGGACATGGAATTACAGTGCTGGGACATAAATTTGCAATTAAATAGAAAAAATTTTAAGAGAGGGATCCAACTGGGACCAAGGAACACTAGAGACATCTTATACCTTCCTCGAGGTATTCAAGGATGATGGAGGGGATGAAACAAAAAGCCATGGTAAGGTGAGCTTTGCCGAAGTGAGAGAAGGAATTTGTATCAAAACAAGTGGAACGTTATTAGATGAACACCCCTATGCATATGCTGGTGCACATCAACACTGGGAAGGCCAGGATATCTGAGAAAAAGGGGCCCTTTGCCATTTGCAAAAAGAGGTTCTCTCTGTTTCTTAGTTTTACTCCCAATGGTTTTAATTTTCATCCCACTTTTGTTTTTTCCAGGGCATTCCCACGTACCCAATCTCATTTCAGTCACACAGCAACACAGACTTGACAAAACGGGCACTCGCTTTGCTGTTTACAAGTTTTTATAGCTGCCTATACAGGTGAGAAACTGAAGCCCAGAGGGTCCGAGAGTTTTACTCAATGTCACACAGTTAGGCTCGAAGTGAGCAGGAACTAGGACTCTAACAGAACATGAGTCAGAGGAGGTCTCCAAAATGCAGTAGAGCAGACTAAACACAGCAGATTGGTACTACCTATGACTGTATCCTAAGTTCCAGCAAACGACAGTAAAGGCATTTAAAAGATTTTAGCCCAAAAGAACAAATGACCAGTCGAAGAGATGTCAACAGATGAGAAATTTCAACGCATGTTTGAAAAACGGTCAAAGGATGGACGTGTGGTTTTGGTTCAGCAGAGAGGAGGAAAGCACAGCTTAGCTTCCACAGAGGGGAATACCGAAAAGAAGTGAGATCACCTGATACCCAGAACTACAGACGTGTGTGACGTGGGGCCCAGGTTATAGGAGGCAGAGGGCATGTCAGGGATGAAAACAAGACATTGGGCCAAATCTATACACAACCTGATTGGAATCCTGTATCACCCCCGCCCGCCACACTGCAAGTCATAATACTCTAAGCCCTGACAATTGATTTAAGCAAAATTCGTGATACTGCCATGGGGGGCAGGTGGAATAGGAACTGGGGATGTGTACACAACAGTAAGCTCTCATTTACTATGACAAGAAATTAAGGGATGATGTCCAAAACTATGAAATCAAAACTGTGTGATATAAATAGCCAAAATATGGAAACCACCTAATGACCATCGACAGAGGAACAGATAAAGAAGACGTGGTACATATATACAATGGAATATTAGTCAGCCATAAAAAAGAATGAAAGAATGCCATTTGCAGCAACACAGATGCAACAAGCGATGATCATACTAGGTGAAGTAAGCTAGAAAGAGCTGGGTTTTTGGGAGGGTTGGCAGATGCAAACTATTACATTTAGAATGGATAAACAACAAGGCCGTAGTGTATAGCACAGGGAACTATAGTCAATATCCTGATGGTGATAAATATGGGGATAAACTACAATGGAAAAGAATATAAAAAAAGAATGTCTATATGTGTATAACTGAGTCACTTTCCTGTACAGCAGGGATTGACACAACATTATAAATCAACTATACGTCAATAAAAAAAAAAACTGGGTGATATAAACATATTACTTAGAAACATGATGATAAATATCAGAAGAAACAGCTGGATTTGACAATGGTCACCTCTGGGGTTAGGATCTGGAATTGAATGGGATAGAGCAGGTGACTAATTTTTCATTTTAAGGCTTCATCATGCACATTTTACTTTACTTGAAATATTAATTTTTAAAATAATTTTCAAAAATAAAAGTAGCCTTAGTCCTCTCTCTCTCAGGAAGAAAAAAGTGAGTTCCCAGCTATGTCCTCCTCAGAGGGGCTGTCTAGTGAACTAGTTGGTTGAGGGGCTGAGGAGTCTCCTGGGTAGGACATCTGAACCAAGAGGGAGGGACCCAGGCACAGCCAGCTGGACCCAATGGCAGAGCCTTGGTCCTCAGAAGGCAAGGAGAGCACACCAGATGCACAGCACACAGGATGCCCCTCAGAACTGTTCTCACTCCAAATCCCTGTTGGCCTCTGTCTGAGGCCCATGTCAAAAGGAATTATTAATACAAGCGAAAACCACAAGAGCTAATTCACTGAGAACTCCGCAGGGGCACTCAGCCCAAGGACAGTCCTACCTTGGAATCCCTCTAACAGCATGTGCCCCGAAAGTGGGGAGATCCCTGGGCAGACCCCTCCACAGCCAGGCACCTTGGGAGCTCCAGCACGTGGGGCGGTGTCCAGAGGAAGACAAGTGCTAGAAGTGGACATGACTGCCCTGGTTGGATCAGGGCAGGAGTCTGCGATGTAGAAACTGAGTGATTGCTGACTGACCTTGCTCATGAGCACATGACAGGCACCTCCTGAGGACTCCCAAGATCCCTGTGGGGCATTTGGCAGTCACCCAGTAAGCCATGTGAGCAGATGCAGCGAGACAGGCAAGTTAGGTATAATGTGCTCACGTGGCCCTGTTACCCTCAGAGGCTGGTGACCTGGCAAAACAAATCTTCCTGGATAGGGTCCAGATGTGCCAGCTTGGGCAGAGAGGTTAACCGGATCACTTTGGAGTGCCCTTGCCATGGGCGGTCTTCCCAGATGCCAATCAGAGAATATAATGCTGCCCAACCCACCCCCAAAAGCTCCCAGGTCACCACTCATGAGCGGCCACCCCTCAGACAGCTCCACTAAGTCTGAGAAAGGGGCTGTGACCAGCGGACAAGGCCATGGCTGCCAGCTCCACGGACTGGGTTTCACACCAGGAAGAGCAAGGGATCCCAGTGAAATGAGCTCTCAGCTTTGGTGTCTGTTTTTCCCCATGGCCAGATCCTCCATCTTGGGCACCTGGGCACATCCTCAGCTTCTGCAGCCAAAGCCACAGTGTGCTTTGGGTGCCTGGGTACCAAGGAGGAGGCTCCCATCACCTCCTGGGTGGCAGGGCAGCATTTCCGTGCCTCTTTCCTTCCTCCGGCGGTTCTGTTGTTAAAATGAACAAAGGGGATTTTCCCCATGAGGGTCATTTCCATTTCTAGAACAGCAGGGAGCCTCTCAGAGACCTCATCTGAGCCCCTACCCTGCCCTCTCTAGCACAGATACTCCAAATCACATCCCACCATTCAACGATAGTTCCTCTTCTAAGGAAGGTCTCCTATTGTTTTTCACAGCTTGGTCTTTTTCCTCTAGCTAGACATTCCAAAATCGCAAGGGTCAACCTTAGACATCTATTTTGTAGTCCCCAGAGCACCAGCCCTGGTCCAATAAATATGCCAGCACTCAATAAATATGACGGCACTCAATAAATATGACTTCACTAGCTCTTTCAACCCAAAAGGCTAGTTTCATAAGCAACCCAAAAATTGGCTTGTTAGGGGGAAAGAAAAACAAAGAAAAATCTACAGGTCCTTCAAAGTGCTTTTGATATTCTCTCCTTCCTTTTCAGCCCCTTCCCCACACCCATGCATACTAAAATTACATAAATAAGATTCTATCAGAAGCCAGACATTTAGAAGAACATATTTTCGAGGGATTTTTTTCAACAAAGCTTGGATGCCTGTGAAGGTTATAAATTTACAGCTGAAGATCCTCTGCCAGAAGTTCTTTGGGGTGGTTACAGCTGTGAAATACAAGCTTTAGGTGACTATGCGTCCTCTCTGTGGCCCCAGCCTGATTCCAACAGCTGGTATTCCTGACAACATAACTCATCACAACAATAATGAAATAACAAGAATATTCAGATTTACATACCACCCTTCACCTAAGGGTCTCTGAGCAACTTCAAACACAGCTGAAATGGCTCCAAACCATGCACCTCTCCAACTTTGATTTAGAAGCTAAAAGATGAGTCAGTCTGCTGTGTGCAATCCCTTGGCAAAAATCATACACTTCACCATAAATGGAAACAGTGAGTCCTGGCTCCTCTTCAATAATCTTCCTTCCTTTCCTTATGCCTTTCTTCTTTGTTGGTATATAACCATTGGTATAACCTAGACCCCACCCATACATTTTATTTTGTGCTTCCAAGATTTTTTTGTAGAGGGTAAGTATACCATAAAAATGAAGTGTCTTTCTACTTTGCAAGGTTCCGTGAAATAACTTTTCAATGGGATACCTAAGAAATGGGAAATTCTGTGTCATCTGTGATTTGAGTTCAGTAGAAACCCTCTGTCCTCCAATACTTTATTTTTTCAACACTTGCACATTTATTTTTCCAAAATTATAGCTATTTCTTGACTTGCCTTACTCTACTCTACTCGACTGGAAGATCTTAAAAAACAAGACCTGGGTGTTTATAGTCCTTCTCTTTACAGCAATTTCTCTCATGCCTTGTGCAGGGAATATGTAGACCTGTGACACATTTCTTTATTTCTGAATTGAACCCATGATCTAAATTTTCTCTCAAATATATAATGACCCCAATGTCTACATTAGGATACAAATGGGAGGGTAAAAACAGTAAATGCTCAAACTCTATCTTTTACTCCACTGGACCTAAACAAACAGCTCCCAATGGGTACCTTGGGACCATTATCTCTGGAAACAAGGAAAACAGATTACTAGACTCATCAGCGTAGGAGCCAGATCTCTTGCTTTAGTCCAGCACAGCAACAGAGGGAAATTTCTCTGAGATCTTGGCTTATTTCAGCCCCACCGCTGGGCAGATAAAATGCTGACCCTCTTGGAAAACCTTGGCTCTTAGTCATTCATTAAATCTGAATAAGGAATCTACTATGTGTCAGACATTGTGCTCAGGGCTGAGGATATAAGAATGTGCAGCTCTGTCCCTGAGGAACTTGTAGTCCAAGGAGGGAGACCACTGGAGAAACAGAGAAGCGCAGGAAAACACTTAAGGGACATGACATAATTATACACACGACGGACGTGGCTCCATCTGAACCCAAGCTGACTGACGCTTCCTCGCAACCACAGGCGGGGCTGTAGGCATACTTTAAAGCTCTGGGCTCTGAACCCGCCTGCCCTCCTCTGACCTGTGCCATTATAACACAGGCGGGGCCAGGCCTTGTGTTCTGGCATCCCGAGAGCGGTGCTTTTCTTGTACCCTCTGGGAGCCTTCTGGCTTCTTCCCTGGATGTCATCTTTCTGTTCTCTCTTGGCTCTACACTCTGTAACCCACAGCCTGCTTGTTTTCTTTTCTCACTTGAACGCTGTGGCTAGATAGTATTTTCAGATATTAATCTTTTTTTCTCTCTGTATCTGTATTTGTATGTTTCCATCCTCCAGGTTAGGCTGGTAGCAGTCTTGATATGCCACAAGTTCCAGAAGGATGCACTGGGGTCAAAAGCAGAAATAGCGCAAGTCCTTCTGACTTCCCCCCAACAGAAAAAAACATGTTTAAGCCTTTGAGAGAACTTGGTGGTTTGGGGAGAAGATGGGAGAGTGTGTGAGAAGCGAGAAGAAGGGGGCTTCATCCTTCTTCCTTCTCTGCCCGAGAAAGAGATGTCGCTGGGCTAGAGGAAGGACAGGAAGGAAGAAAGATACCAAAGGGTCCCAGAGCAGACATGCTTCCCTCATGCTCCCACAATCTTGACAGCAAAAGTGCAAGTGGAAGGGCTGGGTGGAGTTTAAGCTAGTCAGACAAAACCACAGGCAGCATCACATGGCATAGCCATGGCAGAGAAAAACGGATCTAGTAGGAAGGATGACAGCCTCAGCAGTAACCTCCCTGAGAGATGACAAAGGACCAGATCACTGCTCTGTACCCTGGTGCCTCAGCACAGCGTAAGAGGAAGGGAAACTCAAATAAATGAAATTAAGTTTCCCCCCGGACTAAAAGGAGGGGTGCTCAGTATGAAATGAAGTTGACTTACAAACTGTAAAAACACATGACATTTCTAACTTACGTGAGTTGTGTGGGCTGATTCATTCTGGAGCCACCCTCTTCCTGGATGCTTTTGTCCATGTCCTGGGTCTTTAACACTGTTGAACTCTAGATCTAAATATCAGGTTTTGTTTTCTTTCTCTGTAATTTGAAGTGATATTTCAAACTGCTCTCTTTCTTTTTAATTTTTTAAAATTGAAGTATAGTTGATTTACAGTGTTGTGTTAGCTGCTTTCTAAACGTTTCTAAATGTTTCACTTCAAATTTACCATATCCTAAAGTGACTTCTATCTTTTTGACTCTCCCACACTCCCACTGTACCAACCCAGTTCTCTCCCCCATATTCTTTTCTCTGATAATAGCATTAGAGGTCACCAATACTAGAAATCTCATTTATATCCTTAGTTTCTTTGTCTCCCTCACCTCCCAGACTGGTCAATTCCACCTCAGGAATCCCCTCCATTGTCTCAGCCAAATCCATTTCCCAGATCCTCATCATCTGTCCACTGTATTCATGTTAACAGCCTCCTCCCTGGGGTCTGTGTTATCAAACCCTCTTCTACCCTGCCCAAGGCACCCAAAATCCTAGGTTCCTCTGGCTTCCTATTAGAGAAAATCCACATTCCTCGGCAGGGAATACAGAACTCTGTCTAAATATGGTCTCTGAGTACTTCATCCCCCACCAGTTCCTAAATGTTTGCACACTCACACACATACCCTAGAATCTTACCACCTCTCATGATCCAAGAGGTGACTATTGCTAAGCAATGGATTAGGAAACGGTAAGCTTGTGGCTGAGTCTAGAGGATAAGCTGGTTGAACATAACTAACCATGAAGGAAGTAAGAGCAAATGAGAGAAACTCTTGTTGTGATTTCCTTCTAGAATTTTCTTACAGAGCAAGAAATCAAACCCAGGAGAGCCTGTCGCTTAGGATAATGGTTACGGTGAATACAAATAAAGTTTCTGAACGCTGTAAGGCTGCTCCGGCCAGCTTTCCAAGAGTCCTTGGCCACTTGTGGTGCCTGTAATACCGCCATTCTCACAGGGTTTTTATTAAGTACAAAAGTGATAGTGGCGGGGGGGAGTTCTCTGTAAACTGTATAAGTGAGGACTTACAATAGTTCCTTTAAATAAATATTCATTCACTTCTATCTCTTACAATTCAAAATTTCTTAGAAAAATTCAACTCACAGAGGGTTTGTCTTATGCAAAAAGGAAATGCCATATACCCATGACAATCCAAATAATTTTTAAATGAAAGATTGTTGGGAAATGGCTGGGTTATCTTTTACTGAGAACAGGATGGGGAATCTATATAAATTGAGAAACATTACACCATAGTTATTATCATCAGGGCAGTCCTGGTGTGTCTTGGCTGAATTTTTAATACTCTTATCTTTTTAATCTTGCATGACCCTCCCTGGCAAAGTCACTCCAAAAAGAACAGACACTTCGTAAACATTAGAGGCTGGGGACTAGCTGTTTGTGAAACTCACTGGCCATTATGTACTGGTATGTTAGGCTAAATAAAATGTTTTATGGAAACTAATATATCCATGGTGAGGCCTCATTAAGTATATTACTGTTTTTATGGCCCCTTCAGCACAGCAAACAAATAACCTATCCTTTTCCCCAAAGACTATTCTGATCCCCACATCTGCTTTGCACTCGCCTTGCATGTAGATAAGATATCAAGGCTGGTTTTACAAGATGAAAGAGTGGAACCAGTTCTTTGCTGCTTATAAAGCCCTGATAATACATGATGAGGAATAAAGTTTTATTTCGGTATTCTCCAAACTGCGTTCTACGGAACATTAGTTCTGTAAGCGGTTAATGTGTATTCCAAAAAAATAAAAAGGAAGGAGGTAGCCATGATAAGCGGCTCCATGCGCAAATAGGTTTGGGAAATAATCAGCCAAACAAATGTAGTTTTCTTTCCTGCAGGATATGAGCCTTCAACAGGCCAAAGTGCTTTGCGAATCTCTTAGAAGGAAATATAGTATATAGAGTGCCTCGCCTCCAAAATTATTTGACCATAGGACTTATTTTCTAGAGAACACAGTACAAAAGACACTAACGTTCCACAGAACATAGTTTAGAAGAGGCAGTTTTATTTAATAAAGCCAAGTAACCAACGACAGCCAGTTCAATCGTCTCCAGAACAGCATATTTCTCATTGAAAGTCCTAAACAAAGGAACATCCTCCACAAGCAATATTGTTACAAGAAGCATGAGACACAATCATCTGCAAATGGAGTTTCGGGTAAAACACATTAAGATTTCACGACAGCCTGAGGATTCACAATTCAGTATCTGAAGTCATCGTTTCTTTTATTGGGAATAGGAGAAAAAACTGACAAAGGAGGTTGCCATATTTTCTCCACTTTGCTGCAGGATGACAATTTTTACTAAAGCACCAGAGGGAAAATATCAGAAAAACAAAAAGCCAAGTATATCTGCTGCCCACGTTTTCCCTTGTAATTATAAAAAGCATTGTAAGAGTAGCAAGCATATAAGGTATGACAGCAAGAGTAGCCAAGGTGACCAAGAATGGGAACCACAGTGTGAAAGGCCTCTCATGGGACTCCAGGTTGTCATCATGTAATGGATGCTGTTGGTACCCCTCCTGGATCCCTTTTACCTGGCTGGTGCATCCATTCCCTAGTTGCCATGAGTGTTGGTTACTAATGGCTCCAAAGGCTCCCTCCCTGGAGAACTGCCCTCTGCAGAATAGGAATCACTTTATCCAAGAGATTATATCACCCATTCCAGGGTAGCTCACAACCAGTGACTGGCTGACAAGGGGTACAAAAAGCTAGCCTTCTCTCCCCAAGGTGGGATCAGCCACGTGGCGCAATTCATGCCCAGAGCTCCCTGTGGGATCAAGCTAAAGCTGGCCTCCAGCTGAGACCACATCGTTGCTTAGTGCTCTGCCTTGCCCTGTGCTACTTCCCTTATTCTCTTTTTCCTGAGACCACTCCAATGAATCACATACACCCAAACGCTGGTCTCAGGCTCTCCTCCTAGGGAATCCAGCCTAAGGGATACAGTTTAGAAAGTTAGATCTAAAGAGACTTTTTTTTCTCTTAATCACAATATTAATGTCGTTCACAATGGCCAGTCTTCTCGCCTGCTTCAGGACCCTGACATCATGTTCTATAGGAGGCTCTAGATCAGTATTCCACATTATGTGGACTTGGGCCATGCACATTAGAGTTACTGGGGTGCTTGCTAAAAAGTGTAGGTTGCCAAGGCTCACCCCAGACCTAAGAAATCAGAATCTCTGTAGGTGGGACTCACAAATTACATTTTCTATATCAGGTTCTTCTCATAAATACTAGAGTTTCAGATCCACTATCAGGAGGCCACGGTTTAACCAGTTCTCCCCACCCTCCAGCAGTAACTGAGAGATACTCTCAAAGCAAGCTAATTTGTCTTCTTACCTTCTGCCTACTGATAAACTCTTCTGAGAGGAAACAGTGTGTGAATTTCCAAGTGGAAATACAGGTGGTCTGTAGAGAGAGAGAGAGAGAAAAAAAATGTAACCCAAGGAGACTATTGCTTTAGCTAATGACAAATTACTCCCAAATGTAAATTTTGTTTTATTTCTTTGAAACCGAAAAATGTGATTTGAGATGACAACTCTCTAAACAAATAAGCTGGAGAAGCTATGCTTATTCATCTAAAGTCAATTATTTCCAAGTATTTAATGGACTATGGGAAGGAGGAAAATCTGAAAACATTTTTTCAAAGCACGATGCAGAAAAGATTTACAGTAGCTCATAAAAATCTAAGTTGCCATATTTATTCATCTCACAAAAGTTGTCTGTTGCTTGACAATTATTTACCTAAAGAGTCTCCGATCTCTGAATCCACAGTGAAAACCACCACTCAATGCCCTGTTTTTCCATTCCTCTAACAAGCATGTGACTACCACAGCTGAGCACACATGCCCCAATCAGCAGGACAGTCAAAATTAACCACGTGTAAGTTAGTGACAAGAGCTAAAACAGAGCTCTAATAGCAAACCTGCTGTCCATCATGGAACCAAGATGGGTCAAGAGAATCAGAGTATGGTGGAGATGCCTTCTAGGGCATGGAGTTTACTGAGAAGCAGTTGATTCAAGCCTAGACTCCTTGGCAAGCATTCTCTTCTCTTCGTTGTTGTTGTTTTGGGTGTGTGGGTGTGGGTGTGGGTGTGTGTGTGTGCGTGCCACATGTGTGGTCTTAGTTTCTTGGTCCAAGAGAAATAAAGTGGTCTTGATTCCATGCCAAACAGAGCAGTTCCTCACTGGCTGCAATTTCTTAATGACCATCTCAGCAGGGATCCCAAAATGAATCAGCCACCCCTAGAAAACTCACTCACCCCTAGAAGATGTGTCTAATAATTATCTGATACTTGGTTAATAGAAAATACAAGAACACACTTCTAATCGAAGTGAAGCACATTCTCAAATCTCAGACATCCAAAACCCTACCTGGTAGGAAGCACGTGGGTCTTTCAACTTGTTGTTCTCTCCTGGAAGTTAAAAACATGGATTCTGTGATAGCAAATCTAAACACAAAAACTCAAAGAGAAGTCCAAACTTGCAAGTTATGAAAATATATTAAGACCAATATTTTTACAAAGAGATATTCCAAATATAAAGCATTGCAAACAACACTGTTTTTTTTTTTTTTTTTTTTGAGATACGCAGGCCTCTCACTGTTGTGGCCTCTCCCGTTGCGGAGCACAGGCTCCAGACGCGCAGGCTCAGCGGCCACGGCTCACGGGCCCAGCCGCTCCGCGGCATGTGGGATCCTCCTGGACCAGGGCACGAACCCGTGTCCCCTGCATCGGCAGGTGGACTCTCAAGCACTGCGCCACCAGGGAAGCCCCAAACAATACATTTTTTAAGGAAAGGTAACTTTACTGGTTTGAACATGTAGTTTACAAAGTCCAAAGTGGTTCCAATGTGTCATTTTCAAATGAACTCAAATTCCCCTGGAAAATGTGTTACGAGAGTGGCTCCTTTTGGGAAGAAAGTTATACATCACTCCATGGGATTACCATGCAGACACCTGAGACCACGCCTGACAAGAGTCAGCATCTTTGCCTTGAATTTCATCATCAACTCTGTCGGTGCACTGCAACTAACTGACTGCACCAAGAGGATGCTAGTCATCTGAGAAACTTGAGATTTTCAAACAGACATAACGAAAAGGAGGAAGAACTATTTTAGAGGAAGGACCCGGGCAATGGCAACACTAAGAGCAGTTAATGCTCCAGGCTTCTACCAATAAACAGTCTTACTGCTCTGACAGTTCCAGAGAAGGTAAGAAGAAACATGACAATTATAAACTCATCTCCCCAACAATAATTCCTATGGAGGCACGAGGAAAAATCATCTAACTATCTGTTTGAAGGGCACCCAGAGAAGCACCAGGTTCAAATAACCTTACATGCCTCCATGAAGAACCAGGATAGGAGGGCCCATGTAGCCCTTCAGCCACAGAATTGACCTACATGGTATGTGGATAAAGGAAGCAGAATTAGAGCTAATTTTCTCAAGTAATTTAATTCTGGTCTACATGATATTCTTAGCAATTACTGATCAAGATATGGTTTAGCACCTAAATGGTCAAAAGCCAGACCCAAAACCAAGCACCACAGAGTATCATCAAAATGAAAGCTGGGGTTAAAATTATATGCTTTTGTCCTTCAGATGACACAAAGTGGAGTTGGGCTGCTTGAAAGTCATGGGATCCTAATTAAAAGCAACTGTATAGGCCTAGAGTCTGTCATACAGAGTGAAGTAAGTCAGAAAGAGAAAGATAAATACTGTATGCTAACACATATATATGGAATTTAAGGAAATAAATGTCATGAAGAACCTAGGGGTAAGACGGGAATAGAGACACAGACCTACTAGAGCATGGACTTGAGGATATGGGGAGGGGGAAGGGTAAGCTGTGATGAGGTGAGAGAGTGGCAATGGACACATATACACTACCACACATAAGGTAGATAGCTAGTGGGAAGCAGCCGCACAGCACAGGGAGATCAGCTCGGTGCTTTGTGATCGCCTGGAGGGGTGGGATAGGGAGGGTGGGAGGGAGGGAGATGCAAGAGGGAAGAGATATGGGAACATATGTATATGTACAACTGATTCACTTTGTTATAAAGCAGAAACTAACACACCATTGTAAAGCAATTATACTCCAATAAAGATGTAAAAATAAATAAATAATAAAAAGCTAGATCATAAAGAAAAAAAAGCAACTGTAATTTAAAAAAAAGAAAAGATGCTCAACTTCATTAGCCATCAGGGAACCACAAATTAAAACCATATATGGTACCATTATACACCACCAGAATGGCTAAAATGAAAAAGACTGACAATACAAAAGCTTGGTGAAGATAAGGAACAATACGAACCCTCAAACTGACGGGGATGTAAATTGGTTCAACCAATTTGGGGAACTGTTTGGCAATAAAGCTGACCATTCATATACCCGACGTCTCAGTGATCCCACAGCCAGGTCTATAGCCAACAGAAACAGGTACACATCCAGTTACTTCTAGTTTTAGGCTATTGTGAAAAGTGCTGCTATTAATATTCTTCAAGGAATACTTAAAAGCTCAAAAACAGGCAAAACTAATCAATGGTATTCGAGTTCAGGACAGTGCTACCCTTAAGGCAGGACAAGTACTGGTAGTATTCCGTTTCTTTTTTTTTTTTTTTTTTGCGGTACGCAGGCCTCTCACTGTTGTGGCCTCTCCCATTGCAGAGCACAGGCTCCGGACGCGCAGGCTCAGCAGCCATGGCTCACAGGCCCAGCCGCTCTGCGGCATGTGGGATCTTCCTGGACCGGGGCACGAACCTGTGTCCCCTGCATCGTCAGGCGGACTCTCAACCACTGTGCCACCAGGGAAGCCCAATATTCCGTTTCTTGATCTAGACCCTGGCTACACAGGTCTGGCCACTTTGTGAAAATATTTTGAGTTGTGTACTTACAATTCATATACTTTCAATAGTATTTTATGTTATATGCTATGGACTCAATTGTGTCCCCCCCCCCCAAATTCATATGTTGAAGTCCTAACCCCAAATGTGATGGAACTTAGAGATGGAGTCTTTCAGCAGTGATTAGATTTAGATGAGATCATGTGGGTGGGGCCCCCATGATGGGATTAGTGCTCTTATAAGAAAACATAACAGAGAGCTTGGTCTCCCTTTCTCTCTCTGCCATGTAAGGACATAGTGAGGTGGCTGTCTGCAAGCTAAGAAGAGGGTTCTCAGCAGGAATTGAATGGGTCAACACTTTGATCTTGGACTTCCTAGCCTTCAGAATTATGAGAAATAAATGTTTGTTGTTTAAGCCACCAGTCTATGGTATCTTATTATAGCAGCCTGAGCATATTAATATATTATATTCAGTAAAGTTTACTCAGACTAAAACAATAACAAAAAAGCAATGGTAAACATCAGAGAAATAGTCCATTAAAAACAGAATATACTTGAAAACTGTGATTTCAGTACAGTGTCCTGTGATATTAGTGAGGGATGATTGTTGAGACCTTCTCAAATTCCCAAATTTGCAAATATCCCTTTAGATAAAACAAATCCCCACTGGGATATGGTTCTAGGACAGGACAGGCACTTCCTACATGACAGGTTCTGGACACTAGCCTTGCAGTCTTTGAAACTCAAATATTTGCTTCAGTAAAACGACAAGTGACTTCCTGTTTGGGTCACTCACACACACACACACACACACACACACACACACACAGACAATACCACTACTGTAATCTCCACAAATGCCAAGTCTGCCATATAAGGTTTGGGGATATAAAGCAAAGCCAGAGGTATCAAGAATAGATTGGGCAAAACCATAATTCAAAAAGATGCATGCACCCCAATGTTCACTGCAGCACTATTTACGAAAGCCAGGACATGGAAGCAGCCTAAATGTCCATCAACAGAGGAATGGTTAAAGAAGATGTGGTACATATATACAATGGAATATTACTCAGCCATAAAAGTAATGAAATAATGCCATTTGCAGCAACATGGATGGACCTAGAGATTGTCATACTGAGCGAAGTAAGTCAGACAGATGAAGACAAATATCATATAATATCACTTATATGTGGAATCTAAAAAAAGTATACAAATGAACTTATCTACAAAATAGAAATAGAGTTACAGATATAGAAAACAAAGTTATGGTTACCAGGGGGTAAGGGAGGGAGGGATAAATTGGGAGATTGGGACTGACATATATACATTACTATATATAAAATAGATAACTAATAAAGACCTACTGTATAGCACAGGGAACTCTACTCAATACTCTGTAGTGGCCTATATGGGAAAAAAATCTAAAAAAGAGTGGATATGTGTATATGTATAACTGATTCACTTTTCTGTACAGCAGAAACTAACACAACATTAAAATCAACTCTACTACAATAAAAAATTTAACAAATAGCTTTCCAATCTTAAAAAAAAAAATAGATTGGGCAGAAAGGGTCATCATGGATCACAAACTCATAGTGGAGTATGAAATACCTTTCCTGAAAAGTTAAAAATTAGATATGTCATCTGTTTCTTGTCAATAGAACTTGGGCTTCTGTAAGAAAATTTCAACCAGTGACACTGGACTCTAGTAATGAGAGTTGACATACAAGGGCTGGGAACTAATTCTTTGTATATCCTAGACTAGATACTCACTATAGGATGATATTTATTTTGGGTGAAAAATACTTTAAAAATGTTGGAGATCATGCAACATAATAAAAGTAACACTTGTGGGCAAAAACTAAAGGTTTCAGAGTAGATAGCTACTGGAAGGGCAGCTTGCAAAGTGTTCTGGAGCCCTACTGACTGCCTGGATTGAACCTGGCTCCACCCACTTAGTAGCTCCACCTACTTGGCCTTGGGCAAGTTACTTAACCTTTTCATGCCTCAATCTCCTCACCCATACATAGGGTGATAATAATTATCCTCCGTGGGATCATTGTGAGTCAGTGGAGTTAACTCAGTGTGCCTGCCATCTAGTAAACAGTATACATACACCTGGACTGTTACTACAGAACAAGAAATAGCTTTGAGATTCTTAGAGCTAGTAGATAGGACTCAACAAATAGTTTTCCCTTCGTGGCTTAAAGTAGAGGAAAAGAAAGAGGAAAGCAAGGCCAGTTGTGGGTTGGGATTTCAGGAGCCCCCAGAGCACTTCCCTCACTTGCTCAGAGACACCAGAATTGCCTAAACATATTCCACAAACAGAAGGTCTCGAAATAGCAACAGCCCCTTAAAGCAGCTCTTTGAATTTCACCTTATTTACACTACGATGTAAATGATTACTGGCAGGACCCTTGCCAGGCATTCATTTGAAAACTGGAATACAGAGCTCCCCGGGGCACTGGATACTTGAAAAGAGAGTCTCAAGAAACTTGAAAGAGAAGAAGAGGCTAGGGAGGTTGAAGGCCAACTTCAGCATTTTTTTTTTCTATAATCAGACTGGACACAGGAAACTATTTCCTTATTTTAAAAAAGAAGACTTAAAGAAATCTTCTGGGTACTACAAGTTCCCCCAAATCATTTCTCCTCCGTTACTTGTGTTTGTCAAGTGACGTGCTTATAAGCTTAAATTACCAGTGATTACATGTGCTTTGCCTGTGTAAATATGAGCTTTGTATTAAACAGTAACAAAGGGCTTCCCTGGTGGCGCAGTGGTTGAGAGTCCGCCTGCCGATGCAGGGGACGCGGGTTCGTGCCCCAGTCCTGGAAGATCCCACATGCCGCCAAGCAACTGGGCGCCTGCGTGTCTGGAGTCTGTGCTCCGCAACGGGAGAAGCCACAACAGTGAGAGGGCCACATACCACAAAAAAAAAAAAAAAAAAAAAAAAACAGTAACAAACAAAGCGATAGAAAACTGCGTAGGTGCAATTTTAACTCTCACAAAGATGCAAATCTTTGGAAACATAATATGTGGTTTTATGTACTTTAAGGGTACATAAAAAAGTAGAATGTGATTAAAACAACCACCATGCTGGATAGCATATATCTCTAGAAATGGATCTGTGATGAGCTTTTAAGGGTGATATAGTAACTGGCTATAAATGTTGACAGCAAAAGTTAGCAGGTCATCTCTAACAGAACTTCTTAAATTTATGAACAATAAAGGCTTATGGAGCCCTTCCTGGAATGGTTTGTTCAGGCCAAGAATCTAACTTCACACCATCCTTGTGGTCTGTGCCTGCCCGAGGCAACAAGCCATTCCAACACATCCTCCGGAGACCGTTTCAAGGTCTGTGGTTCTGCAATAAAGAGATAACTTACAAGAAGGGGAATCAGCATGCAGAGAAAATGCCTCCATTGAAACACTCCTTAGAGTCTGGATTACTCCAAATTACCTTCTCCTGGGAACTCAGGACCATTGTTCCTTCTTAATTCAGGAAAAAGTGTATTTGGGTGAAAATCTTCTACCCTTCCTGATTTCCACAAAGAAAAAAAAAATCAAACAAGTTCTCTCTATTGAATTAAGCGTGGTTAAAATAGTAGATGGGTAGAAATTATTATGACTATACAGAGCCACATTAAAATAACCAGCAAGATAAGAAAAGGGAGATAGAAAAGGGGCAAAAAAAAGTAAACTAAAGAGATTCCAGGTAAGTAATTCTCATTTTTTAGAATCTTGGCCTGAGGCTTTCCTGTGAATTTTAGATAAAGATATTCAGCCTCTGCAGAAATCTCTAATAAAACAACCAACCCAACAATAATGCATTTTCCTGCTGCGGCAGAAGACTGCGGTTCAATTTTCCAGCATTCATGATCTGTATTTCCGTGCAAGAAAGAGGGCCAAGCAAAAAGGATTTTTCCATAAGGCAATTAAGGTATAACATGGATTAGGAGGAAAATAAAATGACTCTTTACCTTCTTCTATGTAAATATTTTTCCTAATATAACACCTGCTGGAAGCCTCTGGCAGAATATGATTGCAAGAACATAATTTCTGTGAAGCAATTTTCTTAATTCTTGAGAAATTCAGTCAAAAGTGGGACAGCTCTTGAGTTATCTTAGACATTATCCCAACTCAAACCACTGCTTTGCCAACTTTTACCAACCTGCCCCAGAAATCTCCATTTATCAGTTTTTCTGTTTGGTGTGATGAATTCTTTTTGCTTCCTCCTTGAGTCTGAAATCTAATCAGTTAATGGATAACCTTTCCACTTCCAAATCTGGGAGTCATCTTGATTTCCTCACCCTCTCACCTTCATACCAGCCCGCCCCAGTGACCCTACACACACACACACACACACACACACACGTTCACAGTGACTAAAATATGCAGTTGAGTGTGACTCTCCCTGTGGACAGTGCCTTTTTCCCTCCTCTACACCCACTCAAATTCCAGACCTTTAAGGCCGAACTCAAATTCATCTTCTCCAGGCAACTTTGCTGGATGAGACCTACTCAAGGCACTTAACACTGAAGTACCAAGGTCAAACCCTGTGCAAACAAATTCCAGGTCTTTGGTTCGGTTCTTTTAACATTGCTTAAAATAGCATGGCTCTTTAGTCTTTGGTTCTTGGTTCTCCCATCCCCAAGCCCTACTTCCACCTGCACCTGCTCTACCCCCACCCTACCCACAACCCCCCTACACACGCACACACACATGCACACAACAGACTATCAAGAGCAGGAATCTGTTTGATTACTTTGTACCCTTTGTCCCTTGCCTTTCCCCCCATCCTTCCTGGATCATCAAAAAATACAGTCTTAGGTTTCCCTGGTGGCGCAGTGGTTGAGAATCTGCCTGCCAATGCAGGGGACACGGGTTCGAGCCCTGGTCTGGGAGGATCCCACATGCCGCGGAGCAACTAGGCCCGTGAGCCACAACTACTGAGCCTGCGCGTCTGGAGCTTGTGCTCCGCAACAAGAGAGGCCGCGATAGTGAGAAGCCCGCACACCACAATGAAGAGTGGCCCCAGCTCGCCGCAACTAGAGAAAGGCCCTCACACAGAAACGAAGACCCAACACAGCCAAAAATAAAAATTAATTAATTTTAAAAAATACAGTTTTTTTAGTACTATAGTTACTAAACACATAAATACTTGTTCACCATTTTTTTGACAGCCAGACACAAAAGCCACGGAAACTAAACTGCCATTTAAATACCTGACCCAGGAGGCACCCAAATGTCAACACCAGTGGTTTTCTTGAGGGTTGCCTTTGAGGGTGGGAGCTGGAGCAGAAAGAGTTTTAATTAATCTGTATATGAGACGACACAGTGTCTTCACAAAACTCTGCTTGATTTTTCCCATCCCTCACCAGACTATGGGAGACACGAGAAGATGGCGGAAGACTAAGACGCGGAGATCACCTTCCTCCCCACCGATACATCAGAAATACAGCTACACGTGGAACAACTCCTACAGAACACCTACTGAACGCTGGCAGAAGACCTCAGACCTCCCAAAAGGCAAGAAACTCCCCACGTACCTGGGTAGGGAAAAAGAAAAGAGAATAAACAGAGACAAAAGGATAGGGACGGGACCTGCACCAGTGGGAGGGAGCTGTGAAGGAGGAAGGGTTTCCACCCACTAAAAGCCCCTTCGTGGGCGGAGACTGCGGGTGGCTGAGGGGGGAGCTTCGGAGCCACAGAGAAGAGCGCAGCCACAGGGCTGCGGAGGGCAAAGTGGAGAGATTCCCGCACAGAGGATCAGTGCCGACCCGCACTCACCAGCCCGAGAGGCTTGTCTGCTCCCCCGCCGGGGCGGGCGGGGCTGGGAGCTGAGGCTCCGGCTTCGGTCGGAGCACAGGGAGAGGACTGGGGTTGGGAGCATGAACACAGCCTGATGGGGGTTAGTGCGCCACGGCTAGCCGGGAGGGAGTCCGGGAAAAGTCTGGACCTGCCAAAGAGGCAAGAGACTTTTTCTTCCCTCTTTGTTTCCTGATGCACGAGGAGAGGGGATTAAGAGCGCTGCTTAAAGGAGCTTCAGAGACGGGCGCGAGCCGTGGCTAAAAGCGCGGACCCCAGAGACAGGCATGAGACACTAAGGATGCTGCCGCCACCAAGAAGCCTGTGTGCGAGCACAGGTCACTCTCCACACCTCCCCTCCCGGGAGCCTGTGCAGCCCGCCACGGCCAGGGTCCCGGGATCCAGGGACAACTTCCCCGGGAGAACGCACGGCGCGCCTCAGGCTGGTGCAACGTCATGCGGGCCTCTGCCGCCGCAGGCCCACCCCGCACGCAGTGCCCCTCCCTCCCCCCGGCCTGAGTGAGCCAGAGCCCCCACATCAGCGGCTCCTTTAACCCCGTCCTGTCTGAGCAAAGAACAGACACCCTCCAGTGACCTTCACGCAGAGCACGCAGAGGCGGGGCAACATCCAAAGCTGAACCCCTGGAGCTCTGCAAACAAAGAAGAGAAACGGAAATCTCTCCCAGCAGCCTCAGGCGCAGCAGATTAAATCTCCACAATCAACTTGATGTACCCTGCACCTGTGGAATACCTGAATAGACAACCAATCATCCCCAATTGAGGAGGTAGACTTTGGGAACAAGATATTTTTTCCCCTTTTCCTCTTTTTGTGAGTGTGTATGCTTCTGTGTGAGATTTTGTCTGTATAGCTTTGCTTTCACCATTTGTCCTAGGGTTCTGTCCATCCGTTTTTGTCTTTTTCTTCTTTTTACTTTAAAAATTTTTTTTCTTAATAATTACTTTTTATTTTAATAACTTTATTTTATCTTATTTTATCCTCTTTCTTTCTTTCTATTTTCTTTCCCTTTTATTCTGAGCCATATGGATGAAAGGCTCTTACCCAGCCACGCATCAGGGCTGTGCCACTGAGGTGGGAGAGCCAACTTCAGGACACTGGTCCACAAGAGACTTCCCAGCTCCACGTAATATCAAATGGCGAAAATCTCCCAGAGATCTCCATCTCAACACCAGCACCCAACTTCACTCAACAACCAGCAAGCTACAGTGCAGGACACCCTATGCCAAACAACTAGCAAGACAGGAACACAACCACACCCATTAGCAGAGAGGCTGCCTAAAATCATAATAAGGCCACAGACACCCCAAAACACACCACCGGACGTGGACCTGCCCACCAGAAAGACAAGATCCAGCCTCATCCACCAGAACACAGGCACTAGTCCCCTCCACCAGGAAACCTACACAACCCACTGAAGCAACCTTAGTCACTGGGGACAGACACCAAAAACAACGGAAACTAGGAACCTGCAGCCTGTGAAAAGGAGACCCCAAACACAGTAAGATAAGCAAAATGAGAAGACAGAAAAACACACAACAGATGAAGAAGCAAGGTAAAAACCCACCAGACCTAA
The DNA here is from genome assembly GCF_964270905.1 of Leucopleurus acutus. Taxonomy (NCBI): domain Eukaryota; kingdom Metazoa; phylum Chordata; class Mammalia; order Artiodactyla; family Delphinidae; genus Leucopleurus; species Leucopleurus acutus. The sequence continues at coordinate 68,239,180 of NC_139157.1, forward strand.
CAAATGAAGAGGAAATAGGCAGTCTACCTGAAAAAGAATTCAGAATAATGATAGTAAAGATGATCCAAAATCTTGGAAATAGAATAGAGAAAATGCAAGAAACATTTAACAAGGACCTAGAAGAACTAAAGAGGAAACAAACAATGATGAACAACACAATAAATCAAATTAAATATACTCTAGAAGGGATCAATAGCAGAATAACTGAGGCAGAAGAATGGATAAGTGACCTGGAAGATAAAATAGTGGAAATAACTACTGCAGAGCAGAATAAAGAAAAAAGAATGAAAAGAACTGAGGACAGTGTCAGAGACCTCTGGGACAACATTAAATGCATCAACATTCGAATTATAGGGGTCCCAGAAGAAAAAGAGAAAAAGAAAGGGACTGAGAAAATATTTGAAGAGATTATAGTTGAAAACTTCCTTAATATAGGAAAGGAAATAGTTAATCAAGTCCAGGAAGCACAGAGTCTCATACAGGATAAATCCAAGGAGAAACATGCCAAGACACATATTAATCAAACTATAAAAAATTAAATACAAAGAAAACATACTAAAAGCAGCAAGGGAAAAACAACAAATAACACACAAGGGAATCCCCATAAGGTTAACAGCTGATTTTTCAGCAGAAACTCTGCAAGCCAGAAGGGAGTGGCAGGACATATTGAAAGTGTTGAAGGAGAAAAACCTGCAACCAAGATTACTCTACCCAGCAAGGATCTCATTCAGATTTGATGGAGAAATTAAAACCTTTACAGACAAGCAAAAGCTGAGAGAGTTCAGCACCACCAGACCAGCTTTACAACAAATGCTAAAGGAACTTCTCTAGGCAAGAAGCACAAGAGAAGGAAAAGACCTACAATAACAAACCCAAAACAATTAAGAAAATGGGAATAGGAACATACATATCGATAATTACCTTAAATGTAAATGGACTAAATGCTCCCACCAAAAGAAACAGACTGGCTGAACGGATACAAAAACAAGACTCGTATATATGCTGTCTACAAGAGACCCATTTCAGACCTAGGGACACATACAGACTGAAAGTGAGGGGATGGAAAAAGATATTCCATGCAAATGGATATCAGAAGAAAGCTGGAATAGCAATTCTCATATCAGACAAAATAGATTCTAAAATAAAGACTATTAGAAGAGACAAAGAAGGACACTACATAATGATCAAGGGATTGATCCAAGAAAAGCTATAACAATTGTAAGTATTTACGCACCCTACATAGGAGCACCTCAATACATAAGGCAAATACTAACAGCCATAAAAGGGGAAATCAACAGTAACACAATCATAATAGTGGAACTTTAACACCCCACTTTCACCAATGGGCAGATCATCCAAATGAAAATAAATAAGGAAACACAAGCTTTAAATGATACATTAAACAAGATGGACTTAATTGATATTTATAGGACATTCCATCCAAAAACAACAGAATACACATTTTTCTCAAGTGCTCATGGAACATTCTCCAGAATAGATCATATCTTGGGTCACAAATCTAGCCTTGGTAAATTTAAGAAAATTGAAATCGTATCAAGTATCTTTTCCGACCACAGCGCTATGAGACTAGATATCAATTACAGGAAAAGATCTGTAAAAAATACAAACACATGGAGGCTAAACAATACACTACTTAATAATGAAGTGATCACTGAAGAAATCAAAGACGAAATCCAAAAATACCTAGAAACAAATGACAACGGAGACACAAGGACCCAAAACATATGGGATGCAGCAAAAGCAGTTCTAAGAGGGAAGTTTATAACAATAAAATCCTACCTTAAGAAACAGGAAACATCTCAAACAACCTAGCCTTGCACCAAAATCAATTAGAGAAAGAAGAATAAAAAACCCCTGAAGTTAGCAGAAGGAAAGAAATCATAAAGATCAGATCAGAAATAAATGAAAAAGAAATGAAGGAAATGATAGCAAAGATCAATAAAACTAAAAGCTGGTTCTTTGAGAAGATAAACAAAATTGATAAAACATTAGCCAGACTCATCAAGAAAAAAAGGGAGAAGACTCATATCAATAGAATTAGAAATGAAAAAGGAGAAGTAACAACTGACACTGCAGAAATACAAAGGATCATGAGAGATTACTGCAAGCAACTCTATGCCAATAAAATGGACAACCTGGAGAAATGGACAAGTTCTTAGAAATGCACAACCTGCTGAGACTGAACCAGGAGGAAATAGAAAATATGAACAGACCAATCACAAGCACTGAAATTGAAACTGTGATTAAAAATCTTCCAACGAACAGAAGCCCAGGACCAGATGGCTTCACAGGAGAATTCTATCAAACACTTAGAGAAGAGCTAACACCCATCTTTCTCAAACTCTTCCAAAATATAGCAGAGGGAGGAACACTCCCAAACTCATTCTACGAGGCCACCATCAACCTGATACCAAAACCAGACAAAGATGTCACAAAGAAAGAACACTACAGGCCAATATCACTGATGAACATAGATGCAAAAATCCTCAACAAAATACTAGCAAACAGAATCCAACAGCACATTAATGGGATCATACACCATGATCAAGTGGGGTTTATTCCAGGAATGCAAGGATTCTACTATATACGCAAATCAATCAACGTGATACACCATATTAACAAATTGAAGGAGAAAAACCATATGATCATCTCAATAGATGCAGAGAAAGCTTTCGACAAAATTCAACACCCATTTATGATAAAAACCCTGCAGAAAGTAGGCATAGAGGGAACTTTCCTCAACATAATAAAGGCCATATATGACAAACCCACAGCCAACATCGTCCTCAGTGGTGAAAAACTGAAACCATTTCCACTAAGATCAGGCACAAGACAAGGTTGTGCACTCTCACCACTCTTATTCAACATAGTTTTGGAAGTTTTAGATGCAGCAATCAGAGAAGAAAAAGAAATAAAAGGAATCCAAACCGGAACAGAAGTAAAGCTGTCACTGTTTGCAGATGACATGATACTATACATAGAGAATCCTAAAGATGCTCCCAGAAGACTACTAGAGCTAATCAATGAATTTGGTAAAGTAGCAGGATTCAAAATTAATGCACAGAAATTTCTGGCATTCTTATACACTAGTAATGAAAAATCTGAAAGTAAAATTAAGAAAACACCCCCTTTTACCAATGCAACAAAAAGAATAAAATATCTAGGAATAAACTTACCTAAGGATACAAAGGACCTGTATGCATAAAATTATAAGACACTGATGAAAGAAATTAAAGATGATACAAATAGATGGAGAGGTATACCATGTTCTTGGATTGGAAGAATCAACATTGTGAAAATGACTCTACTACCCAAAGCAATCTACAGATTCAATGCAATCCCTATCAAACTATCACTGGCATTTTTCACAGAACTAGAACTAAAAATTTCACAATTTGTATGGAAACACAAAAGACCCCGAATAGCCAAAGCAATCTTGAGAACGAAAAATGGAGCTGGAGGAATCAGGCTCCCTGACTTCAGACTATACTACAAAGCTAAAGTAATCAGGACAGTATGGTACTGGCACAAAAACTGAAATATAGATCAATGCAACAGGATCGAAAGCCCAGAGATAAACCCATGCACATATGGTCACCTTATCTTTGATAAAGGAGGCAAGAATATACAGTGGAGAAAAGACAGCCTCTTCAATAAGAGGAAAACAGGCAGAACACTCTATGACATAATTCACAGCAAGATCCTTTTTGATCCACCTCCCAGAGAAATGGAAATAAAAACAAAAACAAGCAAATGGGACCTAATGACACTTCAAAGCTTTTGCACAGCAAAGGAAACCATAAACAAGACCAAACGACAGCCCTCAGAATGGGAGAAAATATTTGCAAATGAAGCAACTGACAAAGGATTAATCTCCAAAATTTATAAGCAGCTCGTGCAGCTCAATAACAAAAAAACAAACAACCCAATGCAAAATTGGGCAGAAGACCTAAACAGACATTTCTCCAAAGAAGATATACAGACTGCCAACAAACACATGAAAGAATACTTAACATCATTAATCATTAGAGAAATGCAAATCAAAACTACAATGTGATATCATCTCACACCAGTCAGAATGGCCATCATCAAAAAATCTAGAAACAATAAATGCTTGGAGAGGGTGTGGAGAAAAGGGAACCCTCTTGCACTGTTGGTGGGAATGTAAATTGATACAGCCACTATGGAGAACAGTATGGAGGTTCCTTAAAAAACTAAAAATAGAACTACCATACAACCCAACAATCCCACTACTGGGCATATACCCTGAGTAAACCATAATTCAAAGAGTCATGTACCAAAATGTTCATTGCAGCACTATATACAATAGCCAGGACATGGAAGCAACCTAAGTGTCCGTCGACAGATGAATGGATAAAGAAGATGTGGCACATATATACAATGGAATATTACTCAGCCATAAAAAGAAATGAAATTGAGTTATTTGTAGTGAGGTGGATGGACCTAGAGTCTGTCATACAGAGTGAAGTCAGAAAGAGAAAAACAAATACCGTATGCTAACACATATATATGAAATCTAAGAAAAAAAAAATAAGGTCATGAAGAACCTAGGGTAAGACAGGAATAAAGACACAGACCTACTAGAGCATGGACTTGAGGATATGGGGAGGGGGAACGGTAAGCTGTGACAAAGTGAGAGAGTGGCATGGATATATATACACTACCAAATGTAAAATAGATAGCTAGTGGGAAGTAGCTGCATAGCACAGGGGGATCAGCTAGGTGGTTTGTGACCACCTTGAGGAGTGGGATAGGGAGGGTGACGCAAGAGGGAAGAGATATGGGAACATATGTATAGGTATAACTGATTCACTTTGTTATAAAGCAGAAACTAACACAGCACTGTAAAGCAATTACACTCCAATAAAGATATTAAAAAAAAACAGACTATGAGAATCCCAGCTCCCTGACTCATCAGCCTGGAGACATATCCTTTTCCCAGGCTGCCCCTCCATTCCAGGCCAGTTTCTTCTCTGCAAACACCACAGAGGTAATGGCTGAAATGCTTTAGAGCATCCCAATCATAGCATTTATCCCACTGTCATGTGATTAATTAAGGTTGCCAGAGTTAGCGAATTAAAGTACAGAATGTCAGTTAAATTTAAATTTCAGATAAATAGGAAGTCATTTTTTAGTATAAGTGTGTCCCAAATTTTCTATGAGAATACTTCTGCTTTAAAAATGATTTGTTGTATATCTGAAATTCAAATTTACCTGAGCATCCCGTGTTTTATCTGGCAACCCTACCCAAAATAAACTGGGACCATCTCTGGTGCCACCCACCTCAACCCATGCTGTGTACCTAGTCGGCACCTCATAAATGTTTTCTGGATGGATATACACTGAAAGGTAAACTTTCACATTAGTGTAAATGAACAGGACCCTATGGGGCCTTTTCAGGACAGATCCCTCCCCCATATCCTCTGCTGTAGCTCCTCTCTGAATTACCCAGATAATAGTATCTCATGCACATTTCCTGAATTTTTCAAATGCTAAAAACCACCACCAAATGGAAGAAATTAACTACTTGATGATCATGAGCCCCCAGACCTTTGGGCACCTCAGGATAATGTTAACTGCCCTGTTACCTCACCATCAACCAATCAGAGAATTGTGCATGAGCTAATCACATATCCTGTGACACCCACCCCCCCTCCCTGACCTGGCCTTTAAAAATGCTTTGCTGAAGAAACCCTTCAGGGCGTCCGGGGTTTTGGGGGGCATGAGCCACCGGTTCTCCTTGCATGGCCCTGCAATAAACCTTTCTCTGCTCCAAACACCGACGTTTCAGTATTGTTTGGCCTCACTGTGCGTCGGGCACGTGAACTTGAGTTTGGTAAGAATAGGGAGGACAAACATGGTAAATGTTCATCTTTTACCCCAAACAACATGGCTAGATCATGTAAAAAGAAGGAAGATATTGTTCAGAAAGTGTAAATGAGGACACCTTCACGTTGAATAGCATACACAAGTGATTCTCTCAAACAGCCTTACAAAAACACCATAACCAATGGTCAAGTTCAGAGGCAAGGCTACTGTCAGGAGTGCAGTTGCCCAAACAGGTCACTTTCCAAAAGGCAAAGCTTCACGTCTGCATTTTCCCCAAGGCTGCCTTACCTTCTTGCCACCCCAAAACGTATCCTACAAGTCATATTTCTCAAAAAAGATAAGAAACAAGAAAATCTACCACCGTGGAGTTAGAAAGAGATAAGAGAAATAAGCTGTCTAGATTCCAGCTTAGCAATGGAGAAAGGAATTAAGGACCCGCTATGTTTCATAGGTGGAAAGATGAATACAGAGGATAAAAGAAAATAGGAAAGTTTCTTTAGGGCTGAAGTAAAATAGACAGTAAAATATTCAAGGCTACAGAGAAGATCAGCAAAGCACTTCTCCATGCTGACAATACATTTTTATAGAATTGCAGATCAGAGGTTCCTTCACGAGGACTTCTTTATTAATTCTTCATATCCCCAAACCCCGTTAGGAAACCTGTCCCCCTAACAATGCATCTTTTGTATTGCTGCTCAACAAAACTACTCTTAAAATCCAAATGCTATATGCAAATAGGTTGAAAAGAAATAGGCTTTGGAAAGCAGAAAGAATGAACCTATACAACTCATGACTCAGAACATCGTTAAAACATTGCTCACTTCCCTTAAAAAAAAAGTTGTATTACACATATCTAGAAAGGAATACCAGCTCACACGAGAAAGAGTGCGGCTTGCATACTAGCTCTGCCCCTTAGTAGCTTTGAATTCTTGAACAAGTTATTTTGCCTCTCTGGCCTTGTCTTTTTTTTTTAATGAAATATAGTTGATTTAGAATGTTGTATTAGTTTTAGGTGTACAGCAAAGTGATTCACTCATACATATATTTTTTTTCAGATTCTTTTCCCTTATAGGTTATTACAAGATACTGAGTATCGTTCCCTGTGCTATACACAATAGGTCCTTGTTGGTTATCTATTTCATACATAGTAACATGCATATGTTAATCCCAAACTGGCCTTGTCTTTAATATGAAGGTATGATACTTACTATACGGAGTGGACATCAGTTAACATCTGTAGGACACCCAGCACAGTGCTCGGGACATATCTGTTTCCTTATTCATTCATATAGAGTACATCGCTATCATCGTCACCATCATCATCATCATCATCATGATCACCGTCACCACTGTTAATTCCAGTTACCGATTGCCAGCTTACACGCAAATGGCCTTACACACATCCATTACCAAGCAGGGCAGATCTAGGATTCTAGTCCCCATTCTGTGATTTGGAAAGCCCTGTTCTGTTTACTACACCACACTGTCCTTAAGAATAAAAATTCTGTCACGTAAATCCCTTTACTTCAGTACTGTCTGTACTTTGAAGAGTCAGAAGATTTATTGATATTTAATAGCAGGAAAACTGAGGGCTTCAGAAGTGTGAGAATGAACCTCACCCTTCCAAGAAAATCTGGTGAAAATTTCGGATTCTTCTGAACTTCAGGGAGTAAGAACCTCACCAAGAACAAGAGAGAGCATTGCTGGAGTCTAGGATCCTCCTGACAGAAATAATTCTGGGGGTGGTGAGGGCAGGTTCAAAAGAGAAAAGGCACCTGCTGTGGATGATTAGGACCCAAGGGAAGAACTCAAACACTTCTCCCCTGGCAGCTGGAAGTCAACTGTCAAGGCTGACCATGGATGAGAATTTGAAATATTGTTTACAAAAATTAAAGAAGAAATACCTCTGGAGTTCAGGTCTTTTCAAATCAATGTATTTTGTTTCTTTGAAACCAAATGCTTCAGAATCTCAAAAATGGCATACCCAATTTACCCCGCAGATGTGCTCACACAGGTGCACAAAAATGTTTAGACAAGGAAATTCATTACAGTATTTTTCCTAAAAGCAAAGAATTGGAAAGGACCCAAATGTCCACCAATTGAAAACTAGTTAAAGTACTGTTCATCTGGTACAGCAAAATCTTCTGCAGTGACGAAAAACAGTAAAGTAGATGTATGTGTGCTGATCTAGACAAGTTCTAGAGTTCACGATGGTAACTGTGTAGGAATTAAGGAAAGGGTTCCTCTTCCTGGCAGCCCCAGGCTCCTGCCAGAGAACACCTGAATCTCCGCCCCCCACCCTCCCCTTAGCAAAGTGCCTTGTACACAATTATATATGGTAGCTCTTTCAAGATGTATTAAGAGGAGAAATGGAAGGTGGGTGTAATTTGATAACATGAGTGTGCGTTTCAAACAGCATAGACATAAATGCTGAGTATATACTTTTATGCATAAAATACTTCTGCAAGAACACTTAAGAAATTGGTCACAATTGTTGCCTCTGGGGAGAAGAAATGAGCGCTGTGGGTGGAGGATGATGTTTCACTGTATTTTTCTCTGGTACCTTTTTTTTTTTTTTTTACCATATGCATGTAACTTTCTCAATTGGAAAAAAAAAAAAGAGGAAAGTTCTATTCTTTTTTAATGTCATGCCCAGAGACTGTGAGGCAAAGGGTCATGGCCGCTGCTGCTATGCTACACATCCTCCCACACATCTGGACCCCCTAGCAGCCCATATGTGGTGTCCTGGTCTAGTTCAGCCTGTGTGGCTGCCATTTATCTGTGTGCAGTGCAGATTTTTTAAAGTATATTTTTGGCTTTATACATTCCTCAGCTATGACAACTCTTCAAATCATTTGCACTAAGTGCGTCTCATTTTAGCCCAATACCCAGCCTGATCCAAGCCAACCATAAACTCTTTTGTCACTTCTGCCAACCGAGGTGGGAAAATAACACACCTACAGCAATGTGTGCAGCAGCCTGAAAATTCCTGCAACAGTAGGTTTCGGGGTAGAGTTTATAGGCTGTATTTGGCATCCTCTTTCCGCACATAGGATAAACTACTCGGAAGGATGCTGAGAAAAGCCATGATCCCAAGAGCTCTGGTTAAGAACTAGATCTGGATCATTTACTAGCAGTGTGATCCTGGACCAGTTCCATACACACTCTTAGCCTCAGTTTTCTCATCTGAACATTGGGAATAATCATACTTCCTGTAGAGGAGTAGTGTGATAGTTAAATAAGATAATGTATGTGCCTCACATAGTTACCACCCAATAAATAAACGTTTGTTGTTGTGACCACTGTCTTGAGGTAAAGTGGTTGTTGTCTGGTTACAAGATGAGACTGAAATTATTACAATGATAGGTAACAATAAACCCATTTTCATTTGAACAATTAATCTGCACTCCTCAAATGTGATCTTATCCAGTACATTACCTTCAATAAGTACAATAATATTTGCTGTTTGAGCCTGAAAGTAAGGCACATTGAAATACTAAGCCATGTCCTTTATGTTGTTGCTTAGATTTCATTTTTGTTTAATGATATACACTACCATTATTAGAGATTGGCAGAATGGAAAAAAAAAAAACAGACAAAAAGAAAGCACTCATCACGTATAATCCCACTCCAGAGAACCACTGTTAACATTTTAGCATATTTCCTTCCAGTCTTTTTTCCATGCATTGTAAAAGCTGAGATCATGTGAAATATGTTATTCTCTATCCTTTTTCCTATTTAGGCTTTTATCAAAACATTTCCTAATATTATTGAAAACCCTCCATAAATATCTTCATTTAAATGGGTGGTTAATATTCCATTACAGTTATCATTTCTTTAACAAATACCCATTGAGAGACTATTGTGTGTTAGGCACTGTTGAGACCACTGGAGCTACAATAGTGAACAAAACAGATGGGTCCCTGTTTGCATGAAGTTGCTGTGCTCTGCTAAGGACTGTGGTGCAAATTAGAGTGACCTGAGGAGAAAACGGGAGGGTAGAAAAGTGCAGGCAGTGCCTATAGACAACTCTTTCAACTAGTTTAGCTGTGAAGTGGCAGTAGCTGGAGGGAGAGATGGGACAGATGCTGTACATTATTTTATTTCATTATTGCACTAGTGTGGAAATACAAATATGCATCTTATATGAGCTCTTGGACATTTGTTAATACTTTGAAAAGACTACTTAATAAAAGTTGCTAATGTAGTTCCTAAACTGCTTTTGGTGAGTTTATTTTGGTTCTCATGGGTATCTGCAATAATTTCATGGTCTTTCAAATGGCATCAACAGAGAGTTGGGTTTAAGGGCCACAGCACTGATACTAAGGGCCACAGCACTGATACTAACTCCTAAGGCAGAATTCTTTGGCGGTCATGTTATCACCTCGCAAAAACCATCCATCTCACTTTAAGAAGGGATTTGATAGAAATCATCTCTGCCCTGGATCCATACAAATCTTTTTTGTTGTTGTTTTTAAGGCAGGGGAGGGGGAGGAAGGAGTATTGGTCTTATAGGTTTTGTACTAGAAATGTTTTATGGTTCCTTCCCATACCCTCTTCTATGGGAAATCATCTGCCCACAGCCCTTTTAAGGAATGGTGGCCATGCTTTGTAACACACGGCCCTACCACTGCTTCCCCACCCGCACGTCACACATACACACACACACTGACCACACCTGACAGAAATCAGGGTGGACTCTGACCCAACAGCAGTGACCAACGACCTATGAACCTGAATGGCTCAACTTGAAATTTAGATTTCTTTGTTAATTTTCTTTTGGGAACTGGAGTGACAGGGCAAATAGCAGTGAGGGCAGAAACGGAAGTAGTACCAGAACTGAAGAAGCATTAGTTATCCAAACCACAATAAGCTGGAATTCTGGAAGACTAAAAAGAAGTTGACCTAATAGAGAAAGGAACACAGAGAGATATTCATAGAGAAGTAGAGACACTATGAGATTAATTCCTGATCTTCCAAAAAACTCCCTGATTGAGACAACTGAAAGAGCAGCTAATTTTTTTTTTAATTTCTTTAAATGAGTTGGCATAAAATAAAGTTTTCTGTGGATCCCAAAAATGCAATCAGAGCAGGGACCCTGGTTGGTAAGTGAATACCAAAGTTGGCTTTCACCCTGAAAGTTTCTGCTGAACCCTGGAGCATTTGAGCTTCTGCAGTGAGCTAGGGACCCACCTAAGGTGGGCAACCTGATTGAAGACCCCTCACATAATGTTGGAACCCCAGAGGGCCACACCTTCAGTGCACATATAGATGAGTGAGAAATAAACCCCATTCTACAGAAAGTGGCAGCAAGGATGACGTCTCTCTGGATCTTGGTGCTGAGTGGATAGTTAAGTGTTCATAGCCCTAAGCCAGTCCTCACATGGCTTGCAGTCCAGATTCCTACTTGCCATGTAGTCTGAAAAGCTTCAAACAGAGGCTGCAATTCCTAGGGTGCCTGGGCTGGTAGTCCCAACTTCAACCTTCATCTCAAAGGATTCTCACAGTTTCAGAAAAATCTGCCGCTCTCAGGCAAAAGTCACAAAACACACAAAGAGGCACCACAAGACACAAAGGCCATGCAGCTCTTGAAAAGGAACTGCCTTCACTCTGCACTTTCTGTCCTTGGATAACCAAGAGATTCTCTTAAATGCCGCAATAAAGTTTTCTTTTATTTGATCGAATTTTACACTTTGTTCTTTAAAAAAAAAAATCACAACTCCCTTGTTACCAGTTTTTGTCCCTAAACAGAGCGCTGACCTCATGGATTTTAAGGACAGCAGTCGGGAGGGCTCTGCTGCCTCTCCTGTCATTTTGTTTACTGTTCCTGCATTGGTCTCTAAACCGCATCCTGCAGACTCACTCCTTTGTCATCACCAAGCGCCAAGGATCACATGCATCTCTCTTTGGTATCTATTTGAATGACATACTGGATGAACAAGAGAGGCTTACTGTGTCCAAGTGGGACTGGATTGCAGAAGAAATGTGTTAGAAAAACTCTTGTGGGAAATATAGCTTATGCTAATCAAACACAATTTGGACGATAGTAAATGCCTGGGAATTAAGCAAAGTGAAGCCAAAGAAGCAAAGGGATGGTCACCTAATTCCCCACAAGGGTTGAACACAAGAAATAGCTAGTCTTATCATTTTAGACACAATAGGAAATAACCCACAGCTGAGCCTGGTCTATGCAGATAAATCTTTCACAGAAAGGTGAATAAAACAACTGTTAGCCAGCTTTTAAAAACGTAGTAGGGGGGCTTCCCTGGTGGCGCAGTGGTTAAGAATCCACCTGCCAACGCAGGGGACACGGGTTCAACCCCTGGTCCGGGAAGATCCCACATGCCGCGGAGCAACAAAGCCCGTGTGCCACAACTACTGAGCCTGTGCTCTAGAGTCCACGAGCCACAACTACTGAGCCTGCGTGCCACAACTACTGGAGCCTGTGCACCTAGAGCCCATGCTCCGCAACAAGAGAAGCCACTGCAATGAGAAGTCCGCGCACCGCAACGAAGAGTAGCCCCCACTCGCTGCAACTAGAGAAAGCTGGGCGCAGCAACGAAGATCCAATGCAGCCAAAAATAAAATTAATTAATTAATTAATTTTTTTAAAAAAACGTAATAGGGCACTATAACACAAGACAGCATTTTGTAAACCTGTGGTCTTCTTCTGGGAATGATCACACTGTTTCAAATACCCAGGCCTAGAGATGGGCATAAAAATGTCTTGGGTTCTCCAGAGAACTCTACATTGGCTGGCTGCCGGCTGCTGCCAAGACTGCCTTTTTTGAAATTCTCAGCAGTGCTTCTGTTTGTAGTCCCACTAAACAAGCAAACTACCTGGTTGTTGACAAAACTCTGATGGCAAGACAGAAGGGAGTGGCAGGGAGACAGAAAGCAACGCAACTCCTGACCTTCCTCTTGGTCTGAATTAACTGTCTTTGGTTAATACAATTAATCACGGGGAAGGAAGATACGCTCACAAGCTAAAGCCTTTGCCTTCTGCTTCTTCTCTTTACTCTGTGAGCCGCTATTTTGAGACTAACTGGACTTTTATCTGGGACACCCAGTTGTGTGACCCTTCTTTGCTCTGCAGTGAGCAAATCCAGGCACCATGATTTCCTGCTGAAGGTCACGTACACAGTGATATCTGAAAACAGTTCATCATCAGGCATTAAGGAAGGTAGAAGAGCCTTCTGTTTCCTCCTTCCTGGTTTGGAAAGCCACTTTTGATTTCAGATTAAGTGGCAATTTAGGGTCCAGGAGTAGTAGTTCTGTCAAAACAGTAGATTAGGTATTCATCAGTTGCAGATGAGCTTGGGCAAAATTGATGTGATCTGTACTACACGGAAGCATTTGGGATACTGGGGCATTTAGGCTACAAAGGAGTTATGTATTTCAGTTGATATCTCAGCAAAAGACTTTTTCTTCTCCCTTCTCAACTTGCTTCATTTGAAAAGACCTAGCTTTCTCTAGATTTGAGAAACCAGCCCTCCTTAAAGGATCTTATCTGTAGTACCATGATTCCTGATCTTGTTTCTAGAACTCTAAAAGAGGAAATATATCTGTCTGTAAACTCATAAATGTATTTACACACACAAATATACACTAAGAAAAGGTGTACTTTTAAAGGAATGTTGCTTGGAGTTTAGCCTTGGTAACCTCTGATTCCGCCAGCTAGCCCACTAATTTAAATCACCAACTCTTTATTAAACATGTATATGTTCAAGGCATTATGCTGTACCAATTGAGACAAATGTCACCTAAAGGGAGTGATCTAAAACTAGTTGAATTTCATGAATTTCATCACTGAGGACCTCAAACCAAAACATCGTCATTTTTTTAAATTGGTGAATTCTTACTTAGTCGAATAGAAGGCTTCCTATGTAATCCTTATCAGAGAATATGCTTAATGCCCCTGTTCATCACTAATAAGCTATTCCTGCTATTAAACAGAATGTCATTTTTCTCACCATTATCATCAACAACAACAAACTCCTGCAGATGCAAGGCATCATAGTGGCAAAATCCAAATATACAAGAGGGGCTGGGGGAGGGTCTGAATAAGGAGGGGCAGCACAGGGCTTCCCTGCGGTGTTGGCCTTGCTCTGTATCCTGCCTGTCACAGGGGGTACAAGAATCTATGCATCCCCCAACATGACCAAGTTTTGGGTCAACAGTGCGACAGACGAGGGAAAGATGTGTCTCATCTTAGAAAGTTACAGAAGTATTATCAAAGTAGTCCATTAAAAACATTGATATGACAGTGACTTATCAACATTCAACCACCCTCATGAACAAAGTCTTCCATTTAGTTTAGCATAGAAAACTTTCGTTTTGGATTCTCATTTAAAAATTTATACTAGACATTAAACGCAAAATAGAATATGATTCAGAGAGATTTATTGTACATCCTGGTTACATGTGAGAAATTCAATATTTATTTATTCACTAGTTCTTACTGTGAATAAAGAACTTCATGAATAAAAAAAGAATCTATGTATAGACTCATAGAACTGTAACCAATAACAAGTGAAATGTACAGTATGTCATATTTTTGAATGTTTATTTTTAATGCATAAGAGGAATGCAGAGGCAGATTTACCATGCAGTTGATGAAGCTTAACCTTCAGGGCCCCTGTCTAGTGCAGCCCCTTCCAAGGCTTCATACCTATTCTGTACTCTTTTTCATTAAGAGGGATTCACCCTTTGGAGGTAATCTAAAGTAATTAGCCTTATTTCCATAAGTCAAATATCAGGAAATGTAAATAGCAGTATGAGGCAGCAATGCTGAATGCTAGGAATTCAGAAGAAGAGTGATGACTGTGGACTGGGGAGCGTGGAGGGATGTGGGTTGGGTCTTTGTAATAGAGTCTGACTCCATCTTTGATGTATGACAGCTGAGAGCTTACAAGCCCCATCACTTCCAGATCCCCTCTGCCCCACATCTGGGCAAGCTGATAAGAAAGTTGGATTGCTCCCTCCTTTGGTGCTGACAGTAAGTTGAAACCACACAAGCCCTGGCCCACGCGGGATCCCTTATCCTACCCCAACCCCACTCCCTAATCACAGTAAAAGCAGAGCCAGTCTTGCTCCCCATAGAAAGTTCCAGTGTATGAGCAATAAACCTTTACATACCTCTCGGTGCATGCATGACATCATCAGTCTTGACATCCAAACCGTATTTCGGGTGGGAACCAAATATTGGATGATGAGTCCATCCTGTTCTGCTTCTACAAGATAACCAAAAATAGTCTTGAAAATCTATGTAATTTACATGCACAAAGAAGAAAAGAAGGGCATTTCAGGGACATAAAATTGCTTACATGGAGGTGGAAACGTGAAAACTGTGATTGCAGGACAGTAATTGAAACCAAAAGTTTTCATAGATGAGTCAGAAGGGTGGTGATAAAACTGGAGTGGCAGGGAGGGGTCATTGAACAGGTTAAGAAATATGGATTTTATTTTTGTACCTCAAGAAACTACCAAAGGCTGGGAGGAGCTTCAAGATGGCGGAAGAGTAAGACGCGGAGATCACCTTCCTCCCCACAGATACATCAGAAATACATCTACATGTGGAACAACTCCTACAGAACACCTATTGGACGCTGGCAGAAGACCTCAGACCTCCCAAAAGGCAAGAAACTCCCCCACGTACCTGGGTAGGGAAAAAGAAAAAAGAATAAACAGAGACAAAAGGATAGGGACGGGACCTGCACCAGTGGGAGGGAGCCGTGAAGGAGGAAGGGTTTCCACACACTAGAAGCCCCTTCGTGGGCGGAGACTGCGGGTGGCGGAGGGGGGAGCTTCGGAGCCACAGAGGAGAGGGCAGCAGCAGGGCTGCGGAGGGCAAAGCGGAGAGATTCCCGCACAGAAGATCGGTGCCGACCTGCACTCACCAACCGGAGAGGCTTGTCTGCTCCCCCGCCGGGGCGGGCGGGACTGGGAGCTGAGGCTTGGGCTTTAGTCGGATCGCAGGGAGAGGACTGGGGTTGGCGGCGTGAACACAGCCTGAAGGGGTTAGTGCGCCATGGCTGGCCGGGAGGGACTCCGGGGAAGAGTCTGGAGCTGCCGAAGAGGCAAGAGACTTTTTCTTCCCTCTTTGCTTCCTGGTGCGCGAGGAGAGGGGATTAAGAGCGCTGCTTAAAGGAGCTCCAGAGAAGGGTGCGAGCTGCGGCTAAAACGTGGACCCCAGAGACGGGCATGAGACGCTAAGGCTGCTGCTGCCGCCACCAGGAAGCCTCTGTGCGAGCACAGGTCACTCTCCACACCTCCTCTCCCGGGAGCCTGTGCAGCCCGCCACGGCCAGGGTCCCGGGATCCAGGGACAACTTCCCCAGGAGAACGCACGGCGCGCCTCAGGCTGGTGCAACGTTATGCCGGCCTCTGCTGCCGCAGGCCCGCCCCGCACTCCGTGCCCCTCCCTCTCCACCGGCCTGAGTGAGCCAGAGCCCCCGAATCAGCTGCTCCTTTAACCCCGTCTTGTCTGAGCGAAGAACAGACGCCCTCCAGCGACCTACACGCAGAGGCGGGGCCAAATCCAAAGCTGAGCCCCGGGAGCTGTGAGAACAAAGAAGAGAAAGGGAAATCTCTCCCAACAGCCTCAGAAGCAGCGGATTAAAGCTCCACAATCAACTTGATGTACCTGCATCTGTGGAATACCTGAATAGACAACGAGTCATCCCAAATTGAGGAGGTAGACTTTGGAAGCAAGATAGATTATTTTTTCCCCTTTTCCTCTTTTCTGTGAGTGTTTATGTGTGTGCTTCTGTGTGAGATTTTGTCTGTACAGCTTTGCTTTCACCATTTGTCCTAGAGTTCTGTCCGTCCGTTTTTGTTTTTATTTTACCTTTTAAATTTTTTCTTAATAATTACTTTTTATTTTAATTATTTTATTTTATCTTATTTTATCTTATCCTCTTTCTTTCTTTCTATTTTTTTTCCCTTTTATTCTGAGCCGTGTGGATGAAAGGCTCTTGGTGCTCCAGCCAGGCATCAGGGCTGTGCCTCTGAGGTGGGAGAGCCAGCTTCAGGACACTGGTCCACAAGAGACCTCCCAGCTCCACGTAACATCAAACGGCAAAAATCTCCCGGAGATCTCCATCTCAACACCAACACCCAGCTCCACTCAACAACCAGCAAGCTACAGTGCAGGACACCCTATGACAAACAACTAGCAAGACAGGAACACAGCTCCACCCATTAGCAGAGAGGCTGCCTAAAATCATAATAAGGCCACAGACACAGCAAAACACACCACCAGACGTGGACCTGCCCACCAGAAAGACAAGATCCAGCCTCATCCACCAGAACACAGGCACTAGTCCCCTCCACCAGGAAGCCTACACAACCCACTGAACCAACCTTAGCCACTGGGGACAGACACCAAAAACAATGGAAACTACGAACATGCAGCCTGCAAAAAGGAGACCCCAAACACAGTAAGATAAGCAAAATGAGAAGACAGAGAAACACACAGCAGATGAAGGAGCAAGGCAAATACCCACCAGACCTAACAAATGAAGAGGAAATAGGCAGTCTATGTGAAAAAGAATTCAGAATAATGATAGGAAAGATGATCCAAAATCTTGGAAATAGAATAGAGAAAATGCAAGAAACATTTAACAAGGACCTAGAAGAACTAAAGAGGAAACAAACAACGATGAACAACACAATAAATCAAATTAAAAATACTCTAGAAGGGATCAATAGCAGAATAACTGAGGCAGAAGAACGGATAAGTGACCTGGAAGATAAAATAGTGGAAATAACTACTGCAGAGCAGAATAAAGAAAAAAGAATGAAAAGAACTGAGGACAGTCTCAGAGACCTCTGGGACAACATTAAATGCATCAACATTCGAATTATAGGGGTTCCAGAAGAAGAAGAGAAAAAGAAAGGGACTGAGAAGATATTTGAAGAGATTATAGTTGAAAACTTCCCTAATATGGGAAAGAAAATAGTTAATCAAGTCCAGGAAGCACAGAGAGTCTCATACAGGATAAGTCCTAGGAGAAACACGCCAAGACACATATTAATCAAACTATAAAAAATTAAATACAAAGAAAACATATTAAAAGCAGCAAAGGAAAAACAACAAATAACATACAGGGGAATCCCCATAAGATTAACAGCTGATCTTTCAGCAGAAACTCTGCAAGCAAGAATGGAGAGGCTGGGCTTCCCTGGTGGCGCAGTGGTTGAGAGTCCACCTGCCGATGCAGGGGACACGGGTTCGTGCACCGGTCTGGTAAGATCCCACGTGCCACGGAGCGGCTGGGCCCGTGAGCCATGGCCGCTGAGCCTGCACGTCCGGAGCCTGTGCTCCGCAATGGGAGAGGCCACAACAGTGAGAGGCCCACGTACCACAAAAAAAAAAAAAAAAAAAAGAATGAAGTTGCAGACATATTTAAAGTGATGAAAGAGAAAAACCTACAACCAAGATTACTCTACCCAGCAAGGATCTACAAGGCCACCATCACTCTGATACCAAACCCAGACAAAGATGTCACAAAGAAAGAAAACTACAGACCAATATCACTGATGAACATAGATGCAAAAATCCTCAACAAAATACTAGCAAACACAATCCAACAGCACATTAAAAGGATCATACATTATGATTAAGTGGGGTTTATCCCAGGAATGCAAGGATTCTTCAATATACGCAAATCAATCAATGTGATACACCATATTAACAAATTGAAGGAGAAAAACCATATGATCATCTCAATAGATGCAGAGAAAGCTTTTGACAAAATTCAACACCCGTTGATGATAAAAACCCTACAGAAAGTAGGCATAGAGGGAACTGTCCTCAACATAATTAAGGCCATATATGACAAACACACAGCCAACATCGTCCTCAGTGGTGAAAAACTGAAACCATTTCCACTAAGATCAGGCACAAGACATGGTTGTGCACTCTCACCACTCTTATTCAACATAGTTTTGGAAGTTTTAGATACAGCAATCAGAGAAGAAAAAGAAATAAAAGGAAGCCAAATTGGAAAAGAAGAAGTAAAGCTGTCACTGTTTGCAGATGACATGATACTATACATAGAGAATCCTAAAGATGCTACCAGAAAACTACTAGAGCTAATCAATAAATTTGGTAAAGTAGAAGGATACAAAGTTTATGCACAGAAATCTCTCGCATTCCTATACACTAATGATGAAAAATCTGAAAGTGAAATTAAGAAAACACTCCCATTTACCATACCATTGCAACAAAAAGAATAAAATATCTAGGAATAAACCTACCTAAGGCGGCAAAACACCTGTATGCAGAAAATTATAAGACACTGATGAAAGAAAGATGATACAAATAGATGGAGAGATATACCATGTTCTTGGAATGGAAGAATCAACATTGTGAAAGTGACTACTACCCAAAGCAATCTACAGATTCAATGCAATCACTGTCAAAGTACCACCGGTATTTTTCACAGAACTAGAACAAAAAATTTCACAATTTGTATGGAAACACAAAAGACCCTGAACAGCCAAAGCAATCTTGAGAAAGAAAAACGGAGCAGGAGGAATCAGACTCCTGGACTTTAGACTATACTACAAAGCTACAGTAATCAAGACAGTTTTGTACTGGCACAGAAACAGAAATATAGATCATTGAAACAGGATAGAAAGCCCAAAGATAAACCCACACAAATATGGTCACCTTATCTTTGATAAAGCAGGCAAGAATATACAGTGGAGAAAAGACAGCCTCTTCAATAAGTGGTGCTGGAAAACTGGACAGCTACATGTAAAAGAATGAAATTAGAACACTCCCTATCACCATACACAAAAATAAGCTCAAAATGGATTAAAGACTTAAATGTAAGACCAGACACCATCAAACTCTTAGAGGAAAACATAGGCAGAACACTCTATGACATAAATCACAGCAAGATCCTTTTTGACCTACCTCCTAGAGAAATGGAAATATAAACAAATGGGACCTAATGAAACTTAAAAGATTTTGCACAGCAAGGGAAACCATAAACAAGACGAAAAGACAACCCTCAGAATGGGAGAAAATATTTGCAAATGAAGCAACTGGCAAAGGATTAATCTCCAAAACATACAAGTAACTCATGCAGCTGAATATCAAAAAAACAAACAACCCAATCCAAAAATGGGCAGAAGACCTAAATAGACATTTCTCCAAAGAAGTTATACCGATTTCCAACAAACACATGAAAGAATGCTCAACATCATTAGAGAAATGCAAATCAAAACTACAATGAGATATCATCTCACACCGGTCAGAATGGCCATCATCAAAAAATTTACAAACAATAAATACTGGAGAGGTTGTGGAGAAAAGGGAACCCTCTTGCATTGTTGGTGGGAATGTAAATTGATACAGCCACTATGGAGAACAGTATGGAGCTTCCTCCAAAAGCTAAAAATAGGACTACCATATGACCCAGCAATCCCACTACTGGGCATATACCCTGAGAAAACCATAATTCAAAAAGAGCCATGTACCAAAATGTTCATTGCAGCTCTATTTACAATAGCCAGGACATGGAAGCAACCTAAGTGTCCATCAACAGATGAATGGATAAACAAGATGTGGCACATATATACAATGGAATATTGCTTAGCCATAAAAAGGAATGAAACTGAGTTATTTGTAGTGAGGTGGATGGACCTAGAGACTGTCATACAGAGTGAAGTAAGTCAGAAAGAGAAAAACAAATATCGTATGCTAACACATATATATGGAATCTAAAAAAAAAGGAAAAATAGAAAATGGTCAGAAGAACCTAGGGGCAAGATGGGAATAAAGATGCAGACCTACTAGAGAATGGACTTGAGGATACGGGGAGGGGGAAGGGTAAGCTGGGACAAAGTGAGAGAGTGCCATGGACATATATACACTACCAAACGTAAAATAGATAGCTAGTGGGAAGCAGCCACATAGCACAGGGAGATCAGCTCAGTGCTTTTTGACCACCTAGAGGGGTGGGATAGGGAGTGTGGGAGGGAGGGAGATGCAAGAGGGAAGAGATATGGAGACATATGTATATGTATAACTGATTCACTTTGTTATAAAGCAGAAAATGACACACCATGGTAAAGCAATTATACTCTAATAAAGATGTTAAACAATTAAAAAAATAAATAAAACAAACAAACAAAAAACCTAATCATCTTTGCTGGAATTTTGTAAAATATCATTATTAATAATTACTAACACAGTGTTGTAAATCAACTATAGTCCATTATAAAATAAAAAAATTTTTAAATAAAAAAAAATAAGGAAACTACCAAAGGGGACTTCCCTAGTGGTGCAGTGGTTAAGAATCCTTCTGCCAATGCAGGGGACACGGTTTCAATCCCTGGTCGTAGAAGATCCCACATGCTACAGAGCAACTAAACCTGTGCGCCACAACTACTGAGCCTGCGCTCTAGAGCCCACGAGCCACAATTACTGAGCCTTCGAGCCTCAACTACTGAAGCCCACGCGCCTAGAGCCTGTGCTCCACAACAAGAGAAGCCACCGTGATGAGAAGCCTGCACACCATAATGAAGAGTAGCCCCGGCTCGTTGCAAGCTAGAGAAAGCCCGCGTTCAGCAGTGAAGACCCAACGCAGAATGGGTTGGAGGCAGGGAAGTCAAGGGAGAAGAAAACTGTCATATTATTCAAGCACAGGATGGCAAGGGTCTGGGCTGTTGTGCAAATTCAAGTCTGGCTTTGGGAACTTTCTAGAATTTTCATTTTTTTCAAATATTTTAACTCCACAGTTGGTTGACTCTGCAGATGCAGACCCTGTGGGTATGGATTGCCAACTGTATGTATATGTGTGTGTGTGTCCATATACACACAAATATATAGATTCATACATATATATGCATATATTAAATATGTATGTATTTTAAATGTATATATTTAAATATATAGTCATATATATGCTAAAATAGAAACAAGTGGTTACTTATGAAAGAGAGAGAGGGAATAGGTTTGAGAGAACAGGATAAAGGCTAAAGTTCTTTGAATATATCTTTCTTTGTAGGATTTGACTTTGGAACTATGTAAATATCTTACAAATTATGAAACAAAATTAACTTTCAAAACAGCACTTTTTGAAGTTAAAAAAAGGAACCCAAATGTGTTTTCGGTTGGTGACATATAGAAAACAACCAATTCAAATGACTTTGAAGCATAATAATGTGACTGTTCATAAATAGTAGAAAAGACTGTAAAAACAAAAGGAAATACAAAAAATATCTTAAGCTATTTTCAATAATCATTGTGTTGGTAGTAATGTTTGTATTATATTCTGACACTCTTCTGTGTGTACATTGGGGAAAAAACAAACGTGCAATTATATGACATTCTGATTCTATCTTTCCAGTGACATTGAGAGCCAGGATTCTCAGTGTAGAAGAGAAAAAGTATAGCTGTAAAATCAGATATATTAAGTAAAACCTTGTCCTGATTTTGAATTGGAAATATCATTATGAGTTCCTAATTTTACCTTAAAAAACATGAATATTTCATAGATCTGCCCATTGAAAAGGCCCACCACAATGATTATTTTGGTAGCAATGAGTATCCTAGCATCAGGGCTTTGTCTCCAAATACCATTTTTGACTAACAGGAACCAAGAATCCTTGGAGAAAATGTTTAATTCCAGCTCAAGAAGATAGAAGTTGATGTTGGAACATCTTGTCATAACAGAAAGCAAGAATGTTACCAAAGACTAGCAGAGTGTCAAAAAGACTCAGGAGTAGTGCTGAAGAGGCTCCCACTGGCCAACGATGAGAAAATTTAAGTATCTTTACCCTACAGTATTTGGGGAACTTGAACTAGACATTCTCCGGACAAGAATAACCAGGAGAGAGGACAGTACAGACCCAGTACTAAGGTGAAAACAGAGGGACCAAGTGAAAATCTGCATTCTGGATGCTGAAACTACAGCCTTGCCCACTGCCAACTCATCAGGCTCATGTATTATACCCCAAGGCAGGAGATGGTATTACCCTTCTCTAGAGGAAATGAACCTGAAGAGACAATACATACTAACATGTTGGGAGTTCAGTTAAAAATCTCTATGCCCACCAATTGTCTCATGCACCATCTACCAGTTGATCAGCCCCACATAGGCACAGAGTTCCAATCTTTTCCAAGCTTTTTAGTGCCCTATTCTTAACCACAAATGGACAGACAAGCTATACCAGACATTCGAGGAAAGCCTCCAACACAAGAGACAAAAATTAATCAGTGGGGTATGGGGAACACAGAGACAATGCAGAAAGCAGAAGAAAATTTCAAAGATACTACATTAATTGCTTCAGAGGAGGGAAAATGATAGCATAAATGACAAATCCAATTAGAAGATTGGAAAATAAGGTCTAGGAAACAACAGGGAGTTCAATAGTAACAAAAACCAGAGATATGCATTGAAAGAGAAAAGATAAGCAAATTAGAGAATCAATCCAGAGGTCCAGATTAATAGGAGAGAAGAGAAAAAACAGGAGGAAATTATCAAAGGAATAATATTTTAAAAGTTTCTAAGACTACTAGGCATGAGTCTCCAGATTAAAAAGTCAATGAAAGAATGAAATAATGCCATTGGCAGCAACATGGATGGACCTAGAGATTATCATACTACGTGATAATTAAGTGAAGAAAGTCAGAGAAAGACAACTATATGCCATCACTTATATATGTAAGCTAAAATATGACACAGGTGAACTTATCTACAAAACAGAAACAGATTCACAGACATAGAGAACAGGCTTGTGGTTGCCAATGGGGAGAGGGTTGGGGGAGGGAAGGACTGGAAGTTTGCGATTAGCCGATGCAAACTATTATATATAGGATGGATAAACAACAAGGTCCTACTGTATAAAACAGGGATCTATGTTCAGTATCCTGTAATAAACCATAATGGAAAAGAATATGAAAAAGAATGTATAATTAATATATGTATAACTGAATCACTTTGCTGTACAGCAGAAATTAACACAACATTGTAAATCAACTATCTTCAATAAAAATGTTTTTAAAAGCCAATGAGGGCTTCCCTGGTGGTGCAGTGGTTAAGAATCCACCTGCCAGTACAGGGGACACAGGTTTGAGCCTTGGTCCAGGAAGATCCCACATGCTGGAGAGCAACTAAGCCCGTGTGCCACAACTATTGAGCCTGCCCTCTAGAGTCGGCAAGCCACAACTACTGAGCCTGCGTGCCACAATTACTGAAGCCCACATGCCTAGAGCCCATGCTCCACAACAAGAGAAGTCACCTCAATGAGAAGCCCACACACCGCAACGAAGAGTAGTCCCCGCTCGCCACAACTAGAAAAAGCCCACACGCAGCAATGAAAACCCAACACAGCCAAAAATAAATAAATAAAATAAAATAAAATTTTTAAAAAAGAACATGTAAACCAAGGATTGTATACCCAACAAAGATAACTTAAAAAAACAAAAGCCAATGAAGTTAATGGAGGAAAGACCTGCATCATTATGAAATTTCAGATCACTAAAAACAGAGAAGATTTTGAAAAGTTCTGGGGGGATGGAATGGGGTGGGGGGGAGCAGATTATTCCACAGATCATAACATAAAATGGCATGAGATTTCTAACAGCAACACTGAATGTAGAAGGCAATGGAGCAGTGCCTCAAAAAATGTTTAATCTCAAATTCTCTATCCAAATCAAATCATTCATCAAATGTGAGAATAAAGACTTTTTTAAATTAATAGACTTTATTTTTTAGAGCAGTTTTAGGTTTATAGAAAAAATGAACAAAAATTACAAAGTTCCCACATATTCTTTTTCCCCACCAACCCCAACCACGCAGTTTCCCCTGTTAGTAACATCTTATATTAGTGCAGTACATTTGTTATAATTGATGAATGAATATTGATACATTATTATTAACTAAAGCCCATAGTTTACATTAGGGTTTACTCTTTGTGTTGCACACTTCTATTTTTGACAAATGTATATTGTTATCTATTCACCATTACAGTATCACGTAGAGTAGTTTCTCTTCCCTAAAAATCTCCTATGCTCCCACCTACCATCCCTTCCTCTCTCCCATCTGAACCTGTCAACCACTGATTTTTTTACTGCCTCCATAGTTTTGCCTTTTCCAGAATGTTGTATAGTTAGAATCAGACAGTATGTAGGCTTTCGAGACTAGTTTTTTTACTCAGCAGTAAGCATTTAAGTTAGCTCCATGTCTTTTCATGATTTGATAGGCATTTTTATTGCTAAATATATGTCATGGTATGGATATTCCCCAGTTTGTTTGTCCATTTGCCTACTGAAGTCTGTCTTTGTTGTTTCCAAGTTTGGCAATTATGAATAAAGCTTCTATAAGTATTCCTATGCAGATTTTTGTGTGGACATAAATCTTCAACTCATTTGGGTAAATACCAACAAGAGTGATTGCTGGATTGTATACTAAAACTATGCTTAATTTTGTGAGAAACCACCAAACTGTCTCCTAAGGTAGCTATACCATATTGTATTCCCACCAGCACTGAATGAGAATTCCTGCTGCTCCACAGCCTTGACAGTATTTGGTCTTGTCATGTTTTGGATTTTGGCCAAATCGGTGTGTAGTGGCTTCTCATTATTGTTTTAATTTGCAATTCCCTAATGACATATGATGTTGAGTAGCTTTTCATGTTTATTTGACATCTGTATATCTTCTGTGGTGTCTGTTTGGATCTTCCGCCCATTTTTAATTGGATTACTTCCTGTCCTAAAACTGAGTTTTGAGAGTTTCTTTGTATATTTTGGCCACAAGACCTTTAGCAGATAGATGTTTTGCAAATATTTTTTCCTAGTCTGTAGCTTGTATCTTCACTCTTTTATATAAAGACATTTTTAGACAAGCAAAAACTCAGGAAATTAACCTCCCATGCACCTTTTCTTAGAAAGCTACCAGAAGATGTGCTTCATCCAAACATCAGAGAGAACTCAGAAAGACGAAGTATGGAATCCAAGGAACAAGGTCCAACACAAGAAATAGCCAAAAGGAATTCCTAGATTGATGGAAAAGAAAGCCCCAGGACAATTATTGTGAGTAAGCCTAGAGCAGAGGTCTCACCCCTCACTGAGCAAAAGACAAACTTTGGGGCACAAGAAGGAAATAATATCTTCTTTTTATTTATTTTAATGTTTGTCTTTTAAAATTTCTTCTTTATGTTTCATAATATACACACTATTACAGAAAAACAGATATAAACAAATTATAAAAATATTGGAGGTATATGCTTTTTTAAAAATTTATAACAGTCCATCATTTAAAATATCTAGAGGCTGCTGGCTTAGGGAGAAGCAGTCCAGAATGCAGCAGGAGGTCAGAGGGCTTCAGAAGGAATTTTACAGGATAAAATAGAACTGATAAATTATATGACAAGTTTAATCATGTGGAAAATTGTATAGAAAGCCATTTAACAGGGCTATTGGAAAGTAGCAAGACTTACACATGTCAAAGAAATTTAAGCAAATGAAAATGACAATTATTAACTCCAAGAAAAAACAAAAAATACACAAGAAAAAAATAATCATAGCACTTCACTTATGTCAGTAGTGAACAATATTCACATACTAATCATGAAAACACTGAATCTGTATTTAGCTAAAAATTAAAATGTTTACATCAGGAAGAAAGAGAGGGCAAAAGTCCTCACTATAGTATTAAATTTGGTAAATAAAGACATAATAGGATATTAATATTGGTTGTAAATATGGAGGTAAATATCAAAAGAAGCTGCTATCTAAGTGTTGAAAATGGTTCCTCTTGAGACAAAGCAGGTGTGGATAAATGGCCAAAGGTGACTGGAGAAGGGATTGTTCTTTCTTTATGCCATTTAGCCATGTTACATTTTGTAGAATATTTGCATGTAATATTTGCATATTATGCTTTAATAAAAATTAAAATGACTTTAAAAATTTATAGCCACCTATATAAGGAAATATGTATTAAATAATATTTTCAATAGTAGTTAATGTGGGAAAATATTCAAAACATAATGTTAACTGAAAAAGCGAGGATAAAATTTGGTAAAATTTTTATAGCAATATATAAGTATTTAAATAAATTTACCAAATTTAGCAAATTCCAAATAGGCATGTCTTTCACCAGGATAAAATCTGGCTGGAAATACATCAAAATACATTTACATCAAAAGTAGTTATCACTGCATTGATGACATGATACTATACATAGAGAATCCTGAAAATGCTACCAGAAAACTACTAGAGCTAATCAAAGAATTTGGTAAAGTACCAGGATACAAAATTTATGCACATAAGTCTCTTGCATTCCTATACACTACTGATGAAAAATCTGAGAGAGAAATTAAGGAAACACTCCCATTTACAATTGCAACAAAAAGAATAAAATACCTAGGAATACACCTACCTAAGGAGACAAAAGACCTGTATGCAGAAAACTATAACACACTGACGAAAGAAATTAAAGATGATACAAACAGATGGAGAGATATACCATGTTCTTGGATTGCAAGAATCAATATTATGAAAACGACTCTACTACCCAAAGCAATCTACAGATTCAATGCAATACCTATCAAACTACCAATGGCATGTTTCACAGAGCTAGAATAAAAAATTTCATAATTTGTATGGAAACACAAAAGACCCCGAACAGCCAAAGCAATCTTGAGAAAGAAAAACAGAGCTGGAGAAATCAGGCTCCCAGACTTCAGACTATACTACAAAGCTACAGTAATCAAGACAGTATGGTACTGGCACAAAAAGAAATCCAGATCAATGGAACAGGATAGAAAACCCAGAAATAAACCCATGCACATATGGTCAACTAATTTTTGATAAAGGAGACAAGAATATAAAATAGAGAAAAGACAGCCTCTTCAATAAGTGGTGCTGGGAAAACTGGACAGCTACATGTGAAAGAATGAAATTAGAACACACTATATTGTGTATTATTATACACAATAATAAACTCAAAATGGATTAAAGACCTAAATGTAAGGCCAAACAGTATAAAACTCTTAGAGGAAAACATAGGAAGAACACTCTACGACATGTCACAGCAAGATCCTTTTTGACCCACCTCCTACAGAAATGGAAATAAAAACAGAAATAAACAAATGGGACCTAATGAAACTTCAAAGCTTTTGCACAGCAAAGGAAACCATAAACGAGACTAAAAGACAACCCTCAGAATGAGAGAAAATATTTGCAAATGAAGCAACTGACAAAGGATTAATCTCCAAAATTTACAAGCAGCTCATGCAGCTCAATATCAAAAAAACAAACAACCCAATCCCAAAATGGGCAGAAGACCTAAATAAACGTTTCTCCAAAGAAGATATACAGATTGCCAACAAAGACATGAAAGGATGCTCAACATCACTAATCATTAGAGAAATGCAAATCAAAACTACAGTGAGGTATCACCTCACACCAGTCAGAATGGTCATCATCAAAAAATCTAGAAACAATAAATGCTGGAGAGGGTGTGGAGAAAGGGGAACCCTCTTGCACTGTTGGTGGGAATGTAAATTGATACAGCCACTATGGAGAACAGTATGGAGCTTCCTTAAAAAACTAAAATAGAACTACCATACGACCCAGCAATCCCACTATTGGGCATATACCCTGAGAAAACCATAATTCAAAACGAGTCATGTACCACAATGTTCATTGCAGCTCTATTTACAATAGCCAGGACATGGAAGCAACCTAAGTGTCTATTGACAGATGAATGGATAAAGAAGATGTGGCACATATATACAATGGAATATTACTCAGCCATAAAAAGAAACAAAATTGAGTTATTTGTAGTGAGGTGGATGGACCTAGAATCTGTCATACAGAGTTAAGTAAGTCAGAAAGAGAAAAACAAATACCATATGCTAACATATATATATGGACTCTAAAAAAAAAAAAAATGGTTCTGAAGATCCTATTGGCAGGACAGGAATAAAGACACAGACGTAGAGAATGGACTTGAGGACACAGGGAGGGGGAAGGGTAAGCTGGGATGGGACAAAGTGAGAGAGTGGCATGGACATATATACACTACCAAATATAAAACCAATAGCTAGTGGGAAGCAGCCACATAGCACAGGGAGATCAGCTCGGTGCTTTGTGACCATCTAGAGGGATGGGATAGGGAGGGTGGGAGGGAGAGAGACGCAAGAGGGAAGAGATATGGGAACACATGTATATGTATAGCTGATTCACTTTGTTATAAAGCAGAAACTAACACACCATTGTAAAGCAATTACACTCCAATAAAGATATTAAAAGAAAAGTATAAGAAGAAAAAAACAGTGGGAGGAGATATGGGGATATATGTATATGTATGACTGATTCACTTTGTTATAAATCAGAAACTAACACACCATTGTAAAGCAATTATATGACAGTAAAGATGTTAAAAAAATAAAAATTAAAAAAATGGAAGAAAAAAAGTAGTTATCACTGCATGATAAGCTAAGGGAAATTTTAATCTAACTTTGTAGCTTTCTATATTTTTGGAACTATCCACAATAAGATATATTATTTTCTTAGGCACAAGGAGAACTTTTTAAAAACTTTTCTATATGGGGATATATGTATAGCTGATTCACTTTGTTATAAAGCAGAAACTAACACACCATTGTAAAGCAATTATACTCCAATAAAGATGTTAAAAAAAAAAAACCTTTTCTGACCTTCAGTTACAATTGACATTGCTAAACTGCAAGCAGGGATTCACATGTAACTGATGTGTCCCAGAGCACAGCGGCCTGAAAGATACAAACTAGGCAACATTGGGTCATAACCTTCCTTCAGCTGACTTTCACCCTGCCCTTTCACCCTGCTATTTCTGGACACTTCTTTCAAGGAGCTCCCACCTCCCCGCCACCCTGGGCCACCAAATTGCTAGGCCTTCCCAGGGGCTGTCTTGAATATGTCCAAGAACAATCCCATGTGGTATCAGACAAGGCTGCTGCTTCCACTGGGTAAGGATCTGCCAGGCATCTCTGCCACCCAGCAGAAGCCCTGGGGTCTCAGAGGTGACAGTGCTGGCCTGTGGCCTCTGGAACTGTCAATCCACGAAAGCTGCCCTCTACCCTACCCCCATCCTGATAGCAGCCCTTAAGCAGTCCCTTACCAACTGCTTAAGGGCTATGAAAAATTCCACCAAGGCCCTGGGGTTTTAGAGAGATTTAGGTAAAAACAGCTCTTTTGGGATTCCATTTATTTGCTTGTAAACCTAAAGTTCACAGACACAGACACACACACACCCCGCAAGAATCAGTGCACAGAACTGCACCAAAGGAAAACATTTCATGAGACAGATGTCCTGGCCTGACTCCCCTCACTCTTTGTGGCTTTAGTGAGTCAACCTGCCAGTCTGACTCCCTCTTCCTCAAGTCTAGCTTGCTGGAGTTCTTTCCTTGGGGGGGTCCCTTGTTGTGTCCGTGAAAAGTTTTATTAGGTTGCCCACAGACCTGTGGAAATGCCCAGTGGTTTCTGCATTCCAGAGGAGACCAGAAATGGGTGCTATTATTTACCCACATTTTACAGGTGAGGACACTGAGGCACAGAGAAGTTGATTAAATTGCTCGAGGTCACACAGCCACTAAAGGCAGCCTGGCTCCCAGGTAAATGTTCTCACCCACTACAATGCACCGGCTCCGGAACGTGAAACAGAGCCTCCATACTGTGCCAGGTTCTGTGTTTTTCCAGAGAGACCCCTGCCCTCAGAGACTTTACCACCTGGTAATAACAATGACAGCCACAAATATCTGACAGAAATTCTAAGAACGATCTTAAGGCATCATTCAAGTTCCAGTTCAAACCGCCTCTTTCAGGTAAGCATTAGCCCCCAAACAGGAGTGCCACCTCCTCCATGAAATTTTTCTGGAGTCCCCCAGTCAGGACCAAATCTCAGGCCCTTTCCTAGTCCCACAGTACTTCAACTCTAGAGAACATAGCACGGTCTCATTCTCCTTAGAGTGAGCGATCGGTGCCTGCATCTCACACTAGAACATAAGCTCTGCAAAGACAGGACTGGTCTGCTTGCTCTTAATGTCTGACGGCACTCATGGCAGTGCCTGGCAAGGGAAGTGTTCCCTGCTTGTCTTTGTTGAGCTACGCTGGGACTTCACTGAGCACGTGGTGGCTGTGTAATGATCCCTGATTGAGTGGTGAGCAGTGGGGTGGAGGCCTCTCCACAGAAGGCCTTGTAGTATACAGTAGTAGGTCAAACCCTGTGAAATTGCTGGTTTATAGGCCAAATTGTTCAAATATTGACAATTTCACATGAGTCAGTTCAATCTAAAAATATATTTATAAGCTAACTGGAATAGCCTATAAACCCCAGTGTTTCCTGGAAGGTTTTGAAATCTCCCTTCTTGGGTATCTTTTATAATCTAACTGTAGTTACTAAATGTTATTTTGTAAAAATACCCCAGAAGTCCAAATTCTAGACTATAAATCCTCAACAATCCCAAAGCCCAGACAACAGAGATGAAATTTGATTCCAGAGACTTTGTTCAGCCATGAGTTCCTAGGGTCATGTGGGTAAGGTCAACTGTTTACAGAAAACGGAAGAGAAAGCAGTTTTACTCACTTTATTTCTCAGTCGTGGCCAAAAAGCCAGCTGAGAAATACCTTCTGGGGACTGGTAAATTGGGGTTTCTATGTGCAGTAAATTCCCCACTGTTCCTTGACTCCTTTTTCTGTTCCCTGGCACCTTTTAGTGGATTGATTCTCCTGCATATTTATCTTTGGGGACCACACTGACCTTTGGAAGTAATGTCAATAGTAGGAATTAGTCCAATAGATGAGAAGTTTCCTCAACTGGCAGCTTTCTTTTGCCTGGCTCAGCCCTCTGGAACTAAAGGCTGTAAAGGTAACTGACAATGTAATTTATCCACATTTCACCTGGAAACAATACCATTTCTTTGAGCTCCCTAGAGACCCCCCACCTGGAAGAAAGGCCCAGGATGCCTGTCAGACCAAACAATGCCTATCATATTTTATTACATGGATGAAACTTAAGACTTTCTGCTCCATTAGCAGAAGGTTTCATTTTCACTCCATGAAAGTAGTTCAACATTACAACACCTTATCTTGTGTTTTCTTATGTTTTTAATACAAAGGTCTTAAAATTCCCCACTTCCATCCTCCACGCCCACCGCCCCAGGCATCCAAAAGCTATATAATCAGATTTTACAGTCTGAGATAATATGTTATAGTAAGAGTGCCAAAATATATGTGGTGTGTACTTTTTTAAATAAAACTACAGCTTGATAGAAAGAAGAAGTTTGCTCTCTAGTGGCTGACTTATAAAAGGCTCTGAAAACCACACAGTAAGATAGCTTAGAAAAAGAAGAACTTAACAGTGATATTTGTGTAACAAGGTCTGAGTACTTACTTTGTTTTTATTGATCTTTTTAAATTTCCTTACAGTGAAAAACTACATCCGAGCAAGTGTTCTGTGGAAATTTTTCCCTATTAAAATTTTTCCTATCATTAAGCTAATTTTAATTCTAAATTCTTAGAGTAGCAATTAGGTTTCTAGTGTTTTATTAGTCTATTGTACCTTTAGAAAGCTCTGTGGATTGGCTTAATACCATACAATTAGTGTCTATTATAGACACATTGCCCAATAATATAATATTATTAGAGCTTTTTAAACCATTTTTAGCTCTTTGCAGAAAGATTATAGAAATTCAGGGAGACATAGTATAATTATTAGTTTGATGCTGATTAATATCATTTTATTACTCCTTTTTCTACTGCAACTCAATTTATACAATTCTACTATAATATGAATTATAAAGGATAAATTTTATTCAGCATCCACCTCTTTCTAACCCCTGTACCATCTTTTACTTTCCCATTTTATTCTCCATCTGTGTCTCCCCAAGTTCACTACTTTTCTCAACTCTGTCCAGTATCCTTGGTCAGATAATAGGAGCAAACCACACCACTAGTCTTAAAGTTTCCACCCTCCATGTTTCGAAAAAAAGAGAGAGTTACCTAGGAAGCTTTCTACCTGTACATTAATAAATACTTTAAAGGATTTTCAGATCTGTAAATATTCTTGTCCTCATTTTACTTATGAAAAAGGAACCAGATAGCATAAAGAGACTTAACCTTTTCAGCAGGTCATGGACTACAATGGAAGTAAAGTACTAGACAAGGCAAAGAAGAAGAGGGTGTTTTATGGGTGGAGCAGGCATACAGGACAGCACGAGGGGTGATTAAGAAGGGGAATGATGCAACCTGATTTACATTTTTTTTAATTTTTTTTTTTTTTTTTTCTGGCTGTGCCAGGTCTTAGTTGCGGCATGCGGGCTCTTAGTTGCGTGCAGGACCTAATTCCCTGACCAGGGATTGAGCCTGGGCCCCCTGCCTGGGGAGCTCGGAGTCTTAACTACTGGACCACCAGGGAAGTCCCCTGATTAACATTTTTGAAAATTATTCAGGCTGCTGTATGGAGAAAATACCACAATGAGGACAGGAATAGAAACAGGGAGAACTCTTTGGAAATGATCGCAGCCATGCACACAATAAAAGAGACCGGAGTGGACAAGGGCGGTAAAGCTGTGAAAAGTGAATGGATTTCCGACGTATTCTGGAGGTAGAGCTAACTGGTGATGGGTGAGAGGTCGGGGTGGGGTGTAACTTCAGACTGAGCAACTGGGTGGATGGTGATGCCACTTACTGGAAAGGATGACAGAGAAGCAGTTTGGGGAGGTGAGAGGCAGTGGGAATAGAGTTCTGTTTGGGTTGGTCATGGTTCAATTCGAGATGCATAACCAAGAGGAGATGTCAGGTAACCTCTTGGGAATATCAAGAAGAAATGTTCAGAGATGTCTGCGCAACCAGATGTCTTCTTGTTAGAAGTCTGGAGCTTTGGAGAGAGGTTGGGACTGGTGATTTATACTTAGAAGTCTTCAGGACACAAATGACATTTAAAGATGAGATCCCTGGGCTTCCCTGGTGGCGCAGTGGTTGAGAGTCCGCCTGCCGATGCAGGGGACACAGGTTCGTGCCCCGGTCTGGGAAGATCCCACATGCCACGGAGCGGCTGGGCCCATAAGCCATGGCTGCTGAGCCTGCACGTCCAGAGCCTGTGCTCCGCAACGGGAGAGGCCACAACGGTGAGAGGCCTGCGTACCGCAAAAAAAAAAAAAAAGATGAGATCCCCAAGGAGAGAGTTTTGATAGAGAACAGAGAAGGCCTGGGCCTGACACTGGGACATGGACCTTTGAAGTAAAGAAGGGAGGGTCAGCCAGGAAGATTGAGCTGAAGTGGTCAGGAGGGTGGAGGACAGGAGGAGAAGATGAGTGAGGCAACACAGGTGGGAGGTCAGGTAAGATGAGGGCACAGAAGTAACCACTGAACTTGGCAACACAAGGGTCATAGGAGACCTTGACAAGAGCCCTTTCAGGGGACTGATGGGAAAAGAAGCCCCTCTTGTTCTTTCACCTGTCAACCATGGGCCTAAAAATTTCTTCCCCAGTGCAAATATGCAAGATAGAAACGAATTAACAATTGGTGCAGTGTTTGGGGGAAATTTCTCCGTTGTCTGTGTTGATAGATGGTTAATTTATACTCTATATTTGCTCTGGACTTTTGGATTCAAAAGGGAAAGGAATTCTTGGTGTCAGAAATTGAGCTGTGTATCATTTTACAACATAACTCATCTTCCCCACAGATTAGATGAGTGAAGTAGAGGGAAGGTGGATAAAGGAGAAAATAACTCAGTAAGAGTCCATTTGACCTAGAGACTATAAGAGACACAAGGAAGAGGGAAGAAGAACTAGGGGAAAAAGTACATTGGGGGCAAAAGAAGATATAAATAGGAATAGAAGAAACTAGGGCTGGACTTTTCTCCTTAAGGCATAGCCTGAAGTGAAATTTCTATTTCTATTTGAAATTTTCAAATAGAAGGAACTAGGGATGGACTTTTTTCCTTAAGGCATAGCCCGAAATGAAATTCCAATCTCAGAGGAAACAGAACCAGACAGAATAAATATGGAAAGCATTTCCGTGTCAGACTATATGCCAAGGGTTGGGGAACAAGGAAAGAGTAACACATTAAACAGGAGGAAGGAATTGTAAAGTGAACAGGTGGATGGCAGAGCTGCTTATTTTCTAAAAGGAACTTAAAAATTCTCATAGCTATTTAAAACACACACCACAAGCCTCTTGACAGGTTAGTTTCTGCACAACCATATCCCTTGCTACGTTGTGGGGATGCCCAGGAGAACTCAAATGGGAGACAGAATCAAAGAAGAATTGTGGCCAATATAGTCCTTTTAAAAAAAAAAAAAACTTGATTTGTTGATACCTTTATGAGCTTGAATAGGAACATTTTGAAAATGCAGAAACAAGTCATAACTGAAGGAACAAAAGCCAGTTGGTTCTTCTCTTTCACACTCTTGGGACCGGTCTTTTTTCAACTCACATTACAGTATATGTCATGTAATGCCTCACTAATGCTATGATGTGAAAATTACTGGGCTTCTCTGGAAATGTTTGTGCTAATCCATAGATCTTACAGGCTCTCAGAGACATCAGTAAACCCTGGTCAAGTGGGGGAAACTTTCAGGTGAAAAGGATTGGCCAGAACGCTCAAGCCAGTCTAGATACCACACTTACTTCCAACCCTGGTCTCCCATCACCAGGCAACACCATCCTCCACCACCCCAGCCTCCTCGGACCAGGGACCCCCGCTGTGGTTATGCCCAAAGTCCATGGCTGAAAGCATCTCTTCACATGGTTTCTGCCTGGGATTGGGCTAATGGTTCACCAGATCCATTTCTCTGCCACATCAGAATCTCAGAAACGTCACTGTTCAAGTTTCAACTTGTTTCTCTTTTTCTACCTTGTAGCCATCCGTTGTTTCACAGCTATTTAAAAAACAGAATATTCTGATTAGAAATGGGGAAGGGGATCACATATCTCAGTTCCCGGGACCAAAGAAACCCTCAAGTAGTCAGTTGAGGTCAAGTGTGTTTCCCTTCTGCACAGAAGCCTGAGATGGATGGCAGCCGGAAGCTTCCTCTTCTAAAAGCAAGGAGGTCGGGAGCTTCCGGGAAGATGGCGGAAGAGTAAGACGCGGAGATCACCTTCCTCCCCACAGATACATCAGAAATACAGCTACACGTGGAACAACTCCTACAGAACACCTACTGAACGCTGACAGAAAACCTCAAACCTCCCAAAAGGCAAGAAACCCCCCATGTACCTGGGTAGGGCAAAAGAAAAAAGAATAAACAGAGACAAAAGGATAGGGACGGGACCTGCACCAGTGGGAGGGAGCCGTGAAGGAGGAAGGGTTTCCACACACTAGAAGCCCCTTCGCGGGCGGAGACTGCGGGCGGTGGAAGGGGAAAGCTTCGGAGCCGCGGAAGAGAGCGCAGCCAGAGGGGTGCGGAGGGCAAAGCGGAGAGATTCCCGCACAGAGGATCAGGGCCGACCGTCACTCACCAGACCGAGAGGCTTGTCTGCTCCCCCGCCGGGCTGGGCGGGGCTGGGAGCTGAGGCTCGGGTTTCGGGTGGAGCGCCGGGAGAGGACTAGGGTTGGCGGCGTGAACACAGCCTGCAGGGGGCTATTGCGCCACGGCTAGCCGGGAGGGAGTCCGGGGAAAAGTCTGGACCTGCCGAAGAGGCAAGAGACTTTTGCTTCCCTCTTTGTTTCCTGGTGCGCGAGGAGAGGGGATTAAGAGCGCTGCTTAAAGGCGCTCCAGAGACGGGCGGGAGCCGCGGCTAGGGCTGCGGACCCCAGAGACGGGCATGAGACGCTAAGGCTGCTGCTGCCGCCACCAGGAAGCCTGTGTGCGAGCACAGGTTACTGTCCACGCCCCACTTCCGGGGAGCCTGTGCAGCCCGCCACTGCCAGGGTCCCGGGATCCGGGGACAGCTTCCCTGGGAGAACGCTCGGCACGCCTCAGGCTGGTGCAACGTCACGCCGGCCTCTGCCGCCGCAGGCTTGCCCCGCACTCCGTGCCCCTCCCACCGCCCCCCCCCCCCCCCCCGGCCTGAGTGACCCAGAGCCCTCGAATCAGCGGCTCCTTTAACCCCGTCCTGTCTGAGCAAAGAACAGACGCCCTCCGGCGACCTACACGCAGAGGCGGGGCCAAATCCAAAACTGAGCCCCTGGGAACTGTGAGAACAAAGGAAAGAAAGGGAAATCTCTCCCAACAGCCTCAGGAGCAGCGGATTAAAGCTCCACAATCAACGTGATGTCTGTGGAATACATGAATAGACAACAAATCATCCCAAATGATTTGCTCTTTGAGAGCAAGATTTATGCTGTATAGCTTTGATTCCACCATTTATCCTAGGGTTCTATCCGTCCTTTTTTTTGTTTTATTTTGTTTTGATTTTTTTCATGATAATTATGTTTTTATTTTAATAACTTTATTATATTTTATCTTTATTTTCTTTTACTTTATCTTCTTTCTTTTTTTCTTCGTTCCCTCCTTCCTTCCTTCCTTCCTTCCTTCCTCCCTCCCTCCCTCCCTCCATCCTTTCTTTCTTTCTTTCTACTTCTACTAATTCTTTCTTTCTACTTTTTCTCCCTTTCATTCTGAGCCGTGTGGAAGAAAGACTGTTGGTGCTTTAGCCAGGAGTCAGTGCTGTGCCTCTGAGGTGGGAGAGCCAACTTCAGGACACTGGTCCACAAGAGACCTCCCAGCAGCACATAATATCAAATGGCGAAAATCACCCAGAGATCTCCATCTCAACACCAGCACCCAGCTTTACTCAATGACCAGCAAGCCACAGTGCTGGACATCCTATGCCAAACAACTAGCAAGACAGGAACACAACCCCACCCATTAGCAGAGAGGCTGCCTAAAATCATAATAAGTCCACAGGCACCCCAAAACACACCACCAGATATGGACCTGCCCACCAGAAAGACAAGATCCAACCTCATCCACCAGAACACAGGCACTAGTCCCCTCCACCAGGAAGCCTACACAACCCACTGAACCAACCTTAGCCACTGGGGACAGACACCAAAAACAATGGAAACTACGAACATGCAGCCTGCAAAAAGGAGACCCCAAACACAGTAAGTTAAGCAAAATGAGAAGACAGAGAAACACACAGCAGATGAAGGAGCAAGGCAAATACCCACCAGACCTAACAAATGAAGAGGAAATAGGCAGTCTATGTGAAAAAGAATTCAGAATAATGATAGGAAAGATGATCCAAAATCTTGGAAATAGAATAGAGAAAATGCAAGAAACATTTAACAAGGACCTAGAAGAACTAAAGAGGAAACAAGCAATGATGAACAACACAATAAATCAAATTAAAAATACTCTAGAAGGGATCAATAGCAGAATAACTGAGGCAGAAGAACGGATAAGTGACCTGGAAGATAAAATAGTGGAAATAACTACTGCAGAGCAGAATAAAGAAAAAAGAATGAAAAGAACTGAGGACAGTCTCAGAGACCTTTGGGACAACATTAAACACAGCAACATTTGAATTATAGGGGTTCCAGAAGAAGAAGAGAAAAAGAAAGGGACTGAGAAGATATTTGAAGAGATTATAGTTGAAAACTTCCCTAATATGGGAAAGAAAATAGTTAATCAAGTCCAGGAATCACAGAGAGTCCCATACAGGATAAATCCAAGGAGAAATATGCCAAGACACATATTAATCAAACTATAAAAAATTAAATACAAAGAAAACATATTAAAAGCAGCAAGGGAAAAACAACAAATAACACACAAGGGAATCCCCATAAGGTTAACAGCTGATCTTTCAGCAGAAACTCTGAAAGCCAGAAGCGACTGGCAGGACATATTTAAAGTGATGAAGGAGAAAAACCTGCAACCAAGGTTACTCTACCCAGCAAGGAACTCATTCAGATTTGATGGAGAAATTAAAACCTTTACAGACAAGCAAAAGCTGAGAGATTTCAGCACCACCAAACCAGCTTTACAACAAATGCTAAAGGAATTTCTCTAGGCAAGAAGCAGAAGAGAAGGAAAAGACCTACAATAACGAACCCAAAACAATTAAGAAAATGGGAATAAGAACATACATATCGATAATTACCTTAAATGTAAATGGACTAAATGCTCCCACCAAAAGACACAGATTGCCTGAATGGATACAAAAACAAGACCCATATATTTGCTGTCTACAAGAGACCCACTTCAGACCTAGAGACACATACAGACTGAAAGTAAGGGGATGGAAAAAGATATTTCATGCAAATGGAAACCAAAAGAAAGCTGGAGTAGCAATTCTCATATCGGACAAAATAGACTTTAAAATAAAGACTATTAGAAGAGACAAAGAAGGACACTACATAATGATCAAGGGATCGATCCAAGAAGAAGATATAACAATAGTAAATATTTATGCACCCAACATAGGAGCACCTCAATACATAAGGCAAATACTAACAGCCATAAAAGGGGAAATTGACAGTAACACATTCATAGTAGGGGACTTTAACACCCCACTTTCACCCATGGACAGATCATCCAAAATGCAATAAGGAAACACAAGCTTTAAATGATACATTAAACAAGATGGACTTAATTGATATTTATAGGACATTCCATCCAAAAACAACAGAATACACATTTTTCTCAAGTGCTCATGGAACATTCTCAGGAAGATCATATCTTGGGTCACAAATCAAGCCTTGGTAAATTTAAGAAAATTAAAATTGTATCAAGTATCTTTTCCGACCACAACACCATGAGACTAGATATCAATAACAGGAAAAGATCTGTAAAAAATACAAACACATGGAGGCTAAACAATACACTACTTGATAACGAAGTGATCACTGATGAAATCAAAGAGGAAATAAAAAAATACCTAGAAACAAATGACAATGGAGACACAAGGACCCAAAACCTATGGGATGCAGAAAAAGCAGTTCTAAGAGGGAAGTTTATAGCAATACAAGCCCACCTTAAGAAGCAGGAAACATCTCAAATAAACAACCTAACCTTGCACCTAAAGCAATTAGAGAAAAAAGAACAAAAAAACCCCAAAGTTAGCAGAAGGAAAGAAATCATAAAAATCAGATCAGAAATAAATGAAAAAGAAATGAAGAAAATGATAGCAAAGATCAATAAAACTAAAAGCTGGTTCTTTGAGAAGATAAACAAAATGGATAAGCCATTAGCCAGACTCATCAAGAAAAAAAGGGAGAAGACTCAAATCAATAGAATTAGAAATGAAAAAGGAGAAGTAACAACTGACACTGCAGAAATAAAAAAGATCATGAGAGATTACTATAAGCAACTCTATGCCAATAAAGTGGACAACCTGGAAGAAATGGACAAATTCTTAGAAATGCACAACATGCCAAGACTGAATCAGGAAGAAATAGAAAATATGAACAGACCAATCACAAGCAATGAAGTTGAAACTGTGATTAAAAATCTTCCAACAAACAAAAGCCTAGGACTAGATGGCTTCACAGGCGAATTCTATCAAAGATTTAGAGAAGAGCTAACACCTATCCTTCTCAAACTCTTCCAAAATATAGCAGAGGGAGGAACACTCCCAAATTCCTTCTACGAGGCCACCATCACCTTGATACCAAAACCAGACAAGGATGTCACAAAGAAAGAAAACTACAGGCCAATGTCACTGATGAACATA
The DNA here is from genome assembly GCF_964270905.1 of Leucopleurus acutus. Lineage (NCBI taxonomy): Eukaryota > Metazoa > Chordata > Mammalia > Artiodactyla > Delphinidae > Leucopleurus > Leucopleurus acutus. The sequence continues at coordinate 68,279,680 of NC_139157.1, forward strand.
GATGCAAAAATCTCAACAAAATACTAGCAAACAGAATCCAACAGCACATTAAAAGGATCATACACCATGATCAAGTGGAGTTTATTCCAGGAATGCAAGGATTCTTCAATATACGCAAATCAATCAATGTGATAAACCATATTAACAAATTGAAGGAGAAGAACCATATGATCATCTCAATAGATGCAGAGAAAGCTTTTGACAAAATTCAACACCCATTTATGATAAAAACTCTGCAGAAAGTAGGCATAGAGGGAACTTTCCTCAACATAATAAAGGCCATATATGACAAGCCCACAGCCAACATCATCCTCAATGGTGAAAAACTGAAAGCATTTCCACTAAGATCAGGAACAAGACAATGTTGCCCACTCTCACCACTCTTATTCAACACACTTTTGGAAGTTTTAGCCACAGCAATCAGAGAAGAAAAGGAAATAAAAGGAATCCAAATCGGAAAAGAAGAAGTAAAGCTGTCACTGTTTGCAGATGACATGGTACTATGCATAGAGAATCCTAAAGATGCTACCAGAAAACTACTAGAGCTAATCAATGAATTTGGTAAAGTAGCAGGATACAAAATTAATGCACAGAAATCTCTGGCATTCCTATACACTAATGATGAAAAATCTGAAAGTGAAATCAAGAAAATACTCCCATTTACCATTGCAATAGGAATAAACCTACCTAAGGAGACAAAAGACCTGTATGCAGAAAATTATAAGACACTGATGAAAGAAATTAAAGATGCTACAAATAGATGGAGAGATATACCATGTTCTTGGATTGGAAGAATCAACATTGTGAAAATGACTCTACTACCCAAAGCAATTTATAGATTCAATGCAATCCCTATCAAACTACCACTGGCATTTTTCACAGAACTAGAACAAAAAATTTCACAATTTGTATGGAAACACAAAAGACCCCGAATATCCAAAGCAATATTGAGAAAGAAAAATGGAGCTGGATGAATCAGGCTCCCTGACTTCAGACTATACTACAAAGCTACAGTAATCAAGATAGTATGGTACTGGCACAAAAACAGAAAGATAGATCAATGGAACAGGATAGAAAGCCCAGAGATTAACCCATGCACATATGGTCACCTTATCTTTGATAAAGGAGGCAGGAATGTACAGTGGAGAAAGAACAGCCTCTTCAATAAGTGGTGCTGGAAAACTGGACAGTTACATGTCAAAGTATGAGATTAGATCACTCCCTAACACCATACACAAAAATAAGCTCAAAATGGATTAAAGACCTAAATGTAAGGCCAGAAACTATCAAACTCTTAGAGGAAAACATAGGCAGAACACTCTATGACATAAATCACAGCAAGATCCTTTTTGACCCACCTCCTAGAGAAATGGAAATAAAAACAAAAATAAACAAATGGGACCTAATGAAACTTCAAAGCTTTTGCACAGCAAAGGAAACCATAAACAAGACCAAAAGACAACCCTCAGAATGGGAGAAAATATTTGCAAATGAACCAACTGACAAAGAATTAATTTCCAAAATTTACAAGCAGCTCATGCAGCTCAATAACAAACCACCCAATCCAAAAATGGGCAGAAGACCTAAATAGACATTTCTCCAAAGAAGATATACAGATTGCCAACAAACACATGAAAGAATTCTCAACATCATTAATCGTTAGAGAAATGCAAATCAAAACTACAATGAGATATCATCTCACACCAGTCAGAATGGCCATCATCAAAAAATCTACAAACAATAAATGCTGGAGAGGGTGTGGAGAAAAGGAAACACTCTTGCACTGCTGGTGGGAATGTGAATTGGTACAGCCACTATGGAGAACAGTATGGAGGTTCCTTAAAAAACTACAAATAGAGGGCTTCCCTGGTGGCGCAGTGGTTGAGGGTCCGCCTGCAGATGCAGGGGACGCGGGTTCGTGCCCCGGTCCGGGAAGATCCCACATGCCACGGAGTGGCTGGGCCCATGAGCCATGGCTGCTGAGCCTGCGTGTCCGGAGCCTGTGCTCCGCAACGGGAGAGGCCACAACAGTGAGAGGCCCGCGTACCGCAAAAAAAAAAAAAAAAAAAAAAACTACAAATAGAACTACCATATGACCCAGCAATCCCGCTACTAGGCATATACCTGGGGAAAACCAAAATTCAAAAAGAGTCATGTACCAAAATGTTCATTGCAGCTCTATTTACGATAGCCCAGAGATGGAAACAACCTAAGTGCCCGTCATCGGATGAATGGATAAAGAAGATGTGACACATATATACAATGGAATATTACTCAGCTATAAAAAGAAACGAAATTGAGTTATTTGTAATGAGGTGGATAGATCTAGAGTCTGTCATACAGAGTTAAATAAGTCAGAAAGAGAAAGACAAATACCGTATGCTAACACATATATATGGAATTTAAAAAAAAAATGTCATGAAGAACTTAGGGGTAAGACAGGAATAAAGACACAGACCTACTGGAGAACGGGCTTGAGGATATGGGCAGGGGGAAGGGTGAGCTGTGACAGGGCGAGAGAGAGGCATGGACATATATACACTAACAAACGTAAGGTAGATAGCTAGTGGGAAGCAGCCGCATGGCACAGGGATATCGGCTCAGTGCTTTGTGACCGCCTGGAGGGGTGGGATAGGGAGGATGGGAGGGAGGGAGACTCAAGAGGGAAGAGATATGGGAACATATGTATATGTATAACTGATTCACTTTGTTATAAAGCAGAAACTAACACACCATTGTAAAACAATTATACCCCAATAAAGATGTTTAAAAAAAAATTAAAAATAATAATAAAAAAAAGGCAAGGAGGTCATGGGGGTGGTTCATTAGCAGTAACATCTGAAGAGAAAATAATGGCTGATTAAATGATGCTAAAATTATCACATGACTTTTGTCTCTTGTGCAGTCAGAAGGGAGAAATCAAGAAAATGATCAATACTAATTGGTGGACCAACTGCCTAGAATAGACCAGAAATATCCCCTTCTCTGATTACCATGCTCCCATCCCTGAAGCAAATAGACAGGAGGGACGATCCTCAAATCTTCTCCAGAATCAAACTTCAACCAGGATGTTCTTGCGAACTCTTCTGGTTTCTTACTAAATTAATTTTAAGAAGGTTCCACGCTTAGCCAATGCCAAGTCGTACCAGGGAGTTATGTTTATGGGTGTTTACTGAGACTTAGTAGACTAATTCTGGCAAGTTGAAGTAAGTCTCCACTCCATCGCGGAAAAGTAAAAAACGAAAATAGAAGCAACTTCAAGAGGCTGCTAATGATTGAATCATATTGCAGAGGCCTTATCTGAAAAAAGATAGAAAAGGGTAACGCAGCCTAGGGCCTAAATATTACTGTAAAAAATGAGAATAAGGGGCTTCCCTGGTGGCGCAGTGGTTGAGAGTCTGCCTGCCGATGCAGGGGACGCGGGTTCGTGCCCCGGTCCGGGAAGATCCCACCTGCCGCGGAGCGGCTGCGCCCGTGAGCCATGGCCGCTGAGCCTGCGCGTCCGGAGCCTGTGCTCCGCAATGGGAGAGACCACAGCAGTGAGAGGCCCACGTAACGCAAAAAAAAAAAAAAAAAAAAAAAAGAATAAGACATATCCTCTCCTTGTCCTGATAACTTTAAGTAAACATCTGATTTCCCTCAACATTTACCCATGATGGTTTCTATGATTATGGGTGTTTGTATTTCGAAATGGCATTGAGAAGAAATAGCCATAAAGAGCATGGAAATCCAGGAAAAGCAAAGGAAAACAACTTTTACAGGTCATTTAGATTTCTGAATACGTATATACATGTGCTTTAAATATAGCACCCCAAATAGCAGTGAAGCCCTCCCTGTCCTATGTGCATGTGTAGAATCTTGGTTTACCCCCAAATTATAATAGATTCTCATAGCACTGCATGATTCTATGTTTTATCTTACAGTAAAAAAAAGAGAAGATTAAGTATAGGCTAGGGACTAGATTTGGGGGTAATCAAAGTAGGGGAAAACCCACATCCTTTGATATATTTTTCTTACTGCAGTCGTTGCTAAGGAAACCATTTCCTATCCATCCACTGCAAATGTTTCCCCTATTTGTTATTCTCAAAAGCACACAATACCACATATAAAAACATAAGGACAAGAGCTCGGTAACATATATTCAGGGACACTCAAAGCTCTAAAATAATTGGGAAGAGATTCATGAGGTTGTCCCAAGAGATAGGGACCAAGGTGCATTTAGCAAAGAGAGAAGCTGCTCCCTATATGGTTAGTACTCATTGTCCAATACAAGCTAGAATGAATGCCCTGGAGTTCCAGAAAAGAGGCTCCTTCTGTTCCCATGACCCTCCCGCCATCAGGCAAGGGTGGTGGAACTCATAGTTCACAGAATCACACAGAACGCGAGAGCTGGAAGAGTGCTAACCTAAGCGAAGCTCCTCTTTTTATATCAAGGAAGCAGAGAGGCTTGCCAAGGTACCATGGCCATAAGACCAGAAGTCACTTTCTGACCCCCAACACGGGAAGAGGAGTTCAGGGAGTGCTGCTGGATGCCTGGAATCGAAAGACTCATAAAATCTGAGTGAAAGAAATCTGAAAAAGAATGGATATATATATGTATATGTATAACTGATTCATTTTGCTGTACACCTGAAACTAACACAACATTGTAAGTCAACTATACTCCAGTAAAAATTTTTTAAAATAAAAATAAGATAAAGACCATCTAAAGCAAAAAAAAAAAAAAAAATCTTAGGGTGATGTGGCTCCTTGAGGTCTTGCAAGTTCAACTTGCCCTGCGTTGCAGAAATCCCCAGAAAGTTTCATTTTTATTCACACTATGGGCTTGGGCAATCATGACTCCTTGCTTAATCTATCAATAAACATCTCTGCAGAGCTCACTGTGTCTGAGGAGACAATAGAGGTTAAGGGCAGTGCGGATCTCAGTGGTACGGATATGGTCACAATGCTTGTTCAACCCTTAAGAGTGTGCCAAGGCTGCTCCCAAAGCTTTTCCCAAGGCTCTAGAAACTGCCTGGCTCACTGTTTTTCTCTTCCTCTTCTCTTTCCAGCTCCCTCTCACTGTGCCTTTGCTGGCTACATTAACATCCAAAGAGATGTCCTCTAAAGGAAAGAAACCAGAAGGAGGAGACTGGGAGCAACCAAGAAACAACCAAGAGAAGAACCTGGCCTTTGATGGGATAACGTGATCGACAACGATGACGGTAAAGGAGAATTTTATACCAATTTAGCTTTCCACCAAGTTTGCTTTCCACTGCTGCAAATCAAAGTTATGCTAAACATCTAGGTCAGACTGCAGTTATCTAAACGCACCAAGAAATCCCTTTGATTGCCTGAAGTTAATTAGAAGCTCCCAGACATTAAATAGAAATTTCTTTTGTTTGACGGAATTATTGCATTTCCTTTTCCACAAATGCCTTGGTTGAAAATGTTTCAGCACAATGATATTTACCAATCTGTCAGATGTCCACCAGCCCTAGGAATAAAGTCCTGTTGGTGTGTTGTCTAAAATCCATTAGTTCTATCTTTTCCCATACTCTGTCACCTACCCACTCCATCAATAAACACACACACACACACACACACACACACACACACACACACCACAAAATACTATTCTGCCTCAACCTCCTGAAAATTTTTTTAATCTAATAATTCTGCTTTATGGCACATAGGAAATAAATATGCACTTGAAAACAAATGTAATTGAAATTTCTCTAGCTTGGAGTTTTTCCCTTTATGGTTCCAAACTTGAAGATGGGTCAAAGAAACTGCTTCCCTTAATCTCTACACTTGATCTTTGGTTAACACTAGGGGGACATAGTGGGTGACAAAAAGAAAGCAAGAGGAGTGTCAGCAAACCAAGTTTCAATTGTTGTAGTTTTCCTCTCCTGTGCTTTTGAGACAGTAATGTCACCCATGGTATCATCAACTGTTTGTTTCCACTCTGTTTCTTGTACAATTTCTAATTCAATGATCAGAAACATGTTGGTCCTTAGAAACCAACTAAGAAATTAGATATGTCTTTTTCAAACCTGGTATGAATGTTGTTTCACATTACAAAATCATTGAAAGATGTATGATATAAAGTATTATGAAATCTATAAGATTTCCTCAAGAGCAGTTTTCCATAGTATCTTTTATTTGTATACAGATATGTACTCTTGAAAATACTTTCTCGTAATAATAATAACTAACATTTATTAAACACTTAATATCTGTTGGACGTTGTTTTAAGCATTTTACATACTAACACATTTCATTGTCTTGTCCACATTTTAAAGAAGAGAAAAAACCCAAGCTATTTTTTCCTATGTAAACTTTAGGTCTTAAGCTATCTCACTTGAGCCTTCGTCAGTTTGTGAGAAAAATTAGACCTACAGCTTCCTGTCTCTGCTACTGTACTTCATCTGTGAGTATGAGAAACGAAAACTCACTTATTTTCTCTCAGAGAAGTTATCATATATTCAACTTAATTATTTGACTGTGAAAATACAAAGTGCCAAGTTTTCATATATGAAGACCAAATGCCAGTTAATATTGGTAACAAGAAATGAACAACTTGCAAGTTAAAGACTGATTTTTCTCTTAGTCCTGTATGACTTCAGTGTTACTGTAAATAAAATCTCTGCCTTGAACAGAAAACAAAGAGGATTTGTTGAACATAGATCTTGTGTAAAATACAAAACTCTCAGATTCTTGGATTATAAGCAGAGCGATGGCCTTCCCTTAAAGAATGAGCCTTTAAATAGTAAGCTAAAAAACAAAATGCATGTATTTTACCTACTTTTTCTTTTCTCACTGCAAACTTCTTGTATGTGACCTTTAGCAGTAGCTCAAGTGCATCTGTGTTTATGTCTGTGTGTACAGGGAGACAGAGAAACAGATGGACAATAAGAATATCAAGCCCTTGGAGAGAGATCTGGACATTTGTAACTGGAAGTCAGATCTTTTTTTTTAAATTCAAAGAAATATTAGGATCATTCCAAATCCATGATCTTTTTCATTTTAACTTGAGATATGCCTCCCCAAAATACCCTCCCTGTTACTAGAGAAATTAGTGCTGCTAATTTAGTTCATCAAAGTAAAGTTGCTTAAATATCTTTAGTCAGGTTGTCAGGTGGCAGAAGTGCAAGGACACATCCTATTTATCTTTGTCTCTTCTGTAACTCACAGCATAACCCCATGACTTGATGGGAGAATCATAAAACTGGAAAACGAGATCCGTGAGTTCTAGTTCTTGGGTCTCCACTGGCTAAGTGGTCTCTGAGCCCCTACTCTAACCCAGACTATGACATCCTCAAAGCTGAGGACTTTATCTTGACACATAGTGAGGACAGAGGAACTATTCATCAGTGAAGAGAACAAGCTATGATTCTAGTTGGTAATCACAAATATTTCTCCAAATTGGAGTGAGAGGTGATATATCGTTTATACTCTAATACTCATTAATGATAATATGAAAGGCTTATCTTGGGAGGAGCCTTCAGAGCCCTGGGCTGATGGGGCGGTAGGAAGACACCTCACAACAGAGCTGTCTCCGATTAAAGCTCCTGCTTAGCAAAAGGAAACAAATTTAAGCTTCCAGAAGTACCTCAACAAATTTTTGAAAAACATGCTGAGCAGAAAAATGGGATAAGAGAAAACTTGTTTATTTAGAAGAGCCATGAATTGCCTCAGAAGGATTTGCGTGGCGTTGACTGCGTTTCTGAAGGAACACTAAGAAAAAAAACCCTCAAATTTCCCAAATAAACATTGATGAACAATTAAAAGCTCCTACCACTGTCTAGATCACTGAGCCACCAACTTTTTGCAGAGCTATAACTTGACCACAGACCTCAGAAAGCCATCCAGAGAAAAGCCTGTTTAAGACAGCAGAGACAGCAGCATTTTCTTTTTTGTTTTGTTTTGTGTTTTTGTAGCTCTAAGATAAACCCCACCCAGAGTTCACATGAAGAGTCAGACTGATTGAGCAACATACAGCTCATTATGTGTATGGGAGAAAGGCAGGGTGCTGATACTAGAAAATGGAGGACGGAAAAGCTTAGAAAGCAGACACCTATGGGTGCTCAGTTCTTCTCTTGTCAATTTTAATCTTGCTTCATGTTTCTATCAGAGCACAATTCATTATGACATGATTTCCCAACCTCCATCTCTCATCTTCTTTGCTCTGCCCCTACTCCACTACCTTCCCAAGACCACAGGGGTGTCTCAGTTAGCTTTCACCGTGTTACAAACCACTCCAAATCTTAGTGGCTTCACGCAGTAGTCAATCATGTAGTTCACAGTTCTGTGGATTAATCAGCAATTTGGGCTGGGCTCAGCTGGGTTGTCTTTCTGTTCTTGTGTGAGCTCATTCATGTCGCTTCTTAACTAGGTGACTTTGTTTCTGGGCCTGACTGCCTCCCAGCCGAGGCTAGGGGACAGCTAGGCTGTCATCATTCCAGCAGGCTAGCCTCGGCTTGTTCTTAGAGAGCTCAGCAAGGTTCCAGAGTTAGAGCAGAAGTGTGCAAGAACTCTTGAGGCCTAAACTTAAAATGAACAGCATCCACTTCCCTCAAATTCTGATGGCCAAACACGTCACAAGTTCAGCTAAATTCAAGGGGCAGGAAAACAGTCACCATCTCTTCATGGGAGGAACTTCAAAGTTACTCAGCAAAGGGTCATAGATTTAGGGAGGGAAATAATTATGGCCCTTTTTGCAAAACATCTAACATATCTGGGTTTAGGGGAAAGGACCACCATTCCTTTTCCTCTCCTTCCACTTTACTCTGCTTTCCTTTCCCCCTTTCTACTCTATGACTCACCCAGTCTCTATAAGTTTTTTCTTCTTGTCTCTTCTGAGATGATCTGATCCACAAGATTTTACACAGCTACCTCTCTCTGCTCAGCCCTTTTTTAAATGTCAAATATCTTGCTGAGACAAGGCAAATAGCATTAGGAAAATAACAGATTTCCAGAGCCTGAGGAATCCAGTCTATATTTTTTCTCTAAATTAACAATACAGTTTTCATAGAGTCCAAAACCCAAACCACTCTCATATTCTTGGCACACTATGTGTTCTCAATAGCTCCAAGCTTACTTTTAAATCCTTTGTAATACTGCTGGAAATCATTAAACAGTGAGTCATGGAAGCTCTCTGATGGCCTCCAATAATGATTTTACCATCTACAACAGAAACTTTTTTTAAGTGCCATTTAATGAATTTAGTCCATTGCTGAGATTTCTTCTTGGGAAGATCCCAATTTTTCCTTTTTTCCAGGAGGAGCCTCGGGGTCACTGAGTCCCTGGCACTCAAAGCTCTGCAAGGGCCAGCTGGTATGGTGTGATAAACCAAAGGTGCCTCCTGAAGAAAGCACTCGTTGCTGCTGCTTCTGCCCTTTCTTACATCCTGGGATTTGTTCTGAGATCTCCTGAGTCTCTCCTTTGATATATGTCCTGCTTGCAGAGTTTCAAGAAAGGAGATCATCCTCAGGTCAAACCTGGAGTTTGTGCTGGGGAACTGAGCTGCTTAAACCTCAGTCTCCATGTGTGTCTGAGTGCCTAACAGACACTGAAAATGCACCAGCATCAAGCTCCATAATTCAAATATCGGAAGAAATTTGAAAAGACTTGTCAGACTTCTTTGCAAGTTCTCAGTATCTTCATCTCCTTTACCAATTGTTATCATCTTCCTTTTTATCCCAGGAAAAGACAGCCCTACCCCTTTCCATGGGCAGATCCATCTCACCAAGTCTCTCCATCACCCCCGTCTACCACGCAAATATCACACAATTAGTATTCTCTCTCTTCTCTTCATTTCAATCTCTCCTCCCTTGAATCCACGCCCTCAGCCTGCAGCTGTGATCAAGAGTTCCTATCCCTGGGCTTCCGTGGTGGCGCAGTAGTTGAGAGTCCGCCTGCCGATGCAGGGGACACAGGTTCATGCCCTGGTCCGGGAAGATCACATGCCACGGAGCAGCTGGGCCTGTGAGCCATGGCCACTGAGCCTGCGCGTCCAGAGCCTGTGCTCCTCCACGGGAGAGGCCACAACAGTGAGAGGCCCACGTACCGCAAAAAAAATAAAAGAGTTCCTATCCCCAAAATAAACTCCTACCCACAACTCAACCCACTATAATTTGTCTTCAGCCCCCATCTCTCCACTGAGTCGACAAGGGACAAATCAAATGACTTTTGCTCCACCCTTTTTCTACTTGTCTTCTCAGCAGCATTTGTCACTCTTGATAACTGCCTCCTTCCTTAAACCCTTTCCTTGACTTGTGAGACAAGTACATTTTCCTGTCTGCTCTTTTCTATTTTCTTTCAGAGACTCCCCTTTCTCCACCTCATCCTTAAATTTTGGCCCTCTTTTCTCTCTCTAAATTCTCCCTGGGTAAGATTGCTTCCCCTATCCATCTTAATGGACATCTCATAATAGATGCGCCACAGGCTTTTAGACTTGATACTTCCCAATCCAAACTTATTTTCTGCTTGCCCACAGCTCCCTTACCAACTTGCTCCTCTTTCTGCATTCTTTGACTTAGTTAACAGAAGTACCATTGACTGTCTCCCCCATATTCATTCTACCTTTTATGGTAATAGAAGTTTTATCTGGGCACATGGCAATCCAGCTAAAGACTACATTTCCCATCCTCCCTTGCAGCTAGGTGAGGTCATATAACTAGGACATGGCAGAAAGATTGTGAGCATAAGTTGTGCATCCTTCTGAGTCATGCCTTATTAGCCAGTGTGGATTTTGTTGTCTACAGATTAAAAACACTGAGTAATTGGTGCCAAAAATAAAGTTTGTAATTTTGGTTTTCAGTTATCCAGCTCATCTCAACGTCCTCATTCCAATACTACAGGTCCCACTCTTCCCTGTCCGTGCCCTAATTTTTACTTGAGAGAGATGGCAAGACTGTAAATTCAAACTATACTGTAATTCAGCAATTCACAGGATTAGACTCTGAATATGATTTTCAGCTACATAAATCCTTTGCTACAAGATAAAAAAAAGAAAATTCTTTAGGACAACCTTAGAAATTTTTTGGTCTTCTGATCAGTGACTGAGCTGAGAATTTAAAACTTGAAGCTGTCATTTTCTTTCTTTAAGTTCTCCAGGGTACTTTGGAGCAGTAAGACAAACCCACAGGTCTTAGATTCTTCATGTGGTCTCTACAATGATTTCGTGCAATAGCCGCTCACTCCCAAAGACGCGTGGGTGATCATTTACGTAAATCTTCCCCCCAACAGGTAACAATAACTACCAGTGTTCCATCTTTAACAGTAACTGGATTCTTATTGCCTTCAAAATCCAACCCAAACATATATCCAATCCTAGCTTCCCATCTCCTTGAGGATCTACTTAGAATGAGTGTTTAATATTTAAGAATGATGCACATGGATGTGTGGATATTAAAGCAATAGACTAAGGCAAAGAGTTCTAGTTCCCTATCCCTACATCCACTTCTTTCCTTCCCCCTTAGTAACAAAGCCCCGATTTTATTTAGGATGGCAAGACAGCCAGCCTAAAAATCACATTTCCCAGGATCTCTAGCAGCTAGGTATGGTCACATGTCCAAGTTCTGGCCAGTGAGACAAAGTGGAAGAACTGTTTGAGACTTCTGGGTATCCTGCTTCAGGGGAACTGTGTCAGCAGGACTGTTAGTCCTTCTGTCTTCCCTCTTATTTCTGGCCTGCATCACAGGTATGATGCCTTGCCTCCCAACAATGATCTTAGATTATGAGGTGATCTTGAGAATGAAAATGTTGGACTATAAGAGCGGGACAGAAAGATACAAGGTCTCTCTATGTTTCTGATGTTTGTGGAGCCTAGCCGCCTACTTCCAGATTTCACGTACATGAGAGAAAAGTAAAATCCTCACTTATTGAATCTTCTGTTGTTTGGGGTTTTACTGTTATATGCAGCCTAACCTAATTCCAGCTGATATAGTCAATGTTTCAAGGACAAAAATTTAAAGGAGACAGTGCCTTGGTAATGAAAGAGTGCAGGACAAACAGCAGAGTGATTTCAACCCAAAAATGACCATCACCTAAAGAGTGACTTTTATTGCAAACTTTTTCAATAACCCTGAGAGGTGACTCAATTATATTATCCTCCTCTTTCAGTTGAGATAATCCAGGCAATTAAAGTTTAAAGGACCACTTCTAGGATTATGACACTATACAGCAGAAAGGTGACCAAAATTCAGAGTACATTTGCCTATATATGTGGTTCCTATAATCACCCAATAAAAACACCAAAAATATAAGAAGGCCATAACAGGACTAGTCAACCCTTCCCTCCTACAGGATTAGGATGAGTTTAGATGATTTACCACCTTTCGGATAAGCTATTTTCTATGAGGGCTTGTCAGGCAAGTCCCTTTATGTATCATAAAAAGAGACAAGTGGATGGCCCTGGAGTCATTTTAGTCTTCTTACCTTCCTCCTGAGAAGCTCTGGCAACACTTCTGTTCAATACGTATTCTGGATCTCAATGCGAGAGTCTGAGAGAAAGGGTGTGGATCAACTCTACCATAGGTTTTAAACCTTTCCTTTCTTTTTTAAAATTTATTTTATTGAAGTATAGTTGATTTACAATGTTGTGTTAGTTTCTGGTGTACAGCAAAGTGATTCAGTTTTACATATATATATTCTTTTTCATATTCTTTTCCATCATGCTTTATTAAAGAATATTGAATATAGTTCCCTGTGCTATACAGGACCTTGTTGTTTATCCATTCTATATATAATAGTTCGCATCGGCTAATCCCAAACTCCCAATCCGTCCCTCCCCCACCCCGTCTCCCCCTTGGCACCCACACGTCTGTTCTCTATGCCTGTGAGTCTGTTTCTGTTTCGTAGATAAGTTCGTTTGTGTCATATTTTAGATTCCATATATAAGTGATGTTGTATTTGCCTTTCTCTTTCTGACTTACTTCACTTAGTATGATAATCTCTAGGTCCATCCACGTTGCTGTAAATGGCATTATTTCATTCTTTTTATGGCTGAGTAATATTCCACTGTATATATATACCACATCTTCTTTATCTATTAGTCTGTCAATGGATATTTAGGTTGTTTCCATGTCTTGGCTATTGTAAATAGTGCTGCTATGAACACTGGGATACATATATCTTTGCAGACTATAGCTTTGTCCAGATATATGCCCAGGAGTGGGATTGCTGAATCAGATTTTAACCCTTTTCTAACAGAGCTTTTTATTCACTTCCCCCGTATCTGGCTAAGCTAAGGATCATATATGAAAAGACTTTGCCTTAAAATTTAAGGGTGCGTATAACTAGGCCAACTGAAGGTTCTTAAAATTGAAATCAGAAAACCAAAATTAGGTTGATGCTTCCATGGCTATGACAAAGATAGAATGCATTTTTCAGATGCAGGCAAAGGCAGCTTTTACAGTCTGGCTCATCCACTGGGTGGATACAAGGATTCAGCATCCCCTGCTGATTTAGAAGGTTTGAAATATTCAATTTTGCATATTTTAGAATACATTTGGACATTGCAAATCCTAAAGGAATAGTGAAGAATAGAAAACATCAAATCAACAAATGCTGCTTTTGGACATCAACAAGTCATTTGATCATAAACTTCCTGTTAGAAACCAGCTTGCTGCCACTTCACAGAGGGTTCAGCTTCTTTCCAGCAACTCCAAAGCGAAACCTTCCACAAGGAGATCAGAGAAGCCCAGGAAAGGATCTGACATTCTAGGAACAATGGATTGTTGATGATTCTAGTGTCAGGTTTTCTGATCCTACTGGGGAACCTTATTCAGACTGTTGGCACGTTCTTCAGAGGGGTGAGAAAACACCTGACCCATAACTCTGAGTTGAGGGCAGTGAGGTCACCATGAAAAAGCTTTTTGGAAAACAAAATCTTTGGGGCCATTAAACTGACTTAAAAGCACAGTCTTCAACAGTCAACTCATTGGTAATAAGAGATTCTGCGTCAGTCTTATTCAAGCCCTGAGCTTCCCACCCATCAGTCTACTCTTGGTTCCCTAATTGCACTGTGCATGCTTCAGACCCTGTGCATTTACCCACACTGGTCCCTTTGCCTGTGACATCCTACACTCACCCTTTCTTTACCTGACTACTGCCCACTCAGCAAGTAACTCCCTGCTTCGGGGGTCACTTCCTTCAGAAGTTTTCTTCAGCCACCCCAGCACCAGAGCAATGAACCTCCTCTGAGCTCCCTACACCCCAGGCATACCTGCATCATAGCATTTATCACACTGTATTATAATTTTCAGATCATTTGAAGGCAGGTTCTGTTGTTGGGATTTTTTTCTGTGTTGTCAGAGTGCCTAGCACAGTGCCAGGCCTATAATAGGCCTTCAAAAACTGTCAAGTAAATGAATTAACTGATGCCCAGTGGTAAGAGCACAGTACAGCATAGTATGACCAACATGGGGAGTAGCATCAGAACGCCTGCTTCCAAAGCATGGCCCCAACACTTATCCAGCAGATTAAAGTCTCTTAGACTCGGTTGCACCATCTGTAAAAGGAGAATTATAATCGCTATTCCATTCAATGGTTGAAGGATTAAATAAGATAATACAGATAAAAACACTTCGCTAGATTTCTAGTAGCCACTTACAAGATGTTATTTAAATGCTATTTGAGCATTTGTATTAACATTAATGTACAATTTGTCCCTTCTGCTTTGAAAAAGGAATGATAGCATCATAGATAAGAGGAGATGCATACTTCTTATTCTAAACTTGGCTCAGTCTAAAAGAAATGATTCTTCAGCTACTGCACTTTGTTATTGGCTGGGGTCCCCACCCCATCCTACTGGCTGCCCATGTTAATGTTTTTTACCCATAACTACAATCCCCAAAGGATGGGCAGTCTCAGATTCCACATTTGTAAAATAGGGAGTCAAACTCATCTGTGTTTGATTCATGAACTGTGCACTTCAAGGTTCCTCCGGGCTAATTTCTTATGTGTCCTCTGCTTTATCCCCAGAACCTAGAACAGTGTCTGGAATATAGCAGGCCCTCAAGAAATATTGCTTGAGTTCATACCTGCATGAATAGATGAATTAATGATGCTTAGAGTAAGCTAATGAACATATTTTTCATGAATGTCTTCCATGAATATTTTATGCCACTCTGGACTAAATAATTTTCTGAGTAGACTTGATTTTTTTAATTACACAAGATATTCAACGCTTTATTATAAAATAGGCTTTGTGTTAGAGGATTTTGCCCAACTGTAGGCTAATGGAAGTGCTCTGAGAATGTTTAAGGTGGGCTGGGCTAAGCTGTGATGTGCGGTAAGTTAGAGGTATTAAATGCATTTTTGACTTAGGATATTTTCAATTTACGATGGGATTATCGGGACATACCCCCATCATAAGTCAAGGAAGATCTATACTACAATCCACATTAAATTTAGAGGCTATCACCTTATAAAAGTTCTTTTTAGAGGAGCCAGATTACCACCCTTTAATCCTAAAAAAGACCTCTTGAAAGGCAGAATGTAACTGTCAGTAGAAAAATAGAGATAACGGTTCATAATTTGCTGAGTATAATTTAAATAAGAATCTTCATAGTAATAGCTCTTTAAAAGCAGCAGCAGCTGTTCCAATTGTTCTGCTAAGCTGAGGACAAAATGGTGGTCAGGCTAATAAACCCAAAGGAATGTTGAGGATCTTCTCAGCCGTGGACACCACTGCTGTTGCCAAATTGCAGAAGTGAACGAATACCTGTCCCCTTGGCCTCATCTAACCACTTCCACAGAAGACCCAACTGCCTACAACCTGTGCATGGTATAGAGTTTATGACAGTGAAGCAGTCGTGGACCACCAGGCATTAATTGCTTCTAAAAGACAATTCAATGGATTTCTTCTGTGCTCATGTGTTGCCTGATCCCTAAAACATCCCAGATTTGAGAAAAAAAGAAGCAGCCCAAGCCTCCCACAAAAGGCAGGAGATACAGGAGGCCGGACTTCCAGTGCCTTCCCTTCCCCTGGGGTAGGAGGAAATTTTGACCTCCAGGGAGAAAGCTGTCTCTGCTTCTAATTCTCAGCCTTGCCATTTAACAGTCTTTTCTCGTTCGTGTTTGTCACTTCCCAAGAAGTGAGTTTGAATATAACTGAGTAATGCTGCACAATGTAAGTTTCCTCAGTCTTATATAGAAGAGGTAGGAGCTCTGTATCCAAGAGGCAAATGAGTGCAGCATGGGGCCTCCGCTTCGTACCCAACCTCATAGTAGACTCTGCACCCACTTCCTCCCCACCCAGAAGGGGCAGGAGCTCTGTTTGTATGCTGAGTGATTGTGTTGGAGGAACAAAGTATTTTCAGGCACAATGCTTGGATGAAAGACTATAGAAACCCAAGTCCAAAGTCGTTACCTCTGTTGGCCCCTCTTCCTCTGTTGAAACCTTGTAAATGGTATTCATGCTGTCTGAGTCATGAACTTACTGCTGTGTACCAATTCATTTCACTGAATGAGTCCTAATCACTTACATTTTGAAGGGTGTAGTCAAGACGTTAGAGCTGACTAATGAAGCTTTCCAACATGCACACCATTTACTGTAAGACATGCTAGACCCACACAGTTAAATTACACGTCATTTAATCTCCCAAAGAAGCAGGGAGCTTGAATAGGTGGGATTCTGCTCTGAATCAGTCACTTACCCTGTAATCTTGGTGTTTAGTTAACATTCAGGAAAGAGCATAACCATGCAAGTCATTCAGGGCTGCCCAGTAGGTTGGAAACTATAGGTGCGAACACAGAGTATATTATTTTCACAACCTTAACTGAAATTGTTTACATTTTGGCAATATTGTGACCACTGTGAATAAATAGAATGCCTCACCTAATGGCTTCTCAGCTACGAAGAATGTAAGCAAAACTCGGCCTTCATTTCTAAAATGCATCAGTCATGCTATACGAATGAAATTCAACCTCACCTAAGTGCAAAGCCATGGAATCGCCACTGTGGGGCACCCAAGGTTGGGTCCATCATGGTCCCTTCCCTCTAGGAGTCCGCATCCAAGTGGGAGATGAACATCATACGAGGCATAATGGAGTAAGTGCCTATTGAAGAAACGAGCTCCTTCTGTGGAAGGCGGGAGGAAGGAGACCATAATTCTGACCTGCAGATCAGGGAAGGTGACAGAAAGAAAGTGGATCTACAGGATGAAGAGGATTTCAATTGGAGGAGAATGAGAATGATGGCATTCCAAAAAGGTGGAATAACAGGAACAATGGCATGGAGGCATGAAGCCTTTACAAATGCTGAAGCTATACAATTATATCTACTCCTAAATCCCACTACGTGTCCTGCCTACACTATGCTCAAAGCATAGAGGTCTTGAAAAAAAAAAGAAGCCTAATATTGCCTCTCCTCTGTACTCTAAAGATACCTGAAGACTCCCAAGCACCTTTTATCACAGTCATAGTCAGAAGGAACTAAACAGTATCTTTATTATTCCATACCCAGACCATGATAATAGCTCTTTATTGATCTCCTGGCCATGTGTTCTGTTTCTGATCCATTTTGCACACTGAAGCCTTATGAACCTTCCTAAAAGATGCATTTCTTCAGGTAAGAAGAACTCATGGAGTGGAAGAAATTACAGTCCTCTTCTAGGGTGTCCTAATGTTCAAAAGATAAAGCCCAGGCCTTCCCTGGTGGCGCAGTGGTTGAGAGTCCACCTGCCGATGCAGGGGACACGGGTTCGTGCCCCGGTCCGAGAAGATCCCACATGCCGCAGAGAGGCTGGGCCCATGAGCCATGGCCGCTGAGCCTGCGCATCTGGAGCCTGTGCTCCGCAACGGGAGAGGCCACAGCAGTGAGAGGCCCGTGTAACGGAAAAAAAATCAAAATAAAGTCTTAATAAGATTTTAACTCAGGAATTCCCTGGCAGTACATTGGTTAGGACTCCGCCCTTTCACTGCTGAGGGCCCATGTTCAATCCCTGGTCGGGGAAATAAGATTCCACAAGCCATGTGGTATGGCCAAAAAAAACAAAACCTCACATAATATTTGGTCTAGTGAACCTCCTCATGACTATTCAAAATGATCATTTATTTATTTGCTCAACAAACATTAACTGTGCCCACACTGTGCCAGGCACTGTTCCAAGTCCGTGGGGATACACTGGTAAACATGACAGAAGTGGCCTACAGAGTTTAGTAAGAACTAAAACGGTAATATTAAAATGAAGTGGGGGACTTCCCTGGTGGTGCAATGGTTAAGAATCCACCTGCCAATGCAGGGGACACGGGTTTGAGCCCTGGTGCACGCAGCAATGAAGACCCAATGCAGCCAAAAATAAATAAATAAGTTTTTTTTTTTAATGAAGTGATATGTAATAAGGAAGAACCTTTGTATTCTATTACAAGTTAATCACTAAAGGGATGTTTCCTGTATGTTTAAATTATACATAATGGCCCATCTCTGGGAACCCTGCCTCCCAGGTAATGAGCGTTAAGCTAAAATACCTTTGTTCAGCTCACAGGAAACATCCTGACCAGAACCCACTAGTGAATGGCTGCAAGAAGGGAAAAATGAACACGTCCCCTCCAGAGTCTGGCTGGAACCAGGACTTTACCCCCTCCCCTTTAGTGTAAAAGAAGCCTGAATTCTAACTTGGGGAAGGTGGTTCTTCGGGACATTAGTCCATCATCTTCTCGGTCTTCTGGCTTCTGGAATAAAGTTGCTATTCCTTGCCCCAACACTTCATCTCTTGATTGATTGGCCTGTCGTGCAGCAAGCAGTACAGGCTAGGACTCGGTAACAGGCCAGAAGATGCATCTGATGTGCACTCACACACCCACACTCCAATTCAGCACAGCAGGGACTAGGTAACTAGATTAGCCAGGAAAAGACAGATGCTCCTTGATTTCACTGGCAGATTACCTGTCCACCACATTTTACTTGCCCTTCTGAAGAGGGTGACACCTATAAACATTGCTAAAGTTTTAAATAGGTACAACTTGATATATTTCCTAATTAATGTTCCTATTCTTTCTCTTACAACAAATTATTTTCAATGTTTTTCTGAGATGTTTTCCATTGCACCTTTAAACAAGAGTAATGCCTTCACAAGAATTTCAGCTTTACAGAAATTGAGTGCCTAAGATCTGCTTGGTTAACAATAACAGAAATCAACTTGAGCTAGCTTAATTGAAAGGGAAATTTTATTCTAACCTTACAGGGGTAGTTCATAAAACCCAGGGGCACATGGGCAGCCATGCTTCAGAAGGGTCTAGAGCAAAGACCCAGGAAGCCATTGGGGACTTCTCCACTTCTCCTTATTTCTCTTAGTACACCTGTCTTCTCTCTCTTCATATGGTCTTTCTCTGGGTGATTTGCCTCTGCTTGAGTTTTCACCAACTCAGTTCAGGCCGTAAAGAAGAATTTACTGCTGTCTCTGAATCCCAGCACCAAATTTCTGGGAGTGAGACTCTAATTGGCTAAGTTTAGGTTTACCTTGTTCTAATCAACTGCAACAGGGCTTGGTATCCATAACACAAATATGGCTGCCAGGGTCCCGTCACTAGGAGAAGCATGGTGAGCTGAGAGATCATCAGAAAGGTATCTGCAGTACCAGGAAAATGCGACTCCACAGCCACCTAGCACTGAGAAATTTCTTTCAAGATTCAGTACCTTACAAGTTACTGTGCTAGAAAGGAATAGAAAGAAAAGGAAGAATATGTTTAACAGTTAAACCCAACATCCCTTTCCATTTAAATTTTACATTACATGAGAGCAGTGGTTCTCAAACCTTGTGATCTCAAGGCCCCTTCACAATCTCAAAAGTTATTGATGACCCCAATAAGCTTTCCTTTATGTGGGTTATATCTATTGATATTTACCATATAAACATTAAAACTGGAAATTTTTTAAATATTTATTTTAAAATAAAAATAAGCCCATTAAATGTTAACATAAATATATATATATGCAAGATAATTACATTTTCCAAAACAAAAAATTTTTCGGTGAGAAGAGCGGCATTGTTTTTATCTTTTTATAAATCTCCTTTAATGTCTAGCTTTATGGACTGCAAATACATTCTCACATCTCCTGCTTTCAATCTATTGTGATATCACACATCACATGCCCTCTGGAAAAATCCACTGTACACTCCTGAGAGAATGAAAAAAAAAACAAAAGAAACAAACAAATAAAGTCTTAGTCTTATTATAAAAACAAGTTTGATCACATATACCCCTGAAAATGTCTCAAGGACCTCCAGGGGTCTCCAGACCATACCTTTAACTACTGCACTACAGATTACCTACCATCTGCATGTAAGTGAACATCTAAATTAAACAAAGCGATTTGGCTCATAGGAGTGACTTTTTTCTATTTCCATATAAACCGACTCATCCAATAGGACTCCCTACAGGAATCATATTATCCTGACTAATTTGATGAATCCACAAGTCAATTGAATTTGATAAATTTCATTGATAAATAAATAGTAGGAAATGACAGTTACTGAAAAGAGCTTTGCAGAAGAGCAGCCCTAGAATTAAAACCTGAGTACTCTACATATTAGCTGTCTGATATCAGGCAAATTCTTCAAACCTCAGTGTCCCCATTTTTAAATAGGCATAATAACGATAGTTACTCTTGAGGTATGGAGACTGAATGAGATAGTAAAGTGCTTGACCTAATACACAACGAATTGTGAGTATTCAGTATATTAGCTGTTTTTTATTACTTTTTGTTATGTGGCATATCTATGCCCACAGCTATTAAAGATGAATCTTTCTTTATACTTGGAGAATTAGTCCTAAAAGTGAGGACTTACATCTTGTTTCCTAGATGTCTCTACACCACAGGAAAAAATGCCAAATAGCTACATCACGAAGATGGCTATTGGGCACACAGTCATTCTGGAGGAAATAGGTTACCTTCCATCCACACAGCTGGCTTAGAAAGTGATGGGTCTCACTGAGATATTCTGGGAAATGCTTTCACATGGGCTGGGAAAATTAAAATATATTTGAATCTGGTTAGCATACTACTGGTTCTACTCCCAAACTTTTATTTTATTCCTTGATTCAAATGATTTGTCTCTTGAGCCTTACAGAAGTTTCTCTTTTGGTTAATAGAAAAAGGTGCGGGTTAGTGCTTTCTTGTTGGTTACTTGCAAATCCAATTCCATTCTATCTAAACTTCACCTTCTACAAATGAACCTATTTACAAAACAGAAATAGAGTCACAGATGTAGAAAACAAATTTATGGTTACCAAGGGGGAAGCGGGGGAGGGATAAATTGGGAGATTGGGATTGACATGTACACACTACGATATATGAAATAGATGGCTAATAAGGACCTACTGTACAGCACAGGGAATGCTACTGAATACTCTGTAATGTCCTATATGGGAATAGAATCTAAAAAAGAGTGTATACGTGTATATGTATAACTGATTCACTTTGCTGTACAGCAGAAACTAACACAACATTGTAAACTAACTATACACCAATAAAAATTAATTTTAAGAAATAAATCAGTAAAAGTCATCTTCATCTGTTCCAAATCGACAGAAAATGAGGAAATGAGGAAGTAGGGGGTTAACCACTTGCTTATGGGGCCATCACCACCCATATAAAATAAGTAGTTAAGGAAATGGGAGCCAGATCACTGCTCTCTGGCTTCCCCTAAGCTTTCTTCAACCTCATTTAATAACTTTTGTTGAAGACACAAATTTCCTAAGTAATTTTCTTTACCCAATGCCAGTATATTTTTATAAAATGAAACAGGAAAATATTTCCTTGGAGCACCTGCTGAGTGGCCAAAGACAACAGACGTTTTTTATGAGACAATACATTTTGCACAGGAAAGAAACGAAGAGAATAAGACATCATCCTACGTAGCCATGAATAAGTTTCCTCCAGGTCTTACTCCTACTCTCCTGCCAAACTACTGACCCAGTGTCTGGGACCCAATATGCCATAATATAGAGCCAGGAAATAACTCAGTTACTTGGCAAGTATAATTACTTGATTCGGAGAATATCCTTTTCTCCAGTTATCTTTTACACTAAAGCACTTTCCCATGAGATTCATAAGGAAACCTTTAGATTCCTCTTTACTCTAAAATCGCCAGAAACAAACAGCTAAAATCCAGCACCTTCGGTTTAATTTTAATGAGGGAAGGCAACAAAACATTAATCCAGGATGACATAAACCAGAACAACATTTTTATAAAAATTTTAATCAGCAGCATAACAAAGCACACACTGATAAGTTACGAAGATTTCATGTTTGGATCAAATAACAAAATGTTTATTTATATGATTTTTTAGCTTTTCTAAAGCTAAAAGACTCACGTTTTTGTTAGATGCTTTTCATAATTTACAGTACACTTCTTCCAGTTTCTCCTGGGTTGGTGGTTTGGCAGGACATAGTAACAGTAGCACCTGTATAAAATTTTTTTTTTTACATCTTTATTGGAGTATAATTGCTTTACAATGGTTGTTAGTTTCTGCTTTATAACAAAGTGAATCAGCTATTCATATACATATGTTCCCATATCTCTGTATAAAATTTTTTAGTGGTCACATAATACCATGTCTATCCCGTTGCTTCCTTACTTATGTAAATGTATTGCCTCTTGTAAAAGATATTTGTTATCTCAGGCCACCTAGCACATGCTTCAAGACAATACGTTGCTGTTTCATTGTATAAGAAAATAGTGGTGGGAGTTCCCTTGCAGTCCAGTGGTTAGGACTTGGCATTTTCACTGCTGTGGCCCAGGTTCAATCCCTGGTCGGGGAACTAAGATCCCACAAGCCACGTGGTATGGCCGAAAAAAAAAAGAAAAAAGAAAATTAAATAACATGTATTTGATTTCTCAAAAATATTATTTACATATATTTTATTTCCTTTTTTTTTTTTTTTTTTTTGTTGTGGTACGCGGGCCTCTCACTGTTGTGGCCTCTCCCGTTGCGGAGCACAGGCTCCGGACGCACAGGCTCAGCGGCCATGGCTCACGGGCGCAGCCGCTCCGCGGCATGTGGGATCTTCCCGGACCGGGGCACGAACCCATGTTCCTTGCATCGGCAGACGGACTCTCAACCACTGCACCACCAGGGAAGCCCTATTTTATTTCTTAATAAACTTTATCATATATAGTAATATGTTATTTTATTTTTAAAAATGGTAATCATTCCAAAAATTGGGGGGAGTTAATATTCAAGCTTGTATACAATACAATAAATGTCTCATATTAATAGAGAATGTGTTGGAGGAGAGGCTAATCAGGAACTAAAAGCAAGGGGTACAATTGCCCACAAATCCTTGTCTCCTGGGCAAGTTTAACCATGGAAAATACCAGGGCTCTGCTCATTTCATATCTCATAAAATACAGGAGAAGACTGGGAGCCTTAGCACTTCAGGATTCATTGCTGAGCAGAGCCATTAAGGATTTCAGCATTTTCTTTATCTGTGTCACAGAAATAGTATTAACTCTAATGTTCCATGTGGACCTGAGTACTCACCAGTCAAATGAAATTATAGATCAAAGCATTAGAATTTTTGCAGAATGATGTTAAATAGTATGCAGAAAGCTAGAATGAGATTTTTTTTAATGCACATTTATTTTTGCCCCAAAAATAAAGACAAGGAGAATCTTTCCAAGATCATGCCCTAAAGTAATCTAAAGTAATGAAATTTCTCTACTTTTTTAGACCCAACTCTACTCATTTACCATTATTTTCCACAAAAATTAAAATCTATTTCAGCACCCATATTTTATATAAATTAATATAAGGAGAATTCTGAAGGATGAAGTTTAGAAGTGAGCAAAATAAAGAGTTTTTCATTTTTCCATGGAAAGAGAAAAAAATCACTCGAAAAAGATTCTTGAAATTTTTCCATTATTCTAAAGCTCCTTGTTTGTGGAAACTATCCAATTTTCCAAAGAAAACATTATCCTTAGATCTTTGTACTAGAGCATATTTATTGTTATGATTTAAAAGTTACTGTACTTTTATTATTACTATTAACTATCTTTTTTAACACTGGAATCATTTCTGATGCCAAAGAAGATATTTTTTATCAGCAGGTTTACCATATTAATTTAATAAAACAAATAAGAAATCAAGCCATAAGATCATTAGGCAAGAACAGACAAGATTCCATTTCTAGTAATGGCTGAGTAGCTCATATTAGACCAATCCTCTCAAAGTGACAATTATAAACTCTGGACAAAACACACAAAAAACAACCTCTGAAGCCATTTGAGAGCAGCCAAAAGCAAGCGAAAAACTGGTGGCCAACATTTAGAGGGAACGCTTGGCACTTGGATAATTGCCCATTTTTTATGTCCTTTTGCCTGAGGGCAGTCCACAATTCATGCCACTAGAAAGTGACTAAAACTTGAGTAGAAACCTCACTGGCTCAGTAATCAGAAGACAACATTCAGGGCAATAGCAGCTGGAAAGTGGAGGGGAAAATACTGGAAAGAAGAGAGCCACAGACGGGAAGCCCCAAATTCTACATATAAACTCTGGCCAAATCTTTGGCCAACCCTAAACTAAGCATATGTTGTACCAATACCAAGAAGCCCAGCTAAGGCTAAAAGAACTAAACAGAAATTTCAATTGCTACATAACACAGGGGAATTTAGAATTTGAGATAGGCCAGGTTAATTGCCTGCTAAAACAAAGCAATACTCTTCAGAGTAACATAAGAGAATCCAGGGTCTCTACAATATACTATTCACAATATGCATGATATAATCTAAAATTACTAGACATAAGGAGAGACAAGAAAATATGACTCATATACAAGAGAAATGACAGTCAAGGGAGACCAACTCTAAGATGATTTAAATTTAGAAATAACAAATAGGGTTTTAAAAGAGCCATTACAATTATGCTCAAATATATGAAGGAAATATACTCATAATGAATGAACACACCGAAAATCACCAGAGAGAAACGGAAATTATAAAAGAATCAAATGGAAATACTGGAATGAAAAATATATAATACCTGAAATAAAAAATTCATTGGATGGGCATAACAGTGGATTGGAAATAACAAAAGAGTCAGTCAATGTGAAGTTAGGTCAAGAGAATTATCCGATTGAAGAACAGAGAGAAAAAATTTGAAACACATAAAGAAAGCTTCAGAGACTTGTGAGAAAATAGGAAATAATAGTACATAATAATATAACATGTAATTATAGTCACAGATGAGAGAAAATACAGAGAAGGGGACAAAAAAAAACTTTTGAAAAAAATGATGCAAAAAATTTCCAAATTTGATAAAGAATATACATTTACAGATTCAAGAATCTCAGTGAACCCCAAGCAGAATAAATAAAAACTATACCTATGTACATCTTAGTCAAAATGCTGGAACCCAAAGATAAAAAGAAAATCTTGAAAGTATCAGAGAAAAACAACACAAAATTATATATAGGGAAATAATGATACAGACCATAGCTGATTTCTCATTGGGGGAAAAAGAAAAAAAATGGAACAATATCTTTAAACTGAAGAGGGAAAGAAGGAAAGAGGGGAGGGAGGGAGGGAGGGAGAGAGACAAGGAAAGAAAGGAAGGAGGGAGAGAGGGAGGGGGGAGGGAAGGAAGGAGGGAAGGCAGGAAGGAGGGAAGGGAGGGTGGGAGGGAGGAAAGTAGGACTAGGATTCTTTATCGAGTGAAAATCCCGTTTCAAACTGAAGGAAAAGTAAAGGTATTTTTATATAAATGAAAACTAAGAATGTTTGTTGTCAGCACTTACAAGAAATACTTAAGGGCTTCCCTGGTGGCGCAGTGGTTGAGAGTCCACCTACCAATGCAGGGGACAGGGGTTCGTGCCCCGGTCCGGGAGGATCCCACATGCCGCGGAGCAGCTGGGCCCGTGAGCTATGGCTGCTGAGCCTGCGCGTCCGGAGCCTGTGCTCCGCAACGGGAGAGGCCACAACAGTGAGAGGCCCGCGTACCGCAAAAAAAAAAAAAAAAAAGATAAATATGTGGGTAAATATAAAAAACAACCTTTCTGCTCTTTTCCTTAAAATACATCTTACTGTTTAAGGTAAAAATTATAGCATTGTATTGTGGGGTTTATTTCACATGATTATGTGATATGTATGACACCTGGAAGCATAAAGGAAGTAAGTGCCGATAATCAGGCCAAGTGGAAATTCCTGACAGCCTTTTCTTTTTTCAATGTACAACTTACATTCAGTAAAGTGCACAAATCTAAGTGTAGAGTTTGATGATTTATTTTATTTTATTTTATTGAAGTATAGTTGATTTACAATGTTGTGTTCATTTCTACTGTAGCAGATGGATGAATTTTTACATAAGCATTCACCCAGGTAACCACCACCAAGATCAAGATTGAAAACATTCCGGCTCCCCCAGAAGTTTCCCTCACGGCCCCTCCCATATGATGTCACTCTTCTCGCCTCTATCATCCCAGAATAGCTGAACCTGTCCTGACAACTATTTTCCCCCATGTTTACTTTTCCTACCTCTTAGTCCTCTATCCTCCACTTGTGATCTTTAAGGCTGTATTGATTAGCACCCCTGTCAAAGGCTCATTCGAGGGAGATGTGTATCTATTCCTCAACGCTAGAAGAATAGACAAATTAATTTCTGAAACAGGAGGCATGAGGCTGAAAAAGACAAAAGGGCGTGGAAAGAGGAGAGGAAGGAGGATATTTTCTTGAACATGCCGACCTAGCAACTCCATGGAATGAAAACAAACATGACTTCTTTTCCATGAAAACTCCACTTTCCCTCACAAGCCTGTAAACAGCCGCAGAGACCGCCTAGGATGATCTCGAAGGACTTCCCGTTCCAATTTTCTCTGATTTTACAGCCTCTGCAAGTGGGCTTCAGAGTTCTTCCCCAGAGCAGTTCCAGCCGGGCTGAGTGCCCAAGGCAGCCAAGGGCACCCTGGCTCCAAGTCCCAAAACTTGTTAATGATGATGCTGTTGGCCTTGAGTGCAGGCTTGCTGATTAGGAGGCGGTAGGTAGGGAATGCAGCGAGCTCTGAAGATAAGTGAATTCATTACCGCAGGGTGTGCGGTGACGCTCACATCAAAAGCCAACATCACGTTTGGTAGCACAGGGAGATCATCTCGGTGCTTTGTGACCACCTAGAGGGGTGGGATAGGGAGGGTTGGAGGGAGACTCAAGAGGGAGGGGATATGGGATATATGTATACATACAGCTGATGCACTTTGTTATACAGCACAAACTAACACAAAAGTGTAAAGCAATTATACTCCAATAAAGATGTTAAAAAAAAAAAAAGCCAACAGCACGAAGGGGTCTTTGATCTCTAGTTCAGTACCCTTTCAAGTTGTTCCCTTTCTCCTGCCCAGAAAGTTCTTACTTTTTTTCCCCTCGGTTTCTGGGGAGAATTCTAATAAGAGTGACCTCCAGCCCCATGTACCCACACAGTGCTGAGCACATGGGGGGTTGGAACACCAGCCTGAATGCACAGCCAGCTCCCTGCATGGCAGCATGGCCAAAGCCTCCAGTCCCCAGCCACACAAAATAAGAGCACAGCTTTCCTTTTAAGAGCAGCTCATGCACCAGGAGACCTGTACAAGATTGCTCTCAGCAGCATTGCTGATATGAGTCTAAACTAGAAAGCTCAAACAGCCAGCAACAACAGAATGACTACATTGTTTTGTGTCCTAACAACGGAATACTATACAGCCAGGAAAACGGCCAAACCACAGCTCCAGGGAATCACATGGACACCTCTCACAGACATAATATTGGGTGAAAGAAACCAGCAGGAAAATAATAATGCTGTATAATCCCATTTGTATAAATTGTAAAGCATGCAAGACTCGATTATAGTGTTTCTAGATGAATAGTTAGGTGGCAAAAGCATAAAGAGAAGCAAGGAAACAATTGGCATTAAAACCAGGGAGGAATGGGGATTCCCTGGTGGTCCAGTGGTTAGGACTCTGAACCTTCACTGCCGAGGGCCCAAGTTCCATCTCTGGTCGGGAAACTAAGATCCCACAAGCTGTGTGGAAAAAAAAAAAAAATCCCAGCTCCTGCTGGCTGTTAAAAAAGAGAAAACAGGGAAGAGGGAGGAGTGTGGCTGAGCAGGGGGGCTGTGTTTCTGGGAGCTGGGAATGGTCTACTTCTTGATTCAGGTGATGGTTACCTAGGCGTTCCCTTCTTTA
The DNA here is from genome assembly GCF_964270905.1 of Leucopleurus acutus. Classification (NCBI taxonomy): domain Eukaryota; kingdom Metazoa; phylum Chordata; class Mammalia; order Artiodactyla; family Delphinidae; genus Leucopleurus; species Leucopleurus acutus. Next base: position 68,307,825 of record NC_139157.1, read on the forward strand.
TGTTGTACTTTTTTTTTCTCTCTAATCTTTTCAGTAACTGTATCACACAGTTTTAACAAAAGGGTTTCATATAGAAAAGCAAAGCTTGAGAAATGTAAGACTAGCTACAGGAACTGGAGTTTCAAAAAAAAGAAAAGAAATTCTGCTCAGCTTCTGCGATGCCTAATAAAGCTGCAAATCTAGCCCAAACCCGCAGGCTGTCAGATGCACGAAGTGTGAGCACAACGCAGGCGGTGGAGATGGATCCTTGGGTGAAAGTTTCACAGAAAAGAAATCTGTCCTTGGCCGCCCACCCTTCACCGGTGCAGCACCAGCCCCGGGTGCTCAGTGGCTCAGAGGGGCCGGGAGAGGTCCGCCTTTCACAGGGAAGCTGCCTGGCCCTGCGCCCTTTCACCTCTGCTGATGCCAGAAATCCTGACGGAACAACAGTCTCCTTGGTGCCCGAAGAGGAGGCTGTAGCACTGCCTGGAGATAAATCCCTTCAGAGTCTGTGCTTCCCATAGGGAAAGTGTTGCTTTCAGAGCCTCCGGGCCCTGCAGGGCAGAACGTGCCCCTCTCCTGCCCCATGCCAAGCGTGTGACAGCGGAGGGTTCCCAGCGTGTGACAGCGGGGGGTTCTTCCCAATTATCCTCAGGCTCCAGCTACGGCGTATACTTTCCATCGGATGGGATCACCCAGCTGAGCTTTGAGGCATCACAGACAAAATGAATCAGATGTGTTTGCTGGAAATCTGGAGAAATGTCTATTTAGGTCTTCTGCCCATTTTTGGATTGGGTTGTTTGTTTTTTTGATATTGAGCTGCTTGTGTATTTTGGAGATTAATCCTTTGTCAGTTGCTTCATTTGCAAATATTTTCTCCCATTCTGAGGGTTGTCTTTTCGCCTTGTTTATGGTTTCCTTTGCTGTGCAAAAGCTTTTAAGTTTCATTAGGTCCCCACACATGAAAGGATGCTCAACATCACCAATCATTAGAGAAATGCAAATCAAAACTACAATGAGGTATTACCTCACACCGGTCAGAATGGCCATCATCAAAAAATCTACAAACAATAAATGCTTGGAGAGGGTGTGGAGAAAGGGGAACCCTCTTGCACTGTTGGTGGGAAGCAACCTAAGTGTCCATCGACAGATGAATGGATAAAGAAGATGTGGCACATATATACAATGGATTATTACTCAGCCATAAAAAGAAACAAAATTGAGTTATTTGTAGTGAGATGGATGGACCTAGAGACTGTCATACAGAGTGAAGTAAGTCAGAAAGAGAAAAATAAATACCGTGTGCTAACACATATATATGGAATCTAAAAAAAAAAAATGGTTCTGAAGATTCTAGGGGGAGGACAGGAATAAAGACGCAGACATAGAGAATGGACTTGAGGACATGGGGATGGGGAAGGGGAAGCTGGGACGAAGTGAGAGAGTGGCATGGACATATACACACTATCAAATGTAAAATAGATAGCTAGTGGGAAGCAGCTGCATAGCACAGGGAGATCAGATCAGTGCTTTGTGACCACCTAGAGGGGTGGGATAGGGAGGGTGGGAGGGAGACTCAAGAGGGAAGAGATATGGGGATATATGTATATGTATAACTGATTCACTTTGTTACAAAGCAGAAACTAACACACCATTGTAAAGCAATTATACTTCAATAAAGATGTTTAAAAAAAAAAAAAACGAATCAGATGAAGGGCGCTGATCCCAAGAGCTGGGTTCTACGGCCCCTGCACCCGACTGGCCCCAAGCAGCTTTGACTTTCTGGCAAAGATGGAAGAGTCAGGTGTGTCCTCACCACTAGGTCAGGGATGTCGTCAGGTTGTGTGGGTAGACTACCTCCGTCCTCAGAGAAGCAAAAAAGTCCTTTCTGTTCTTTTTCATCCAGATTAGAGCCTCTGATCATGTTGTAACAGGAGAAGCAGAACAGGCTGTGATCCAGAGGGGTCTGCGCATAGACACAAGTGGCAAAGGCACAGCTATCCCATTGTACTTTTAGCTCTGTGTCTCTCGTGGCACCTTCACCCCCTCCCCCTCTATCTCGTGTTGTAATTGTTTGTGGACTAACCACTTACCTTACCTACTCCATTACTGGGCTGCAGGCTCCAGAGGACACACCCCCATGCCTGGCACAGTGCCCTGTAGTCACTAGTCCCTCTAAATGTTTGCAGAATAGAAGAAAGAAGGTCAGCACACATTAATCTCGAAACTATGCCAGTTATTATAGGAGATGCTTAATGTATGCTTCTCACAACCAGTCTCTGAGGTCAGTGTTATTATCACCAGGTTACAGATTGAGGCTCAAAACTGTTAGAGGACTTGCCCAAGGTTCCTCAGCCAGCCAGAATCAGAGCTAGATATGAGTCTAAAGCTGTTGTTCTGCCAGGTCCCTGCTCTTCTCTCGCCGTGAATGAGTGAACGAATGGGGTTGATGTCTACAAGACACTTGAGTCCCCCAAGTGCTACTAATGCTGCTTCCCAGCAATACTCGCCTGAGGTTCAGGGGGCTTTTTTAATCCGTTGGCAGTTCCTATTGGGAGTGGAATTAACCCAAAGACAATAGGGAAGTAGCCTTCACACTATTTCGTGAGCTACTCTCTGCCTGCATCACTAACAGGGCTAAGGTGACTGTCACTGCCTTACTTGTGTCTGCTCTGTCCTTAAGCATGACCATGCCCATGACGGTTAAGCAGACTCCTGAACTCACCCAGGCCTGCTCCTTGGGATGTCTGCCCCATCACCTACCTGCCAAAGCCTGCTCATCCTTCAAGACCCATGTCCTGCAGGAGAAGACAAGAAAATAGACCATGGGAATACAGTATAACAGGACGTTATGTTCATCTCAATGTGGTATAATTGAAGATCTGCGACGATGACATAATATTGTCCGAGAAATAGAACCCAACTGTGATTAAGTCTGCAGATCTAACTGCCAGTTGACAGGAATGCAGGGTTTAGAAGGACATGGTAAAACACTACAAGGGTGGAATTAGCCAAAACTAGATTATGGAAACAAAACAATTGAGCTGATTTCTTCAACAAATACGCAGGATGGGGGATGGTGATGGAAACTTAAAAGAAACTTAGGAAACATATCAATGAAATGCAACTACAGACCTAACTTTAAAAATGAAAACTTTCCAAAGACATTTTTGAGATAACTGGAGAAAAAATAAACATGAAGCAGATATTAGATGACATTAGAGAGTTATCGTTAATTTTGTTAGGTATGATAATAATTTTGCAGTGACTTTTTTCCCAAAGTCCTTATCTTTTAAAGATAGATCCTGAAGTATTAGTGAATGAAATGATACAAAGTCTAAGATTGCCTTAAATTTCTCTGCCAGGAAAAATAACTGTGGGGAGAGATGAAACCAAAATGGAAACTGTTGATAACTGCTGAAGCAGGGAGGGATCGTTGTTACACTCCTCTCTACTCGTATGTATGTTTGAAATTTTTCATGGTAAAGTGTTAGATTTTTTAACACACAGATGGCATGCGAAGTACACTGGTGGATAAAGGCTGAGGGCACCTGGGGAGCAGAGAGGAAGGGTTCTAAACCAGCCTGAGGAGGTTGGGGACAGCTGGACAAAGGAGACAGGCCCTCCATTCTTGAGCTCTTCTGGCACACACCATGCTGCCTTCTCATGACATACAACCAATTCACCTCTGGACAAAGAGATGCAAGCAAATCATCTTTGAGACCCCTGGACACAGCAGAGTAAGGCAAACAGCAGGTGTTAAATAAAAGCTTTTGAATGATTTACTTATAACCCTCCAAAGACCCCTTTGATGTTCCCATGAAAGCAGCAGTGGCAGCAAACACTGTATGTTGTGCTGGACCTGTAGGATACACAGAAGAGAAAACAGTCTCCACTCTCAAGGGAAGAGAAGCCATTCACATAAAGAAACGACCTGCAAAAAGGAGCTCAATGTGCTAAGTGCTAAATGAATGGTATGACATGGCACCTCTGAGGATTTGTGTTCAGGATGTCTCGCTAAGTTAGGGAAAGAATCCAGGCATGCGAGGATGAGGGCCATCAGTAGTGGCAGTGGTGGGAATATGAAGGAAGGAAGGGGTGGTTGTGGAAGAACTGATCCCACTGTGAGGAAGTGTGTAGACCAGAAGAGTGGTGGCCCCCAGGACACTTCCCCAGACCATCAAAGCTCATGTGGATTCTTTCATCATCACTGCCAGGGGCATAGTGAAGGGGGTGCTGAAGGGATCACGTATTCACAGACAAAAGAGAGCCCTGTGAAGACTAGTTTTTGCCAATGCAAGGTGTGCAGAGAGCAGGGAGAGAGGGTGAAAATGCATTACCTGTTCCCCGGGTAATTTTACCCTCTCTCCCTCCTCCTCTGCAGTGGGATCAGAATCCCCCAAATTCCCTGCCCCTCTGAATATCTCAAGAAAACCAAATGGAAAGATTCCATCTGAATATGCCTTAGGTTTTCTCTGCATGATCAGGACACGCCTCACCAAGACTGAGAAGCGGCCCCTAGCCTGCCCTTCCTCGTGGCTGGGAGAAGCTACTCCAGGCTGATCGCCAGTGCCTTTCTGCTCTATCTTTAGAAGCTTCGAGGGAGCAGCTTTCCCAAAGCTGAGCTCCCTAATGCTTTGACACAACCTGGAAATGAGCAGGGAAACCTCAGGAATCACTCACCAGCCCAGCAGGATGTAGGCCCAAAGATAAAATTAAGTCGACTTATAGAAAATTTTAAAAGGTCCTATCTCTCGCACATCTGAGTCTGTGGGCCGAGAGTTATGATCCCCACCTAAGGAATAGACCCTTTTCAAGTCAGCTTAAACAGAAAGGGGGGGTTACTGGAAGAACACACGGAAATCTAGAACTCTAAATTGGGCAGGGCCAGGCTTCAAAAGAGATTAAAACCAGGTCCAGAAGCCATCAGACACCAAAGCATCATCTCCGTGTCCCTCTCTCCCCACCTCTCTTTCACTGTATTTCCATCTCTTCTCTCTCTCTCTCTTTTTAAAATGTTATTGGATTATAATTGATTTACAATGTTGTGTTAGTTTCAGATGTACAGCAAAGTGATTCAGTTATACATATACATATATTCAGTCTTTTTCAGATTCTTTTCTCATATAGGTTATCACAGAATATTGAGTAGAGTTCCCTGTGCTATACAGTAGGTCCTCATTGGTTATCTATTTTATATACGGTAGTGTGTGTATGTCAATCCCAACTCTCCTCTCTTGTTCTCTAAATACTAACTTCCCCTATTCACTTGCACATACATGGGCCAAACATGGATGCCCAACTCTGATTTGTTGCTGTTGTTGTTTTTCCAAAAGCAAACAAACAAACAATTTTAGTGACTACAATAATATTATTTGACATTTTGCAAATCCCTTTAATGGTTTGCTTAATAGAAGATAGCTGAATTACTACTTCTGCATTCAATCTGTTGTGTTAGGTTGTTTTGGTTGAAGTATATGAAGAAAATTCAGCCTCACAGAGACATGTAGCTAAAAAAGAGTGGAGTATTTTAATGGACTTTTCAAATGATTGTGGATAACCTTTGATAACTATACCAAAACTCAACAAGTAGTAGTTTCTTAAAGTTTAGATGCAGTGTGGAATCTGAATTTATATCAATGAAATTTTCTTCCTGTTAAATTATAATCTATTCGTCTATCCACTTTGAATGAATCTCTTACTCATGTCTTTGTTATTTGAAAAATATGGGTTTACTGAGGTCTGCATATCTTCCAAATGTTGACACATTTCATGACAAAATATATTTAACAATCACAATTGGTAATATCACCACAGATCCCACCAGAATACTTTTATCTATTGAAAAGCTGTCTAGCTCGTGGTGTGGCAGTTACAAAATTTTTTTTAATTTTAGTTTTCATTTGGAAGCTCAAATTTTACCATTGGCAAAAAATGCTGTTGGTTGTTTTCCTTGAAGTGACAGGAAAACTTCATTTATTTTTCAAGAAAATGTCTGCCAAATACCCAAGGCTAAGAAACCACAGTTTGTTCTTTCAAGTAAGAATAGTGCTCCTTAAAAAAAAAAAATTTTTTTTAATGTGTTTAGTTCACAGCTCAGACAATCACATAAGTGGTTTTCCTCTAGACAGCTGCCTACTTCGGCATGCGGTAGAAGTGCTATATGCAAACTTCCCATTTCATCACACAGAATATTGAAAAGATGTGTACTCCAGAGTCAAGAGTTAATGAAATTAATAATTTATACTGCTTCATCAAGAACACTCTTAAGTGAAACTGGCTTTTGCTTTTCTTTTCTTCTTCTTTTACTGTGAGTGCATGATGGTAAAAAATACAGTGACTACAGGTGAGTGCCGCTGCACTGACCTGGTTCATGCTAAGATGCTAGCTTTTTTGCTTGTATACTATCAGCAAATAAAGAAAGAAAGAAAAGCACAGTAAAAAAGAAAAATAACCTCGTAGCATCATTATGAAAATGGTTTTGACTTGGTAGACCCCATGAAAGGGTCTCAGGGACCACGCCCCAACAGGGATCCATGGACCATGCGTGGAGAACTGGTATCTAAACCATCCAAATTCAAGCAATTAACAAACTCCCTGGGTCCCAATACCCTATTCCAGGGAGAGGAAATTTGGGTTAGATGTCTGCTCCTAGCCCTCAGTGTGCCCAGGCACTTGCCCATGTGGCAAGTTGTCTACTTAGCAACATTTGTGGGACGAGAGAGTCTGAAAAGAGGTCTGGCAGAGCTGAGGTTCAGGAGAGGGTGAGGTTAAGAGCCCCATGAACTTAAAAAATGAGTTGGAACAGTGAGGGCATTCAGCAGGAATATGTCCTGGAACCTGACCAGATAACTTTTAACAACTGAAGTACATTCAGTGTTTTACAGATTCCAAAGTGCTTTCACATGCATTACCTCATTTAATCCTTCCAACAGCTTTGTGAGGTAAACGTTATTACTGCCGCTTTACAAATGAAGAAAGAGTAGCTTAGAGAGATCAAGGGACTTGCACAATCCTATAACAAAGAAGTGACAGAACCTAGGTCTTCAGACTTGAAGTAAAGGGCTCATTCACCCTCGGCCAGCAGCCTGCCATGTAGTTATACCCTAGGTGACCCGCAAGATGTGCTCAAGAGTGTGGCTAAGGATTTGGGACAAGGATCCTGCACCTGGTGAGAGGGCAGGTGAAAGAAGAAAGACTTTGAGCTCCCTGCCTAGAACTTAAAGTTAAGAAAAGGGAATGGAGGACTTCCCTGGTGGTGCAATGGTTAAGAATCTGCCTGCCAACGCAGGGGACCCGGGTTCGAGCCCTGGTCCAGGAAGATCCCACATGCCACAGAGGAACTAAGCCCGTGCGCCACAACTACTGAGCCCGCGTGCCTAGAGCCCGTGCTCCGCAACAAGAGAAACCACCGTAATGAGAAGCCCGCGCACTGCAACGAAGAGTAGCCCCCACTGGCCGCAACTAGAGAAAGCCCGCGCGCAGAAACGAAGACCCAACGCAGCCAAAAGTAAATTAATTAAAAATGAAAAAGAAAAGAGAATGGGGCCGGAGTCAAGAGTTCCTAACTTTCTTGAACCCTGGACAGAAGTTGTGTGCTGTGAGGACCCTGTGGACTAACTCCCCCATCCATATGGGCTAAGTCCCCCAATATGGGCTAAGTCTCCCATATGGGGTGCTGTTGGCTACTCCATAAACTCTCACGGGAATGAGCCTGCTTTTTACATTGTGGTCACTGGCAGTGAAGTGCTTCTCCATGTGGGAAAAGAACACTGCTTTTGAAAAATAAAGTGTGAAAGGATGTATTACTTATTAACTATCTGATGTGAATTCCTGTGTTCAGACTAGGAATTAAAGTATAGACTTTGTTACATTATAAACATTTTTTTCCCCTACAGTCGACCAGCTGGAGGACCTTCCCCATGAGAAAGAAGCATCAGGTCTAAACAGAGAGCCATCCACTTAGGGAGTCTGGCTTTGATCATTTCCCTGACGCAATCCAGTTTCCTTTAACCTCTCTCACCCTGTATTAATCTTTAGGATGTTATTCCAAGGGGGCTGAGTCAAGAGAAAATGAAGATTAAAGCTATAAAGGAAACCAACATGGGAAGATCCGGGCTCAGTTTTAAAGCAAAGCCAGTGAGACATCACCATGGAGAGAAATTGATAACAGCCTCGAGACAGGGTATCCCCATATGCTAGTCACTAGCAACTTATGGATGTTGAGACTTGAGATGTGGCCAGTCTGAAATGAGATTATGTTGTACATGGAAGATACACATCAAATTTCAAAGACTTAGGACAAAAACAAGGCAAAAGAAAATCTCATGAATAGTTTTTATGTTGATTACATTTTGAAATGTTATATTTTGGGTATATTGAGTTAAATAAAATATAGTATTCAAGCCAATTGCTCTTGGTTTTTTTTATTTTTTTTTAATGTGGCTGCTAGGTAATTTTAAATGATATATGTAGCTCGCATTATATTTCTGTTGACAATACTTGCCTGGAGAAGTCAACCCAACAGCTCTGCTAACCTCACTGCCTCCGGCTCCCCCTCGTTTTTATTTGAGCCATATCAGTTTGTTCTCTTTTTAATTTTTTCATTCCTTCTCAAATTCTAAAGATAAGAAATAATTTTGAAAGGCAACTCATTCCAATTTAGTTTGGGCAAGTTTTGATGATAAAAATTTAGAAGAAGGAGAAGGAAAGAATATAAAAACCCAAGGTCTCCTGGTTTATTAAGAAGGTAAAAAAAAAAAATTCTGCCCATCTATTTCCTTTTCTCATTAAAGAGAAGATGCCCTCTCCGTGACAAATTGATGTCCCTTTTAAGGAAGAAAGAATAAATATATAATAATGACAGATTAGTTCCTATTCGACAGTCACTTAACATGAGTCCCCTGAATTTGAGGTCTCCCACCACATATTAGCAGATGGCCCCAAAGCTGGAACAAATTACCATGTAAATTACCATAACAAATTAAATGCTATTACTTTGTGAAAACAAAGCTAAGTTCTGACCCAGAAGGTTAAAGTGCTGGGCGTAGGAGGGGAGGTAGAGAGTGGCTGTGAGTGTGACCACGCCAGCACACTTCAATATTTCAGAAAAGCTACAGGGTATTGGGGACGTCTGGAGGAATCCTGTGTCTTGCCTCTAGGCTTTTGACAAACATTTACTTCAGCAGAACACAAAGCAGCCTTGAAGTTCAGGATAAAAGTTAACAAAAGGACGAGGTCTTCTTTGGGCAACTTCAGCAGGAATATGAAGAAATGCACAGAAAAACAAAGGTTTGGGGGTGGGGAATGCAATACTTGCTGTCATTCAGTAGAGGATCTGATACTGCATTTCCTGGCTTCCCCACCGCCACAGAGATGACCTTCACCACAGCTCCCAGGAGTGACTCATTGCTCCCCACTGAACATCTCTCCACTAATCAGAGGCTTGTTAAACAAGCCCGCAGGTAGCCCATCAAACTCAGTAGTGAGGTGTGACTTCTCCCGCCTCCACTTCCCCTCCCATTGATTCACTCCCCGAGTGATTCTGGTGGCCTGGCTCTGCTATTGAGGTACTTTATTGAACAAAGTGATATACAGGAAAACAAGAATCCAGGCAGGAGCACCAATCTTTAAAAACCAATCTTCATGGACTTGTTTCTATCCATCTTTCATCCATCTTATATCTCTCCTCCCTTTTTATTCTTCCCTTTGTGCCTGCTGGATTTGCTCAAGGTGTGTGAATTGCTGTGAGGTTTCCCCACCTTTTCTATCTCTGGCATCCTCCAGTTAGCATTTCCCAATGCCCTAACGCTTCTCCTCCTGCCCGAGCCTGTGTTACCCTCCCAGCTGCCTGGGAAGGACCCTATTCTGCAAGCTACCACATGTGAAAGGGCTGGTGTTTTGCTAGGATGTTTTGAAATGATGAAACTGATCTGTCCCCCAAGGAGACTGACTCAGCAAAGATCATTACAAACACTCCACATCTTAGGATCGTGGGAAAGGGAAATTAGAGCAGGGATTAGTCTGGAAGATCCCACTTTTCAGTATTACACAGTGGTGCTAAGATATTTTGGAGAAGCCATTAGAAAAATAGAAAATCTTCCTTAAATTTAAATGTGCATGCTGTATAAAAATACTTAAGTCTGAACAGACATGAAAGCTTAGCAATTTCAAAGTATGATACAAGCTCTGTATAATTAATCTGAACCCACACCCAGATAGAGAAGTCAGTATTACCAATCCCCATACATTTTCAAATGGAGCAACTTAGCCACAGTAAGGTTTTAAAAATTGTCCAAAGAGAACCAGCGTGAATTAGCAGGTATGGCTTAACAAGAACCAGCAACAGACAAAAGATAATGGAGAGGGAAAAAAAGAGGCAGGGAGATACATGCAGAAAAAAGTCATTCTGAAATCTTAACTGTTCTCTGGAAGGGAATAGAAGACCAGTTTTTAAATGACTATAAAACCAGTTTTTTTCAGAGGATATTCTACCTTGAAATTATTACAGATAATATACTCATACAAACAGACCAAACTGGGCCAGGGTTTTCTAGAAAACAAAGTTTCTTGCTTGAAAATTCTATCAGTCTTTGAAGTAAAAGTATGTGTTTATTATTGCAAGAGGAATATGCTAGAATAATTAATGATGATTATGAAAGAAGTTAATTTTATATGAAAATTATTGAGAACTTTTCAATAATTAATAGGGAAATAGATGGACAGTTAATATAACTATTAAGAGTGCATTTGCTAGACAGTTGTAGGAAGACAATAGATTTTTATTGAGTCAATAAATGTAAATCCTTATGAAAATAATAATACAAGTCAGAATAATAGATTAGATTATATCATAATTTTAGTACTTGTGCAATCATTTGTATACTGATACAAAACATTAAATAAATAATCTTTAAGAACTCTAAAAAAACCATTTCTTGCTTGAGAACACCTTATAGTAGCCCATATTGCCTTTCATGAGACTTTCCTTCTTCTTCCAAAACACTGTCTTTTTCTCATTGTTCTCCTTACAGTTCTGTACCTGAGAACTTATAAGCCCGTGGCTAAGAGCAAAACTAAGAATCAGATAAAAGTGAGTTCAAAAGCTGGTTCCACTGCTTACTAGCCATGTTGAAGGTAGGAAAATTCTTAACTTTCTAAAACTGCTTCTTCATCCGTAAAATGGGATGATAAAGGTAGCTACCTCTTAGGATTGCAGCAACATAAACTCATAAAGTGTTTAATATGCTACCTGGCATGTTCTCAATAAATGGTAATAATCACCATGATTCTCCCTGAAAGCAAGAAATTCCAGCTTCTCCAGAAAATCAATGCCAGCAGCCAAAACATAAACCGAGAGATTTGAAGGGTCAGTCTGTAAGAGTTTGTTTCTCTCTCCCACGTTTAGAACTAACTGAGTTATAGATACAGAGATCAGACAGATGGAGATCAGAACATCAAGTGCATGACTGACAGAAGTGGGAAGAGTTGGACATGGCTTTGACGTGTGGCCACAGGAGGCTTGTGTGGCTTTACCTCCGACACAGCACAGCTGGACCACCACAGGCCTTACCTCAAGGGTAAACTCCTTAAGACAAGGCAGAGAGCAGCATAGGCAGGAAGTTCTTTAAAAGAGAAAGGAAGGAGCTGTACAGAGTGCACTCAGTTTTTCCTCTGGGGGTGGGGAGAGGCCAGGAGTATAACTCTAGCTGAAGTTCCTCCACAAGGAAAAATAAACAATTGGAAGAATGTTCTCACTGTACCCTATTCCCAACAAGAAAGTCTTTCCTTATTGAGGTTGCTCTCCAAAAACCCTTCAAGTCCCCTCGTCCTCCAAGCCAGCCTTCCTCAGTACCGTTCTCCATTTTTTGCCTCTTCTCCCCAGAGTGTGATGCTCTGAGTTTGCTCCCAGGTTCAGACCTGCACTCCAAACTCTGCCCCCTGCATTCTGTACCGACCCAGTAATCACACACAAAGATGTTCATGTTCAAAGCCTTTCATTTTCCTAGTTCTTTGTTTAGTACACAATCCTTCCTCATCACAACAAAACCCAATTTAGAAGAATATAATGACAGTAAGAATATATCAAAAGGGAATTGAGAAAAATATAGTATTCAATCTTTACTGAACACCCAATATATACATATGGGAATATGGTGGTGAATAAGACAAGGTCCCAGCTCCTTCCCATGGAGCTTCCACTTGGTGTGGGAGAAACAGGGCAAACTGCCCAAAGAGGTCCATCTCTGCATACATGGAGGAAAACACTCAAGATCTGAGTTCTTGCCCGGGCCCTGCCATTAACTGACTATGTGACAAAGTTTTCCATCATATGAGGGGATAGTATTAGAAATACAGGGCATTGACTGAAGTTCTCAAAGATTTCCCTCACCCTTGGGTCTTCCCAAGGAGATCCTCTCCTGGATGACAGTGAAATCAAGTGCAGACCTATCTCACTTGGCAGCTGTCCTAGGCAGACACTGTTGGGAAACTTAAAAGAATATACAAGTCAAATACTGCTTCCTTTCATTTTTTTATTGAAGTACAGTTGATTTACAATATTATATTAGTTTCAGGTATACAGCATAGTGATTTGGTATTTTGGCAAATTATACTCCATTGTAGGTTATTACAAGATAATGGCTATAATTCCCTGTGCGGTACAGTATATCCTTGTTGCTTATCTATTTTATACATAGTAGTTTGTATTTGTTAATCTCATACCCCTAATTTGCCCCTCCCCCTTTCCCTCTCCCCTTTGGTAACCACAAGTTTGCTTTCTATATGGTTCTGTTTCTGTTTTGCATAGACACTCATTTGTGTTATTTTTTAGATTCCACATATAAGTGATAGCATATAGTATTTGTCTTTCTCTGTCTGACTTATTGCACTAAGCATAATGTTCCTAGGTCCATCCACATTGCTGCAAATGGCTCTTACTTTATTTTTAGACAAGAACCTTTTAAGCTCAGTGATCCTTTTCCTGAAGCCAATGCAGATATGAAGAAGCAAAGTGGAAAAGATCATAGATGCAGCCACAGGGGCAAGAAGTGACGGACCAAAGTAGATCTGCCTCATTTTAATATTCCTGAAAACCTACCATAATGGATGGGAAACAAAAGGTATTTATGCCCATGCCTCATATTCCAGAGATATGTTTAAATTACGTTCAGTAGGGTCTGAGATATTTTGATATATTAGGAAGCTTTCTACTCAAAAGAATTAAGACTGGAAATGTTTGGTGCTTGAAGAAATAAATTTCTCTCTTCTCAAAAAGTAACCCCTATTCCTTTATGTGCGATTTACCCAGTGATGATGGATAAATGCCTTTTGTAATCTATTTCTTTCCAAGCAGTTGCAAGCTCAGATGCTTTAGGGATCAAAAAATGTGTAAAGTAGCCATATGAATTCAACCTCAAAACACAGTCAAGATTCAAACTCAAACCGTTCGAAGATTGTGACTCATCTTAATCAATGTTTAGGGAGAGAGAAAGGTACCTCTTGAACTTAAAAGTAAGGTCACCCTCTGAAAGCGACCCGAGTAAGAATCAATACATACTGGATGAGAAGAGCCATCAGTAGAAAACTGGTCTGTGTTAAGTATACGGCTGAGAAGAATCACTACTTCCAGCGTTAGTCAAGTTTTCTACAGCAAGTCTCAAAGAGATAGCGCTGATGGAAATGAAAAAGGAAATGTAATTGCTGGATTGCCTTTCCAACAGCCATTCCTTTCCCTTCACCATTGTCAGAACCTACCTCCCATTATAGGCTGTGAAAATGCCTTTCCCGGCCTCTCTTGTAGCTAAAGAAGGTGATACTGTTCTAGCCAAGAAGACATGAGGGGAAAACTGCTGAGAGTCTTCTGGGAAAAGTTTTCTCTGTGATAATCATCACCATCATAACCATCATCACCATCATCATCATCATCATCATCATCATCATCACCATCAACACCAGAAGAAAGCTTCTCTCTTCCCTGGGCCCACAGACTAAGGAAAAAGCTGGAACTTCTTCAAAGTGAGTGTGCAAAAGTCAGTGTAACTTGTACTTCAGAAGGGTTGATATTACAAATCCATGTTTACTCTTGGAGAATGCTTTGCAGATCAAAGGGTTGTATCTGTCTCTTCAGACACTCTCCAAATCAAACTCTGTATTAAATAAGAAAAAATTAAAATTCTGACGGAAGACTGTCACATTCAGAAAAGAGCTATTCACTGTGAATAGCTTGCTCTAGGACATCAAAGTTCCCCCAGAAAGGCCTAGAACAATTTTTATGGAGATGCTCCAGCACAATTAGATATGCTGTTTACAGCAAATATGATAGATTTTGCAAATACAGTTGGTGATCTCTGTCAAAGTATTAGTATATAGTAAATATACTAATTAAAATAAATATAGTAAAATTTTAACCCTTTCTTCAGCTTTTTCCACATAAAATGGGACATCAAGGGACTTCCTTGGCAGTCCAGTGGTTAAGACTCCATGCTTCCACTGCAGGGGGTGTGGGTTCGATCCCTAGCTGGGGAACTAAGATCCCACGTGCCGCGCAGTGAGGCCAAAAAATAAAAGAGTAAAAATTTTTTAAAAAAGGTTTTTTAAAAAGGGACATCAAGAGACCACTCCTATCATATTAGTCACCTCCCACGTGCCCCTTCAGATCCCCTCAGCCTTGCCTTCCTCTGTGACCTCTGACCTCTTGTTCCAGCTCAGTCAACATCATGGCAGCCAACTCTGTGTAAATTCAACCAACTCCACTTGGGCACACCCATAGCACCCCACTACACTCATATCTCTCAGGCTTTCCTGTCGATGCTGAGGTGTGATACCCGACAGAACACATTCAGTGCCTACACATATATACACAATCAGGAAGTACAGGGGAATTAAGAACCAGTGGAGAAAACTTGAGGCCAAAGGGAGCCAGGAACCAATAAATAATTCTTCTCCCTTTCTTGCCTGGAATCAGTCACTTTTTTTAAATTTATTAAACTATAGTTGATTTACAATATTGTGTTAGTTTCAGGTGTACAACTTCAGATGCTTTTCCATTATAGGTTGTTACAAGATATTGAATATAGTCCCATGTACTATACAGTAGATCCTTGTTGTTGTTTATTTTATATACAGGGGTGTGTATCTGCTAATCCCATACTCCTAATTTATCCCCCCCTTCCCCTTTCCCCTTTGGTAACCGTAAGTTTGTTTTCTCTGTCCGTGAGTCTGTTTCTGCTTTGTAAATAAGTTGATTTGTATTATTTTTTAGATTCCACATATAAATGATATCATGTGATATTTGTCTTTCTCTGCCTGACTGTTTCACTTAGGATGATAATCTCTAGGTCCATCCATGTTGTTGTAAATTACAATATTTTGTTGTTTCTGTGGCTGAGTAATATTCCATTGTATATATAGACCACATCTTCTCTATCCATTCATCTGTTAATGGACACAGGTTGCTCTGGAATCACTCGCTCTTAATAAACACTCTCAAGTTGTACTTCCCTCCTTCCCTGCCTCACCCCCCTTTCCCTCATTGCTGTTCTCTGGGAATTGTGCTCCAAAAGAAAGTAGTAGCACATAATCCTTGGCCTCAGGCTCTGCTTTCTAAGCAACACAGGCTTAGACTCTATTCACTTTCCATTTCCGTGAAACAAATTACCACAAATGCAGTGGCTTAGAAACAATACCTATTTATCAGGTTACAGTTCTGTAGGTCAGAAGTTTACCATGGTGTGGCTGGGTTTATTACTCAGGTTCTCAAAAGACTGAAATCAAGGTATAGCCCAAGTTACATTCTCATCAGGAGCTTGGAGTTCGCTTCCAGTCCTACCTGGTTGCAGAAGAATTTGGTTCCTCACAGTTCTAAGACTGAGGTTCCCCTTTCTTTTCTGGCTGTAGGTGAGGGGCTGTTCTCAGCACCTAGAGGGCACCCGCATTCCTTGCCACTCAGTTCCCTCCATCTTCAAAGCCAACAGCAACAAGTCAGATCATTCTTGTGCTTCAAATTTCTCTGACCTCTGTTTCTGATCTTTAAACCCAGATTTAAATGGCTCATGTGATTAGGTCAGTTTTACCTAGACAGTCCTCCTATTTTAAGGTCAACTGATTTGGGACCTACATCTGCAAAATCCCTTTGGCCATATGATGTACCATAGTCACAGATTCCACCCTCCCCCAAAGGGATGTGGATTATACAAAGACAAGGGTCATTGGGGATCATCTTAGAATTCTGCCCATCACAGAGACAGTTGGCACCAAAAATGGCCCTAGAAAGCAGACACTCAGGATGACATTTTGGTGCTAGATTACTCACTAATCTGAAAGAAATAGGGTTCAAATTATTGAACCCTATTATTCAAATAGGGTGGTAAATGGAGTGGAAATTCTGGCATGCAATGGCATCACAAGTACTAAGGCTTTCCCCAGAATTTAATTGATATTAGATGGAGATGGAAGGTGAGGCAATGGATATGCAGTTGCCATGGTGCTTGAAAAGCATGGGAGCAACTGCGACTATAAAATGTGCAGATTGGCCTTACTGCTATTAGCAGAATTGGAAGCCTTGAAAAAAGAAAATAATAGACTCAGATCGACCAGCTGCCAATTCAAAGCCTGCTTTGAAATCTAGAGAGCCTCTGGGGTAACTTTTAAGAATATTCTCATCTCCTGTCACTGAAAGGCAGAGCTGCTAGAGAGACAAGTCCGATGCCTCATTCCTAGTGGTAGGAGGGCTGAGGTAAGACCTCTTGTTTCTTATTTTAGAGGGATGTCCTGGAAAGCTCTAGACCACTGGATACCTAAAAACTTTGCCAATGTGGCAAGTCCCTGAATCTTCAGGGGATTTCTCTCTCTCTCTGCTAGGCATGATTCTACTAGGGCATATACGGTACCTTCTACTTCCTGCTCACCAGATCCATTTAGCAGGATGCTATGTGGTGATCTGATGATTGTCCACAAGATTGAAATCCCTGTGGTAGAAAGCAGGAGCATTTACTTAGTCCTGGGGCAGGAGCATGAATGTTTACTGCTGCCCTTCTCATGTGAAGGTGAACTACTTTTGATCCCCCCTTTTAGTGGAGACTGAGAAGTACAAGTTCACCAGATCAACAGCCCTCCATGGTCCAATTCCCTCAAGATTTACCCCCTCACATATGCCCCTAGTTCCTGCTCTGATGTATTAATCAGCTCCAGCAATTTCTCCATTGCATAAGCTACTTTCTCCTGGAGCAAAGACTGCACTTCCCTGTTTGAGCTATTCTGATACCTGACCCTCATTACTGGTCTGCCGGGGTAGATTTTGGTGAGAATAGAGGCACCTGCCTTGGGTAAGCTAAATGCATAGTCTCCAAAAAAGCGAAGGCTCCTCTCTTTACCAAGGAGAATAAGGATTTTTTTTTGCCAACCCAGAAGTTTAAGAGGATTTGGAAGATTCAAGATTCTCAGGCTTGTTCACTCTAGTATCCCTTTTTTCCTATCAGGATCCTGACCTTGACATAGGAGACTTGCCAAAGCCACACATTCAGTCTCCTTTGAAAGTCTACCTCCCTTACACTTAAATCCTGGTCCTAATTTTCAGCACAGTATTCCCCATAACCACAGGAGACAAAGGTCTCCTTAAATTGTGCCAAGGAGGCCTTCCACCTTGAGTTAACAGTTGGCTGAACGAGGCTTGTTTTATCCTTTTCTCAAGGCCTCCAAAGCAATCCATAAAATCTCCACAGTTTTTATAGTTCACATTTCCCCTGTACCATTCAAGTGCATAACAACTATATAACTTAGTGCTTTCTCTTCCACTGGTACCTCATCCTAGGTCACCGTGGAGTCTTAGTAATTATGATGCTATTACACGCCAGGGTTAATCACCATCCATCTACTACCAACAATAGGATTCTTCTTGCCAACTAACTGGCAAGTGACCCAGCTCTAAAATCCCACAAGGGCCTGCTTTCTGGTGCCATTTCTGACACCAGCTATCTTATCCCCGGTTCCCCTGAGAGTTGAACCCCGAACAAGGTCTGTGTGCAGGGAGTTATTTGTTAGCATTTTTGTGCCCCCAAAGAAGCAGTTCTGACATCTGATTAAATACAGCTAATTGAACCTGTGTATTTTACTCCTCTCCCTGCCAAAATCTCACCAAATGAAAGTAAAAGAATGGAAAAGGCCCCTAGGAACAAAGAAAATGAGTGAGAAAATGAAAGCAGACAGAGATGAACACGAACATTGGAAGCTAGAATACAAATGGATAAGTAGTCATTGATTTAGCAGAGTGAAAAAAACTGAAATCTAAACTTTCAAGAGGGCAGCGAGGGAGTCCACGATAAGCTTCCCTGATGGCCTTAGAAATTGAAGACACCAGGAAATGTTGAAGGCAAGCAGAGAGGTAGGGCAGAGAACATGATCACCATATAAATCTGTATAAGAAAGATTTAGAACACTTGATACCCTCTCGGCCATCATTTCCCTCCTCCCTGTGCAGCCAAAAATCACTTTTTCCCTACTCAGATAAAAGATTGTTGTTTACTTTCTGGAGAGGTTGAACCAGACAGATTCCAAGGGTAGAAATTGATTGAATACCCAATGTGCTTAAACATTGAGGAGAAACTTTCATTGCTGTGAGCAAGTTTCTGGTTGAATCACTGATAGGTCATGTCAAGAGAAGACTTGGAGACTGAAGCATTTAGAAAAAGAAAGAAAACTTTACCAGCAAAGATTACAGGGAAGTCAGACCCATAAGGACTTGTTCACAAAGTTTAAGACACAAATTTTTGTATCAACATTTTTTTTAATTTTTATTGGAGTACAGTTGATTTACAATGTTGTGTTAGTTGTTGTGTACAGTAACGTGGTTCAGTTATACATATACATATATCAATTCTTTTTCAGATTCGTTTCCCATATAGGTTATTACAGAATATTGAGTAGATTTCCCTGTGCTATACAGTAGGTCCTATTGTCTATTTTTAAATTTTTATTTTATATTGGAGCATAATTGCTTAACAATGTTGTGTTGGTTTCAGGTATACAGCAAAATGATTCAGTTATACATATACATGTATCTGTTCTTTTTCAAATTCTTTTCCCATTTAGGTTATTACAGAATATTGAGCAGCATTCCCTGTGCTATACAGTAGGTCCTTGTTGGTTATCTATTTTATTTTTTTAACATCTTTATTGGAGTAAAATTGCTTTACAGTGGTGTATTCGTTTCTGCTGTATAACAAAGTGAATCAGCTATACATATATATATACATATATCCCCATAACTCCTCCCTCTTGCATCTCCCTTGCACCCTCCCTATCCCACCCTTCTAGGTGGACACAAAGCACCGAGCTGATCTCCCTGTGCTATGTGGCTGCTTCCCACTAGCTATCTATTTTACATTTGGTGGAGAACACAAGTTTTTAAAGGGAAAATCCCCACAAACTTATCAAGCTACGAAGTTTACATTAATCTGTTCATGATGGAAAACATAATTTTCTCACATCATTATCTCATTCGCAAAGGTCATGGCTTATCTTTAGACATCCATATAGTAAAACTCAGGGACAAAATTGTTTTTGTTAGGGAGTCCGGGTTTACAAGAAATATTCAAGGTTATATTATTTGGGGGACCAGAACCAGATAGGCCCTGTTGTTTTTGGAATGTCTCTGGATGAAAAGTTCTTAGTCTTATTGCAATCAAGGCAAAAAAGTCATTTTTTGTTTCAACAGTACAATAGAAAACTTTGCAAACAAACAACAACAAAATGTGAGGCAATCACTAACTTCAGGGAAAACAAAAAGTCATACGTGCTAGATTTTTTTCTGCTCTCTCTCTGTCTTGGATTCAGGTAGCTGACCTCTGTAGACTGCAGGACCCAGGCTTGGGCCCTTGACGGTTAAGTGCCCTTTTTCCTCACACAGTCAGGTACCACCATCTGACCTCTACCTTTCTGAAATGCCATCATCCCCATTGATATTATTTGTCCTCTGGCTTCTGGTTGGATTCAACCAGTGAGATGTCTCCCACTGTTATCAGTGTTTACACAAGAAATAAGAGGGCAGGAGAGAGTGAAATATTGATTCCACCCTTACCCCAACCCTCACCTCCAGGCTGTGGCATTTGGGCAGCAGCTCTGTTCCTTGTCTACGGAACATAGGAGACCAAGGTCTCATGACTTCTCCACACCTGTGGCTCTCTATAGGTCCCATGCACATATTGGGGTGGAATGGGTGGTAAGAAACCATCAATAAGTCTTCATTTTCATAGTAGGAAGTCTATAGATAAGATCTAAAGCTGGAAAAAGTAATAACAGTATTATTCAGAAATACATAAATAAATACCAGAAAATTGGTAGCTTCTTTATCTATTTTTGAAGGTGTTTGAAAGTTTTTACTTCTTAGAAAAGGGAATTAGGAGATGAGGAGAGATGGAATTCAGTAAATATTACGGTACTTTTAAAACTATGTACATGTACTTACTTTTTAAAAAAATAAAAATTCAGTTTTAAATAAAGACTTCCTAAATACCTCCTCACAAAATGTCAATGCTGAGTTCCCCTTTTTGACTTTTTGACCAACAGAAGAGGGGAAAATACCCAGGTATACTCTAGAGTCTGTTCAGACTTAGAAACAGGGCCCCACTTGCAATGGCCCCATTTCAGGATCATTGCCCAAGGCCTTGGCAACTGTGCTTAGCCAGCTGAATGCTTTAACTCAGCATGGAATTCCAGTTGCCTCCAAATGTTTGTTCATCTTTGAGAGACCCCAGTATATATGAAACTAAATCCACAAGGCAATCTTTTTCCTCAAACATTAGTACTTTGTTACAAGAAGATATTAATATACCACATTTGAACTTAATTTACAGTGATCATCCCAACATTTTGAGAAAGGTAAACATTAATTTAACTTGATCTGGGAAGTTATTAAAGAAAAATTAACCTACAAACATAAAGCCACTGTAAGCTCTTTAAAGGCAGTGTGTCTTGAACTGTTCTCTGAATATTCAGCCAAAAACTTGAATCTACAATGAAGTCTTACCTTACCTTGTGGATAGGTTCAAATGTTAACACATACAGAGAAAAGCACATGTAGGCAAAGTCCCCTTGACAATCCCTTAGGAAGGCTCCATGTTGAACACCATTACACTCTCTCAGTAAATTCTACAGAGACAGTGTTTACTCCATTGCTACAACAGATTGTTGTCTTTTGAGTTGAGCACCAGATGAAATTATGAACTAGCATTTAGGATTTTAAAAGTTAAGTATCTTCAGCAATAGAATCACGTTCAGTTTGGTGAGGTTTTCACTCTATGCAAAGACCTTGGGTATTGATCGGAGCTCAGCTCACATTCAGTCAGGGACATACGCTCACTGAGTGGAATGGTGGGTGGACCCTCACACGCTGATCAAAAAATATTTCTCTTTCTTTGCAGAGTATGTAATTTACACAATTAAATGCATATATAACACAAAATACATGTAATTTGGAATTAAATGAGGAGCAATCTAAATAGGTACGGTGAGAATACATTTTCACAGTACAAGAGTCCAGATGTGCAGGGATATAATTTTCTCTGTCTACGGCTGAAATTAAATTTAGCTCTCATGATCCCATCTCCTTGGAAAGCAGAACACTTAGTTGTGCCAATTCTAGAGACTTGAGTCATTTCCATCTTAAAATGTAGTCTCTTAAGATTCTCTTCCTTTCCTTTTCCTTTCTCCTCTTCTTCCCAGAATAATCTAAGTTCTGGGGGGGATTACATATCATTTTAGCATCAGAGGAAGGACATTGGTCCATGTGTCATGTCTGTCCTCACTGGCCTTCCTGAAGTGTAGCTTGTTTCACCAAGTCTTGGGCCATAGCATCTGTTTCCACTGTGATCATGGCCAAAGTCAGGCTGGAGTAATCTCTGGCACTTTGGTGCTCCAAGACAGCCTGGGGACATGGAGGTCTCTCTCACACCAGCTGTCAATGACACTGCAGATCCTCTGCCACTTAGCCACATCTTTCATCCCATCCCTTTGCTGGACTGTTCTCCCATGACCTCTACTCTGGGTCCCCTTGTTCCACACCATTGTGACTCTCTGACAGACACACCCACGCTCAGTTATGAACCTTATTCAGGATCCCACTAAGACTTGAAAAATTATCAACAGATCTGTTCCAGCCCCACGGACTGAAGGATATAGACAGGGAAAGGATAAGCAAACCAACTTTTTCACATCCTCTCCTCCTAAACATACTGCACTTCCTTTTCTTCCCTATTGTGACCCAAAGATTGGTCTAGGGCACACTTCCCAGAGCTCTAGATGGATTGAGGAATCCCTAGACTTGTCTGAGATTTTCATCCACATTCAACCAGAATTTTTACCTTGAGAGAGAGGGTGTAAAGTCAAAGCCCCACACTAACAACTCAGCTCTAATATTCCTCTTCAAATGTTCTGAGCTCCTCCATCTCGACCAGAAAGGGGTCTTATCTTCTCTCTGTCCGGCATCTGATATCATTATGCATGCTTCCTTATATCCTGTGTAAATGGTATGCCCTAAATAAAAATAGACTTTTCTTCCCTCAAATCCTGGACCTTGCAAACCAAAAGCTCTTTAGTTCTCAGGCTATCATCTCTGCTATAGATTTGTCATTAAATTTGGAGAGTTTTCAGAGATTTCATCAAGTATTCTTTCTGCTCCTTTCTCTCTCCTCTCCTTCTGGGATTTCCATTATAAATATGTATACTTGATGATGTCCCACAGGGTTCTGAGGCTCTGATCATTTTTCTTCATTCTTTTTTTTCTTTCTGTTCCTCAAACTAGATAGTTCAATTGACATATCTCCAAGTTTGAGGATTCTTTTCTTCTAGCTGCTCAAATCTGTTGTTGAGTCCCTCTACTGAATTTTTCATTTCAGTTATTATACTTTTAAAATCCAGAACTTCTATTTCATTCTTTATAATCTCTATCTCTGTATTGATATTTTCTGCTTGGTGAAATGTCATTCTCCTACTTTCCTTTAGTTCTTTAGATTTGATTCTCAGTAGTTCTCTGAACATATTTAAAATAGCTGACTTAAAGTTTTTCTCAAGTAAGTCCAATGTCTGAGCTTTTTCAGAGATAGTTTCTATTGATTTTTTGCTCTATATGTGGATAATATGAGGTTTTTTCTTTGAAAGTCTAGAATTTTTGCTGAAAACTGGACATTTAAAATAATATAATGTGGCAACTCTAGAAACCAAATGCTGCCCCCTGCTCAGGGTCTCTGTTGTTTATTTAGTGACTTTTCTGAACAAATGTTGAAAGTCTATATTATTTTCATGTGTAG
This sequence comes from Leucopleurus acutus, assembly GCF_964270905.1. Classification (NCBI taxonomy): domain Eukaryota; kingdom Metazoa; phylum Chordata; class Mammalia; order Artiodactyla; family Delphinidae; genus Leucopleurus; species Leucopleurus acutus. The sequence goes on from NC_139157.1 coordinate 68,331,104, forward strand.
TTACTGAAGTCTCTGCTCATTTATCTTAGTGGTCAGCTAGTGATTAGATATCTGAAAACTTAAATACCTAGAACCAATAAGTTTCTCAGGCTTTGTTGAAGGGTTCTGTATGCGTTGGGGCATGCCTTCCATATTTAGCCAGGAAGTTGACAATTTTGCCTTAGCCTTTACTTTCTGTAGAGCCTCAAGGTCAGTCAGTGGTGAGAGCTTAAGACTTTCTCAGGTCTTTCCTGAACATACACACAGGTCTTGGCATACACAGAGCCCTACACATGCACATGGCCTTCTAAATTCCCAGGAGTATGTCAGAGATTTTCAAAGCCCCTGTAGCCATCTCAGTTTTTCCTTTAAAGCTTTTCAGTTATCCACTGCCTCAGGCAGCCACAAAGTTAAATAAGTGCCTCTAAATTTTTTCAACAAACACCTCATTCCAACTTATGGTTACCAGGGGGATGGATGGGGGGAAGGGATAGTTAGGGAGTTTGGGATTGACAGGTACACACTGCTATATATTCTTTTTATTTATTTATTTTAACATCTTTATTGGAGTGTAATTGCTTTACAATGGTGTATTAGCTTCTGCTGTATAACAAAGTGAATCAGCTATACATATACATATATCCCCATATCTCCTCCCTCTTGTGTCTCCCTCCCACCCTCCTTATCCCACCCCTCTAGGTGGACACAAAGCACCAAGGTGATCTCCCTGTGCTATGCAGCTGCTTCCCATTATCTATTTTACATTTGGTAGTGTATATATATCCATGCCACTCTCTCACTTCGTCCCAGCTTACCCTTCACCCTCCCTGTGTCCTCAAGTCCATTCTCTATGTCCATGTTTTTATTCCTGTCCTGCCCCTAGGTTCTTCAGAACCTTTTTGTTTGTTTGTTTGTTTTTAGATTCCATATATATGTGTTAGCATACGGTATTTGTTTTTCTCTTCCTGACTTACTTCACTCTGTATGACAGACTCTAGGTCCATCCACCTCACTACAAATAACTCAATTTTGCTTCTTTTTATGGCTGAGTAATATTCCATTGTATATATGTGCCACATCTTCTTTATCCATTCATCTGTCAATGGACACTTAGGTTGCTTCCATGTCCTCGCTATTGTAAACACACTGCTATATTTAAAATGGATAACCAACAATGACCTACCGCATAGCACAGGGAACTCTGATCAATGTTATGTGGCAGCCTGAATGGGAGGGGAGTTTGGGGGAGAATGGATACCTATATATGTATGGCTGAGTCACTTTGCTGTGCACCTGAAACTATCACAACCTTTTTAATCAGCTATACTCCAATATAAAATAAAAAGGTTTTTTAAAAAATGGAAAAAAAAAACACTTCATTCCAGGGGAAAGGACATTTTGCAGAGGCAGTGAACAAGTTCCAAGTTAAAGTTAAATAAAGATAGCCTTGAAATGAGTCTTACAGAGAGCCATCATACAGGTCAAATAATGACAGTTCTCTGGGAATGAGCCTTTAAAGGAACTGCAACCCCATTCTGCCTTCTTCAGTGGCTACCACACTGCTGGTTTTCCTCTTGATTGCAGGCCCTTGGTTTTCAGGCTACCATGGAGCTGGACAGTGGGACATGCTAAAATGCCACAAAGCTCACTATTTTTATTGAGAGTCAGCTGTTTTCTTTAATAAATGCTCCCTGGAGGGCTGCAAGCCTTTGATTAATTTCTAGAGTTCCAAAAAAAAGTTAATTCTGTCTTTTGCTAGTTTTCTTGCTGCTTTCATGTAATTTTTGGAGGTCCTGGCTCTGCCATTTTTGCTTATGTCACTCTATTACATATTTTTAAAGTATTTTAAAATGCAAAGCTAAGCAATGACTATTTTGTTTTCAGCTGTGATGCTGATGATAATATAATATTTATTGAGAACCATGTGCCAAGCCTCAGTCTAATAATTCACATGTATTATCTCAGTTAATCTTCAAAATAATCCCTTTACACAGGTACTATTACTATCCCAGTTTACAGACAAAGAAAATGTAGTATACAGAGTTTAAGTAATTTGCCTAAGATCAATAAGAACTAAGTGGTGGAAACTGGATTTGAACTCGTGCTACTTGTTTCTAGAATAAAGGGCTGTGAGGCATTGTGGAACAACTAGGAATTACCAGAATGAACAACATGTCAGTTAGTGTTTTAAAAATATTAACCCATGACATAGGCTTTTCTTTTATTGAACTCCAGATTACTTTAGGTGTAAGAAGCATTCATACCAGATATTTCTTGATCATCAAAATGTCAAGTAATTTTAATCTTTTTGATAAAAGCAAATTATTAAATATATAACTGAAGTCTTTAATATTCAGGTCTATGAGAACTTTCATATAAACAATTTAACAAATCAAAATCCTTTATCTGACATAATTTTTTTGTCTTTTGTTTGAGAAAATATTACCACTATATTTTGAGATACGCCCCTCCAGCCCAGTGCTGAAATCTTTTTGAGGCATTGGTTTAGCTTGTTCAATTTCAATTCAACAAAATTTCAGAGTGTTTACTTTGTGCCAGTTACTGGGGATGTAATGGTAAACAAAGCAGATTCTGCCATCCTGAGGCTCACAGTACAGTTAGAAAAGTCATGAAGTAATGACAGGTGTGATTAGTATTATGAGAGGAAGCACAGATATTATGGGATCATATGATGAGAGACTAGAAAAGGCACCCTTGAGGATATGACATATAAAGTGAGACCTAAAGGACAGGGTGGGGTCATGGGAAGTCTTGGCAGAGGAAACAGACACGTGAAGGCTAGAGACTGAGAAAGAATATGGTTTATTCAAGAACTGAGAACAACTTATTACGGGCAGAAAACAGAAACTATGGGGAGAGGCAGTCATGGAAATAAAAGGACTTGGCTGAAGGATCTTGTTTGTTCAAAAGCATTTGTTCAGATGAGCTAAAAGTCCCCCAAAGAGCAATACACTATATGTATACATAAATATTCTTTTAGCCCATCATTAAGAGGTTGCCCAGTGGTAGCATATGTGGTAGGGTTCTACTTTCTGGTTGATAGTTTTAAATGAAGAATTGCCCGCAATAGAGCTAAAATCTACCTGAAGGTGGTACTAGGAGAGAGGGATAAAAGGTTCATGAGCAAACTGGTAAAAGTAAGCCAAAATATAAAACTTGAAAGAGAGAGAGAAACAAATCATGCCTGGAGACAATACCACTGAAGTTATTCCAAGTTTCTATCTAATCAGACTGACTTCTCTGCTCAGGTATTTTACAATACATCATCCACAATCTCCATGACAACGTTTTGAAGTATTACATTTCCCTCTTTCATATGAGGAAATCAAGGTTCAGAAACATAAATGACTTCATTCAGTTAGCAAGTACTTACTGAGTACCTACTACAGCCTGCTTTATCAGTGAACCCAAGCTAATGGAACTTATATTCTAGCAGGAACTTATTCAAGTTCACACAACTGATAAACCTCAACTAAGACTTCTTTAGCTAGAAAGACTACACTCCCCTATTGCACCACACTGCACAAGAAAGGGTTATTTGTTTTCTTAAAAATGGTTCAGAAGTCACCTAAGTGATTCACTAACAATAAATTGTACTGTGATGTCATTTCAACTAAGCTCTCCATTATTTGCTGGTAATTACAACTGGTACCTTGATTTCGAGCTGTAGAAAAAGAGAGCTACACACAGCACAATCTGCCACCAGTCCCTCCCATCAGGAAGCTTGCACAAGCCTCTTAGATAACCTCATCCACCAGAGGGCAGACAGCAGAAGCAAGAACTACAGCCCTGCAGCCTGTGGAATAAAAACCACATTACAGAAAGTTAGACAAAATGAAAAGGCAGAGGACTATGTATCAGATGAAGGAACAAGATAAAACCCCAGGAAAGCAGCTAAATGAAGTGGAGATAGGCAAGCTTCCGAAAAAGAATTCAGAATAATGATAGTAAAGATGATCCAGGACCTCAGAAAAAGAATGGAGGCAAAGATCGAGAAGATACAAGAAATATTTAACAAAGACTAGAAGAATTAAAGAACAAACAAACAGAGATGAACAATACAATAACTGAAATGAAAATACACTAGAAGGAATCAATAGCAGAATAACTGAGGTAGAAGAACGGATAAGTGACCTGGAAAACAAAATGGTGGAATTCACTGCCACAGAACACAATAAAGAAAAAAGAATGAAAAGAAATGAAGACAGCCTAAGAGACCTCTGGGACAACATTGAACACACCAACATTTGCATTATAGGGGTCCCAGAGGAGAAGAGAGAGAGAAAGGACACGAGAAAATATTTGAAGAGATTATAGTCGAAAATTCCCTAACATGGGAAAGGAAATAGCCACTCAGTTCCAGGAAGTGCAGAGAGTCCCAGGCAGAATAACCCAAGAAGAAACACACCAAAACAAGTAGCAATCAAATTGACAAAAATCAAAGACAAAGAAAAATTATTAAAAGCAACAAGGGAAAAATGACAAATAACATACAAGGGAAGTCCCATAAGGTTAACAGCTGATTTCTCAGCAGAAACTCTACAAGCCAGAGGGAGTGGCACAGTATATTTAAAGTGATGAAATGGAAGAACATACAGCCAAGATTACTCTACCCGGCAAGGATCTCATTCAGATCAACAGAGATATCAAAAGCTTTACAGACAAGCAAAAGCTAAGAGAATTCAGCACCACCAAACCAGCTTTACAACAAATGCTAAAGGAACTTCTCTAAGTGGGAAACACAAGAGAAGAAAAGGACCTACAAAAACAAACCCCAAACAATTAAGAAAATGGTAATAGGAAGATACATATTGATAATCACCTTAAATGTGAATGGATTAAATGCTCCAGCCAAAAGACACAGGCTCGCTGAATGGATACAAAAACAAGACCTATTTACATGCTGTCTACAAGACACCCACTTCAGATCTAGGGATGCATACAGACTGAAAGTGAGGGGATGGAAAAAGATATTCCATGCAAATGGAAATCAAAAGAAAGCTGGACTAGCAATACTCATATCAGATAAAATAGACTTTAAAATAGACAATGTTACAAGAGACAAGGAAGGACACTACATAATGATCAAGGGATCAATCCAAGAAGCAGATATAACAATTATAAATATGTATGCACCCAACATAGGAGCACCTCAATACGTAAGGCAAATGCTAACTGCTGTAAAAGAGGGAATCAACGGTAACACAATACTAGTGGGGGACTTTAACACCTCACTTACACCAATGGACAGATCATCCAGACAGAAATTTCATAAGGAAACACAAGCTTTTAATGACACAATAGACCAGATAGATTTAATTGATATTTATAGGACATTCCATCCAAAAACAACAGATTACACTTTCTTCTCAAGTGCACATGGAACATTCTCCAGGATAGATCACATCTTGGGTCACAAATCAAGCCTTGGTAAATTTAAGAAAATTGAATTCATAACAAGCATCTTTTCTGACCACAACACTATGAGATTAGAAATCAATTACAGGGAAAAAAATGTAAAAAAACACACACACAGGGAGGCTAAACAATATGTTACTAAATAACCAAGAGATCACTGAAGAAATCAAAGAGGAAATCAAAAAGTACCTAGAGACAAATGACAATGAAAACCTATAGGATGCAGCAAAAGCAGTTCTAAGAGGGAACTTTATAGCAATAACAGCCTACCTCAAGAAACAAGAAAATTCTCAAGTAAACAATCTAACCTTACACCTAAAGGAACTAGAGAAAGAAGAACAAACAAAATCCAAAGTTAGTAGAAGGAAAAAAATCATAACAGAGCAGAAATAAATGAAATAGAAACAAAGAAACAACAGTAAAGATCAATAAAACTAAAAGCTGGTTCTTTGCGAAGATAAACAAAATTGATAAATCTTTAGCCAGACACATCAAGAAAAAGAGGGAGAGGACTCAAATCAGTAAAATTAGAAATGAAAAAGGAGAAATTACAATGGACAGAAGTACAAAGCATCATATTTATGTATTTTCAGAAATACAAAGCATCATAAGAGACTACTACAAGCAACTCCATGCCAGTAAAATGGAAAACCTGGAAGAAATGGACAAATTCTTAGAAGGGTATAACCTTCCAAGACTGAACCAGAAAGAAATAGAAAATATGAACAGACCGATCATAAGTAATGAAATAGAAACTGTGATTAAAAGTCTTCCAACAAACAAAAGGTCAGATCCAGATGGCTTCACAGGTGAATTCTATGAAACATTTAGACAAGAGCTAACACCCATCCTTCTCAAACTCTACGAAAAAAATGCAGAGGAAGGAACACTCCCAAACTCATTCTACAAGGCCACCATCACACTGATACCAAAACCAGACAAAGATACCACAAAAAAATAAAATTACAGACCAATATCACTGATGGAGATAGATGCAAAAATCCTCAACAAAATACTAGCAAACAGAATCCAACAATATATTGAAAGGATCATACACCATGATCAAGTGGGGTTTATCCCAGTGATGCAAGGATTTTTCAATATACAAAAATCAATCAATGTTATACATCATATTAACAAACTGAAGAATAAAAACCATATGATCATCTCAATAGATGCAGAAAAAGCTTTTGACAAAATTCAACACCCATTTATGATAAAAAAAGAAAAAACTCTCCAGAAAGTGGGCATAGAGGGAACCTAAGTCAACATAATAAAGGTCACATACGACAAACCCACAGCAAACATCATTCTCAATGGTGAAAAACTGAAAGCATTTCCTCTAAGATCAGGAACAAGACAAAGATGTCCACTTTCACCATTATTATTCAACATAGTTTTGGAAGTCTTAGCCATGGCAATCAGAGAAGAAAAGGAAATAAAAGGAATACAAATTGGAAAAGAAGAAGTAGAACTGTCACTGTTTGCAGATGACATGAAACTATACATAGATAATCCTAAAGATACCACCAGAAAACTACTAGAGCTAATCAATGAATTTGGTAAAGTTGCAGGGTACAAAATTAATGCACAGAAATCTCTTGCATTCCTATACACTAACAACAAAAAATCAGAAAGAGAAATTAAGGAAACAATCCCATTCACCATTGCAACAAAAAGAATAAAATACCTAGGAATAAACCTACCTAAGGAGGTAAAAAACCTGTACTCAGAAAACTGTAAGACACTGATGAAAGAAATCGAAGATGACACAAACAGATGAAGAGATATACCATGTTCTTGGATTGGAAGAATCAATATTGTGAAAACGACTGTACTACCCAAAGCAATCTACAGATTCAATGCAATCCCTCTCAAATTACCAATGGCATTTTTTACAGAACTAGAGCAAAAAATCTTAAAATTTGTATGGAGACACAAAAGACCCCAATAGCCAAAACAGTCTTGAGGGAAAAAAAGGAGCTGGAGGAATCAGACTCCCTGACTTCACACTATACTACAAAGTTACAGTAATCAAGACAATATGGTACTGGCACAAAAACAAAAATATAGATCAATGGAACAGGAAAGAAAGCCCAGAGGTAAACCTACGCACCTATGGTCAACTAATCTATGACAAAGGAGGCAAGGATATACAATGGAGAAAAGACAGTCTTTTCAATAAGTGGTGATGGGAAAACTGGACAGCTACATGTAAAAGAATGAAATTAGAACACTCTCTAACACCATACACGAAAATAAACTCAAAATGGATTAAAGACCTAAATGTGAGACTGAACATTATACAACTCTTAGAGGAAACATTGGAGGAACACTCTGACATAAATCACAGCAAGATCTTTTTTGATCCACCTCCTAGAGTAATAGAAATAAAAACAAAAATAAACTAATGGGACCTAATGAAACGTAAAAGCTTTTGCATAGCAAAGGAAACTATAATCAAGACGAAAAGACAGCCCTCAGAATGGGAGAAAATATTTGCAAATGAATCAACGGACAAAGGATTGATCTCCAAAATATATAAACAGCTCATGTAGCTCAATATCAAAAAAACAAACAACCCAATCCAAAAATGGGCAAAAGACCTAAACAGACATTTCTCCAATGAAGACAACAGATGGCCAACAAGCACATGAAAAGCTGCTCAACGTCACTAATTATTAGAGAAATGCAAATCAAAACTACAATGAAGTATCACCTCACACTGGTTAGAATGGGCATCATTAGAAAATCTACAAACAACAAATGCTGGAGAGGGTGTGGAGAAAAGGGAACCTTCTTGCACTGTTGATGGAAATGTAAATTGATACAGCCACTATGGAGAACAGTATCAAGATTCCTTTAAAAACTAAAAACTGAATTACTATATGACCCAGCAATCCCACTACTGGGCATATACCCAGAGAAAACCATAATTCAAAAAGACACATGCACCCCAATGTTCATTACAGCACTATTTACAATAGCCAGGTCATGGAAGCAACCTAAACGCCCATCGACAGATGAATGAATAAAGAAGATGTGGTGCATATATACAATGGAATATTACTCAGCCATAAAATGGAACAAAATTGGGTCATTTGTAGAGACGTGGATGGACCTAGAGACTGTCACACAGAGTGAAAAGTAAGAATGAAAGTAAGTCACAAAGAGAAAAACAAATATCATATATTATCACATATATGTGGAATCTAGAAAAATGGTACAGATGAACCAGTTTGCAACACAGAAATAGAGACACAGATGTAGAGAACAAATGTATGGACACCGAGGGGAGAAAGAGGAGTGGGGGGTGGGGGGATGAATTAGGAGATTGGGATTGACATGTATACACTAATATGTATAAAATAGATAACTAATAAGAAACTGCTGAATAAAAAAATTAAATAAAATTCAAAAAAAAAAAAAAAACAAAGAAAGGGACCTAATGGGAGGCTGATTGAGCCCCTTTATCAGGTAGTTAGAACCAATCAGACGCATGAGGACTGAGAAACATAGACATATCCCCACTGGGAAGTTGCTTGCTTCTCCTTGGCTACACCTCCCTTTCTCCTTCTTCAATCTCTCCTAGCTCCTTATCTATTTGGAGCTCTCTGGAAAGAGACCACAAAACCCAGGCCCTGTCTGTCCTGTAGGGACATTTAAGATCCCCTGGAACCTTGTTCCTCATTCTGATGTGTTCACTTTGGTGTCCTGGTTCCAGATCCTTGACTCCAGTCTCAAAAGGACAAGGCAAATATATTTCTCTTTCCTAGTGTTTAAGAATTCCTCTCACTTGCCCTCTGCTGTCATCCCAACACTCTGAATGAAGAACAATGTTACCACATGTCACATGTACAGAGAGACTCCCACAGAACTGTTCCCCTAGCACTGCCTTTCTTTTGAAGACACTGATTCTTTGAGCAAGTAAAAGAGGAAGACATCGGAAGGAGAAAGAGAGGGTAGGGTTGCCCTTGGCTCTTCCCATTGAAATACTTTCCAGGATTGTAGGCAGGTAGGGAAGCCATGACTCGAAAGGGGAAAAAAAAGTATTTTTGTTGTTGTTACTTTGTACTTTTCCTACGTTCTCAAAAATACAGCCTCAACACAACACACTTATACCAACGACTTCCCCCATGAGACTTTTCTGTGGAGATTTAACAAGCTGAAATTCGTTATAGATCTCTCTTTTATATCCTCACTTTTAGACCCTCTGAAATCTAAGACCACCTCTCTATTTGTATTATTAAGTTATTATTAGCTAAATTTTCAAATAGATACCAGCAAGCTACTTGGCCCGATAGGAAGAGTTTTTTTCTAAGGAGATGCTCTTCTGAAAGCACAAGCAGATTCATGCAACATCAGGCAATCCTGGAGAAGTACAGCCCCTGTCTGGCCTATGCTCTGTGTCTTGTCTTAATATCAGATCACATAACATCCCCACCATCCTTCTACGACCCTCTTACCAAGGAGACATATATCTAGTGAAATTCATCCAGCTTGCAGTCTTATACAAACAAATATAACTGGAGCAGACAAGAGATTAATGACCAAAACTAAAAGAACATTAGTAGAGCACACAACTCTCCAGATTTAACTACTCATAACCTAATGCGCCAAGTTGCTGGGATCATCAAGAGAAGATACATCATTTGCTTTCCTTCTTGGTAAACGTTGGAAAGAATGCATCTTGAGCATCTTCATTGAAACTTTGGCATCAAAGCAAAATTTACAGCTATAGAGCCTCCACGTTCCATGTAATTTTGGAGAGTTGTTTCACTTTCAGAGATTATAGTGTATCATGAAGTTCTGCAGATTCTTCCTTGAAAACAGTGTATACCCCACATCTACTGTCATCTCTTCATTCTCCCTGCCCCTTCTCTTTCTGGATGTGGTCGTATCTTGCTTGGACTTCTGAATTGATCTTCCCACTTTCACCTCTCCAATCCATTCTCCACACAGCAGTCAGAGCTAGAACATCCATTGATGATGTCATTCCCCTATTTAACTCTCTCTAATGGCTTCCCTTTGAATAAAAGATAAAATCTGAGATCCCCAACCTAGGCTCTGAAGCCCCTGCCTACTTCTGCAGCCCCCACTTGGCTCTCTGAATTTGAGCAACATTTTGACCTTGATTTCTCTTGCAACTCCAAGTTCTTTCCTACCTCAAAGATTTTGCACACATTATTCTGTTAGCCTGAAATGCTCTTTCCTCATGCTTTGCTTGATTAACTCCTCCTCATGCATCAGATCTCAGCCTAAATATCAGTTCCTTGAGAGGCCTCTCCCCCCATCCCGACTATCAGACCCTTTTATTACCGCTCTCATAGCACTCACTTTCCAAATTTATGCCTTAACTTGTGTGTTTATTGGTCCCATGTCTATCTCCTCCACTATAATAAATCCCCATGCAGACAGGGACGTTGATGCCTTGGGTCCCACTGTTCCCACTGCCCAGAGTGGTACCTCGTACAATGTGATGTGCTCGACAGATAAATAGTCAATGAATGCACAGATGAATATTTGTGGAAGGAAGGGAATCATAAATCCCCCAAACATCCCTCAACTTCCATGCAGAAGCCCTCCCACAGACAACGTGAGACTTCCAGACGACCCAGTGTACCTCATCCTAGATGCATTTCATGCCATAGTAACAGATTTGTGGGGGATAGGACATTCTACCCTGCTTCTGCGGCTCCCAACCAACTAACCCTACAGACGCCCTGACTGCTTCTGCCTCCATCACTACTGCTCCTTACCTCCACCCCCACCCCTGACAACTTACTCTGAGGTCAGAGGGTGGAGAGATCCTTTTAAAGACTCTGCCCCTTAACACGGTCATCTAAGACCCTCAGTGTCTTCTCTTTCCAGATCCTGTGCCTGTAAAAGCCACACAGGCCTACCCTTGCTTCTTTTTTCTTTTTTTAACTTTTCTTATTTTTCATTTTTTTAATTTAATTTTTATTTTATGTTAGAGTATAGTTGATTTACAATCTTGCTTCTTGCAGTTGTTGCAAACAAGCCCCAGCCCATCAGCTCTATTCATCAGATGGGCTTGGACCCAGGCTCTGGCCCCTTACTTTTCCTTGACCCTCCACTCCATCCTAGTGTCCACCTCATTTCTGGAACTCAGCTTGCTCTCCCAATCCTGGCTCCACTCTCAGTGCTTGGGCTCAGGGACTGAAGGAGCAGCCCAATTTGGCTTTCTTCCCTCCTAAGGGCAAAGCTTACATTCGGCCTTAAAATCTCTCTCTTTGCTGTTTGGAGATAATTTCAACCTGACACTAGGCCTCTGGCCTGTGCTCAGGCCAAGCTTAGGCAAGTCTCCCCACAAGACAGGAGATCATGGGATTTCCCTGGTGGTCCAGTGGTTAAGACTCCACGCTTCCACTGCAGGGGGCATGGGTTGGATCTCTGGTCGGGGAACTAAGGTCCTGCACACCACACAGCGTGGCCAAAAAAAAAAAAGAAAAAAAGACAGGAGATCAGCGAGCGGTGGCCCTTGCCCAACTCTGAGGTCCAGTTTCCCTCTGGTCTTCCACAAACATCCCCTTTAGCCTCTCCTTCACTCGTGTCCTCAGCCCTGCACACTCTGCCCACTCTACCCCCGCCCAGCCATCCACTAAATCTGTAACCAATTCTAATTCCTCAGTCAAGTTCATCTCCAGATCTTCTAAGAAACCCTTCCCATCCCTCCCACCTACTCACCGTGACTTGTTCACATTCAGCACACAAGATTCTCTACAGAAAGATGAAAAAAGGACAGACTCGAATTTAAATTCCATCCTTGTCACTTACTAGCTTGGGGCCTTGAGGGAATAACTTAATATCTTAAAGTCTCATTGTTTAAAAAAAATCTGTGAAACTGGAATAATACCCACTTAGAACATTTGGCTGCTAGCACAGATGTGCCACATCATAAGCATTCAATAAATGTGTGAGGGGGGAAGCTATGGCAATTGTAAAGAATTGGAAGCCTTGTTTTTGCCTGTATAGTTCTCCTAGATGCGGAGAAAAATCAGGAGAGCAGCAGAGTAAAGGAGAGATGTATGGAAAGGAAAGCTTCTGCTTTGGGTCTTAAACAATAAGCAGAATATGGGTAAGAAGGTAAGAAAGAGAAGCTTTCCAAGAGGGCTGACATGACGAAAGCCTGAGTACATCATGGCCATAGGACCATGGGAAGCAGAGCTGAAGAGAGTGAAGGGAAAAGTAGAAAGTAAGCCTGAATAGAAGGAGAAGGGCCAGCTCAGGAAAGACAAGACCCAAATGCAACCCAGGTTTCCCTTGACTCCATGGCTCTGGGTTTTCTCTTCTCTGTAGGTGGACCCTTCAGGCTGCATCATCTCAAAGCACTCGTTTATTTGTAACTCAATTAACCCAGCTTAGGGAGTGACATAGTACACATCTCACCCAAGAAAGTAATTAATGTTTGAAAAATTCAAATGCCACCTAAATTAATTGCTATGAAGATGTTGCTGGAGATCGTTCAAATGCCTCGGCCTAACCCTGGATGTGATGACAAAAGCAGGGACCTCCCACTCTGCTCCTTGACCTTGCATCACTCTGTTTGTTCCTTAAATGTTTGCTGGCATCATGGGGAGGCAGTTGTGGAAGAGTTCCAGTGAGTCTACATTTGCAAAAGTTCTTGACATCTTGGCTTGTCTATAAAATGGCTGGGTTTAAAAAAAAAAAATAGTAGACTCAAGGTAACCTGGTATTTCTTCTTATTTCTCTATTCCTTTGGACCTCGGTATCTCTGGTTAGGTTATAATAGTAGTACCAATACTAGCTCCAGATAAGTAAGACCACACTAAGACCCAGAATAGCCAAAGCAATCTTGACGGGAAAAAAAGGAGCTGGAGGAATCAGACTCCCTGACTTCACACTATACTACAAAGCTACAGTAATCAAGACAATATGGTACTGGCACAAAAACAGAAACATAGATCAATGGAACAGGATAGAAAGCCCAGAGATAAACCCACACACCTATGGTCAACTAATCTATGACAAAGGAGGCAAGGATATACAATAGAGAAAAGACAGCCTCTTCAATAAGTGGTGCTGGGAAAACTGGACAGCTACATGTAAAAGAACGAAAGTAGAACACTCCCTAACACCATACACAAAAATAAACTCAAAATGGATTAAAGACCTAAATGTAAGGCCAGACACCATAAAACTCTTAGAGGAAAACACTCTTTGACATAAATCACAGCGAGATCTTTTTTGACCCACCTCCTAGAGTAATAGGAATAAAAACAAAGGGCTTCCCTGGTGACACAGTGGTTGAAAGTCCGCCTGCCAATGCAGGGGACACGGATTCGTGTCCCGGTCTGGGAAGATCCCACATGCCGCGGAGCGGCTAGGCCTGTGAGCCATGGCCGCTGAGCCTGCGCGTCTGGAGCCTGTGCTCCGCAATGGGAGAGGCTGCAACAGTGAGAAGCCCGCGTACCACAAAAAATAAAATAAAATAAAATAAAAATAAAAACAAAAATAAACGAATGGGACCTAATGAAACTTAAAAGCTTTTGCACAGCGAAGGAAACTATAAACAAGACGAAAAGACAGCCCTCAAAATGGGAGAAAATATTTGCAAATGAAGCAACTGACAAAGGATTAATCTCCAAAACACACAAGCAGCTCATGCAGCTCAATATCAAAAAAACAAACAACCCAATCCAAAAATGGGCAGTAGACCTGAATAGACATTTCTCCAAAGAAGATATACAGATTGCCAACAAACACATGAAGGAATACTCAACATCATTAATCATTAGAGAAATGCAAATCAAAACTACAATGAGGTATCACCTCACACCAGTTAGAATGGGCATCATCAGAAAATCTACAAACAACAAATGCTGGAGAGGGTGTGGAGAAAAGGGAACCCTCTTGCACTGTTGGTGGGAATGTAAATTGATACAGCCACTATGGAGAAAAGTATGGAGGTTCCTTAAAAAACTAAAAAAAGAATTACCATATGATCCAGCAATCCCACTACTGGGCATATACCCAGAGAAAACCATAATTCAAAAAGACACATGCACCCCAGTGTTCATTACAGCACTATTTACAATAGCCAAGTCATGGAAGCAACCTAAACGCCCATCGACAGATGAATGGATAAAGAAGATGTGGTACATGTATACAATGGGATATTACTCATCCATGAAAAGGAATGAAATTGGGTCATTTGTAGAGACGTGGATGGACCTAGAGACCGTCATACAGAGTGAAGTAAGTCAGAAAGAGAAAAACAAATATCGTATCTTAAGACATATATGTGGAATCTAGAAAAATGGTACAGATGAACCGGTTTGCAAGGCAGAAACAGAGACACAGATGCAGAGAACAAACGTATGGATACCAAGGGGGGAAAGTGGGGGGGATGAATTGGGTGATTGGGATTGACATATATACACTAATATATATAAAATAGATAACTAATAAGAACCTGCTGTATAGAACAGGGAACTCCACTTCGCTATACAGTAGAAACTAACACAATATTGTAAAATAACTACACCTCAATAAAAAAATAAAAAGTGGCTGCTGATTGGGCAGGTATTTTACCTGTATCGTGACATGTATTCCTCACAACAGGCCTAAGAAATGAGTACTATATTTATCCCCATTTTATAGGTGAGGAAACTGAGGCACAGAGGTGTGTCAAGTAACTTGTCCAAAGTCACACACTTAGAAGTGATGGAGTTAGAACTCAGACAGGGCATCTGCCTCCAGAGCCCGTGGTCTCAACCCTCCTGCCTTTCTGCCGGTGCCACGAAGGTCAGCATCCTGACTTTACAGGGAGAGAAACAGTTGTGAAGCGATGAAGCGTGGGCTCAGCTCACTGAACGAGTGGATCAGTGGCAAAGTCAGAGCACTACCACCCTGGCTCTTTCTTGGTTCAATTTTTCTACCAACCAATCTGTATAAAGATGTTCCCTGTCTCGTCATCATTCTTCCATTTTTAATGGTTCCCAAGGCAATGGGACTTGAGCTCGAAGAAACAAAAATCCATTACAAAAGCAAAGCTGCCCCCCCTGGCTAAAATTCCATTTTCCTAAAGCTCAGGATTCCTAATCAAAACAAAAAGCGGTCAATCCCAGCCTTTTGACACACCACAGAATGGTCTTCAAATGGTCCAAAGTCCAGAGAAATGGATATGTCTTTCCTCTTGTGTAGGAGGCCAGGGAATGTCAACATCAACAGGTCAGACCACAGGCCTCTGGGCTTTTTTCAGAGCTGAGGTTACACATGTAAATGTAAAGATAGGAGAGTTACTACTTCTAAACACTTGGAAGTTTCATGGATTCTTTTAAAATCACATGGAGGTCCTTTAAACTGCTTCATCCTTCCTCCTTAACCAAGAAGGAGAAAATAGGATTTGGGGAGCAAAACCAAGCTCTCCATGTGGGAGTTGCTTAGAGAACTGATAACAATGTCCCTGGTTCTCAAATACATATTAGAAATACACGTGCATCTTAAACGTTGCAATCCTGGAGAATTTTATCTGGCTTCAGATTTAAGGGCTTGTTGGTACCTTAGATTTTTGACACAGTTACTTAGGACAGTTTTAGAGAAGAAAAATCAGGCTGGGCTTCATTCTCCTCCAGAAACATCAGCAGCTACTGTATCAAGCAGACCTTAACTGGGGGTGGTCTCACCCCTAAGAGGTAATGATGCTCAGACAGGCTCTGGGGGAGGTCTCCGTGTGTGGGAGCTAAGCCCAGTAATCAGAGGCTGCAGGGCGAGGGACAGAAGGAAGCCGGTGCTGTGCGCTACAGCCAGCCAAGATTGAAGTAATAATAGACATTTCATGTGGCCTGTTCGGTCTGTCAAAAATAGTCCAAAAGTTTTCCAACGGTGGCCAGCCAGAAGCCCTGCTCAGAGCCAAAGACAGCAACTGGAAACAAAGTTGCCAAACCCTTCTATCCCACTCTGTGTTGTATTATTTTGTGTTTTTTTAATTTTTCCCTTGGCATTTGGAACTTAGATGTCAGCTCTGGTGGATAGAAAAGCACAAGGCTTTCCTGCTGCTGCCTGTTCAAAGGTCATGTCATTGAAGGCAGCGGCCATCTGCACGTGGAGGCGGGAGGGAAGCAGTTCTTTCCACATGTGCATGGTGAGGATTTTTCAGGAGGATGAGATAATCATTTTTCGTTTAGTTTTCAGTTCATGTCCAGTCTGGCTTAACTTCCCTATGCTGAGGATATACTGATGGTGTTCAATTTTACTACCTGCTTGGCACTGCAAAGGGGCAGGCCTAATTTGGGTTAGTGCCCTTTTTAGCAGGGAACAGCTATGTGGAAATGAAGTGGAACATCATGTCTTTAGGGGGGTTGTCAGTTCTCTGAGAAATTGGCTAATGGAGAGTCTTTCCTTTTAAAACACTAAGCTGTGTGTTTCACAAATACTCAGGAAATTGAAGCTCAGCTTCCCTCAGATAAGTTTTATGATAAAAAAAAGAGGAGCCTCTGTTCAAACAAATAAATCTTCAGAGGGAACAGTAGAAACAGAGACATGAATTTGCTCATAAATATTTCACATTTTTTGACCTTCCCATGATTTGGTTTTTCCTTAGGTTTTTAATTCTGGTACAGAAAGTGCCCGGTACATAGGAAGTCCACTAAAAATACTGAAGTGGATGATTTCATCTGTGTTGAGCCAAGCATATTATTATGTATATAATTAATGATAGCATGAGTTGAACTAATAAGACAAACAGAGAAATGGCCAAAAATTACTAACACCACAAACATCACTCATTCTTGAAGGCAAAGATCACCCCTAATTGGAAGAGGTCTCTGGGCTCATGGCCTCACTTTTCTTAGCTCATCCCATGTATGCAATGCTTGACCGCCCGGTACATTAATCAGCCCTGACGACATCCCTATGAGATAAGTGGATGAGGGGTATCCTTAGTTTCATATGGCGGAAGGAGCAGACCAAATATGTGGAAACGAAACAACTCGCCTGAAGTCACTGAGAAGCCAGGGGAGAAACTGAGATTAGTACCCACAAGCTTTTTCTTTCTCTGCAACCAACCCTGAGTCCCATGAAGCCAAACGTGACCCCAGATGGTCTCCGAGAAACTGGTCCTCCCTAGGCACTGCAGACAGCATCCTTGCTCTGGGTGCCGGGGGTGAAGAGAGGAGGCAGCTGAGCCAAGGTGCCCATCCCCTCAGAAAGAAAGAAACACATACATCTGTAAGCTTCCGAGTTTATTTATTTATTTTTGCGGTACGCGGGCCTCTCACTGTTGTGGCCTCTCCCGTTGCAGAGTACGGGTTCTGGACGCGCAGGCTCAGCGGCCATGGCTCACGGGTCCAGCCGCTCCGCGGCATGTGGGATCTTCCCAGACCAGGTCACGAACCTCTGTCCCACTGCGCCACCAGGGAAGTCCCCGAGTTTATTTTTGAAGTGCCCTTCTCAGTAGGTAGATAAAGGACAAGCAATTTGAGACGGAACTTTATCTTAAAGAAAAACAAGGGATGAAAAGGGCGATTGCGATGGGCTTTTTCCAGATTAAAAGGATCTGAAATATTTCTGTTCAATGAGCTTGGAATGAAGTTCAAATTCAGTTCATAAGCTTATCTCCCAATTTCATTTTTTAAAGTACCTCAAACATCAACTCCCACTCAACTTGATCAAAAGCCTCTTCTGCTTCAAGAGAGAGAGCAACAATCAGCTCTCTTGTTCGCAGAGCCAAGTAAGTGTTCTTAATCAGCATAAAAAACACCAGGAGCCAAAGGGTGGGTTGTTTTTTTTTTTAAATAAAAAGTGGTTTGATGCGGCTTCAGGCTGGTGGCAGCCTTCTCGGCCCAGAAAAGTATGAGTCCACTCCTCAAAGATGCAGAGGCCCAAGAACAGAGGCGCATTCCTGCATCCCGTATTTCTCAGGCCTCAAGTCCCCAATTGTTTGTGTCCTTCTACCTCATTCCTGCTCCCCTCCCCCTCAACAGCATTCCACATTTCCCACCCTTGTTTGGATCAGGGTTTCAGTGCCCTTTCTCCTTCCTAAAAGTATGCCATTTGGACTTTTCTTCTTCCCCCTCGTAACAATTTGCTCCTAAAATCATTAGGTGGGGCAGAGCACAGCACCTAAGAGGTGGTCAGAGGTGACTGTTGGAACCCCAGTAGGGCGAGAAGGGTGTCCCCATAGGGGGGCTGCTGAGGGTGCTCCTGCGGGGTGACAGGCTGGCTTGGGGTGGCAGAGTCCACGTCGGGTGAGGAGGGCGTCCCCAAGGAAGGGCAGCCAAATGTAACATATCAGAGTCCAGGCAGAGCGGCAGGACATTCCTCCAGGGGTAAGGGGACGGAAGTGAAATAAGAGACCGGTTACACAGAGACGATAAATCAAATGAGTAACTTATTAGGGACAAGGGGAGCCAGGGTTCTTACTGTGGGTGAAGAGAGCTGCAAATATTGAAACAGAGGAATGAACTCTGTAGTTGTGGGATCGGAATTGAAGGTATCCAGGTGAACTCATGGTTTCCAATATATTTATATAGATACAGAGATAAATGTGTTTATACCCGCCTACATACTGTGGAAGGTAGAAAAATGGACTCCCCAGATGTCTACATCTTAATGCCCCAAACCTGTGAATGTGTTACATTACAGGGCAAAAGGGACTTTGCAGATATTATTAAGTTAAATATCCCGAGATGGGAAGATTATCCTGGGTTATCTGGGTGGGCCCAATGTAATCACAATGGTCCTTGTGATATTACTGGAAGGCAGGAGGGTCGGTCATAGATGTGATGACAGAAGCAGAAGTAGGAGAGAAAGAGAGAGAGATTTGAAGACGCTGTGCTGCTGGCCATTTGACATTTGTGAAGAAGAGGCCACAAGCTAAGGAATGCAGGGAGCTTCTTCTAGAAGCTGGAAAGGCAAAGAAATGAATACTCTTCCAGAGCTTCCAGAAGGAATAAAGCTCTGCTGACACCTTGATTTTAGGACTTCTGACCTCCAGAGCTGTAAGGTAATAAATCTGTGTTGTCTTAAGCTACTATGTGTGTGCTAATTGTTATAGCAGCAATAGGAAAGTAGTTCACATGTATATTGGTTAGTTCTGTCCAGTGAGAGAGCCTGGGAACAGATCCCCAGTAACAAGGAGCACACCTAGCTTATAAATACCATTCTCCACTAAAAGGAAGCAAGGCTCCTTGGAGAAATGGCTGATTCAGGGCTGGAGCCTGGAAAGGACAGGTAAATTTGGAATATAACTTGTATCAGAAAGAAGGAAGTGCTCGAATGGTGGGGCTTTATTAAAAGGATACAGCAGTCAGCTTGAAGGGACTGCCACTGGACAAGTCCAGGAAAATCTGAGTGTCAAAATAAATAATGATAGTAACAGATTATAAGATGACTAAAAAGGAAACACAAGCCTTAAGGACATAAATTAATAAATGAATGAATTTAGAGTTTGATTAGGATCAGGGCTTTTACATCATTACAAAATACCTCCTCACAAAATACTAAATAGTTACAAAAGGGAAAAGGGTAGCTTTACATCAAAGCAGCTGGGCAGGTAACACCTTAATCAAAATATCAGAGTGACTATTATCACTAATGGGACAAATCAAAATCGTGCCACCCAATAGGATGCAATGAGAAGACCACATCATTACTCCTGTAATACTCCTATAATCTTAATCTAATCATGAGGAAACATCTGACAAAACCAAACTGAGGGGCATTCTACAAAACAACTGGTGTAGAGTTCTCAACATTTTTAAGATCACAAAAGTCAAGTTGAGACTGAGGGATCCTTCCAGATTGGAGATTACAGGGACATGACAACTAAAGGCAACATGGGATTCCAAACTGAACTTTTTCTGTTATAAAGGAATTTGGTGAAACTTGTATGGGATCTGAGTGTTAGATGGTAGTAAACGTATTAGGGTTAATTCCCTAATTTTGGTAGCTGTGTTGAGGTTACGTAGGAGAATAAAGTATTAGGGGATTACTCTCATATGGTTCTGGAACAAAATTCTTTGTACTGTACTTATAACATTTCTGTAAATTGGAGATCATTTCAAAACATTTTAAATGTATATCCTTTGGTCCCAAATTCTTTTTTTTTTTAATTGGGGTACAGTTGCTTTACAATGTTGTGTTAGTTTCTGCTGCACCCCGAAGTGAATCAGCTCTATGTATACATATATCCCCTCCCTCTTGGACCTCCCTCCCATCCTACCCCTCATTCCACCCATCTAGGTCACCACAGAGCACCGAGCTGAGCTCCCTGTGCTACACAGCAGGTTCCCACTAGCTATCTGTTTTACGCATAGCAGTGCACATATGTCAATCCCAATCTCCCAGTTCATCACATCCTACCCTCTCCCCAACCCCCGTGTCCACACTTTGGTCCCAAATCCTTTTCTTATACTGTAATGAGGTCTTCTCCCTCCAACCGTAGCTTCAGTTCTCCTGGTAAAAATGAACACTTTTCATTGTGCCAGGAGTCAGAGCATCTTCAGATCGCACACCTTGGAGGATATCTTGCGTCTGGGGCACAGAGCCTTGCAGGCCTTGTGGCAGCACTGATTGAATCCTGGGTGGTGTGAGATGATGAGGAGAGGTGTGAAAAGATGATTTTGAAACGCAATCAGAATGTTCTTGCTTCACTTTTTAACATTTTCCTCACATCTGACTAAAATACCCAAGTTCACCGTGGTGTGTCAAGAAGAAAAGTTGAGTATCATCTGTTAGCATTTTTGCTCTACCATCAATTTTAATCTCTCAAGGGCTCTCTGTTAGGAAAAAGCAGATCAATCTTTTGGAGAGACTCAGCCTGAAGGGCCGAGATTCTTAGAATGTCACAGTTTTCTAAATCCCAGCTCTTCTTTTCTTTAGCTTTCCTTGGCAGATTAATTCCATTTCACTTGAGCATTTATGTATACTTACACAAGCCTAAGTGATATTTCAGGCTTCAAAGAAATCTGGCAGAGTGCAAAATACAGTTTAAAGTAGAAATTAGACTTCTCCATGTCTCTCCAAGGAGTCCAAAAGTCTTATGCCACCCATTAAGAACAAATATTTGTCCTGTTAAAAAAAAAAAAAAAAAAAGAGCTATAAAAGATCATTGGGGACAACCAGGGGAAAATAAATTCTGGTTCAGTATGAGAAATTAGGTAATTTATTCTGTTAAATGTGATGCTGGTGCTCGGGTAAGTAGGAAAAAGTCCTTATTTGGGGGGCACGTGTGCATGTGTGGAGAGTATTTCAGTATAAAAGATCTTGATGTTGGTAATTTTCTTTAAAGTGATTCCAAAATATGTATACACACACACACAGACATATCTATATGTAACTCAAATATGGTGAAGTGGAAAATTGTTAACGACGGTTGCATCTAGGGGGTAGGTATATGAATGTTCATTGTACTGATTTTGTGAGATTCTAAAATCCTTCCATTTATCTTTTGTATTCTAACATCTATCTTCTTTCCTCACTCACAAGCCTGCCTCAAAAAAAAAGGCTTTTGGGGAATTGTGGATGCATCCCATAGTACATACATTTTAGGATAAATTTAGCTCCTTTGTGGCTATACCAGGTTGTTTCGGGGTGGGGGGGGCTCTCAAAATCATTATGCACCTGCTTTTGAGTTCCAGACTTAACACATAAATATCCATAGTGCTATTGCCTTTGCCATCAGGATATCTGATATAAATGCTCTCAGCCCTGGAAAAGCTGGGATTTTAGATGAGTTTGTTCCCTCTCTCCTACCACTTTAAAAAGAAGCTAATTATTTCCCAGAGATGTAGATTGTGCCTCCCAAAGGCCCTCAACCCCTTTCACAATGCCTTTGGTCTGCCCCTCCCTGTAACTGTCAGACAGACAAACACATGCACAATCACGCCCAAAGGCTTTCCTCGCTCCGTTGTCACTTCCTGACTCCTCCAGCCACAATCAGTCGCTTGGTCCTCTGGGCTCTGACAGCATTTTGTTCATGTCCTTGAAACAATACTTACCACTTGGTAATTTATAAATTTGTTCATCTGTCTTCCCCATAGGCTCTCAGCTCTTTTAAAGGAGAAACTGTGTATTATTTCTCTGGTCCAGTGACTGACACATAGTAAGTGCTCAGTAAAAGCTTGTGAGTGAGTGAGTGAGGGCATGAATAAATGCCTTTGAGTTGGGGTCTAGTCAAGGTCTAATGACACGTAAAAACCGTGGGAGCAGCATTTCTAATACTGCCCTTGAGATCCTGATACTTAATCTTCAGATCCTGATACTTAATGCCATGCAGAGGCATTAAACAGCAGTCACTGTACATGAGATTAAAACCAAAGAACATTAGCGGTATTTAAAGCTTAAGGCATTTTTCCCTAATAAGTTTCACTTTTTTTTTTTCACAGCTTGAAAATTAGAGCTCTAATAGCCGTGCAGAACATCCATCAAACACTTCCACGGGACAATGAAAGTCACGAAATATTCACAGAGGACATATGGACACGCCAGACAGTTGGGGGTGGTGACCAGGCGAAAACACTGAACCCATCTGGACAGGGAAGTATTTTTTAAACCAAATGTCATCTGACATTTACACCAGACTCTATTCTAAGGGCTTTAGGTGCATTATCACATTCAGGACTCACAACAGTCCTGTGTCATGGGGCTCATTATCGTCCACATTTAATCGATGAAAAATGGTGCAGTGAATCACTCACCTGAGAGTCACTCTGAGCCCAGATTGTCTTGCCCTGGACTTGCTCCCAGATTCGCCTGTGCTCTACATCAAATGGGACATCATGGAACCTTGCCATGTACAGATGTGCAAGACATTAAAAATTAGCTTCATCTTATGAGTCATCTAGTCAACCCACTCAAGGTCTCGAGAAGGAAATGGAGACCATAGGGGGTAATGGCCTGCCTTGGTTTATACTGATTTTTCCCAGCAGGGCCGGGCTAGAACAGAGGGTCCTGGCTGCCAGCCCAGCCTGCCTTCTCCCAGGACACAGTCCTCTTCTCTCCTCTGTCTTCCTAGTGCAGCATCTGGTAAGTCACACAGTGCATATGTGAATTCTCCTGGTTGGTCTGGGGGTGGTTGGTGAAATTAGTTGGTGCTTCTTCGCAAATAAATCTCAGGGTGCTTATCCCACCCAGACAATTATGTTTAATATGCTCAAGCTAAGTTAATACACCATTAATAATTATTGTGAATGATATAAAAACTAAAAGACAAAAAAAAAAGGAAGTGATGTTTAAGGCTATTTTCCCCTCAGCAAGGTTCAGTTTTTCCACAACTTGAAACAAAACGGGAGTCTCTGTTAGAAATGTATGTTATTAAATATCAATTTTCTAGCAAGGGAACCATTAGATACTCTTGTCTAAGTGAAACAAACTCCACTTTGTGCTTCTCCATGGGTCCAGAGCTTTAATTAAAGGCACATGATTCAACATTTTCAGTTGACTTAGAAAAGAGAACCAAAAGGGAGACTGTGTATTAACTGAAATGATTTTCTTTTTAAACTCCTAATCTTTCTGCACTGAATTTTAAACACATTTATCTTTGATTCCTTGTCACTGAGATTTTAGATATTCCAGATTTCACATTAAATTTGAAATTAAATATAACTTTAGCATGAATCTGGGATTTGTCAAAACTCATATATTGGTTAACGAACCAGCAATTTGCAGTTTTATTCTCTGCCCTCCACCCTTTCAGGCAACAGTCAAGCAAGGTAGTAACACGTTTCAGAAATCGGTTTAACAAAGAAAACAGTAATTTGTGCTGTCAACTCCTCTGTGAAACAAACACCCTCTATCTTCTATCCTCCCTAAAAAGGGTGGAGGTGTTTCTCCCTCAAGAGGCCTCCTGCCACGCTCCCCTGGGGAGGAGAGGTTTCCCAGGATGCACTTCTTTCAAACATCTTTAAAAGCCTAGTTCATTCTTGCAAGTTCACTGTGCTGCTTAACCGAGACATGCCAAATGTGAATGTGTCAAGGCCAAATAAATACCACCCAGTGAAGTTCAGATTCTCTGACTCTTCCTTCAGGACCTATTTTCCCTCCTGCTGGAGAAACTGTCCAGAAATTTTATGACAGCTTAGTTGTCACAGTACCAGAGGACCCAGCCAGCATCAGCATTATAACCTTCAGAGCGGTCACCATTGTCTGAGAATCTATTGTGTGCCAGATACCATGCTCTGGGCTTTCATCTTATCCGAGATCATCTTTCGAGAAATAGAAGAGTCCCGTAAAAGCAGGCACTTATGTCCTATCAAGGCTGTTCTGTCTTTACAGGTCAGAGACAGAAAAGAAATGATATGCATTTACTTTTTCCTTTTGAGAAGAAAGTGACCCTTTAATATGCTGCACTGACTATTTCGCTGAAGGCTCTTCCATTAACTTTTCTTTAGTTTTAATGTGCAGTAATCTTGATTCTTTAATGAGGAACCATGAGAAAGAACTTCCCTGTCAAGGAGAAGCAGGGCGGAGGGGCAGGTCATGTTCCATCCTCTGTTCACCTCTTCTCCCGCTGCCCCCAGCCTGGGCCTGTCACAGGCTCAGAGCTGGTCCAAACATTTCTTCTAAACACAAAGAAATCTGCCCCAGAAGACTTCTCAGGATGTCACAAGATTCCTAATCATCAGAACCAAGGCCATCTGAGCTTCTAACTTAATCTAGATAAAACTGCGTACCTGAATTGATAACATTCTCTAAACTAGACCAAGGACAGTATGATACTTTGTAAGTATGGGAGGGAATATGGCTTTTCCTGTTCGGAGAGAAGATGAAAGGATCTGCTGAATGCTAAGGAGAGCCTCACAGTGTTAGATCTTGATTCTCCCAAACGATAAGGAAGCGAACAGAACAGAATAGAAGACCACTTGTGCTTCAGAGTTTTTCTGCAACAGAATGTTTCGTGTATTATGAACTGAAGGCATTTTTCTTTTCTAGAGTTTACATAGACCTGGGATAGTCAGGAGATATTCCGATTACCAAAGAAGCTGGAAAGAGTTTTTAACTGTACAGGGCCCTCTCTTGTTTAATTCTTTTAAAAAGACATTTATTATTATAATACAGAGCAATGCCTGTGGTGCCATGGGAATTTAAAAAGAGAGATGACTAAGTCTTATGTTTGGAGTTTATCATCTAGTAGAGAGGATATGTCTAAATATAATACAAAGAGTAAATCAAGAGAAGAGAGAGGCAAGAAAACACCAAGTATGAAGGGGTCTTTTAAAAACCCTATCTCAGGGCTTCCCTGGTGGCGCAGTGGTTGAGAGTCCGCCTGCCAATGCAGGGGACACGGGGTCGTGCCCCGGTCCGGGAAGCTCCCACATGCCGCGGAGCGGCTGGGCCCGTGAGCCTGCGCATCCGGAGCCTGTGCTCCGCCACGGGAGAGGTCACAGCAGTGAGAGGCCCGCGTACCGCCAAAAAAAAAAAAACCCTATCTCAGGAGTGGTGTGGATGGTAGTGTCTTGTGATGATCTGAAAACTTCATTAATTAGCAGATTGAGGATGCAGATGATCAAGAAGACATGTTCCCTTGGCCTGATGGAGCTTCCAGGCTAGTGAGAAAGATAGACTTAAACAGATTTCCATAAACAAGGCTAGAGCTCTAAGAGACAGAAATGAAATGCTCTGAAAACTGAGAGAAGAGAGGGGCCAGCTCTGCTCAGGAAAACCAAGGCAGGCTTCACACAGAGGATGACACTTGAGTTGTCACTGAATGTGGTGGTTTTAAAATATGTCCACAAATTTTTGGAAAAAACTCCTTTCAAGAGGTGGGACTTAATTCCCCTCCCCTTGAGTGTGGGCTGGACCTAATGACTCATCTCTCAAGGAGGCAGAAGTGACAGTGTGTGTTGCTTCCAAGACTCGGATATCCAGAGCACTGTGATTTCCTCCTTACTCTCTTACTTGGATCACTCACTTGAGAGGAGTCAGCTGCCATGTCATGAGGATGCTCATGCAGGCTTATGAAGAGGACCACACGGCAGGAAAGCCAGGCCTCCTGACAACAGCAGTGGGAGGGTGCCATCTTGGCAGTGGCTCCTCCAGTCCCAACCAAGGTGTCCAATGACTTCAGCCGACATCTTGACTGAAACTGCATGAGGGACCCCCAAACCAGATCAGACAGCTAAGCCCCTCTTGAACTCCTGACCCAGAGACTGTGAGATAATACATATTCATTATTGGCTGAAGTCACTACATTTTGGGGTCAGTTGTTATCCAGCAATAGATTCCTGATGCACCAAATGAGTATCAGTTGGCCATACTGGCAGGTGGAAGGCATCCAGTTAGAAGAACTGAAAGTGTTATAGTGAGTGGTTAGACTGAGTGTGGCTGGAGTATGGAACATGTGGTTCCTAAGCTTTTAGTGTGTTAGCAATTTCCTTAAATCTTCTGCAAAATGAGATATTTTTAAATAAATGAATACTATTGAATATGGCTTCCCACCACACTTAGGAAAAAAATCTAAAGTCCTTGCCGTGGCCTAAAAGCCATTTCTCCAGCTCACCACAGTGCCCTTTGCTCACTTCGTCTACGTCACACTGGTTTTCTTCCGTTCCTTTCCTCCATGAGGACCTCTGCACACACAGGTCCCTCCACCTAGATTACACTCCTCTTCTCCATCCTCTGACTCAGTCGTCCTCTCATAGGACTCAGCCTGAGTGTGCCTCCAGGAGACCCCTTTCCTGACCATCACCCCTGTTGTTCTCTTTCGCGGCCCTTGTTTGTTTCCCCCACAAGAGGAATTGCTCCTGTTATGTTGTTTGTCTGTTTGCATGTTTTTGTCCGTCTTCCCCTCCAGAGAGTACATTCCACTGTGGCAGGGACCACACTGGCCTTTCTTTTTTTTTTTTAAATTAATTAATTTATTTTTGGCTGCATTGGGTCTTTGTTGCTGCACACGGGCTTTCTCTATTTGCGGTGAGCAGGGGCTACTTTTCATTGCGGTGCACAGGCTTCTCATTGCGGTAGCTTCTCTTGCTGTGGAGCACGGGCTCTAGGTGCAAGGGCTTCAGTAGTTGTGGCGCACAGGCTCAGTAGTTGTGGCTTGCAGGCTGTAGAGTGCAGGCTCAGTTGTTGTGGCGCATGGGCTTAGTTGCTCCGTGGTATGTGGGATCTTCCCAGACCAGGGTTCGAACCCATGTCCCCTGCATTGGCAGACGGATTCTTAACCACTTTGCCACCAAGGAAGCCCCACACTGGCCTTTCTTGTAGTATCTCCAACACTCGGCATGGTGCCCGGCACGTGGTGGGTCCGGAATAAATATGTATTACAGTTATCTTCTCTCTCCTCCTGTGCAGTAGAAACTTCATATTAGGTATTCCTATTTTAAGACTGTTTGCCTGTGTTATTCCCATCTCAGAGAGAAGCAAATGAAATTAAACTCTACAACACAAAATATAATCTGTTTAATTTTGTGTAACTTCATATTATTTGATTATCTCATCCCTCATGTCTTGAACAGTAACTCATTTATTATAACAGAAAATAATAGAAACACCCCATCCCACTCCTAGTGAAAGAATAACCCTTCCCCTGCCTCCACTCCATTCACAGAAGACCTTTTTGATGATGAAATACTTAAAATACATGGAAAAGGTACAGCCACTATGGAAAACAGTATGGAGTTTCCTTAAAAAGCTAAAATAGAACTACCATATGATCCAGTAATTCCACTCCTGGGTAAAAACTCTAATTCGAAAAGATACATGTACCCAGTGTTCATAGCAGCATTATCTACAATAGCCAGGACACGGAAGCAGCTCAAGTGCACATCAATAGATGACTGGCTTAAGAATATGTGGTATATATATATTATAATGGAATATTACTCAGCCATAGAAAGAATGAAATATTGCCATTTGCAGCAACATGGATGGACCTAGAGACTATTATGCTTACTGAAATAAGATAGACAAATACTATATGATATCATTTATGTGTAGAATCTAAAAATAATACAAATGAATGTATATATAAAACAGAAACAGACTCATATAGAGAAAAAATTATGGTTACCAAAGATGAGGGGAGGAGGGACAAATTAGGAGTATGGGATTGACAGATACAAACTACTATATGTGAAATAGATAAGCAACAAGGATTTATTTTATAACACAGGGAACTACACCCAGTATTTTGTAATAACCTATAGTGGAATATAATTTGCCAAAGCAAACAAACAAAAATGAATCACTATGCTGTACACCTGATACTAACACAATATTATAAATCAACTATACTTAATAAATATATTGAAAAGTAAAAAGAATAGTACAATGAACATATAATCTCCAATAAATAAAAACATTCTCCTATGTGACAAATCTAACAAATTTTCAATAATTTCTATTATCATCTAATATCCAGCTTTCCCCCAACTTCCTTTTATTTCTGGTTTATTCAAATCAGGATCCAAAGAAGGAACACACATTGCATTTTGCTGTTATGGATTTCAAGTCTCTTTTAATATAAAACAGACCCCTTTCCCCCTCCTTCTTTCTTTACATGACTTTGGCTTGTTGAGAAGTCTGGGCCAGTTGTTTTGTACGAGGTCCAAACTTCTAGATTTGTGTGATTGTTTCCTCGTGGTATCACTTAACGTGTTTTTTCTAATCCCCTGGACTTCCTGTAAACTGAAATGCAGATATAGAAGTTTTCATGAGATGTAAGCCTTTTGGCAGCACTACTTCACAGATAAAGACCTGTACCTACTTATTGCACAATATCAAGAGGTACATAATGTCTAGTGTGCCCCAACTGGTGATGCTGAAGTTGGTCACAGGGTTTGAGTGGTGACCCCAGATTTCACCATTGTAAAGTTCTGTTTTCCCCCTTATAACTGGCGTCATCTGTGGAGTCATCCTTTGGCCCCATGCAGATATACAACAGACTTTTCCCCGTTTTGCAGGAGACCTAAAGGCGACCTCTCTGCTATGTGTGGGGTGTGGGGGAGGAGCCCAGACTTCCTCGTGCAATGACTCACTTCTGTGTCCATTCCAGCTGTGCCACACTGGCCATGAGGCAACCCACATGTGTTCAGCAAATGGCCACCTGGGCTTGACCGGCCAGGAGACAGACAGTAGGGACAGGCATGGGTTGTAGGGAAGTTAAAAAGTACCTTGTCCTTTAGTAGCACTGAAAGGATATATGTTTGGAAATTTAAGACAATTTCCAAGAAACAAGACCCAAGATACAATGTTAAGGGTAAAAACATAGGAGACTGAATCATACACACACTCTGGTCAAAGTAAAAAACACAATATAATTTGGGAAAGAATTGAAAGAAAATACATCTCCTAATGATATTTGGGATGAGCAGGTGGGATTATGAATTTTTCAATTTTTGTAATATTATTATCTTACTTTTATAATAAAAATAATAACTATAAACAAATAAGAATACAAGATGTCTTGAGAAGAAAAAAATCATGAATAAAAATGTAAACAGGGCTTCCCTGGTGGCGCAGCGGTTGAGGGTCTGCCTGCCGATGCGGGAGACACGGGTTCGTGCCCCGGTCCGGGAAGATCCCACATGCCGCGGAGCGGCTGGGCCCGTGAGCCATGGCCGCTGACCCTGCGCGTCCGGAGCCTGTGCTCCACAGCGGGAGAGGCCACAACAGTGAGAGGCCCGCGTACCGCAAAAAAAAAAAAAAAAAGATTAATTCCTTAATATCACCTAACATGCAGTCCATGTTCAAATTTTCCCCCAATTATCCCTTAATGTCTTTTACAGCTAGCTTCTAAACCAGGATCTAAACCAGAGAAACAAGTTTTTAACAATCATACGAAAACTTTAAAACAGTATATCACCTAGTTACAAACTTTTCCTTTTAATTTCATATCTTACCCACAAATTTTATTGCTGTCATTACTATAAACGGATGTTATATGCATCTGGTTAGCTTATCAGTTCTAGAGTTGACTGTAAGTGATAACATTTATATCCTCACAATTCTCAAGTCCTTACTAGCAATAAAGAAATCTTAAAATCAATATGAAATTTAGATATGTTTGTTTATAAGTTGGACCCCAGAAGTAAATCTTGCCCAGTGACTCAGGAGCAGAAACAGAAGCAGCTCCTGGGCAATAAGTACCATCTCAGCAAAAGAAAGCAAAGCTTGATGTTCAGGTTCAGGCCATGATGTCATGGATGAGAGAAAATACATTTTGACTTGTCAGTCAAGAGGACATGGATCTTGGGAATTCCCTGGTGGTCCAGTGGTTAGGACTCTGCACTCTCACTGCCAAGGGCATAGGTTCAATCCCTGTTTGGGGAACTAAGATCCCTCAAGCCATGCGTCACAGCCAAAAAAAAAAAAAAAAGGGCATGGATCTAAAGGCTTACAGAATCTCCTCTCTCTTTATAATGACACTTTAAAATTCCCATGCGTTTGCTCAGGATCTCTTCATTTTCTAAAAAAACAAAGAGTATTCATTTTTCAACCACTCTCTGCCCAAGTGTGGAAATTAGCAAGTCAAAGATGATATGTCCAAGACATGACGTCATGGATCTTGCATCCCTCTGCACCCCAGAGTATTTAAACTATTTCAAAATACTAAACTGTGCCTTTGTTTTTTCTATTAAACCCTTCTGATGAATAAGGAAAAAAACACTTATGTTTTAGATTATCCGTTTCATTCTTTACTACCACCTGTGTTATTCAAAAGAAGCAAGGAAACGTTTTTAATTCTGTTTGAGCAATGACATTGAAATACATCACAGTCATAACTCACCTTTTTTTGGGGGGTGGGGTTCGCGGGCCTCTCACTGTTGTGGCCCCTCCCGTTGCGGAGCACAGGCTCCGGATGCGCAGGCTCAGCGGCCATGGCTCACGGGCCCAGCCGCTCCGTGGCATGTGGGATCCTCCCGGACCGGGGCACGAACCCGTGTCCCCTGCATCGGCAGGCGGACTCTCAACCACTGCGCCACCAGGGAAGCTCTCTCCTTTTTTTTTTTAATGACTGTAGGGCTGCACCCCACAGGCCTGCAAGCCCTGTAGTTGCCCAGCCTTGACACTGAAGAAAGAGCCCTGGAGACAGTGGCAGAGACATTAATGCTCTATTGCACAGGGGGATCTTACATATCGAAGCAAGGTCCCAGAGTGACACTCCACTGTGTGCGCCAGCCGGCTGGCAGGACATGACAGCCGCCCTTACCATGCAGGGGAGAAGGAGGCCACCATTTATAAGGGGAAATTGACATCAGGTGGGCTCATCAGTTACCAGGTACTAATTAAGCCCTATCATCAAGAGGATTGGACAGTCATGTGTCATAACTCTCCTTTTATATAGAATCTTTAATTCAGAGCTCTCCAAGTTTTTTGTAAGCATTATCTGTTTGCAAAAAAAATATTGGTCACTTTGAGAAGAGGAAAGTTAAAAAGAGAAAATTACTTGCACACTCAAAACTACATGAGTCAAGAATCAAGTCAGGATTAAATGTCGACCTGATCAATATCAACTTTGCCTGATCCAAGTCTCAAGGATTAACTTAAAATCTTAAAGACCCTCTCTTCCTAGACCCATAATATTGACCTAAAACATTTTGGATGTTCTCACACTAAGGTAATGAGGCCTCACACAATATGTAGACTCTATTTCTGTAACTATATGAAATACCTCTGCATGAATCAGTGGCATGGTTTTTTTGTGTGTTTGTTTCATCTGTTTCTTTTTAGGGACTGGGCACACCCAAGAGACAGAAGAGTCTCTATAGGAACACAGGAGAAATGGACACTGATCATTTATTGCTCTTTTCTCAGATTACAGAATTAACACGAATTTATTGCAGGAATCTTGAAAAAGCACCAAAAAGAAAATACAAATTACCAAGTTTCTTACTTGCGTCTCCAGATAGCTGCCTTTATCATTTTGATTTTCATAAACATCTTGTCATGCATGTGCATCTCAGCTGTCATCTGGAATCTCCCTAGCCCTAAAGATATAAACAAATTAGACTCACATCTCTTTCCAGGCCTGTGGAAAACCTAATAACCTCGTGAATATTTCTGCAAATGCCTCCAGGCCTGGTGGCAGGTGGGGATGAGAAGAATTTGGAGAGGGCTGCCTCACTCTGATTTCTTGCCTCTACTAGTCCCTGTTCTCTGCTCAGGCAGCCCCTTTGTGGTTTACACACATACTGAATGTGTGGCTCTTCTGTGCTAAACTTCACTGAAGATTTGGGAAAGCTCGAGAAGATGAAGAGAACGACAGAGATTTACTTCACTGCAACATAAACAACTTACATCTGAATATTTAACATCCCTGTTCTTAAACTCTTTCAGCTTTTTTAATAACTTGGATTGTAACCTCTTGCCATGTTTCTGGGTCTTTTTTTTTTTTTTTTAATATAGAATCTTCACTGAACCCACTCTATACCTCTACTCCAAAAAAATTCTCTCCATTCTATAATGCTAAGCTACTCAGGTTTATCTAAACTTCTAATTTAGAAGCAGAGTGCTTAGGTTAAAATCCTAGGGCAAGTAAATTCTCTAAGCGTCAGCTTTCTCATTTGTAAAATAAGGATATTGATAGGCACCTCCTTCACAGACAAAGCACTGTGAGCTCATTGCCTGGCATATTGAAGAACGTGAACTACTTTCATTCTTGTTGAGAAGTATTTCACCTGGGCTGTATGGAGCCGGGAGAATCTTCCTCTGTTCTCTGTCGAGTACACCATTCAAGTTACCAGAACACTTTTATAATCTCCAGAAGCTTGGAGATTAGGAACACACAGTCTGATGCCGGAAGGTCCGTTGTCTGTGATGTGATCAGGGCACTGTCCATGTGGGTTTCTCAGGAAGCAGACACTGAGATGGAGTTTGCCGTGCAAAATCATTATTAGGGATCAATATATTTAGAAGGAAGGGGAAGGAAGCAGGATTGGTCCGAAGCAACCAACCATCTGGTTTGCCTGGTATGAGAGCTTCTTGGCACACAGAAATT
This sequence comes from Leucopleurus acutus, assembly GCF_964270905.1. Classification (NCBI taxonomy): domain Eukaryota; kingdom Metazoa; phylum Chordata; class Mammalia; order Artiodactyla; family Delphinidae; genus Leucopleurus; species Leucopleurus acutus. The sequence continues at coordinate 68,364,447 of NC_139157.1, forward strand.
TCCGTGCTAAAACCAGAACAGTCTTGGGCAAACTGGGATGGTTAATCACCCTTGTTGAGGCAGAAGTTGAAATGTGATACAGGTTCATCAAAGCTTCTACCAACCAGGCAGGGAGCTCTGTTGTGACTATTACCCATCAGAATTGTTCCATCTTGGGATAATTCTTGGGGCAATGGCTGGGTCTTTATACTTTGTCCCTCTGTCCAATGCAGGCTGCCCTGGGAAGGTCATGACCTCAGGCCAAATAGCTGAGGCAGAGCCTAAAGGCACTGACAGTTTGAAGGCAGCCGGGGAGAAAATCCTTTGAAGGACAGTGCTTCTCCACATCCACCACAGGCACCATTTTGTGCCTCCGTTTCCTTCATCTGCAAAATGGAGATAATAATGGTAAATACCTGGTAGCTTTATTGTGAGGATGAAATAAGTTGACATGCATAAGGTGATCGGAACAGTGCTCAGCACACAGTAACCTCCTAAGCATTAGCTATTTCACCAGATCAAGCGTCTTCCTACTGCTTACTGTCAGATCCTGAAAAAATTTTTTGAATTTTTTTAATTAAAAAGAATTTTTCTTAATCAGATCCTGAAATTTTTTTTTTTTTTTGTAGTACGCGGGCTTCTCACTGCTGTGGCCTCTCCCGTTGTGGAGCACAGGCTCCGGACACACAGGCTCAGCGGCCATGGCTCACGGGCCCAGCCACTCTGTGGCACGTGGGTTCCTCCCGGACCGGGGCACAAACCCACGTCCCCTGCACTGGCAGGCGGACTCTCAACCACTGTGCCACCAGGGAAGCCCCTGATCCTGAAATTCTTGGTCTTTGGGTCTCCTTTGTCAAACCTCCATACTAGTGTCATCATAACCTCAGTCTGATGGTAACTGCACATGGCCAACCTACAGCTTTCTTCATTTAACTGATTGGACTTGGCCACAGGCTGGTTTCTTAATTACAGCCAAGAAACTGGGTAAGAGCGTCTTCCATTTATCTTCTTACTCTTTGGTTTTAGGTTGAGTTAGGAAACCTCCTCAACTCCTTATGCTATCCTATTTCTATTATTGGATAATGGAAAGGATTCAATGAGGAGAAAAAGTGATAGAAAAGTAAGGACAGACGGAAGAATTTTTAAGTCAAAAGTAGTTTTCACAAGAAGAGAATTTAAGTATGAGAATTTGGAAGCTAGGGGGAGAAGTATAAATGGCAGAGTGGTGAAAGACTGTTTTTAGCCTGGATAGCTTTTGTGATCACGAGGCTGATGAAATAAATGGTCCTCACCCTGACTTCCCTTTCCTCCAAAATAAGCCACGTTGTGTAATTCCATCAGGTGGCCACTGACCTGCTGGTTCCTCCATTCTGAAGACGCTAAAGCTACCACAGCCTTGTGAATCACTTTATGGGTAAGAGCAGAAAACAGCTCTAGGTTAAAATTTGGAGTGTGATGTTCTGAGTGTGAAAATACTTCCCTCCCCCCAAGAGCTGGACAAAAATTACTTTTTATAGTAGCCCTTGGCTTTTCATTTACTCAGGAAGGAGGTGTGAGGTAGCAGGGTTCCACACCCTCTTTTACCTGGATGATGTCCCTCTGGGTCATCTAAACAGATGCTACTCAGAACCAGAAGGTGGGTTTTTTATTCCCTCCTCTCATCACCTGAGCAAAAGCGAGCAAGCAAACAACCAAGCAAAAGGGCAATCTTAGAGGCAACATAGAAAAATGACCACAAGCTCTCTGTGGGCCGTTCGTCCATTGAATTCCAAGCGTCATCTGTGTAGGTTCCCTTGCCTGAACTGTTGGCACGAGAGTTGCAGTTTTATCCCCAAAGCAGGGTGTTCCTCGGGCTTGGAGGCAATGCAGTTGGCTTATTCACTTCCTTCTCTGCATTTCTTCGGGGCTTTCTGCATATCAGAAGCTTATTACACGATGATTCGGGAGGGGAGACGGGAAGTAGGGTTCCTGCTCTGACACTAGCTACTCACCTCTTTCTGGCCCTAACTGGTTTACTTCACCAAGGAAGCCACAGAGTTTCCTTCATCTGAATTCCTTTCCAAATGTGTAGTTTTCACGATGGAAATTCACAGTAGAGAGAAGGACTTCCCTCTGCAAGGAAAGGTGAGTGGGACTGGACTCCTAGAGAGGAGCGTGGGCTGTCCTGTCCTGGGCCTTGTCTGATTTCTAATACTCATGCTGCTGAGCTGCATTTGTGCGGGTGACCCAGCTAAGCTAGGTGACACAGCTAAGGACAAACGCCTTCACATGTCTCCCTAGTGGAAGTGTTGACATGCGTCACTGCAAACTTCCTCGCCTGCCTGGTCCTTCTCAAGAACCACAGCATACACTGCGTATCCTAAAATTTTAGGATTTGAGGCACCTGGCCCAGACTAGAGACAACGACTCTGCATCTCTTTCCAGGAATCACACTGATGACCTTGATCTTGAGGCTCAGCCAACCACACGAACCATTCCCAGGGAAACCTAAAGGTCATATTCCTTTGTGTCATAGTGAGGCTGAGCCAGACCTCCCTGCTTTTCCATCTCTACAGAGGCTCAGGGTTCTGACCCAAATGGGAGTGGGCCGAGGGGAATAGCCCTGGAAACTTGCATGCAGAATCGTGGTAGAGGATGATCTGTGTGCAGAAAGGCTGCCAGAAACCAGAGGGAAGGGGAGACGGAGGGCTGCAGGTTCAGCCCCTCCCCTTTGCATCATACGACACAGAGATCCTCTTACCAGCTGGAGGGGTGCCCAGCTGAGGCTTCTTATTCGACGATGCATGAGAGAAAATTTCTGGGCTGGCTTTGAGCAAATGACTCACCTTTTTGTCATCAGAAAGGCGCAAGAAAGTTTTCATCTTTCATACATTTTGTACTTTATCCTTATACTTTTTTGATAAAAATAAGAAAAAGGAAAAAGGAAACACAATATCTGAGAAAATCCTTTCTTGGCCCCCAGACTCAAAGTTTATGTTATGGACTAAACCAAAATCATATCTTATCTCAGAACTATTTGAGCTTTACAATTAACATGCTTTAAGGTTTCAGGTTAACCCTACATGTGCTATGAGACGTTTTATACCCTACAAAAATAATTGGATATATTCAGTATCTTCTTCTTCATTACCTCTCTTTTTCACTCTACACTTTAAATATAACCACTGCTAAAATGCTACTGTATTTCATATACATTAAAACATGATGTTTAATTTATGCATGGTTCAATATTTTAAATGAGTATTTGTATATATCCCTGCAGATGTTTGGAAATATTGGCTGCCAGAAAATATGAGAGGGTAGATATTGCATTGCAGTGATGGAAACAGGCACTGATGAAAGAATCACTTCTCCCTGGAAGTCAAACTATCCCCACGTACATCTTGAGTCACGTTTCTCCCTACGTCTCCTGCTATCCCTTCTCACGTAGCTTGCCTTCCTTCCTACCACATCCTCAAAATAAGCCTCCTTTCTCCTCTAGGATTCAACTAGAAGAGGAATCCTGAGACCCTAAGATACTTTTTCAACAGTCAGATCTCACTAGAGTGCATCTTTAGCATGAATTCAACTAGAGGGCTTATGCCTTCCTTGGAATGTCTCTTCCCTTTAAATTCTTTTGGGCCACTTTGGCAGCTGGTGAAATCCTTCCCTCGGAACATGGCTGGATGTCCCTCCTCACATGCACCAGTCTCTCCTTTCTTTATCCTTTGATGAATTTGGAAAAGGTTATAGGAATTCACTATACAGGAGCAAAACCGTTTCCCCCGCACATCATAACACAGACCAAAAAAGCAAAGGGAATTTTGTATGTATAGAATTCTGAGGCATTTTTGGTAATATTTTCTAGAGGAGAGATTTGTGAATGCTATTTGTGGGGCTCAATCTGTGGGCATAGTATTGCTTTATGATCTTTTATGAACCATAAGCTGGCATAGTTAAAATAAAGACAAGTGGACAGATGCCAAATGGCAAAGTCGGGGTGGAAGGTAGTGGTAAGCAGGGATTTCTACTGCCCCATTTACTCACAGAAAAATTCCACCCTATAATTTCTACAAAGCAAGACTATAATACATTGAAGCCTCTGTCGATCTCTCAAATCGTGAGCCTCTGAGTTAGGGTAAGTAAAATACCCTCATTGAAGCCATTCAAATAAACACTGATATAAGTGCCCAGGGAAAACTGGCAGTGGTACTGCTGAGAAATCCCCTAATTGTTCCATTTTCCTAAGACTCATCCAAAATCATCTAAGGCAGATGCCCAATAGATTTTTATCTTACATACCAAGATCTAGGGATTGTTTGGGGCTACCTCAATTACCTTCTTGAGAACTATCAAGAAGCATGTCTTTTTCGTTAACCTATTTTCGCACGGTCAATACTTACAACTTTGGATTCTTCTCTTTTCCCTTATTCTCTGAATCATAAGTATCTTTCCATGGTGTTTAATCTTGGTAGTTATCTTGTTTTAAATATCTGTATAGTAGTCCATCAGCTGATGAACCCTAATTTACTCAATCATTTCTCCATTATTTTATACTTAGATTAATTCTAAGAATTTTAGAAGAGTAAGTAGAATTTTTCAAAAGGCTCTTTCCATTATTTGAAATGAACACAGGAATAGTACCTGAACTTCTCATGGATATGGCCACCTCCCAGCTGGGTCAATGTTAAGCCACAAGTACATCCAAAGGAACAGAGCTTTTATGAGAAAGCAAGCTGAAGCCTTAGAAACTTTAAATGGAAATACTCTAGGAAGTCCTGACATATATTCCCAAAGTAGCAGCTACAGACCCCAGTAAGATCTCTATCTCTGGACAGAATAACTCTAGCATACTTTGAGGGAAGACCCAAAGTTGGGCTAACTCCCATCAGAAATTCTGGAAATTATTCACCTGGAAAGCTTGGTCTCCAGGGTCTGGATAATTAGGGAAGAGAATGCAGAAAACCAATCATTCTGTTGTGGGTTTTGAGATAAGACTTCAATTTCCATAATCTTCATAAAAAACAGAGCAGTCTTTTCACCCAAAAATTTATTCAATATGAATTGGAGTGTCTTAGGAAAAATTTAGATGCAAAGAACAGAATTCCACTTAGCTCAAATCAAAAGAGGATTGATTGAAAGGCAGAGTTTATTACAGGGTTACAATAAGCAGCGCAGGAGATAAAGCTGGGTGTTATGGGACCAAAAGGGGATTATGCAGATTTTTTTTCTCCCTCTGTCTCTCCTCTACCTTTGGAGGTACATTGTATCTCTGTTTGTCTTGGGACATCTGCTCCATCCTTCTGCAGATGGACTTTTTCTGCTGACTCATGATTTCTCAGCTTCCCCTCCCTCACTAGTATGAGGTTTGTGGCTGCCGTGACAGACCAGCTGGCCATGACCTTGCAGCTTGGCTCCGCACAGCTCAATGACTCAGCCTCTTTATCCCTATTCCAAATTCTTGGGAGGGTATCTGCTCAGCCCAGCTGAGGTCAGATATCTATCCTGGGTCAGTCACTGAGACTGATGGGGCACAGTCACATGGTAGGTAGTGTAACCCTCCCAGGGTGATGAGTGGGGCAGAGTCTCCAAGGTGCAATGTGGGTAGGGAGAAGAGAACGTTTGGCATTTCTGAGACAGACTTGGGTCTGAGAGCAGCATGCCGAGTGATAATAAAAAAGAGCATAGGATTTGGAACAAAAAAAAAATCTCTGCCACTTCTTAGTCATGAAACTAGACAACACCCTGCTCTCTCAGAGACTCATTTCCTCCTATCTAACCTGAGGGAGCTGAGAAAGATGACCTGTCAGCTCTTGCTGTCTGTCTCCAGTTATTATTTTCATCTTCAGAATCTCGTAATGCAAGGAATGACCAATGCTAATATCAGCAATTTGGCAGGCTTTATATGAACAATCATTCAAAAAGCTGTCTTGGCAGTATGGCCAGTGGTATATTATCCCCCAAATTCCCATTACCGTAAACATTTTTGGAAAGCCATTATATGCACTAGCAATGTTGAAGTCCCTAGGTAGGCATTAAGCAAATGTTTCTTGCTTAGAGTGGAATTCTAAAAGAAAAGGAGAAACAGGTCTTATTCTACAAGAGTCTGCCTGCCAAGGTGTTAGAGGTCTGAAAAAGTAATATGGTGAAATTCACTCACTTCTAATGCTGTTGGTGAACAATGCTCTAAAATGCCTTATTAGTGAACTGCCTACTACAAAGACAAAAGACTGTGCTAATTGAAATTGCTTTCTATCTATGCCAAATGAACACAACTCTCCTGCTATGTGTGAACTTGAGGCATTCTTGTAAAGTGGCCTACACAGCAAGATTAATTTTTTCACCCATTGAACTCTACTATGGTATTAAAAGAAATTATAATGGGCTCTTTTATATTTATTTATTTTTTTCTGTTGGATTTTTAAAATTTTTTATTGAAATAGAGTTGACTTACAATGTTGTATTAGTTTCAGGTATACACAAAGTGATTCAAATATATATGTGTATATATATATATTATTTTTTTATATTCTCTTCCATAATAGATTATTACAAGATATTGAGTATAGTTCCCTGTGCTATACAGTAGGTCCTTGTTGGTTATTTATTTTAATATAGTAGTATATATATATTAATCCCAAACTTCTAATTTATCCTTCCCCCCTCTGCACAATGGGACCTTTTATTGATTTTTTTCTTTTTCTGGGGGATTTTTTTAAATATTTAGCATGTTTCTATCAAGAAAGGAAGGATACAAAGGGAAACACTTAAAAAATAATAATAATCCCAGTGAGAGTTTCAATTCCCCCACCTATTCAATTTCCTTTAAAAAGGCCCCAGGCACCCACACAAACCCATCTCTGGAACTGAACCAGGCCATCTTCACTTTTCCCAGGTTGGCTTCTGGTTCTTACTATATCCGACCCCTCACTTGGCTGCATACCTCAACTCTCATCATTTACTACCTGCCTCCTCTTTTCATATGTAAATATATAAACATATTATCTCTAGATTTGAGCTGAAGTGTGCAATTCAGTTAAGTTCATTCATTCATCTACAGCAGAAGGGGGAAGGCCCTTTGGGTTGTGGGTTAGCCAAATTCTTCCAGTAGGACAGACCTCATGTACTCTGTGGTACCAGGAGAAACTGACTTTTATCCTTTCCACCCTAGAAAGCCCTTGCCACCTCCTATGCCTATCTGTCACTGGGAAAATGGATTTTTGTTGTCCTTCTTTAATTTTAAAATAGCAAATGTTTCTCTTTTATATATAAAATCTGTACTCTCTTTCCCCCCAGAAATGGAATCTCTTACTAGTTTTTTTCATCCAGTTATTAAGATAATTCAAGCTTGTTTTTAAAAAGTTCAATAATATAAAAATGGAGAAAGCAAGAAGTGAAAACTTTCCATAATTCTATTTATTCCCAGAGATGGCCAAAATTATTAGTTTTATATCTATCCTTACAGATATCTATAAATGTGTGTATATACAATGTGTAACTGTTATACAACATATACTGTGTAATTGTTATATATTATGTATACACACATACACAAATACATATAGAGTGTATGCATACATATTTCTAAGATAGTATGTACAGTATGTACTATATACTGCATGTTTGACAAAAATGGAATCACATTATTTACTCTTTTCTGTGGTTTGCTTTTTTTTTTACTTTAAATAGCTTGTCATGTACATCTTACATATGAATCTATCTCATCTTTTATAATGGCCTCTCAGTAGTATTCCTTTGTACTATAATCTTTACCCTCTACTGAAGGGCGTCTATGATCCTCTAAGTTTTTCTTAAATATTAAAAGTATTGCAATATACATATATGCCTTTGCATGTTCTAATTATTTCTTTAGGGTAATTTCTTACAACTAAAAGTTCTGGGTTAAAGCTTATGTACATTTAAAATATGACAACATAATGCTCAATAGCAAACCAGAAAAGTCATATCACTTTATACTTTTAACAAGTTTCCTGCAATTATCTTTATTTTTTATTATTGCCAATGTGATGTCCAAAAAGAAAAAAATGAGCACGTCACATTATTGGCTAATCTGCATTTCTTTGAATTTTAGCGAAGATGAGTATCTTTTCAGGTGGGTGTTCCTTAGCCATTTGATCTTCTTTTATGAACTGGTTGAGCCTGTGTGTCTGTACCACTCCTGTTTCCTCCCCCTCCCACCCCATATGTACATACTTTTGGTTGACAGCAGCAGGTCCAAGTATGTTACAGGAGCTGGCCAATAAATTTCCTCTCCTGGGAACTTGGATCTGAGAACAGGGAACATCTGATCTGCTGCATTTAAACTACAAAATGAGGCAAAGCTGGGCTGGGTCAGCCATTCTGGTTACATCATCAAGAAGAGAAAGCAGACCTGCAGAGAGAGAGGAAAGAAGCAGGCATTCCCTGGAAGCACAGGTGAGGGCCTGTGGCCTTGAGTACTTCCTGTTCTCCAAGCCTGTGAGTAAAGCTCTGTCTTCTTAAGCTGGTTGGAATGGACTTCTGTGACTATAAGAGTGCCACAGATTCTTCACCATGGGAATATTGGGTGGGGGGAGGAGTTAATTTTGAAAGAATATTCTCATCTTCATTTCCCCCTTTCATGGTTCCTAAGAAGCCCAAAGGAGCCCTAAGAAATTCGCAAGCTTAAAGAGAAGCTGAAGCAAAAAAGGACCCCCAAATGGGTCAAATATGTCCTCGCTGTAGTGGTCTTTTGATTTGTTCCTCAAGGAGTCCCATCCGATTAGACCCCTGGACCCCCGTGAGCCCTGCCTCAGTACTGTACACCTTGCCAGAGCCATGGCTCCATTTCCTGAGCAGTGGCTACGTAGTTGCTAAGTGTCTTGCTTATGTCATTGAATTGATAAAGTGGATATATTATTGCTCAATTTCTCAAAAGAGGAAACTATGGCTTAGGGAGGTTTACAGTAAGTTGCTCAAGAACACTCAGCTAGAAAGTGCTGGAGCAGGATTCCAGTTGCTGGCGGACGCTGCTGTGCCTTCTGTTGCCTGGGCCGCCCAGCGTGGTGTCTTGGGCCTAGAACTAAAGCGGCATTGGTCTCCAGGGCAGAACCGTGGTCTCCGAGATCGTGGCTCCAGGCCCCTCTGACTGCCACCTGCAGATCCTTATCTTTCCCAGGACAAGAGTCACACATATTCCAGCTGCCAGCAGCCTTTCTGGTCATGTGCAGAGAAGACTTGTTGGTCTCCAGTGTACTGGACTGTCTGCTGAATGAATGGGTTCTGAGGGCTGCACAGGCTACATCCTCAAGATGGGCCGGGGTCACCCAAGGTGTCCTCAGTCACCTCTCTGCTCTAGGCTGGCCCCTCTGACACAGGGTTTCTACCCCCTACCCCCTGCCCCCATGGTCTACCTCCCCTGTAATAATGACAGCCAACAGCTCTGAAGGGTTTGCCATTCCAAACGCTTCATATGTAGTATAAGCTCATTTATCCTCACATCAGCCCTAAGAGTTAGATACTATTAACACCCCCATTTCACAGAAGAGGAAACGGAGGCACAGACAGGTTAAGTGACATGCTCAAGGTCACACAGCCAGTGAACAGCAACCAGGATTCCAACACAGGTGTCAGAGAATCTGCTGTGGAGCTGGTGAAAGCTAAGACGCTCTCCTCAGAAAAATGCAGAGGCTCATGATTCTGTGTAGTTTCAGGGTTTCATCTTGAGGAGTCCTACTATAGATCACCCACTTTGTATCGCAGGGCTCAGAAAAGTCAGGTGTCCTCAGGGGCCAGGCAGGGAATGTGGATGGGTGCAGGGGCTGGCTGGGAGAAAGGGCAGTGGGCCCTGGATGGTTCGTGGACTCCTCCCAAGAGCATCTGTACTGGACCAAGCAGATGCCCTGTACTGGACCAAGAATACTTACCTGTGGGCTGAACCCAAGGACACTGCAATCAGTGTGCAGCTTCTGCTAGAATACCACACGGTCCCTTATTTGCTTATCTGCCAACAGGTATGTGTGATGCTCCTAATATTTGTAAAAACTGCCCCCCCAGCTCAGGGCGATCTGCAGCCAATTCCAATCTGAACTTCCAATTACAGGGTCCAGAGCTGTTACCTCTCATCCCCACAACCACTACCCCTCCAGGTATCCAGGGCCCCAACCACGCCCCCCCCTTGGGCTTCTGATGGTCCAGGGACGTTTTCAGGGTGTGGGTGACCAGGTTGGGTGAATCAGATTGTGTCACTCCTGCGGACCGTCATAGGGGTGGAGGGGGGCAGCTGGCTCTCAAAGACACTGAATTTAGGCAGTGACACTTCCCCGGTCCCACGTGGCTCCAGGACAATGGAAGAGGCTCCACTGTGGCTGAGCAGTGCCTAGTTTCTGTCTTCCTGGTCCCTTCAGCCCAGTCTTCTTTCTGTTCTCCTAATCTCTCTTCTGTCTTTGTTCTTCCCCACACCCACCCTCAAGAGGTGAGAAATAGTTGTCTAGCCCCGGGAAAACTGCCCTTTCTCAACATTGCTATATTTTTTCTCGGTGGCACTTGCTGTATTTTTTTTTAAATTTTATTTATTTTTGGCTGCATTGGGTCTTCGTTGCGGTGCGTGGGTTTCTCATTGCAGTGGCTTCTCTTGTTGCGGAGCACGGGCTCTAGGCACACGGGCTTCAGTAGTTGCAGCACTTGGGCTCAGTAATTGTGGCTCACGGGCTCTAGAGCGCGGGCTCTAGAGCACAGGCTCAGTAGTTGTGGCACACGGGCTTAGTTGCTCCGCGGCATGTGGATCTTCCCGGACCAGGGCTCGAACCTGTGTCCCCTGCATTGGCAGGCGGATTCTTACCCACTGCACCACCAGGGAAGCCCCGCTTGCTGTGTTTTGATATTCCTATTTCAAAGCACCTAGCATAACTTCCCTATTAGGTTTAGGCTTTTGGGAAACACAAAAGCTAGACCCTATTTCTGCTTTCCATTCAGTAATGTCCCCCCGCTGAAGCAATGAATCACAGGGGTTACCTACTTAAAGGGAAAGGGGAGGAAAGGAAGGGTGGAAATATTGGGAGAAAAAAGTTCTTCCGTTAATATTAAAAAATATTATCCCATCACATATTTTCCACCTTAAGACTCCTTTATACAACTCTTGATGACCCCAAAGAACTTGTTTCTATGGGCTATTCATATTGATGTTTAATGTACTCAAAATTAAAATGGATAAATGTGTAAAATATTTATTTACTTAAAAATAACAATAAACCCACCACATGTTATCATAAATCACATTTTTAAAAATAACTGTATTTTCTAAAACAAGGCAACAAATGAAAAAGATTCCATGAGAAGAATGCCATTATTTACTTTTTCGTCAATCTTTTTAATTTCTGGCTTAACTGAAGGCAGCTGGATTCTCATATCTGCTTCTGCATTCAGTGTGTTGTGATAGCACATGTCATGTAGCCTCTGGAAAACTTCCCTATACACTCGTGAGCAAACAAGAGTGAAAGGGATGAACAACATCATAGGATTACGATGAAAGTACCCAGAGGAGGACCTTTCTGGAGGACTACCAGAAAGGCGCACGCAGTGAGAACTGTTGATTTAGACGCAAAGTACAATCAGAAGGCTCTGAGTGACAGTCCTCGAGGAAACCAGCATGATTGTCATGTAAAGGAGGCAGTTTTGGAGGCAGACACTTCTAGGTTGGAATCCCAACTCCTCACCTTCCTACAGAGTAGCCTTTGGAAGGTTACTGAACTTTTCCAAACCTCAGGTCTCCTACCTATGAATGGAGAACAATCATACCTACCTTACCAGGTTGTTGAAAGATAACAAGGTATTTTCCAAACTTCATTCATCATAATTTTTTCCAAGTCCATGTAAGAACTATATTATTATCCTCTTTGTATTTTTCCATAGCTCCTGTTCGAAATTTAAATATATTTTGAAAGGAAATTTTATGTCCTTATCATAAACAGAGAATTACTTGCCCTAAATCGAAGGTGCAGTGAAAATAAAAACTGATCTTGTTGCCAGAGAAATTGCTCAGCTCCGGCCTGCTCTCCTTTTGGAACAAAAGGAAATAAGCCAATGTAAGAAAGTCATTTAAGACCTGCACCAAAGAGACTCCACCAGATGTGGGCAGAAGGAGTCAGAGGCTTGAAGAAAGAATGGCTTTCTCATTATGTGATGCAGTTTGATTTCTGCCTTGCCCATACACCACTAAGTCATCTCCCGTACTACCTAAACCATTTCCTACAGCGCCCCACCCTCAGGAGACACTGTGATCATGCATGGAAAGCACTTAGCTCAATGCCTGGCACCTGGGAAGTACTCTCCATTGCAGCTTCTGTTATCTTTTCTAATTCTTCCTTTTCTTTTCCCTCATGAGTTAAATGATTCACGTAAGCTCATAGTTATTTGGTGGAGGACTATGTCTACGACACCTGTGTTACATCTCTCTGTGGATTAGAGCTCAGACTCTGGAACTAGGCCCTGCTTTAGAGCTGTGTGACCTTGAGCAAGGGACTCAACCTCTCTGTGCCTCAGTAGTCTCAACAGTAATACAATGATACAATAGTACCTAATTCATAACATAAGAGCAGATGAGTTAATACTTGTAAAGCACATGGGACATGCCTGGCAGGTAGCCAACACTATATACATATGGGTTAATAGCCTTCTTTCTTTTTCTTGAGTTGTGTTTGACAGTAGTCATTAACATGCAGGTTACTATAGAGAAGTTTTTCTCAAACTCTCTGAAATGAAGGACCAGATTTTCCCCTCCAATCCAGGTGGACCAATACATTTGGATATAGAACAAAAAAAGAATTATTAGAAAAAGGAAATAAAAAAGAGAAGATATAAAATACAAGCCCATATATTTTATTAGATTCAGTAGACATATATTTCAATAATCAGAGAACAATGCATAGGAAACAGTAAATTGCAGAAATGTGTCCGCTGTTCATTGAAAGCCTGAGTACAAGCAATTAATAGCTTTGCTTCGGTACTTTCTTGTCATTCCACATTTGTGATGAAACAAAAAGTTAGGAGGGAAACAGCAATTCTCCGTGTTAAATGCTGATATGCGTACTTGAAACAAACATTTTGTATATTATTATTTAAAGTTTTTGTGCGATAGGTGAGCTTGCTTTTTGCTTGTTAATTTGTCTAATCTAGGCTAAATAGATGAAAGCGCTACAAAGAAGGGATGGTGTATATCTAAACAGTTTCTATGTTTGTTTTAATAACATTCATAGTAGAGAAACCAGTCTCACAGAGGTAGGTAGATGAGAAAGGAAAAAGAGAATTTAAAGCCATTTCTGCAAGCTCTGGATATTCATCTTCTACTTTTATCTAAAATGAAGCACATGATGTTGTATATTCAACATTCATTTTCAATCCTTCATCAGTAGTCAGTTCCAAAACTGATCTCTTAAAGTTATAGTTAAATTTAAATTATCTTTGCTAAACAAGTGAACAAGATGAATTCTGGATTTTATACACTTTGGGGTTACAGTTGACAAATTAACCTTAAAATATCACAGATGTATTGGGATGGCTAGTAGGAAGTTGTGTCACATATGACTCAGACATTCCAGTTCAATGCCTGAACTATACCCTGTATCTTAGTTTGTTCAGGCTGCTATAACAAAATACCATAAGCTGGAAGGCTTAAAAATAACAAACATTTATTTCTCACAGTTCTGGAGGCTGGTAAGTCCAAGATCAAGGCACCAGTAGAGGGTTCACTTCTATTTCATAGACACTGCCTTCTCTCTGGGTCCTCACATGGCAGGAGGGGCAAGGGAGCTCTCTAGGTCTCTTTTATAAGGGCACTAATCCAATTCATGAGGGCTCCACCCTCATGACCTAACCACATCCCAAAGGCCTCACCGCCAAATACCATCACACTGGGAATTAGGTTTTAACATATGAATTTTGTGTGTGTGGAGAGGGGGGACGAACATCCTATCTATAGCACCCTGTTCAACAAGACTGGTCCTCTGGTGATGCCCTTGCATGTTGTGACAATGTCAAATTGCTCTAAAAGTTTCTAAGCCATCATTGTCAATTTCTATACTTATCTTGTTGTGGCTGGGAACAAACCCACTGACCACTCTTTGAGCAGAAGTGATAGGAAAGAAAACGCTAGAATGATGAGTTACCTAATTTTAGAAGATATATTGTTGGACGATAGATGATGCTTCAGTTTTTTATCAAGACCATTTCCACTTCTGAAGAAAGTAGCTGTCTCCTACTCATACACTTGCATCTCAGGTGCTAAAAAAAATTCTTGAGGGGAACACTCAGGCCATGAAAGTAATGTTATCAAATTTATAGAGGAAAGAAAACTGGGACAGAATTAGTCCTTTCCTCTCAAACTGCAAGCCACAGCCTTTGTTCACAGTCACAGACTTGGGTAATAATTGTCTACACACACCTATGAGCTCCATGAGCGCTGGGGTCACATAGTTTTCACCTGTAACTGGAGCAGCTGGCACTGAGATGGGCGTATGGAAATCACTCAATAAACGTTTAAGTGAGTAGATTCTAAGAAGCTTAGCAGTCTTACATCTCTGCTGGAGTGCTGTAGAGGGGTGGTTACTGAGGACAGAAGGAACAGTTTAGCAGCATGAGAGATGTATGCACCTTTTGTTTTTCTTCTCACTACTTTCCTGGATTATGATCTCTTGAAAAGCAAACACAACCTTCAAGTGTGTTGTCTCCATTGAAAGTCATTCTGAACTCCATTATTTCACAGAGCAGAAAGTCACTTAGATCCAGGAATTTTCATTGATCCAGGTGAGCATTTTTAGATTGCCTGGACCCCCTTCTTTTATTCTGTTTTCTCTTTATCACAGGGGCCATGTCTTAGTTATCTTAGTTTCACTGTGACTTCATGGAGGGCCCGGCACACACCTGAGGACCATGGCATAGTGTTTTTAGCACACCTGCCAGGGAGAAGCTAAGTGAACTAGAGCAGAGCTTCTCAAATGTAATGTGCCCGTGAATCACCTGGGGGAGCTTGTTAAAATGCAGATTTTCATGCAGTAGTAGCTCCAGGTGTGTGCCCAGGTGACACCAAAACTTCTCATCCTTGGGCCACATTTTAAGCAGCAAGCAACCAAGAGGAATGAAAGGAACCTGAACTTCTCTTTAGCTTCTTCTCAGCAAATGAAGTAGAAGATGTGGTTAATATTATTTAGGAATGATTTTTAGGGATCTGTAGCTAGCTGTTTTGGAGACATGATGAAAGATCTTCTTAGGAAAGGAAAATAAGTCATGTAGGCCACACATGATTCCATAATACTCCCTGGGGTCTCACAATTGCCTTAGAACAGAAACACGATACCACAACAATCAATCATCTCAAAGCTTGGTACTCAAGGATCGGATTCCATGGGGAAACAAAACACAGTGAAGCAGTCATAGGATACATTCTTCTGTGTCTTCTGGAACACATGCTCACACTGTTCTTAAAAAGAACACTTTTTTTTGATTGACCACTTGCTACTTATTTCCATTATGATGCTTTGTAAAATTTAAATTAATCCATCTCTTTCTCTCCAGGTTTCTTCACTGCCCTGGTCAACAGTGCGGCGTACAAGAACACACCTTTGGGATCTCACACACTTGGGTGATAGTCCCAACTCTGACCCATTTAAGACAGTGTGACCTTAGGCATGAGTCACAGGTTCAAGAGTAAAATGGGATTAACACTACTGCCTTGAATTTTTATTTAGGATGAACTGAGAAAGCACCTGGGCCAATGGTGGGATCCCTGTAAATAATACTTTTATTCCCCCAAATATTGCCAACCTAGGCTCTAACTCATGTTTCTAAGTGAGATTAAAGTGAGGTACACCCTGTAACTCAACAACACCAATTTGGAACCTAGATCTTGTCTAGTTCCTTCCTAGTGGCAGGGGATAGAGGAGAGGGGAGAGGTTGTCTCAGAAACTAGACTCCAGCAGCTGTGATTGGCCTCTGTGCAGAATAATGGACAAGAAAATACTCTATATTCTTTCACTACTTCCAGCTTGGGGAAATTTTGTAGTTTGACTTAGCATGATGATAGCAGCCATCACTCACTAAGGGTTTACCACGTGCTAGGCACTGTTTTGGGAGGTATGGGCTTTTAATTTTCCGGTTGATGATCACTGAGATGACAGTATTTCCATAAAATTCTATTTTATTTTTCAAATAATTATGATAAGGAGATTCTTGTAAAAGTATCTTCAGACAATCATATAAAGTAGGAAGTAAGCTTCCTCAAGGGTGGGAACCACGTCTTGTTCATCTGGTTCCCACAGACCGTGTTCCACTGCTCAGAGGAAGATCCTGTTAAGAGTGCAGATTATCTCCTTTCACACGGGGATGATTTCTTGGACTAATCAGACCACAAAGAATAACTAACTGTGGGACACAACTTTCAGATGAAATCTAGCAGTTTCTTGGGCATCAAATGAAGCCCTTGATATAGGCCAGGAGGGCTTCAAGTGACCAATCATTGGTCCCAGATTGATGCTTGTTATCAGTGTGTGGGGTTGGAAAAGCTGCTCCTGGGAGGAAGAGTGGGGCCTGTTTCTTCATTTCCTTTACACCACACACCTGACTGCCCCGTATATCAACGGGCTTGCCGAGGAAGCCCAAAATATCAGGGAAGTGTAGGCATCATCTCATTCTCCTGAAAAGCCACATCAGGGAAGGTACACGGTGGCATCACGGAAGCCCAGGAAAACAGGCACAAGAGGGCATGGGAGCCCGACACGGACAGTGACACCACCTCTGAGTCAGGCTTGGACTCAAACAAGACAACAGAACTGACACCTGCAGGAGAAGGTGTGAAGGAACTCTAAAACTATACAATCAGGTGGGGCTAGGGACAACCTTCAGGGCTCTCCAATGGGGAGATGGTGTGTTAAGCTTTTCACTCCTCATCCAACGCTAAGTCTTTATTTTACGCCTGGCACTCTGCAAAGAATAGAACATGCATGGTTCAAAGTATATCACATTAATTAACTTTCCAGACAACTGAAAGTTTTGATTTTCTTAATCTTAAATACTATCGATGAAAAGTTTTCTAATATCGTATTAGTTACACAGTTTTTGAACTGTATACTAAGCGCAGTTTACTTATGACTTTGGGGTCCCTGTCTTATTTAGGGTTGCCAGATAAAAATACTGGATACCTAGTAAAACTAGAATTTCAGATAAACACAGGCAATGTTTGAGACATACTTGTACTAACAAATCATTCCTTGTTTATAAAATTCAAATTGAACTGGGCATCTTATATTTTTATTTGTTAATCTGGCAAACCTACCCTTATTATATGGTGATGTAATAATACAGTAATGCCTCAGGTGTCATTGGGCTGATTGTCCTGACACTTCAGTGGTTCCAGGCTGTTGTGCTTTTTGAATTTTGTAGTTATTTTTTACATTCTCTTTCTTTGCTCTCCAGTGATTGTATTGCTTGTTGTAGTCAGCATATACATAGCATCTTCAATTCCCCTTTCCCTCTTCTTTATTCTTCTAATTGGTTTGGGCTGAGAAATAAGATCCCTAAACATGGTTGGCTTCTCTGTAAAGAGTAAACAGTTTCTGTAAGGATACAGGTCCTTGAGGGCACATACTTGAGAAAAGTATGCACATTTTTTTGAAAAGGACTTCATAAAAAATTATTTTGACTGTCCAGAGACTATCCTGTGGTTTCTCTCGAAGTCCCTCAGGATAAGTGAATCATGCTTATTTCCTAGAGTGCATTGTTCTTTATAGAGTACTATTCAAGTTGAAATCAGCCTCTGATGGAGAGGAGGTTAAAGCTAAATATAAGAGAATATGCAGTTGCCTGCACAACAGGATTTTGGAGGCTGTTTCTGAAAATTCTTTAGAAAGAGTCAGATAGACACTGATTTGGCTTGAGTAGTTCACCAGTAACCATACCTCGAGCCTGGGGACTAGACTAGGTGACCTCCAGAAATCATGCACAGATATATGGTTTTTTTTTTTTTTTTTTTTTTTTTTTTTTTTTTTTAGATATATGGTTTTGATGACTCTATGGTCTATCCAGTCAACTCAAAATAATGACCACAAGCAAAATAATGAAACCAAAGTTCAAAAGGGCCAATGAAAAATAGTATACAGATACAGTGCTTATCAGAGACTCCAGCAAGCCTGCAAGATGTTATATGGAAGGAATTACAATGTCTATTCTTCCCTACTGCGCTCATTTACACAATGATTAAACTTTTTTTTTGCCCTCAGCAATGCTTGCTCTGAATATAGATTTGAAGTGACTCCTGAATTAGAATGGCTATTCTTAATGCTGAACCTACCCATTACTCAAACTCAACATGCAAAGTCAGCAAACACCTGTCCCCACCTTACATATTTGCATTTACCTTTATTTGACGTCAGAAAAATTGTTTGAAAATGATTTATGGTACAAAGACGATCTTCAGGCTCAAGATGATGAGATTTTTGTGTCATCCAGTAATGTATACTTTTATTGGCTTTAGTCAAAGAATGACTCATCAGAATCAGATCCTGGGGAATATTTTGGGAGGTGTTAGAAAAGTCTAATACCAAGCAAAGACCAGCATCTTGGTAAAGCAGTTTGATTTTCTTCAGAGATTGTACAAATCAGAAAATATTTGCTGGATTGTCACAAAACTATTCTAAATATTTCAAGCCTTTAAAACTTGTTATGGGCCTTTTAGTCCCAACAAGAGCAATTCTGGTCTGTGGGTCACTGGAGACTTTAGCTGTACTATATATTTAGATTCATGTGGCCTGATTCAACTTATTAATGTGTTAAATATAGTTCTCCTTGCCTCTAGAAGTGAATAAAAATTCACTTCTAAACTTGTTAAGACTTAAGGTGATGTTAAGATTTATGGCCTTTCAAGTATTATTTTTATTTTTAATTTTAGTCTAAGAAATGTTTTTAGGGTTTTTTTTCCTTCAACAGTTTTCTTCTACCCTAAAAGTGTTGCTTTTATATTTTAGTAGGTATCTATCTCAAGGGACAAGTATAATGTGGACTACTGGGAGAATAGGGTGATTGAAAAATGTTTGAGAAACATTCAATGGGTATTTGTTGAAGTGTGCAAGGTACTAGACTATTGGCAAGGCGCTAATACAGTGGTGGCAGAGGCAGAGTCATGAGCAGAGAATTACAGTATTACAATGTGAGAAGGGTAATGATGAAGATGTGCAGATAGGTGTCTCTTTTTCTGTGAATCTATAAAACGAATTCAGCCTTGACATGTTCCGGGAAGGTTGAGTCTTAAAGTAGTCAGGCAACAAGTATGGAAGAGAACCTGGGCGAAGACACAGAGGTGAATCAGAGAGTTCTCCTCTTGTTCCTGTAAGCTTCTTAGCAGGCTCCTGAGCCACTGGTAGAAAGGAAGGCTGCCCCAGCCCTGTCACTGTTTAATCATAACAGAGAGCCTTTTGCAGATACGCAGTGCAGCAATGATTGCAAGGGTAGTTATTATGACTAAAATGTCAATTTACCAGATATCTCCTGCCACCTTTACACACAACTCTTTCCTCATTTTCCAGGCAACTGGGTGTAACTCAAATAACCACCACCCCTTTATTAATTTCCTAATATCAGAGTATCACAAACTGGGTGGCTTAAACAATAGAATTTTATTGTCTCACTGTCTGGAGACTAGAACACTGAGATCAAGATAGTAGCAGGGTTAGTTCCTTCTGAGGACTGTGAGGAAGGGTCTGTTCCGTGCCCCTCTCCTAGCTTCTGATGGCTTGCTGGCAATCTTTGGCTTTCTTTGGTTTGTAGATGCATCACCTAGGTTTCTGCCTTCATGTACGCATGGTGTTCTACCCATCTGTGTCCAAATATCCCCTTTTTGTAAGGACACCAGTCATATTGGATTAGGGGCCCACCCTATTCCAGTATGACCTCATCTTAACTAATTATATCTGAAATGATCCTATTTCCAAATATGGTCACATTCTGAGATACCTGAGATTAGCACTTCAACATATAAACTTTGAGGAGACACAATTTGACTCATAACATTCCTTTTCCAAAGTAAGCTCTATAATTTAAGGTTAAATCTTAATTTCAGAAAATATTTACCAGGAACATAAATGCTTTGTTGCTTGTTTTCCATTTGTCAACATAGCTTTTCCTACTCATTTACATAAAATATGTATAGTCTGTTATTTTCACCATATCATAGATTTCATGGAGTGTTCAGAATTTAGTAAAAATTTACTTATTAGGTGTCAGTTCAGCTGCTGTTTCATTAAATGCTGCTCTTTTTCCAAAGATACTTTCCGAACAGTATAATATGTTAAAATTAGCACAACTTAGTTGTTGACGCAGGCAGTGTGATCAGCACTGCTGGTCTTTGAAGGGTTGAACAGTTCTATAAAACAAGAATATATTAAACTACTGTCCAAAAATGGTGTAGAGAATAATAGACAAAATGGTACAAAATAGTACATCTTTTAGTTACTGAATAAATGACAGGAACAAATAAGCATTGAAAGCCAGTATTTGATACTCATGATCATTTGATAATATGGCATTCACATAGATAACTAGTTTTGTATTGGACTGGTGATAGCTTCCATAGGCAAAGGACCAATGACAGTTTTTCACATAAATAACTTTATTAATCCTGTATTTGATTTTTATTTTAGGTACCTGATTAGAAGTATAACTTTTAGAAAAAAACTTTTTTTTCTCTGCTTACAAAATGGGTCCAATATCTACTCTCCAGACATTTCATCGTGTCTTTGGATTTAATTTTTACCATTCACAAGATATACACCATTACTCAACAGAGACAGTGCAATTTCTGATATCACCAACTTTTGATCCAAAGCAAAACTATTTGGTTCTGTACGTCGTTCAAATCCTATTCATTTACAGGGTAAACCTGGCTTTGCAGAATTTAGTAGGTGGATGCAAGCAGCTACCTGGGAAGGGCAAAGCATGGAGTTCAATCAAGGTTCCTGTAACCTGATACTATTACTGTTGTTCTCTTGAAGTCCTAAATAGGTTCCAAAATCTTATCATTTCCTAGCCCGTCGTTGTGACAGGTTTTGTTTCTGGCACTCTTATTACCGAAATTAGTCAGTCTTGAACTTCTAGGTTGGCTTAGTTT
The DNA here is from genome assembly GCF_964270905.1 of Leucopleurus acutus. NCBI lineage: Eukaryota > Metazoa > Chordata > Mammalia > Artiodactyla > Delphinidae > Leucopleurus > Leucopleurus acutus. The sequence goes on from NC_139157.1 coordinate 68,385,532, forward strand.
TCTATTTCCCGGTTGTTAAATCACTGTGGGAGCGGTACCAGGACAACTATGTCCTGAATTTTAAAGGTTTTTTTTTTGAGCCTGCTTTCCGCACTGGTTGACTTTCTTTTCTCCCACTCTCTCTGAGCGTTTTCTTTTTTCTCTTTCGCTCTGTTCCTTTTACACTCAAGCTGTGTAGGGGGATTTAAATTCCAATTCGGAACTCGGCATCGCGCGCCTTGAATGACGGGAGTCGTAGTTTCCATGACTCCTCCCTAATCGCTTTTCACGCCGATTCCTCCCGACAGGGAAAAACTACAACTCCCAAGAACGCACCATGGGGGTGGCCAGCCGCCCATGCGCACGCGCCCTGAGGCCGCAGGATTTGAATCGGCGGCGTTGTTATTGACGCCATATTGGGGCCGGCGGCGGGTGGAAGAGTCGTACAGTGGAGAGGGAAGCGGCTGGACGTGTTGGGTGGCGCTCCTGCCGCCGCCGCCACCGCCACCTCTCAATCCCGCCGCATCGACCGACGCTCTCTAGCTTCTGACGCTGCTCGGGCGTCTTAGGAGCCGCGTTGCAGCCTCACACCTCACGGGGCTGGTTTAGACTTCTGAGGGAGCCGGTCTTCGCGCAGGAGCGCCTCAGGCGCGGCGCAAAGCCCGAACGGACGGCGGGGGCGGCCGGAGCCTCTCCCGGGGGAGCCGCGCCTGAGGAGGCGGAAGAGCCCCCACCCCCGACGCGGCTGGCGTGAGCCGCCGCCACCGCCCCTCCCGCCCTCGCCCCGGCCGGCCCGGGCCACTGCCCCTGCCGCGGAGGCAGCAGCAGCGGCGGCGGCTCTACTCCCCTTGCCGGCGCTCCGCCACCCGCTTTTCCGCTATTGAGCCGGTCAGTTAGGCTCTTTTCGGGGCCCCGCTCTGCCCCCCTTCCCTCGTCCTCCCCTTCCCGACCCTACACGAGCCCGACACCCCGGCCATGGCGTGCGGAGCCACTCTGAAACGGACTCTGGATTTCGACCCGCTGCTGAGCCCGGCGTCCCCGAAGCGGAGGCGATGTGCGCCATTGTCGGCGCCCACCTCGGCTGCCGCCTCCCCGTCGTCGGCCGCCGCGGCCACCGCCGCCTCCTTCTCGGCCGCCGCCACCTCGCCGCAGAAGTATCTCCGAATGGAGCCATCTCCCTTCGGCGATGTCTCCTCCCGCCTCACCACAGGTGGGACTCGGCCCCTCGGCCGCCGTGGGGGGAGGGGGTGAGAGGACTGGGGGGCCCGGGCCGCGGCCGCGGGACTGGGCTGCCAGACCGCCCCCATGCTTAGCGGAGCCCTCGGGCGACCACAGTTCTTTTCACGAGCTCCTCCAGCCTCGGAGACACAATGGGAATGGCCTTGGGGGGGGGGTCGGGAGGGGGGGTGGGTAGGGGCCGTGCCTCGCCGGGTATTGTGGGGAAGAGGAAGGTCCTTTTCTTTGCGCCGAGGGACCAGAATTGAGCGTTTCCGTAGTCTGGAGAGCCCAAGCGGAAATGATCAGAAAGGGTGCTACACGGAAATCTAGGCAAGCGAAGGGTCACGCGTTTCACCCGACTCTTGGTGGCTGTCTCCCCGGCATCGATTGGTTGCACCTATCAAGTCTGGAACTGGGTGGTTGGAGGCGAAGCGGCAGCCCCTCCTCCCTTTCAGACATGGCTGATTTTAGTACGGAGGGGGTGGGGAGGGATGTCACTGGGGCGAGATCTAGGCCTGTCATTAATCACCCACAAGAACGCCACTTGGGCTGAGTCAAGACCTGTTTCCCTAGCAGGGTCAACAACAAAGAAACTGCTCTTCCCGACTGCCGTAATCTGATCGCACTATATGTCTAGACCTTGAGAAACTCGAACTTTTAATGAAAAGCAAATTGTATTGAAAATCGGGGCTGAGTAGTTGCTTTTAGTTGGAAGTGCTTTATTTCTGCCCGATAAAGTCTGTTGGGAGAAAAAGCCCAGGCCTTGGGAATAATAAATCAACCCAAGATTCCAAGGGACTTAAGACTATTTCTGCTTTTCATCTTGAGACATTTCCTGAAAGTGACTGTGGGGAACTACCTTTTGGCTGCTTTGTACTGCATGTGTGTGTTCATTTTTTTCTGTACTTTGAAAATCCTTGTGTGCTCCTGGCACAATCTTAAGATAGGTTTTTGTGGACTGGTAGTGTAAATGTTTCCTTTGTGTGTGTAGCAAGCAAAGGTTTTCTGTGTGTTAGCCTTTGGTAATAACATGATCTGTAGACAAAGCCTTTTCATAATTTGATTTACATGTTTCTTTATCGTTAGCTTAAAAAAAAAATTTGTGGGCAGTATTTACCTGCATTTGGTAACTTCCATTTGGAATTGACTTAGTTTTGTTTTTTTTTTTAGGTCAGATTTTTAAAATATCCTTCCCCAAATATATGGGGAGGACCTCAATGCCTAGGCTACCATTTTTTGCTATTGAAACAATGTCAAGAATGAGCTCCTGGTGGTTAACATTATTTTTAGAGTTTGTCTTTTTAGTGAAATGCTGTCATTGAAAATTGAAATGATACTGTGGAGTCTGTACCTCATAAGGCCACTTAAAAATAGCTCTAGCTAACCAGCAATAAATTTCATTGGGGGGGGTGTGAATTAATACATTGTTAGGTTTGGGAGTTAAAGTATATCTAAATGCTAAAATAGTCTTGAGCATATAAGGTAAGTCAGCTAGGGGCTATATTTGTTCTCACTTTAAAGGGAATTAATTCAGAAAGAATTGTGATCCTTTGCAAATTTGTCATTTCATTGATATATTTGAAGCATTGGCTAATGCAGTTGGCTGCACATTATGTTACATTTCAGTTAAGTGGACGGTAATAGTAAAATGACTGGAATTATTGGAATCGTTTAAGCCTACTGATTCAGATTCACATTTTCCAAAATATTGCTGTTTTGTTTTTCAAGGTGTTTTTGACATCTACTCGAAGTTTGATCATATCCTGAACTCTAAAACCACACCCTGATATTTATTTAGCCTGTGAAAAGTTTTTTTAAGCTATTTCAACTAGAGAAAAGCAGTTAAAAGTGCATAAGTTTTGAATTGCTAAAATTTATGTTTTTAACTATGATTTTGAATGACACTTTACACGTAATTTAATTTAGCCTTGTGTTTACATGGCCAGTTTTGGGCATGCTCCTGTAATGGTTTTTGTAATCATGGTGTCATAATGGGAGCTGCAGTGTTGTGCAGGTATCAGAGAGCTTCCCAGTTTTCATGTTGTCTAACTTGGAAATAATTTTCCCAAATACCTAATTTTTAGATTCCTATTTTAAAAGCGGTCATACCTAAACTTTACAAGAGCGAATACCCATATGTCCTTAGCAGAAATAAGTAGCTGGGATTGGGAACAGAAAGCAACTTACCAAATTGAGATTGATTGGGGCTCTATGGAATCTCTTTGTTTTCACTTCTGTGAGTTCAAATATAATTTAAACAATATACAACTAGACTACTGAAGTGAATTTTTTTTCAGAGCATGTGCACAATTTATCATGATTTTATCATTCTCTGCATATGTATATAGTGTTTTCTGATATGTAGCTGAAGTCATGTTGAGGCTTTACTAGTAGTTTCAGGAACTAGGACATCTGTTTTAAACCCAACTTTGTTTTTTGTTTTTGTTTTAGTCATCCCAGGAAGGTTATTCCAAAGTTTGACTTGATGACTATTATTTAAATCAATATTTTTCAAACTAGTGCAACTTAATACCAGGAAAAATGAAAGAGCTGGCAAATAAATTTTATTGGAACACAGCCATGCTCATTCTTTTTTTTTAAGTATTGTCCATGTCCCTTGAAGGCTACAGTAGCGGGGTCGAGTAATTGTGACAGAGACTGTATTTTCCCAAAGCTCAGATATTTACTGTCTGGTCCTTTTCAGAAAAAGTTTGCCCAACCCTGGTTAAGGGTGTCAGCAGTGAGGTCTGTAATAACCCCTGGATGTGGAAAAGGAAAAGTGAATGACAACTGAAGGTGTGTGGGAGGGGAACCATTGGCTGTGGTTGGGAAAATGAATGCCTCTCCTAGCTTCATTAGTACTCATCCTGGCAAGTTAGTTGAAAACAGATTGAGTGTTCTGTCCTTGTCGATTGGTTTTTGAAACATCTCAGAATATTATCATTTAGGCAAAAGATTATCGTGACATTCCCAAGAACAAAATTATTTTAATAAAACCAAAATATTATACTTGTCAGTCAAATCCAAGACGTTGTTATTCATAATTGTGTAGTGAATGAATGAGTGGTTGAGTGAAGTGATCCCTCTATGGACTCAACCTATTTGTGAGTTTGCTAGGCACCTTTATATATATTGTTTGACTTGTTACCATTGCTGTAGTCTGCCTGAGGAATTCAGTTGGATGAAGAGTTAAATGCCTTTGTAAAAACTCATTGTATTTGCTGGAAACTTGCCATCAAGAATGGAAATTGCAGCTTGTGAATGGGGAAGGGTTTACAGGAACTTAGATTGTTTTGTAGACATTGATACATGCCTGCAAATGGAGACACCAGCTGGCTTAAATGAAGTATAAATGGTTCTACACAAACAAATGAGATGTCTGTTGGAGGAGGCAACATTTCATTTCAGATGTCATTCATATTGAGCCAGAAGTGTTTTTAATATTTTGTGGTTATTTAGACAGCTGTTAAGTTGCTTCTAGTTTCTCAGTGGATTTGGCAAATAAATTGTTTTTAATGGTCTTTGTACTTTGGATTTCAAACCTGATATTTTATTTAGGACTGCGTATGTAGCTGCATTTATTTAATAGTTGTATGAATTATGCATTTAATAATCATGTACGTTTATAGCCATTAAAAGCAGCATGCAGTTGTGTTCATTATTGAGCTATTTTGTTTTGAAAGTAGGAAAATGAAAGCCTATCTTGAGCACAGAAACACATCGGGTAAACATGGCTACATCAGAGGACAGGGTTGTTAGCTCTTCTTTAGGTGAAAATGCTCCTAGCCACCATGGTTGCCACAGAGACATACACTAAGATGTAAAGGAGAATAATAAATGTATTCAGTTTTCTTAAAGGGCTTTATAGGAAAGAGAATATATTGGGTATTATTCAGATAGATCTTTCCTATGTGTTTAGATAGACCCAGGAAGACAGTGATAGAAACGCTTTTGTTTTGAAAGGTTGAGAATAAGAGATTCATTGGAAGTGCCCAGTTTTGTGTTATTTTTCCTCTTAGAAAAGAAACCTTTGATTCTCTTTCCATGTAAAGAAGAATGCAATAATGATAGCATAGGTTAAGTTTGGACCTCTTGGATAGTTGGTTCATGAAACAAGATAATGAATGGTACTGGGGTTGGGTCTTTTCAAGTACTCATAAGTGAATTAACCAGCAGTTTATGGTCCTTGCAGTCTTTGCATTAATACTGTGCTAGTACTCTTGACTCACAGAATGTTCTCTATGCATGTGTGAAACCACAGTGAATTTCTTGACTTTGAGAAGACTACCTACAAGGGTGGAATACTTGTTCAAGCCTATATGAACCATCTGCAGATGGTAAAGAGGTCTTCACAAATGAATCTAGTTTAAGAGATTCATCTTCAGTTTTACTGCTGAGCATAAGGATTCTAGAACTCAGCTTACCAATGTTTTACAACTTTCTAAACACCTGAGAAATGTGATGCATCAGTGGCAGTCTTTTAGCAAAGACTGTTAGTTAAAAGGAATGTCCCCTGGATTTTGAGGGGATAGATGGGACTTGTGGAGTTTGAAAGTAACCCCAGAGGTATTCTTATCTGCCATCCTTTCCCTCTTAATATCTTACCACAAATAAAGTTTTAAAATATTTACTGAATGTATTTGTTGAATTAATCAAGCCTTGGCATCTCCCAAGGTTCTTAGAGACTCGGAAATTTAAGAAAAAAATCCAATTTCATTTCTGCTCCTCCTTCTATACCACTTTTTCTTTTTAGATGTTTTGTGACAATAAAGCCACAATATGTGACAACATATATTTTTAATTGTGACTCAAACAAATAAGTAGTAACAAGAAATACAGCATTTATTTAGTTTAAGACTTTGAACAATACTTCTTTGAGGTGCTTGAAATCTACTCAGTATTCCCTCATCTTTCTGGACAGTGATGATAAACATGGTTTTGTGCGTTTCAGTATTTGAAATAGCCCATTTACAAGGATTTTACCATTTTCAGAGATTTGCTGTTTCGAAGAATTACATTTTTAAAGATTTTATGTGATTTTTAGGAGAAAATATTTTGTAATATGAAGTTCTGAGCTTTCATTTCTAAAGGGATTGAATGATTTAAGTTAAAACAAAATTTTTTTTGCATGATGAGAAGATACTGCAGTTATAATTGAGCAGGGAAAGAATGCTTGCAGGTAAATTAAAAATCTAGTGTATGTCAAGTTGTCAGCTTTGATATTTATTTTCAGCCTTTTGATCATAATTTTGCATTATGCCAGATTGTGTAATCTTTCTTGTGATGATAGGTTTTTTTGGGTAGTGGTAGTGGTAGTGGTTTTTATCCTTCCAGCGCTAGAAAAACAGCTCAGAATATGCTTGTAGTTTGTCTTGGAGTATAGCTTTCTTCCTCCCTTTACAAATGGTAAGTCATTAATTTTTATCTGTCACAAATGTCATAGGCAGGTCATCCTGAAATATAAATGCTTTGCAACATTTTGATTTTATTAAAATGTGATCTTTTTTTACTGTGATTTTTTTTCAGTAATACAGCCTTTGAGTTTGACTTAATTTCTATATCTATTCATGTATCTGGATTTTCTCAGCATTATTAAAAATCTAAATACTTCCTCTAGAAGTCACTTGTTCAAGCTTTTATGAACCTCATTTGAGTTCCAGATTCTATGCTGGTTAGGCAAAGAAAAGACAAAGTCTGTCCAGGGACTGACAGAGCTGCCACTGCTGATACTTTTTAAAGGCAGCTAAACTAGAATAAAAATACCATAAACTTTATCAAAATACCTATTTTAATTCTTGGTGGACAGTTGTCCACGTTAGCATTATTTTCACCTTTGGCAGCCTAAGCACTGAAATTGGTTTACTTAATTAAGTCACACTTTTACTGTTGAAGCTTATGTATTGGCTGTTTCTGACTGTTTTAGTCTGTGATGTGCATTCTGACTTCGGTTTATTAGCATTTATTTTCATTTCCGTTAATGTTAATTCTTAGAATACTCCATCTAAAGATCAAACTAAAGGGAGGAAGTTTGGAGGGAGGGACCTGGAAGAGTTGATTTTCTTTCTTTTGTTTCTTTAAAAAAAAAATAGTATCATTGAACTGATGTAGCAATTAAAGAATAGAATGTGGAGTAGAATTTGAAAGATTGCAGAAAGCCAACTTTTCAAACATTACTTTCCTTGAACTTTGCCTTTTGTTACAGAAGATTGCCTTGTTCCTAGTGCTGATATATAATTCTCTGGAAGAAAAACTTGTCTAAGCAGTGTAATTGGTTAGAAGTGTAGGAGGTTTTAGGTGGTTGTGACAGAACAGGGGAACCTGATCCATGGCCCAAGGTGAAATAGTACATTATCAGAAGCTGGTCTTGTAATCAGTCCTGTATGTGTGGTAATGCCGACCTACCAATTTAGAGTAATTCCTAACTTTGGAAACACCAATAAAACATTCTGGTTAGTTATAGATGCCTGTCCTCAGCAGGGGCAGTTTAGAGACACTTGAAGCATCCTTTTTATAAATACCCGGATGTAACATGAAAATTTCTTATAATTATTTTGTTACAGCCAGTGATTGCAATTGCAGGGCTCTAGGTAAATGAGAATTATGCTCCGTTTTGGTCACTACCTTCTTAACAGTCATAGAGTTTGACGTTTCAGTGTATGAAGTATTAATAATACGTGGCAGTGGATCCCTCTATTCTAACTGATATCCTGCTTTTTAAGAATTCGCTCTCCTCCTTGTGATACATTTTAACTTTAGGTACTCAGCGGAATATTGGCTAGGTGTACTAATACTGGAGAGGGTAGTAGATGTTAAGAGGTTAGGCCCTGAGATCAGGCTTGGGTTTACTTTCTTCCAGCTGTATGACCTTTCAGAAGACATTGAAGCAAAGCCTCATTTTCCTCATCTGTAAAATTACGCATATGATTATAGTAGTATCTGTCTCCTAGAGATGTTGTGAGAATTAAGAGCATTTCCTGTCCCTGAGTGCTGGAGATAGTTACAGTAGGGCAACTTCAAACGGGACTTTTTACATTGTCCAGCAGTCCTGCCATTTTTCAGTGAATAACCATGCCTTTTACTTCACAGAAAAAATAGAGTCCATCAAATGGTAGCTGCTTCATTTTTCCCAGTATCAACACTACCAATGGTTGTGTCTTTTTTTTTTTTTTTTTGTATCATTGAGGAAGATTAAATGAATAGTGAGGGAAGAATCCCACTTCTCTCCAAAGGAACCTTACCTGATTTTCTCAACCAGATCTTTGCTTTTGGCTTTAAATATGGTCAGGCTTCCCATTATAAAGTAAATGAAGCATCCTCATTTTCCTCCAGCAGTCATCCAGAATTCTCCACTTCAAAACCAAATTCAAAGAGCTTTCAGGTAGTCTACTTGCTTCCATTTCTTTGGCTGCTCTCAACTTACTCCTAGTATATTTGTATCTCAGACAGCTTTTGTCAAGCCACTGATGACTTCCATGGCACACAGTCAATCCTCATCTTGTTTGACCTTTCTTATTACAGCATTCACACTGCTGACACTCCCTTCTTTTTGAAATACCTTTTGTATTTTAACCTTCTGCGATAGCACTGTTTTCTTCCACTTCTCCAGCTGCTTCTCCAGCTGCTTTTTGTCTTCATCTGGCCATAAACTTAGGAGTTCTTTAGTTCTAGGTTCAGCTCCATTCCTGTCTAGCTTAGTAGCTCCCTAAGTGACCACATGCATGCTCCTGACTTCCTACAGGTGACTTTCTAATTTATATCTTTAGTTCAGACCGTTCCTCTCAGGTCCAGCCATGGGAAGTTTAGACTTTTTATTGTCATACCTTCCCAGAAGGCTTTCTTCGCCCAGAAGTCAGAATTTTCTCAAAATCTGTTGACTTTTAAGTATTCACAACTAAGTTACAAAATACATGGGATAAACAAAAGATGTCTGTAGGTTTCCAGTCAGTGTCTTCTGGCGTAAGAGGTAGTCTTACTTGCTCTTTTTAAAGCAGACAGAATCGAAAAGCAAATGCATTTGTCTACTTTCAATCACATAATGAATATAAAATTCATATAAATGAATCAATGTATGTATGTTACTGTCATGTAATGAATCTCTTTAAGTAGGTCCAAGTTTAAATTGATTTACAGAATATTTTCCTGCTTGGGTGGGGTGGTATGTCTGTCTCAGAACGACAAAAGCCATCCAGGTGAGAGTGGCAAAATGAATTAGATCATCCTTAATATTTTGGTACTTGTAATAATCTCTGCAGTTACTGCTTTCCTTCTCTTCCCCTCCATTTCTTGGCATGTCCAATAATACATAAACCAACCACTTTTCATTTTAATTGCCACAGTAGAGGAGTTATTATTTTAAGCAGGGGATAGAAATTTAAATATCCATAGTTCAGGCAAGTAATAAAAATGAGTGAACAAGGTGAGGACTTGTGAATTCCAGTCTTGCTCCTGGCCTGCAGCATCACCTGGAAACTCAATAGAAATGCCTAACTCAGGCTCCGTCCCTCATAGTCTTCATTTTAACAAAATCCCCAGGTGGTTTGCGTGTGCATTAAAGCTTTAGAAGCACTTGAGAACTTAAGCCCAAAAGGTAGCAGCCGCTCTTCAGCTGAATTTTGCCACATAGTCCAATACCTCCTCGCCACTCCCCCGCAACAGCAGTAGCCAAAAATCTGACTTTTAATGTAAAATTACCCACTTTTAAATGTTGGCCACATTGTTTTAAAAAGAAAGTATTCAGGCCAGACATGTCTTTGGGTTCCATTTAGCTCCTAAATCATCAGTTTGCAGCCACTGGTTTCCAGGTATGCTGTATCTCGATATTTATGTGCATATGTGTGTTTTGGGTGTCCTAATGTGTGTTAGTGTTCTTCTTTAGCTTGATTGTGCTGCCCTACAGCCCTCAAGGAGTCTGCTCTCTGTCCTTCCAAACCTTACCTTGTTTTGATGGCCCATGGTTAATTGGAATAGAAGCTGAAACTTGCCTTGGCACTGAATGTTTTCTGTAGCTTGCATATTTGGGTTTTGGGTTTTGGATGGTCCAGTTTCCCCTTTCTCTTCACCATTTACTTCTTTTTTTTGGTTCTTACTACTCAGTATTTTCCTAGCTTGTAAGCTATTTGAGAAGACATTTGCAGATAGTAAAGAAGTAAACAACAAAAGCAGCGTGGTTAACATATATCCCTTTAGAATCTAGTGTAATATAAAAGAGGTATGAAACTTCTTGGATATCAGGGAGGAGCTACCTGCTGATTGAGCATTGTTGGACTCCTTGCATTTAGTGACTCCCATTGTGCAGTTAATTTGTAATTTATACTTAGACCTGAAGGATTTTAATAAATTGAGCCATTTATTTCAAGTAAGTAATCATTGGCTACTATAGTTCCAGTGAAGTAATAGAATTTGACCTGTAGTAATTACAGTTATTTCTCCTCTTGTAGGAGATAAATGAATGCCTCATACAGTAAAATATTATGTAATGTAAATTTAGAATCTCAGCCAGTTGCTTTTAAAGTACTGTAGATACAACTTAACAGTCTTATGTTAAAAATTTGGTTCCAGGTTCCTTTGACATAGCAGTAATTTTGAAGTAAATTTAAAATGGCATCAGCTCATTCTTTTTAGTTAGATAGCTCTTGGCTGGATAAGAACATTGTCCTTAAGGTTCCCTCGAGGAGTCTATAAGAACTGTGTTAGTTTCTGATCAGATGATCTGGGAGAATAGCTGAATTACAAAGATGGGTCTCCATAGCAACTCTGAACTCTTGTGTGTTTTAATTTATAAAGTAGACATGGCAATGTCTGTGTAGTTCTGAGCTCTAGATTTGGTCTGTTATTTTATTTGGAACAGTTTCCGTTTTAGGTCTTAATGGCTACTGCAGGTTTTCTGTACTTAATTGTGTACAGATTTTTCATTTCATTTGTGTTCCTCCCTAGCACTGACAGGCTTTCAAGATTTATTTCATTTTTAATCCCATTGTTTGAGTTAAATCTGTTTGGATGAACTTTTACCTTGTTTGTTTTCAAAGGTACTCCATAGAGAAATTAGCATATTAGGTGATAATAAAGGGGTTTTACACACCTGAACTTAAAACTGTTAACGAAGCCTTACTGTTTGATCTAGTAGGAAAACAGGAAGTCCATGCAAGTCTGGAGCAAAAGTTTAGTTTCACATATCACCAAGTTTTAGACATCTTATGGTTATGAACTCTACTCTAAAGAGATACTTGACAACCCCTCACCGCCACCCCCCATTTTGTGGTTCTCCTTTAAACACATTTCTGGTTGCTTTTAATTCCATTTTCCCTTTGCTCTCAGTCCCATCTTGATGCTGTTTCTCTTACCATTATCAACTCAGTTATTTTTTGTATCCCATCAACTTTCTCCTGTTTATATTGTTGACCTTGTTCATTGTGACCAGGGTTTTTCAAGTAATCATTGGCAACAAAGATGAGTAAACAGGCTTTATTGCCTCAGGCCAGGCCTTTCTTTTCTTTTCACATTTACCTAGGTGTTTTTGTTTTATATATATTTTAATATTCCAAAGGAATAAGTGCTGGCTCACTGACAATCTGCCTATTACGGAGAATTTTATTAGCATTCTCAATGGTATTTACTAGATTTGAGAATGCAAATGCCATTAGTCATAAATTTGCTAATTCTGACTTTCACTTAACCTAGTACAGTGCAAGAAACTCTTACAAGTTATTTTACAGTTAACCTTTGAACAGTGTGGGCTTGAACTGACAGGTCAATAGTAAATACTATAGTACTACACCATACAAAGGTGGTTAAATCCAAGGATGTGGAACCCCGCCTACGTGGAGGAACCGTACTCTAGGATACAGGGGCCAACTACAAGTTAATGTGGATTTTTAACTGCGGAAGAGTCTGCACCCCCAAATCCCCATGTTGTTCAGGGATTGACCGTGTAGTATAAGGGTGATGTAGTTTTAAGGATTTTGAAAAGGGATATACTACAGCCATTTGTAAAGTAGATTGTGAAAATAACTCCATATTTTGCTCTAAGTGATTTGCTGCAAATTTAATCTTTGCTTCATAAGCCAAATATGAAGTCTGCATGATTAAAACTGATAATGTTAGTGAAGCTTTATTTGACTTTCTTTAAGGGACTGGTAAATTTTTTTGGCAACACAATGTCAGAAGTTACAGGTACTTGGAGTAAAATGTCACATTCTAGTTTGGTAAGAGATGGCTAGATTTAAGTAGTTTAAGACTAAGTAGACATAGGTACTTTATTGATGTATGGAAGGCCTGTATCCAGCTGGCATGGAAGCAACTAAAGTTGGCCAAATATGTAGGTTGAGCTTAAAATGTGAATTGTGGAATATTGAATCTGGGGAGATTTCTTGGTTATTAGCTTCAAAACTGCATATACCTCTGAACCAAGATAACATGAACTTGAAGCTTGTAGTTAGCTTTTTGCTACTTTGAGTGTTGAGGGTTTTGGTCAAGTTAAATTGGACCATTCACTTCATAACGGTGTTGATCACGTTACCAGTATTAGAGCATCTGAGGGCACAGTGAGGCTTAGATGACATAGTTGTATCATAATAGATATAAAAAGCAGTGCAGCAGTATTTGAAATTCTTCAGCGCTAACTGACAATATCAAGTGTTGGCAAAGATGTGGAGAAGCTGGAACTCATACATTACTGGTGGGAATGCAAAATGTACAGTTACTCTGGAAAATGGTTTGGCAGTTGCCTACAAAGTAAAGCTATGCACTTACCATATAATCAGGCCATCCAGTTCCACTCCTAGGTATTTACTCAAGAGAAATGAAAATTTGTCCACCTATAGACTTGTACTTGAATATTCATAATAGCCCCCAATTGGAAACAATCCAAATGTCTGCTAAAAGAACGGCTAAGTTGTGATGTATACACAATGGAATACTAATTAATAAAAAGGAATTACTGGTTGATGCAACATCATGTGTGAATCTCCAAAGCATTTTGCTGAGTGAAAGGCGGCAAAAATCTACACTCTTAGAAAAGGCAAAACTATAATGACAGCAGATAAGTAGCAGTGGTGTTGGTAAAGGTGGTGAATAGGAATATGAGAGAACTTTTGGGGGGTGATAAAGTTCATTATTGTGGTTGTGGTTCCAGGGCTATGTATGCACTTGTCAGAACTCATCAAACTACATTTAAATTGGTGAATTCATTTGTAAGTTATGCCTTACAGTTCCTTTGCTTGTAATGATGTCTCTTAAATATTAGATGGGTACAGCGGTTTTATAAAGCTATGTTATGTTAATCCTAGGCTAGATCTTGTTTGAGACTTTCAGATGAACAGATTGAGTCTGTTACAACTATTCTTTTGGTACATCTTAGTTGTACTTTGGTTGATTTTGTGAAGCAAAAGGAAGAATAATCTGAGGACAGCTGTGTGGTGATCAAAGAATAAGTCACACAAAAGAGGTTAAGGTTAAAAGTTACTTTGTGCTAATATATTTGAAGTCTTTGGTTGTGAATAAACTTTAGGATGCTTTGAATGACACTTTTGATCAGGATGATGGTAGCTTTGAACATAAAATGATAAATGAGTGAAGCTTGCTATGAGATCGAAACATCATTACTTTAGAAACCTTTTAGAATATCGCTACTGAAAGAGTTATTTAAGAAAAATGAGGATATGTGTGCCTGACCTGGTTGGTATAGGATGTTGCACTAGTTTTATTGGTCACCTCTGTGAATCTTAGGAATCCTGTTTTCTATCAAGGTGCTTAACTGTTCAATAGACAGCCATTTTATTTCACACTGGTAACTTTGTTTTTAAATTATAAACAATTTCACATAAATGGAAAAGGAGTGAACATGACCATGTTTAGTATAAACAAATGTTAACATTCTGAAAAATATTAAATACAGACATTCACACAACCATCCTGAGGTTAGTTATTCCAATGTGTGAGTTCGCATTCGTGTATATGTAAAATGGATTTGTTTACACACAACATTTACATAAATGAAATCTTCACTGGATGTATCTTTTGCAGCTTTTTATTTTTTGATTTCTAATTATCAATACAATAATGAAACTGGCAGAATCTAAATGCTTACGGGACTGATTGATGTCCCCTCTCTGAAAAGCCCTAAAAGTTCTTACTGGGAAATGAAGTGAAAAGAGAGATAAGTATATACCTAAAAACAAAACAAAACAAAACAACACCTCTAGTATTAAATTTTTTAAAAAGGATCGTTTTCATCTTACCTAAATCTTTAGCCTTCAGTTGAGTTTCAGTTCATTTTGAAATTGCATCATTGTAGAATTGTTGAAATTATACTCCATTATATTTATGAAACATCTTATTGCCTGTTATTTGTTTTGGATTGGGATTAATAAACTTCTTGGGATGTAGTTTTCACGTGGATAACTATTAATTTAGGAACTATGGTGGTGGTGAGAAAGTCTATTTGGATGGGAGTGGAAACCTCAGGGAGGGATTTTCTGGAGAGGCTAAATGGTAACTATTTTGAATTAGAAATCTTCTAAAATGTATCATACTGGCCTGAAGGATATGTCCCTTATACTTGTTTACTCCTGGTTTGGTTGAAGATAATGGCACTGTGGTGTAGTGGTTCTTAATTGAGTATCTGTTATGTACCAGTCACGTTACATGGGTTTTTACCCTAAAGATTCAGAACAGTACTTTGCTGCTAATGCTGTAATATTCATCAATTCTGTTGAGCTTAATATTAATGGCTCTGGTCATTTAATGTATGACAGTTTTTTAGTTCACATCTACTGTGTCATTTTGCTGACCTGCTACTGTCACTTCCCACTGGTGTGTGCCTGTATTTACATAGTCCTCCCTGCTTCTAATTATTTATGGTCTTAGAAAAAGCCTGTTAGTTTAATAGTTATGTGTGTGGTGAATAAATGACCTTTGAGTTTGGTACTCTTCAGAATCTGAGTTAAGTACGTGTTTCAGTTCACAGACTCCCTTATCTTTATGGTGAATGAAAAACTTATTTTTTTTACTAGTCAGTGCTGAGAAAGAATGGTATTGTAGAATAGCTGGATTCCAGGTGGTGTGTATGTGCTGTTTCTGAATGAGTGTCCCCATTATGCTGAAACTAATTCCTCCCAGAACATAAGTTTTCTAGATATTATTTGAAGAGAATATTTTTGGTAGAACCCAACCTATTTTTTTTAACTTGAAAGTTTATATCTTGCCAAATTTTGACTTTTTTCTTTTAGAACAAATTCTGTACAACATAAAACAAGAGTATAAGCGCATGCAGAAGAGAAGACATTTAGAAACTAGTTTCCAACAGACAGATCCATGTTGTACTTCTGATGCACAGCCACAGGCATTTCTCCTCAGCGGACCAGCTTCACCAGGTAATAACAGACTTACTAAGTAACATTTCCTTTCACTTATTATGGGAAAAAGTAATACAAGTTGCCTTCGGTCATCAAGCTCCTGTTTCTCCCCTTGCTTAAAAAAAAAACATTTATACGAATAATTCATGATCTCTTAAAAATGTGGTACAAAAGTAATAGCTACCTGGATTCTCATGACTCAAAGACAACCACCTGTATATAGTATCTCCTAAGTGGACTTCCCCATAAATGCTATGATTTGTAGCCTCCATTTAAAACAAAAAAAAGATATAGCCACGTTTCTCTATTAGGTATAGATGTACCTTGCCATGGCTGAATACGATGCCATTTTATGGATTTCCCATAATTATTTAATAATGATAGACTCAGAATTTCTGCTATTACAGTATTTACAAAAATGTCCCTGAAAGTATACCCTCACATACTTGTGTTTTAGGATAGATTCCCTAAAGGTTGATAATTTTGATCCTATATTGGTTTTTCCCTGCCTCTTGTTGGAGAGAATAGTTTGCAAATACACTTTTTAAAATGTAAGGTGTAAAACTCAGGGCTGTTTGAAGTGAAGGGAAAGTTAAACTTCTTACTAAAGAAGAGCCATCAAAAATGGTTCTTACTTTAGTAAAGTTCTCAGCGAACATAGTTTTTTGTGTGACAGTAGTTGCCTGCTTGCCTTGCCTTCCCTTCCCTCCCAGCAGGGAAAGAAAAACCAGGCAGAATAACAAAACAAACATTCACAGGCTATAAAACAGTCAAATAAAATTAGATTAGGAAACATGAAATTGTTCAGAACTAAATTCTGCAGTATTCCTGCCAATTTGGGGGGCCAGGTATAAGTGGGTGAAACTTGGTAAGGGGAGGTGAGGGTAGAGACAAGACTCTACCCTCAGCGGGAACCAAGCTCATCATAATTCATCACTTCTTAGAATATCAATGAACTGGCAGTCTCAACTAACAAAGCTGCGAATTTGAAAGTAAATAAAGATAGAGGCTTACTTTTTAGTAGCTGTGGACTGAAGCTGGTATAGTTTATTCTTGTATACCAGAATACAAGGATTCTGGTATTCTGTTACAGCTTGTTGGTAGACACAGCACAAACAAACATATTTTTTTTTTTTGGACATAGTGGTCCCAGTCATGCAAGTTACAAGGAGCAAGTGAAAAGAGGAATTGGGGCAGATAAACAGGACAAACAATTGATAGCAAAAGTGTGTATTTGTGTGTGTCTAGAATACTTGCAGCAGTGTTACCGTGGATGACTATCATAATCCTGAGTTCGCAAAGATTAATTTCAGATGTTTTTTTCAAGAAAAGAGGAATGTTTTTGGAAAATCAGAGTGCCTTAAGTAATACTTTTAAGAGGAATGCATTCTGAAGAAACTGCTACTAAGTGGCTGCTACATTATAATCTTTAAGGATGCTGAACCATGAAATTTAATGTTGAATATTAGGGATATATTCTCAGTATTTCTTTTTATAAAGTCTCTCCTAGCTGATATCATTAATTTAAAAACAAAAAATTAAGTTTGTATCTGGTCACATTGTCTCCACTCACCTTCACACTTTTTCCGCCTTATATTTGATGGCATACATCTTGCTGTGTTCTTCCAAAGCCATAAGCTGATAGGATTAAACCTGTTTTAAGACTAGGGAGATGCTGTGCTAAAAGCTGATAGAAAAATGCTTTTATTGATACATAAGCATTGAAAACATCCAAGTGAAACCTCCTCAGTTAGATGATGCTTTCTGTGATGGCTCTAAATCTGGTGCCGTTTTTGTTGTTGTTCATGTTGTACATAGGGACTCCATCAGCAGCCTCCTCACCATTAAAAAAAGAGCAGCCCTTATTCACTCTACGGCAGGTTGGGATGATCTGTGAACGTTTATTGAAAGAGCGTGAAGAGAAAGTTCGAGAAGAGTATGAAGAAATATTGAACACAAAACTTGCAGGTATGAGATGAGTTTTAGAGTCTCCCAGAAACTCATCCTAAGAAATGCATTCTTTCCCACATACACTTCACATCAGTTAAATTACCCTTTCTATACACTGGTACAGGGTATTTTCTAAGAACAAGAGAATTTCAATTCAAGAAAGGAAATGAACTTTCCTATAGGTCGTGGTCCTCCTTAGTGACCTTAAGAAATAGTATGTTAGTCATGTAGACCAGCAGCAGTATTAGGGAACTAGAGTTTTCTTTTGGTATACCCTGTGCTTTGGCTGTTTACTTAGCTCAATTTGGTTGTGGGTTTTTTGACTTTGTATCTTTTATAATTTTGCCATCAGTTCTGGACACTTGAAGTAATCTAACTGGCACTGTGTACCTAATTTTAGAGTATCAAGCTGCTGCAGTCTTCTTTAAATTATCCAAAAAAAATTTTTCCCATAAAATTTAGTAATTTAAATGTAGTAAATATATTATGTATGGTAACTTAATCAGAATTTCCCCCTGGATTTTTAAGCCAGATTTTTACTGGATATTGATATTGTAAACTTCTTGATTAAGGAGTTAAATCAATCACGATGCTAACACAGGTGAGAGAATTTGCTTAGTTTTATAACATCTTTTTCTGTGGCACCTGATTAGGTTACAGGTGGATGTATCATATTTTGGATGTATGGATGTATCTCATATTTTGCTACGCTTTCGTTGTCGTGTTTCCCCTCATTGCAGTAAGTTGCCATTCATAGACCACTTATAATAACTTTCAGAGGAGAAAGATATCCTTTTATTTCAAGCCCTTTAAATTTAATAGGTTAAGAAATAAGCCCCACCCAGCCTATACATGAGGTTGTGTGATTTGAACAAATGTAGGTTTCCTGACTAAGCTCCATGTTCTTTCCATCTGATAAACTATTATTACTGAGGTTTTGTGTCTGATTAAGTGCCAGCTTAGAATTGTCTCACTATATATATTGGACTTTGCAGTTTGTGTGGCTCTAATATATTAGAGAAGAGGGCATTTTTGCAAATCATGTAATTGATGTTTATCTTTATTTATAGAACAATATGATGCATTTGTGAAGTTCACGCATGATCAAATAATGCGACGATATGGAGAACAGCCTGCTAGTTGTAAGTATTTCATCTTTAAACCAAAAACAAGGCAGTCTTTTACGGAGAAGACTTTTGTTATAGTTTATTATAATTATCTTCATACCCAAGAAGAGAATTTAACAAAATCATGGAGAAAAAGTTTGGAGGGAAATAGGCAGCAAAACTTTACTAAGGCTTACTTTTGGTTACTTAAATACCTAGGGGCAAAATATTAGGGATGAAGATTTGGCATGTGTTTAAATTTTGACCTAAACTTAGCCCTAATTTTCCTTTTTTCTCCCTTTAGATGTTTCATGAATCATGTTTTCTACATTTGTGGGCTGCCTTGTTCCTTGTTGCGTTGTTGCAAGAGGTCCCAGTTACAACATGCAGCAATGCCAATACCCCCTGTGAATACAGGTTGTTTCAAGCTTTCGTCAGTGGCAACCACTCCTAGGCAGCAACCGGTTTTGGAAATTTCCTTGATGTCAGTACCACCCGGATGTGGACCTTTGCTACCTGTATTAATGCCAGTGGCCTCATTTGCTGTATCATTACAATTTGGCTTCTTATATTAATGTTTGGAAAGGATTAAAGCTGGTATTCTAAGAACTTGCCCTTCACTGGTTGTGTAAATAAAACTGTAGAATGACAATTCAGATGAAGTTAGTGTGATTTTAATTGTGCACTACAACCAAGCTGTAACCAGTTATTAATAATGTAGAGTGTAATCCCAGGACATTATTAAGCAAATAGCCTTCAGTGCTTCCTGTGAAATAGCGAAGGAGGAGGGCATTTCTGTACTCCAGGACTTCTTGGGGTTTCAGAATGGGTTTATATGATTTACCCCCACCCTTTTTTGGTAGTTTTTATTTATTCTATCAGTCTTTTTAACAAATGTTTATTGCTGCATTTTTTTCCCAGTGTATCATTGTTTTACTGCCCTTGTAGTACTGGAATTTAGTTGGAAGAATAAAACATTTACTTCTAATCTGCTTGTTTTTAATGTACAGATGGGTAGTATTTGAATAAAGCCAGTGTTTTAAACGTAAGCATTGTCCAGGGATCAGTGAAGTTAATTGATAAGATTTCAAAATCAGTCTTTTCACATACCAAGTAATCTAAGATTTGAGTGCTATTTTCACAAACTGAGTTCTGACTCCAAATGGTTTCTCTTCTAACTGACTGCATGATAGGTTAAATAATAGGTCAGTTTTAACAACCAGAATTTTTACCTTTTTTAAAGGACACTATGAAAGCATGATTCAGCACATCTAATTCCCTTTCTATACATGCTTTCCAAACACAGCTTTCCTATGATGAAGTGAGGAAAAATACTTCAGTGAATTCTTTTGTTAAATTCTATTAGCATGTTTCTACTAATTAAGTCATAAATATACTGGGACATAAATATTTATAATTGACCTAATTAGTGGAAGATACAAAAAGAATTTTTTTTCCTCCTTTTTAACGTTAATGATTATATTTCACCAATTCTTTCTTTAAAACAAGGCCAAAAGGGGTATAGGGCTTTCACAAGATCCCCAGGTAATTCATATGCCCATTTAAGTGCCTGAGAAACAATGGTATATAGTGCAGGCTGACCTTAAGTAGGGTGGATAATTCTACCTGATTTTAATGGACTAATTCTCAGCCTCAGCACTGTTGACAATTTGGGCCAGATTCATTCTTTGTTGTGGGGAGACTATCTTGTGCCTTGTAGGAGGTTCAGCAGCATCTCTGGCCTCAACCACTAGATGCCAGTAGCACCCTCCCCCCGTCGTGACAACCAAAAAAGGTGCCTCCAGATACTGACAGATGTCCGGGCTGGGGGAAGAAAACAGTCCCCAGCCGAGAACTGCTGGTGCAGTGGGACAGCATTTTAGAATGCAAGCAGTAAGTTAAATATGGAGGAGGAGGGCAGAGCGACTGTAAATATGCTTTATCCCTTCTCACACCCCAAAATAGTGAACATTCTTTTATATAATAAGCATGTGTGAATTTTTATGTAGATTTAAATTTATAAAAGAGCTGGTTTTTATATTTACCGGGCAAGATATGCTAAAAGGAAATCGGTGCTGGCAATCTGAATGGAGCCACAAGTAATATGTTTTAATTCTAGATTCAGCTTTGATCAAGAACAAAATTTCCTCCACAGCCAAGTTTCTGCTGTCCACCTTAGCAAAAAGTCCTAGCTCATAGGCTGCGTACTGATTTTAAGTAGTGTGTGAGGTAATTTCAGAAAATAAAAAATGTGGGCAACTTCTTGGATGTAGTTAATCCAAGATTTAGACGGACCCAGTAGGTGGTCATTAGTGCAAATAACCAGCCACACTTTGAGTTCCCAAAGGGCCCTGAAACTGCTTCTAGTAAGTAAGTATCTTCAGAATTTAGTGTGCTAACAAACAGTCATCTTATTCTTTTACAGTAAAAGCCAGTGCTGGTGTGGTGCTGTACTCAGGTTACTGTAATGTGTTCAGTAAGTCTCTATTAACAAGGCACATCACCAGGTATAGTTCTTGTATTAGGAAAAATAGGCACAGGCAATCTGAAAAAAATAGATTGTAGGTTTAAAATATCAAAGCTATCTTTGGCCTATGGCAAGACCTTATATCCCTACAGAAAATGGTTTCCAAATGAGACACTGATTGCATGAGCAGTATTAACTGGAGCGCTTTCCCAGGTTCTACCCACAGAGACTGCTTTAGAAGACTAAAGAAGTGGGGAGGGAAGAGCTGGAATCTGTTTAAATATGCTCCCCAGCTGATCCAAGCAGCTAGGGTTGGCAGTGAATATACAATAGTTGCCTTGTTAGGGTTCTCTTTACTCCCTTACTTCACAATTACACAGTAATCGGTGTTAATAAGTGAATATCCTGCTCAAGCACCTCATGAGCCTGTCCTTGTCTGCTCACTGGTGGGGCTCCAGTTCTCTGCTCCTGCCTCTGCCCTAGCTGAGGAGCATTAGCTCATTCAAAGACAGGGCCAGCAGTGCTCTCCTGTCTCCGTTTCCTTTCTGTCTACTAGATCATTCCCATAAGCATAATAAACATGCTATTAAAAGTCTTTTGATCCTGTAATCCCTCTCTAGCTATTACCTATTTTTCTGTTCTATAACCTTTGAAGCAGAACTCAAGGATTTTCTAAATTTCCAATCTTCTTCCCCCTCCCCGCTCCTTTTGTCACCAAATTTTTTTTTTTCAGTTGGGTATATTTTATTGTCACCAAATTTTATTATTAGGAAAAAAGTCAAAACATAAAAGCTGAAAGATTGGTCCAACGATCCACTTAAAGGGAACAATTACTTTGCCATATTTGCTTTATATGTATATTTTTAACTGCTTCAAAGAACGCATACATGATGCATCTAAGAACAAGGGGGTTCTCCTACATAACTTCAATAACATCATCCCACTTAAAGTAATGCTTCCCTAATTTAACATCTAGTCCATATTCAGATTTTCCCATTTGTCCTCAAAATGTCTTTTGTAGCTTTCTCGCTAAAGTAGGATTCAATCAAGATTCTGACTTTCTGGAACAAGTAGGCCTGTTTTGTTGAATGTTTCTTTGTCATTAATTAATGTCATTAATTTAATCTCTTCTATCCCTTTGCACTTACTGTAAACTGGAAGTTAGGTCTAAAGCACTTATTAGTTTCAGGTTAAACCTTCTGTATAAGATGATGCTATGATCTCCGCAGTGTATCACACAAAGTATGGCTCTGTGTGATAAGTATGGACTAGTGATAAGTTTAGACACTTGTTAGGTCATCTGGTAGGTGATGGCTACCAGGCTTAGTCTTCACTATTCAACCACTCAGTCACCAATATATTCCACATTGCTAAATCTAATTGACATTTGACCTTAAAACACTTTGTTCAGTTGGCTTGCAAGGTACTAACCGCACCTGCCTGATTCTCCTCCCATTACTGGCTGCTGGCCCAGTCTTCCTTTCTCTGAACTTTAAAACATAACCAGAGTTTGACCTTGGGCTCCTTGCCCCCTCTGCTCATACTCACTTTGGTAATCTCATCTAATCCTAAAGACGGTTACATTCGCCTCCCTATGTGACCTTTCCACTTGGATATCTAATAAGAGGTCTGAAGACCCGTCCAAAACCAAACTCCTTTTTTTGCCTCTTAAATTCTCCTCAGCTAATGGCATCTACATTCAGAAGTTTCTCAGCCAAAAAACAGCCCTGAATTCCTCACATCCTTCATCCGATCTTGGATCCATCTAAAATCTCACCATCTCTACTATTACTCTTGAAGACATTTGTGTCTTGCTTGGATGATTTCAGTGACCTCCAAGTTGGTCTTTGTTTTGCCTTATTTGTGTCTCCAAACCTATTCCAGTCTGTTCTCATAGCAGTCAGTGATCCCTTGAAGGTCTAAGTCTTTCTTAGATGGATTCCCACCTATAGACGGTAAGGACTTTACAATGGTCTGCAGGGCCATAACTTACCTGCCCTCCACCCCGCCTCACTCAGTTTGAAGTTTACCTCTTGCTCACTGCGTGTCCCACACTGGTCACCTTTGTTGTTCCTCCAGTGCAGCTTGCGTACTGCCCTTAGGACCTTTGTTATTGGCTGTTCGCTGTGTACAATGCACTTCTTCCATAAAACTTCATGACTAAATCTTTTTGTTCAAACGTCATCTCAGGCCTGTTCTGACCACTGTTTAAAATTGCAGCATGACATCCTGCTTCTTTTTGCTGTTTGTTTCGGTTTTTTCTGTAATATACTATATAATTAATCATTGTACTCTTTGCTAGAATGCAATGAGGGCAAAGATCTGTGCTCACTGAAGTATCACAAGGGCCTGCAACAGTGCCTGGCACATGGTACATGCTCAATATTTTGTGAAAAAATTTCAAACTACTTCAACAGAAATTTTCAAACTTTTCAGATTAGTATTTCATTAACCACAAGATTTAGCGCATCAGAATATCCCATTTGTGAGGTTTTACAGTATTAAGGAATGGACATAATTAAGCTGACACTTTATAGGCTGGCTTGAGGGTTTTGTGCTCCATTAATGGCTACCACAAATGAGCTTCATGTTTCAATTTTACAGCTTCGACTGAATATTTACAAAACAGTTTCCATCCTGCTACTCTTACCTAATCCTTAAGTAGACAGTAAGAAAAATCGAAGTGGTTCAGTGCCTGACATGCATTTAGATAGGCTGAATTCAGCTAAATGCCTAGCAAAAAAGAAAGGAAGCAGGGCTCAAGAGCCCTCAAGTGCCTCAGACTGACATAAATCTGCTGGTCTGTGTGAGGCTCTGTACCTTACAGTGTAAGCATTTTGTCAAAAGGAATGGTTTCTAAACACAATTTTATTTGACACTCATCTGCACCATTTGAAAGCTGAGGAAACTGCGTTGTAGATATTGATGGTGTCTTCACGTTAATCAGACATGGAGTATTGCTGATTGCCTCACTTAGACAATAGGTGGAAAATCCTTAAAATCATTCACACGTTCTTTCCCTAGATTTTACCAACCATAGTCAAAAATGAAACACATGATTGAGGACACCTCTGATTGGAGGGGAATGGCTAGAGAATATTGAGAAAAAATAGTGACCTAGTTGCTGTTAAGATAAATCATGGAAAACTTCACACAGTAGAAATCTATTCTCTGCTCTGATCATGAGCATTGGCAGAGGCTCTGCTCCATGCCCTCATTCAGGGACCCCTAGGTGACAGAGGCTCTGCCTCTAACACATGGATTCCAAGGTGTCAAAAGCCTCTTATTTGTCCAGTTTCTTCCTTATTGGTGGTGGTGTTTATGTTTACATATCATAAATTCCTTACTTTCCAAGTTGACAGCCCTTTGTGCATATGTACATGTTTTTAAATTCTGCTGAGTAAGAAATCCTGGCATCTTTTAGATGAAGACAGTAAGACTTAATCTATCTGAACTAATGCTACTCTGGTAACTGTCTCAAAGCTTTGTAGGGCTAGACACTTTCTGCTCTGGCTTGTAATTATTTCTGGTACCTTGGGATTTACCTTTCTTTTTAACCCTGGCAACATTCTGATGATTTGTTTTGGAGTATATTTCATCTAGCACTTTTAGTTTTTGGAGCAGGAAGTGGGGAAGGGAGCATTTATCCATTAATGTCATCTTGGCCCACCCTGTTGCCAGAGGGCTAAGATGCCCTTTATACTCATAATACCTCCTTTACACTCCAGAATTAATGAAGTTTAAGTTATATATTGAGTTTATACTAAATTTAAAAACAATTAGTTATACATTAAATTTGTCCTCAAAGCAAACACACACAAGAAGACCTGCAAGTACACAGTTCTAAGGTTTGCAACTAAAACAGTCTTCACTGAATTTGGACTTTTTTTCTCCTGGTCATATTTGCATGGTAATTTTGGTATGTTAGTGAGTATACTTAAAGACACATCCCAGAATTCTCTTGGAAATAGAATATTAAATAATGAACTTGAGGTCTCCTTGTTTCATTGTCTTAATGAGTTCTTGTCATGGAAGAGATTCAGATGTCATTTCATCTGTGTCTTAAAAGGTTGATGTGATTTGTAAAGGCCTTAGAGGCTCTAAGACTCCATGATGGGTCTTCCTGATGTAGAATATTTACTGCCTTTAAGCATAAAGCCAAACAACTTGGGGCTTTTTAAGTTGTATGACTAAAGGAAATGGGGCAGCAGAGGAAGTTTTAGAACCTCTGTAGTTACTAGGAGAAACCTCTAGAATCTTCATCTTATTACATAATTTACTAAAGTGAGGAATGCCAGTGCAAGAAACTGGGGGAGCAGGAATAAGTACTATTAAATTAAATGCATATTAATAGAAACCCCTAGACAAAGGAATTTATTACATTTATACATTATGTATGTTCAAGAACAATTTATTCATAATTTCTTAATGAATGAAAATTGCAGTGATACTCTGAGAGAGGTTCTACTTGCAATGTTAGCATGTTACTTGTTGGATTCTAAAGTACTCCAAAGGTGCTTTGATACATTCCTGATAGGGATTAACAGTCTACTTTTCTGTTTAAACATCACACAGGGATTACACATTATGCTTCTTCCCAAGCAATCTTCCTCTACCGGTGTGTAAATATGATTGGTCTCCTTTTACTCTTAAGCTAAATGCTATCTTTCTGGCTTCACTCATTTGCTTTCTAGCAGCCTCCCCATGTTAGCCTTGCCACATGGTCAGTCTTCTGTTTGGTAGGTTTTATAAATCCTAAAAGTTCTAGTTCAGAAACAGCTCTAATAAACCGAGCACTGGAGGCTATAGCTAAGGAAATTCACCATGTACTTCTGACAAAAAGGGGTTAAAATCTCAATGTTAAAACATGATTTAGTAAACTGAATACATACTACTAAATTAAACTAAAACCCTTACTGGAAAACATTAGATGTAATTAGACTCTACTGTCAATAAGACACGAATGGAAAAGTGTGTAACACTTGAAAACATTAAATGTAATTAGACTCTACTGTCAATAAGACACGAATGGAAAAGTGTGTAACACTTGTCTGGTTCTCATTTTTCACAGAGTACGAAAATTGCTTCCCTGCCAACTTCTTAAAGTAACTATATTAATAACCTTAGAAAAATAGAGAATTCAATAATGACCATTTTTGGTGTATTCTGGAATATGACCTTTATATAAGTTTTAGACCAAATAGTTTAGTTTGGGCCATTTAAAATTCAGAATAAGTATTTAGAAACGAGTTGTCTTGGGATGGTATGGTTAAATCTCTAATGTAGATCTGGAGAAACTATAAACTATTCTGTATGCTAACTTGGACACTGTAGAACTGATTTTAAAGGATACTGGATAATTTCATTCCTTTCTTCTGAGGTTACAGAATTTGCATCCATTTTTTCAGCAGCTGTCACAACTGTTGCAAAGGCCTTTTGAGAGAGAGGACGAAAGAAGATAAAAATCTCTGCCACTGCCAGACATCTCTTATGGCACTTGAAGGCTCTGTATTTAAGCCAGGTCAAGCACTGCTGCTGCTGGTAGTTGACACATTTTAAAAACTGATACCAAATTTCAGAGTCTCAAAACTACACTGATGATCACTATAAATAAGTACACAAAAGCAGAAATATAGATCAATGGTACAGGATAGAAAGCCCAGAGGTAAACCCACACACGTATGGTCACCTAATTTACGACAAAGGAGGCAAGAACATACAAGAAGCTGAAGACAGCCTCTTCAATAAGTGGTGCTAGGAAAACTGGACAGCTACATGTAAAAGAATAAGTTAGAACACTCCCTAACACCATACACAAAAATAAACTCCAAAGGGATTAAAGACCTAAATGTAAGACCAGACACTATAAAACTCTTAGAGGAAAATATAGGAAAAACGCTCTTTGACATAAACCACAGCAAGGTCTTTTTTGACCCACCTCCTAGAGTAATGGAAATAAAAATAAACAAATGGGACCTAATTAAACTTAAAAGCTTTTGCACAGCAAAGGAAACCATAAACAAGACAAAAAGACAACCCTCAGAATGGGAGAAAATACTTGCAAATGAAACAACGGACAAAGGATTAATCTCCAAAATATACAAACAGCTCATGGAGCTCAATATCAAAAAAACAAACAATCCAGTTAAAAAATGGGTGGAAGACCTAAATAGACATTTCACCAAAGAAGACAGACAGATGGCCAAGAGGCACATGAAAAGCTGCTCAACGTCACTAATTATTAGAGAAATGCAAATCAAAACTACAATGAGGTATCACCTCACACCAGTCAGAATGGCCATCATCAAAAAATCTACAAACAATAAATGCTGGAGAGGGTGTGGAGAAAAGGGAACCCTCTTGCACTGCTGGTGGGAATGTAAATTGATAACATCCACTATGGAGAGCAGTATGGAGGTTCCTTAAAAAACTAAAAACAGAACTACCATACGACCCAGCAATCCCACTACTGGGCATATACCCTGAGAAAACCATAATTCAAAAAGAGTCACGTACCACAATGTTCATTGCAGCACTATTTACAATAGCCAGGACATGGAAGCAACCTAAGTGTCCATCATCGGATGAATGGATAAAGAAGATGTGGCACATATATACAATGGAATATTACTCAGCTATAAAAACAAACGAAATTGAGTTATTTGTAGTGAGGTGGATGGACCTAGGGTCTGTCATACAGAGTGAAGTAAGTCAGAAAAAGAAACACAAATACCATATACTAATGCATATATATGGACTCCAAAAAAAAAAAAAAGGTTCTGAAGAACCTAGGGGGAGAACAGGAATAAAGTCACAGATGTAGAGAATGGACTTGAGGACATGGGGAGGGGGAAGGGTAAGCTGGGACGAAGTGAGAGAATGGCATGGACATATATACACTACCAAATGTAAAATAGCTAGTGGGAAGCAGCCGCATAGCACAGGGAGATCAGCTCGGTGGTCTGTGACCACCTAGAGGGGTGGGATAGGGAGGGTGGGAGGGAGACGCAAGAGGGAGGGGATACGGGGATATATGTATGCATATGGCTGATTCACTTTGTTGTACAACAGAAACTAACACAGTTTTGTGAAGCAATTACACTACAATAAAGATCTATTAAATAAAGTATTGAGCTCTCTGCATAAGAAAAAAAAATTAGAAGATAATGGAATGGTTTCTGAATAATCTTATATTTCAGAGAATTAAGAAACGTGCAGAGAAAAACAGGTAGCAAAACTATTCAAAGTTGAAAAGCAAAGGATGCCCTGTATCCTCTACTCCAACCTCCATCTCCCAGGAAAATGCCTATTTTTCTTGGAAGCAGCCGATTATGCATATTTTTAAATGGTGACATGTGTCAAATAGGGCCTTTAACAGAGTTAACTTTTGTGTAGTTATTCCAATCTTTTCTTTTATGCAATAAGGGAAATGCTAGTTAATAATGTACTTTTTTATTCTGTGGAATAACGGAACTGACCTAAACTGTTTAGCTTTTGCTAAACATACTAAAATGTACTTATTTTGACCTGGCATGGATGCAGAATTGGCTCGGTTGAGGGTGTGGGATCAGAGTGCAGGGGTTTGTGTGGGACTGTTGAGCAGTGAGCTGCTTTTCTGGAGAAACTTGCCAGGTGATTTATAATGCTTTCCAAACCAAAGACAGGGCATTGAAAAAATAAGAGATGAGTTTCAAAGTACCAAAAGCATAAAAACATTCCAGGAAAGTTGTCATGGATGGTTAGACACACAGACAGCTTGCTCTTTCCCCCTGACCTACCTCCGACCAGTCCACAAGGTTGATTAGCCTGCTGCACTCCAGGTGCAGTTTATATGCTATGCAGATGTCTGGGGCGACATTTGGAATACAACCTTCTTCACTTCTCAGTGCTTCATTCTAAAAATAACAGTAAACTAAGATAACTACCTTTCAGAAATGATGAGGAACAAAATCAGACATTAATTAACCTGCTAACCTGAATTTAGTAAGCCAATAAGTGTAGTCTTTGGTTTCCTTTATTTTGTGAGTTGCACCTACTCTCTAATAGTTAGCTGGTTGTTTAGGATGAGGTCTTGGTCAAAATCCCTCTAGCTCCTAATCACTAGATGAATACAGCCAGGATCAGAAGACAAGCATATTCTTCATTCTCATCACAAATTATTAATTTTTTTCATTTTAATCATACATTATTCATTATTGAGACTCTAATGCATTTCTGGTTTCCATAAAAGTTTATGGAATTTTGTGGATTTTCAATAAAATGCCACTTCCAACATTTGTAATTACATGAATTCTAGCAATTACTATACTGTATACTGTATACCAACTGTATACCAACACACCACTACCAGGGATATAAGTTATCTCTCAAAGAAGACTGCTGTCAACACTGCAGATCCTAACCTCTACAAAACCATCAATGTTTTTTCAACCTATGTGAAAATGATGGTTCTTATTAAGAAACAAAATCTCTCTCAAACATACACATGGGAATTATATCCTTCCCAAAACTGCTGAAATCGCACCAGTTCTCTTCCGTGACTTACTACTAGCCAAAAAGACAGATTATGTAAAGAGTTTTAATTTGTGGTTTATATAATAAAAATAATTGATATTTTGTGCCTTAAATATGAAATTATTCAAGTACCCCACTACCACCGTCATTGAAAAATCACTGATTTACATCTTCCTACTCAGTACTCTCTTGTAAGGCTTATTAGCATGTTTGTGTGCCATTCTGGACAGGAAACCAATACCGCGGAACTCTCTTCATAGGTTTTATGGAGTCACTTCTTAAGTATCCTCTGTTGCAAGATTTCTAGGTGTTTAACTGAGTTGATAACTTATTAACAATTTAATATTAACTTAGCAAATTATCAGGAAATTACTTTATGTGTGTGTATATAACCGAAATACAGCTTACTGAGCTGTTTAAAATGATATTACCTGGTCATAGGAAAGTTAGTTTTAAAAATACTCAATTGTCTTGAACTCTCCGTTTAAAGAACAACTTGGAACTGGCAAATGTGTCTGGAGTTTAGCAGTTTTATCCCTGGCATATTGCTGGCTGTCCTCTATACTCAGCTCTGGAGATACTCTCAGAGCAGATCTTTCTTTGGTTTAAAATCCAAGATGAAATTCCTTTTTTTTTTTTGCATCAGAAACAATCATTTGGCTCTTTTAAGTAATTTCACTGGGCCATATGGTTTGACCTATTATCTGCTGTTATGTCTGTAAGAAACCTTTCCTTTATTTTCAAGAGTAGTAGCATTATACTCAAGTCTTAGTGCCTATGATCTGGTTTTATCACATGAAGGAGAAGACAATTACGCATGATCAAAAGTTGGCAGTGTTAGTTCATTGGCTTACAAAAAGCCCTCTAAAAATCTAAAGAATTTTTAAAAATATCTGAAAGAGGTGCAACCCTGAGCTGCCAGTTCCCTGCTCATTAGAACAGCAAATTTACAATATTTTTGTGATACATAAAGCCTGGAGTCTGAACTAAATTGTCAGAGAAATGACTGCTTCCTACCTTGAGGTAATAATACGGGTTGTTGAGTGCGGTATGGAGGGCGATCCGCGGGGCAGCGTTCAGGTGCTGGCGAAGGGTGTGGGCAGCACTGAAGTACAGCACCTCATGCAGAGGCTGTGTCTCTGGAAGCAGGAGGTATTCTCTGGAACCACCAAAGTCAGGTATCAGCTTTTAGATAAGCACAGGTCTATTTTCAATAAACCACTTTTGTCAGTCCTCTGTAGAGGGCTGAGCAACTTACCGAAAACGCAAAATCGACAATAGCCAAAACCAACCAAATATCAAATCCAGGGCAGCTGCACTCAGAATGCCACCTCTCCGTGTAGTAGTTTAAAACTTTGACTCTCTGGTGTACAAGAAACTATATTTTAGTTCTGATTTAAACTTCTGGGAACAAATGTATATAAATTACATTTCTGCTCAAAATCTTTTCTTTTTTAATGTCTTTATTGGAGTATAATTGCTTTACAATGGTGTGTTAGTTTCTGCTGTATAACAAAGTGAATCAGCTTTACATATACATATATCCCCATATCTCCTCCCTCTTGCGTCTCCCTCGCACCCTCCCTATCCCACCCCTCTAGGTGGTCACAAAGCACCCAGCTGATCTCCCTGTGCCATGCGGCTGCTTCCCACTTTGCTCAAAATCTTTAAGGTAGAATTTCTTAAAGTATAAATGAGTACTTTCTTAAATTATTTAGGAAACAGAGATATCCATATTCCTTCTCATAGCAAACATTTAACTCCTGGCAGTGTTAAACACAGGCCTCAGACCTGGAATTAAGAGTTTAGGAAATTCTTTTTTGATCACAGAGATGTCTCTCATAGAAGTAATACAGGTAAAGTTTTTTATGTGTTAGACTTCCTCCTTACTTTATAGGCAGAAAAGGCTAAATTTTAGCTTCAGAGTATTAAAAACAAGGAAATCATTTATCATTAAAATTTCAATTATTAAAAAAATAACACTGTAACTTGGGATTCTTCTGTCTTATTTATGAGCTAGACAATAAACCAATTTTAATGAAATCTGAACTTAAAAGATAAATCATTAAAAATTTCATCTGAATATGTAATGAGCCTATCAGCTGGTATGAGCTGTGACAGTACTTGGTTCCTGGGTGGCCTAGAGGGTAGCAAACTGGAAGGGAGAAGCTTTGGCACCGATAACCCAAAGACAGAGTAATAAGTCACTAACTTGATTAAAGCAGTTAACTCACATGCCTTCATAAAGATTTCTGGGGCTTAGTTAGTCCCGGGCCTAAAGTATTTTGGTCACATGACAGATTTGTATCAGCTCCCTTTCCCACCGGTGCAGGCAGAACCAAGCAGCTCCCTCAGCCCACCCACTGGGGAAATTACTCTTCTTCCTGGTGTCCTGGCTTTCTTCCCTCCTGGAGAGGATAGCAGGGCCTAGAAAAATCCCACCACACCTGCTCCTCCCGTGTGGTCTGGCTCTGAGGAAGAGAGGACGCAGAGAGGGTATGACCCGTGTCCCTCCCTCCCCACCACCTCCGTCCTGCCCGTCTCAAGAGCTCCTGGCCCCCTGCTCATTTAGCTTCCAGATGCTGCTCCTTCTTCAGAGTCATTGGAATAAAACCCATGTGCAAAAAGCATTAGGATTCTGACTTGGCCCTAAGAACCAGCATTCTATACCTCAAGTACTGCTAACATCTGACTCGAGATTAAGCTATTTAGCTGTAGTCTCAGGAATGGTTTCTGTGATGCGAGCTGCCTCCCTGGATGGCTGGCTACCCATTTGTAATTTCTGACCATAAACTTTTCCTATCCCAACCTCAGGCTGTTTTCTCCCCAATCATTATACATAATGGTCATTAAAAGTTCACGTTGGAGTCCTTGGTCTGTAATAAGGACTGGAAATCTAACAAGGCAACCAGATAAGAGTCAATTTCAGAAAAAATTTTGTCTCATATTTGTCCTCCTCTCCCTTTTCAACATCTTTATTTAATTTTTAGAGATTCAGATAATTCTCAAGGCAAAAGGCCTTTTTAGATACCCTCAAAGAACCTCCAGAGTCTAAATACTTGCCTGTATTTTGTTTCCACTGGGCTATGTTAGTTGAAAAATACTGACAAAACATCATCATATATTAGAATTTTTATCCAACTCCAAATTTGGAGACTGGCACGGACATCAGCAGTGAGTCTGGCACTGGAGCTCAGCATGACGCTCATTTTAGACTCAGAGCAGAGTCCACAAGCAAAAGAGGCGGTGGTCTGGGGGGAGCTGGTAGGACCACTTAGTATCCACAAGGGCTACAAGGTTGAAGCTTGTACTTTGGTGAAAACAGTAACTTAGAAAGCAGCAACTTATTCTCATTTCTCAGTAGTTTCAGCAAGAGCTGCTCATGGTGTACGGGGAACTCTACTTCCTGGAGTCTGTTGCTTATAGTGATCTTTCAAGGGCCGCTTTTCTCCAGAACTCCAAGCTCTGTTCAAACATCTGTGGTGTGGTCTTTGGGGACTGTGTGGGGAAAGAGAGCGGGCCTTCTGAAAGATGTCAGCAGACTGGGACTAACTATGTGACTTTCCAAGTCACAGCCTCTCTCTGGGCTTTAGCTGCCACATGAGTCCTCAGGTCCCATTTAGCTCTAACATACTACAGTCCTCATCTCTTCCCTGATGGGACACTCAAGCTTGGTAAAGATAGTAAATCCTAGTATGGAAATTGTTGTGATTTCACAATACAACACATTTCAATCATGCCCAGCTTTATTTCAAGAACTGCTCAGGAAGGTGAAAAGTCAGGCATATTAGGTCAAAGATCATAAAAGGGGAATGGTTGGTTGGCTTCCAACCCTGCAATTTGGGATTTGTGGGAATGCAGAAAGGAACATGACATTTGACCTATAAATTATGCCAAATTATACTGTAAAATCATTTTTAGCAACTACAATGGTCTCAACTTGGTAAAAGGGAAAAACCAGGAACTTGGGGCTAGAAACTACAAGAACAGGAAGGCCCAGTATGGCAAGGTTAATTCTATGAGTTTTCCAAGGTCATTTCTAGCCAGTAGGTCACTTTAGAATTGCACTGTGTCACTTTTGTGACCCATTTCTCTCACTTTAACCTTCCTGTTGTCATACTTGGTTGATCGTTTCGACCTCTGTCCTGACATTAGTAATTTCTCCCCAGTGACGAGGAACAATGACTCTGCCCCAAAACTGTCCTGGAAAATGGAACTCTTCACTTTCAAGAAGGACAGGCAATTTATCAGAAAACCACTCTTTGTCTTCAATAACTGAGCTGCTTTTTTTTTTAGTACTTGATTCTAGTCAGTGCCTAGCCTGCTGCTGAGTTTGAATTGCCATTAAAAAACAGAATAAGCAATGACAAAGAACAGTTTTTTCCCTATTTAACTATTAAATCATTTTATTTTTCAGACCTCTCATTTTTTTCCTATATGGCATGTCCCACCTGCAGGTGAGATGTATGATTTTAAAGAGCTACACAGAGCTGGCTTTTGGGAAATCCAAATATCAGAATGATCTGGGTTTCCCAAAAAAGGAATCACCTTAAAATACAGGTAGGACTGGTGGACTTCTAAACTGACTCTGAGTACCCTGCTCACCATGCGTCTGTGCTGACATGATCCAGAGTTACACTGGTATCCCTCAGAATTAGAAACCCTTTACTCAGGATAAAATAGGGTATTACAGCTGGGCTGGGCTGTTTTCTGGGTTTGGCCCAGATCCAACATACTCTGAGCAAAGACAGAGCAAGGATTAAGTGTAAGGCAAACACTCTGCTACTAGGGGGAAAACACTCACTTTTCTGTTTCCTGTTCTGTTTCCATCCTCACCCCCGCCCAGGCCTAATGAACTACATCAAATTTAAACCTGTGTTCTTGAACTGGCAGTAAAAGAATGAACTAAGCCATCTGCTGAGCGACCTTAATAAGGATGGGAAAGGAATAAAATTACAAGTCTGCGCTGGACGGAGGGCCTCGAGGAGCAAAAAGCCTAACCCAGAAGTGTCCCGGACTGGCTGCGGACAGCTATCACACCAGTGTTATTTGGGCAAATAGCCTGATTTTTAGCTCTGAAAAGCAACAACAGACTCACCGTGCCAGACTGTCGATGAAGCTCACAAGCTGTTCTCTGAGGACTTCAAACTTGGTCTGCCTCTTACTTGCTCTTCTTAACTCCTTCATTTCCAATAATGACTATGGATGAAAGAACACACCTTGTTCTGTTTCTGGTGATTCTGAGACAGAAAGCCCCTCAGAGGGCAGCTCTGTTGCTCAGGCAGAGGCAGCTGATGCCCTTTCCATACGACAGAGTGTACAGAAAAAGAACCAGATCAATAGGGGTTGTGTTTATCTTTTATTTTTCAAGACTGGGAAGAATCTCCCCTCCTAGGTATTTTGCTTCAAAAAATATAAAGTGACTTTTCAGAGAAAGAGGAGAAGGGCAGCTTACGTCGCTACTAAGTTATAGGGCAGAGCGCCCACGAGCCACAAGCCACTAATTCATTTGAGAAAAGGACTTCCAAGAAGAAGAGAAAACGCTTGCTCTTTGCCATGCTAACAGAATAGATTCCATATGCTTTGGTTTGCTTAGGTTGATATTTTATTCTACGTTCCTCATAACTTGGTATCATGGTTTACAGAAGGTTCTTTACTTTGACAACCAAGATCCTAAAGTTAGAACTATCTGAAAAAGGCTACTACACTAGACACACTGTGGCTCAATTTCTGCTCTATACTCAATATGCATTTCTTTAAAAAATCAAGAAAAATATCTAAAACTAAAGAGTCTCTTCTGAACCTCTCAATTTGATCAAACTGAAAAACAAATACATCAGATAAATAATCAGATTTCCTTTTGCAACCAGGTTCCCATTTTCCCTTATTACTAGTTAATTCTCTTTCTCTCTGAGGCTATCGGAACAGTTTCCGCCAACTTCTACATGGAGAATGAGGATAGCAGTGGGATAAACAGGATGTTCAATTTATAAGTGAGTTACAAAGTCTGCTTTGTTCCTAGTTGTGGTTTAAAAATGAAAACAAAAACATCCAGGCAGAGCTAATCTAGGGCACACGGGAACATCAGGGGATGTGGCTGGAAGGGTAAGAAAGTGCTCTGACCTTCTGAAGATGATAGAGGTCTGTCTTCTGAAGTCCCTTTGACTGTGACTCAGAAGTATCTTCTTCTTCTTCTTTGGCTTCTGCTTTTAATACAAAACCAACATACAGCAGCTTGGGTAAATCCATTTAAGAGAACAAACATTTCTACTACTCCAAGGGAAATAAAGTTTCATCCATTTTTTTTTTAATGTGGCAGGGGATCAAGGTTCCATCACATAAATGATTTCTTCCAGAAGCTGAAGGTCAATAAATATTACATAAGTTATGCTGCAGAGAGGTCTTCAAAGAAACCAGCTACTGAATTTTAAAGATGTGACCAACAGTGAGAACAAAACAAAATACAAACAAATCCCCTCAAACCAATAGGAAAAAAAATCTCCAAATCTTTGTGCTGTTATAAATAGCTTTTAAAAAACAAACAAATTCAAATTATGGTCCTTTGATTATGCCACGATTGATGTAAACAATACAAACCTACACCCTGGAAAACTTGGCCTGGATCTTCCCATTCTCTATATTTGACATGCTATTTAAGTCTGAAGTCGGTAGTGCATATAAGTTTTGAAATAATCTACTGAAATACAAACTGCATCATGGTTCTTTAGCAAAGGAAACAGAAAATGGTATCTGGTAAAAGGTGTAGTTGTGTTTCCAGAGAACATGAGGTTCTAACAGCCTCTCCCTGGTGCAGGGCACGTTTTAGGAACCTCACACTCACATGGCTTATTTGGCCAAACCTAAGACAGGAAGATGCAGCCGGAGAATCTGCCTTGTTCTCGAAGAATAAATTTCTTTTTAGCTATTGATAAATCTTGGTTCAAGAAAGATATGCTTTAAGGTTAAAATATCTAATAAATTCTCTGTCCCATTTCATTAACATGTAGCAGAGCCTTAAAAATAAATCTGATATGACACTCTGACCTACTTAACCCTCCAAATGTAATTTTAAACCTAAACTGTAATGTGTAGTAACTGTCAAGGAACTAGAGATAGCATACAGTCAAACTGTACGCCTGTCCAATATGGGAGGGTGGGGTTGATTTCACTTTATTATTAATAATGTGCCACTTTTGAAAACAGAAAAGTACATTTATTCAAGACACTCGTTTTGCTTCAACTTATAAAATTCTTTATTCTTCAGACAGTTAATCATCTTAATTACCAACCTTCCCATTTCTAAAAGCTGTGTTCCTTTATTTAATATTAGCACATCACAGGATTTGTTCACTAGCTTATGTTACATGAACTCTAATTAAAATTATTACAATATCTGCAGTTTCATTTTACAAAAATCCCTGAGTCTGATTTTGTAAAAGACTGAAATTTACCTAATTTATCTTATATTCTTCTAAGTCTTTTACCCTGTTTATATGCTTAAGGGCAGCCCCTCACTGTCCCAGTGACCCTAACTAGGTGGCGACTGTGAATCCATGAGAAAAAAAACAATAAGCTGGTGATTAAGAAAGAGGTGGGCTCCAGGCTGGGTACTACCCTAGCTAGCTACGAGATCTCAAGCAAGCTCCTTCCTCTTCCTGGGCTTTAGTTTCTGTTGCAGCTGGACTCAATAATCTCTATGATACCAATTTCCAGCCCTTTAAAATGTTTATGATTTGAAAATGGTTCGGCTCACTTGTCCTGCAAATGCACTGCAGAGCAATAATGCCTGCGCGTGATCTGGAGGGAGCCCCTGGTACCATGGGGTGGCACTTCCTCACGCTCATGCCCCTCCAGTCAAGTAGGCTGGCTCTTTCATCTTGCATTGGCTCAGCACTCATGGGGCCTAGCGCTGCAGCTATGGAGAGAGAGGGAGGGATTCAGCAAAAGACGTTTCCTAAATCTAAAGGATTTAAAGACAAAGGGACACTTGCCAAACACAGAAAGGATTGATAGGGACATTCCAAGTGCAATGTTTTCACCATGCCTTGGTTCGATCCGTGTGCTTATACACCAAGTTGCCTCTTTTCCCCAGACCCCATTAAAAATTTCCCTCAATAGGGGAAAATAAGAAGTGCACAGTCATTTTGCTTGTTTTACTGAAGGAGTACTATACTTTGGTGCTAGAAACAGAGCAAGGGAAGAGCCCATGAAAAGTTAAACATCAGTATCAATCCACTGAGCCCCCTCAGAACAAAGAAGTCCTGGAGCATCGGAGC
Source organism: Leucopleurus acutus (assembly GCF_964270905.1). Lineage (NCBI taxonomy): Eukaryota > Metazoa > Chordata > Mammalia > Artiodactyla > Delphinidae > Leucopleurus > Leucopleurus acutus. The sequence continues at coordinate 68,423,393 of NC_139157.1, forward strand.
GCTGAACAGGCTGCCTGTGCACAGGCAGGCATCCCAGCTTTCGGCAAACAGCGAATCCTGCGCAGGTCACGCAAGGTAAAGGAAACTGTGCCCTCCTCCAACACTGAGGAATGCCAGGCTGCCGCAGTTCATTGAGGACTGAAAGATTCAAGCTTTGTAAACCTGATTGAAGCAAACCTCATGCATATTTTGGTAATCAGCATGCCAATGAGCCTCGCTGCTGTGAAAGCAGTTCACAGCTATTAATTTTCAGGCTTACAAATAATTTATGCAGTGTTTTTGAAATCTATAAAGAACTTGATGAAATGCTTAAGAAAAACATCTAAAAGGAGTCCTTAATTATGATGCCCTGCTACTCTCTCCAATCTTTTTGATTTCTTTTTGCTGCCCTTTTTTGTTTTCACCCCTAAGGTAAGTCCTCAAAACTGTCCATCTGGAGAAAGAAATTTCTTTCCTGCCCATCTGATAGTTTTCATTGTTTAAACCAAATCTGGAAGAGAACCATTTGGCTTAGTTGTCACGTTGTGCTATTCTGAGGCTTGGTATACTGACTGATCACAAACTACGTTACCTCTTCATCTCTCAACACATCAGAACGTGGGGTTTTCCATGTTATTTTATAGTTAAATGACTGTCATAGCCAGTAGAATTGGCCAGATATTATATTCTCACCATCGAGGCTCTGAAACTGGGCCAGGAACTCCTCTATTCTCTTTGCTGTGTTGCCAAGCTGCTTTTCAGAAGAGGACTTAAAAACCTTGAAACATTTCTGAAGCATGGCCATCAGTTCATCCTTTGCCAACATCCTAGAACAGAATCAGTGACAGGAGATGTAATATAACTGGAAAATTCATGTACTTAAAAAACACTGTCTACATTTTAAATGTTTCTGGTCAGAAGAAGATGGTATAAAATGCTTCATTGGTAGCTACCAACTTTTTGGGGGGAGACTTTCCTCAATGTATGTGATATTCAGAAGTATTCAGAAGAGTTCTCATGATAAAGTGCAACTTGGAAAGTTTACAATCTGGGTTCATAGCCTGGTTCTGGCACTTACTATGTTTGTAACATAGAACACTTTACTAAACATCTTTGATCTCTGGCTTCCTTGCCTGTGAAATGGAAATAGGAACTTACCTATTTCACAAGGCAGATGGAAGCTTAAGAATTCAATAAGAAGATGCATTTGAATGAGCACAGTGCTTTTACCACACAGCAGGCATTTAAGGTTAGTTTCCCTTTCCTTCAGATCTAAACATAAATAAGAGACAAGAAACGTCTGCTGAGGATGTAACACTCATGCTAAATGAAACCTGTTTGAAATGACCAAAAAAGTATTATCAGTGATTTCTTTATTATTTTAGCTAGGCTTTATATCTTCTATGGGCTTTGTTAACACCAATCAGTAAATCCACTGAACTTTAAAACTAGTAGGCAATTCTGCTTGTTCTATATAGCATAGGTAGAATGATTCTGTAATTCCTTCAAGGCCACAGAGGAAATCTTTGTTAGACATGGAAAATGAACACAGATATTCTAAAATTAAGATCCTGTTTTCAGGGTCATTACTTATAGGATCTCTCCCCTAAGATCATATTCAGTAACAGATGAAAGTACAATGATTAAAAGTTCTTACATTAATCATGAAAGAAAACAATCGGCCAAAACCAGAATATGGGTCATTCTGTAAGAAAACTATCTTATGTTTGACATTTTTCATAGTAAAAAATTTGGGGAAAATACTATTATTACTAAGTTAGAGAAAAAAATGAAGCTAAGTAGACTATGATTACCTCAAAATTAAGCTGGTTACTTCAACTAAAATTTAAACCCAAACCAAAAACAAAAAACAACAAAAAAAGACCCAGAACAAAAGCAAACGAACAAAACAGTCACACAACCAATAAATACAGAAACTGGCAGGGGTGGACAAAAAAGTAAACTTTTCCCTAGTTTTAAGAATATAAAATCTTCTCTTCCTCTTTCTACAATAATATAATTATCCAAAGTGTAATCTTTATCTGTGAAATAATTATCCAAAGTGTAATCTTTATCTGTGAATGAAGGGCAGCTAACAAACATGTCAAAGACAACGAAGCCAACACATTTAATTCTTGATTACATTTGAGATTATTTTAAATAATCTGGCTTTCTATTGCCCAGATGGAGTCAAACTATTAAGAGAAGAGAGCTAACTTGAAGTCAGATACAGCTGAACAATCTCATACGCGAACTTAAGCCCTACTCAGACTAGATCAGCATTTCCAGGCTCCAAGGAATCCCCGGCACTGGCTTGCTGTAAGGGCAGAGGCTGAGGAAACGCTAGAGGAGGTCTAACCTGCAAGAGCAGCACCCTGAGGACTAGCTCCCCAGGCCACAGGCAGCCACCCCTCACATCTCCTTGCAGCTTACAGAACTGAATATTGAGGAGGGCAAAGCCCAGCCTATTATTCATTTTCAGGATGCAATAAAAAATGGCATTATGTCACATAATTTTGAAATCTAACTTTACCAGTCATAATTTTTAACGTGGCATTTGATTGGAAGGGGTAGCTCTTTCATCTCAGGTATAAACTTCCAGGGATTCAGACAGTTATTACTCTTTTTATTCTTAGCCAAAGACTATGTTCTTATTGTTTCCAGAGTAACAAAAGACCTTATACGTTCCCAAGTACTCTCAGGTTTAATATAAAACAAGACTTGAAGTAAGGTTGATTAGAGCAAATAATGTGAACCCAATAAAGTCATTAATTGAAATTTTTCAATTAAATTATATATATTTACACAAAGAACTAACAAAGATGCCTGCTATCATCACTATTATTCAGCATCATTCTAGAATCTATTCTACAACAATAAAAATGAAGCAAGTGGTACAAACATCAGAAAGGAAGATGAAATTTATTATTTGCACAGGATACAACGGTAAGGTTAGAAAGTCTAAGAAAGCTACAGAAGTATTAAAGAGTGTAAAAAGGGTGGGTGCATATAAGGCAAATACATATGTGTGTGTATATGCACACACACGTCAATACCTTACAGTTACATGTAATCAATGTCTTAACATTAAACTATGGAAAAAAGAGCATGTTCAAAATGGCAACAAAAACTATAGAATAGGGCTTCCCTGGTGGCGCAGCGGTTGAGAGTCCGCCTGCCAATGCACTGCCGATGCAGGGGACACGGGTTCGTGCCCCGGTCCGGGAAGATCCCACATGCCTCGGAGCGGCTGGGCCTGTGAGCCATGGCCGCTGAGCCTGTGCATCCAGAGCCTGTGCTCCGCAACGGGAGAGGCCACAACAGTGAGAGGCCCGCGTACCGCAAAACAAACAAACAAACAAACAAAAACTATAGAATATTATGACAAATGTGTAAGACATAGCAAAAAAATGAAAGCCCTGAATAGACATTTTAAGTTCTAACTCTCAATACTGTAAAGATATAAATTCACTCCAAATTAATCCAAAATTTAATACTTTTTGAAACAAAATTCCAGTGGGCATTTTTTAAAAGCCAAAAAAAATCACTCTGAAATTAATCTGGAAAAATAATTGTTCCTAAAACAGGAACAAAGTGTGTATACTTGAGTGTATGTAGTGAGTGGGGCTATTAATATTATCAAAAGGTATACGCTACAGTGATTAAAATCAGATGGTACTTTGTATAGGAATAGACAGGACGATAGAAGAAAATAAGAATCTAGAAAGAGATCAAGGTATATATGAGAATTTGGTACATGACACAAAGGTACCACTTCAAATCAGTGGGGAAGAGATGGGGAGTACTGGAAATAACTAGTTTGAAAAAAACAGATCATTACCTCAATATATTTCAGAAAGAATAAAAATGTTGGGGAGGGGAAAGAACCAGTCCATCAATCATGAACTACTAGAAGAAAAAAAGAAAACTATTTAAGTCTGGTAACATCCAGCATCAGCAAGAGTACAGGGAAATAAATACTGATACATTGTTGGTGCAAGTGTACAATAGTGTTTATATTTTAGACTCAGAAAGTCTATGTACTTATTTTGTGGAAATAAATATACTAACGTGCAAACACAAACTCACCCTCAGTGATTACTGTTTGTAACAATAGAGATAGAAACAACCTAAACATATATCAAGCAAGGGACTAATTAAAGTGTTACACTTTCAAAACAAGGGATACTACATAGTGGGGATAAATAATGAAGTAATACAAGTGATGACAGCTAATATTTCTACGCACAGGTATGTATACCAGGCGTCATTTTATCTCCACAACACTGTATGATGAGATACTATTATTATTCCCATGTTAAGAGATGAGAAAACAGAGGCACAGAAGACTCAAGTAACTTGCCTAGAGTCTGGTTGGCAAAGCTGGGATTTGAACCCAGTCTGGCTGGGCATCCGTGCTCTTACCGATGATCTTATAGTGCATCTCAAGACACAATGTCCATGGTAGAATATTAGGAGCAAAACAAATAAACTACCATGACAAAAACCAATCAGACAAATCCAAAAAACAAAAAAAATGCAAATTGTGGAACACTGCATAGTATGATTTAATATATGTTTGTGCCTGCAAAAACAATCTGAAAGTACAAACTGCCAACAGTGGATGACTGGCTTTCAAAGTTATATAACACAAGGGGTAATGTCAGAAAAGTACTGTTATGTTTTCATTTAGATTACTGTTAGAGTGGCTCCAGCAAGCACTTTGGACAAACCACACCTAACTGAACAAAATTAACTAAAAATGACTAAAAAATAAAAATTAATTTTATCTCCCCAAAGTTTGTTACATATAGCAGCCCAAATAGAAAATTAAGGATTGAGGGACTTTCCTGGTGGCACAGTGGTTAAGAATCTGCCTGCCAATGCAGGGGACACGGGTTCGAGCCCTGGTCCGGGAAGATCCCACGTGCCACGGAGCAAAAAAGCCCGTGCGCCACAACTACTGAGCCCGCACTCTAGAGACCATGAGCCGCAACTACTGAGCCCATGTGCCACAACTGGTGGAGCCTGCACACCTAGAGCCCGTGCTCCCCAACAAGAGAAGCCACCACAATGAGAAGCCCGCACACGGCAAGGAAGAGTAGCCCCTGCTCACCGCAACTAGAGAAAGCCCATGCGCAGCAACGAAGACCGAATGCAGCCAAAAAAAAGAAGAAAATTAGGATTGAGTCTAGCCACCAGACCAGCATTTTTCAAACTGAGTTTTCAAAATGGGTTTCAACCATTATTAGTCAAGAAACCATTCATTCATTCAGTCAGTCAGTCATTCAATAAACATTTACTGAATACTTACTAATACCAGGCATGGTTCTGGGCATTTAAGATACACCTCAGTGAATCAAAAAACCCTGTCCTGGGCTTCCCTGGTGGCGCAGTGGTTGAGAGTCCGCCTGCTGATGCAGGGGACACAGGTTCGTGCCCCGGTCCAGGAAGATCCCACATGCCGCGGAGCGGCTGCGCCCGTGAGCCATGGCCGCTGGGCCTGCACGTCCGGAGCCTGTGCTCCGCAACGGGAGAGGCCACAACAGTCAGAGGCCCGCGTACCGGGGGAAAAAAACAAACAAACAAAAAAAACCCCTGTCCTCATGAAACTGACATTCTAGCTGGGCTGGGGGGTTGTGCAGAGATAACAAACACTATCTCATATTACTATATATGTTAAAAATTGGTATTATGAAAAAATATTGAGCAGAGTTGGGGGGAGGGTTTGAGGGCAGGTAGGTTTCAATTTTAAAATAGTTATTAGGCCTCACTGAGATGACATTTGATCAAACATGTGAAGGAGGTAAGAGAGCCATACAAGAACGTAGGAGAAAAACTTTTCCTGAGAGAAAACAATGCATGCAAAGGCCCTACGGTGGGTATATGTCTGGCCTGTGCAAAAAAACAAGGAGGCTGAGGTCACACAAGTGGAAGTCGAGACCGAGTGATAGGCAATGAAATCAGAGAGAGGGAATGAAGGGCTAGATCATGTATGGTCATTGTATAGATGCTGGTTTTACCCTGAGTGAAAACGGGAGTTTTGAGCAAAGGAGTGACATTATCTGACATATTTTAATAGGATTATTTTGACTGCTATTTTGAGAAAAACCTGTAAGGGAGCATATGTGGAAGCAAGGAAGCCAGTTAGGAGGTGATGGCAATAATCCAGATGAGAGTTGACGGTGCCTTGGACAATGGTGGTACCAGTGAGGGAAGGTGGCAAGAAGAGGTTTGGTTCTTGAAATATTTTGAAGGCAGAACCCAAGTTTTTGGCTTTGAACAATTGGAAGGATAGGGAGACTGCAGGAAGATTCTAGGTTTCAGGGGAAGATCAGGCATTCAATTTTGAACATGTTAACTATGAGCTGTATATCAGATATCCAAGTGGAGGTGTCAACAGGTAGATGGACATAAGAGTCTGGCACTCAGGAGAAAAGTGTGGGCTCTTGATTAAGCCCTGGGGCACTATAATGTTAGGATGTCAGGGAGAAGAGAAATTACCAAAGACTGAGGGGGAGGAACATGCAACTGAGGTAAGAGGAAAACCAAGAGAATCTAGGCCCTAGAAGTCATTAAGGAAACAGTGATGAACTGTGTTAGATGCTGATAATAGGTTAATGCAAATGAAGACAGAATTGATCATTTAAAACATTTAGCAACATGAGGGTTGCTGGTGACGTTGATCAAAGTATATTGCTAGAGTGGACAAACCAAATCAGCTAAAGAGAGAAGAGAGGAGAGAAACTGGAGATAGTGTGACAATGCTTTCAAATTTTGGTGGATTCCATCTAGCATTTACTTTAAAAGAAATAAAATAAAATTGAAAAGTAAATACAGTTGTCCCGCGGTATCTATGCGGGATCGGTTCCAGGACCCCTGAAGATACAAATATCCGAGGATGCTCAAGTCCCTTACATTAAATGGTATAATATTTGCACATAACCTACGCATATCCTCCCAGATACTTTAAATCATCTCTAGATTACTTATAATATCTAATACAGTGTAAATGCTATGCACATAATTGCAAATACAATATAAATACTATGTAAATAGTTGCCAGTGCGTAGCAAATTCACATGCTTTTTTTTCCTGCTTTTTAGAACTTCTTGGAATTTTTTTTAATATTTTCAATCTGTGGTTGGTTGAATCCATGGATGTGGAACCTGCAGATACAGAGAACAAACTGTACCAAAGTCTAAAAGTTTGAAAGCCAGCACGCTGGACTACTTTAAAGAGAAAGGAAAAACAAACGCGTGCGTCTAAGACACGTTTCATTAATGCTGAAAAAGCTATTATCTTTAACCAACTTGATTAAGTGATTATATCACTTTTGTGTAAATGGTTCAAAACAGACTGTGATACTTCATGTGTTGAAAGCTTTATAGGTTGTTATTTTAAAAAAAAGTTTCCTTAACTAAGACAGAAAGAGAATCATTTAGCAACCATTTAAAAGCAATCATCCTGCAGGGCAATGAGTGTTCTGCTTCATCATGCAGAAAGGCAACAACTTCTGGTTAAGTACTGATTATATAAACGTCTGATTGAGAACAGGCTAGAAGGAGAAACTGGCCAATCCATGGCTAATACAAAGATCTTCCGAATAATAAGTTCTCAAGTTCTAAACAGATACTACCAGTATAAAACAGCTTCAAAAAATATTCAAACACTCAAACCTGCAAATATATCAACAAAGACTAGAAGAAAGCAAAACAAAAAGGCTTATAAAAGAAACATTCACAGAGACTGTCTTCTTCCAAGACAACACAACAAAGTAATCACATATGATCCTAACAAGTGAAATAGAAACCAAAAATATGCATAATTCCTTTTAACCTTGATATTTCATATCAGACGCCACTTCCTCCAAGAAACTGTTCGACCTCCCAAACAGAGGTTAACTGTCCAGTCTATTAGTTCCTTAGTGCCCTAGACCTCACCCAGCACAGCACTTATTACTCTGTATTCTACCTGTCTGTCTACTTATCCACCTTAATCTCCCACTTGGCCAAAATTCAGTGTGGGTAAGGACCCCACACTGTGTCATCTTTGTCATCAGTCAGTGACTCCACGTTATCAAGTATTAAAAAAACATTTTTTTTAATGGATGAACAAGGCAATGGCCATACACTGAAAAAGAATTTCATGACCTAATGTGAAGAATAATTTCTCTATTTTCAAATTGGCTCATGTAGGGGAGCACCTGAAAGTCACGGGGCCCTTTGTGGAACACCATGCTCTTTTTAGTATGTCAAAATGAATCAAGTTAACTCTACCATATGGTTAGAGACAACTTTAGAAACATAAAATATATACCTATTTTATTGATGTACTACAAGTACAATCCTGAGTTCAGAAGAAATAAAGTTGTCAAACTCAGCTTGATCAGCAATTTCTGATTTTTTTAAATTAATATTTCTTAGCTACCTGTTCATTTTACTAGCAAAAAAGTGGCAGTACACACTAAATTTTTAATAAAGAAAAACAAAATACAAATGCAGATCTTGTTTCTGTTTATTGAGATAAAAACCATTGTTCACTATTAGCAGTGGAATACCTTAGTCTAGTTTTGGAACTAATTTGAGATCAACTGCCTAAAGCCATTCAGCTTCTTTTTCTTTGATGGCTTCATTTTTTTCCCTCAATTTTGTACCCCTTTTTTATTCCCCTTTATTTTCTAGAACAGCGTTTCTCAAAGTGTGGTCCCTAGACCACCTGTCCAAATGTGGTGAAGTGCTTCTTAAATGCAGATTCCTGCTGACCACCACACCCAAGCGCCCAGCAGTCAGATCAGAATCTTTGTGGGGAGGGTAGAAATCTATACATTTAATACCTCGACTGATTCTTATGTACACTAAAGCCTGAAAACCATTACTCCAAAAACAGTGCCACTCAGCATCTTCTGCTTTAAAATGAGCTTCAACAATTCAGCTGTTTGATTTTACCACCAGCACACAGAAAATTGTGGAGGGCCTGATATGATGCAAATTCAGGATTAGCAATCCCTGTTCTAAAAGAAATCATATTTTAGTGGTGCAGTCTCACACAGCTTCCACATGGATAAATCTTTGTCATCAAAAGTTAGATTATTGCTATTTAGGAAGCACCTCATATACTGTGGAGCTGTGTCATTTTTCATAACAAGATCTTTAAATATCATCAAAATTTGATCTGCAAAGTCAAGAAACAATGCATTATTTAGACTCTAAATCTCTAGCCTCTTTGAACTAAGCTAAAGTGATCAAATGTTAATATTATTACTTGAGTCATGTTTTTTTAACTCAATGAAAGCTGAGCTGACCTGCTAATATATTACTGTTTAACTCAAAAGCCTTATTCAGGAATTAGAATAATCTCTTTCAGCCTAAAGTAAATTCCCTCAGCTATCACTCAACTTCAATTTACAAATGTGTTTCTATGGCAAGCTCATAACGTTGCTCTTGGGATAAGCAGACTAGACACTGTGGCTCCTTTCATATACATGCCTGCACACTGTGCCAAGATGACTAGTGTCAAGATGGGAGGGGGTCTGAGGCCACAGAAGCTTGCTCTGCTGGCTCATTTTAAAATTTGGGGGGCTTCCCTGGTGGCACAGTGGGGGCCCGTGAGCCATGGCCGCTGAGCCTGCGCGTCCGGAGCCTGTGCTCCACAACGGGAGAGGCCACAACAGTGAGAGGCCCTCATACCGCAAAAACAAAACAAAACAAAACAAAAATGAATAAAAATAATAAAATAAAATTTTGGGTATGCTCTCATCATGGACTACTGGCCACAAACCCATATAAATTTCTTTTTATACTACCTCTCGAATAATTGGAATAGGGCTGAAAAACTGACTGAACTTTGTTTGAAGATTCGGACTTAAATTCCAGCTCTGCCAACTGCAGAAAAGTCACTCAACGGTTCTGGCTTTGGTTTCCTTATTGGGGAAAAACAATGGGATAACTCTAGATGAGGGATTTTCAGTTGACAGGGTGGGGGGCACAGTAAATTCTCCTAAGAAGAGGGGCACACTTTTCATTACCCCCAATCTAAGAATCATTGCTGTGGCGCTCCACTGGTACTGCTGGCAGAGGGCAGTGTGCTTCAGTCTAGCTGAGCTCTCATGGGCCTATAAGTTGAGGACTTTATGATTTCTGTCAACCCATAAAACCTTATTACTGAAGCATGGTTTTTCAAATTTTAAAAAGTCTCTGTCTAGTGTTGGATTTTTAGGTGGCTGTCTAGAAATTTTCTCCAATAGAAAACAGATCAATGTTTCCTCTTAATGTCTTTCATGCCTGACGAGGAAAAGCCACTCTCCCAGCTCAATGCTCAGCGTAATTTTTACCACGTTCTGTCCCCAAATGGTGTTTTAACTTAAATATACCCTTATATAATGACACGCAGTTGAGTGAAAATTAACCAACTCATATCCTATAAAAGAATGTGGTTTTCATGCTCCAAGAGTTGACTGAGAGAGCAAAGGTTATGGAAGACATGCAGGACCCTTGTACTCATGTCAGATTATGACATATTATAAATGCATGCTCTCATGCCATGGTGCAACTGAGCCCACGCACCACAACTACTGAGCCCACGTGCCTCAACTAGAGAGCCTGCGTGAGGCAAACTACAAAGCCCACACGCTCTGGAACCCACACGCCACAACTACAGAGCCCAAGTACCCTGGAACCCGTGCGCCACAACTAGAGAGAGAAAGCCCACACACCACAGCTAGTGAGAAGCCTGCGCGCCGCAACAGAAAGAGCCCGTGTGCCGCAACAAAGATCCCCACGTGCCACAATGAAGACCTGACGCAGCCAAAAAAGTTAAAAAAAAGAAAAATGCATGCTCTCCACACATCAGTGTCTGCTGCCTACATTTTTAAATAACTGTGATATAAAATTCTATAGGTCTTTTTCCACTCATGAATACTTGACATTTTTCAACATTATTACAAGTTCCTTGTGAATATTTCTTAATTGAGATATAACTGACATATAACACATTAGTTACTGGTATACAATACAATATATGTATATTTTGTGAAATGATCACCACAATAAGTCTAGTTAACATCTGTCAACTCATGTAGTTACAATTTTTGTTTCTTTTGATGAGAACTTTTAAGATCTACTCTCTTAGCAACTCTCAAATACACGATACAATATTATTGACTACAGTCACCCTGCTGTACATTACATTCCCAGGGTTTCTTTATTTTACAACTGGAAGTCTGCACCTTTTGACCACCACCAATTTTGCCCACCCCCCCACCTCTGGCAACCACCAATCTGTCCTCTGTATCTATGAGTTCAGTGTTATGGCAGGATTTCCTTCTTTTTATTTCTGAATAATACACACACACACACACACACACACACACACACACACACACACACACACACACACACACATCTTCCTTATCCATTCATCCATTGATGGACACTTAGGTTGCTTCCATGTCTTGGCTATTGTAAACAATGTTGTAATAAACACAGGGGTACAGATATCCTTTTGAGTTAGTGCTTTTGTTTCCTTCTGATAAATACCCAGAAGTGGGATTGCTGGGTCATAAAGTAGCTCTATTTTTAATTTTTTGAGGAACCTCCACACTGTCTTCCATGGTGGCTGCACCAATTTACATTCTGAACAACTGGGTACAAGGGTTCCCTTTTCTCCACACCCTCATCAACACTTGTTTTTCTGTCTGTTTTAAAAAAAATTATTTATCTATTTATTTTTGGCTGCGTTGGGTCTTCGTTGTTGGGTCTTCGTTGCTGCGCACTGGCTTTCTCTAGATGTGGCGAGCGGGGGCTTCTCTTCATTGTGGTGCACGGGCTTCTCACTGCAATAGCTTCTCATTTCGGAGCTTGGGCTCTAGGCGTGCGGGCTTCAGTAATTGCGGCACGTGGCCTCAGTAGCTGTGGCTCGCACACCCTAGAGTGCAGGCTCAGTAGCTATGGCGCACGGGCTTAGTTGCTCCGTGGCATGTGGGATCTTCCCGGACCAGGGCTTGAACCCCGTGTCCCTGCATTGGCAGGCAGATTCTTAACTACTGCGCCACCAGGGAAGTCCAACACTTGTTATTTCTTGTCTTTTTGATGATAGCCATTCTGACAGGCAATATCTTATTGTGGTTTTGATTTGCATTTCCTTGATGATTAATGATGTTTAGCACCTTTTCATGTACCTGTTGGCCATCTGTATGTCCTCTTTGGAAAAATGTCTATTCATATCCTCTGCTCATTTTTTCATCAGATTTTTTTTTCTATTGTGTTGTGTGAGTTCTCTATATAATTTAGATATTAACCCCTCATCAGATATATGATTTACAAATATTTTCTCCCATTCTGTAGGATGCCTTTCCATTTTGTTGATGGTTTCTTTAACTGTGCAGAAGCTTTTTAGTTTGATGTAGTCCCGCTTGTTTACTTTTGCTTTTTTGCCTTTGTTTTTGGTGTCAAAGCCAAAAAAACACTGCCGAGACCAATGTCAAGGACCTTACCATTTATGTTTTCTTCTAGTTTTATGATTTCAACTCTATGTTCAAGTCTTTAATCCATTTTGAGTTGATTTTTATGTATGGTGGAATATAGTGGTCCAGTTTTCCCAACACCATTTATTGAAGACTGTCCTTTCCCCATCGTATATTCTTGGCTCCTCTGTCATAAATTAATTGCCCATGTAAACATGGGTTTAATTCTGGGTTCTCTATTCTGCTCCATTCATCTATGTGTCTGTTTTCATGCCAATATCATACTGTTTTGATTACTATAGCTCTGTAATGTAGTCTGAAATCAGGAAGCATGATGCCTCTACCTGTGTTCTTCCTCAAAACTGTTTTGGTTCTTCAGGGTCTTTTGTGGTTCCACACAAATGTTAGGAATTAAGTACTTTTTAATGGTCAAAAAATATTTCAACAAGTAGATCTATGGTTATTTAAACATGTCAGTTTCCAGATAAAATGGATTTTTCAAGAGAAATATTGCCATTAAAGTACTTCTTAACAAAAATTTCAAATTGGAAATGTTACTAGACTATGTTTCTAACAGTACCTTAGTTTTTCTTTCCAAAGTAACATTCAGTGATCATTTTAACCTTATTTTCTCTTATGACTTCAATTATTTGACGACAGAAGACAAGAATGTCTGGTTTCCTAAATTCAGATATTTCCTACTTAGAATGCCTAAACTGATGAGTGTCCCTGACTTTTTCTCCACATCTAATCTGTACAAAGGGAAAAAGAAGAATTCCAGTTTGGAGGTTGCCAGATTCCTTTCTCTCTCGTAGTTCCCAGACTCTTGCCTGCCCTTGCTGTAGCAGCTATTGTATATTTGATCCTTAGTGTTTTTAATATTCCTATGTTTCTGACCTCAGCTTAGCAAAATGACTGAAACTTCGCTTTCTGTTCATTGCTTCTGCTTTACTCAGATCCCCACATCCCTATTTTAGAGCTTAGCAAAGAACAGTGGAAAGTATAACAGCTTTGAAGTCAGACCTGGATTAGAATCCTGGTTCCATCAACAACTATGAGATCTCAGGCAAATCACTTAAACCCTCTCTATGCTTCAGATTCCTCAGCTGTAAAGTGTGGCTAACAGTGTCTGCCACAAATGTGCACTGAGTATTAGACTCAGTACTACTCAGGAAAATGTACTGAAAGTGCCCAACACAGCGTGGCACACGGCAAGCCTTCATAAATCCTGGTTACTACTGTTCAATAGTGCATACCATTACTATTATTGCTCACATTTCCTTACCCTAATTTGGAACTGGCATTCTTGATCCCTGACTTGAACCCCAAGATTGCCAGTGCCAGGGAGATACAGAAGGAGAAGAACAAGTCCCTCTCTGACAAAGAAATCTGCAAATTTGGAAATACCCAACTGGAAAAGGAAGGCAATTACTAATCACGAAGGTTAAAGAGGAAACCCAGCAAGAATCAACTGGGTGTTTGAGATAAGTATGTTGACTTGAATAGAAAACAAAAGAAGTCTCAGAAACATTCCAGTTGAAGTATATAAATACATAGAAATCTGTTACTGGCATTTAAAAAAATGAAATAAAACATAGCTTTTCAGTGGCAATCTAGTTTCCATGAGGAGTTATTTTTCCAGATAGCATAAAATTAGTTTCCTATCTTAAACTGCACCTGCTAGATTACTAACATTTGTATTATTAAGTCTCCGGACTTAAAGTGCTTTTAATGTGAATTTTCCTCCTACTGTGCCTATCTGTTCTTTTCTTGTGGGCCCAGGGGAAGCCAAGACTTAATAAATATTCAGTTCTCAGACTTTTTTATGATATTTTCATATAAGCATTTATATTCACTGAAGAAAACTATAAGACTGTGTTCAGAAACTTAACTCCACTTGATTTCCCTTTTCTCACTATCCACGTGGTCATTATTTTTATGAAAGACTAAGAAGTCACCATACATATAAGAAGTAAAGCCAAGGAAAACAAATAATTATAACTTTAAAAGGTAAATTTGTCAGGGATAGTAAGTGATCTTTGATATCTGATAATACCAAGATATCTTATTTATTCATATAATATTAGACAAATAATTTATGACTTAGCCAATATTAAATTAATGTGGATAGAGCCAGCTCAGGTGGGAGAAGGCATCAGCCGTGGCCTCCCTCACAGGATGCATTTCACCCAGTGACGCTGCTCCTCTGCCCAACCAGGTCAGGGCCATGTGAGCTTGCTTTCCATGACCACCTTCCCTACCATGACAGCAAGCTGGCTGGATAGAAATGATCCATACCTAAGTTCTCCCTGTGTAGTGTCAATATTTCACTAAATAAACACTCATTTTACTTAAAAAATCAGAAGTTCAAAAACAAGGTAAAACCAGCAAAGAAATGGATGGTTGCTACATTAAAAACACTATAAGCTACAAACATAAATTCAAGACATGTACAAATATTAGCTACAACATGGCTACTTATGAAACTCCCTGGCAGGCAGAGTTCTGGAGGCAGGTGTTACTTATTGGCAGGCTTAGAGCAGACAAAAAAGGAAAAAAACAAACTACCTCAGCAGCTGCAAAGCCGATGCATACTCCTCTGAATCCCGTATGTTCTTTTCTAAACACGTGCAGTACAGCTCTCTGATCTGGAAGTGAACAGCACACTTGTGAGGAATCAAAAGTGATCTCCTAAGTTTGCACACTATGTTTGGAAAAATCATAAATGGTCAAGTCAAAAAAAATAATGTCATTAAAAACAGCCACTTTCTGTAGATGACAACAGACTTGGCATATATCACATGGATCAGGCATTTACATAAAACACCATTCACATGAAAGCAAAATGAGACCATATTGGGATTTGCTGATATCACCGGTCACTTTGTAATAAGAAAATTATTAAAATGATGATGTGATTACTAAAAAGGTTTAATGGCAGAAAATGTCTTATAAACAAGTCATTCTTACATATTTATATTTGTTCTCTAAACCTTTTGAGTTAAGGATGCAAAGATTTAGGAATACAGAATTCTTCCATTGCATTCACTTGACAGGTGGTTCACAGGTTTATGCTATGACACGAAGGCCAGCAGAGCATAATTTTGCAAGGAGCAAATTCTTAAACTGCCTCCCTTTAGCTCTGGGCGTAATGCAAGGTTAACCATTAAATGGTCTCAAACAGATTCCTTTTTCCATTTCACTAAAGTGGAGGATCAGCTCTCTCAGTATAAGTGACAAAGAAATGTTAAAGAAAACAAGTTTAAATGCCTTAGCACATGTACATTGGAGAGAAAGAAACACCACTTGGATTCATGTGGCTGTTTCTAGTTGTGGCCATCAGACAAAAAATACTGTTTCAATAACGAGTAAAGTATACAGCTGGAATGGATTTAGATTGCGTACTCACTGCAAGATTTGGATCCATTTCAAATTCTGATGCCTGAATGCTACCAAACTCAAAGCAAAAAACCACTAATATTCCTACTTTGTAGATTCCAAATGAGTAAGTTCTGGTTACCTGTCGACCCAGTGGGTACTTGGGAAGAGAAGAGGTGAACTGATGAAGACATCTCAAAACCAGGAAGTAATTTGTATGGTAAACATGCAGGTTTTCTAGTAATGACTGTGTTTCCTCCTAAAAAAAAAAAAAAAAAAAATAGAATACATTACAAATATGTAAGCCAGCAATTAAAAGAATAAAATACTAAAATCTAATTCATGGGTATATATATATAAAATTTCCAGAAAACTGATGAGAGAAGATTCAGAATTGCAAATTAACCTTAATCCTGAGCATTTTTAATGCACACAAAATCTAGGATAAAGGCTGGATATTTTGTATTTAGTGTCAAGTCTGGCGATATTTCACACACACCAAAATTAATATTGTAATTTAATTTCCTCCTACTACAGCACTGCCACAATAACTTGGCCCCCAAAATACAAGTGTGCAAAAGAGCGCCCGTGGGATGCCTGCCCATGCTAGTCACCTGGTGTGTACCACAGCAAGGTATGCCCATCACCCTCTACCTCACTGGCATCAGAAGGGTGAGGAGATCACCAGAGCACCCACTACCAATGTAATTAACGGTTGCTGAGGTTCCGCTTAAGATGTATGTATGCTTTTCTTAAAGTCCTGGTAAAGTTGTGTTTGAAAGGGAAGAAGGAGAGACTGTAGAAGAAATACTGCAGGTGTAAACCCCTGCTTTTTGCTGGGAATCTCCAATACTGGTTTAGTCACTTTACCAACTAAGGGGAAGAAAAATTGAAAAAGCAATGTGAAGCCAACAAGCTTTATAATTTAGAATCCAACAAGTATGATATGGGAGATAGTGTCTTAAGAAACCTATGGGATGACTGAGCTCACAAATCAGTTTCAAAAGGTTTTTCTTGGGGGCGGGGGGTGGCTGGAAGTGATTATGTTTTCTAGAACCTTCTGAAATGGTTTAGAAATGATTTTAAAACACTACGTCCTATCAAGCATTTTTCAGGCCTCAAATACTTTTATCACTGCTTATTTCTGTAACATTTTCTTAAGAGGATTATGATCTGTGGCATGGTCTTCAAATTTTTTTATCCAATGAGAAGTCAAATAAAGGACTTTAACTACTGGGCTGTCTTTTTTTTCAGTAATATCTTGCAGATACCCATTATTTTCAGTGGTCAACCATGCAGAAAATAATACCTCAGATATCAATAAATTCAAGCAAATCCAACATATATAAACCAACAAATCTGATATATTTTCCTAAACTCTAACTCAGAAATCAATTCCTTGGTCAGCGATCTATGGACCATTATCTGAAAGCATAGGGCAAATGAAAGAAAAGATTTTAGTATCAAAATGTTTTCCCACCAGTATCAGAGTTTGTTGGAATTTCAAAAATATAGGTCTCCTATCATAACAAAGGGTATTTTAACCACCACTGGCAAGGTATACTTTAATTCTATTTTCACTGTAAGCTATGACAAAGACTGCATAAAGCCACTAACTGTTTGCCTTGATGTGATTAAACAGCTTTTAAACAGGGGCAATATTCTGGAGAAAAAGGAATCTATTACTGAATAATAATCATACTTCTTGCTGCTTCATGCACTACCTATTACTTTTGCTTTGTGGAGTAACTGTAAATACAAATAACTAGGTGATACAGTAGAAATGAATGCCATCTTCACTGAATTTACTTGTATGTGGAGAGAAAAGAAATACCTGACACAGTATGGGCAATGTTACACGCTCAAGGAACTATATGCCCTAGAATAAGTGTGAGAGGAGGGATACGAACATGTTTTCTCCCAGAATGTGGATCACATCCCTGTGCTGAGTGGAATGCTAGCATTTAAAAAACATTTTGTTTGGTTTTGTTCCTATAATATGGCAGACTATTTCATGTGAGGAAATGGAGTTCTGGTTCCAACATTGGAAATAAAACCGGCTACATGGGACTTAATTGACAGAAGATCTGTGATATCTTTCTAAGAGATTTTCAAGAATAATTTTGACCATCCCAAATCTTTGCTTTATGTGCTGACTTTAGAACCTAATCTCCATATAAGAAAGATTCCACTGTTATTTATATCTGTGTGCTTATCAGCTGCAGCAGAAAACATCACAAATGACTAATTTAACTTTTTCACGTAACCTGTTCTCTAAGTTCTTTGTCTTGCTGAGATACCTATCTGCAAATGCCTTTATCTAGGCAGGGCAACAATCCTGATGCACTTTAGGAACACTTTTTCATAAACTTAAGTCTGGTTTTAATGTATGAGAAAATTTCCCACTTAATAAACACATTACAGCAGCATCACAGTATGCTCATACAAAAGCAAAGCCTGTTGAAACAGTACTCCTGTTTTCCAAGCATTAAAGTTTTCCTCGGGCATCCTTTCTGTACCGTAGTCACAGCTGCCACTGTTTTATTTCATAGTTGTGTTTAGGGTGGTCCTTTTCAACAGAGATACACTGCGTAGAAATATTTATTATTTCCCAAAGAGATATGTTTTCTTCTGTTCTTGAAAAATGAAGACCTCTTGGTCTCTACTGATCTTTGAAACAGATACAGGAACAGTGTGCTGTAAGAAAAACAGAACAGAAACAACCTCCTTGCTCTTCCTCAAACGTTCCAGACATGCTCCAACCTCAGGTCTTTTGCACTTACTGTTGCTCTGCTTGGGACTCTCTTCCTACAGATTCCTGCGTGGCAAGCTCTACAAGTACCCTTTATTAAAGTCACCTTCTTGGTGAGGCTCTTATTTAAAATTTCAATCCCACTCCCCATGCACACCGTCCATATTCCCTTCCTTTCACTGTTTTCACCTTAGCAATTATCACTAACATAGATATTTTACCTACTCATCTTGGTAACAGATAAGCTCCACAAAGGCAGGGGGTTTTGACTGTTTTGTTCAGTCCTGTACTAGATTAATACCTGGCATACAGTAGTCACTCAAAAAATACTTGTTGAATGAGGAAGTGCGTGAATGAATGGAGGCCAATACGCAGTCTCTCTCCTAAATAAAAGCAACCGCTTTTGTCTTGCTGGGTGTGGGCCAGACTTAACTAATTTTTCAGAAGAAGAATTTGTGATGTAAAATATCTCAATTTGTAAATGTTGCCTCAGATTAAAAACAAAAACCACTATGGACCTAAAAAATCACATTTATAGCAGGCTGTCAGTTGCCAGTCAACGTGTAATACACCCTTTTAAATCAGCCATCTCCAATCACTTCAATTCTGTCATTCATTCAAAAATCATTCATGTATTATTGTTTACTTACATGACAAGGCCTCTATCATTACTGATCTAGTTACTTTTTTTTGGAGAAGCCAATGACTATGTAAAACTTAAATATATATATATATAGATAGCTAAAGAAAACTTGAGTAGAATTACATTTGCCATGATGCTTAGTTTCTGCATTTATTTCTCTTCTTATTTCCACAGTATTTATCACTTTCTTGTCTAGAATGGTATGCATGGGGTGAAGAGTGATCTCAAGAAGATTACACGGAAGTATGTAAAAGTGACTAAATTTCTGCAATTTATTCCTTTCAGATCATGAAAAGCTGGTAAAACAAACATATTGAATTTCTGGATGAAAACGCATCAGCTGTCCAAGAACACAGCATTTTCTTATTTCTCATCTTGATAGAACTAAGTGTTATTTTTCTCATTAGAGAGAAATTTTGGCTGACAGTGTTTCCCAGATCACATGGCAGCTACCTAGAGAACAGCAAACCACCGTTTTCTCCCAGCTCGTGAGTGGCCTTAGTGCCAGTCCTCTCATCTGTCTCAGGCTTTTGTCCTGCATACTCCTACCCCAGCATTTACATCAGAAGCACGTGATGAAGGGTTTGGATTTAAAGTGTCAATTCCTCACACACTACCAGGCTAACGCCTAGCTTGTCTGATCACGTTTGGTAGTTTGTTTGCAGTGGTTTTCTTTTTTCCTTCTCTTTTCTTTTTATTATTAATAAATCTATTATTAATAGATTTCCCCCTTCCTTCTGCCCTTTGGTTCTGCCAAAAGAAACAGAAAGAAGAGGCATGGGCAAACGTGAAAGGCCGGTCTGCAACAAACACATGATAAGCATGCTAAATGGTGACCAGAAGTCCTTGCCCTACCACTAACTTGCTCTGTGATTTCAGATATTTCACTTCCTTTCTCTTGGCTGCAGTTCCTCACTTGTAAAATCAGCATGCTCAATCAGATTATCTTTGTAATAGTAATATATTACAACTCTAAGACATTCTCTTACTTCCCACTCTCAATGGAGTTAAAATCTAGTTGGGCACATAGGCATAGTGGCATGAAACATTAAAAGTCAGAATAATAAAACTTCAACTGTCACCTGCAAGAGACTGAATCTAAGTTTTCTACATACCATGAAGTTTAACCCTTTAAGGGCTGAGAACATGCCACATAATTTTAAGTAAGATTTGAATAAAAATACATAAATTGATTTTCTTAGATGAAGTACTTGGAATTAGTCACTCATTAAATATACTGAGGATAATGTAATTTCTTGGCAAGACAGGACCAACATGAATAGCAGTTCATTACTAGTAATATAGCATGTGGTCGGTATAGAGAGCACAAGATTAAAATGGGCCTAATCTTAGATACGGTATTGGGACAATGCATAAAAACCACTAATTGGGAAAAGCTGTTAATATTCTCCCCCCCCCAACGCAAAACATTTGCTCATGGAAAGGAAGAGAATTTTTCACTATTAAAAATCTTTCCAGGGACTTCCCTGGTGGTCCAGTGGTTAAGACTCCATGCTCCCAATGCAGGGGGCCCAGGTTCACCCCTGGTCAGGGAACTAGATCCCACATGCCACAACTAAAAGATCCCACATGCCACAACTAAAAGATCCTGCATGCTGCAACTAAGACCTGGCACAGCCAAAAAAAAAAAATCTTTCCAGTATTTCAAGAACTAGGGTTTTTTTTATTATAGGATAATGATAAGTTACGCAAATGTGATATGACGCCAAAATCTTCTTCAAAGCTCTCCTTAACACCTGACTTGAAACAAAATTTCAGGCACAAGCAAGAGTAAAAATTGTATCTCTGTAATTATGGTGAATTTGAAAGTCCTGTTTAAGGCACTTTTGACAGCTCAATTTCTCATGAAATATAGTTTCATAAATTAAAGATTTAAGTTAAAAAAAAAGAAAGCTTGATTACTAAAGCAATACTATGGGGCAAAAACATGGTAAAAATATATCTAGTCACTATTCCTATTTCACTTAAAACCTACAGCTGTTTACCATAATATTTTACCAAATTTAATTTCAATTAAACTTATGCACTAAAATGAAATTTTAATGAGGAATCTAAATGATTTAAGCAGTCAGAAAAAAATATTATTAATCTGTTTAATGAACAAGTAAATACAATCTTAGCATTCTAGAGCCAAAAAGAACTTTAAAGATTATTTGGTTAAACTTCTACTGAAGGCTTTGAAAGCTACTGAGTTATCAGAAGTTTGAATTAATGGGAGTTTGAGCAAGCTTATTCTGCTTAAACTTAGAAGAACTTGATTGTTGATTATCAGAGTACACGTTCTGGCCATTGTACCCAGCTGCACTGTACAACTGTTCAATGACAGACTACTCAGAAATGAGAAAACGCACAGAATCTTTACTCTTTCATCAGCTGTATGATGAAAGAGTAAAGATTCTAAGGTCCCACCTTTGTTTGAACTTCTTAGTGAATCTTCTACAAATGTACATGATTGGGTTAGCTAAATTTTTAAACTTACAAGTGCATTAAAAAAATTCATTCCTTAAGTTTACGAAATACAAAGCTGGTACACAATTTCAAAGCAGTATCTATGAAACTAAGGGTCCATAATTTTAAGGGAGTTGAAGTTTTTTTGTCTTTTTGGGGTTTTTTTTACATCTTGATTCCAGTCAGAGGATAATTGAGATGAATAATTTGTTTAGGTTGAAATTTAGTAGCTTAGTTCTACACTTAAGAAAACAGGGTAAGGGAAACAATAAATAATGTTTCCTTCTAGGGAGTGAGTCTAATTCAGTGGTTCTTAAAGAATGGTCTCCAGACCAGCAGCATCAGCATTATCTGGGACCTTGCTAAAATGCAAATTCCTGGGGCCCAGCATAAGACTACAAAATCAGAAACTCTGGGGATGGAGCCCAGATATCTCTGTTTTAACAAGTCCTCCAAGTGATTCTGATGTATGCTAAGGTCTGAGAATCACTCATTTAGTTTATCAGAGTAGAAAGCAAACTAGACTTTTAGGGCAGAGACAATCTTGATATAAAGAGTATAAATTTCTCTCAATAACACGATGAGGTCTATGTCTTAGAAATCTGAACGTAGAAAATGGGTACAAAATGATCAATTCTAACAGTCGGTAAGTCTATATAACTATATAATCGATATGACCGTATAACAGAGTATTATATATAGTATGTATGTTATAGAATATATAAAACAGTATATTTATATTGATCTTAATTTTTATTACAGTGAAAAATAAATAGTAACAATATGATTTACATTTATAAGTTTTATTGTTCTATTTGTTTTTAACTCACTCTCACTTGCTGAACAGGCTTTGATTATCACTAATCCTATGAGGAAATCATACTAAGAAATTATCATCCAATTTCAGAGATAAGGAAATTGAGGCTTAAATAGGGTAACTGATTTCCTTAAGTACACATCGAGGAGCAGCTAGAGTTCAAACGCAAGATTTCTGAGGTCAAGATCAGGATCTTCCCCTGTATCGTGCAGTACCATATTACTGATTATCATATGGAGTTTCTTTTAATTTTTTTTTATTATACAAAAATATACATAAAATTATCATGTATTTTAAAACAAAACTATAAAAAGAGAAAAAGAAAAGCATTATAAGAATAGTCAAAGATACTTTTGCTCTAAACCAGAAAAATCAACAGACATATTGATTGATTTTTTTCAGAGATATCTTCTGTCTTTTGAATTTACCAGGTAGCCTGCAGATGACTTTTTCAGGTTAAGGGTACAAATCTTTGTGCTCCTTCATATTTCTTACTATGTAAGTCTCAAGAAAATATGCCTCTAAATGATCAAATATGTGATCCCAAAATGAATACAGCAAGGATAATAACAAACAGGGCTGATAAGTGCAACAAATACAAGCACAGCGTAAATAAATGCTTAGAAAATACACAAAAAGTTACAGAAAAGCAAAGCTAAATGTCAGGCTATTTCTGTAACAGACCAGCCTAGACATTCTCTCCCTTTGTTATCTCAATGGTTAAAGGTACTCTTTAAAAATCTATTCCTTAGGACTTCCCTGGTGGCACAGTGGTTAAGAATCTGCCTGCCAACTCAGGGGACATGGTTCGAGCCCTGTTCCAAGAAGATCCCACATGCCATGGAGCAACTAAGCCCGTGTGCCACAAGTACCGAGCCTGCACTCTAGAGCCCGCGCACCACAACTACTGAAGCCCGCGTGCCTAGAGCCCGTGCTCTGTAACAAAAGAAGCCACCGCAATGAGAAGCCCGTGCACCCAAGGAAGAGTAGCCCCTGCTCACTGCAACTAGAGAAAGCCTGCACAGCAATGAAGACCCAACACAGCCAAAAATAAATAAATAAAATTAATTAATTAAAAAAAAATCTATTCCGGGCTTCTGAAAATACTCTTGACAGAAAGTTCTAGCAGGAAATGCACTTGGCAACTAGCTGACTCAGCACAGAGCTAATCTACCTAATCTTGAAAAACTCAATAAACATGCACACATCCTCTCCCACTGGTTCTTAAGTTTCTTCTCTACTGAAATAGGGTTTGAAGACTTCCTATACTGCTCTGAAAAGATTACAGAGATTATTAAAATGATTATTAAACCCAATCTAGAAGTGATTATATATTATGGCTCAGTGTGGATTCTGCCTCAGAAATAACATTTAATAAAAGCGATTCTCCATTGTAATTATGTATGCCATAATTCGTTGCGTGCAGCAATGAAGACCCAATGCAGCCAAAAATAAATAAATTTATTAAAACAAAAGGAGGTAAATTAGTATTTACCTATATAGAACACATGCCCTCTAGGAACTAATATTGTTTTATTCAAAATTTGAAAATAGTTTGTATCAGTAAAACCCACAGAGCACTAGGGCTTAACTTCAATCTCATCTTAATTTTATTACAATTTTCTAATAACTTTTTCCTTAAAAAGTTATAAAGAGTATGAAAATAAGTGTGACATTATGCATTCTAATTGTAAGGGACTTGTTAAATAAATGAAGGTAAATTCATTCAATAAAATATGATGCCACTCTTATAACTACATGTAAAAGAATAAAACTAGAACATTCTATAACACCACATACAAAAATAAACTCAAAATGGATTAAAGACCTAAATGTAAGACTGAAACCCATAAAACTCCTAGAAGAACACATAGGCAGAACACTCTGACAATTCGCAGCAATATTTGTTTGGATCTGTCTCCTAAGGCAAAGGAAACAAAAGCAAAAATAAACAAATGGGACCTAATTAAACTTAAAATCTTTTGCACAGCAAAGGAAACCATCAACAAAATAAAAAGACAACTTACTGAATGGGAGTAAATATTTGCAAATTATATTACTGATAAGGGATTAATATCCAGCATATATAAACGGCTCACATAACTCAACTTCAAAAAACGAACAACCTGATTAAAAAATGGGCAGAACTGAATAGACATTTTTCCAAAGAGGAAATGCAGGTAGCCAACAGGCACATGCAAAGACGCTCAACATTGCTAATCATCCAGAAAATGAAAATCAAAACCACAATGAGATATCACCTCACACCTATCAGAATGTCTATCATCAAAAAGAACACAAATGTTGGCAAGGATGTGGAGAAAAGCTAACCACCTCGTACACTGTTGGTGGGAATGTAAATTGGTTCAGCCACTGTGGAAAGCAGTATGGAGGGTTCTCAAAAAACTAAAAATAGTACTACCATATGACCCAGCAATTCCACTCCTGGATATATATCGGAAAAAACCAAAAACACTAATTTGAAAAGATACATGCACCCAATGTTCATAGCAGCATTATTTACAATTGCCAATATACTGGCACCTAAGTGTCCATCAACAGATGACTGGATAAAGAAGATGTGGTGAATATATATACAGTGGGAATACCTACTCAGCCATAAGAAAGAATGAAATTTTACCATTTGCAACAACATGGATCGACTTGGAGGGTATTATGCTGAGTGAAATATGTCTGACAAAGACAAATACTGTATGATATCACTTATGTAGAATCTAAAAAATAAAACAAACTCGTGAATATAACAAAAAAGAAACAGACTCACAGATACGGTTACCAGTAGGGTAAGGGTAGCGGGTAAGGGCAGGACAGGGGTAGGGGATTACGAGGTACAAACTACTATGTATAAAATAAATAAGCTACTAGGATATATTGTACAACACAGGGAATATGGCCAATATTTTATAATAACTATAAACGGAGTATAGCCTTTAAAAATTGTGAATCACTGTATGGTGTACACCTGAAACTTATATAATATTGTATATCAACTATAACACAACAAAAAAAGGTAATCTACAAAAATAATAATACAATGCCACTCTTTAGTACTGATATAAAATGATTTCCAAGATTAAGTGCAAAACAAAACAAGGTACAGAATAGTATATATACTTATCTTCTGTAAGACAGAGGAGTAAATCCCCAAAATATATATAATTACTTGTATATGTGGAGAATATCTCTAGAATAATACATAAGAAACTAGTAACACTGGCTGTATCCAGGGAGGGTAAGTGGGTAGTTGGAGAACAAAGGTGGAAGGGAGTCTTTTCACTGTATATTAACTTTGCCTTTTGAATTATGTACCATGTCCAAGTATTATTTATTTTAGAAGGAAAAAAAAACTTCCTCTTTTGATATTCCCTGTGTTGTATGGCTAACTCATCATTTTCTAAGCTCATTACTTCTTTCCCGGCACTATATTATCAATATGTAATGACGTTTTTTTCAAATCAAATCAATACCCACTTAGCAGTGGGTCTCTAAGCTGCATGGTTTCTATGTGTTTTTATTTATGACAGCCTTTACAAGAACACTAAAATGAGACCGCCTACAGATTCCAAAACTGCTAAGTGGAAAGAAAGCTGAGATCTGCAAGTGTTTTCAAAATAGACCACAGGAGAAACCTCATGTGCCAGTTTTATTACTTGATTTAAAAAAAAAGTCTTCCTTTTAGAACTGAAGTTTTGTGTCACCTTTAATAGTCACATTCCTATACAATTATCAAGATCCAATACTTCATTGTGCAAAGCATATTAGGATGTACGAATTTTTTTAAATAAAATTAACTCAATAAATTTTATGTGCGTGTTCTTTTCCATGAAGAAGAAAAAGAGAATAACACTGAAACAAATATATCCATATTCCTACCTTCAAAAATCTCTCATTGGTCAACAGTGCAACTTGCTTTTCTGAAGCTTGCTTTTCCACGTACCTAAAATTTTTACCATCCCATACACAAAAAGAGAAAATTAGAATTCTAAATATTTGAAT
Organism: Leucopleurus acutus; assembly: GCF_964270905.1. Classification (NCBI taxonomy): domain Eukaryota; kingdom Metazoa; phylum Chordata; class Mammalia; order Artiodactyla; family Delphinidae; genus Leucopleurus; species Leucopleurus acutus. Next base: position 68,449,911 of record NC_139157.1, read on the forward strand.
AGTATATGGAAAGAAAGAACTTTGTAGATTGGCGGCCACATTCTTTTATTTCTTCTCAAACATAAGTTCAAGATGACAGTCATGGTTTACGGTCATTTTTAACTCCTTAAATCAGCTGCATTTCACAGTCTAGGGGTCTAATAATAAACAAAAGCCATAAACTCCAGAAATAGGAAATGTTACTTATAAAAAGTGACTCTGGAGAACCTGCAAATTATGTCCCCTTGTAAAAATATTTTTCTTTATGCCAAGTGTTCAAATCCAACAAAGAAATGTCTCAATTAAAAACAAAAGTGTTTTATTTTGCTCTAAACAAAGAAGTTATTTTTCCCTCTACCCACTTCAAACATAACTGGGTCTGAGATCCCTTATTTTGCCCCAAACTCTTTTATAAGATGTGTTAAATATGTACTTCTCTTTTTACCTCCTAAACGATGGAAGACGTCGGATGTTTTCACATTGATTATCTGATAAAAAATTTATTCTTCTCTTGGCTTCTGGGAGATTACAGCACAGAACACTGAGGGGCTGGGAATAGAAATGTTCTAATAGAGAAAGCTGAAAGAAATGTGAAAATTAAATATATTTGCTGTATTTTGACAGTAAATCTTTTGTCCTACATTTGCTCAATTTTAAGGTTTTTTTTAAACAGCAAAAATATTTATGGCACTATTATATTTAATAATGTCACAATAGCAATGCAAATAATGCACAAATGGCTATATACTTTGAATATTTTAAGACTCCAATTTTGTCGACAAGGTCAGAAAATTGTAATGTCTGAAGTAGAAACTAAAAGAAACTAATATAAATAACTTAGCTATCTGCAGGAGCAACTCATTTACAATAACAGTAAATGTGGTGGGGATGTGACTGTGGTGTGAACTAATAGCCTAACAGATGCTCAAATACTCATAAGAAAATACCAATCTAGAATCAGTGTAAAAACTGGTCTGCTAAATAAATAAAAATGCTACAATAGCAGAAATTTTGCCTACTGATAAAAAACAATATGAAAAATGAGGGACGTCCAAAGAAAATGTATCTTTTTAAATTTAGTTTTATTTCATGGAGGAAAAGATGGTACAGTATCTGGTAGATACATGTATTCCAGTCTAGAATGCTGTGGTCTCTGCAGTACAAGGGTGATTAATTTTCCAGATCCTACCATAATTTGTAAGATATATTTTACAAGACTATCCACATGTTAAAAGCTCTGAATCTAAGCAAGCTTCTCATGACCAGTTTGGTTTTTCCAGATACCTTGTACCAAAGAGACAGTTCCCTAGATAGTGGACAAAACACACCCTGGTCCCTGGAAAATAGCATTCCGCATCACAAATTAATAAATTAACATGCTAGCTTATATATCAGTCTTAAGGTATTTGAGCTTGATCCTTCCTGGGTAAACTGATAATGAATTTCTGAGCCTGTAGAGCTGAAGACCAGATATCCAAGGCAAGAGGAAATCCTCCAAAATAGTCCAAAATAGTCCATCCTCCAAAATAAGGCTATAAGGCAAAGGGCCAGCCTAACTTAGAAACAAGTACAAAATAGAAAGCAACTGTTCATGCCAGGTGCTGAAGTATTTTTGCACATATCAACATGATCTTATTTCTTACTTATATATTTCCAATTATATTAATGTGATAATATTTATTCCAATGTTAACACTACTTTTTAAACATGAGAAAAGTAAAGACCAAACACGATAACGGACTTGCTGGGGAGGAGGAAAGGGACTAAGTCACATGAGTTACAGCAGAGCTACAGACAGGACAAGAACCCAGTAACACTTAAGTATTCGGTCCAAGTGTGTTCCCAATATTTGGGTCAATTAACAAGTTGGTTAACATATCCACCTAATAAGGGAAGGACTCAACCATATACCGAATGTATATGCCCTACTGCACCTTCTACAGAGAAGTAAAAACTTACACATATTTCCCATTGATGATTAGGAAAACTAGACAAATGGGGTCTAAAGACTCTGCCACTTATTAGCTGTGTGACCTTGGCCAAGCTACTTAACCTAAGCCTTTGTTTCTCCAAGTGCAAAACTGAGAATAATACATATTAATGAAGCAATGTTACTACTCAGCAAAATGCCTAGCATAAAAAAATTATCAGGAACCTATAAAATCATCTAATCAGATCCCTTCATTTTACAGATGAGAAAACTGAGAAACAGAAAGATTAAGTAATCTGGTTAATATGCTTTTCTTCACTCACTTTCTCAATGGTATTTGAGTCTACAGTTTATATTTTCTTTTCCCTTAACTTCAGTGATCTCTCCCCTCTATTGGTTTTCCTTGTTGTTTTTAGTCTCCTTTTCTGTTGCTCACTCACACAGTCAGCTTGCCTTAGGGCTCTACTCCTGGTCCTTTCCTCACTCTAGGTGACTTCATCCTCATTACACAGCTTCAACCATCACCTTTTAATGATAAATCCTAAATATTTCTAGTCCAGATCTTTCTCCTGGGTACCAAACCTTTATATCCCACATGCCCTAAACTTACCATACATAAAAACAAACTCATCCTTTTCTGACAAACTGGCTGTTTACTTTAGCATGTACACTTAATAAAGGGTACCAACCTCCAAACTATTTGCCAAGCTAGAACCTATGTGTCTGTAAGATGCTCCTCTCTTACTCACCCTATCATCCACCGAGTAACAAGATTCTATCTCATCTTCAAATCTGTTTCCTTCTCCCTAGTCCCACTATCACTACCTGTTTCGCCCCTGTTGTATCTTATCTAGGTAACTGCAGTAGCCCTCTAACAGAGGTCTCTCCCTCTACTGGGGCCTTTCCAATTTTGACCCAGCTAGCTCCTGTTCCTTAGGATACACTTCTGTTCTCCTATGGACCCCCAGGCATGTTTCTTTAACAGCACTGACTACTCAGAACAGTAACCGCCATTCTACTCTTCTGCCTGCTTCACTAAATAAGCAAGTTGAAGACAGAGATTTCTTGGTCCTCTGTATCTCCAGGGCTCAGCTTAGTGCTTGACTTAGAGTAGACCCGTGATAAACACTCATGAGTAAATAAACAAATGAGTAAAATGAAATGAATGAGAGAAATAAATTAGAAAGTTACATCTCAATTTCATTTAATTTTCCATATTGCTAAGGTAAATAATATTTTCTTGCTTTAAAATACTCTTTTTAAAAAGTCTAAGTTGAAAAAAATGACACATATTAGCCATAACAGCTTACTCTTATGTAATAAAATACTATAGTGTTTAATGTAGAGGAAGAACACATATGAGAAATAATTTATAATCTTCAAGGCACTACACAAACATGAGGTATTACCATATTGCACTTTTGTACTGAAGGTTACTAATACATAGGTTTTCATGAACCTGACAACTGGCATGTGTTCACGACTATACTTTGCTAAGTTATTTTAGGTAGTTGCCGAAAGAAGGAAATACTATCGACTTTGAAACAACTGGAGAATGGAGTCCTTTTTTAGATTAGGTGTTATGAAGCTAAGTTCATGAATTTTCTTCTTGAAATTTATGAAACTTTAGTGAAAATCCATTCACAATATATAGGAATAAATACAAATGAACACACACACATATGTGCAGGGCACAGCAAACTAGAGCCCATAGCCTATTTTTGTATGGTCCAGGAACTACAAATTATTTTTATACCTTTATAAAGGGTTATTTTTAAAAAATAACAAGGGCTTTCCTGGTGGTGCAGTGGTTGAGAGTCCGCCTGCCAATGCAGGGGACACGGGTTCGTGCCCCGGTCCAGGAGGATCCCACATGCCGCGGAGCAGCTGGGCCCGTGAGCCATGGCCGCTGAGCCTGCGCGTCTGGAGCCTGTACTCCGCAACGGGAGAGGCCACAGCAGTCAGAGGCCCGCATACCACACAAAAAAAATAAAAACTAAAAAAAGTAACAAGACTTTCAACAGAGACCACATGTAGCATGCAAAGCCAAAAATATTTAATATCTAGCCCTTTAGAGAAAAAGTTTGCTGACCCCTTATATATAGCATTTCCTAGGTAGAAAGTCCATTAGCATTCATCAGATTCTCAAAAATAAAGGTCCCTTCCTCCTCACCCCCAAATGGTTAAGAATCACTGGAATGGAGAGGTCTTTTTCCATTTTTGATATTCTAATTAACGTATTTTCTACATTTTGCTGCAAAGTAACAAAGGAGCCATAGAATCTAGAATAATATAACTTGAACTTACTTATTCAGATTTTGCCATTTAAAATGCCCAATTATCACACTAAAAAGTCAGTCTGAAATAACATGCAAATTATTTAGAATCAGCTTGCGAATTTTCAAACCCATTAGTGTCTTCTTACCTGAAGTCCTTTTATAAAGTTTTGGATTGAGAAATCATGATACAAAAAGATGTTGGTCAGAACCTGCAACACTTTTTCACTTAGTTTAAACGGAAATTGAGTTGTAAGAAGTAGCTGAAAGAGAAAAGGGAGGCAGGACATATTCCTGGTTAGTCTTCCCTCTTCATAAATATCAAGTATAAATAATGAGGCAACGAATGATACCAAAACACAGTACCTATGAAAGCTATACTAGTAGCTAGATTTTTTTAGGTCAGATATCAACCAAAATTTTAAATAAACTTATACAACAGTAACAACAACAAAAGAAGCTATTCATACTATATCTTCAGAATCACAGATATCCATCATCCTTCATTCAATTCCTAATTTTAAAAAATTCTATTAAAAAATATCATCTATACAAACTCTTTTCTCCCAACAGAAGCCACTGAAGAAGCTGTAGGCTTTGGCAATTCTTGTTATTAAATTTCTTTTTCATCCATATTGATGCACATTAACGAAGAGTAACAACACATTATGTACTGTTGAATGAGAAACCCCAAATTAACAGGTGTCTATTTAAAAAATATTAAATAGCTGAATTTGCATTTCAATGGCCTACACTGAAGATTTTACATCTGAAAACAAAAAGTCATACTAGGCTTTTCAAACAGAAACAGAGTGATAGAAGGCCAACTGAATTTGGAAACAACCTAGCAACTTTAAGTACTGTAGCTGGAAAAAATTTCCCTAAAGTCAGTGGCTACCACCTTTAAGGGAAAAAAATGCAGAAGTGGTTACTAAATAAGTGGAAGGTGGTCGTTAGTTTACCTTACAGAGCAGCACAAAGGACATCTTCAAGGAGGTGAGTTTAGCAACAGTTCATGGAAGGTCACTACTAAAGAACAGTATTTCCACTTAGGTAGAAACATAGAGGTAAGGTCTGGGAAGGCGTTGGTATTTACTTTTTGTCACGAGCAGTATGACAGGAAAGAGTCCATGAAAAACTTCAAATCATTTAATATAAAATGTAAGGGTGGGGCTTCCCTGGTGGTGCAGTGGTTGAGAGTCCGCCTACCGATGCAGGGGACACGGGTTCGTGCCCCGGTCCAGGAAGATCCCACATGCCGCGGAGCGGCTGGGCCCGTGAGCCATGGCCGCTGAGCCTGCGCGTCCGGAGCCTGTTGCTCCGCAACGGGAGAGGCCACAACAGTGAGAGGCCCGCATACCGCAAAAAAAAAAAAAAAAAAAAAAAAAAGTAAGGGTGAAAACATTGTTATTGTTACTAGGCAGTCATTAAATTCTGCAAAAATTTATTTTAAAAACCTGTAAGTTTCTATTGAGTAATGACTGGTTGATAGATAAATAGGTAGGTAGATATAGAAAGATATGATCATTCTTTTCATAAAGCTTATATTTTAAGTGAAGAGGTAATACTATACATGAGAAAATCATTAAATAAAAATAGTAAAATATGTGAAGGAATATATACAATATCATACTGAGAAATTTATCACTAACATTTATAAACTGTCCATGGCAGTTTTCGTTTCATCCTATTTCACTGGTAACATTTTTTCTTTTTACCTTATCAAGTACTGTAGTCAGGTGCTCCTTGCAAGACAAAGACTGGAATAGTTCTATACACAATAGAGATGATACTGCATGAGGAAGCATCCGATGGACGACAACAGGAGACGTGGCGATTCCAAAAATGAGTATTAGTGGAAATTCATGTAGATGCTGACTAGTTTTTCAAAGGAAGATGCAAAAGTGCAATGTCTTTAGCAAATATATTTCAATACACCATGGTTTAAAATAAGACCACCTTTATTTTCAGGCCTACTTTATAAGACATGGCTAAGGAAGATCATTCTAAATAATAAAAATTTTTAGGTCACTCATTTTCCTCTGTTACAGTAACACAGAAATAGTTATTTCCCAGACATTCTAGCTCTGAAATCAATCTATTAATAGATCCTCTCATTTTAGCAATAAGAACATAGTGGTCCAGAGAGATCAACTGCTTCCCTCTAAGGTTATACAAAAACAAGTGTTAGAAGAGGCGTTAAATGCTATTCATCCTCTATTCATCCTCTCGCCCAAAGCTTGAGCCCTACCTACAGTCTTCCTCACAGTTAGACATCTAGACTATGCTTTAAGAGTTCAGTAACATGAAGGTCACTAATTTTCAAGGTAACTTATTCTATTTATGGACGTTTCTAACAGACACTATGCCACCCCAGCATAACAGCTAAGCTTTAGAAAACTTTTCTTACAAATAGGTAGGATATTTTTAATGGACATCATTAAAAAAATATTACATTCTTTCCCCACAGTCTTAACTCAAACTTATTGAACATGATTTATTCTTAGCATTACCAATATGGACATAAATGACTTCCACAGAGTAAAACATCAATACCCCTGAGGGCTATTGTAGGTCAGAGCCCTCTGTATCGTAGCTGATAATTTTGCTTGTTCCCTCTTATTAGCTATTGCTTTTCAGTATTCTAGCTGTATGCAGTTCTACTTTCATAGTACTGAAGTATTTGAACTATCTTACTGTTTAAGTTCTTCTTTCTTACTTTTGATGGTAAAAGTAGTCACAAGTCTGAGTTCCAAAAAAGCAGAGCTTTTCTGTCACTATTCTGTATTGTGCATTTTTTCAGCATGTTAATCAGTTCAGTGTTAGCATTAAGAAGTCTTAGGATCTGGAAATCTTAGTTTCAAATGGGGAAAAAAAAGACTATCAAAGTAGGAATTATTATTAGATTATCACACAATACAGCTTTAGGCAAATGTAGCCATAACTATTAAGCAAGTTAACATACAGAAGAAACCAAATTAATTTATATTGTAAAAAATGTACCATGGGAAAAGCATGTCACTGGGTTTTTTAATAGGGTTATTTAGGGCTTCCCTGGTGGCACACTGGTTGAGCATCCGCCTGCCAGTGCAGGGGACACGGGTTCGATCCCTGGTCTGGGAAGATCCTACATGCCGCGGAGCAACTAAGCCCGTGAGCCACAACTACCGAGCCTGTGCTCTAGAGCCCATGAGCCACAACTACTGAGCCCGTGTGCTGCAACTACTGAAGCCTGTGCACCTACAGCCCATGCTCCGCAACAAGAGAAGCCCCCGCAATAAGAAGCCCGCGCACTGCAAAAGAGACCCAACACAGCCAAAAATAAACAAATAAATAAATAAAATTTGTAAAAAATGGGTTTTTACTTCAATTCCAAGTCTCACAGGATTTCCTTGAAGACCCAATAAGATCATAAAAGTAGTTTCTCATTAGAAATACCATATAAAATAATGTTATTTAAAAAAACATTCTTGCTCAGTAGAGCCATATGTAACTCAGAGCTTCTAAGGGTGGACAGGTATCAGAAAATAAGACATGACAAAAATATCTCAACCTGGAGTAGTTCATCCATCTAGCGGGCAAGTACGAAACAGACAACTTTGGTGAGAGAAACTACACTTTATACTGCCTTATCATTCTAATTAAAAACTGGTTAACTTTTGATTCTCATTTTTGGATCAAAAAGCAAATGAAAATCGTATAGGAGGTGTTCAAACATTCAATTTTATAAGGAATTTGAAATCATCCTGGTTTCAATCCATTAGTATTAAAATGAGGGGTAAACTGCTACTCATTTTCTCTGCAAAAGGTTGCTTTTTGATTAAAGTTGTATGTTTTCTTAATAAGAAGAATTTTGAGAAAAAAGCCAGAAGATATGCCATCTACCTGCTGATAATTATAAAGTCTTGGAGTACTTTTGTGGTGAAGCTTTCCATATCCTTTAAGATAAGCACAACAGGAGGAGACTGCCATTGGCTAGGAGGAGTCCTCTTTTTTCTTGGCATTTTTACGTCAGTCTTCTTTTAAGCCATTGTGGAAAGAAGGAGTTAAAAGTAAACTTTACTACCCAAACAATGTTATAATGCCACAAGTTGATATATCTTCCATCATATTTCACAGTAACATTGTTTCTTTTATTTCTCCCACATAATAAAGAGAAATTCATTTCAACAGTTATTAGCAGACTCTTTCTGTGTCTGACATGGGAATAATAACCAAGAAGAAAAAAGTTCAGTAAAATCTATAACTCATATGAAATATTTATATTTTCTGCTATCTGAGAAAATGACAGGAAAAGCATGGGGAGACGAGAGTATTTTCTATAAAATTGATTTTCTGTTAGTACAATGTTATATTTTGCTTTGCTTTGGAGTGAGAACCAGTACTTTTCATTAAAAACTGTAATGAATAACACTACATGCTGCTCTACTATTATGAAATTTCAAGTTGAAAAGCATCTTAAATGTCATCTGGTCCAATCCCAATCTTTTAAAGATTTCTGACCTAAATTGCAGGCAGTATTTGATTTCTAGAAAAATCTAAAACTGTGGATCAAATTAAGATATTATGGTAAGCATTAGACCCAGTTTAGTCCCTATATAAAGCAAAATAAACTTCACTTATGATGACTTCAGCAAATACGTTCTGCAGAAAATGTCACCACAGTAACTTTTCCCATACTATCTGGCTACACAGCATCATAAACTAAGGCTGCGGTTTTATGGTGCAGTTATCCATGAATCATCTAGGTTATTTAGTTTCACCGGAGACTGTCATGGTAGAATGAGACTTCTATTTATGTATTTGCTTCTTAAACATACTTTACTTACAGAGCATTTATTCCTCAAGAATTCTAAACATGGAACAAAGGAGATTTACATATATATTATATATGTGTGTGTGCATGTGTGTGTGAGTGTGTGTGTGTGTGTGTGTATGACCATTCCTCATCAAACTAAGTCGACAGTGGGTACTGAAAGCATGGTTCTACTGCACCAAAGTAAATACTGAACCTAAGAGATAATATGTTAAAGATAAAGACATTAAAGATAGAGATAGAATCTCCAGCAGAACAAATTCCTGATGCTGTTTTGTCATTAGATGACATTCTCCCACAAATAAAATGGCCTCGTAAGAACCTAAACACCTCCCAGGAATTAGGCTACATACTGATAAAAGAAAATTTCTAAATTCTAGTAGCCTTAGGAAAAATAAGTAGCTTCTATTAAATTAACAGCAAGTGCCACATAAACATATCCTTATTAGAACAAAACAGTACTATGTTTACTATAATTCCAGACCTCTTCAATCATATGCCAATTTCCTGGCAAAAAATTGTCAGTTTACATTTACCTGTGTGACACTCATATACCAAGTGGAAAGAGAATCCATTGAATAATGTATCTTTTTCTGGGTGACCTGAACACTTTCTTTCTCTTTGGATTGCACGTTTACATTGCAGTCCATCAACTGTGAGGCCAGCTTTTGCAAAAAATGTTTCATATCTGCAGAACATAAAACACAAGAAAGCATATCCCATTAAAACACATCTAAAACACCTGAAACTTCTTGATCAGTATATTACACTATTTGGGTAGAATGTGTTTTTCTACACTTAACCTAATCTAACATTTAACATATTAACTATTGAGGTTCATTAGTATCCTCTCCCTAATATTTTAATTTCATTCATTCAGACTAACACTAGGCCAAAGTTTATGTTTATTGTCTGTAATAAAAGTGTTACCTAAACAAATGTGCAAACATGAAAACTATAAATTATATTAGGAATAATATGTATTTAAATTACACTGGACAGCAAAAGGTTTTTAAGACCCCTAAGAAGACATCGACAGTGTTATTTACATAAGCTATTTTACTGATTACAACTCTTCCTTATAGTCATTTTTAAAGATGCCCTAAGGGCTTTTACTTAATTCCAAACAGTTTATGAATATGAACATAAATATAAGCACTTAAAGCCCTTGTATCAGCCCAAATCTAAGCACATTTTACTCTATTAGTGTCCACATCCTTTATGATTTAATGGCTCCAGATACCCAAGATTAGCTCTGGCAATGGACTGCTTTTTACCACGGTGGCCTTTCAAAGTGGGATAATAAGATGATTTGAGGCTGTATATATGAGCCTATGTATGTAGTCTCTTCTCTGTTGGGCTAAATAAGAGATCCTCAGCTTATTAAACATTAAAATTTTACTGGGTTCAGAAAACATCTTGTGAGTGCCTGGACTATTACTGGAGGTGAAGCTGATTGGTAGGGGTGGGGCCAGAATAAACTAAAGCGGCAGAATCCTACAATAGTCAAGATTACGCCAGAGGCACTAAACCTCATCCTGCCAAAAATGTAGTGCCATGCTCCTCCCGCAAATAAAAAAGGATAAAGAAAGCTAGAGAGATGGACGGATGGAAGAGATATGTAACATCTCATCAAGGTTGTTATAGCATTTATACTTCACCTGGGCAATCTTTAGCTTGCAATGAAACTACATATGGAGTAACATTATTCTGAAGGACTTCTGTTAGACTTCTGAATGTTAAATCATGATCTGTTACATTCACACCTATGGGATAATAAATCAATATTACACCATCATTTTTATCATTAATAATTTAACAACAAGAAAAGCCATTTAACATGTTATAAGTTAAAATATTTTAAAAACATGATTAATAATAGAAACTAAGAAAACATACTGCATAAATGAAGAGTTCTCCATTAAAAAGATACATATAGAGGCACACACTATACTTATCAGGAAAGGTATTCAGCACGACTTTTTAAAAAAAATCTACTGGGGATGTGTAGTTGACCCTTGAAAACATTTTAAAAGCAATTTCAAATTCATAAAGAGCTCTTTAAAATAATCATTCAAAAACAAGGGCCTTACTGTGACCCTGACTTAACAACTGAGAAGAATCCAATCATTAATAGCAATTCTATTAATGATCTTAGTAGTAAATACAAAAGGTAAGTGTATACTAGGGGAAGAGTCTAAAAACAAATTAAAACTTCAAGTCCTTTAAGTATTTACTGAATCCCTGGTTCTCATTTCCACAAATCAGTTTTAGTGCTCTGCATGCAGGTATCAGAGTTGAGTGGAAATTTCCCCACTACTTTGGAAAAAATTCTATTCACTGATACCTTCCCTAATGTCACAATCTGTGACTTCTAGAAAGTGCTTTGGTGCTTAGAAAGTGCTTTAGTGCCAGCAGCAGACATCTTGAAACTACTTGAGACTTGCTACTATAAAACTTCAACTGCTTGGAATATCGTATTTTAATGCATATATGTGGAACCTAGAAAAATGGTACAGATGAACCGGTTTGCAGGGCAGAAATAAAAGACACAGATGCAGAGAACAAATGTATGGCACAAAGGGGGGAAAGTGGCGGGGAGGGGGTGGTGGTGGGATGAACTGGGAGATTGGGATTGACATGTATACACTAATATGTATAAAATGGATAACTAATAAGAACCTGCTGTATAAAAAAATAAAATAAAATTCAAAAATTGAACAACAACAACAAAAACTTCAAGTGCTTGGAAGGAAAAGAAAAGGTTCAGAATCTTCCAGACCACCAGTAAGCAAATTTTTTTTCTAGGAGACAAATAAAAATGCAGGCCGGCTATTTTAAAATGGACATATATACGTTTCTGAAAACAGAAAATGTATAACTGTGTAACTGTATAAGTATTCTTTGAGTACAGATATCAAAATGGTATTTAGCACGCATTATGGTCTAGGAATGTGATACTGCATCACTGAACAAATTCGGGAGTTTAATAAAAATATTGGCTTCTCTTGTCTTTCACTGACAGACTTTATTAGCTATTTAACACTATGTTCCTTAAAACAATGGATTTGCCTATTGAAAATAAGATAATCAACAATGTCTTCAACTGGAAAAATGTTCTCCTCAGACCACTGACTTTGAAACTTATGATTTCCATTAGCTTCTTTTCTCCTTATGACAGCAGGCAGAGAAGGGATTTAAACAGTTATCTCACAACAATCTATCAGGCCCTCCCTCTTGACTGTGTTTCCCCCACTCTACTTCCAATTGCTGTAACCTGGCGGGAGAGAAACAAAGCACCCGACAGTACAAGCCAGCCATCACTGGGCCTCAGTTTCTCATCCATAAATGGAAGGGGTTTGAAATTAAGTGGCAGGCTGCACTGAAAAGCTGGTCCACAGCATTATAAAAATCATTCCCTGGAGTCTTGTTACTCAGAGGGATCCTGGGATTGGCAATATGGGCATTACCTGGAAGCCTGTTAGAAATGCAGTTTCCAGCCCCACCCTAGACCTATTAACGAAAATCTCTATTTACTAAGATCCCCTGGAGGTTATCTGTAGGTATCATTAAGGTTTGAGAAGTATTGCCCTGAATATCAGGAATAAGATTTAGGTATTGAACAGTATTAGAGGCAGTATTAAACAACAGAATTAATTTCTTATCTCAGAGCTCACTAGTATAAAAACCTTGAATAAACAACAAATTGGAAATACAATGAAGAGTATGTTTGGAATCCAAATAAATCCAACTTTCCTTTCAGAAGGAATGAAGAAAATTTGCTAATATTCCAAAGAAATTTTTTCCATTATCATGCAATCCAAATGTTTGGTTAAAATGGGATATTAATGATGGATACTTAAGTATGTAAAAAGTTTACAATCTACAATCTGAAAGCAACTTATATATAGTTCATCTAAACCCCCTTCACCCCATTAATATTAATACAACATTACAAAACAATCCAAGATTGAAAAAATAAGCACAGGGAAATAAAATTAAGGTCACAGAGTAATTTCATTGAAGATATGATAAAGTATAAAAATTGTATCTATCAACATACTGGTAGTTTCTTTATTACTGAATTCAAATCTCAGATTCAAATAACTAAGGAAGAAAGAGTAACACAAATATATTTCCCCTTCATTTTTCTGACAAAAAGGTGAGGAGGGTACTAACTAACCCTAAATCAATTTCTTTTAATTTACAGATGTATGGTCAGTATAAGGAACTTTTATTGGTTTTGGAAGTATGCAAACTTTAATTGGTTTAATTCTGTAAATGAAAAAGACAAAACAAGTTTATCAGAACAGGTGATTCCCACTATTCTCAACAACAAAACCACTATTACAAAAAACAAACACACACATATGTACCTAGAACAAGAGCAGCAGTTGGAATTTCTCTGAGTTTTATTTGACAGCCCCAGTCTCTTGAATTCTTCTGGAACCCAGAATGAGACTTCTGAAGAAATTCAATTAGACTGTCAAACAGGTTTTTATTTAATTCCTCTTGTAGTCGCTACAAAAAAACCCACAAAACTTTATGAATTATTTTTAGCAGTAATCTGATACATCTTTCCAAGTTTGGGAAAGGAAACTGTCATGATTTCAATTCCAAAGATCACATGTAAAATAATTATAAGATAGATGAAATTAAAAATTGTTTTTCCATAAATCTCCAGTGAGCAGTGCTTTGAATTCCCTCCTTAAAGAATCTCATTTATTCATTCAACAAACATTTACTAACCACCTTACAAATGAAAGAGTCTCTTCCCTAAAGAAAGTGAAAAAAATGAGCTAGAACACTTACAATTAAATTGAAATACATTGCATAGAGTGCTATGATAATATAGGAACAAAGAGTAGGATCATCCACCTTAAGCTGATCAGGTGATATATTTGAGCCAAAGAATTAGAGCAAGTGATGCAGGAGGTGATGGTGGACGAAAGAAAGTTAAGAAGGAATGGGGAGTGGAGAAGGCAATCAAGGAAGAAAGCACAAAACATCTGGGGAACCACAGATATAGCTAAGAATAAGAACATGAGAAGTGGCCAGGAACAAGGCTGGACAAATACTCAAGGGACTGTACCAAGGAAATATATATTTGATGTTAAACGGTTTAGATTTTGTACTGTGGGGAGAACCATTAAAGGGATTTGGAGCAGAGGCATGATTAAATCAACGTTAAGAAGGGTTCACCTGGCAGTACTATGAAGGCCAGATTGGAGGGGACTGGAGGGGCTGTACTGGTAGTGGGGCTGGAAAACCCCTGCAGCCTGGATCTGCCTGATGGGATTTGGCCAATGGTGGCATAGGGACTAATGACAGACCAGAAGGGTGTGACATCAGAGGCAGGGACATCAGTTAAGAGGAGACTATGACAATCTATTATGACCATTTAGGTTTCCTAAACTAGAAATCACAAACCCAAATTACTTCAAGCGTTCTAAGGAATACATGAAGGGGCAAAGCCGCCAGGTGTAAAGCAGTAGAGAGTGGTGGGAAGCAGTAACAAACTGGAAAGTGCATAACCCTCCAAAGGCATTAAAAAACAGGAAACACAATCCTGTGTTGGTCGAACAAAACAAGTTCCCTCAAAATGTTGGCCCTACATCTACAAATCTGCTACAGCGGAGAAACTTTTCAGGGCTGAAATATAAAGAACATGGTAACTGAATATGAGGATGAGGGAATGAAGTGGTTTACAAATAGCTTGATTTCTTACTTGTGTAACTGAATGGATAATTAAAGGAGTGCCACCATGTGAAAGCTGTGAGGACATGTAAAGGGCCTGTGCGTTAGCAGCTATAATTATAAACATATGTTCCAATACCTGAAGCTATGCTTAATAATTGAAACATAAGGGTTTTTATTTTTTTTTAGGATATACAGATTACGCTTAACCAAGAGTACATATATTTCATCAACACTCTTATAAACTGGTAGAAAGGAAAATGGGAAGGAACAAATATGAGATTTATGATATTAAGGAAATGTTAAGCTATTAAAAAAAAGTATTCACCTCAGTTTCAGATTTCATCTGCTGCCATATCAACTGGTAAGTTTCAAAGCGAAGCTTACTGTCCTCAGACTCATTTTTCCCTTTATTAAAATAGTCCTCTAAAAACACAGAAGGAAATAAGTCAGTTTCTTTTTTACATAATAATAGAAAATCTCTGTGCAAAGTAAGTGATGGGTTGAATTTTTTTTTTACAAGTATCAAAAATATATATATTTGGGGATAGGTAACATTCAATATCCTTTATATTTAATTTTATTTATATATCTTATATTTTTACTATATTAATGGTATTTGTAAGTTTAAAAATCTTTTTAATTTTTTGACTGTATTTCTATCATTTACTTTTGAACTTCTTAATGGTTTTGGTTTGAGGTATATACATTTAATATTAATGTATTTTCATTATCTGCTCTTATGCTAAGGCTCTGTATACTTTGCTTCACATATTTGCTTTGAACTCTCCTTTATTAAATGATTCTTATTACTACTATTCTTATTCTTTGCTTAGCTGAAATAGTTTAGTGCAGCCTTTTATTTAGTCTGTATTTTATATCCTTCTTGAATGGCTTCCTCTAAATGATTAGCCATTTATCAACACACTATTGCAATGGTTTTCAAACTTTAAACCATGATCCATATTAAGGAACACATTTTACATCATAATCCAATACACGTGAATCTAAGAAAAACAAAAACAGAAGTCCCATAAAACAATACTTCTCGTTATCATGTGACAGCAAATGCTTTCTCTTCTGTTTTTTAAAACTATCAAGATCCACTAAACTGATTTTATGACGCACACTTGGGTTATAACTTTCAGTTTGAAAGAGATGCACTTATTGGATAATCCGTCCTTTCTCCCACCCATGTCAGATGCCCTTATTGTCTGAATACTTACATATGCACTTGAAACTGTTTTTGAACTTCTTTTGTTCTACTGAATCCAGTTCTACTCCCATGGCAGTCCTGAACTCCTGTAACTGTTAGAGCTTTGTAGTGCATCCTAACATCAAACAGATCCAGAGCTTCCTCCCAGCGCCACCAAACATTATTCTCTTTCAAAAAAATTTAAGGGCTTCCCTGATGGCCCAGTGGTTAAGAATCCACCTGCCAATGCAGGGGACACAGGTTCGAGCCCTGGTCCGGGAAGATCCCACATGCTGCGGAGCAACTAAGCCCATGCGCCACAGCTGAGCCTGCATGCCACAACCGCTGAGCCCGCATGCCACAACTACTGAAGCCCGCGCACCTAGAGCCCGTGCTCTACAACAAGAGAAGCCACCACAATGAGAAGCCCGCGCACCACAACAAAGAGTAGCCCCTGCTCGCTGCAACTAGAGAAAGCCCATGTGCAACAGCGAAGACCCAACACAGACCTAAATAAATAAATAAATAAAATAATTTTTAAAAATTTAAGACATTCTCCCAAATTAAATTTGTCATTTCTCAAAATTATTACCCTGGTGTTTGACTGGATAAAATAAAATCTGTAGATTGATTTGGGGAAAATGACATTTTTAAATACGTTTCAAAAAAGTCACATCCCAAAACACTACAGGTCTCTTTTTTTATAATCAAATAGTTTACATGCCTTATAGTTTTCTACTTTCCTTCATATTTCTTGTTGTTTACTGCTAGGTATTTTATTGCAACAGCTAGAACTTTCATGGTATTAAATAATAATTGTGAAAGTACACATTTTTTTTTAACAAAAAGTTAAAAATTAACAATTTTTTCCTGATTTCACTGAGATGCTGCTAGTATCCTCCCAACAAGTTTTAATGTTAACTGATAGTTTGGAACAGAAATTCTCTTCCATGTTAAGGAACTTTCCTTCTAATTGTCATTGACTCACAAATCTTAATAAATTATAACTGAAATTCAGTACAAAGAGTTCTAAGCAAAAACTTGCCTTGAATTATGAGAAACACTATTAGGTAGTGGTTAGACCTTAGGCTCTGGGATCAGACAGCTTGGTTTCAAATCCCAGCTCTGCCACTTGCTAGCACTATCACTGAGAAAGTTCTTTCTACATCTAAATATCCTGATATACTTTAATGGAGATAATAATAATACTTTCTTCATAGTTTAACACATATAAAGTGCTTAAAATATTCTGGCACATTAAAAACACTCAATAAATGTTAGTGCTTTTATTAGTTATAATGACATTGCTCATAATATCAGATGTCATTTCATGCTATGTATCCTTCATGGATAACAGGGGAACAAGTCTTGAATTTTTCTCTGAAAATGAACTATTTCTAGTTAAGTTTAGCAATCTCCAACATTAAAGAAATATGTTGATAAGTCAATCACTTAAAAACAAAATAATTTATAATGTAGCTCTTCTTCGTTCACTATTTCCAAGTCCATCACTGTCACTTTTTATTTGGGGAGGTGAGGAGGGCAAGGAATATAGAAAGCTTCAGGTTTTTTTGAGACTAAATCTGAGTGTAAAGTTCAACACCACTGTTTACTCTCCTGTTAATGAGAAACGGCATCCTTATTTTAAATCATAGTTTCTACCCTCTATTGCCCTCAATATGGACCATTATTTTATTATTTGCTCCCTGAGCACAGGTACTTTACCTAGCTGGTCCCAAATTGAAGGATTAACACCTTAAAGGTCTACATCATGAGATGATTTAGAAAAATCCAATTCTATATATTGGAGCTGTTTATCTCCTTAGTCAAACAATAGTATAGTCCAGTTTTTCTTTTTTAATTCAAAATTAAAAAATGAGTGTGAATGAATATGCTTAATTGCACATCATAATTTTTCCATCCGAATTAATCTTCACAGTGCTGAACAGTGAGTGTAAATACTCAACATGCCTGAGAGGAGCTTTTAAAAAATACCAACACCTGGGTGCCATTCCCAAAGATACTGAGTCAGTTGGCCTGGGCTGCGGTTTGGGCATTGGTGTTTTTAAGAAACTCTCCAAGTTGAAATCGGAATAAGGTCGATGGATTATCCCACTGTCAGTATGCTAGTTGTGATACTGTACTATAGTCATGCAATACATTATCACTGGGGATAACTGGGTGACGGTTCAAGGGTACTCTCTACACTCTACACTCTTTCTTACAACTGCATGTGAATCTACAATTATACCAAAAAAAAAAAAATCAGTTTTTGTTTAAAAGTTCCCCAAGTGATTCTAATCTGCAGGCCCCATTGAGAAACAGTACAATAAACATTTTCTGACTGATAATAACATCTTGATTTGTTTGAAGTAGTCAAGTCTTCTTAACTTGATCACTAAACAGACATCTGGAGATAAGTAAAGAACGTGAAGACAATATTTTTTTTAATAATTTAATTTTACTGCAGTATAACTTACAAATAATAAAATATGCCCATTTTAAAAGTTTGATATGTCCTAACAAAGGTATACACTCACATAACCATCCTCTGTCTACAGAACATTCCCATCACTCCAAAAGTCCCTCTTGGGACTTCCTTGGTGGTCCACTGGTAAAGAATCTGCCTTCCAATGCAGGGGACACGGGTTCAATCCCTGGTCGGGGAACTAAGATTCTCACGTGCCACGGAGCAACTAAGCCCGCATGCCACAACTACTGAGCCTGCACGCCTCAACGAGAGAGCCCGCATGCCACAAACTACAGAGCTCACGCACTCTGGAGCCCACACGCCACAACTAGAGAGAGAAAACCCACACGACACGACTAGAGAGAAGCCCGTGTGCCACAACGAAGAATTCGCACCACAACAAAAGATCCCACATGCCTCAACTAAGACCAAACGCAGCCAAAAAAACAAAAGGTCCCTCTGCCCTTCTGCAGTCAATACTCCCTACCTCATCCCAAGAAATCACTGAGATTTTTAAGACAATCTTTTTTAAAGAATGGTGACATACCTTTTGAAGGAAATTTCGAATTGCCTTTTGATGGTACATTTGGATTCCTTTTTAGATTAGAGCCCTGGGGAGTGCCCCTTATCGCTTTGTCCTACGCCTTGGAACATTACTGCTATATCAACATGGTGAGTAAAGCAAGCTTAGACAGGAGAATTACTAATTCAATAAGAGTTAGGTTAGTTCAAGACTTGGGGGAGGAAAACTAACAAATCTGATATTAAGACATCTTACCTATTGGCACAGATATCTTTCTCTTCTTGAAGTCTGGCTTAAACACAAAGCAACCCTATAAAAAAGAGAGAAAAAAGCATAAAGTCAAAGCAGCCAAGAAGCAGACAAATCTGATTAACCTAGTATTTTATGGATAAGCAGATTTTTTTCTTTTTAAGGCATTTATTTATTTATTTTTTGGGGGGTACGCAGGCCTCTCACTGTTGTGGCCTCCCCCGTTGCGGAGCACAGCCTCCGGATGCGCAGGCTCAGCGGCCATGGCTCACGGGCCTAGCCGCTCCGCGGCATGTGGGATCTTCCCAGATTGGGGCACGAACCCATGTTCCTGGGTTCCCTACATCGGCAGGCGGACTCTCAACCACTGCGCCACCAGGGAAGCCCCAAGGCGTTTCTTTAATCCTTCTTCAATCTGAATTACAGAAGGAAAATTCTTAAACAACAAGGGGACTAACCACTTCTTTCTCCTCCTTCCCATGGGAAGCTCATCTTTGATTTTGCTCTTTGGGACCTAATCTAAGAGGCAAAGAAAATAAAAGCTGATGAAATTTAAACCCAGAAAGGTTCCATTTTTCATTTTTATAAAACCTAGTGAAGGAAGAACATTAGTACTATACATTATTAAATGAAAATCAAGATGATTAAAAATACTGATGCCCTCTCACCTCAAAAGAAGTATTTATTATTGAATTAAATTCCAAGTATCTAGGACCTTGACAGGACACAGACAGTTTTGGCTATTGATTCACCTTACACACCTTTCTTCATCAGATAAATTCTTATTCATTTGTCCATTAAAGTTCAACTCAAACTCACCTGCTTTGGGAAACCTTCTCCAATTCTCTAGTCAGAATTATTCTTTCCCCTAATATCTCACAGTACTTGAATATCTTTATTTCGCTTTAAGTCACCCTTACTATGTATGATAGTTATTTATGGAGTTGTCTCCCCAAGTAGTTTTTTTATATATATATATATTTTATCATCTTTTTTGTGTGTGTGTGGTACATGTTGCCCAACCAGGGATCGAACCTGTGCCCCCTGCAGTGGAAGCGTGGAGTCTTAACCACTGAACCGCCAGGGAAGTGCCTCCCCAAGTAGCTTGTGAGCACCTTCAGAGTACAGACTGCATTTAATTCATAATTGTTTCCCCAATGTTTAGGATAGTGTTAACACATACGTTAGGCAATCAGTATACATAATGGACGAATGCTTGCCAAATAATTTTTCTGGTAATTTCCTAGCTACATTTAGTCTCATGTTATTATCTGACTAGTGATACACAGGCCGTAAGCTGCTGGTCCCACATTTGTTCTACCAATTCTAAAGCCGTACATCATGGACAGCTTCTTAGAAAATGGAAATGGAAAAAGAATCTGCCTATGGAAAATGAAAGAATGAAAGAAATATAGCTAGAAAAAGTCATCTCAGGATAGACCCAAAGACTGCTGTACAAATATAAACTGGCCATTGGATTACAGGGTCCAAAATAAGAATTGTGCCTTACATTCTTATATCTGCAACTAACGGAACTATTTAAAACACAAATTTTTTTAGAAAAATCATTTGGTGCTATGACAAGCTTGTCACTGCCTCCTTTCTATAGCCACCTGTAATTCAGGAGCAGGAAAAGGAGCTATGAAGGAGTGAGACATGAAGAGTGCTGGGAATGGATCCCGATGTATGGCAACAGGAGTAATATCGTTATCCACTTTTCACTACTGATCAAGTGATGGTGTTGGAGATGGAAGAAATTAGGAGGAGAACCAATAGCCAAAAAATATGGCAAGGAAAGTTTAGATAGGGGAAAAAAAAGGAAGCTGACAGTTCCATGAACCAATGAAATAATCCTTAAAGATTCTTATTTATGTAAGGTCTCCATCATCATCTCAATACAAGCATTTCTCTTGTCACAAATGTTTTCCTGAAAAAAACAGAAACAAAAAAAACAAACCTCTCACAATTCTGCAAGATACACAAAAATAAGAAAGGCTTATGCAAAAAAAGGATTAGGGGACAGACCACTGAAAACCTATGGAACTTTATAACCAGGACAAAACAAAAACAGTACCATCCCTCATAAAAAATACTAGCAGTTATGCGGAGCGGCTAGGCCCGTGAGCCATGGCCACTGAGCCTGTGCTCCGCAACAGGAGAGGCCACAGCAGTGAGAGGCCCGCGTACCGCAAAAAAAAAAAAAAAAAAAAAAAAAATTACTAGCAGTTAAGCTCTTCTGGCATTTGCACCTAACATCACAGTCGGTCAGTCTTCAGTACGCTTAAATCCTATGGCTCGTAGTTCCTCCAGGATATGTAGTCTTGGAAGGCACTGAGTCTCATCATTTTATTTTAATGTAATTGTAATCAAAATTAAAAATTAAATCTATGGTAGAGCCTTCTTCATTAATTTACTGTTTCAACACAGGGACAAATGTCTTTGCAGCTTATCTGCATTCTCAGCTTTATCAGATAGCTAAACTTTCAGGGGTTTCCGGCCGTACTCCTAATATTACTAAAGGTCTTACTTTACTTGGTCTGTAACAGCACTGTCTAATAGAATTTTCGGTAATGATGGAAATATCTGTGTTTATTTTGTTTACCACTTGTATCTCGGTACCTAACAGAGCCTTTGGCTCACAATAAATATACGTGAAAAGGAAAAAGGAGGGGAGACTGGGACACATCCTCGGGGCATCCGACCTCCACAAACCAGAACTTAAAATTCCTCCGAGGCAGAAAGAACACTAAGGCAGATCGCCGTTTTCGCTCCCCAAGCAAAGCTGGCCTCCACTGGACGTGGAGCAAAGACGCCTCAGCTAGGACAGCCATCCCCTCCCCTCGAGCCGGTACAACGAGGCCTACGTAACCTCCGCTTCATCCCTTCTTCATAAGGGAATGAGGCATCTGTGGAGTCCCAGTGGGCGCCCGCCCCACATACCTTGGACACCGAAGAGGTGGCCATGGTCCTCGACACCTGCGAAATTCCAGACGCACCCGGGATTTCCCGCGCTCCCTCGCGGCAGCGGGGCAGAGGTTAGTGGTGGGCCACGCGGCTCCTTGATTGGCTGGCAGCACCTTCCGGGGCGGGCTTCCGGCGCTCGGAGGCGGGGCGTGAAGAGGAGGGCGGGGCGAAGCTCAACACCATCCAGCTGGGACCAGCTTCGTGGCGACAGAAATGGCGTGCGGCTTCCGCAGGTCTATCGCCTGTCAGGTACGGGCCCGGAAACTGGCATAAAGGGGGTCCCCGCGCCCCGAACTCCGCTACGGGCCAGTCCCCAGTCATCGGGAGGGCGGGTTCCGCGGATAACCTGTTTTTGTTTCTGCTGCCTCCTTCCCCCTTTTTGGAGCTGCTTGAGCCGCCGAGGCAAACCCAGTCGAGAGTCGAGCTTGCGGCCCAGATCAGTTTCTCGGAGTGAAAAGTAAACCTTGAGAGGCACATGTTGCTTCCCTCACGGCTTACCGCCAGACAGCTCAGTGTGCTTTACCTGGGTGGCAAGTCAGTGGGCCATGATTAGACCCTTTAGAAATTAGTGCTCCATACGCTTAGTGAAGTTGATGATGGATCTGAATTTTCATTTGAAAGGATCTAGTTTAAAAACTGGTCATTTCTCTTCCAGTCATTTTCACTGCCTGTCCTAGCATTATTTTTGGTAACTCCAAAGATAACATGAGACCCTGTTTTTCTTGATTCTGAGGCATATTGTTACCGGAAAACTGGGTTTGCCTCTTGGTGAGCATGGGGGCAAAAGACACAACCAAACCAAAGGTCTGGAGAAGGAAGGATTTACTTGCAGCAAGTAAGGAGAAGGGGAGGGGGACGGGCGAGGGGGGATATTTCCCGAAGCAGTATCTTCCCAGATGGCAAAATTGAGGAAGTATTAAGCTCAAGGTATGTGCATATTCATGAAGGGGCTTGAGCAGAGGTGAATTCAATATAGAATTGGGGCAAAGGTTGAGAGTACAGGCTTTAGTAGAAGTCACCAGGGTCAGAAAAGATCAACTTCTCATTCCCTAGGTTCTGACCAGTCTGGTTTCTTAGCTAGTAGTTACCATCCTTCACCTGGGTTGGGGCCTTAGTTCCAGTAGAACTCTAAGATACAGTATATTGTCATGTGTATCCCCTGAGGGGGAACTAGGATTCCGCTTTTTCGCTGCTCTGTTGTTTTTCCTTTGTTTCTGTACGCCCTCAATTTTCTGATGAGTAACTGTTCGAATCTGCCCTTTGGAACTCGGGGAAGGTCTAGGGGGCTAAGCCTTTTTCCTACCAATGAGAAACAAGGAAACAGAAAGTCTTTTGTACCTGGGAGGGCCCCGCGGGGTCCTGCTCGGTTTCAATCCCCCGTTTTCTTTGATACTCCTCAGTCTTGAGGGAACAGGTGTTAGACAAGAAAGGGAATAACGTTTTGGATAGAGAGGTTAATCATAAACTTGGCAGAGGGACTCGGTTTTAGGGGGACTCGGTTTCAGTATTTGAACAACTCTGTAATGAGGATGGGAATAAAACACTGGAACATTAGATTTCATCAGAAATAATTTTTAAAACGCGTCGGCCAACTATGCAGTTTTTCAACAAAACTTTCTGTTGTAGTTTTGACAAACCCATTCCCTTTTAATGGACACATTAGTGGACATACTTTGTCTGGCATATAATATGTATTTCATTTAGTTCATTTTTACAGTATTTCTGGAAATCCCTCTGTCTTGACTTTATGCTTGGAGATGTACTGTTGCCGAAATATCGGCTTCCCTGTGCACCGACACCGAACAGAAATACGGAGACAGAGATTTTGGAGGAAGAGAGAGATGGCTTTATTTTTCTGCCAGGCAGAAGGGAAAACGCAGCAGGCTAGCGCCTCAAGAACTTTGTCCCTCTCTCCTTCGGGAATCGGAGAAGATTTTATATGTGGGGCTCGCAGCAGTCCGGGGTATAAGATAAGGATCAAAGTAGTCAAGTAGTCAAGATCCTGCATTCTTCTTCTTCCTGCATTATTTCAAAATAGTCACAGCTGGCGTCAGGCAGCCCCATAATTGGGTCCATTTGTCTCTGGGTTATAGGCCTGTGACCTCTTTTCTGAAATGCAAATGCTACAAGGGTGATCTGCTACAAGGGAGCCCAGGATGTAATTCACATAGTGTTGTTAAAGAGTAATAGGTTAGCTTTGTGAAGTACAAATCTAGTTAACAGACACAAGAGATTAGTAACAGTTAAAAAAAAAAAAAAAAACTAGGAGTGATTAACTCTTTCAGGCCAGGTTATGTTTCTTCTCTAGCCTGTTCACTGTTCCCTTTATTTTCCTTGTTCTCAGGAGAGGGAAAACTTCATTTCTGTTTTTACTGCAGCAGTACTGCCCTGTCCAGTGCCAGCTTCCCAAGTATCAACAATGGACCATTTGATAAGAAAAAGCTGGGTTCATGGCTTACTGGGCTAACGCAACAGAGCTTTGGTAGTGTCTCTTGCTGGGAAGGCATTTGAAGTATGGTTTAAGGCTGGTCTTTCAGTGGCAGAGGGTGAGAGGACAGGAAAGTGGAGGAGATGGCTTGATGAGGATTGGATACTGATCTTAACAGTTTTAAGATTGATGGGGGACTTCCCTGGCGGTCCAGTGGTTAGGGCTCACCACTTCCACTGCAGGGGGCACGGGTCCGATCCCTGGTCAGGGAACTGAGAATCCCACATGCCGCACGGTGCCAAAAAAAAAAAAAAAAAGATTGATGGAAAGAGCAAGGACTCTTAGGACATGAACTGTTGATGCTTTCTTTATATTGCAGAATTGATAGATTTTTCAGGAAGTTCCTATTGTGAACAATCTAGCTATTTGTCTGGGCAGGAGTCTCCCAGAAGAGTAAAATTATGCTAATTAAGACAAAGGAATAATAAAGTCATGTTAATGTGGACAGTAAACTATGTCCAGCGTAGGTAGTTTTAGAGCTCACTGTCCAAGCTTTGTGTGTGTGAGGTAGCTTCCATTCGAAGCCCTTAGGTCAAGATGGTGCCATGACCAGAAGCAATTTGTGTTTAGTTTTGCAAAGGCTATATTCTTCCTTGTAAAGAAAGCACGTCGGAGAAACAGGAATTCATATGTATTGAGTATATTTGTGCTAATTACTTCACGTTCACATTTAAGCCCTGGGACAAGCCTAAAACAGAAATATTAACCTTATGATACAGTTGAGCAAATTGAGATCTAGAGAGATTAAATAAGCTACCCACATCTCCTGGTCAATAAATTGAAGAGTTGGTTTATGAACAGAGATGTGTCTAACTTCAAAATCAACTTCCTCTTATACACTATACTGTTTAGTTTGTGAAGGCAAGGAGCATGATCTGATCATTAAACAGAATGTAATAGAGTTGTCTGACAACATAAACCAAGTAAATGTATATTTCCCCAAACAAAAGGTC
Source organism: Leucopleurus acutus (assembly GCF_964270905.1). NCBI lineage: Eukaryota > Metazoa > Chordata > Mammalia > Artiodactyla > Delphinidae > Leucopleurus > Leucopleurus acutus. Next base: position 68,475,451 of record NC_139157.1, read on the forward strand.
ATCAAGAGATGATCTGGGACTTCTCTGGTGGTACAGTGGTTAAGAATCCGCCTGCCAATGCGGGGGACACGGGTTCGAGCCCTGGTCCAGGAAGATCCCACATGCCACAAAGCAACTAGACCTGTGCACCACAACTGCTGAGCTTGCACTCTAGAGCCCGTGAGCCACAACTGCTGAGCCTGCACGCCACAACTACTGAAGCCCACGCACCTAGAGCCCGTGCTCCACAACAAGAGAAGCCACTGCAATGAGAAGCCTGTGCACAGCAACAAAGAGTAGCCTCTGCTCACCGCAACTAGAGAAAGCCCGTGCACAGCAACGAAGACCCAATTCAGCCCCCAAAATTAATTAATTAAAAAAAGAGATGATCTGAAACAAGGATAAAAATAAATAAAATAAAAATATGTGCAATACATACCTCTGTGAATGAGGGTCCTTACCCAGTTTAGGAGTGAAGGAATGTATTACACGAAAGGGTACATTCATTCAGCAAATTTTGATTAATGAATCTATAGTTTTTTTTTGATCTCCTTCACCTGTTTCTCTCCTCCCTCCAGCACTTCCCCACCAGCAACCAATTGTTCTCTGTAGGTATAACTCTGTTCCTGTTTGGTTATGGTTGTTCATTTGTATTTCCCTTTCTCTGTGTGACTTATATTACATAGCATGATATCCTCTGGATCCATCCATGTCGTTGCGAATGGTAAGACTCCTTTTCTTTTTTTTTTTATAGCTGAATAATAGTCCATGGTATACCTACACCACATCTTCTTTATCCATACATCTATTGATGGGCACTGACATTGCTTCCATACCTTGACTATAGTAAGTAATGCTATAATGAACACAGGGGTGCGTATATCTTTTTGAATTAGTGTTTTTATTTTCTTTGGATATATACCTAGAAGTGGAATTCATAGATTGTATGGTAGTTCTATTTTTAACTTTTTGAGAAATCTCCAAACTATTTTACATAGTGGCTTCACCAATTTACATTCCCAACATTAGTGCACAAGGGTTCCCTTTTATCCATATCCTCACCAACACTTTTTATTTGTTGTCTTTTGATAATAGCCATTCTGACAGGTGTGAATTGATACCTCATTGTTTTGATCTGCATGTGCCTGATGATTAGTGATGTTGAGCATCTTTTCATGTGCCAGTTGGCCATCTGTATATCTTGGGAAAATGTTCAGGTCCTCTACCCACTTTTTAATTGGGTTGTTGGTTTTTTTGGGGGGTTTGGGGGTAGGTTGAGTTTTTTCTGATGTTGAGTTTTATTAGTTTTTTGTATATTTTGGATGTTAACCCCTTGTCAAATGTATATTTACAAGTATCTTCTCCCATTCAGTAGGTGGGCTTTTTCATTTTGTTGGTAGTTTCCTTTGCTGTGCAAAAGTTTTTTAGTTTGACATAAGCTCATTTATTTATTTTTCTCCTTTCAAATTACTGCTTCTGCCAGGTCTCAGAGTGTTTGAGATTTTGTGTGTGCCCTTTAAAAGCGGAGTCTGTTTGTTATAGCCCTCTGACTCTCCTGAAAGTAAGCCCCACTACCCTTCAAAGCCAAATGTTCTGAGACTTGTCTTCCTTGTGTAGGAGCTCCAGGCTGGGGAGCCTGATATGGGGCTCAGACCCCTGGCTCCTTTGGGAGAACCTCTGCTGTTGTAATTTTCCTCCCTTTTGTGGGTTGCCCATCTCGGGGTATGGGTCTTGACTATACTGTTCTCCACCCCTCCTGCCCATCTAGTTGTGGTTCCTTCTTTATGTCTTTAATTGTAAGAAGACATTTTCTGCTAGTCTTTGGGTCTTTGTCATCAATAGTTACTCTGTAAATAGTTGTAATTTTGGTGTGCCCCTGGGAGGAGGTGAGTTCAGGGTCTTCCTACTCAGTCATCTTAGCCACTCCTACACTGGCTCACGGGCTCATTTTTCCATCTTCAAAACCAGCAAAGCTGGGATTTTTTTATGTTGCCATTTCTCTGGTTCTTTTTATGTTGATATTTCTCTGGTTCTTTGAGTGTAAAGTTTTCTAAGCACTGTCAGTCCCCAGGTTGAAAGTGAATGGAATATGCCTTCTGCCCTGGCATGGCTCCAGGGTAACTTGAGAAACAGCTGTATAAACAGGTAATTTCCGTGCAGTCTGTAACCAGTGTGTTAGAAGCGTTTGTGAAGTGCTAAGGGAATATGGAGAAGACAGCTTCTTAGTGTCAGAGAAGGCTGTGTTGGGGCTGAGTCCTGAGGAGAGGATGTGTAGAGTTGTAGAGTGAGTAGAGTGAGAGCTTGGTGGGGATAGGGTATTTCAAGAGGAGCATGTGCATAGACGCTGACATGGTAGAGCATGGCATGTGCATGGAACCACAATATTTGGGTGTGACTGACTGTTTAGAGTATACCTCTGATGCTCACTTCAGCAAGTTCTACTGATTCTGTCTTCAGAGTAACACCTTGAATTCATTCACTCTTTTCCATCGCTGCTGTCCCTTCATTCCCACACCCCAAGCCAAGCTACCATTATCACCTACATCAGCTGCTTACACCAGCATTCTGATGGGTCTTTCTGTTTCCTTTCTTGCCCTCTCTCCAATCCATTCTCCTTATAGCAACAAAAGTGACTTCTAGAATGTAAATCAAATCATATCACTTATCTGTTTAAAACTACACAAACTCACTGCCAGAACCTTAACGTCTTTCTTTCCAACCTCAATTCATGCCACTCTATCCCTTCTTTCTGTAGGATGGTAGCCACACTAATTTTCTGGTTTTCCAACATAGCAAGTTCTTAACATTGCCATTACATTCCCATTGCATAGATTATTCCCTGTGCCTAAAGGAAATGATTTTATACCATGACTTCCTATGCCAGATGGAAGTTTCACAAAACAATACTTTATAATGTGTGTGCATTCTTTTCTATTCTGTGCTGCTTCATTTTTCCAAAAAATGCTGGTTGGGACTCACTGAATTTTTTCCCAACTGACAACCTATAGTTTGGAAACTATGTCCTCCAGTTATCCTCTATCTCAGTCCCTTGTTTGCTTCTGTCATAACACTTATAAGAGTTAACGATTATTTGGTCTTGTGTTACTTGTTTTGGTGTATATTTCCTCTATAAGCTTCACAAAGACAGAGAGCATATTTTATTCACTGTTATTTCCCCAGATCAGCGAAGTGCCTGAAACATAGCTGTTGGGATATAATATAAAGCTTGCAGCTTCACCAAATGAGTTCATAATTTTAAAGCTGTGAGATGACATGGTAGAAAGAATTCAAATTCCAGCCCCTTCACGAATGTGACTGACTTACTCTTGGCAGCTTTTAATTAACCCATCAGCTATCAGATGATGGTATTGATTTCTTGTTTACAGGATTATTGCGAAGATTAATGATGATGATGATAATGAAGAAGATAATAGTAACTATTTGTGGAATACCTTACTGGTACCATGCAGCGTTTTGCTGAACTTTACAGGGCTATTGATCAGGTTTAATGAGGTAATATTAACAGAAAGTGCTAGTGTCGAGAACTGAGGGGTTTGTTATTTTACCCTACAAGTTAGTCAGCCATAGTTCATGGATGGTGGCAGAAAATATGAGAGCCCTGGGCGAAATAAAAGGCTTTTATTATTTTATTATTCCCAGCAAAAGTAGTAGCCAGAGTATCAACATTTTCTTGTGTGGGTTCCCCAAGCTCCTCTTCTTCCCACAGGGCACGGTGAAGAGGGTCAGGTGATACCTGCACAGGCAGTTGTGTGTTATATAGGAGAGGACCCTGAGACCTTTATAATGGCAGCAGGCATGTTCCCCTTTGTTCTGATGTGGGACACTATTTCTGTCTCACAAAGCTGTTTGTTATATAAACCTCCTTGGAAAGATAGTCCAGAACAAAGAGCAGTTTGGGCTTTGCTTACAGGACACGCAGAAACTTAAGAGTCCCATAGAGATTTCTCTCCCAACCCTTAGCACAGTGCTATGCAGATAAGATGTGCAGTACTTGATATTATCATCTCACTTAATCATCTCAATCATCTTGTGCTCTTGGTAGCATTATCTCCATTTTATAGAGGAGGATCCTGAGACTCAAGAAGATGAAAAGAATAATCTAAAGTCACAGAGCTACAAAATTGTGGAGTTCAGTGATTAACCAACCCAACTGTCTGACTCAAAATCGAAATTCTTTGGATTCTGTAGAATGACTTTTGTAAAATATTCAGCACTATTTCTGGCTCAGAAACATAATGACAGAGTGTAGATTTGTTTCCCTTTCTCACTTCCTTTTCCTTTAGGTTTTGATGTTAAGTTTAGAATAAATTCAGCTGGTTGATTTTAATTCCTTTTAATTTTGAAGTATTTTCAAACTTAGAGAAAAGTCATGAGAGTAGTACAAAGGAACTCCATATACCCTTATCCAGATTCACCAATTAACATTTTACCACATTTGCTTCATCTTTCTATACCTGTATAATCTGTTTTCCTGTATCATTTGAGGGTGGGTTTCATAAATCATGCTCCGTAACCTCCTAATGCCTAATTGTTTACTTCCTAAGAACAAGGCTTACCTTATATAACCACAGTACAGCTACTAGATTCATATCACACTGATACACTTTTTTTTGTCTTTTTTTAACATCATTATTGGACTATAATTGCTTTATAGTGTTTTGTTAGTTGCTGCTGTATAACAAAGTGAATCAGCTATATGCATACATATATCCGTATATCCCCATATCCCCTCCGTCTTGCGTCTCCCTCCCACCCTCCTTATCCCACCCCTCTAGGTGGTCGCAGAGCACCAGCTGATCTCTCTGTGCTATGCAGTTGCTTCCCACTAGCTATCTGTTTTTACATTTGGTAGTGTATATATGTCAGTACTACTCTCTCACTTCTTCCTAGCTTACCCTTCCCCCTCCCTCTGTCCTCAAGTCCATTCTCTACGTCTGTGTCTTTATTCCTGTCCTCCCCCTAGGTTCATTAGAACCTTTTTTATTTTTTAGATTCTATATATATGTGTTAGCATACGGTATTTGTTTTTTTCTTTCTGACTTACTTAACTCTATATGACAGACTCTAGGTCCATCCACCTCACTACAAATAACTCAATTTTGTTTCTTTTTATGGCTGAGTAACATTCCATTGCATATATGTGCCACATCTTCTTTATTCATTCATCTGTCAATGGACACTTAGGTTGTTTCCATGTCCTGGCTATGGTAAATAAAGCTGCAATGAACATTGTGGTACATGACTCTTTTTTGAATTATGGTTTTCTCAGTGTATATGCCCAGTAGTGGGATTGCTGGGTTGTATGGTAGTTCTATTTTTAGTTTTTTAAGGAAGCTCCATACTGTTCTCCATAGTGGCTGTATCAATTTACATTCCCACCAACAGTGCAAGAGGGTTCCCTTTTCTCCACACCCTCTCCAGCATTTATTGTTTGTAGATTTTTTGAGGATGGCCATTCTGACTCATGTGAGGTGATACCTCATTGTAGTTCTGATTTGCACTTCTCTAATGATTAGTGATGTTGAGCATCTTTTCATGTGTTTGTTGGCAATCTGTATACCTTCTTTGGAGAAATGTCTGTTTAGGTCTTCTGCCCATTTTTGTATTGGGTTGTTTGTTTTTTTGATATTGAGCTGCATGAGCTGCTTATAAGTTTTGGAGATTAATCCTTTGTCAGTTGCTTCATTTGCAAATATTTTCTCCCATTTTGAGGGTTGTCTTTCTGTCTCGTTTATGGTTTCCTTTGCTGTGCAAAAGTTTTTAAGTTTCATTAGGTCCCATTTGTTTATTTTTGTTTTTATTTCCATTTCTGTAGGAGGTGGGTCAAAAAGGATCTTGCTGTGATTTATGTCATAGAGTGTTCTTCCTATGTTTTCCTCTAAGAATTTTATAGTGTCTGGCCTTACATTTAGGTCTTTAATCCATTTGGAGTTTATTTTTGTGTATGGCGTTAGGGAATGTTCTAATTTCATTCTTTTACATGTACCTGTCCAGTTTTCCCAGCACCACTTATTGAAGACACTGTCTTTTCTCCATTGTATACTCTTGCCTCCTTTATCAAAGATAAGGTGACCATATGTGCGTGGGTTTATCTCTGGGCTTTCTATCCTGTTCCATTGATCTCTATTTCTGTTTTTGTGCCAGTACCATACTGTCTTGATTACTGTAGCTTTGTAGTATAATCTGAAGTCCAGGAGTCTGATTCCTCCAGCTCTGTTTTTCTTTCTCAAGATTGTTTTGGCCATTCGGGGTCTTTTGTGTTTCCATACAAACTGTGCAATTTTTTGTTCTAGTTCTGTGAAAAATGCCATTGGTGGTTTGATAGGGATTGCCCTGAAACTGTAGATTGCTTTGGGTAGTCACACTGATTCACTTTTATCTAATTTACAATCCATTCTAGTTTTGTTGATGTTTTTCAACAGCCTTTTTTTCCAGTATAAGCTCACAAACTGCATTTCGTTGTTATGTAATTGTTAGATTTTTAAGGACCTTAAGCTCCCCTCCTTATTAATTTATATCTACGTAACTTGATAGAGGAGATACACTGCTAACTGTGAATAGAGGAGAGGCCTCCTTGACTGCTGAGGTGTTTTGTTGTCAGATCTCAGGTGTAACCTCAAGGAGCAGTTAAACTTGTCCAGTTGTTGTCATCCAGTCCTAAGCTGAAATATCTTCCCAACATAAGTATTTCAGTTTAGAACTGGTTACGTTGGGCAGATTACTCATCCACATTCAGATGAGCTACAGTAACTGACTGAATTATCTAGTTGTGTGCTTTGCTTCTAACCTATTCTCACAGGCCCACTAGCATTCAGTTCTGCTTCAGACCACAAGTTCTGTAAGAGCCATGCTAAATTTCTTTCATTATAAATAATTGCGAATGACTTGCCCATCAAATCATTTGGGAAGTTCTTTTCTGAACCCCGAAGTTTCCGTTGATAACCTCGTTTGCTGACTCCTTGAGTCTTTGAGCTAATTCAGACCTGAAGAATATCTCTTCAGATGTGGGAGTACTCGTGCATTGGCTCTTGGTGGCAAACATCCACAGCTGACCTGGTTATATTAGAGAGTCAGAACTGAGGAATAACCAGTGGTAATTGACAGTTTAAGTAATTTAAGATCTGGAAGAGTGATTGATAATCTGTCAAGAATTTTAAAACTCATTGCTTTGTAGACTGTTATAAAATACAGAACTAATTTTCATAAGATATCAGTTCTGCCACCTACATGTTTGGTTACTAAAGCATAAGGATCTCTTTTTCATCTGCAAAATTAGGGTTTTTATGTGGTTATTGGAGATTTTGATATTGAACCTGGCAAGCTTAGCTCCTAAATGAATTTAGAGCCTATCTAGAGCCAGACTGATAGGATATTTTTTGGCTTTGTGTTCAGTACCTGAGTAGTAAGCATAAGACTTATGTGTGCCTGTGTGCCAGGGGAAGAAATGGTTGAGAACTGCCCACAAGCTGATTAATTAATGGCTCGCTCATGCTGGGTGCCCTAGAAGCCAAAGATTCTATTACATTAGAATCTTTGACTTCAGGTTGCCAAATCCAAGGCTTAGAATTGTACCTGGTACATTGTGAGCACTCAATACATATTAGTCATTATTATACATGAGAATCTCTGGTCTTAGGTTCCCAAACCAGATCTGGCATATGTATATTTTCACTTTTGATACTCCCTTTAAGAAGTGCTTCTGGGGCTTCCCTGGTGGCGCAGTGGTTGAGAGTCCGCCTGCCGATGCAGGGGACACGGGTTCGTGCCCCGGTCTGGGAAGATCCCACATGCCGCGGAGCCACTAGGCCCGTGAGCCATGGCCGCTGAGCCTGCGCGTCCGGAGCCTGTGCTCCGCAACGGGAGAGGCCACAACAGTGAGAGGTCTGCGTACCGCAAAAAAAAAAAAAAAAAAAAAAGAAGTGCTTCTGCTTTCAACCTCAGATTTCCTCTTCATTCAGTTGGAAGTTATTTAGTTTATTTCTCAAGGACTGTGATTAATGTTTTAGGGGTTTTTTTAAATATAAATTTTATTTATTTTTGACTGCGTTGCTGCATGCGGGCTTTCTCTAGTTGCAGCGAGCGGGGGCTACTCTTCCTTGCGGTGCGTGGGCTTCTCATTGCGGTGGCTTCTCTTGTTGTGGAGCCACGGGCTCTAGGCATGTGGGCTTCGTTAGTTGTAGCATGCAGGTTCGGTAGTTGTGGCTTGTGGGCTCTAGAGCGCAGGCTCAGTAGTTGTGGTGCATGGGCTTAGTTGCTCCGCGGCATGTGGGATCGCCCCGGACCAGGGATTGAACTGTGTCCCCTGCATTGGCAGGCAGATTCTTAACCACTGTACCACCAGGGAAGTCCCCTGTTTTGTGGATTTTATTCCTCTGTTTTTAGCTCTAAAGTTTTGAACCTTAGTCTTCTTTTCTTATTTTATTTTCAACTGAGTAAACTTTTAGCATATTCTGTAAAAATTTTTTCTTTCACTAATCTGAGGCCTCAAGTAGATAGTTATCAATAGGCTCTTGTTTCATCTGTGGTAGCCCTAGATGAAGCCCAACGCCAGGAGAAACACCTTTAGCTAAAGGGGAAAAAAGAAATCTGTAGCTAAGGAAACTCATAGGTCACATTTTCATCAGAGAAAACACTAAGTTCAATCTCAGAGACAAGTCCTATTATTTCCAGAATAGTTCTGAACCTGTGAGACGGTAGGTGAATTAAAAACCACGCTCTCTGACATTTGACAGTGGTTCCTTTTTCTTTGTTTCTTTGTGTGTGTGTGTGCGCCCACCCCATTTAAAAGATACTCCTCAAATTAATTAAGATCCCTCACTAGTTTGGGCACTGATCGTTAAAGTGGAAGGCAGCTAGTGTCTCCCTCTGCAGTGCTTTTCAAGCTTTGTCTACTTGAGACTGGAATCACCTGAGAAGCATTGAAAAAAATACCTAAGCCCAGGCCCCTTGAGCTGGGGTGGGGTGGGGTGGGGGCCTTGAAGTTCTCAACCTTATCAGGGGATTTTGGTGTTCATCCGGGCTTGATAACCACTAGCCAGGGATGACCAGGAAGCAGAAAGGTGTAGTTCAGTGGTCCCCATGCTCTACCTCACATTAGAATCAACCCCCAGAACTTTTTAACATCTGTTGCCCAGGTCATACCCTGTATTAATTAGACAGAATACTTACATGTGGAAGCCAGACCTCGGTGTTTTCTAAAGATCCCTGGGTCATTCCCATGTGCAAAATGTGAGAACCACTGGTATAGTGACTAAGAACAAAAGACACGTGGGTTTAAATCCAGTTTCTTTGATAGGTGTGTAAGTTCACTGTACTTCATCTGTAAAATGTGGAAAATTATTTAGCTACCTTATAGGCTTGTCATTAAGGTTCAATGAATTAATATAAATAGGGTACTTAGAATTGTGTTTGTATTGTATGCATGCAGTATTCATTAGTCATTATATTATCTGTTAGAGTTCTGAGGATGGGGTATTTTGAAGCCCCTCTCCACACCATCACCACCCCAGCGGCTTTCTGGTGTTGGGGACCTAATTATTATCCATTACCCTAGGTGAAAGCTTTAGCACCTGTATGATCAGGCCATTCAAGATGGCTGTTCCCTTGCTGTCTGTATATTCCCTGCTGACCAGCCCCTGCTTCACTCATATAACTACCCAATCCTCTTAATTATAGGGCTTAATCAGTAACCGCCTACTTGCTTGCCCCCTGCCTCAGCTGCTAGTTTTTCTGGTAACTGTTGAGCCAACCTGACGTCAATTCCCCCTATAAATGGTAGCCTCGTTCTCTCCCAAGTAGCGAAGATGGCTGCCATGTCCTGTCTGCCGTCAGCCACACGCAGCGGGGTGTTGCTACAGGACCTTTTGCTTCAGACGTGTAAGATCCTCTATCCGATAAATCAGTAGTGTCTCTGTAGCTGTCTCTGGGCTCTTTCTTCGGTCTCCAGGCTGGGCATCCAACAAGGCTTGCAGGCCTGCAGGGTGCAGCCCAATAGCCCCACATGAAGTTAAATAAACAGAAAGCTATATATCTGAACCATACTGCTTAATTTTCAGTAGGAATTCCTTAACAGTAGATACTTTTATAAAGTTGTGCTTTGGTAAAGAAAAAAATCTTTCTCATTTTTGCCAAAAAAACCCTGCTTATTGTAAAGAATTACAGTACATAGAATTTAAAAAATAAAGTTATCCCTAACATTGATTGACCTCTATTTTAGATACATTTCTTTGCAGATATACAGGCAGAAAAAAGAAGGAAGATGGGAAGACAGAATAGATATGCTTTTTATAAAAATTGGACTGTATTGTAACAAGCTTTTATTTTTTTAGGTTTTACAATGGAAAATGTCCAACTGCTAAAAGTATAATACTATTATGATTCCCCACGTACTCATAACCTAAATGCAGTTTTAAGTAAAAAGTATTAAACACAGTTTAGCTTGAATATAACGAAAGAAAAAGAATCCAAAGTGCAATTCAAAGAATTATTGATCAATTTCCGAAACGAGTCCTCTACAGTTAAGAGATTATGAAGAACATCACAATTTGGAGCTTATTTTTTAAAATCTTGATGTTTCAGAGACTCCTAGATACAGAGAACAGACTGGTTTTTACCAGAGGGGAGTGGGGGGGGGGGTTGGACAAAATAGGTAAAGGGAATTAAGAGGTACAAACTTACAGCTGTAAAATATGTTGTTATGGGATGTAACATACACATAAGGAATATAGTCAATAACACTGTAACTTTGTATGGTGACAGATGGTAACTGCACTTATTTTGGTGATCATTTCATGCATCACTGTGTTGTACACCTGAAACTAATATAATATTGTATGTTAATTATAAATTTTAAAAAATCTTAATGTTTCAGATTTAGGCAGTATCAACCCTTGCCATGAGAGAACATTAGCACTCTTATAGTTGGTGTAACTTTCCTCTACCTTTCCTAATTTGTTTCAGTAACTTTCTCAAAGTTTGTAACACTTAGTCTGTTTATTAATGGTATTTGTATGACTTGTCTCTTATTCACTTTATTTTGAATTGGATACATTGCTTACCACCAATCCTTTTCCTGATACATGGCTTAATTGTCTGGATTTCTTTATGAGTAAATTTTTCAAGAAGGGTTTTTTTTTAACTTTTGTTTTTTTAAGAAATTATGATTTCTCAGATAAAATAATCCTAGACATATCAAAAGGAGGGTTAATAACTAGAAAATTAGCATGTTTAGAAATAATATGAAAATAATAAATTTAGAAATAATATTAAAAATCTTCCTTTTAGAAATAAAACAATAACACCAGATTGTTTACTTCTGATTTTTGATTTTCCAAAGTCTGATACTACAGATGCAAATGTCATATAACAATCTAATGTTATTTTAATTTTTTTCCAATTTTCATATGTTGGCAACTAATTCAAATTAAGGAAAGAACTGAGCAAGTGAAATAAGCAAATCAGTTTGCAGCTTCTCTAGTAGATGAATTTTGCCCTATACAATATCATTGCTAAATTATTTACTTTAACCAGATCATGATCTTTGTGATTAGGTAACATGGCTACAAAGTAAAGTACATTTATTTCATCTCTGGAGTTTTCTTGTTGGGTGCTTTATTTTTGAAATTTAGCGACTTGACCAGGATGTGTCTCAGTGTTGAATTTTCTGTATTATGTTTTCCTGACATAGTTATTTATTTTGATCTATAGATTCCATTTGTTTCCCTTTTTTTTGGGGGGGGGGATATTTAATCATGGAGAAGAATACTGTTAGTATCCATGTACCCTTCACCCTGCTTGAGCAATAAACTATTACAAACACTATTAAAATCTCCTGGGTACCCATCCCTGGATGCAAACTCTTTCCTCACATATGAGGTTTTGTTTATCATGCCTGTGCATGTGACTTACTACCTAGGAATGTATCCCTAAATAGTATTCTTTTTCAAGTTACTAAATTTTATATAAGTGGGAATCAAACTGTAATTATCCTTCTGCAACTTGGGGTTTTTTTTGTTTGTTTCCTTCAAATTTTAAAAAAGATTTATCCATAATGGTGCACAGAGGTCCAGTTCTTTCATTTTACTGCTGAGTGGTGTGCCATTGCAGTCATATACAACAATTCAGATTTCGTTCTTAATTTCAGGGACGATTTCCCTTTTATTGGCTATTATGCCCAATCTCCTATCACCTTGGTCACACCTGGTTCTAGCTGCCACTTAAGTGAACAGTTTCACATGTGCTTCCATTCACTTACTGTTAACAGCACTTAACGCTGTCAAAAAGCCTGCTACCAACCCATACTTGGCTCAAGCGTGGTGTAGTGAACACCCTCAAGGGCACCCCTCAGTCACTGGGGGATAGAAGCGCCTGTTCCCTATTTTTGGATAGACACTTTGATATACATTGTGTATCCCTCTTGAAAAGTATGATAGAAATTAAGGCCCTATTGCCTATAGCAGTGAACTTGATAGCACAATCTTGTATTTACTTTTTCTCCTCTCTCACTCTCCCCAGTATATCACTTCTGCCGTCAGCAGTCACTTCCCAGATAAACTACCTGCACACAGTCCTTTTCCCAGGCCCTGCTTTTGGGGGATCCAAGATATATATCTATGAATACTTTTATTTTTCTTGGGTTTTATTCATTCATCTTGATGGCTTCTGGGAAATAAGACTAAGGTAGGAGCCCTGCTAAAATAAGGGTGCTCCATTCTGCTTGAGAATCTTTTGTATCTTTTCTTGACTATCACTTTGTGAAGAGTGTGGCTCTGTGCTTTGTCTCTCTGTCCTTAATGCTGCTGGAGAACCAATGTACCTGTCTTCCTGTCTGCTTGCTTCTTTGCTGCTGCTCTTTTTGTATTTTAGGGGCACCAGTTATCCTAAGGTTGGATTATCTTGTACCCAATTTTATTTGATCTATTTATGGGGTTTTTTTGTGTGTGTTTTTTTTGTTGTTGTTGCTGTTTTTTTTGCGGTACACGGACCTCTCACTGTTGTGGCCTCTCCCATTGCGGAGCACAGGCTCCGGACGCGCAGGCTCAGCGGCCATGGCTCACGGGCCCAGCCGCTTCACGGCATGTGGGATCTTCCCGGACCCGGGCACAAACCCGTGTCCCCTGCATCGGCAGGCGGACTCTCAACCACTGCGCCACCAGGGAAGCCCCTATGTTTTTCAAAATCTGTATTATCTGATTATCTTGGCCCTTATGTGTTATACTTTTATACTTTTATTTTCAATTCTGAGTACACTCTTCCTTTGTGTTTCCTAATTAATAGTTCTATAATAAATGTTTGATCATCAGTTTATTTAATCTTTAGACTCCTTTTTTATCTCACTCTGTTGTTTTTCCATCTTTCAGTTCTTGCTTATTCACAAATCTGGAAGCCCTTATGAAGAATGTATCGTTATATTTTTCTTCTAGAGTTCTTTGATGTCCTGTATGCCACATTCCTTTCATTCTGTCTTTTTCTTTCAGTCCCTGCCCCTCCCTCTCCGTATCTCTGTCTCTTTCAGTTTGTTTGTCTGTTTTTGATGCCTGTTCTTTTTCACTTACCAGTGCTTGACAGCTCTGCCCAGACTTTATATTTGCTTCCGCATTGTGTGGGGGACTTCTTCATTCTCCATTTCAGAATTGTTCTTGGCTCACCGCACTTTTGTGATTACAAAAATATAAACTCTGCAGCTTTCCACTCCTCTTTTGTCTCTCCAGGAGGTCATGGTGACCTGTACATGTTACTCCTGAATTCTGACTTGGCATATTTTTGCTGGCTAGTTCTGATATTTTTCCATCTTCCTATAAAAGTTCCTCCTCTGATTCTTCCTGCCCATGCAGCACAGTATCAGGATTTACTCCCTGTAATTGGGGAATGTGTTGTGTTTCCATTGGGGAGGCCCTCAGATTCTGCCCTAGAAGCTTCACTTGTGCTGGAAATCACTTCTCTTTTCCTCATTCTTTCCCGCAGTTCTGTAGCATCTCTCAGTCATAGATGAAAAAAATAATGGAATTCATTCAGTGTTTTCTCTCCAGATTTGGGTATTAATGAGAATAGTTAATTCAGCTTAGGAGCCTTGCCAAACAGGGCTGCCCCATTTCTTCTCAGAGTCTGGTGAATCTTTGCTTGGTTACCACTTTTGAAGTTTATAACTTTGGGCTATGCCTATCATGTGTACTTTTTGCTGGAGAACCAACCAGCCTGTGACCTACCTTCCTTTCTTTCTCCTCTCCGTTCTTCCTTCCTTTTCATTTTAATTTGATTATGGGTAGGAAATGAGAGATTATGTAAAGAAGACTTCTTTCTACTACTTAATCCCAAAGTCTTTTTGGGTTTTGTTTTTAATTGTGGGAAAATACACATAACATAAAACTTAACATCTTTTTTTATGGTTTGTTGTCTTATTGAAGTATAGTTGATTTATGATCTGTTAATTTCTGCTATACAGCAAAGTGATTCATTTATACATATATATACTTTTTCTATATTTTCCATTATGGTTTGTCACAGGATACTGAATATAGTTCCCTGTGCTGTACAGTAGGACCTTGTTTATCCATTCCATATATAATAGCTTACATCTGCTAACCCCAGCCTCCCACTCCATCCCTCCCCAAACCTCTCCCCCTTGGCAACCACAACTCTGTTCTCTATGTGTGTGAGTCTGTTTCTGTTTTGTAGATAGGTTCATTTTTGTCATGTTTTTAGATTCCACGTATAAGTGATATCATATGGTATTTGTCTTTCTCTTTCTGACTTACTCACTTAGTATGATAATCTCTAGTTGCATCCATGTTGCTGCAAATTGCATTATTTTGTTCTTTTTAATGCCTGAATGGTATCCCCTTGAATATATGTAACATCTTTGTCTGTTGATCTGTCGATGGACATTTAGGTTGCTTCCATGTCTTGGCTACTGTGATTAGTGCTGCAGTGAACATTGGGATGCATGTATCTTTTCAAATTAGGGTTTTCATCTTTTCCGGATCTATGCCCAGGAGGGGGATTGCTGGATCATATGTTAGTTCTATTTTTAGTTTTCTGAGGAACCTCCACACTGTTCTTTTTTTTTTTCGGTACGCGAGCCTCTCACTGTTGTGGCCTCTCCCATTGCGGAGCACAGGCTCCGGACGCGCAGGCTCAGCGGCCATGGCTCATGGGCCCAGCCGCTCCACAGCATGTGGGATCTTCCCGGACCGGGGCACGAATCCGTGTCCCCTGCATCGGCAGGCGGACTCCCAACCACTGCGCCACCAGGGAAGCCCCACACTGTTCTTCATAGTGGCTGTACCAACTTACATTCCCACCAACAGTGTAGGAAGCTTCCCTTTTCTTCACATCCTCTCCAGGATTTATTTGTAGAGTTTTTAATGATAGCCATTCTGACCAGTGTGAGATGATACCTCATTTTATTTTTGATTTGCATTTCTCTAATATAAAGTTTACCATCTTAACCATTTTAAAATGTACAGTTCAGTGGCGTTAAGTACATTCACATTGTTATGCAACCATCACCACCAACCATCTCCAGAATATTTTCATCTTGCCAAACTGAAACTGTCCTTATTAAACAGTTACTCCCCATTCCTCCTTTCTCCCCAGTCCCTTTCTTCTTGGTTTTTTAAATTTACATCATATAAGAATGTTTCTGTGCCTTTGTAAAATTACTATTGGAGGTATTTTCTATTTTGGTCTTCACATCTTCATGTGTATATAACTTGGTCTTAGAATTTACTTTTAGGAAAACTTTGTTCCTACTGACTTGCTTTATCTCTTACGAGGTAAAAAGTGCTGTGTAGATTCCCTTTGCACCTTGGTTGCCAAGAAGCCTGATTATCTTTAGCTTGAGTTTGCTGGCACAATTTCATACCTCCATTTTATTTTTATGGTTTAAACCCCCTCAGAGCTCTTTTGGAGCAAATGAGGTATGGTAGAAGAAATAAACTTTAAGTAGTGTTTAGTTTGTATCAGAGAATTTTTTGTGTTGGTCCTAGGTAATATTTTTACATTCCAAAGTTCACAACTTATTTGTGAGATAAAGATTAAAAAATTGGCCTTTGTTGAAAAAATGTACAGTGTGGGCTTCCCTGGTGGCGCAGTGGGTGAGAGTCCGCCTGCCGATGCCGGGAACACGGCTTCGTGCCCCGGTCCGGGAAGATCCCACATGTCGCGGAGCGGCTGGGCCCGTGAGCCATGGCCGCTGAGCCTGCGCGTCCGGAGCCTGTGCTCCGCAACGGGAGAGGCCACAACAGTGAGAGGCCCGCGTACAGCAAAAAAAAAAAAAAAAAAAAAAGCACAATGTAAGAGGTGTGAGTTGTCAGTTTCAGCTTTATTCAGGGACCTTACTGATGACTATATCCTGGGAGACAGCCACTCAGTAGCTCTGAGTAAACCCCGAAGAGGTAGGGGGAGAAGCCAGTTTAATCATGATTGTTGGTTGGGGAATATGTGCAGTCAGGCTTACATCTCAGTAAAAGATGACAGCTAGTCACAGGGAACAGATATCTCTGTTAATGATTTTGGTGCTTTTCTAGATATGGGAAGATGCAAGAATCTGGTTATTAAAATTCTTCCTGAGATATACATAGAACTATCTAAGGGGCCTGTTTTTCCACAGTACAGTGTGCCTCATCCTGTTTTTTGCCCTGAACTCCCCTCAGGGTTCATTATCGGTCAGAAACTGCAGTGGCTAATGACTTAATCCATGTATAACTGGATGGTGAACGACGTTCCTTTTTTTTTTTTTTTTTTTTTCCAGCAGAGTTTAGTTATATCTAAGATAGGCAGAAGGTCTTATAGGAGAAGGTTATGGGTAAGTTTGAAAGACATTATGTCCAAAATGCGGGATCTTATTTCCCTGACCAGGGATTGAACCCGGGCCCCCTGCAATGGAAATGCAGAGTCTTAACCACTGGACCGCCAGGGAAGTTTCCCAAAATAAAACCTTTTAAAGGAAGAAGGAAATAATATTTATTACATGCTTATTATGTGACACAATTTTGTTAGTCCTCACAAGAGCCCTAGTTTATTATTAATAGATTTATTATCCCCACTTTTCAGATGTGAAAACTTAAGCTTGTTGATGTAAAATGACTTTCCCAAGGGCTCATAGACAGTAAAAGTGGAACTGGAATTTGAATTTTTTTAAGAGAAATTATAATAGAATCTTTATTACTGATGTATCTGTTTTGGCAGGAACATTTTGTAATATAAACATGAACAGTTACAGCCTTTATTCTGTAAGTGCTTTGGAAGTATTTATCCACTTCTGGGAAAGTATCTTAAGGAAAAAAAGCCTTTTTTTTGTAAAGGATACAGTAATTCAGTTCCTAAAGGCTAGAATTTAAAAATAAAGACTGTACTCTGAGATTTAAAAAATCAACATATACTTGATCAGCAGAAATATACAGAGTATCTTAAAGGTAAATGACAGCTCCTGGTCTGCAAGTTTTGACCTTTTTTTTACGTTAATGAAATTCAGCAAACGATTTCTTTTGATAATAGGATAAATATTATTACTAATAATGGAGATAGTGACTTTAGTTTTATTCCTTCCCTTCTGAACACTTACCCCTCTGAGGAAGATTAAGATTGCTGCTTCTTACATTCTTTACTTTTCCTATTTACCCCATTACTCCCTTTCCCTTCACTCTCACCAGCCATGACTTGTCCATTGCAGAGGCTGAGTAAGGATTGAGGAAGTGGGCAAGAAAGATGAAGACAGTTTTAAATTCATTATGGCTGTACTGCTATTTTCACTGTTTCGTTTTCATGCATTTTTTGTTGAAAGGGTATCGATATGACATAGGGGTTGAAGGTAGGTTCCGGTGATAGATAGCTTGTGTTTACATCCCAGCTTTTCCACCTAAGCAAGTTACATAAATTCTCTGTACTTCAGTTTCATCATTCATGAAATGAAGGCTATAATAGTATGAAAGTTAGGATTGTTTCAAAGAAAAATTAGGCATAATTTGAGTTCCTGATGAAGGCAGTAGTTCACAACTATGACTGTGCATTACAGTCATTCAGTGAGCTTTTCAAAAATACGAGTAGGGACTTCCCTGGTGGTGCAGTGGTTAAGAATCCGCCTGCCAATATAGGGGACACAGGTTCGAGCCCTGGTCCGGGAAGATCCCACATGCTGAGGAGCAGCTAAGCCTGAGAGTCACAACTACTGAGCCTGGGCTCTAGAGTCTGCGAGCCACAACTACTGAGCCCGCATGCCACAACTGCTGAAGCCCGCATGCCTAGAGCCCATGCTCCACAACAAAGAGAAGTCACCTCAATGAGAAGCCCGCGCACCAAGGAGTAGCCCCTGGTCACTGAAACTAGAGAAAGCCTGTGCAGAGCAACGAAGACCCAACGCAGCCATAAATAAATAAATAAACAAACAAGTGAATAAACTTTTGATAGAGGCTGGGGGTCAGATTTTCCCCCCATTTTGTATTTGTTTACTTGTTTATTTAAATAGCATGAGATTTTTGTTTCGTTTATTCACTGCTGTATCCCCAACTCCTAAAACAGTGCCTAACACAAAAAGATTTTATGAATGAATTAAAAAGAAAATTATCTTTGGTCCCAGCAGTTCATCCCTTCTCTTTTTTTAAAAAAATAAACAAATAATAAAAAGTTTTAAAAATTTATAAATATAAAATTCATCCTTTTTGGTAAACAGTTCTATTTGCCAATTTATGGTCAAACTTTCTCATCTTCAACCCCTGGCAACCACTGATCTAATCTTTATCCTTACAGTTTTGGGTTTTCCGGAATGTCAAATAAACTGAATCATACATTATATAGCCTTTGGAGTCTGGCTTTTATCACATTGCATAGTGCGTTTGTAGCTCATTTGTGTTGTGTCTCAATATGTTTTTTCAATTGTTGAGTAGCATTCTCTTGAATCTGGAACAAATATATTAACAATCTTGTGCTGTTTGTTCTTTTTGATTTTTAGCTTTCAAGAGTGTTGGATCTTCCTCCAGAATACTTGATCAAGTCAATATCTGCAGTTCCAATTTCCAGAAAAGAGTTAAGTATAATATATTTGTAATGATCTAGAATGTTGCTGGCTTTGTCAATATACGAAAAAAGTTACTCTTCAATTTACAAAATAGTCTTTGAAATTAACCTTAATATATGATTTAACCTATTATTCCCATGGATTTAAATAATAAAATTAAAATCTGTATTTTACATACTGACATGGCAGATTATATTAGTATTCTCATGTTTTGATGTTTATTCTAATAACTATAATTATGGCAGTCTTTAAGAAAAATTTGGAATGAGATTCGAATTTAATTCTGTAACAGCAAATAAAAGAACTAAGGTTGTAGTTAGACTGTAGTTAGAAAATCAGTTTTTAAAGGGATCTTAGAGATTTTACACCTATCTAATACTTGAATACTATTGTGCCATATTTACCTGCTAGATATTTTTTTGCAGGTTTTGGTTTTTTTGCTTGTTTCCATTCGAGGCCCCCCGAGTGATAGAGAATTACTGGTTAGGACTACATACAACCTATAGTTGCTTCTTGGATTCAGAGAGATATCTCTTTTGTTTGGTCATTCTTATTGATACCTGTTTACGAGTTGGCTAGAAAACTTCAAAACTTGGATAAAATACCCTCTCAGTTAATTAATAATGACAAGAAATTAGCTACATAGTAGGCATTTAAGCCCTAAGCTTAAATTATCATTGTTCCATTATGATATAATGATACCATTATGTCCTTGTATTTTGTCCCCTTAACTTTGTCAGGATTTTAAGATTGAGTAGAATGAATGTTCTTTTTCCCAGAATAGGACAAAGGGATAAGTGGAGAAGAGAAAGGCTATGTATGGCCTTGTAAAAGAGAGCATCTTTAAAATGGCCTGCTACAACTTCATCTATACTGAGTTCCAAGAACAGAGGCAACCACTGACCAAAAGATGGGCCATATAATTATATGTAAATTGATGTAATGTTGCAAACCAGTTACCTATTTCATAAAATCTGTAAAGGACATTTTGCATAATAATGGGAATGTCTCAGTTTTTATTTTATGTTTCAAAGACCTTTAATAAGCTGAACTGTATTGGCCCATCTTTTTGTCTTTTTTCTTAATTGAAGTAACATTGGCTTATAACATTATATAAATTTCATGTGCACAGCATTCTCTAAACAGTATAGCGTGCTCATCGCCAAAACTTCAGTTTCCATGTGTCATCATACAGTTGATCCCCTTCACCCATTTCACCCTCCCCCCCGCCCCACCACCCCTTCCCCTCTGGTAACCACCACTCTCTCTCTGTAGCTGCATGTTTGGTTTGTTTACTTACTTTGTTTTTTATTTCTTATACTCCACATATGAGTGAAATCATACGGTATTTGTCTTTCTTTGTCTGACTTATTTCATTTAGTGTAATACCCTCGAGGTCCATCCACATTGTCCCAGATGGCAAGATCTCATCTTTTTCTATGGCTGAGTAGTATTCCATTGTTTATATATATACCACATCTCCATTTTAAAAATTTTTTATTGGAGTACAGTTGATTTACAGTGTTGTGTTAGTTTCAGATGTACAGCAAAGTAAATCTGTTATACATAAACATATATCCCCTCTTTTTAGATTCTTTTCCCATATAGGCCATTACAGAGTATTGAGTAGAGTTCCCTGTGCTATACAGTAGGTCCTTATTAGTTACCTATTTTATATATAGTAGTGTGTATATGTCAATCCCAATCTTATCCCTCCCCCACCTTACCCCCTGGTAACCATAAGTTTGTTCTCTACATCTGTAACTCCATTTCTGTTTTGTAGATAAGTTCATTTGTACCCTTTTTTTTTTAGATTCCACATATAAGCACTATCATACAATAGCTGTCTTTCTCTGACTTACTTTCACTTAGTATGATAATCTCTAGGTCCGTCCATGTTGCTGCAAATGACATTATTTCTTTTTTATGGCTAAGTAGTATTCCATTGTATATATGTACCACATCTTTATCTATTCATTTATGGACGCTTAGGTTGTTTCCATGTGTTGGCTATTGTAAATAATGCTGCAGTAAACATAGGGGTGCTTATATCTTTCCAAATTAGTGCTTTCATATTCTTTTGATAAATACCCAGAAGTAGGATAGCTTTATCATATGGTGGTTCTATTAACTTTTTGCAGAATCTCCATAGTGGCTGCACCAATTTACATTCCCACCAACAGTGTATGAGGGTTCCCTTTTCTCCACATCCTTGCCAACGCTTATTTCTCACCTTTTTGACAGTACCTATTCTGATGTGAGGGGATATCTCATTATTGGTTTGATTTTCGTTTTCCTAATAATTAGTGATGCTGAGCATCTTTCCATGCACCTGTTGTCTTGGCCCCTCTTTTGAATTAGATTTTCTTTACCTGCTTGCAGTTCCTTTGGGTAGCTCTACTTTAACAATCTGAAATACCAGGACTTTGGTTTATAGAAAATAAATATTGGGGAGGACCTCAATTTTTCTAGGCCACCAGTCTAAAATTCTGCATATTAAATTTGTTTACAACAAAGGAAAACCCTAGCTTTGCCTTCATAAACCCAGTTATTCTTTAGGGTATTAAAACAAAGCCTAACTGTTCTTGTTTTTTGGGTTTTTTTTTTTTGGCTGTGTTGGGTCTTCATTGCTGCATGCAGGCTTTCTCTACTTGCAGTGAGCGGGGGCTACTCTTCGTTGCAGTGTGTAGACTTCTCATTGCAGTGGCTTCTCTTGTTGCAGAGCACGGGCTCTAGGCATGTGAGCTTCAGTAGTTGTGGCTCACGGGCTCTAGAGCCCAGACTCAGTAGTTGTGGTGCCAGGGCTTAGTTGCTTCACGGCACGTGGGATCTTCCCTGGCCAGGGATCAAACCCATGTCCCCTGCATTGGCAGGTGGATTCTTAACCAACTGCACCACCAGGGAAGTCAAAAGGCTAACTGTTCTATATTTCTAACTTGATTCTAAAACGCTATAACATGCCAGGAGAATTAAGAAATTTTATTTTTTGTTAATTTGGTTTATTTAATGTGATATGAATCCATTTGCTCATGTCTCCTAATTCAGTTATACAGTTTTCCCTTGAACAACATGGGTTTAAACTGCATGGGTCCAGTTATACGTGGATTTTTTCACCTAGCCTGAACTATGGTACTACATGATCCATGGTTGGTTGAACCGTGGATACAGAACCGTGGATTTGGAAGGCTGACTAAAATTACACTGGAATTTTCAACTGCTCGGATGGTCAGTGCCCCTAACTCCCCCCAGTTGTTTAAGGGTCAGCTGAATTTTTTTGTTTGTTTTTTGTCCACGACAGCAGAATCTTAGTTCCCTGACCAGGAATTGAACCCACACCCCCTGCAATGGACGTGCAGAGTCTTAGCCACTGGACTGCCAGGGAAGTCCCAGCTGTATTTTCAACTGTGGTGAAATTCCTGTTTAATACTGCTTGTAGTAGACAGAATTAGTAACTTTGTTACCAGCCAGTACTACTCAGATCTATGGATTTCAGACTGAAACCACAGCAACTTCTCAGAAGCAATAGGGAAGTAGCTATTGCTTTTTTTTTTTTTTCTTCTTTTTTCTTTTTTCTTTGCGGTACGCGAGCCTCTCACTGTTGTGGCCTCTCCTGTTGTGGAGCACAGGCTCCAGACGCACAGGCTCAGCGGCCATGGCTCACGGGCCTAGCCGCTCCGCGGCATGTGGGATCTTCCCGGACCGGGGCACGAACCCATGTCCCCTGCATCGGCAGGCGGACTCTCAACCACTGTGCCACCAGGGAAGCCCAGTAGCTATTGCTTTTTAAACTTATTTTTTTAATTATAAACGATATGAAAGTAGAGGGAATAGTTTAGTGAGCCCCTATGTGCCCATCACTCACGATCATTAGCACGTGGCCAGTTTTGTGTTGTCTACACCCCTACCCACTCTCCTTCTTCACAGTGGACTATTTTGACAGCTGCTTTTCATAGTCTAGAAGTTATGTCATTTTAAAGGGATTTTTTAAAATTAGTTTTTCTGTCATGAAAGCAAAATATAACTTTAAGGAAATTCAGGAAAATACAGAATAAGAAGAAAAAATCCCCAATACTCTTACTACATACAGTAAGACAACTGATTTTAGCAATTTGGTATCTCTTTTCTCTTTGAATATGTCTTTCAGCCTTAAAGTCATAGCTATAAAACAACTGTATGTATGATTTTGAACCCTTTCTCTTGGCATCATTTCTTTGAAACTACCACTTTTTAACAATGGCTTACTCTTAACGCTGCCCTGTTGATGGACATTTAGATTGTTTCAGTTCTGACTTTTTACATAGTTCAGATTCAAGAATTGCCTCTCCAGGATGTGGAGAAAAGGGAACCCTCCTACACTGTTGGTAGGAATGTAAATTGGTAAAGCCACTATGGAAAACAGTATGGAGATTTATTTAAAAAAAAAAAAAAACACAAAAAACTCAATTCCACTCCTGGGCATATATCCGGAAAAGACAAAAACTCTAATTCGAAAAGATACATGCCCCCCAATGTTCATAGCAGCACTGTTTGCAATAGCCAAGACATGGAGGCAACCTAAGTGTCCATCAGCAGAGGAATGGATAAAGAAGATGGGGTGTGTGTGTGTGTGTGTGTGTGTGTGTGTGCGTGCGCACGCACATGCATGCATAATAGAATATTACTCGGCCATAAAAAAGAATGAAATATTGCCATTTGCAGCAACATGGATGGACCTAGAGATTACCATAGTAAGTGAAGTAAGTCAGAGAAAGGCAAATATCAAATGATATCATTTATATGTGGAATCTAAAAAAAATGATACAAATGAACTTATTTACAAAACAGACAGACTCACAGACACAGAAAACAAGCTTATGATTACCAAAGGGGAAGCAGGGGAGGGAGGGATAAATTAGGAGTTTGGGATCAACAGATACACGCTACCATATATAAAATAGATAACAACAAGGACTTACTGTATAGCACAGGGAACTATATTCAATATCTTGTAATAACCTATAGTGGAAAAGAATCTGAAAAAGAATATATATATATATACACACACGTGTGTGTGTGTGTAACTGAATCACTTTGCTGCACACCTGCAACTAACACAATATTGTAAATCAACTATACAGTACTTCAATTTTAAAAAAATTACTTCACTAAATAGACAAAGCAGAAGTTTTTTGTGGGTGTATAATTAAAATCTCCCAAAAGGGAAAACTGGGATCAAGTCTGGTTGATTACCCTCACCTCACTGAAGCATTTACTTCTCTATGGGTCCTTTCATACTAGCAAATAACCCAGCACAGAATTTGTTTTTTAAATATTCTTAGTTTAATAAATTGGTGTTAATCATTATTATTGGCCTAAAAGGATGATTTTTAAAATTTGTCCTTATACCAATGAACTACTTGAAAATATTTGATTTTATTGAGAATTTTTAAATTGAATTAGTTTATTATTTATGTCTCAAATAAAATTTTGGATACTTTGTACTATTAACTTTTTAAACCATCTATAGAAAATTGTGTGAACTGTTTGGGTTTTCCTGGATGTTTGAGAGCCATTCTGTAGGTTTATGGTCATATTAAACCTTTTATAAAGTATCCCACCAGGGAAGTATATTCAATATCCTGAGATAAACCATAGTGGAAAAGAATATCAGAAAGAATGTATGTGTATATGTATGTATGTGTAACTAAATCACTTTGCTGTACAGCAGAAATTAACACAACATTGTAAATCAACTGTACTTCAATTTAAAAAAAAGAAAGCATCTTAGCTATGTGTCAAATCATTATTTAGTCTTTGGTACATTCAAATCTTTATTTTCAATTAATATTGCTCTTATAGCTCTTATTTTAACTTTACATGGTTTTTATTTTTTTAATCTTTCTGTTATTCCCATTTTGTTAGGCTAATGTCTTCAGTTTCCCACATTATTGGCACAAATACTTGACTAAATTATCAGAGTTCTTTGGTAAGAATATATTCAAACCTTATATGAGTTTCCACAATTAAAGTTAATCTTTAGAAAATTGAATTGTTACGTAATCATTAGAGAATAGTCTTAGAAAAGAAACAGAATGGTTTGCCAACCAACCCAGTAAGTGAAGAACTACAGACAGAATAATTCCCCATGGCTTGGTACTGTATTAACATTTTTATTTAACATCAGAACTAGCATTATTTTACCAGAACTTAAGTAGGTTCCATTATCATCACCATTTTACTGTGCTACAAAAGAAATTAAGCAACAAGCCCAAGAGCACACAGACACTGATTAATAGTTGAATTTGGGTCTTCGGTTACACCTCAAATGTCGGTAGATGAGTTCGGGTTGATAAGTGTAATCCATGCTAGGCTGCTGGATAATGGATTAAGGCGCAGGAGAATCCTTCCCCCCCACCGCCAGTTTTATTGAGATATAATTGACATACAGCACTGTATGAGTTTAAGGTGTGCAGCATGGTGATTTGGCATACATATTGTCATGGAATGATGACCACAGTAAGTTTAGTGAACATCCATCATCTCCTATAGACAACATTAAAGAAATAGAGAAAAAAATTTTTTTCCTTGTGATAAAAACTCTCAGGATTTACTCTCTTAACATACAAGTGTTAATTATCTTTGTCATGTTGTACATTATATCCCTAGTACTTATTTATCTTATAACTGGAAGTTTGTACCTTTTGACTACCTTCATCTAATTCCCCCTCCCCTTAACCCCCACCTGTGGTAGCCACAAATCTGATCTCTTTTTCTAGGAGTCTGTTAGTTTGTTTGCTTGTTTGTTTCTGAAGTATAATTGACCTACAACACTGTTCATATTCTACAACATAGTGATTTCTGTACATTTCAAAATGATCATGTTAAGTCTAGTTGTCATTGGTCACCATGCAAGGGCATTGCATAATTATTGACTGTATTCCCCACACTGTACATTTCATACCTGTGACTCATTTATTTTGTAACTGAAAGTTTGTACCTTTTAATCTTCCTCATTCTCTCTTCCCCCTACACCCTTCCCCTCTGGCAACCACCTGTTTGTTCTCTGTATGTATGATTCTGTTTGGTTATGTTTGTTCATCTGTTTTGTTTTTTAGAGTCTGCAATTAAGTGAAATCATATAGTATTTGTCTTTCTCTGTCTGACTTATTTCGCTTAGTAGAATACCATCTAGGTCCATCCATGTTGCTGCAAATGGCAAGACTGCATTCTTTTTATGGCTGAATAATATTCCAGTGCGTGGTGTGTGTGTGTGTGTGTGTGTGTGTGTGTGTGCGCACACACATACCACATCTTCTTTATTTGCTCATGTATTGATGGGCACTGAGGTTCCTTCCATAACTTGGCTATAGTAAATAATGCTGCAGTGAACATAGGGGTATACGTATCTTTTCAAATTAGTGTTTTCATTTTCTTTGGATAAATACCCAGACTTGGAATTCATAGGCTGTATGGTAGCTTAGTTTTAATGTTTTGAGGAATCTCCATACTATTTTACATAGTAGCAGCACCAATTTACATTCCCAACAACAGTGCATGAGGGTTCCGTTTTCTCCACATCCTTCCCAACACTTATTATTTGTTGTCTTTTTGATAATAGCAATTCTGACAGGTAGGAATGATACCTCATTGTGATTTTGATCTGCATTTGCCTGAGGGTTAGTGATGTTGAGCAACTTTTCATGTGCCTGTTGGCCATCTGTATGTCTTCTTCGGAAAAATGTCAACCCTGGAACCCTGCCCATTTTTTAATTGGGTTTTTTGTTTATTTGATATTGAGTTGTATGAGTTCTTTGTATATTTTGGATATTGACCCCTTGTTGGATATACTGTTTGCAAATATCTTCTCCCATTCAGTAGGTGATTTGCATTTTGGTGATAGTTTCCTTTGCTGTGCAATAGCTTTTTAGATTGATTAGGTCCCATTGGTTTATTTTTGCTTTGCTTCCCTTGCCTGAGGAGACATATGCAAAAAAAAAATATTAAGACCAGTGTCAAAGAATGTACTGCCTGGGCTTCCCTGGTGGCGCAGTGGTTGAGAGTCCGCCTGCTGATGCAGGGGACACAGGTTTGTGCCCCGGTCCGGGAGGATCCCACATGCCGCGGAGCGGCTGGGCCCGTGAGCCATGGCCACTGAGCCTGCGTGTCCAGAGGCTGTGCTCCACAGCGGGAGAGGCCCCAACAGTGAGAGGCCCGCGTACTGCAAAAAAAAAAAAAAGAATGTACTGCCTATGTTTTCCTCTACAAGTTTTATTGTTTCAGGTCTTACATTTAAGTCTTTAATCCATTTTGAATTTCTTTTTTTTTTTAATTTTTTTTTTTTTTTTTTTGCGGTACGCGGGCCTCTCACTGTTGTGGCCTCTCCCGTTGCGGAGCACAGGCTCCGGACACGCAGGCTCAGCAGCCATGGCTCATGGGCCCAGCCACTCCGTGGCATGTGGGATCTTCCCGGACCGGGGCACGAACCCGCGTCCCCTGCATCTGCAGGCGGACCCTCAACCACTGCGCCACCAGGGAAGCCCTGAATTTCTTTTTTGTGCATGGTGTGAGAGAGTAGTCCATTTTGATTCTCTTGCATGTAAATGTCCAGTTTCCCAGCACCATTTATTGAAGAGGCTGTCTTTTCTTGATTGTATATTCTTCCTCCTTTGTTGTAGATGAGTTGCCCATATAAATGTTGGTTTATTTCTGGGCTCTCTATTCTGTTCCATTGATCTATATGTCTGTTTTTTTGTTTGTTTTTTATTTATTTATTTTTGGCTGTGTTGGGTCTTTGTTGCTGCGTGCAGGCTTTCTCTGGTTGCGGTGAGCGGGGGCTACTCTTCGTTGCGGTGCGAGGGCTTCTCATTGCGGTGGCTTCTCTTGTTGCGGAGCATGGGCTCTAGGCACATGGGCTTCAGTAGTTGTGGCTCGCGGGCTCTAGAGCACAGGCTCAGTAGTTGTGGTGCACGGGCTTAGTTGCTCTGCAGCATGTGGATCTTCCCGGACCAGGGCTTGAACCTGTATCCCCTGCATTGGCAGGCGGATTCTTCACTGCGCCACCAGGGGAGTCCCTATATGTCTGTTTTTGTGCCAGTACTATACTGTTTTGATTACTGTAGATTTGTAGCATAGTTTGAAATCAGGGAGTGTTATACTTCAGCTTGTTGTTCTTAAGATTATTTTGGCTATTCTGGGTCTTTTGTGTTTCCATACAAGTTTTGGAATTATTCTTTTTCTATGGAAAATGCCATTGATATTTTGATAAGGATTGCATTGAATCTGTAGATTGCCTTGGGTAGTATGGTCATTTTAACAATATTCTTCCATCCCATTAACATTTCTTTTAAAGCTGGTTTCATGGTGCTGAACTCTTAGCTTTTGCTTGTCTGTAAAACTTTTGATCTCTCCTTCAAATCTGAATGAAAGCCTTGTTAGATACAGTATTCTTGGTTGTAGGGTTTTTTTTTTCCCTTTTGTTGCTGTAAATATATCATCCACTCCCTTCTTTTCAGCCCACAGAGTAGTAATTTCCACTGCTCTTCCAATTCACTGATCCATCCTCTGTATCATCTAGTCTACTATTAATTTCTTGTAGTGTATTTTTATTTCAGTTGTTGTATGCTTTAGCTCTGTTTGATTCTACTTTATATCTTCTATTTGTTTAAAACTTCTCCCTCTGTTCATCCATTTTCCCAAGCATCTTTGTGATCATTACCTTAAACTCTTTATTGGGTAGATTGCTTATCTCCACTTCACCCAGTTCTTCTTCTGGGGTTTTATCTTGTTCCTTCATTTGGAATGTATTTCTCTGAGACCTCATTTTGTCTAATTCTGGTTTTATTTCTATGTATTTGGTAGGTTGGTTACATTTCCTATTCTAGACAAGTGATCCTATGTAGAAAACTTCATATGGGTCCTAGCAGCACGCTCCCCTCTGGTCACTAGAGTCATGCTTTAGAGGTGTCCCCTATGTGGGCTTTTTGGGTCTCTCTATTGTGGCAGGCTGACTACTGTGGGCATGCAAGTAGGCCTGGCTCTTTTGTGGGTAGGACAGTGGATTGCCAGGCCCTGCCTTGTGTGAAGGCTGCCAGTCACTGGTAGGTGGGGCCAGATCCTGGTGCAGTGGAGCTCATGGCCAGGCGAGTCCAGGTCCTGGTGCCAGCCAATAGATGGCTGGGGCCTGGTCACCAGGCAACTGGCTATAGAGCCCCAGTGGGTCCTAGGGCTAGTGCTGACCCATTGGTGGGCAGAGCCAGGTCCTGGCATCTGTAGCTGCAAGGCCCTAGTGGTCCCAGTGTTGGTGTCAGCCCACTAGGGCTGGGCCAAGGCCCAGTAGGTTCCAGGGCTAGTGCCTGCTCACTGGTAGGAGGGCCAAGTCCCAGGGCAGCTGGTGGGGCTGTGTCCCTGCCCAGCTGGCTGCTTGGCCTGATGCGTCCAATTATTGGTGCTGACAGGCTGGTCAGGAGGGCTGGATCCTGGTGTGGCTGGCTGTGTTGCCAGGGGAGTCCAGGGCCTGGTGCAGGCCAGCAGGTGGGGCAGGGCTGGGTCAGAAGGTGACTGGCTACAGAGCTGCAGGGGGTCCTGGGGCTAATGCTGGCCCTCTGGTGGGGAGCTAAGTCCTGGGGTGGCTGGCTGCAGGGGCTCAGAGTCCCAGAGCTAGTGTTAGCTTGCTGACGGATAGGGCCATTGGTGTTGGGTGGTCCCGGGGCTGGTGGTGGCCTCCTGGTGGGCAGGGTCGATTCTTGACAGGGCTGGTGATGGCCCACTGGTGAGTGTGGTCATATCCTGACATGGCTGGCTGAGGTGCCCAAGCTATCCTGGAGGTGATGTCAGCGTTCTGTTGGGTGGGGATGTGTCCCAGTGGGTCCACAGTCTAATGCTGGCCCACTAGTGGGCAAAGCTGTGTCTCTTGCTGCAGGGCCTAGGGAGTCGCAGGGCTGGTGTCCACCCCACTGGGTAAAGAGGGTCCTATGACCACCTCTGGCAGCTTGGGGGTCCTTGGGCTAGTGTCAGCCCACTGGTAGGTGGGACCAAGTCCCTGGCCTGGGGTATCCCAGAGGTGGTGAGGACTGGCTGGTGCATGAAGCTGGGTCCCAGCACTAATAAGCTAGAGGGAGGGTTTCAAAATGGCACGTACCAGCACCAGTGTCCTGACGGGGTGAGCTCCCTAAATTGGCTGCTGTCAGCATCTCTGTCCCCAGGGTGAGCTCCATTTGCCTCCTGCTCTTTGGGAGGCTCTCCAAGATCTGCAGGTGGGTCTGACGCATGCTCCTTTCGAGTTATGCTTTTGCCCTGGTCTTAGAGCTTGTGAAATTTTGTGTGCACCCTTTAAGAGTGGAGTTTATATTTCCCACAGTCCTCTGGCTCTCCTGAAAGTAAGCCCCACTGGCTTTCAAAACCAAAATGCTGCAGGCTCATCTTCCCAGTGTAGACCCCCAGGCTGGGGAGCCCAGTATGGGGCTTTGCTCCTTGGAGAAAACCTCTGTAATTGTAATTATCCTCCTATTTGTGGGTTTTGACTCTCCCACATCTCTGCCCCTTACTGTTTCATTGTGGTTCCTTCCTTAGTGGTAGGAGATAGTTTCTCCTAGTCTTCAGGTGGATTTCATGGATAGTTGCTCTGTAAATCGCTGCAATTTTGGTGTGCATGTGGAAGGAAGGAAGCTCGGGGTCTTCGATTCTGCCGCCCTGGTCACTTCTCAAGGCTCAGGAAAATTCTTAATGGTCATTATTGACTAGATTCTTTAATGTGATCAGAAGCCACACAGAATTTTTTAGTCATGTGCCTGAATTTCAAGAGTGGTAAGAAGGAAGTGATTTGTGCTCCTCTATTTTGCATTACAGATGGGCTAGCCAGATAATGGTTCAACCCACTTATCCTGCCCATAAAGTCTCATTCTCTAGTTCATTATTAAACATCAGAGGATGTTCAGTGTTGGTAATTATGTGGATGTTTGTATATTAATTAAAATTATTTTTACACCTAGAAGATTTCAAACTACAGAAAATTTATAGCGAACAATGTAATGAACACTCATGCTCACTTTCGAATATGTCAGGTCTTAATTTTTTTCCAAATTTTTGTTTTCAGAAATCAAACATTATAGATACCATTGAAGCCACCTGTATATACTTCTTTGATTCCACTCCCTACCATCCTTTCCTAGGGATAACTGCTCTTCTGAAGCAAACGATTGTTTTCACTAATTGGTTGCTTTGTGTTTCTTTCTTGGTTTCTTTGTTTTTGCATTGTTTCATCACCAGCCCAATGAAAAGAACAGCGCTGTCTGTCTCCTTAAGGAACTACTCAGTGTTAAGAAGAATATTCTTCCTCTCATGTTGAAACTCAGATTACAACATTTTTTAAAAATTGTGCTTTGGTCATTTGAAGGTCAGTGAAGGGACTTGAATGAAGGAAGCTTGTGGAATAGTGGAAGAAGATTTGTACTGATAGAAGCAGTCAAGAGACTTGAGCTTTTTACTGAGTCTGCTTATTAGTTGCAGGAGGATTTTTAGGGGAGACGTTGAACTTGCCGGACATAATTTTTCACATCTATCAAATAAGGTGGTTGCTCTCCCTCTCCCACAGAGATATCATAAAGCTACAACTAGGTAAGGGAAGCGGAAGAGTTTTGTAAGGTGATGCAAGATAAAGTTCTAAATCAATACAAGGTGATGATATTTCTGATTGTTTTATATTTTGAAAGTGTAATTCCTTCTGATAAAATTGTGTCAATGTAGAGAACACAGAGTAATTAGTCTTTTTCATTTGTTTGTTTGTTACACTAGTAATGTTTTTAAGGTAACAGCCTTCTCCTGTTTCAATGTCTGTCTTTAGAGAAGTAGCTGACTTTCAGCTTTCTGTGGATTCTCTATTGGAAAACAACAATGACCATTCAAGACCAGATATTCAACTTCAAACCGTGAGACTGGCAGAGAAGGTACTTTAGCACTATTATCTCTTTTTGACATTATAATAAATGTAGTATTTCAAAGAAAAAACTACTCTGCAAGCTATCTCTGCAGGCTATCTCAGCCATAATAATGAATTTAATAGCGTTTTTTTCCAAGGCACCTTGAAAAGTATAATTTAAATTTATTTTAGCTGCATACTATAAGGTTAGGATGGTTTTTGAAATCAGGTATAAAACATTCCTCTTGAGCTGACATTATTCAAGTTATTGATTAACTACTTACAGGAAGATTGAAGTGTTAATTAAATTTACAGATTGAAGCTGGATGGACTTCTGAATTTAGGAGAACAAGCTTGATAAATTAGAGCAGTGGGTTGCAGTTTTAAAAATAAGTTTCTGGGAAGATGAACGTTAAAATATGAGAAGAAATGATTAGATGTAAATAGAATCATGATTGCAGAGAAGAAGTGGTTAGATGATTTAACAAACCTCTTCCATTTCTAATTTCTCTGATGGGTTCCGTATCTAAAAGAGGAATTGAAAGGATTGTGGTGAATGACCACATCTAAATTGTTAGCGTAATACCTTCAGAAAAGCAGGTTTGGGGGAAGTTTTTTTTTTTAAATAAGGTTATTACATGTGACACAGAAGAGGGCATGGGCACACTGAAGAGTCCAAACAATGAAAGTCACTTTCATAGAAAAAAATGTTTAAAGAATGAATATGATAAAGGAGCTTTGGTAGCTAAGTAAATGTTTATTTGACCACAAAAATTACCCCAGATTTTTATCAGGAAGTATACCAGGAATAAAATTATCCTAATTACAAGATTTATTTCCTCCTTCTCCTGTGAGTTCTCAAAAATAAAGGCTAGTGGCTCCTCAGTGACAGCAGGAATTTCTTCATGCTTCATGGGTGTCTCGGGTGCTTTGAACATCTAGTTGGTTAAAAATGTAAAGCGTATCCATTGAAGACCGAGCATTTAAATTATTTACATTTTATGTGTGTGTGTGTGAGTTGTTCTAGCGGATGCCCTGACAGAATGTCATGTTCTGTCACTCTCATGCAAGGCGGATGAAATAAAAAGAATTCATTGCATGTCAAGGTACCTAGGGTGGGGGTAAAGTGATGCTCCCTTTTTTCCACGTTAGAAAGAGAATTTGAAGTGAGAGAATGGGAAGGTGGAAGAGAGAGACTTCGAATACAGAGTAGCATTCTAGCCCGGAAAAGAAGAAAACGTGTAAATGCAAATAGAATGACAGAACTGGGGAGATGGGCTAAAGCCGAGGTCCAGACACAATGACTGTGAGAGAGGACCCACCTGCTGCCCTTGGGAGTCAATCTGATAGGATCAGAGCTACAAAGCTCATTAAGCCTATTTCATAACATGTCTGTTTTACTTGATTTGTTATCTTTTCAGCTAAAATGTGACACAGTGGTGAGTGAAATCAGCACTGGTCCAGGGACTGTAAATTTCAAAATAAACAGAGAACTATTAACAAAGGTAAGAATGGGTTATGTTGCAGCTGTTGCACCTTCACTCATTCCCTCTACTTCAGCTACAGTGGTTTACCTCCAGTTCTTAAAACTTACCGTACCTCCTCTTGCCTTAGAATCTTTGCACATTCTGATCCCTCTGCCTGGAGTGCCACCCCAAGTTAAATCTGCTTATCCTACAGATCTTGAGGTTCCCTAGCAGTGCCTTTCTGACCCCTTCATTCATATACGCTCATAACACTGTATATGTCTCCTTTGCAAAACTTATTGTAGTTGCTATCTTACATCTTTTTTCTATAACTTTATTTTTTAATTAATTTTTTCTTTCTTTCTTTTTTTTTTTTCCTGGCTGTGCCGCACAGCAAGCAGGATCTTAATTCCCTGACCAAGGATCAAACCTGTGCCCCCTGCAGTGAAGTGCAGAACTCTAACCACTAGACCGCCAGGGAATTCCCAATTTGATTAATGCCTATTGCTCTTTAAACTCTAATTTCCATTAGGACTTATAGCATCTGTTTTTCTCACATCCCCGTTTCCTAGCACAGTGCCAGGCATGCAGTAGGTGCGAGGTAACTATTGTTAAATGAATTAATGGACTCCATATTGAATACAAGAAAAGTACTGCTGGTTTCACTCTCTGGTAGCCTGTAATCTGTTGGAAGCATAAGATTTATATAAGAGAAACCATAAGACAGTTCTTTTAATAAAACAATAAACTTTTTTTAAAAAAGTGGTATAATAAGCATAAGAAACATCAGATATGGTAAAATCTGGATGACTGAAGGAGTTGGGGAAACCTCATAGAGGAATTGGGTCTCCCTTGAGTGAGCCCATGGAGGACAAGTAATCCTGGATATGAGACCATTTGTTCAGTTTTATCTCAGTTGAACTTTAAAATTTATCATAATGCATGGTTTGGTCTATTAATTTAAAAAAAGAAATACACACCAGTGTTGGATTGGTCAGACTTAGTATATGCTATGGTCTTGAATTGAAAATAACTGTAAAACCAAAATTTCTAATAATATAGTTTCTTCCCAAGGTTACATAGTTTACAGACATTTACCCATCAGCCTTATAATTCTTCTGAAGGAGAGTTAGTGTTTCATGCTTGTCTCTAGATCTTTGAACTCTTTTATCTTTTTTTCACTGTTAGTTCAAGACAAACTTGTTAAACCAAAATCCGTCACAAGGACAAGAAAAATTTGTTATGAGCTTTTTAAAAAGCGTCTACAACTTGTTGGGCTCTTGATAGCATTTCGTGTCAACTTAGCAAACCAGTGAATCTAATGTACCATTTTTAAATAAGTGACTCTTTCCTCCTCCAGTTGCTGTCTCAGTGTTTATGGAAGGAGAAATGGAACTTGCCAACATGCCTTCCAAACTTTAGGCCATTTGATAGGCAATTTTACTATGGGAAAATGTGCTACGGTAGATGAAGTTTGCCTTTATAGCCAGCTTAGCTGAAAGAAATATAGTTTATATTTCGAGGCAAGGCATAGTTAATAATTTAAAATTTCAATGGCCATGAATTTTCATGCTTTATTACAATTAATTAACTAGGAGATTTTATCTGTTTAAGGATGCCCACTAGCTCACTTATTAAATATATTCCCAAATCCTTCTCAATTGACAACGGAGGGAAAGAGTTAGGGCTTTGAGGTCCAGCTACTGTTTCTCACATGGAAACCCTCCCTTCCTTGTAGCTTTGAGGATCTGGATATTAGTGTGACTTTCTTTAAAGGAACAAGCAGAATGCTTACAGTAGCCTGCTCAGTGTCACAGTAAAGATACATCCTAGAGCAGTGAACACCCATAGTCTGAAAAAGGGAGTATTGAATGTACCTGTGTTACAATTTTTTAATAATAATTCTTATCTGCTCAAAGCCTAATTTCTTCTACACGTGGCTCCATTATTTTCAGGCCTTAAACAATGTTCATTTGCATGTCTGAAGTTTTCAGATCATATCAAGAAAATTCAGTCCTTCTTAGGACCTTTATAAAACTTTTTTTTCCATGTTAAAGTTATTGAGATTCACATGTAGCCAATGATCTATGTCCAAAACTTACTCCTCAAGCAGAGAATTATGAATTTGTATCATTGTTTCCACATGTACAAACTTAGCCTTGCATAAAATGTGTCTGTTCTTGCATTGCAATTGAATTACTAGCACTGGCAGCACCAGAGATGATTAAATGTTAGCTTAGGTTTGGATCACTAATAATGGCTTATAATGTCTTCATATAAATCATCATCAAAGGTAGGAGGCTAAAATGTAAAATTAAATGTAGTAGGAACTGCCAAATCTCTGAGACTAGATAATACATTTTTCAAAGCTAGAAGAACTTATCATTGTGAAGAACTATCACTTTGGTACCAGACTTCTACCTGGCAGTAGTCTATAGATGACTTTCAGAAGAAACTAACTTTGAATAATAGTTAATTCAGTTTATGGGGAGAAAAAAGAGAAAATATGAGTTTAACCAAATAGGAAAAAGGCAAACAAAATCCTGTTTTTTAGGTGTGCCTTAGAAATATACCGTGGATAATACAATTTCTTATTTCGCATGCACACATGCATTTTTATTTGCTGAATTCAACTGTGCATGCTCTAACAAAACTTAAGGGGAAAAAAAGAGATACTGATTTAAGTGGCTCTAACTCTGCTCATTATTTCACTAATTGAGTTTATGTCAATAGGCAGTGGATGCATTCAAGTCATGGGTAGTGTCAATTAGCTGAACACATGGAAAGGATTAATGATTAAGCACTTTTCAGCTATTGACTAAGGAACTGACCAGTCAAGTAGTGGTAACTTCCTTAGAAGTTCTTTTGAGAGCTGTCAAATGCTGACCAGGGACTTCCCTGGTGGCGCAGTGGTTAAGAATCCGCCTGCCAATGCAGGGGACACGGGTTCAAGCCCTGGTCCTGGAAGATCCCACATGCCACGGAGCAGCTAAGCCCATGCACCACAACTACTGAGCCTGTGCTCTAGAGCCTGTGAGCCACAACTACTGAAGCCCACATGGCCTAGAGCTTGTGCTCCGCAACAAGAGAAGCTACCGCAATGAGAAGCCCGTGCACTGCAACAAAGAGTAGCCCCCACTCCCCACAACTAGAGAAAGCCTGTGCACAGCACTGAAGACCCAATGCAGCCAAAGATAAATATATAAAATAAATTAAAAATATATATTGACCAATAAAGAATTAGATAAAATGACAGAATCATCCACAGAAAATATAATGGTGGTGGATAAACAGAAAGCACCCGCCTATTGGAATATTTGTTAATTTGCTAAAGCATTCCAAAAAGTTAAACCTTTGAAAGATTTAATTTCTGGTTATAGATTCTTTTTGAACCTACATTTACATTACTGAGTACCTCTTACCTTTAAACATACATATTGGTGAATAGATGGGCCTCTAACTTACTCTATTAAAATATCAGAGAACTTTCCTAGCTCACTGACATTCTTCTTTGTGCCTACTAATTCAATAAACTTCCTGCTTATTATTTGCCAGGGACTGCATTACTGAAATCTGAAGACAAAGTGGCATGTATCTTGCCCTCAAGGAGCTTATGATCTAAAAAAGCAAAGCATAAAAAATATTACAGTGTAATGTGTGATGGCTAGACAGTGGGATGAATCATATAATGAGGGCATGTATAAGATGCAGTCCTGGTGTAAAGAAAGGTACATGTAAATTTTTTTTTTCCCTACTCCCTCAAAGTAAATCTGTCTCAAGGAGACGGGAGATAACCTTGAATTGGGGTGAAGATAAAGAATATACTTGGGAGATACAAGGGCAGACATTCCAGGCAGAGGGGACAGTTTGGGACAGTACAGTCAAAAACATGGCATTGTCTGGAAATCAGGTGACTGAGTATGATTTGCACATAGGATGGCATGGGGGAGGATATGAAATTACACAGTATGAAAGACCTTACATGCTCTGCATAAGAGTTTCAGCTTTTTCTTCTGTCATTATTTTCCATGGTGTGTTATGTGTACCACAGGTGGCACACATGATTTTTTGGTATTTCTTACACTTATGAAATTTATTTCATTTTAATAGTTATATGTCATCAAAAAAACTAACACTTATAGCTTGTGATTTTTATGGATATTACAATGTGCCTTTCAACAAATCAATTTCCTCAAAATTAAAAGTAAAAATGATATGCATGTAAAGTAAAAACCCAGAAACTGGGAAAATCTCAAGTGGTAGGGAATCATTGAAGGCTTTAAACAGAACATAGACCTGATTAAATATGTATATTATATAAGAAGATAGTTAGGTGCTATTGTTTTGTTGTAGTTGTTTTTGTAGCGGTGTAGCTGACAGATGATGACAGTCTAAACCAGGGCAGAGGGGAAGATTATAATATTTGGGAGACAGCACTCACAGGGTTTGGTGATTAACAGGTGGTTAGTTCTGGAGGTTGAGGGAAAAGGGTAGATCTTAGGAACTCCTCCTAGGTTTCTGACTTGGTTAGCTGGGGGGTTCAGAGTGAAATTCGTGGAAATGAAGAACGTTGAAGGAAGAGGAGTATATTCTGTTTGAAGTGCCTGAGAGAGATGTTTAATCCTGAGTTGACTGTATCAATCTGTAGCACAAGATTCTGGTAGGTAAGTAGTAAAGTCTTAGGACTTTACACCTAGGAGAAGTGTAAAGTAAGGAGCTAGAAGCAAGAAAGGAGCACAGGGTAGGGAGTGGGGGCAGGCAGTGGAAGAGGGGTCTTCAAAGGAAATAAAGGAAGGCAAAATTCAGTAGAATGATGTCACTACAATCAAGGAAGCTGGGTAGTTGCAAGGAGAAGGGAATAGTAATCAGCTAAAATGATGCTTGAAAGGTAGTTACCCTGGGGGAAAGCAGGAAGGGACCAGGATTAGGGCAGATGAACAAAAGGGACTCTAGACTTCAGCCTTATCTTAATTTGTTTAATTTTACGAAAAGAATGTATTCATAAAAGTAATGTATTAAACATGATTTAAGTGTTCAATTGGGTTTGGCATTTAGAATACTGATTTTGAGAGCACTTTCAGTGAAATGGTAGAGAAAAAAGCTAGCTAGTTAGCAGGTAGGTCGAATTGTCAGTGAATGGTTTGGAAGTGGAGCATGTAAGATCGTCTTTTATTAAAGTTGCTTTTTTTTTGTTTATGCCGGCGAAATCAATGAACCAAGGGTCATTTGTTAAAGAGAATTCTAACTTTCCGCTGTTAACCTTTTGTGGAGTCTACCATCTGTTACATAAAAAGGGATAGAAAGTCAAAAGGATGGGTACGCCTTAACCTTTGAATAATCTGAGTATGAATTACCTCTCATTTACATTTACCTTCACCTTCCCACTTGCAATCTTCTTGTGACCCATGTTCTTGGAGTAACAAACATTTAATGGGTCCCTCATGTAGGACAGGCACGATTGTACTTGATGTCTGTATATTAGTCCTTTCTCTGTATGTCCTAATTGCACAGTGTCAGTGAAGAGAATATTTTCTTTGTCCTTGGGCAAATACACACTTAGTTCTTTCATCTATTAAATGGAAAGTGTTGCCCATTTTAAGATTGTGAGGCTTAAAAGATAACAAAGAAGCATCTAGACTTGAGCCTGGCACTCTACAGATGCTTCTTAAAAGTGTTGCTTTGTTGCCTCCTACTACCTTCTCTGCCTTTTCCATTAAGTGACTGTCTTTTTTTTTTAAAATTATTTATTTATGTCTTTGGTTGTGTTGGGTCTTCGTTGCTGTATGCAGGCTTTCTCTAGTTGCGTTGTTGCAGTGCGTGAGCTTCTCATTGTAGTGGCTTCTCTTGTTGCGGAGCACGGGCTCCACACGCACGGGCTCAGTAGTTGTGGCGCACGAGCTTAGTTGCTCCGCAGTATGTGGGATCTTCCTGGACCAGGGATCAAACCCATGTCCCCTGAACTGGCACAGGGATTCTTAACCACTGTGCCACCAGGGAAGTCCCAAAGTGACTGTCTTAACCAGCTCTTATGATAGTAGAATCCTTCATGTCATAAACTACATTTTTAGGACTTCACATACTGTGTGTGAAGCAAATATCAGTATGAGTAAATCAAAACCTATCAGTAATTTCAAAATCCTACAGTAAAAAGTAAATACATAAATAAGTGCATCATCATTGTTAGCAAAAAATAAAATATGAATTTTGTGAACCATACAGTAATTCTATGTTATTTAACCTGGAATATATTTTGGCAGTTTCTGTGATATCTCCTTGCTTTTTACTTATGTAGCCAAGAGGAACTTAAATTATAAATTTTTATTTATTTTCTACCATTACTGTGATCATTAGTATCACAAAAGTAGCAGCACCATGCAGAGTTAACACATAAGCTGTGGAGTGAACAAAGTTTTTTGCAGTATGACCTTGGGAAAGTTACTTAACCAGTCTGAGCTTCTGTTTCCTCATTTGTAAAAATATACTCATCTCTTACGGTTGTTGTGAGAATTAATACATATAATACATATAAAATGTTTAGTACAGTGCCTGGCACATAATATGCATTTGATAAATATTAGATGCTGGGCCTTCCCTGGTGGCGCAGTGGTTGAGAATCTGCCTGCCAATGCAGGGGACACGGATTGGAGCCCTGGTCTGGGAGGATCCCACATGCCGCAGAGCAACTAGGCCCGTGAACCACAACTACTGAGCCTGCGCGTCTGGAGCTTGTGCTCCGCAACAAGAGAGGCTGCGATAGTGAGAGGCCCGCGCACTGCGATGAAGAGTGGCCCCCACTTGCCACAACTAGAGAAAGCCCTCGCACAGAAACGAAGACCCAACACAGCCCAAAAAAAAAAAAGAAAATATATTAGATGCTGCTTCTGGTTTTGTTGTTTCTATTTGCTGTGGGACTTTTGGCAATTACCTCTCTAAGCTTCAGTTTCTTCATCTGTAAAGTATCTACATCATTCGCTACTATAAGGATGAATAGACATGATGTATAAAAGGGCAAAGAGGCCCTGTAGATGTTAACTTGTGTTATGACTGCTCTGACTAGCATTAGTGATAGAAGAAGGTGGTACTGCTAACAATACTATAAAATTCTCAGTTCCATAAATTAGAATGTGAAAATTAGCAATAGTTAGTTCTCAGTAACAAAATAATTAAGAAAATTGCACATTTTTTCTTCATTAAGTCCCATACCTTTTACTTTTCAGACAGTACTACAAGAAGTGATTGAAGATGGCTCAAAATATGGATTAAAAAGTGAACTTTTTTCTGGCCTTCCCCAGAAGAAGATCGTGGTTGAGTTCAGGTGAGTGCCTACCCATCATACGTGTTGGTTAATCAACTGGCTGGGCAGATGAGTGTTTTACTGTTTTCATCTGGGATCTCAGAGAATTAAACATGGAAAAATTAAAAATTAGTTAGATTATATTATTTCCTTAAAATCACAGTGAGTTGATCATTAAACCATGAATAAAAATTTTGGACTTTAATCAAAGTACCTACTGATTATTATGTTTCTTTTTTAATTATGTATTAACAGTTTTGTGGTTTTTTTTTTTTTTGGAAGACCTCGTTCTTCCTTTTAGTAGACTCCTAAAGCACAGATAATGGTTACTATCATATTAAGAATTTCAGAGTAATGTGATTATCAGAGAACAAGCTTAGTTGTGTTTGTAATGTATGTATATATATTTTTAGCTTTATTGAGGTATAATTGACAAATAAAATTGTAAGATAAAGTGTACAGCATGATGATTTGATATGTGTATACATTGTGAGAGGATTTCCCCCTTTGAGTTAGTAAATACATCTATCACCTCACATATTTACTTTTTGTGTATGTGTGTGAGAACATTTGTTCTACTTGCTTAGCAAATTTCAATTATACAATACAGTGTTATCAACCATAGTCACTTTGTTATACATTAGGTCCTCAGAACTTATTCGTCTTATAGCTGAACGTTTGCACCCTTTTACCAACCTCTCCTTATTTCCCCCAGCCTCCAGCCCCAGACAAGCACTTCTCCAGTCTCTGTTTCTGGGAGTTTGACTTTTTAGTCTTTAGATCCCACATATAAGTGATACCATGCAGTATTTGTCTTTCTCTGTCTGGCTCATTTTACTTAGCTTAATGCCCTACAGTTTCATCCATGTTGTTGCAAATGACAGAATTTCCTTCATTTTTAAGGCTGAATAATATTCCATTATGTATACATACCACATTTTCTTTATCCATTCATCTACTGATGGACACTTAGGTTGTTTCCATACCTTGGCTATTGTGAATAATGCTGCAGTGAACATGGGAGTACAGATTTCTCTTCAAGATAATTTGTTTCCTTTGGATATATACCCAGAAGTGGGATTGCTGGATCATGGAAAAGATTGTTTTTAAATGACTGGTTTTTATACTCAAATTATCCCAAATTAGGCTCCTTTATTCTCTTTGCATGTCCCCTTAAGCCTTGCTGTACTTTTCTTTTTGGCATAAGATGTTCCAACCTTACTCAGACCTGGAATTGTCCATGTCCCCCAAGAAGTCCTGGTTACTTTTTGTGAGGGAGGTATTTAGAAGCCAAGTTCTGGACTGTAGGAGTGCTTATTACTACTGGAACTCAATTTTTA
Organism: Leucopleurus acutus; assembly: GCF_964270905.1. Taxonomy (NCBI): domain Eukaryota; kingdom Metazoa; phylum Chordata; class Mammalia; order Artiodactyla; family Delphinidae; genus Leucopleurus; species Leucopleurus acutus. The sequence goes on from NC_139157.1 coordinate 68,517,455, forward strand.
CTGATGTTACCAATTGGAATCCAACATCACAAGGTCTATTACATGTAATGCGTATTATTTAAAATTACCAGAGAAATAGCCTGATGTTTTAATGTGCCTCTAAATAGTCTTCATGATAACTTTCTTATATGCCATCAACAAAACCATCTAATCTATGACTTGCTTTTAGGTAACCAAAAAAGAAGAGGGGTCACCTTCAGGGTACAGCTGACAGGATGACAGCTCTTGAACATTGTTAGAGATATTATATTTGCCTTCCTAACAGCCAAGGAAGAGCTTCGATGAGCTGTTTTCCCACTTAGAAAGATAGAACTTGCTAGAGCCTTTGTCTTAAGTATATGTTTTTGTGGAAGATTTTTAAAAATTGACATGGCAGATATTATTTCAAGTTTTCTAACTCATTATTATAATTTATGATGATAACTTAGTTAAACTTAGTTATGATTAGTACCTGGGGTAATCAGAGGTGAATGGGTTTTATGGATTCCACATTTGTACTGTCTCTGCCGCTCAGTCATGTTCTTAGAAAAAGCAGACCCTCTCAGACTGGGTAAACTCATCTGTTTATGATAAGGACTGATTGTTGAGTAAGCTAACCATTTTATGGAGCAGATATATATTATGAATAAATCTTATGCTACCGATGCGCTCCAATCAAGATATTTAAAGTTTAGTGTAAACGTTGTTGCATCAAAAGAACAGAGAGGGACTTCTGCAGTCATCCTCACCCCAGAGAGGAACTACACTAAGGCCATCCCCCAAGGAAAGTTGCCGTCATTTCAGTCATCTCTTACATAACAAGCCACTACAAAACTTGATACAGGGATTGGCAAACTTTAGCCCATGGGCAAAATCCAGCCTGCCATGTTTTTGTAAATAAAGTTTTATTGGAATACAGGCTTGCACATTCATTTACATATTGTCACAGTGGCTACTTTCATACTCTAATGGCAGTTGAGTACAGTAGAGTTGAATAATTGAGATAGAGACCAGATGGCCTAACACATTTACTATCTGGCTCTTCAAGAAAAAGTTTGCCACACTCCTGATTAGTGTCTTAAAACAACAACCACTTTAATGTTCATGACTCTGTAGACCAGGAAATCAGGGAGGACATAGCCTAATGATTCTTTTACTTGCCTGTGGTCACTTATGCAACTCTGGTCATCTAGACATTATACTAGGGCTAGAAATCCGGGTGGCTCATTTACTTGTCTGGCATCTCACCTGAGGGCTGGCCAGGCATCTCTCTCTCTGCATTCTCCAACAGAATAGCCAGACCTCTTTACAGAGGTGCTCAGGGCTCCAAGATAGTAAAATATCTGGTTTTGTAACAGGCACATCATCACTTCTGTCACTGTCAGCTGGTCAAAGCAAGTCACAAGATCATCCCTGATTCAGAGCAAGGGAGTAGATTACATCTCTTAATGGAGAGTGGCAAAGAGTTTGTAGCCACCTTTAATTCTTTTCATTCATGTCTTTACAGTGATGCCCACCTTTAATTCTTTTCATTCATGTCTTTACAGTGATGCAGGACACATACCCTTCTCTGGGGAGGTACTTCAGTACTTGTACACTCCTTGCTCTTACCTAACCAACAGCAAAGGAAAATCAGTAGCAAAGTAGAATAATACCTGTTACTACACATTCACCCTTGAAATAGTGCCATCACAAGTTTCTTGAAACGTGAACACGTGAAAAGTTGCCACCAGTGCTCACTTTTAATGCCTTCTTCTCAACGTCACTTCCCCTTCACCATCCCTTCTCCCCAGCCAAGCTCAAAATACCAAGACCTTAGTCTTTCTTGCTCACTGATTCTTTGGCTTTTCTCCAAAGTTTGTGTTTCCCATATAATGCTCTTTTTTGTTTATGTTTATGTCTAAAAATAACATGTTCTATTTGAGTTGTAGTCTATAGGCTTTTTGAAGGGCAGTTTATTTGCTTATGGATTTGCCTCTCTCAACATTTTTCTAAAGCAGTTAAGGAAAGCTGGAACTTAAATGAGCATCTGAATGCTGATGAAAGCAGAGTCCATTTCCCAGCAGCCATCTTTGCTCTCTGTTATTTTTCATCTGGCATTGCTGTGGGACCATAGCTGCTTTCTCCCTTAGAAGTTTTCCAGTTGCTGTGGCGCTTATCATTGTGGTTTCAAAGTAGAGACAAACAGGTAGAGGAGAGGGTAAAAACTGATAGAAAACATTGTTCTTGAATTTGTCCTGAAAATGAGAGAGGTGGGAGGAGAGACTTTCTTTAACTACATAGTTTCTCTAATAGACCAGGCAACTTTCCCCTCAAAGCAAGAGATAGAATCACTGTGTTCAAGAAACTTGCCCCTTATATTGAGATGATGATGGTGATGATAGGTCAAGGAACCTGCTCATAGTCACAGAGCTAACGCCGAATCCTGTATCCTTAACCTTTCCTGCCTCCCTGATATATTGATATGTGGTTGGTTTCCCTATATTTTGTCTGATCCAGGAGCAGTGTGATAAAGTGCCAGCGTAGATGACTGTCCCCGCTGGGCTTGGGCTCCACGTGGTAGGTAGAGTAAGAATTGAAGCTAACTACTGTTGCCTCTCTCCTCTCTACAGAGTCAGCCTTTCCTATTTTGTTCAAATCAAATCTGCAGGAGCACAGTCAGCAGTGGTAGCCTTTCCTCTTCTTTCGTCAACACAATCTTCCCCACTCCCTGCTGTTCCCCAGTGTGAAGTGTTCTCAAAAAACAAATTGAAGACCTCTGGTAATATGGAAGTCCAGGAGATCAGGGTACCAATTTTCACTTAGTAACTGATTCAGTCATCTTGGATGGGACAGTTTATTTCTCTAGTTGTCTTTTCTTGTCTCTTTTCTTGTATGGAAAATAGTCTAGTCTCTTTTCTTGTATGGAAAATAAGAGTAATATTACCTCTTTTCTTACAAGATTGAGGAAATTACATGAAAGATTTTTTTTTTAATTTCCAGTAAAGTGTCCAAATTGTATTCATAGTAGTTACGTTGATTGCCAAAGGAATTGAATTTGTATTTTCCGTATCATTGTATTCCCTTCCGAGCAGGAATGTAGAGAATGGTAAATTGATGATTTCAAGGGAGGTTTTGTGAAGCCCTAGATAGACTCAGTTCTTCTAATTCTAAAGAAAAAGTACAAAAGCTATGGCCAACAGGCACATGAAAAGATGCTCAGCATGGGGGGCTTCCCTGATGGCACAGCGGTTAAGAATCCGCCTGCCAATACAGGGGACATGGGTTCGAGCCCTGGTCCTGGAAGATCCCACGTGCCACAGAGCAACTAAGCCCGTGTGCCACAACTACTGAGCCTGCGCTCTAGGGCCCGCGAGCCACAACTACTGAGCCTGAGAGCCACAACTACTGAAGCCCGCGTGCCTAGAGCCCGTGCTCTGCAACAAGAGAAGCCACCGCAGTGAGAAGCCCGCACACAGCAATGAAGAGTAGCCCCCGCTCACCACAACTAGAGAAAGCCTGTGCACAGCAACAAAGACCCAATGCAGACATAAATAAATAAATAAATTTATTTTTTAAAAAAAAGCTCAACATGGCTAATCATCAGAGAAATGCAAATCAAAACCACAGGGAGATATCACCCCACACCTCAGAACAGGTATCATCAAAAAGACCACAAATAACAAATGTTGGCAAAAATATGAGAAAAGGGAAACCTCGTGCACTGTTGGTGAGAATGTAAATTGATGCAGCCACTGTGGAAAACAGTATGGAGGTTCCTCAAAAAGCTAAAAATGGAGCTACCATATGATCCAGCAATATCACTCCTGGGTATACATCTGAAGAAAATGAAAACACTAATTCGAAAAGATACATGCACCCCAATGTTCATAGCAGCATTATTGAACTAGGCAAGATATGGAAGTAGGCAAGATATGGAAGCAGCCTAAGTATTATCAACAGATGACTGGATAAAGAAGACACACGTGTGTGCACACACACACAATGGAATACTACTCAGCCATAAAAAGAATGAAATTTTGCCATTTACAGCAATATGGATGGACTTGGAGGGCATTGTGTTAAGTGAAATAAGTCAGACAGAAAAAGACAAGTACTGTATGTTATTATTTATATGTGGAACCTAAAACATAGACTAATGAATATAACAAAAAAGAAACAGACTCACAGATACAGAGCACAAACTTGTGGTTACCAGTGGGGAGAGGGAAGTGGGGAGGGGCAAGGTAGAGGTAGGGGAGTAAGACGTACAAACTATGATGGATAAAATAAGCTACAAGGATATATTGTACAGCACAGGGACTATAGCCAACATTTTATAATAACTGTAAATGGAGTATAATCTTTCAAAGTTGTGATTCACTGTTGTATGCCTAGAACTTCTATAATGTAAATCAACTATACTCAGTTTTTTAAAACAATGCAAAAGCTATGAGAAAGCTTTTTTATTATTATTAGACAGATAATATAAATACCTAGTTTTTAAAAATTCAATGATTACAGACGGGTATTCAGTAAGAAGGATGTGTACTCCCTAACCTAGTTTCCCAGTTCTCTCCATACGGGCATTCACCAATACCAGTTTCTTGCTTACCCACCTAGAGATAGTCTTTGCATTTGTAAACAGATCACACACATTATATGCTGTTCTTTACCTTGCTTTTTTCTTTAAACAATGTAGCTTACATTCCTCTAATATCAGTACATCCAGGGCTGGCTTATTTTTATTGTTTCGTAGTATTCTGTTGTCTGGAGATTTTTTTAATCAGCTTTATTGAGGTATAATTACATACAGTACAATACAGTTCACCATATTTCAACATGTAATTTGATGAGTTTTGTCAAAGATGTCCAGGTCTCATCACCACCACTGCGATTAGGACATCTAACAGTTTCTCTGTCTTTTTTTTTTAACCTTCATCTGTATTACCCTCTTTTATTCTGCTTACTTTGGATTTGGTTTGAGCCTCCCTTTCTAGTTTCTTATAGGAGCACCTTAGGTCATTGATTTGAAACCTTTCTTCTTTTATAATATAAACATTTCATGGTATAGATTGTTCTGCTTTAGCTACATCTCCCGAATTTGCTAGTAAGGCAGTTCTAAGAGTCACCCTGTTGGCTGACGTTCTCATAGGGATCACAGTCCTTCACTGTCCTGTTGTTTAGTTTCATAAAACCAGTGTTTTATATATCTTTCTTGTTTGCTGGTTGTTTTAACCCTATTGAAGAACATTTGCTTTCTTTCTAAATAATGATTAAATGAGTATCCTTATAGTTTCATGACTTCACAATTGTGCACAGGTATCTGTAGGATCAAGTTTTTAAATGGTAATACCCTTAAAAGGGGAAATATTGATAACAAGGCTTTGGAGACAGACCAAGATTAAGCTCTGTTTTTACCACTTTTCTTTTTTAATATAAATTTATTTATTTTTATTTCTGGTGCATTGGGTCTTCTTTGCTGCACGCGGGCTTTCTCTAGTTGCAGTGAGTGGGAGCTACTCTTGGTTGGGGTGCACAGGCTTCTCATTGCGGTGGCTTCTCTTGTTGCAGAGCACAGGCTCTAGGCACCTCGGCTTCAGTAGTTGTGGCATGCAGCCTCTAGAGCTCAGGTTCAGTGGCTGTGGCGCACGGGCTTAGTTGCTCCATGGCATGTGGGTCTTCCTGGACCAGGGATCTAACCTGTGTCCCCTGAATTGGCAGGCGGTTTCTTAACTACTGTGCCACCAGGGAAGTCCCTTTACCAATTTTAACCATCTGTGTTCTAGTTAATATATCTTTTTTTAATATTGAAAAACTTACGAAATTTTCAAACATACACAAAATAGAGGAAAGGTATGTTAAGTCCCATAGACTCATCACCCAGGTTCAAGAGTCCTCAAGATATTGCCAAATTCGCTTCATTATCTTTTTTCCTTTTGTATCTCAAGTCCCTCATCACAAATATGAGAGTACCTTACATCACAGCTTTTCTGAGCATTAAGTGAATTAATGCATGTAAAGTATGTCAAACTGTGCCTGTCAGATAGTGAGTGTGCTCTAGAAGCATTTGCTGTTGTTAAATTATTGATTACAACTTCTCAACCACCAAGAGTAATAAATGTGTTGCTTGAGAATTTGGAGTGGTAAATCCTATTTCTGGTTATCCTGGGAAGCTTTATATATAAATAGTTCTATATTTTTGTTTTAATTTCTGATACAATAAATATTGATAGATATTACTCATATAAACAAAATTTCTTTGGGGTCCCCAGTAATTTTTAAGAAGTTAAAGAACTGAGAAGTAGTGCACTAAACTTAATTTCTAATAATGTACATTGTTTGTATCACAACATATCTCTGAATTTCCTCATCTTTTTATCAGTCCTCAAATGTACCTGCTTCCTAAGTGTGCCACTTCTGTGTATGCTATGTGACTACCTCATGAGTCAGAGGATCACTTTCACTAAGGATGGTTCTTTCTGACATCTAATTTATCTTTGCTCTAAATGTCTAATCTTTAGCTATCTTTGCCCTAAATTACCAAAGGCTTTAGTCCACAATTGTATTAAACTATGGAGCTATGACCTAGTTCATTTTAGAACTCTTGTTCTTAGAACAGAAAAAGTAAACTTTTGCAATTATCTTGCAGTTCACCTAATGTTGCCAAAAAATTCCATGTTGGACATTTGCGTTCTACCATCATAGGTAAGTGTCATTCGTTTCACAGAAAATACTGAGCATGCCTTTCGGGGCTGTATTTGGTGATACAGTCTAATGGTTTAAGGCTTAAGTAACAAAAGGACAAAAAACAAAGAAGTTGAAATTTATATGAGCTTAATGCTAATTAAATATCACCAAAAAAATGGAAAAAATTGGTTTAGAAATAGCAAAAAATTTGTTTCAAAACCAAAAGATTAACTCAGAAACCAGGTTTAACTGGTATGTATGTTTTGATTTTAACTTGTTAAAAATATGTATGCATATGAAGAAGAACTGAAAGATGCTGAAATGAAAACAGTTATATGGGATTGATAGTCATCCTCCCAATTTTTTTGTTCATATTTGTTATATAAAAGAAACTCAGTCTCCGTCATGTGAGTACTAACTGGAGTTTTCAAGACTGAAAATTGAAACAAGACTATCCTAATAAAGAGAAATTACTATAGTGTTGTACTTCTTGGCTGTAATGCTTCAGTGTATAATAGGCTTATGGTTTCCATTTACTTAAAGCATGACATTGTGTAGCAGCCCAATCTTAAAGCTGCAGTTAGAATTGTATAATATGAGAATTGGAAGGGATTTTGGAGTTTATCTCATGTAATCTGTCTTCCAGTATAGAAATCTGTCTTTTGCATGCTTACAAGAAAGTCATTTATTCCGTACTGGAATACTTTAAAGACTTGGAGAAATCAGTATTTGTGGCATAGATTGTTACGGCACTAGTCAGCTCTCATTGTTAAAAAGTTCTCAAGCAGCATTTTAAGAGAGGAAATGACAGGACTTGATGAAAAAGAATATAAGAAATACAATGTATAAGAAAAGCTGTTGTCTTACATGAGTAAGTCAGAAGCATAGGGTTGAACATGATAGTTGTTTGACAGTTGTTAAGGGAAATATTTGAACCAGGAAGAGATAATTATTGAAACTTACCATGTTAAGTGTTTTCATGTATTATCTCAACTAGTTTCACAATAGCCCGGTTTATTAAGTACTGCTGATTATAGATGAGGAAACTCAGATACCAAAAGTAACTTTCCCGAAATCACACAGCTAGTAAGTATTGCAGCCAGGATTTGAAATTAGGCAGTCTAATTCCAAAAGCCTAGGTTCAGACATTTAGTTGGACTTATAAGATACTAAGGTGCTAAGAAAAATAGGAATATAGTCTGAGTACCAGCTGCAAAAGGTGAATCCTGTTGCTGAGACCATATACCTTGGGAAAATCTAGAAGTAGGGAAACTGGAGAAGTAGCTGCAGTACTTTGTCAGCTGTGCATATTGGCGAGGGGTTATTTGCAGAAAACTAGATCCACTCTAGTAAAAGCAGGAAGGAATTTACTATGGGATATCAAATAGTTTGCAAAGTTGTTGGGAGTGCTGAAGAAGCTTTGGATTAAGCTGACATAGATGACTCACAAAACTATACCATAGAACTTGATCATCAAGGGAGCTTCTGCCTTTTCTGCGATCACTGCCACTGCCACAGTCAGGAAACTGCCACTACTCCTACCATGCCTTCTAGAATTCAAACTAGCAAAAGAGGCCACCCATACCCTATCTTTTACTTCCCTTGGAGGTTAGATGACAGGACACTAGGACCTCTAGTAGTGATGCCACTAAAAAACAAAGTCTCCGCTACTGTGCTTGTCAGAAAAAATAAAGGTAGCTCCCTTTCCACCTCATTTCTGCCTTCTAGATCACGTACAAAGTGTATCAAATTGCCCAGACCTAAATGACTTCTGGAACCCTAACTGCCAGAGATTCTGGGGAGTGTTATTTTTAGCTTTCCAGCCTCTGCAGTATGTGAGGGCACACAGAAGGAGAGTGGAATAGAGGTCAAATGTCAAACCAGCATCAGCAGTACAGGAAGGTAGAGGCCTTGGACTGCTATGTGCTGTTAGTTAGGGAGCAACATGAGAGGATGGACTTCATGATGGAAAGAAGGTGGAATGGGCTACTTAGAAAAAGAAAAATCGGTATGGCTAGGTTCTTTAGGACATAGCCAAATTATATATTTCTTTTTTAACTACTGAGATTCTGTTATTTTCTGTCCTTGGAATTGACTTGGAATCGCAATTACTTGAACATGTGTTCCTAACCCCCATTAACGTTGTTGAAAATTGTGAGGTACTTTAGAATATCTACCTCCTCCAAAATAATTCCTTACTCCCTTTCCATAACGTAGATGAAAACACAATAATGAATGTTTTAGTAAAAAGAAATTGTTAGTAAATTTTGCCAAAAGAATTTTCTGTGTTATGCTTTGATATTAGAGAAGCACATGGTTCTTATACCAAAATGGATAATGAGAAACTGTGTATTTTATTGATTTACTAGGAAATTTTATAGCAAATCTCAAAGAAGCTTTAGGACATCAAGTAACAAGAATAAATTATCTTGGGGATTGGGGCATGCAGTTTGGTAAGTAAATCTGAGGCTTTATTTTTCATATCGTTAAGTTTAATTTCTTTTAATATCTCATTACTTAATCACCTGGACAGAATACAGGCAGAATTCCATTGGATGAAGTAGTGCCTCCTACCTGCTTTTTTCCCCTAATGGCTCTTTTGCATAAATCTTATATATTACTTATTAGAGTAATTCTCACCATACAAGTAAGTTTTCGGGAAGGAAGCTTCATACAATCAGAACGAGACCTGATAAATACAGACTTTTTTGGTTTTATTAAAGAAAAGTAGCTTACATTGGTTAGTTAAATGTAGAAGTATGTATTAGAGAAAAAGTAAGCCTAGGTATACACCCTTCTCAACCACAGCCCTGCCATTTTTAAAACTGGTGAAGTCCAGCCTCCCTGGTCCATCCTACATGAAATGTTGTACCCTGGGCCGGTGGTGTAAAGGAAGAACAAACTGGGATACTTTGGCTTCCCCTTGAATTGTACAAGTGGCAGAGGGGGGCGGTGAGGGTGAGGGTCAAAAAGAAAAGAGAGAAAGAGAAGAGTGAGACCCAAATAGTTCAGTGCCACAGATTATCTCTGATGTCATGAGTTTACTCAGAACCATTCGTAGCTCATATACTGCAGTAATCAGGGTGTGGAAGGACGGGATAAATGAAGTTGCTATGGTAGTGAAGGACTGGTAGCATGTGAAATGTGAATTTTTTATTAAAATCTCTGGCAGCTACCAGGTGCCTTTTAAGATTCAGCCCTAGTGTCACCTCTGAAAAGCATTCTGACAGCCAGACACACCCTTGCCCACTTTCTCACATCACCAAGTTCCTAGTACCCAGCTCTACTCAAATAGGCTTCTCTCTTACTGAATTCTTTTGTGTGCTTCTCTCCTCTGCTAGGTGAAATGTTCCATGAAAGCATGGGCTGTGTCTTACTTATTTTTGTATCCATAGTGCTTGGCACTTAAGAGGCACTCAGAATGATGAATGAATCTGTCTTGGGAAGTAGTTCACAATACTACTCCAAAAGAAAGGCTGCGTAACATTTTAAAGCTTCTATAAAGTGCGGTGTGCACTGCCAGTTCTGAAGTTCACTGATACTATTATGTTCCATATCTAGTGAAATGAAATCAGTTTCCGGAAGACAGATTTATCGTGACCTTCTCTTATGAATATTATCCTTTCAGTTAGAATCCTTTTTAGACCCTAAAAAGGGTACAACTTGAACCTAACAGTGCCCTTACTATTCACTGTGGAGGAACAGAAAACATGCCCTGCATTTCATAAACCCACCTGCAGTTCACAGTGGTTTGGGCTCTAGGCTAAACAGTCAGATTTAATAGATGGCATCCTCCTTATATCAGTTTGGCCTATTCAGGCATTTCACAGCCATTAGCAAATATGTGATTATGATATTCATTACATTTTAGCTGCAGGATTTTATTGTAGTGGTTTTTTCCTAAAGGACTACTATGGTTAATGATCTGTCAACATTTCCATTATAACCATCATTGTTGAAGAGTTTTAATTTTGGCTGTTCAGCTATCCCCTATTAAAAGTTGGCAGACAGTTCCTAAGTACAGAATTAGTTTCTGAAAATGTATTAGGTTGAATGTTAAATGGAATTGGCCTTTACTTTTCCTATTTCTGTTTTTTAGAACACTCTTTCCACACCCTACTCCCAAGACCCTGAATCATAATCACATTTGCTTTTGCTTGAAAGTGAATAGTGCTGGTATATGTTTCAGTCATCCTTCTAGCTCCTGTCTAAGGCCCAAAGATTGTCTACCCCGTGTTTAGTAACATCCCACTTTCTGCTGAGCCTACATAGAAAAATGTACATCAACAAGGCCCAGTAGTGGCAATTGCTCCTTTAGAGCTGAAGCAAGGTAACTGATACAGTTGTAGAAACAGATTAGTTTTTAAAGTAATTGCACTACCTGTAAATTACTCTTGGCCCAGGCTGCATCTGTCCTTTCATCCAAAACTGTGGTCATCTTTTAGCAAAATATATTAAGAGTAGAAATATTCACAGTCCATACTAAGAATTTTCATTGTAGCTTACAAACCTCAATTATTATTTTTTTAAAAGGTTGAAATTAATACCTTCCCTGAACTCTGAACTTATCATCAAAGACTAAAAGAAAAAAAAATTGGCAAATAAAAGACAATCAAAGCAGATTGGCCAGATCAAAGCATTATGTCTCTTGGTCACCTTGAATGGGAGAAGTAATCAGGGCTGTTTCAAGTTTTATCTTCAGTTATTTAAGAACTAATATTGTAACACTAAGCTAATCCTACCTTGTTTTATTTTCACACCTACAAGTTTAAAAAGTAAGATTTGAAAACACTTCCCATCAGTTTCTTTTCACAGATTTTGAGTGTCTAGTGCCTGGCATCACGATGTCCTTCCACAGAGTAGCTGCTCAATAAATGCTTGTTTTATTAGTGTCTTGTAGGGAGGTGCTGGGCACCGTTAGCATAAAGATAATTTAGTCCCAGGCTCTGCCTTGGATGAGCTCATAGTCTTTTGGTTTCTGTGGAACTAATTTCAGTGAGCTCTTCAATATATTGAATTTATGATTCAATATATTGAATTTGACTTGTGTCAGTTTATGAGGTAGCAGAACGTGATAGTGTGTGTTTTGCAATATTTTCAGGATGCATAATTATGAGAGGTTAATCTTTTTATAGAACTGTACCTGTTCCCTGCCATGACTGTTCTCTACTGTTCGATTGTATAATCTTTTCATTTATGGATTACTGTGCTAGGTCTTTTGGGAACTGGCTTCCAGCTGTTTGGCTATGAAGAAAAACTCCAGTCCAATCCTTTACAGCATCTCTTTGAAGTAAGTTGGCAAGAAACAATGTTCGAAAATGCTTCAGCTTCTTTTTTCAGAGTACAGTGCAGCTTCATAACATATTTTTAATCCCAGAGGTTTAAAAAAAAAAAAACCAAAAAACTGTTCCTTAAAACAAGGACCCAAAACAATTGAAAATGTTGCTTATATTTTACTAGGGAGTTCCTTTCATTTTCAAATCCAGGTGTTTCTTTTATTAGTATTTTAGTTGATTTGGGACAGTATTTCTCCAGGTATAGAAACTTCTTAGCATAAACACACAGAATAACATATTCAGCATAGAACTCTTTCAGTTTTTATTAGTTATGTACTGTAGTTTTCTTCATGGTAATAAGTATAATTCATTTAACCTTGAGAAGACATGAGTGTATACTTTTTTGCTCTTATTCTGATGCGGGGGAAGGCACACGTGTTTCTCTGAATTTGTGTGCACTTTTTTCATTTTTCTTTAAGCCCTTTTCCTGCCTTTTGCCCAATGTGAACTTCTTTCTGTTTTATCTCATTTAGTCCGTTGGATACTCTGCTTTTCTGTCCTCAGTCCTTCCTGGAGTTCATTAATAAAGCCCTTCCTGTCCAATTAATCTCAAGGGATGTGTTTCCTTTTCATTGTCCCAGTTGTTATCTCTGCTGCTTCTAGGCCTGACAAGAAGGAACACAGATACTATGTCAGCCACGCTGGTGACATACGGGGGATCAGACTAAGAATGTGTATGAGGAAAAGCACTTGCCAAACAGTGTTTTACTTCTCTAGCCAGAGCCACAGAGAGCACTTCATTGTTTTCCTTTTTGTTAAATTGTTTTTCTCCTGCAGCTGGCTTTGTATCAATAGCTAAATTAACAAAACACGTTCTGATTCTTAAAGACCTTTAAAGGTGTGTGATTTCCTCCTGAGTCTTTGCCTTCACTCTCACTGTAAATGCCTACATTTTGATTTATACTATTAACCAAAAGATTTTTTTTCTCTTTCCCATTAAGAGTTTTATTGATAGTCAAGAGTTTAAAAATTAATAATTCTTTACGGTCGTCTATAAAGCCTGCCACCTTAGTGCCTGGAATTTTTACTGTATTATTTTTTAAAACTTTGAATAATCGTGAGTATTTTTTACCACGAGGTTAGTGAACCTTTCGTCAGATCCAGGCCCCAGAGACAACCCATGGTGCAGGAAATACAAATACCCACTTGGAGACCTTCTGCCATTGAGAGAACATTTTTAAGAATTTAGAGTACAGTTTGACATATGAGAGTTACCACTCTCATCTTTCACCCACCCAACCTCAGAAGTTTTTAATTTAATCCTGTAAATAGTAAATCTTTGTTGCTCATAATGTTTTAAGTATTTTAGTAAAATTTGTTCTTAAACTCCATAGAAACCTAAACATATGTTTCTTTCTATGCAGTTTAATACAGTGTCCTGCCTCTTGAGACTCATAAGTGGGAGATCACACATCTCTGTTAGAGGTTGTTAATTGATGGACACACAAAAGGAAGGAACAAGGGCAGGGGGTACTTTTATGAATAACTAGAAACTCAAGGCACAGTGGTGTTGCTTTCATTCAGTGTTTTTTTTGCCTAGTAGCTTCATAGTTGAGCAGTATTTATAGACAAAAGAGGGCAAGTCAAATACACCCACCTTGCTGTTTGTAATAGAAGATAGAAATCCATTTAGAGTACTTCTCTGCTCTCTTCCTCCTTCCGTTGCAGGATGGAGAAAATGCAGAGCCTAAAGTGGCAGCCTCTAGGTTATTTTTTTATTTTTTATTTTTTTGCGGTACACGGGCCTCTCACTGTTGTGGCCTCTCCCATTGCGGAGCAGAGGCTCCGGACGTGCAGGCTCAGCGGCCATGGCTCACGGGCCCAGCCGCTCTGCGGCATGCGGGATCCTCCCGGACCAGAGCACAAACCCGCGTCCCCTGCATCGGCAGGCGGACTCTCAACCACTGTGCCACCAGGGAAGCCCCAGCCTCTAGGTTATTTTATCTTTGTGCTAATTTTTGCAGACCCAGGTGCATTTTAAAATTACAGCGGTTACTGTAGATTACTTTCAACAACAACGTTTAGTATAAATGAGGAATTTTTTCCCTTTTTTTTTTTGGAGCATTAAGCAAATATTAATAAATGATTTTACCCTGTTCCTAAACAGAAAACCTGAACCTTGGTCGAACCCATTTTTTCCTTCTCAAGTTATACTTGGAGCTCTTTGAGAGGGAAGGACCTGTCTTCCTGATCTTTTATCTGCAACCTCACACACCGTGCCTTGCAGTAAATGCTTGAATGAATTTGCCCCTTCCATTTAAGTTGTGGCATAAAGAAACCTATTGTATAGCTCCAAGGAAGGGCTAACTATCATAGGACACCCTATTTATCATTGGTCAAAAATCTAACTTATTTTATTATGCAGTTTACTGATGAAGAACCCAAGGGCCAGACCCAAGGTTCCAACACAGGCAGTTTGGCTCCAGAGTGTTCTGTGCACTGCACTGCACCACCCCCCACTGGCATTATGGAATGCCTTTCTGAGCCATTCATTTCCACTGGTTGTAATTACTTACAAAGCATTTTCCTTTCTTTCATCCTTGAAGTGGTGTACCAAGGGCACAATTAGTAGTTTAGTTTTGGCAGTTTCAACCTTCTGGTGTATTTGTTTTGAATTTGGCTTTGGCCATCCAGGAGCAGATTTCGTGGCCTACATCCCTCTAAATTGCACCATGATCAGTATCCCCTCAGTTCTGGTTTCTTGGCCGGGTTAGAAATGATATTATATGGTAGTTTTAGCATTTCTTTTCTGTGATGAAAATACACCTACAGTCGTTTCTCTGCTGCATTTTCACGTTTGTGCTATGCTTTATTACTGGTGTTATTACTCTCTGCACCTGTAGCCATTCTTTTCCCAGGACATCTGGCCATGCTGTGCACAGACCTAGGACTTTTGTTAGCCAACATTTGAAACCTTTCCTTTAGTTGTTCTAATTTGTTGTCACAAAACGGGAAGTGGTTTTTAATAGTTCCTCCCCCCTGAATCGGCTGATGAGTTAAATAATATATTTGCTGTTTAAAATTCACACTATTGATTCAAAGAAAACATTTGTAGTAAGTTTTGGAATACTTATCAAAAAGGCTTTCCACTTGTATCTAAAAGTAATTTCTTATGATAAGTTAGTAAGTGTTAAATCTAAATCATGGGCATATGGGAGTCATCATTTACTCATATCTGTCTTAATAATTTTTAAAAGTAATTTCTCAGGGTTCCTCCTAGATTTAAACTACTTGAATGGACCTTGATAACACTGTGCCTTTAAGAATGTATAACCCAGCCACTTTTTCTGCTTTTGGTTTTTTGTTTTGGGGTTTCTTTTGCCCTAGAAGGTTTTAGAACTTGACTTATTGGTGTTGCATATTAATTTGGATTTTGCGAACTATAGAATTCCTCTGAAATATGAGCAGCCTCTCATAAGAGGTAAATATCATGCCAATAAAATATGCATTAGTCCTGTACCGTAGCACTGGCATTTTTAAAGTTTCAAAATGACCCCAATAGTATTTCATTATTTTTACCCTGCCCCTTTCTGAAAGGATTTGAGGTAATCACAGTGATGGGCGTTTAATAAAAAAGACATAGAAAGTCAGAGATGATGTATTACTAGGTAATATTAGATAACAGACTTCACCCTGAGTTTCCCTATATCAATAGCAAAAAAAAAAAAAGTAATAAATAGGGCAGGACCAAAGCAACCAACCTGATGAGTGATAATGTTTGCTTCCGTTTTTTAAAATGTGGAGGAAGTGTCTATTCGTCAAGAGACCATGTGTTTTCTGGCTTTCAAATATCAAAACAACTTCTCAAAGTAATTCAAGACTAAATTGATTCTAGACATATATAGGATTATTTATGCAGTTAAAAATTCTTATTTTTTAAAGAATTGAATTCAAAAGTTATTTGTTGGTTTAGGTCACTTTACTTTTTTCAGGAAAAATGACTTATGTTTGGTGTGGATTCTACTCATTATAACACTTACCTACAAGAAATAGCTTTTAAATTCTAAACCAAGATTGGAACGCAGCCATCACTTTTGAGAGCGGTGGGACTCAGCTTAAGTCAATGTTAGGGATTTCCCACCTCCCAGGTCACACAGAGGCTCCTATGTGCATCCCAGGGTGGCCATGGAGGCCTTTTCTTGGCTTCAGTCCACATTGGTCTTGACTCACAGGCCCGATACCCAAGCCTCTGCTTGTTTGACAGACTTCACCTGGAGGTCTTGCTGTGGCCCAGTTCCACAGGCCCAGAGACCAGCCTCCCTGTGTGGGGACACTGTGAACCATTGCCCTCTGAGGGCCTGCTGCACCTGAGGGGCTGCTCAGCTTCTACTGTTCCCGGGAGTGTTTCCCTCAGCTCCTCCTCTGTCTAGGCAGCTCTCCTTTCCTCTCTCCCTGCAGCTTCTCTGCTTCACCATTGCTCTTGACCATCTTCCACAAAGCCACGTGCTTTTCTCCCTCATCCCTACTCCCCTGGGACAGCA
The DNA here is from genome assembly GCF_964270905.1 of Leucopleurus acutus. NCBI lineage: Eukaryota > Metazoa > Chordata > Mammalia > Artiodactyla > Delphinidae > Leucopleurus > Leucopleurus acutus. Next base: position 68,533,920 of record NC_139157.1, read on the forward strand.
CTACAGTGTCCCATTGTCCTCTGAGTGTTCTTAGAGCAAGGATGGAAATACCAAGCAAGGCCAGAATACATGTTAAGAGCTCAGTCGTTATCTCACCCTACTGAAATGTATGAAAAACACTTTCTTCAGCATGAGGAAAGTATTAGGCACGAGTGCGTGGTAATCTACCAGTTAGTGATTATCACCCTTGGATAAAGGTGTAAGATATCATGGATGTTATTGTGTATGTACAGAGGATAAAAATAGGAGATTCCAAACATTAAAAGAAGATGAAGGGATGGTAAAATGCTGTTTATATGCTGCTAATGATGTACTAATGCGAAATTTGGTAATTAATTACTTCAAATGAGTTATTTTTTTACCTAGGAAGTTTTGACTTTATTAGCTCTTTGATGTATTGATGTATTAAATTATAATTATATTAATTTGAATTTCTTTAGTATTTCATTTAACATCAGGAATTGGTCTCAACCAGAGAAATTTCCGATCAATACATGAAACATGAAACTAAAAATGAGCTTGTTTGAATTATAATCATGAATTTGATACATGTTATTTTCTTAAAAATGAGATCAAAATTAAATGCATTCTAAGATAGAGGACAAATAAATATTCAGATAAAAGGGTCTTTAGTGTCCAAGTTATGCTAACCATCCTTAGCAGTTACTCTCAGTTTTAAAGACAAAAATAACCAGGGACGGGGTTAGAGCCCTGCACCAAGGAATTCAGCTGTGCCTATGTGGCTAATGGTATTCTAGAATCAAATTTAATAAGACTAAGAGGGAGTGAGAGCATTTTCTGCTACTTTTTCACACTTATTTCTTTACATTTGGGCAGATCATCCTGAGAGCTGATTATAATTAATCAATTAAATTAGAAATAAAATGTCATATGTTTTTTGGCAATCACTACATCTAGAAATAGTGTAAAGGAAGGATTAATACTCATTTCAGGAAGTCTCAGACATTTAGTTTACTCACTAACAAATACAGCTGGCTTTTGCATTCTAGTAACTAAAAAGAAAAATTGTGTTTCCATCCTCAAAAACACTTTTCTTCATCCACTCTCTTATTTATCATATCCAAATTTAAAATTTCCTTTTTATTCCCTTTGAGTCTGGATCTAACCCCAAAAGGGAGCTGTCTTCAGAATGCATACTTTCCAAGGGCAGAGGGTTCATGGTAACTGTAGATTAAAAATTGTCTATAATGTCAGAAATGCAGAGTATAAAATTTACTTTGTGAAGGAAAACGCATTTCTTTTCTAAAACGTTGATGAATGTTAACTATTAGTTTTATATAGTGCGTTTACAAGCAGATTCTTAAGTGCTAATTAAGGCTCTTCTATTGTTTGATAGTATCAGTTGGTTTTCAGTAATGTTTGGTTTATCACTAAAAATTGCTGCAATGCCAGGGTTCTTCAGGAATTAGGAAGGGCTTTTTGTTTTGTTTTAATTATTTCTATTTTAAATTTTAAGAAAGGGAAAAGATTCTGGTGATGTTTTTTTCTAAGAATATTCTTATCAATATTTTGAACGCTTATTAGATTTCTAAATGTTTGGCTGTTTGAGTTTAGGGTCCTAGATTAAAAAAAAAACTAATGGGCTTCCCTGATGGCGCAGTGGTTGAGAGTCCGCCTGCCGATTCAGGGGACACGGGTTCGTGCCCTGGTCCGGGAGGATCCCACATGCCGTGGAGCGGCTAGGCCCGTGAGCCATGGCTGCTGAGCCTGCGCGTCTGGAGCCTGTGCTCCGCAACAGGAGAGGCCACAAAAGTGAGAGGCCCACGTACCGCAAAAAAAAAAAAATAATAAAAAAACGAATACCTTTCCTCTTCTGAAATTGAGGATATTTTTTGTATATTTGATTAGAAATTGAATACACACATGTACACACACGTGTATGTGAGAGAGAGAGCTGGAGAGAGACGGGAAGAGAGATGGGGGAAGCGGGGAAAGATTAACTTTGAATCACATGCCATTTATAGACACATATATATCTTTACTCCTGTAGGCTGGACTATTACGCAGTTGTCAATGGATAGGTCATTCAAAGGTCAGGAAGTCTGACCTATGCCTACATTTCAACCTCGATTGGAGGTTGATATGTAGGCACCCCCTGTGTAGCATGTAGTAAAATTCCAAGCTTCCAGAAGGAAAGCAGGTGTTTGGCATAAACCATATTGTTTGCATAAACAGTTTAGGCACCGTGAGCCACTCTTATCAGTTAGCTTGGTGGGAACATTCTCAAAATTCAAGTTCCCAGATGCCAGCCAAGGGCTAACCTTGCAAACAACACATTTTAAGGATAACAGTTTCCAGGCCTGCTACGTTAACTCTTTTCTGCACAACTTTAAAGAGGAAAAAAAAAAGATTAGGTAGTTTTAACCTTTATTTAGGAGTACTGATTTATTTACTTCTGCCATTCCAATAATTAACATGAGCCATCTATACAAGGTGAGACATTTTTAGCTTGAGATAGATGTTTAATGCCCTGTCCCTTTTGTTGGTAGTATCTAGTGGGTAGAAGCCACATTATGGTTGTCCTAAAGTATTCTCCAGCAATAAAATCACTTTTTCTACCCAGATGCTGCTGCCATGATATTTTGATGATATTACTGTAAGAGTTTGGAGGCCTCATATTTTTTGGTAGTTTATTTGCCAATTTTTATTTCATGCTATTTTAATAGCTTTCTGGAAAAAAATATGAGGATAGTAAATTTATTGTTCGTGTTTCACCCTGGAAGTGAGTTACAACTTGTAAGTAAAAGCTTTATAGTCCCTAATGCATAACTTCAATATTACTTGAGCTGTAGTGTTGATATTTTTATGTCGTTTATTAATCTTGCATTTTAGAGACTGGAAAATGATTCTATGAACACACAATCCTAGAACTGGAAGAGCCCTTAACAAGCCATCCAACTGCACTCCTCTCATTGGGTTGGGGCAGAACTAAGCGAGCCAGGACAGATGGTGCAAAAACACTCCGGAAGTGAGCGCTCCACACAGTTCTCAAGAGCCCAAGTTGGAGTATAATTAAGCTAACTATCCCAAAGCTCTTCCTGAATCACCTGGTTTTTCTGGTCTTTGCAGATTTAAAGAACAGTTTAAATTTTTTTTCATTAAAACAATGGCTGAATCACCCTGTGGCCTTTTCTTTTCCAGATTGAACCATTCTACTAGCTTCAATCTTTTCTCAGAAAAGTTGCAGCAATAATTTCACTTTTTTTTTTTTTTTTTAAAGAATAATGCTAGCTTAGTCTAAACCAGGCATTCTTTTTTTTGGCTGCAGTGTGCAGCATGTCAGATCTTAGTTCCCAGACCAGGGATCGAACCTGCACTCCCTACAGTGGAAGTGCAGAGTCTTAGCCACTGGACCACCAGGGAAGTCCCTATTTTTTTAAATTTATTTATTTACTTATTTTTGGCTGTGTTGGGTCGTCGTTGCTGTGCACAGGCTTTCTCTAGTTGCAGCGAGCGGGGGCTACTCTTCATGGGGTGCGTGGGCTTCTCATCGCGATGGTTTCTCTTGTTGGGAGCACGGGCTCTAGGCATGTGGGCTCAGTAGTTGTGGCTCATGGGCTCTAGAGGACAGGCTTAGTAGTTGTAGTGCATGGGCTTAGTTGCTCCATGGCATGTGGGAGACCAGGGCTTCCCAGACCAGGGCTCGAACCCGTGTCCGCTGCATTGGCAGGCAGATTCTTAACCACTGCGCCACCAGGGAAGTCCCTAACCAGGCATTCTTAACCTAAGTATCT